>NC_064615.1:433891715-435141715 GCF_023898315.1 Schistocerca nitens | reverse complement strand
GCAGACCGCGTGAGACGGCGCTTCATCCAGTCCCAAACATGCTCAATGGGGGACAGATCCGGAGATCTTGCTGGCCAGGGTAGTTGACTTACACCTTCTAGAGCACGTTGGGTGGCACGGGATACATGCGGACGTGCATTGTCCTGTTGGAACAGCAAGTTCCCTTGCTGGTCTAGGAATGGTAGAACGATGGGTTCGATGACGGTTTGGATGTACCGTGCACTATTCAGTGTCCCCTCGACGATCACCAGTGGTGTACGGCCAGTGTAGGAGATCGCTCCCCGCACCATGATGCCGGGTGTTGGCCCTGTGTGCCTCGGTCGTATGCAGTCCTGATTGTGGCGCTCACCTGCACGGCGCCAAATACGCATACGACCATCATTGGCGCCAAGGCAGAAGCGACTCTCATCGCTGAAGACGACACGTCTCCATTCGTCCCTCCATTCACGCCTGTCGCGACACCACTGGAGGCGGGCTGCACGATGTTGGGGCGTGAGCGGAAGACGGCCTAACGGTGTGCGGGACCGTAGCCCAGCTTCATGGAGACGGTTGCGAATGGTCCTCGCCGATATCCCAGGAGCAACAGTGTCCCTAATTTGCTGGGAAGTGGCGGTGCGGTCCCCTACGGCACTGCGTAGGATCCTACGGTCTTGGCGTGCATCCGTGCGTCGCTGCGGTCCGGTCCCAGGTCGACGGGCACGTGCACCTTCCGCCGACCACTGGCGACAACATCGATGTACTGTGGAGACCTCACGCCCCACGTGTTGAGCAATTCGGCGGTACGTCCACCCGGCCTCCCGCATGCCCACTATACGCCCTCGCTCAAAGTCCGTCAACTGCACATACGGTTCACGTCCACGCTGTCGCGGCATGCTACCAGTGTTAAAGACTGCGATGGAGCTCCGTATGCCACGGCAAACTGGCTGACACTGACGGCGGCGGTGCACAAATGCTGCGCAGCTAGCGCCATTCGACGGCCAACACCGCGGTTCCTGGTGTGTCCGCTGTGCCGTGCGTGTGATCATTGCTTGTACAGCCCTCTCGCAGTGTCCGGAGCAAGTATGGTGGGTCTGACACACCGGTGTCAATGTGTTCTTTTTTCCATTTCCAGGAGTGTATTTCATCTGTTACCCATGGTTTCTTAGCAGTTACCTTTTTTGTACCTACGTTTTTCCTTCCAACTTCTGTGAGTGCTCTTTTTAGAGATGGCCATTCCTCTTCAACTGTACTGTCTACTGAGCTATTCCTTATTGCTGTTATTGCTGTATCTATAGCCCTAGAAAACTTCAAGCACATCTCATCATTCCTTAGTACTTCCGTATCCCACTTCTTTGTATACTGATTCTTCCTAACTAATCTCTTAAACTTCAGCCAACTCTTCATCATTACTACATTGTGATCTGAGACTATATCTGCTCCTGAGTCGCCTTACAATTCAGTGTCTGATTTTGGAATTTCTGTCTGACCATGATCTAATTTAACTGAAATCTTCCCGTATCACCCGGCCTTTTCCAAGTATGCTTCCTCCCCTCGTGATTCTTGAACAGAGTATTCGCTATTACTAGCTGAAATTTGTTACAGAACTCTATTAGTCTTTCTCATTCCTTGTCCCAAGCCCATATTCTCCTGTAACCTTTTCTTCTACTCCTTCCCCTACAACTGTATTCCAGTCCCATTGCTGTATTACCCTTTCAACATCCACAGATAATTCCTCTATCTCCTCATCTTCAGCTTGCGACGTCGCAATGTATACCTAAACTACCGTTGTCGGTGTTGGTTTTCTATCGATTATGATAAGAACAATCCTATCCCTGAACTGTCCTACCTTCCTTTTTATAGCGAGTCCTACTCCCATTATACCACTTTCTGCTGCAGTTGCTATTATCCTATACTCATCTCACCAGCAATCCTTGTCTTCTTTCCATTTCACTTCGCTGACGCCTACTATATCTAGAGTGAGCCTTTGTATTTCCATTTTCAGATTTTCTAACTTTCCTACTAGCCCCCAAGCTTCTGACGTACCACATCCTGACTCGTAAAACGTTATCCTTTCATTGGTTATTGAATCTTTTTCTCATGGTCACCTCTCGCTTGGCAGTCCCCTATTCCAGAAGCTTTTGCTAATGGGGAGATCATCATGACACTTTTCCAATTACAGGCCACATGTCGGTGGTTACACGTTATGTGTATTTAATACAATGGTTTCTGTTACCTTCTGCACCCTCGCGCCGATGATCATTGATGATTCTTCTGCCCTTAGGGGCAGTTTCCCACCCCAAGGAGAAGAGAGTGCCCTGAACCTCTGTGCACTCCTCTGTCCTCTTTGACAAGGCCGTTGGCAGAATGAGGGTGCCAGAAGTCTTCGGCCGCCAATGCTGGTTATTCATAAAAATTTAAGTGGTGGCAGGTTTCGAACAAAGGACATAGGAAGCTTTGATTACTAATCAAAGACGCAACCCCCTTTCTTATTTTTTTATCTCATTTTGTTCGTAACAGTTTGTTTCATGTGTTCGGGGCGGACGTCCTATGACGTCCGTTTAAGTTCTTCATTGATCCATTCACTCACTTTTTTTTTAATTGCAGGGTGCAGCTAACCCTCTGACCGAGCACGCTGAGCTACTGTGCCGGCTCCCCTAGAGCACAGGTAGAAAACTGGGAAATGTAATCAGTTTGCCAAAGATGGGACGAATAGAAGATATTTAACATTACAGAGAGGGGCAGCACTAGTGGTCACATCACATGTTTGTTTTATCCGTGGGAGAGTGTCACAGAGACAGTGAAAGAACTGAACTGGCAGACGTAAACTATCCCAAGAAAGTCTGCTAACAAAGTTTCAAGACTTGGCGTAAATGATTTCAGTAGGTATACAGGGTGAGTCACCTAACGTTACCGCTGGATATATTTCATAAACCACTTCAAATACTGACGAACCGATTCCACAGACCGAAGGTGAGGAGAGGGGCTAGTGTAATTGGTTAATACAAACCATACAAAAATGCACGGAAGTATGTTTATTAACACAAACCTACGTTTTTTAAAATGGAACCCCGTTAGTTTTGTTAGCACATCTGAACATATAAACAAATACGTAATAAGTGCCGTTTGTTGCATTGTAAAATGTTAATTACATCCGGAGATATTGTAACCTAAAGTTGACGCTTGAGTACCACTCCTCCGCTGTTCGATCGTGTGTATCGGAGAGCACCGAATTACGTAGGGATCCAAAGGGAACGGTGATGGACCTTAGGTACAGAAGAGACTGGAACAGCACATTACGTACACATGCTAACACCTTTTTATTGGTCTTTTTCACTGACGCACATGTACATTACCATGAGGGGTGAGGTACACGTACACACGTGGTTTCCGTTTTCAATTACGGAGTGGAATAGAGTGTGTCCCGACATGTCAGGCCAATAGATGTTCAATGTGGTGGCCATCATTTGCTGCACACAATTGCAATCTCTGGCGTAATGAATGTCGTACACGCCGCAGTACATCTGGTGTAATGTCGCCGCAGTCTGCCACAATACGTTGTTTCATATCCTCTGGGGTTGTAGGCACATCACGGTACACATTATCCTTTAACGTACCCCACAGAAAGAAGTCCAGAGGTGTAAGATCAGGAGAACGGGCTGGCCAATTTATGCGTCCTCCACGTCCTATGAAACGCCCGTCGAACATCCTGTCAAGGGTCAGCCTAGTGTTAATTGCGGAATGTGCAGGTGCACCATCATGCTGATACCACATACGTCGACGCGTTTCCAGTGGGACATTTTCGAGCAACGTTGGCAGATCATTCTGTAGAAACGCGATGTATGTTGCAGTGCTCTCCGATACACACGATCGAACAGCGGAGGAGTGGGTGGTACTCAAGCGTCAACTTTAGGTTACAATATCTCCGGATGTAATTAACATTTTACAATGCAAAAAACGGCACTTATTACGTATTTGTTTATATGTTCAGATGTGCTAACAAAACTAACGTGGTTCCATTTAAAAAAACGTAGGTTTGTGTTAAAAAACATACTTCCGTGCATTTTTGTATGGATTGTATTAAACAATTACACTAGCCCCTCTCCTCACGTTCGGTCTGTGGAACCGGTTCGTCAGTATTTGATGTGGTTTACGAAATACATCCAGCGGTAACGTTAGGTGACTCACCCTGTATATAGGGATATACGAGAACCCCCTACGTATCGCTCACATATGAATCTTGAGGATAAGATTTAAATACTGCACGCACACAGGCATTCAATCATTCTTCCTTCCTTCCGGACGGGAATGGAACAGGAAGAAATCCTAATAACTGGTACAGTGTGACGTACCCTTTGCCGTGCACCTCACGGTGGTTTGCACAGTATAGATGTAGATTTATATGTAAATGTAGATGATTATATTAATCTACAAATATTCATGTTTTGTTCATAGGCTTCGTCTTACATTTTCAAGCAGTGCTCTTGTACTGTTTCAGATACTTGCTAGGAACAAAGTCATTTCCTCGAGAGAATACTGCATGTGCCTTCAGGTGGCTATGAGCACTATGGGACTTAACATCTGACGTCATCAGTCCCCTATACTTAGAACTACTTAAACTTAACTAACCTAAGGACATCACACACATCCATGCCCGAGGCAGGATTCGAACCTGCGATCATAGCAGTCGCGCGGTTCCGGACTGAAGCGCCTAGAACCGCTCGGCCACCGCGGCCGGCCTGCATGTGCGGTTCAGGTATTTGTAATGCATTATACAATAACAGTTTCAATGAAGTTTCCAGAGATTTAATTAAGTTTTGCCCACACTAAAAGGAAATTGTAGTAGTGATTGCAAAGTTATCTACGGGACTTCAACTGGACATAGTTGTCAGTGGAGAACTACTTCGCTGAGTCTGATCGTGTTCGATTCTGCATTTACTACCAATCTTCAGAGCAATGTCGGTGATGTACGATCAGTTGCCTTACTGAGTCTGTCACTGATGTAACTTCATCAGTGCTTCAAGATATTTGCCAATATTGTTCTAGTTCCATTCCTTTTCCTAGTCACAGGATTAATGACAATAGACGTTAACAATGTCTTCGTTGATGTTAAGTGATGCAACAATTTACCTTCATTTGTATTCACATAGTAGTCTCAAGATTAATGATATGAGACATTAAAGCAAATCTTCGATGGTTATGAATGATGCAATATTTTCCTACAATCTATAACACTCGACAAATTGTGCATGTGTGTGTGTGTGTGTGTGTGTGTGTGTGTGTGTGCGTGTGTGTGTGTGTGTGTGTGGATCCTCACTGTGCAAGGACAATCTTCATATGTAAAACTCAGATCAGAGCATTCTCTTGTACATGTTGTAACCTGAATTCTAACATTTGTAATATTATTTGTAATTGTAATTTTTTAAAAATCATTCTCCTTCCCTTACCATAGCTAAGACATCCATATGAAATTTTTTCTACTGAGTAGGGGATAATGAAAAGTTCTCAAAAGTTTTCTGCTACTGTAAATAATTCACCTTTACTGTACTGGACAAAGATGAATGAGCAGACTGCGTGAGTAAGCAATAAGGCCCTTGACGCTGGATTTAGTTTCATCCGTAGCTGAATTGCTAGAGAGACAGTTGTGCAGCGCTAGGGCTTTCTTATTTGAGGCATAGTTGCGAGCAGTCGAGTTTTTAGAGTAGGAAATTTGATATATGAGAATCTGAGAGAAATTATCTGAGTACTTTACTATAGAGATGAAAACTTGTTTGTAAACATACATGATTGTTTCTTTTCATGGAGAAGACTTTTTACAGGAATTTTTCAGGGCAACGACTGCACAAGCAAGAATAAAATGTTTGTTTGTTAGAACTATTAATTAAAGGAAATCTTTGTCCCTCAGATACCCAATAATTTCCATGTTTAGTGTTAATTTTATCTCTTTGTTTTTCATTATGTCACAAATACTCGGTTGAAATACTGGTATTTTTTTTTTTGTAATAAGAGAATTTTTTAATTGTTAGAGCCTTCTTGTGTTGTGCAGTCTTTAAAGAAATTAGTAGTGAGTTTATTTTCCTTTCGCTGCTGCATCTGCTGATTTGCATTTTCGTTCGAGAACGTCGGTACTCAAGACACAGAAACAACATGCTCAGCAAGAGATACGTGTTTTTTATTTCGGGGCAGATCTCACTTCGCATTCTTGAGAAAACAATGTGTAGTCGTGATTGCCAGGTGTCGTGCTTACTTTTAAGTGAACAGTGTTGGTAATTTCAAACACTTATTTTCTCCCGAGTAGAAAAGTAATATATTTTTGTGGATATTCCAAGTCAAATATTTTCACTTCATATCACGCAACGTTCACAATGTACTTCAGTACTGAGTTTTAGTTACATAGTTTTCAGTGGTCAGGCAATTTGTTTCTTTTGGCATTTAATAAGATTCATTTTCTTTATTTCTGATTTTGCATTTCATGAAATTTAGAGTTTTATTCCACAACACTGTTCATATGCGCAACCTAGGGCCAACCAACAGTCAGTTTTGCTCAGCAATTGAATACGATATCTTGTAGTACACGTTATATGAAGAGAAAGTTTATGAAATTGACATATTCAGTTTTCTCACATAAAGACTTTTTTTTATAGAAAGCTTATACCGCCTCGTATGCTGTCAGCAGGATTTCGTCCAGGATTTGTTGCAGGTGCTGACTGAACGCAAAGCAGAGCATTTCCTGGCGATCGAACTCTGCTTCGAGGCCAACGGGAAGGCGTGACAGAGCGTCTGCATTGGCATGTTCGGCGGTGGAGCGAATCTGAATTTCGATGCTACATCCGCTTGAAAACAGCTCCCACCACTGCAGAAGTTGTGCTGTCTCTTCCAGCAGCTTAGGTTGATGCCCAAAAATCGATATAAAAGGGTTGTGGTCAGTGAACAGGTGGAATTTACTGCCTTAAAAATACACATGAAACTTGTTGAGGCCATAAATTATTGCTAAAGCCTCGACTCGCGAATATTTTAGCTGCACCGCTATTGATATTTTGGAGGCAAAGGCGCTTGCTCTTAAAGAGTCATCCGAGAATTTATGGGACGAAACTGCCATAATCTCATGCTGGGATGCATCCGTTGCGGACATCTGCCACAAGCCCAGGGTATAAGCATGAAGCATTGCACTGTTTCTAGACAATCATTACGGCAAAAACTGAATTACTGTTCTTGGAGAAATCGGCAATCACTGATTGCAAAACAGATTTTTTTTATTTTATGTCTTGACGGCAGTATTTTTTTAAAATGACCTGTTTCTGTTCAACATGAACCATCTTCAGACCTAATTGTATCAATTACAAAAGTAGCCCATTCAACTATCAGGAAAATTGACGTTTTTCATCATAGAATGTACCTAAGAGACCAAACAACTTCATTTGTTTAATTGGCTATGTAAGCCGTTTTCCAAGAGTTGCTTGAACAGGAATCCAAGGTTCATGTGGAGTTCTGCGATTATATCGTCTAAATGTGGAATACCCTAAATCAACTGCATGGCAGGGCGCTAGCAACCCCAACCGGTAAACGATTATGTTGGTACAAGTAGAACGGTGTACCCAGAACCAGTAATTGTTTCGATTGGCCATCTTACAGAATTTGTAGAGGAGCTTTTCTGTGTCAGTTGGCCTCCATCTAGTTTCGTTAACAAATCCTCTGGGTGAGACATAGGACAGAGATCATTGTTGCACTTAGCGTTGATAATTGCCAAGAAATCATCACAAATGCACAAAGACCGGTAACGCTTTTTAATGGCAACCAATGGCGTCGCGTATTGACTTGTTGAGACCGTTGTAATGACGCCTAGTTCCTGAAGCTGTACGAGGTCGCCCTGAATGTCATCTCTAACAGCAAACAGTAGCGGCCAAAGTCTAAAAAATTTTGGCCCTGCCGACGGTTTCATAGAGATATGAGCAAATATTTTTGCACCAGCTGGCGATAGTTCGAAAATCTCTGGGAAGGTACAGCAAAGAGACTCTAGATCAAAAATGGTCTTGCTTCAGGCACTAAATTTATGTGGTCCATTATTCTGAGACCAAATGCTGTAAAGACAATTAGCCAAAAACTTTAGCAGCATTAAACGACTTCACTACTAAGAATGTTAATAGGCCTTCGACGTTTCTGTACTTGGCTGTAGGCAATAATTCTCCAAGGAGAGGAACTGTATGAGGCGTGCTACAGCTCGCGTTGGTGCCGTTGCTAGCTTGGCATCATTTAGTTGCTATAGTTATGGTTGTCGTCTTCTTCTTGTGTTCATTGGCGCCACTCCGTTTGCAAGCGTTGTCTGTCTGTTAGTGTCAGCAGCGGCGGTTATCGATATCTAGTAACGGTGGTACTATCTTTGGGGCGACGTTGTGGTGTTTCCGCGTCGTGAGAGTCGGCAGTTCGGTTGGGGACGGACGAGCAGCCAGGTCTGCGCAGCTCGCGAATACGCTGGGATCACTGGCGGCACGCATGCACTGTTGGATGGAAGGGCTGGAGTCGCAAGGGGTACAACCTTGTCAACCGGACCCAGGAAGTTTAAGTTGAGTGGACCTTAATTCAAATAGTGAAGCCTCCACCATTGTAAGATCTCGCCATTTGCTTGCAGGTTGCTGTTCGTAGTCTCGCCGAGACAAAGAGCAGCGATTGGAGCATTTGGGGAAGGCGAACCTAGTTAGCCTTCCTCCACTTCTTACTATTAGTTGTTGCATGCTATATGTTATTTTTGGTGAAGTTCAATCAATGGTATTTTTCCTGCCTAGTGGCCGCTAATGCCCCAGTTACCTCCCCTGGATCTTCGTGTATGTTACGGCAGTGTACAAAATCTCCTCTTGCTGCTGCTGTCCAGTAAGGCATATAGTTCGACAGCTTCCTTGATTTGTGGGCCGGGTGGCGATGTTTTTCTTTTTCCCCCTCCTACTCTGGTAGTAGTGGTTCCTTTCTGCTTCCAGATGCTCTAAACACCGGAGTCTGAAGACATAGTGCTGACAGTCGGTGCTGGCTTGGGTATGTTATTCCATCGTTGCATTGGCCATCGGACGGTAGGTACATTTGGCAAATGATTATTGGTCATGCGTTTAAACTGCTACTAGTCTGAGTTACCATCTCATGAAGTGAATACAACTCTTGGCTTCCTGTCTCATCGCTTGTGAAGTTTTGAGAGACTTTCCCAGGTCGATCCTTGGAGCAACGTCTGCAGCCCCTCCCTCTTCCCTCTTGGTTTGGTCAGATTTGATGATTTTTTTTAAAAAAAAAAGTATTCCAATAACTGTAATTTCAAGTTTGAAGATGTTTAACTGGTTCTTAAATGATTGCTAGTCAGGGCTTCAGCCGTGAAACAGTTTTAAAATTATTACTATTGGGGCCTTCAGCCAAGAAATAAATTGAATTTGTTGTCATTAAGACCTTCAACCGTGGGTGTTACTTGTCTTACAATTTTAATTAGATAACTGTATTCTAGCAGTGAGATTTTGATGATTGTTCTTTTAAAAAAATATTTTAATAAGTATAATTGCAGGTTGAAGTAGTTCAACTGGTTCTTAAGACTGCTATTCAGGCCTTCAGCTGTGAAACAGTTTTTAAATTATCACTATTGGTGCCTTCAGTCGAGAAATAATTTTGAATTTGTTGTCATTAAGGCCTTCCGCCGTGGAACACTTCTTAATTTATTGTCACCTTTTATTTGTTGTTGTTTCCAACTAAAGTTTATGTCATTGAAAAATAAACTAACCAACAGTAATTGATTACAACCCTGGCCACAAACGTAACCCAATCCTGCCTTCCTTGGTACCAGGTCTCACTGTCTTTTGTCAGTAAGACACGACTTGTTGTTGAGTCCTTCGCAGCAAAGGTGAGCTGAGCTGCTGATATGTTCTTCATTGTTTAATGATGTGGCTTTTCCAGTGTCCAGCTGGAACTCAACTGACTAGCTGGAAATAGTAAAAGCCAGTGTCAAGTTTCTGCAATGCTGGTGGAACTGCCTGTTCAGCTGCCATGAGTGTGTGGAACAACGTGCAGTCACTGGGTCATGTTTGTATGGGATAAAGGCAAGCACCTTGTTGACACACAACAGCCGGGTTTCCGGCGAGTTGCGGGAAACAGTTTCGTGAATGGCGTATGCCACAGGCGGGCCATGACTTCGTTGGCTTGCGGTAGTGAATGTTTCAAACATTGATTAGGGGACGATATCTCTGACCCACCCATTTAATGTTTTAAAAAACTGTTATTCGATGCTGAGGGATGATTATTAATACTGAATTACTTCCGTCTCTAGAGACCCCAGTGATCCAGATGACTGTGAATTAGGATGAAAGTTAGGGGCATAAAAAGATGATGAATCAGGATCATCAGTTGACTGTCGCTTGCAATGGCGGCTAACTACTCTTCATACTTGAATTTCGTTAGTGAAAGTTTACTGTGCATCGGAAGCAACCTCAAAAAATTTAAGAATCTTAAGAACTTCACTAAGACTGGGATAGGATGTAGCTAGTGCTTAAGTCATGACTTCTTTGTTGGGGGCTAAAGGCACAACCACATCACCAATCAATGAGTTCACATAGGTAACTTTACAATTCTGACAAGTGAAATTGGTGTGCAAGACCATACAAGTCAACAGTCCTTGTTGTGTAAGATTGTCCATGTTGTTTATGACACTGATGAAATTGTAGCACAGCTGCAGTGAGATGCATCTGATGACTGTAGTATTCGATTAACAGACCACATAGTTCAGTGAAAGACAAATCATCAGTTTGAAGTTGTATGAGTGCTGGTATGGACGCTATAAGAAATACATTGAAGTCACAATCGTGTAGTGACTACTTTCTTTAATTAGACATTTCGGTTTATATATCACCATCAGATTAATCTGAAAAGAATACGTAAAGAACCACAAATAATACATAGTGCATAAAAACGACAAGAAATGTATCAAAGTGCAATGTCAAAACATACCAAAGTTTGGGTGAACATGTCGTGTATAGATATGGTGTCGTACATCTTATCCATAAGACAGTGCAAAATTGAATCGTTACGGAAGTTGCGCCGTTCAGGAAGACAACTAGGTCACCAGGTGGCAGTATTGGTGAACATAAACATTTAAGACTTAAATAAAGTTACTATAATCCGATGAAAAAGATGAAGATACGACCTAAGGGTCGTGTATGTTTACAAAACAAATGTATATCATACGAAACACCAAAAAATGGAAACTTTAGTACACATAAAATCAAATCTCATGTTGATGGAGAGGGAAGCACCAGGGTCGACACAATGAATAAACTTTTTATTATAAAACACGATTAAAATAGATATAGTAAAACACGCCTACAGTAGCCGCCTGTATACAACATAAGGTGCAGGATTTTTTTATACATGGTTAGACAAGTAAAGCACTCCGTCTTCAGGCCACAAGTGGCCCATCGGGGCCATCCCACCGCCTTGTCATACTCAGCTGAGGATGCAGATACGAGAGGCATGTGGTCAGCACATCACTCTCCTGGTCGTTATGATGGTTTTCTTTGACCGGAGCCGCTACTATTCAGCCGCCCCTCAATTGTCATCACGAGGCTGAGTGCACCCCAAAAAATGGCAACAGCGCATTGCGGCCTGGATGGTCTCCCATCCAAGTGCCAGCCACGACCGACAGCGCTTAACTTCGGTGATCTGACGGGAGCTGGTGTATCCAGTACGGCAACGCCATTGCCTTAGACAAGTAACCTGAAATTCAAAACAGTGACTACATCACACCTGTTACAAATCACTAGGGTTCGAGAGTGGTTGTAACTTTTGCACACTTAGTAGAAACAACTGCTAGAAGACACTTTGAGACTTACTGAAAATGCTACAAGCAAAATAATGCAGTTCTAAGCGTTGGAGATATACTTCCCAGCTTTCTGAAACCTCATCAAAGCAGACAAATGGCAGTGGGTATGTAGCCGTGATCACTGGCTAATGTTGTTCCTGCTGTCGATATAAGAGCTGCAGGATAGCGGCATACTGCTCCTGTTGTAATTTTTGTTGCACCTGATGCCTTTGTTGCTGCTGTAATGACAACTGTAGCTGCCAAAACTCAAGAAACTTTGGATCCGTAGTAGTAGCACTTGGTGCAAATGTTTCGCAGGCTGCATGATAGCCCTCACCGTCTCTTTTCTGCCCATTTCCGGTGTGAAAGCACAAGCTGCAGACAGAGCAATAGTTCATAAGCTGCAAACTGAGCATATATCTATAGCAAAATCAATTCCGTCCAGAAACTAAGCAGGGTTTATACAAATACTTGGTGTCTGTTATTTTGGATGTGTAGTGGCACATATAACATAAACTGAAAGCGGAAGGGGAGAAAGCGAGCGAGTGGGAGGGCGCTAATGACATCAGCTCTATCGAGACTTCATGCGGAATCAGTAGCAAGGAGTGAAAATGTGTGCCATACTGGGACTCTAACCTGATGTCTCCTGCTTACTAAGCAGTTGCATTAACACCAACACCACTTGGATGCCACCTGTCTGCAATCCCTATCCATATCCTCCATGCACACTGATTTTAGATTCCCATTGGAGGTCAAGTGTAAATATGCATCCACACTGAAGGTTGTGGATTCATTATCCTTCAACACGAATCAAATATGAATGTGTGGGTCTGTTCTTTTGATGAAAGTTGTGCATTACATACATACTTGTTACACAGATCATGAATACAGCACTTCGTAATGATATAGAATGTGTAACTTTAACATAAGTTTCCTTTACACAAAATAATATTTTTTTTACAGTTACTACTTCATATCTAAAAATTCTTGTAATGCTGTTAAATGTTGATTGGCTATCTGTCAGACTTTTAATGCTATCTGGCAAATGACCAAAGATTTTTGTAGCAGCATAATTCGCAGCTTTCTGTGCCAAAGTCAGATTTAATCCAGAATAGTGAAGATCAATCTTTCTTCTAGTATTGTAGCTCTGCACTTCACCGTTATCCTTGAATTGGAATGGGTTATTAATAACAAATTTCATAAGTGAATATATGTATTGCAAAGGTACTGTGACTGTCCCAAGTTCCTTAAATAAATGTCTACAAGACGATCTTGCGGGGGCTCCAGCTATTATTCTGATTACCAGCTTCTGTGCAATGTATACTTCCTCTCTCAAAGACGAATTGCCCCAAAATATGACGTCGTATGAAAGCAGTGAATGAAACCAGGCGTAGTAGGCTAATTTACAGACACATTTATCACCAAATTTGCAATAACCCTAATAGTATAAGTAGCTGACCCTAGCTGTTTCAGCAGATCGTCCATGTGTTTCTTACAATTCAACTTCTCGTCTATTCAAACACCTAGAAATTTTGAATATTCTGCCTTAGCAACAGACTTCTGTTCATAGTCCATAGTTATCAATGGTGTTATGCCATTTACTGTACTGAATTGTATAAACTGTATTTTCTCAAAATTCAGTGAGAGTCCATTTGCAGAGAAATTAAAATTTCCTAAGCTGATTCTTGTTTGTTGGATGTGATTAATATACTTGTATCATTAGCAAAAATAACTAGCTTTCCTCCTTCATGATTATATATTAAGGACAATAACGGACCCAAGGCTGAACCGTATGGGACACCATTCTTGATACCTCCCTAGTTAAAGGACTCTGCTGATTTTTGCAGACTATCTGCACTGTTAATTTCAGACTTCTGCAGTCTTCCAGTTAAATATGAATTAAACCATTTGAGCACTGTCCTACTCATACCACAATACTTAAGCTTATCTAGAAGAATTTCATGATTCACACAGTCAAAAGCCTTCGAGAAATCACAAAATATTTGGTTGTTCAATGCATTTAATATTTGATCAGTAAAGGGGTATATAGCAGTTTCTGGTATAAAACCTTTCTAAAAACCAAACTGACATTTTGTTAGTACTTCATTTTTACAAATATAGGATGCTACTCTTGAATACATTACTTTTTCAACTATTTTGGGTAAAGCTGTCAGAAGTGAGATTGGGCAGTAGATGTTACCATCAGAACTATCCCCTTTTTTATGCACTGCTTTAACAAAAGCGTATTTCAGTCTTTCTGGAAAAATGCCCTGCTTCAGTGAGCTACTACATATTTGGCTGAAAATCCGACTTATTTGTCTGGAACAAGCTTTTAGTACTCTGTTGTAAATGCCATCAATTCCATGTGAGCTTTTGCTTTTGAGTGACTTTATTTTTTTTCATAATTTCAGTGTGAGAGGTGGGTTGAATTTCAATTTTATCAAATGGCATAGGTATTACCTCTTCCACACGCCACCTTGCATTTTCTAATGAATAGCTGGATCCTGTTTTCTCTAAAACACTTAAAAATGATTATTACAAATGTTTTCTACTTCTGACCTATTGTTGACAAACTTTTCATTGAGTTTGATAGAAATACGCTCTTCCTGTGCTCTCAGTTGCCCTGTTTCCCTTTTAACAACTTTCCAAATTGTTTTACTTTTATTATCAGAAGTGCTCACCTCAGACATAATGCACATACTTATGGACTTTTTAATAACTTTTTTTAATACAGTGCAATAGTTTTTATAATGTTTCACTGTTTCAGGATCATCACTCCTCCTCTGTTTACAAGATATTTTTATCCCTTTAGTAAACCATGGCTTTTTACATGGTTTCTTACAATTATATGTCACTGTTTTCTTAGGGAAACTGTTTTCAAATATACTCACAAGGGTATGATGAAGTAGGTTACAATTTAAATTAGCATCAGGTTCCCTGTACACCTCATCTCAGTCTAACTGTTGCAAGCTCTCCCTGACATTTTCAATAATTAAATCGTTAATTCAATGCACTATTTCGGAGGACTGTTTTGCATTACTGTGTGGAGCTATGTCATATACTGTAACTAGCTGTGCATCAAGATCAGACAGACCATTCTTAACAGGAAAAGATTATATTTGATTAAATTTATCATGGTGTATGAAAATATTATCTGTAAGTGAGTTGCTTTCCTGTACCTCCTGAGTAGGATAATTAATAACTGACGTCAAATTGAAAGAACCAAGTAATACTTCAAGGTCAAGCTTTCTATCAGACTCTTTCAGAAAATCTACTTTGAAATCCCCACATACAATAATTTTGTTCCCTCTGTCTGACAGATAGCACAACAAAGATTCCAAGGTTTTTCAAAAACAGAAGGAAATTTCCCAATGGGGACCTATACATGGCTACAATTATAAAAATGCCATTATTTAGTTTAAGCTCACACACAAATGCTTCTATATGTTCCTCTACATAAATTTTTTTAGTTTCCAAATTTTTCACACTTGGACAGATTTTAACATATATGGTAACTCCTCCTCACTGCATAGTGCCTCTACTTACATGTGCTGACAGCTTATATCAACATACATTTACCATTCTCATGCCTGTGACTACATGATGTTCAGACAGGTGTAGTACAGCTATTCGACCCTCAGTTTGTAAATCTTCTAAATAAACAAGAAGCTCATCTACTTTGTTTATTAATCCCCCGATATTCTGATGCTATATACTAACATTATTTTTCACTGAGCTTTTATGAGAATCCTGTGACATACTAACATTATTTTTCACTGTACTCTTATGAGAATCTTGTGATGTTTTAACATCTCTGGTGCCTGCCTGCCTGAGCTTCTCATTCAGCTTAATTTCAATCAATGCTGGCTGATTGGGCACTGATCTTAGCCAAAAAAAGAAGTACTCCTCTGAGTTTCAGTGCCCCCCCCCCCCCCCCCCTGTAAATATTCTGCGATCATCCCAGCCAGCTTACCCTTCCCTTTCCTATTGAGATACAGGCCATGTCTTGTGAAGTCCCACCTACTAGTAGCATCAACAGGAACCAAACCTATACCTAACAAAGTGGCCATTTGAAGCAGCTGATGTAGCTCCATATTGACCCTCCTGACAGAGCAGTTCAGTGGGTGCTGATCATACTGCATGAAAGCAGGAAACAAGCCAACATTTGTATGGTTCATTGCAGATGCTATTTTTACCAGGTCACACTCAGTATTGTAGCCCTGATCCCTATCAATAATGTTTCCCACTCCATCCACTACCACAACATGAACCTGCTTTGTAAAACTCTTGCACAATGATCCTACATCGTCTATCACCTGGCTAAGATATGGACTGGGCTTGAAAATACTTGTGACCTGGTACCTGTCACCTAATTTCCTGCAAGATCTGGCTCAAATCTCTTCCGTGGCTACTACCCAACAACAGAACTTTCCTCCTACTTTCTATTTTTTTTAAAACAGATGGTTTCCTAATTAAATTCTGTTGAGTGCTGACTACACTTACATCTACTTTAGCCTCTTCCTTTGTTGACTGAGGTAGCAAGGCAAATCTATTGTTTGTGTCAATGATGAAACTGTCAGATACTGTTCTTTCTCTGTGGCCCCTGTTCTTTGCTACTACTTCCCACCTGTCTTCACCCTTCTGCCCCCTTAACCTCCTCAGTTCCTCTCTAGCACTATCCAGTTCTGCCTTAAGAGCTCTAATCTTCCTTTCTTGATCCGCTATTTTCCTATTCCTTGAACATACTCTGCAATACCATGAAAGAGACCCATTTGCTTTGCCGATTCCCATGCCATTACATTCACCCCAATGTAACCATCTGCCACAACAGCTGCAAAGATCCCCAAAAATGACTTTCCAACGGCAGCTCAAACACTTTTCGCTCATGGTTGTTTACAACATTTTAACAAAATTTATCTAGGCAGTAACGGTAATATTCTGTTAACTACAGATCACAAGTCACTACAGTTATGTGGAACACTAACATACGTGTATACTATTAATGTAGTAAAGTAATGCACTTCAACTAACTTTAAAGAAACTAGTATACCCGAAAAATGAGGCCAAAGATCGTAAATGTGCGATAGGTACTTAACGCGTTTTGAATGGAAATAAAAGATAGAACTTACAACATTTAATTCCCTGAGTGGATATGGCACTACTAAATATATGTGTAATGAAAACAACCTAAATTCTTCACTCAATACTTAAAGAGGTGTCTTAAATTTGCATGTCTACAGTAAGCAAAAACCGGCTGTAGATTATGTTTTTGGTTTTTTCGAGTAATACCTTGAAACCAGTGAAACCTCCAGTAGATGATGTGAAACAGACTCTAATTAACTTCCTTAAGGTGTAATATTAACTTAATTGACAGTCATTATAGAATTAATTACTTATCCTCAGGAGCTTAATATACAAGAGTGTGCCCATCAGCAACAGACTTCTGACATCCGCGCGCCTCAGCTACAACCACAATGTAGTCTCATAGATTCATTGCCTATCAAGGCGAATCAGATATATGAATGTATGGTGTCTGTTCTTTCAGACTTGTCAGAAAGAACAGACACCACGCATTCGTATAATTGATTCACCTCGATTGCCAGTGGCTCCACAACCTTCAGTAGAGATACATATTTACATTCGACCTCCAGTTGGAAATCTAAAAGCCGGCCGCGGTGGCCGGCCGCGGTGGTCTCGCGATTCTAGGCGCGCAGTCCGGAGCCGTGCGACTGCTACGGTCGCAGGTTCGAATCCTGCCTCGGGCATGGATGTGTGTGATGTCCTTAGGTTAGTTAGGTTTAAGTAGTTCTAAGTTCTAGGGGACTGATAACCACAGCAGTTGAGTCCCATAGTGCTCAGAGCCATTTGAGCCATTTTGGAAATCTAAAATTAGCGAGCACAGAGGACATGGCTGGGGAATGCGGATAGTTGACACTAGTGGGAATGTGTGTCGGCTAGAGGACGTGCCCAGATAGTCCACACCTTTGCTATAAGCATTGTGTCTGGGTGGCGCAGTGGTTAAAGCAACTGCCTAGTTAACAGGAGATGGCGGCTTGAGTCGAAGTCCGGCATGGCATATATTTTCACTTGTACCTGCTGATTATTCATCAAGTCCCGATACTGTTGATATCATTAGTTCCTTCCTTTGCCATTCCTTTCTTCCCCCTCGCTCCACCTTCAGTTTACATAATTAGCAGGGGCGTTGTAATCACAGCAGTATGATGAAAGGCTGGGTACTAGATACAGCATGTCAATACATAACTGGCTGCGTGACTGCCCTAGTCCCATGAGTGAAGTCCGATTCACACGACACAGAGGTTCTGCCCTTTGTGGCACACCGGTTGCAGTTGTTGAAGCGAAGTGCAGCATCTCTGAAGCTCTATTTACATCCGCTGTAGCTAGGTATTTTATTCTTGCACTTATGTTTGCCTCTCCTAGCAGCATCTGCCTTGTTTAACCTGCTCCCTGTAGGGAGATTTGTAACTGCATCTACTGGAGGGAACATTCCAGTCTCTTTTGTTCCGGAGGCAGGTCCAGGTAGTGCGGTGTCTTGTGGATTTCGTAAAGCATTTATGAGAATAAATGTATTTTTACATCAAATAATGTTGTGTGTTTGTAATTGATTTGAGAGGAAGTAGAGGGAGAGCAGCGATTCCTCTCGCACCTCATGCTCAGCAGCTTTGTACGAGCTCCATAACAGATGTTGGGGTGACTCTGTGATCTTAAACTGGGATTCCATAGGGGTGAGCTACTCACACATGCATCCCTCTCCTCCCACTCCCCAAACCCCCCTACCCCCAACCCCGCCACTCCCCCAATCAGCTTATGTGTAAGTCAGGTTTCCACAAGTCGAAGTTGGAAATGCTACTTAGGCGACTTTCAAGAGGCAAGCAACTGAATTTATTCATGTGATAGTCAATATGGTTCCGTAACTTTTAGCCAAAGAGCTCATGGTGATGTTGACGAAGAAAAATGGATCCACAAATGCTGGATGCGGAAATGGATAGCTTGTAAGAATCATTCGGGACTTACAATACACTAATATGGAAGCTCTCTGCCTATGACGAAGTTTCGTTTGAGAATCATTTTCGAATGAGTAAAATTAGTTTTGCATTACTTTTGAGCCATGGAACGTCGTCAACGGCCGGGACTGCGCTATGCTAACCCTATGCTCCTCCATACTGAGAATGTCATGGTGGTCAGTCTTCAGGGTTTGATGGCAGATTTTCCTTTTTCCTGTCCTTTGAACCACATTTCTGTATCTATACCAAACTCTAATTCAAGTATGACTGATGGCATACCACTTCAATTAAATTACAAGTAACATTAGTAAGTATGACTGATGGCTTGCCAGTTCAATTAAATTACAAGTAACATTAGTATATATGACTGCTGGAGACACTTTGTCACTGCAATACATGTATCACATTCCGAAGAAAACTATTTCTAAATTTGTGTGTTGAGTACTGGATTCTATTCATAATACACAGAAGGTTTTTGTCTCAACAGTCCTGCTTTGTTTTTATTTTTAGTCTCTGAGACGGTAGGTCCCAGATGCAGTAAATATAGCGTTTCTTTCACTGGTACAGTACTTAATTTTGTAAACAAACTTTGTACTACACTGCACAACAGCCATTACTCGATGGTTGTTCCAACACAAAAACTGTTTTTTTACATAGGAATTTAATTAGGGTCAGTAGTAGCTTTAAACCTCTAAAGGCATTAATAAATTTTGTATTTCTGCTCCACAATTACAGTATACACAATGACGGGGAGAGCAAAAAATTATTATCATTATACTTAAGCAAAAAATACCTTCTGAATATTATTAGTTCTGCAGTAATATGAACCTCAGAAAGCCCTCGCTCTCTGTTACAATACTTTTAGCACTAGTTTCGTCACTTCAGACTATGCTGTGTTACTTTATGAAAAGTAATTGATTACAAGAAATACTGAATGCTAGAATAAGATTCCTATTGATCGGTTTAAGAACATTTTGTCACTTTACGCAGCATTTACTTACTTAGTGGAAGACGAAGCCCAAAGAAACAAACTATCCAAGATATGTGCTGTCCAGTGAATGAGAGCACAATGAGAGCAGATCCACATAGCGGCAGTTGCTGAAGATGGTTGGGGAAGTTACACTGTTCAAGAAAGTTAAATGTCATTTAATTTTTATAACTTACTCGTAAGTTGACGTGACAGTGCAGACGTCCAGTACGCTGGCAATGGATTTACCTGAGGAGGACGACATTTCATTCGAAATTCATATTCGAATAAGTAAAACCAATTTTGAAATTTTTAACCATATTTGTGGCTGTGTACAAAAGTCTAACACACATATGTGAGATGCCGTGCTAGCTCATATAAATTACAGGTGGCGTTGAAATATCTGGCAACTGGAATCGTTCATTCCGAAGAGTACTGATTCTAAATTTTTGCGTTGTCTACAATGTACTGAAGGTAGATCGGAATGTAAGGTCAACAATTCAGTTTTGCTTTTATTTCCACTGTTAGTCACGGTTCTGATAGGTCGCAGCTGCTGTAAATATACGTTTGTTTTACCGGTGGTACTTAATTTTGTATCCAAACTTCGTACTACTGTGCAGAACTGTCATTACTCTTTGATAGCGCCAATACGAACACTGCTATATTTGTATAGGATGATAATGGGGGTCAAGAGTAGTTTAAATCTCTAAAGCCACAAAAAATTTCCATTTCACTGTAATATTTATGTTGAATAACTAAAGCAAAAAATTTTCATTCTACTGAAATAAGAAATACCTTCACAGTATTGACTGTTCTGTAGTAATATGATTCTTAACAAGTTAACACTCTCAGCCACAATGCTTCTTAATCAGTCTCATCACTTCAAACGATGTTGGGTGATTCTGTTACAAATATATAAAGAATTTTAAAGAATTTCTGAATGCTAGAAAGATGTTTCTATCACACTGTTTAATAATATTTTGCCACTTTAGGAAGCATTTCTTTACTTTGCTAAAGATTAAGCCCTTCATTTTGGCATGGTACTAACTTTCCATGGACTAGTAAACAAACGATTCCAAGCTTGTACTGTCGATCGAACCGCAGTAGAATGAGAGTAGATCCAAATACCGGCAGTTGCTGAAGCTTGCAGGCGATAGTGGGGGAAGCGACACCATGCATGAAATTCATGCCTGTGCAAACTCGGCTTTATGTGAGTGGTAGTGGGGGTACTTACATGTGCCTAATCACGCTCTGTGGAAACTGCCCTTGAGGTATTTTTCTGATGATGCCACGAACTGACTTGCATAGGTATGTATATAGATAGTTCAGCTTGCTGCGCTAGTTTAAGTTTAAAACTGCCATCTGTGTCCTTAAAGCCAATGATGCCATGATAGTATTAGGGGATGAAACGTTAGTCACACAACAATGTCTTGGGCCACAGCCAGATGCTCATAAAACAAAATTCACTAATCATCTGATGACTTCATGGCGCTGCCTATGTCATCTTCTGCATTGCATATACATTGCTAGACGCTTGGGTGTCACTAGTGACGTGACACAGACATCTGACAGGGAGGAACAAAGCGAACATTGCATTATATCTAACACAACAGCTGCCGAAGTTGACATTTCGTCAGAAAGGATCCAAAGGCATTTCCCAGCGCGAGAAAGAAGTGGCAGATGAAATATTAGCGATTCTATAAGACGAGTCAGTGGTATGCATGGCGTCGTATACACTCGACTCTGTGAACGATGTACAAGGGTGGCTTGAAAAATTCTCCGAATGGAATAGAAAAAAAGTACTTACATCACTGAAACTTTTTTATTTTTCAGTGTGGTCTCCTTGTAGATTAATGCACTTGGTCCAACGATGTTCCAGCACCTTGATCCCATCTCGAAAATGAGTTTCCTCCAGGCCTGCAAAATAGTTGTCAACTCTGGCTATCAGTTTCTCGTTTGGAGTGTTCTCCGTTCACCAAGAATAATTTTCAGTTTTGGGAAGAGGTGGAAGTCTCACGGAGTCATATCAGGTGAATAAGGCCAGTGTGGCAACAGTTCATACATTAGTTTGTGTAATTTTTCCATGGCGATGGCACATGTGTCTTGATGGAAGATGACTTTCTTCCTTGCTAAACATGGCCTTTTTCGCATATCCTTTGTTGCAATTTGTCTAGGAGGTTAGCATAGTGTTCTCCATAATTATTTGTCCAGTGGGGAGATAATCTACAACCAGAATCCCCTTCGCATCCCAGAACACTGATGCCGTGATCTTTGTCACTTACCTAATAGCATCAAAAGTCTGACAGGTAGCCATATAGCATTTAAAAGGAAATTAAAAGAATTTCTTAATGGCAACTCCTTCTACTCATTAGGTGAATTTTTGGATATAGTAAGTGGGTAATTTCCCAAACCCACAAAAAATTTAAAAAAAAATAAAAAATTAAAAATATTGAGTGTCATGTAATATTTTGTCTAATGTAATATCCTGTATAGACACCTTTTATTAACCTGACACATTCCACATCATTACGAAGTGTCGTATTCATGATCTATGGAACAAGTACTAATCTAATCTAATCTCCTGCCAAAGGAATTGTTTTCGCTTTCTTTGGTGGCGGAGAATCAGCATGTTTCCACAGCTTTGACTGTTGTTTTGTCTCTGGGGTATAGTAGTACACGCAAGTTTTATCTGTGGTCACAAACCGGCGCAAAAAAATGTTGTTCATTTCTCCTAAAACTGGCCAAACTTCGATCCGATATGTCCATTCCCATGCGTTTTTGATCCAACGTCAAGAGTCGCGGCACCCATCTTGCAGAAAATTGATTCATTTCTCATTCTTCAGTTAAAATGTGATCTATCCTTTCAGATGACATCTGGCAAGCGTGAGCAATTTCACGCACTTTCAATCAGCGATCCTCCACAACCATTTTGTGCACTTTTGCAATGATTTCTGGAGTAGTGACACATCTTTACCGACCTCTGTACGAATCATCATCTAAGCTCTCCCGACCAAATTTAAATTCATTTGTCCACTTGGCAACAGTTAGATATGAAGGAGCAGAGTCCCTCAGTGTATTCTGTAAATCAGCATGAATGTCCTTTGCTTTCATAGTTTTCTTTATGAAGTACTTAAGCACTATTCGAATCTCGATTTTTTCCCACCTTCACAAAGCACTAATTGGGAACAACAATACAGTCGCGTCTCTGTCACAGCTCTCTTCCAAGAAAACTGTCGTGGCACCCGTTTACAGTCACCAGTCCAATGGATATCATGTGTACAACTCGTTGCACTATCGTTGACCTCTCGTGGTAATTCAGAGGACTTTTCAAACGACCCTCGTACATGTAGTATTAGTAGTAGCTTTATTCACCCGTAGATCTCTTTTTACAAGGGTATAGGACATGTCAAAGTATTTACAAATTTTATCAATTTAAAATAAGCTAATTCGTGTACACATATATTTACAGACTTCTAGTTAGAGACAATCATTAGATTTACTCCTGGTATATAATACATTTTTTACAAATAACTTATTAAATAACTTAAATTAAATAACTTAAATTAAATAACATTGTTCGCTCATTATCTCACTATCAGTCACTGCACACACACTATACACACATTGTTTCATAACACTTCACACACACACACACACACACACACACACACACACACACACACACACACTGGTGATCTCTGGGCCATTTTCTGTACTGCAGCTTCCCATTTGGTATGGTGAAAAACTGAGTCAGCATCCCTCCATAATGAGTGAGATGTTGAGCTCAGAAAGGGGAAGAGGTGTTAATATAGTGCTATGCATAGCTTAGGGGTAAGTATTTCTAGAAAGGAAAAAAGAAGGAAAAAATATAAAATGAAGGTGTTATGTGGAATGTGGAATATTTTATGATCATTATTATTATTATTTATTTGTATAACATTTTTTATCAAACCTCTAATCTGTCTTAGCTGCCTTTTTAAATAAGTGTATTTTTGCAATTTTTTGTGCAGTTTTATTCCTAGGTGGAAAATGCTGTTTTAAGTTTTATGCTTAATTTTTCTTGGCAAATTTATGTTGAGTCTATCTCTTGTTGCATGGTCATGGACAGAGCTGTTTGTGCAGTAATTACCAATGTTATTTTTGATGTGTACAACTGACTGGCAAATGTATTCACATGGAGTAGTTAAAATCCGCAGTGTTCTGAACAGATTTTTACAATGAGCTCGACTAGTACTTTTGGTTATTATTCTTATGGCTCTTTTCTGGAGTTTGAAAACTGCATTCATATTTTTGAAAATTGCGTTCATATTTTGTGCATTTGTTCCCCAAAAAAGAATGCCATAGCTAAGAACTGAGTGTACATAAGAATAATATGCAATTAAAAGACACTGCATGTTACACACTGATGATAGGATTCTAAGCGCGTAACATGCTGGTGACATACTGTTTGCAAGTACCTTTGTATGTTCACACCACTTCAACTGAGGATTACAATGATGATGACAGATGCTTAACAAGTGAAAGTGATACTGAAACAGATGTCGAGCCCTCTAGTTGATCAGCCTTGTCGGACAGGGACCCACAGATCCATCTCCAGTGAAGAGTAGTAAAGGACAATCGTTGTCCAAGGAGTAGGTACTAAACATAATCATGTACATGGAAGATCAACCGCAGCATAGTAAAAAAAACACTTGAGATTTAGAGCAATTCTGCAGCAATATGACCATGCAGTGTATAAAAAAATACAGATATTCAGGAGAGGACAACACACACTTGTTACAAAAGCTGGTGCTGCGCGTTTCGAGGATGCTCGATACAGTTTACAGGATGTGCATGGTAGAGGCCTACTACGTTACGCGAATCAGATTGCACAAGGCATAGATTACAGTGATTTTAAGGGAAACAGTGGATAGTTTATGACTTCAAACAGCGCTATGCAATTGGAAGACATAAGATAAAGAAATTTCAAACAAAGCGTCAACTTCACAATGCCCAGCAAATTGCGGAATCGGCCTAAAAATTTGTATTTAAGATAAACAAACTTATCCTTTCGTTCAGTAAGGAATTTGTTTTTTAACTCGGACCAATCTGGATTTGAAGGGGAAATGCATATGAAAGGAACCAATTATGACAGCTTTAACCAGAATAGTAAATCGGCTGGAAAGTTATTTATTGTTCTGCGAGAAGTTTGAGGTGCTCTGCTCCCTATGGTTCTTTCTCGTGTGCGTGATCTTGCAAGGGTAGTAGTGATTATTTATGTCACAGCAAGCAAAAGTGGGAAATAGGCGTAAGAGAACTACAACTACTGCTTTTGGCCAGTAGCTGGTCAAAATAACTTATTTTTGCTCGATTCCTGGTCTGCATATAAAACTCATACTCCTTTAGAGCAAATCGTTGTTGTCGTTTTTGTTGTTGTTGTTGTTGTGGTCTTCAGTCCAGAGACTGGCTTAATGCAGCTCTCCATGCTACTCTATCCTGTGCAGGCTTCTTCATCTCTGAGTAACTACCAACCCCCATCTTTCTGAATCTGCTTAGTGTATTCATGCCTTGGTCTTCCTGTACGATTTTTGCACTCTCCGCGACCCTCCAATACTAAACTGATGAACCCTTGATGCCTCAGAACACGTCCTACCAACCGATCCCTTCTTCTAGTTAAGTAGTGCCACAAATTACTCTTGTCCTCAGTTCTGTTCAGTGCCTCCTCATTAGTTACATGATCTACCCATCTAATCTTCAGCATTCTTCTGTAGTACCACATTTCGAAAGCTTCTATTCTCTTCTTGTCTAAACTAGTTATCGTCCATGTTTCACTTCCATACATGGCTACACTCCATACAAATACTTTTAGAAAAGTCTTCCAGACACTTAAATCTATACTCGATGTTAAGAAATTTCTCTTCTTCAGAACCATTTTCCTTGCCATTACCACTCTACATTTTATATCCTCTCTGCTTCGGGCATCATCAGTTATTTTGGACCCCAAATAGCAAAACTCATCTACTACTTTGTCTCATTTCCTAATCTATTCCCTCAGCATCACCTGATATAATTCTACTATACTCCATTATCCTCATTTTGCTTTTGTTGATGTTCATCTTATTATCTACCATTTAAGACACTGTCCATTCTATTCAACTGCTCTTTCAGGTCCTTTGCTGTCTCTGACAGAATTACAATGTCGTCGGCAAACCTCAAAGTTTTTATTTCTTCTCCAGGGAATTTAATTTCTACTCCAAATTTTTCTTTTGTTTCCTTTACTGCTTGCCCAATATATAGATTGAATAACATCGGGATAGGCTACAACCCTATCTCACTTCCTTCTCAACCACTGCTTCCCTTTTGTGCCCCTCGACTCTTACAACTGCCATCTGGTTTCTGTACAAATTGTACATAGCCTTTCGCTCCCTGTTTTTTACCCGTCACCTTCAAAATTTGAAAGAGAGTATACCAGTCAACATTGTCAAAAGCTTTCTCTAAGTCTACAAATGCTAGAAAGGTAGGTTTGCCTTTTCTTAGTCTATCTTCTAAGATAAGTCATAGAGTCAGTATTGCCCCTCATGTTCCAACATTTCTACGGAATCGAAACTGATCACCTGAAAAGTGTGTGACATTGTAATTCATACTACCTGGAACCATTGGACAAATCCAGCAACTAGATCTTTGTTTCTTTTCCATGCCTGTAAAACATATTATCACACTATCTGGACCAAAGGCTTGAAGGATACCCAGTTTCACGATAAGCTCCATGGCACACTGTTCCTCATGCCATCACATTTTACTTCTCTTCACCCTTCTTGCCAATATCATTCCATATGCATTCTTTAAATACCTGGCTAATCGTTCAAATGGCTCGGAGCACTGTGCGACTTAACTTCTGAGGTCATCAGTCACCTAGAACTTAGAACTAATGAAACCTAACTAACCTAAGGACATCACACACATCCATGCCCAAGGCAGGATTCGAACCTGCGACCGTAGTGGTCGCTCGGCTCCAGACTGTAGCACCCAGAACCACATGGCCAGTCTGGCTGGCTGGCTGATCGTCCTGCACAGTTTACAACCCCCAAGTAGTTAGCCTTCGTCCTTGATGTCGGGAACCTTTGTGATCACTGTGCTGTACCATTTTTCATGTGGTGTTCAGCTGCTGGCTTGTTTTGTAATTTATTGAATGTTGATGATGTTCATTTTGTGAGTGTAATACATACATCCCATAGGAGGTTGATCTCTGCACCTGCTCGACACTCATTTTCTGTCGCCATCCTTATGCATGTGGTGAGTCACTAGCAGCTGATATTTTTCCTCTCATAATTTTTAACTAACACTTTCAAATGAGCCTTACTGAAGACTGAACTTGCGACCTTGCGCTCACAAGATTCCTTGTTAGTATAGTAGAATCGTTAGCTCAAATTTGTAGCGATTTATTCTCAGCTACTCTGTCTGATCCTCTGTGCAACCCTTGGTCTAGCAGACTAAGAACCCTGAAATCTTCTGGTTCCATCTTGCAGACAAAGACTCCATTGTCGTTGGAATTGGCAATGACTGAAATCCAGTTGTCTGGGTGATATAATTGAAAAGGTCTTTTCTTCCTCTGTCCTAAGACAAAATCTCTATCGCATGGTAGGAAACTATGCCCTATAACAAGGAATTTCTGGTCTACAGCAGTGAAAAATTTAGGGGACTATCAGATTTTGAAAAAGGGTCCTCATGTTTTAGCACCTCTTACAAAACCTGCGATATTTGGGCTTACATTTAAAAAAAAAAAGGGGAATTATGATGAAGACTTTCCACTAGACTGTATATGACCAATTTCAGCCTCAGTTAGTCTCTCTGTTAACTATAATTTATCGTAGATCCCTCGAACAAAGCACCTTGCCCACTAGTTGAAAAAAATCACAGGTTACATCCATCTACAAGAAGAGTAGGGGAAGTGGTCCATGAAAGTACCGTCCAATATCCTTTACATCCATTTGTTGGCGAGTCTTAGAACATGTTCTTAAACTAAATATAATGGGATATTTCGAAGAAAATGGCCTCCTCCAGTACTGATTTCGAAACACAGATCATGTGAAACCCAACTAGCACTTTGCTCACATTACATGCTGAAAGGCATGGATCAAGGCAGTAGATGCAGTATTTATCAATTTCCGAACAGCATTTGACTCAGTACCACATCTATGCTTACCATCAAAAGTGTGTCCAGTCCGATAGCTGAGTGGTTGCCGCACGGAGTGGCCTCGCGGTTAGAGGCATCATGTCATTGATTACGCAGCCCCTCCCGCTGGAGATTCGAGTCCTCGCTCGGGCATGGGTGTGTGTGTTGTTCATAGCATAAGCTAGTCTAAGTAGTGTGTAAGTCTAGGGACCGATGATGACCTCGGCAGTTTGGTCCCATAGGAATTCACACACATTTAAACATTTGCCCATCAATATGCCGGTATCTCCCAGTCGAGTGTACACTGCAGTAAATGTGCGATAATGTAGGCAACTGCGTGCAGGGAAACGATCGCGGTACATTCGCTGGGCTTGAAAGTTTCTTATAGATTTAAATTCGTGTTCGTAAGCATCAAGTTAGTGTCTGAGAAATGTGTAGAAGTTATTAGCCAGAATGGTAGCTCAGAGTTTTCTGGCAGAGTTAGCTGCCCTCTGTAATAAAAAAACTGAGTTAATGGATCAATGATGAATTTGAACAAGCGTCATGGGACGTCCGTCCTGAACAAACAGAACGAACAAAAATGAGATTTAAAAAAATGATCAGCGTGACAGAATGCTGCGCAAAGGGATTGAGGTTCGATTCCCAGCTGGGTTGGAGATTTTCTCCGCTCAGGAACTAGTGTTGTGTTGTCCTCATCACTATCATCTCATCCCCACAGACAAGCAAGTCGCCGAAGTAGCGTCAACTAAAAATACTTGCACCAGTCAACCGGTCTACCCAACGGGAGGCCCTAGCCCGCCGACATTTCTTTTCATTTCATCAAAAGTACGATCATATGGGGTATCAACAGAAATCTGTGATTGAAGTGATAATTTTTTGGTAAGGACGACGCAGGAAGCTGTCTTGGATGGAGAGTCATAGACAGGTGTAGACGTAACGTCGGTATACCCCAGGTATGTTCATATCGTACTTGCAGACAATACTGATAGCAACCTCAGTATTTTCGAAGAGGATGCAGTTGTCTGTAATGAAGTACAGTGTGAAAGAAGTTGTACAAACATTCAGTCAGATCTTGCTAAGTTTTCAAAATGGTACACTGATTGTCAACTTGCTTTAAATGTTCAGAAATTTGTAATTATCTATTTCACAAAAATAAAAAACGTAATGACTACAGTATCGATGATCCACGGTTGGAATTGGTAAAATGGATATAACACTTAGTAGGGACATGAAATGGAACGATTACACAGGCTCAGTCATGGGTAAGCCAGGAACAGACAATGGTTTGTTGGTAGAGTACTAGGAAAATATAATCAGTCGACGAAGGATATTGCTTACAAATCATTTGTGCGACCCATCTTAGAAAACTGATCAAGTGTGTGGGACCCCTACCAAATAGGACTAACTGGGGATATTGAAAGCCTGCCGAGAAGAGCAGCAAGAATGGTCACAGGTTTGTTTGATCTTAGGGAACGTGTCACAGAGATGAAAGAATTGAACTGGCAGGCACTTGATAATAGGCGTAAACTATTCCACTAAAGCCTACATACAAATTTCAAGAATCCGCTTGAAATGACGACTCTGGGAATACACTACATTTTCCTACTTATCGCTCCCACAGGGGACACGAGGACAAGATTAGATCAGTTACAGCAAGCACAGAGGCATTTAAACAATCATTTTTCCTGTGCTCCAAACGTGAATGGAACGGGGAAAGATCCTTATGACTGGTACAATGGGACATACTCTCTGCCAAGCACTACACAGTCGTTTGTAGAATATACATGTAGATAATGGCGTCCACTATCCCATAGAGCCTTGCATTTATTGTCCTTCCACTCAAAAATATTAACTTGATGGTTGCTTACTTTATTCAAGCTCTTTTGTTCTCCACTTGTTGCTACTCGCAACAAACAATTTTGTGGTTTGAAAGTGATTAACGACGGTTCTGTGTCTCTCTGACAGAGCTACTTCCGTGTGCATTGTTCAAGTACCATCTCTCCACCGCCAGGCGTCTGCGACATGCCACTCCTATGCGAACTTAATTAGAGATGGGAGGCAGTCCATCCTATTATCATTTTGCATGTAACCTCTGTTGCTAACGAGATATTCTATTGTTTTATGCAGTTTGTGCTTTAATAAGCAAAGCAATTCAAAATCTGTGCTGTTGAGCATATTAACAGCCAATAATTAGGAGATTATAATCCACTCCCCTGCACGTGAAACGAATCATTCTAGTACTACTATAGATCAAATAATAATTAGCTCCAAAACAAAATATAAATCAGTTGTAATTAAAGCTGGACTGGCAGACCTTCATGCACAGGCTATAAGCTTTTGTGTCAACACTAATCCATGCTATAATTATATGAGGAAGACTACACACATGGGCAGAACTTTCAGTAATACTGCAGTACAAACATCCCAGAATTATCTCGAAGTACAGAAAATATTTCTGATAAGTTTCAGAAATTTGTGAATTTTTTAAATATTATTTTGATCTTGCTTTTCCATTGAAAGCCAAACCTCTAAAAGCAACAAGTGTATTACCAGTGGTATAAGGAAATCTTGTGCTAGAAAACGGTAAGTTCACAATATTGCAAGAAGCTACAACTCAACTCAACTCAGGAGTTCGATAGTTACTTTAAAAAATATAAATCTATCTTAAATAAAATAATAAAGGAGGCAAAGAAACGAGACAATGACAAATACATCGAAAATTTTAAACATAGCTGCACAACAGCAACGCTTCCACGTAATAAAATTATAAACAGCCGACCAGTTGCAATGGATAAAGAATTCTTTACCTAGGTTTCGACAAATATAAATTTGTCTTCTTCAGAAGGTGGCCTAAGGACAATGAACATCATAGCTTACATTAGAAAAGTATGAAACTTAAGCCAAGAATAAATTTTAACACAAATTAGAGAGCTCTTGCATTACAGAAGTATGAGAACGCCGACTGGTACTTACAATTTTACATTAGTAAGAACTAATGTACCATCGGCGTTTTTACAAATGACGGCATAGATCCATTTGTCAAAAATGAAATATAGCCCTAGAATTAGGGTTTGTCACGTAAATATAAACTAGTACATGGATCTTGCAGAGCTCACAACCGACTGTGTGTAATCAGCGAGCGTAGTTACTCTGAGACGAGGGCAGGTGGCACTCATGGCGAGAACCATGTGCCAATTAGCGTATAAAGGCAACGTGTAAATTATCAGTATTAATAACGTCCTTAGATAAAGTAACAATAAAAAAGAAGGAAGGCGTTTAACGCTCCCGTTATAACAGTATGGGAGTATTGATACAAATAATGTAGTTATACATCAAAAAAGCAGGTGGCGCTTACGCCGAGAGAATTACGCCTAGTGGAATATAGAGCGAAAATATAAAAATTACATTACTATATTTGTGATGCCCACAAACGGTATATATGTCAGAACTTTAAAATTGACAATAATGGCTCTTGTCAAGACAAAATTACGAACACTGGTACACAATCCAGTTAATACACATTCACAGGGAACGAAAGTTTTAGAGCCATACAAAATCACATAAGGGCCGATGTAGTGGCAAACATACATCGTGAGATGTGTAAGCGCCACCTGCTTTTTTGATGTATAACTACATTATTTGTACCAATACTCCCATACTGTTATAACAGGAGTATTAAACGCCTTCCTTCTTTTTTATTGTTACTTTATCTAAGGATGTTATTAATACTGATAATTTACATGTTGCCTTTGTATGCCAATTGGCACATGGTCCTCGCCATGAGCGCCACCTGCCCTCGTCTCAGAGTAACTACGCTCGCCGATTACACTCTGTCGGTTGTGAGCTCTGCAAGATCCATGTACTAGTTTATATTTACGTGACAAACCCTAATTCTAGGGCTATATTTCATTTTTGACAAATGGATCTATGCCGTCATTTGTAAAAACGGCGATGGTACATTAGTTCTTACTAATGTAAAATTGTAAGTACCAGTCGGCGTTCTCATATTTCTGTAATGCAAGAGCTCTCTAATGTGTGTTAAAATTTATTCTTGGCTTAAGTTTCATACTTTTCTAATGTAAGCTATGATGTTCATTGTCCTTAGGCCACCTTCTGAAGAAGACAAATTTATATTTTTTGAAACCTAGGTAAAGAATTCTTTATCCACTGCAACTGGTCAGTTGTTTATAATTTTATTAAATACATAAAAGATACTTCAAAGAGAACCAAAGCAATATGGCAAGTTGTAAAGAAAGAAACCAAATGTTACAAAAATAGAGTTAATAATATAGCATTAAAGGCTGGCTTGAAAACATTGATAACCCACAGAAAGTAGCTAATATGTTTAATAACTATTTTATAAATGTAACAGAGAAACTACTACAACAGACCTCTAATAGAAAACAGCATACAGAAACAGCTAAAAAAGTCTCAAGCAAATCAATGTTTCTGTACCCAACAAATGTAGAAGAAATACAGGTTACAATAAAAAGTCTCAAAATGAAACACTCGGCAGGTGTAGATGATATAATATATTTCATTACAAAGAAATGTGGGAACTTAATCACCTATGTAACCTATGTTTTTCTACAGGAACTTTTCCTTCATGCTTGAAAATAGCAAAAGTAAAGCCATTATACAAGAAATGTAACAAAGATGATATTTCCAAGTACAGACCATTGACACTTTTGTCTGTTTTCTCAAAAATATTAGAAAGGCTCTTCAATAAGAGACTAACAGATTTCTTAGAGTATAATGTCATTCTGTCAGAATCTCAACATGGATTTAGAGCGAACTGTTCAACCAAATCAGCAGTTCACACCTATCTATTAGAGGCACTGATAGCATTAGACAACAGAAGACTTACCATGGGCATATTTTTAGATTTGCAAAAGGCATTTGACACCATAAATCATGACAAATTGCTACACAAGCTAGAAAATCTTGGTGTTAGGGGAACAGCTAACAACTGGCTCAGCTCTTATCTTAAGAACAGGGAACAATATGTGAAAATAGATCAGGGAAGGGAAAATATCATTAGGAAATATAATTCCAAGCTACTGACTGTTCAATATGGAGTTCCACAAGGATCAGTAATGGGTCCTGTTCTGTTCGTACTCTATGTAAATGACCTAAACATAAGCAATGACAGCAGTAAAATATTTCAATTTGCTGATGATACGAGTGTTCTAATTACAGGAAACTCAGAAGAAACTCTTGTAAAAAACATAAGAGAAGTCAGTGACAGGCTAACATGTTACTTTGATGACAATGACTTAATAACAAACACTGGAAAAACTGTAGCTATGGATATACACACAGCACAAACAAAAAATCTGATATCACCCAATCTAGAGCTATATGGACAGACAATTGCCAAAACAGCCTATACCAAATTTCTTGGACTTCATCTACAAGATAACTTGAAATGGAATGCACATATTGTGCAAATGAACAAAAAATTAAGTACTTCTTGTTTTGTGTTACATACATTAAAACTGTACCAGCTACAACCTTCTTCAGTGTGTATATTATGCAATTGTACACTCTCACATCCAGTACAGGATTATGTTCTGGGGAAATTCTGGAGATGCCATCAAAACATTCAAAATGAAAAAAATTATAAGAATAATGGAAGGGGCAGATAATCGTAAATCATGTAGATCATTGTATCAAAAAAGGATGATCCTGCCACTTCCTTGCATATTTATACTTGAAAATATTTTATCTCTCTTTATATAGCATAACAACATTTATTTAAGTATTCATCATTTATTAGTATATTAATGTGTGTTATTACGTACAGAGGTATATTATACGTAAAACTGTTAATATTAACATAAAAATCCAAATATCTCTTGCACATTGTGCAGCTGTAGATGAAAATGGATCAATAAATCAATGTTTAAATTTAAATTTCTTAAAGCTATCGATTGTACCAGAGAGTTTCGATACATCTTTACCTCTCTCAGGTGTGATATGCAGAGATCGATTAAGGGCGTCAAACCGTCAAATATGAGACTGAGTGTGCATGTGCAGATAGTGCAGTGTTTACGGTGTTTGGTATTTTGTGTTTTTGTTATTGTGTGAAACAAAAATGGAATGGGATGATGTTTTATACGTATCGTTTCTTTTATTCAGTATTTTATTTGGTTACGTAATTCGGACTATTAGGAGCAGAGAAAGAAAGAAATACATCGCCACATTTGTTGGACTACTTGTCGTTTACGCCGTAGCCGGCGTACATATTTTGCACCCTCTGTTTTCTACGTTGGTCAGTACGATGATTATCACTCGTGGAAATCGTAGGTAATGACCTTAAACATGATGTGACAACGAGTACTGTCATAATAGCTAACAATTTTTGCTAGAATACCCCATGAGTTTACAAACTACACGGGAGACTGTCATGAAATGTTTTTTAAATACTCCTAATGTCGGTACGATTTTGATCTCACGTTGGGAAATACGCTTTAAGAGGATGTAGCGGCTGCCACAAGAAACTTTTAATCTGTCCCTGAGGAATCACATGCGTTGCATAGTATGCAAAAGAATGAAACTTGCTTTCTTGGTCCAAAACAAAAATTATATCAAGATGTTAGAAGTAGTCACAATCAAGCTACAGTAGCCCATTACAAACAGTATTGTAAGGTACTTAAAAATGTTATTAGGAAAGGAAAGAGTATGTGGTATGCAAATAGAATAGCTAATTCACAGGATAAAGTTAAAACTATATGGTTAGTTGTGGAGGAAGTGTCTGGTCAGCAGCACAAGGTCGACAATATAAAGTCAGTTCACAGTAAAAATATTTCTGTTACTGATAAATCAGATATATGTGCATTATTTAACAATCATTTTCTGAGCATTGCTGATGAATTAAATAAAAATTTAGTTTCTACAGGAAATCGTATAACTCTCTTGGCAAATGCCTTTCTGAGATTGATGTCGGAACTACTCCTCTGTGATACAGACAAGGGGGAAATTGAGTCAATAATTAAATCACTGAAGACTAAGGACTCTCATGGTTGTGATGGAGTGTCTAGCAGAATATCAAAGTACTGTGTTGCACATGTTAGCCCTGTATTTAGCCATATTTGTTATTTTTTCTTTAGGAATGGTCAGTTTCCTGGGCGATTAAAGTACTCAGTAGTAAAGCCGCATTATAAAAAGGGAGAAGGGGATAATGTAGATAATTTTAGACCTATTTCTATGCCATCAGTGTTTGCAGAAGTTATTGAAAAGACTGTGTGTAAGGATAATTGATCATTTTATATCATACGATTTGCTATGAAATGTACAGTTTGGCTTTAGAAGTCGTTTAACAACTGAAAATGCTATAGTCTCCTTTCTCTGTGAGGTACTGGATGGGCTAAACAAAAAGTTTCAAACGCTTGGCATATTTTTTGATTTAACTAACACATTTGTTTGTGTTGATCACAAAATATTGCTCCAGAAGTTGGACCATTACGGAATACGCGGAGTAGCTCACAGTTGGTTCACCACTTACTTTCGCAACAGGCAGCAAAAGGTCATTGTTCCCAATGTTGATAACGGCTGTGATGTGGGATCTGAGTGGGGTACTGTCATGATGTGGCGGGGTGCCCCAGGGATCAGTGTTGGGGCTGCTCCTGTTCCTTATTTATATAAATGATATGCCCTCTAGTATTACGGGTAACTCTAAAATATCTCTGTTTGCTGATGACATTAGCTTGGTAGTAAAGGATGTTGTGTGCAACATTGACTCAGTTTCAAATAGTGCAGTACATGACCTCAGTTCATGGCTTGTAGAAAGTAAACTAATGTTAAATCACAGTAAGACTCAGTTTTTACAGTTTCTAACACACAATTCAACAAAACCTGACGTTGTAATTTCACAGAACAGGCATATGATTAGGTGTTCAGATAGATAGTAAGCTGTTGTGGAAAGCCCATGTTCACGATCTTGTTCAAAGACTTAATACTGCCATTTTTACTATTCGATCAGTATCAAAAGTGAGTGATACTTCGACACGAAAATTAGTCTACTTTCCTTATTTTCATTCACTTATGTCTTATGGTATTATATTTTGGGGTGACTTCCCATTCTACAAGGATATTTTTGGCTCGGAAACGGGCGGTTCGCGCAATAAGCGGTGTGTGTTCACGAACCTTTTGTCAACCTCTGTTCAGGAGTCTGGGTATTTTGACATTGGCCTCTCAATATGTATATTCCTTACTGTCGTTTCTTGTTACCAATATTAGTTTATTCCCAAGAATAAGCAGCTTTCACTCGGTTAATACTCGGCAGAAATCAAACCTGCATTTGGATCGGACTTCCTTAACTCTTGTGCAAAAAGGTGTGCAGTATACTGCTGCATCCATTTTCAATAAGCTGCCACTCGAATTCAAAAATCTTTGCAGTAATCCACGCGCTTTCAAATCGAAACTGAAGAGTTTCCTCATGGGTCACTCCTTCTATTCTGTCGAGGAGTTCCTTGAAAAATTAAGCTGATTCTTATTGTATTGCTGATAGCATTTGCTTAAACTTATGGACTGACCTTTTTCAGGTTCATGAACATTTATTTTTATCTGTTATTACTTTTATGTTGTAATTTCATGTACTGACATGTTCCATGACCTTGAAGATTAGCTCCTCAATTTGGTCCTATGGAACTTGATGTGTAAATAGATAAATAAATAAATCCCTACAGAGAAACACAACAGTGACATCATGGTATATAGGAGACTGATATCTAAGCAAATATACAAAATATGAATTGCAGTCTTGAATATGTGCAACTCTTTGCACCTCGCTAGTGGTAGCTGAACTACATCCATTTTTTTTTATGTTCCATGGGCGTTTGAAGAATTGGCTCCACCAAAAAGCTTTCTCAGGAATAGCGTTGAATATTTGTAATTGCATATGATTGCTTGAGCTTTTGTTTCTCAGTAAGCAGTCAAATGGGACTGAGATGACCCTGTTTGCATACCAGTAATAGTAGTTGTAACATCAAGTGGCAGTACATTGTTTGTGTAATTATCTTCATGAGTGCACATTTACACAATTATCATTAAGTGTTTTCTGCTTCTCTACCATTGTTTTTTGATTATGGTAAGTAGTCACCTGGCATTGTGTGTTACTTATCCCAGTCATTTTCTTAGAACTGCAGGTGTACTCAAAATATTGGCAAGCTTTTCCTGTGATATCATATCCTTATTCTTTCACTTTGCTCCAAAAATCTGAAACAGATATTATGAAACACAAATACAACTAGCTGATATTAGGCAGACTGGTATTCCTTCTCATTAAATTACCATGGTTTGGGATCACACATCCTCTGCCACACAATAAGTGAATGAGTGAAGATGATGATCAGAAGGGAAATTTCCTTTAAAAAATTAAAGGTAAGATAACAAACATTAAGAGGGCACTGTTAAAACATGCTCAGACACACAAAATGCACAGCCACCAAAACGAGCAGCATAGAACAAAAGTGCCAACAAAATGTCTGAAACAAGTTTCCAGAAACATATGAAGTTTATGTCACAGATCTACACCTTCCAGTATCTGTAATACAGAGCTAATATAGCACATGACTGGCATAAAACTGTTGCTCTCCTCTCAGCCTGTGCTGGATATATGTACTGGTACTTACTGGTAATCAAGATGGTATTAGGCCTGTAGAAGGAAAAACTCAAAACTTGGTAACCTTCATTTGAGAGATGGTATTAACTGAAGTGTTCACTCTACAGATTAATATGTCACCACATCTAAGATTTCTTATGCACATTCCTTGGCTTCGTCAACTCTCAACAAAACTGTCACCGCCTGAACCAGACTTCGGCCAACACTGCAGATTAGTCTGTCATCACGACCTACATCCCAAAAAAATAAGATACACACAAAAGAAATATTGTCAGGGTTCTGTTCGCTTTGTCTGCACACTCATATAACATGACATCATTGCGGTATGGGCCAGAGCCGACAACTGGTAGTGGTAGGTTCAGTTAACCAAAAGATGGATTAATAAATGCAATCATTTTTAAGAATAATGAAGACCGGGTCAAATTTCATAAAGTAGTGGTGAAGGAAGACAATAGTGTGTTCGTTAAGATAATACCAATTACCTAATGCACAAGGGAGTTAACTATTCCTTGCCATAGTCCAGTGCAAAGTAAAAGTCGCAATGGAGACAGACTAGGATAATCAAATAAATGTTTATAAAGCAACGTGTCATATTTACCAGAAGTCCACATATTTCGCATGACAATTAGACAAAACCTCTTATTGGTGATTCTTCCACTTGCAAGTAATGAAGATGCAGTATTGTTGTAGAAACTGAATTGTCTCAAGTGAATTAAATTTAGCCAACATTGTTGCCTACACTAATACAGCAAAGACCAAATTATCCATGCATGGTTGGGCAATTTTTGAAAAAATAAAACTAACGATGAAGTTATAATTAGAATGAATATTTTGTGTAAAATACACTATTAGGCATATAACTCGTGTTTTATCATGTACTTCAAGATACTGAAGTCTGTTGATCTATTCTTCTACATCTGTTGTCAGGACATGCAAAACAAAATTCATTTGTCCTTCCAGAAAGTGAGGACTGTATTGTCAGGAAAGAAGTGAGTGCAAAACAGAAACAAATTATTTCACAAAAGTGAATTGAAAGCAAATGGTATTTCACACAGTGTGTTTCAAGCATATGTAAGACTGTCTGTCTGTGGCATGTAATGTCCGCCCCTGGTAGCTGAGTGGTCAGTGCGACAGAATGTCATACCTAACAGTCTGGGTTCGATTCCCGACTAGGTCGGAGATTTTCTCTGCTCAGGGACTGGGTGTTGTGTTGTCTTTACCATCATTTCATCCCCATCGACATGGAAGTTGTGAAGTGGTGTCAACTCGAAAGACTTGCACCAGGCGAACAGTCTACCCCTACAGGAGGCCATAGCTAGGGTGACCAGACGTCCGGGTTAATCCGGACATGTCCTCCTTTTTAGCTCTTTGTCCGGGGTCCAGGTGGATTTTTACAGTGTCCGGCTTTTTCACGAAGTTGAGCGTAATACAGTTAAATTTACAATTCGTCCCGTTCTGTTGCTCTTTTCTTAAAGTATCAATAATTGTTAAGGAATGTATGTATGTTATGTCTATAAATAATAAACTCAGTTATTAAAATTGAACGTATGTTTGATGGGGAATACTGCAAATGAGGGTACCACCTGTCAGCTTTGGACAAGTCACATGAAAGTAGCCAATCAGGAGTGGTGTATAGGCAACCGTCTTTGTTAAATGTTAAAACTATGCGTAAATATAAAAACAATTGATGCTACACTGTCACCACAATTAATGTTTTTAATTTAAAATTAAAAAAAATATATTGCTCTGGGAATCACCACCTGACCACCAGTAACAATTAACTACTAGTTTTACTGGTAATTCCTGGCAGTCATGTTACTTATCCAAAGCTGACGGTGGTATCCTCATCTGCAGTTGACCCGTTTGATGTGTTCTCTTTTTTTCTTCCTTTGTCCTCCTTGTTGAAGCTGTTTGTCCTTCTTTTTGAACAATTGCATCTGGTCACCCTAGCCATAGCCACACAGCATTTCCATTTATTGTGGCATGTAATGTGTAAGTAACGGAGCAGGATTTCAAGTGCGAGAAACAGCAAGTTTTGTAAATGTAGTAAGTAGTTTGTACAGTAAAACAACACATGGTTTTTTTCAGTTGTCCATTCAGTCTCAGATCCACGATAATGTGGATACTTGGGGGTGTCCTGTATTAAGAATTAACAGCAGTACAGAATAATAAGGCAGTACCACATGTTAAAAACCATTACTTGGTGAAAAATCCTCACCCTGCAGTTTTCTACAGTTTGAACTGACCAGAATTTCTTTAAGGGAGGTGGCACACTATTTAAGTAATTGGCCTCTCATTCAGGGAGGCAGGGTAAAAATCCACAGCCAATCATCTGTATCTAGGTTTTCTGTAGTTTCCCTAAATCACTGAAGGTAAATATAGGATGGTTCTTTTAAAAAAAAGACACAGAAAATTTCCCTTCCACATTCTTGTCCATCCTTAGTTTGAGAAATATCTCTGACGATCTTGTCAGTATGATGCTATCCCTTGGGCATTAAATTAGTCTTTAAACATTTCTTGTAATATGGTAATAATGATTGTCCTCTTTAAAAACATCTTTTGAAATTCTTTGAAAGAAAGACATCTCTTGAAGCTCTAAAGTCTTGTTTATGTAGCTGTTGAAAATGATCACAGTTTGGAGCGACTGTGTTTGCTGTGTATACCAAATGGGAAATCAGATAATTATGTCTGTAAAATATAGGAGTTGTGGATCATTTCTTTGGTATGGAATGAATGCTCACCACTCTAGTCCAGATTGAATTGTGATTTATAGAGGAAGAGAATTTGTCAACATCCAGTATGCTATTAGCCACATTGATGAGGCATCGTAGGAAGAGGTGTAGCAGATTTAGTATAAGAGATGTCGCTTAGAAAGGACTGAAATGCCACCTTGCAGTGTAAGGCTTAACCAAAGTAAACTGGGAAACGACAGAGCCAGGGTTTTAAAACTTCATACCACTCTCTAAAAGAAATATTTTTCGAGATCAGCAACATTCACTTTAAGGGGATTTGGAATGCCCCAGGAACCACTGTAGCCATTGACATGAAACTTTTACAGGACATTAAACTGTTTGTTTGGAATCCATTAAACTACAGTAATTGCATTTTCAGCCACTGCTTTCAGGAATACAATTTTTTAACTACACGGTTAAAATTCTGTGTACTTTTTTTACATGTTATCCTAAATAATTATACATAACATTATGTTATTCTTTTAGTTCAGTAGACTCAGGATATGTATCTTATTACTCCCTGAAAATTTAAATACTTTACTCGAAGTGTTTTCTGAGATTTATGGAAAATGTAAATTTTCAGGAACGGCTTCTAAAGTTTCAAAAGACTGTAACTCACTTAATATATGCTTAATTTTATATTTTTAGTAACTCAGAAGCACCCTGCACCATGCTGTATATCATCCTCTTGATCTTTTTCCTTGTTTTTTCTTTTTTCTGGACTCCTTAGTGGCTAACTGCTGCATACCCTGCTTCATCAATGCGAACCTTGTCCATCTGTTCAAGTTCTCTGATGCAGTTTGCTCCAGGATTAATTCCCATATGCTGTAGCACTTTCACCGTACCAGTGTTGCCATCATTGAAAGCAATAACAGCATCACTGACACCCCCCCCCCCCCCCCGGCAACTTCAGTTTCTTCATTCAAATAAAAACCTTTTTTGGTAAGTGAGTCCATATAAGATTATTGAACAACTCATTGGGATTTTGAGTCTGACCATGCAGACACTTCTTCAGTAATTCAAGATTTGCCAGGTCTCTGTAAATAGGTTTTATGATATCCATGATTGCTGCTGGGATGGAATGTTTATGGCTGTATGTACTGCTTGAGTACTGGGCATTGCGGCAATTGCACCACGAATCAGGTCCAGGAGGGCAAAGGTGTGTACTGGCTTTTCATCATTTGAACACATTGTTTCCCTTTATTCGAAAATCTATTACCATGAAACACGCGTTTCTTAAAAACACTTCGTTCTGGCATCGTACTTGACTTTTTAAGAGATTTACCAATCTATTCGTCACTTATCCATGGAAAAACATTAGCGCTTCGACATACAACACGTGTTTATACTATGAAACATTACAATACTGTTTTTGACAGTGCTACCAATACAAAAATGTAATTAACCTTTATAACACAGCAATCCACAGCCTTCTATATAAAAAAAATTACTGATTTTGTTAGATCTTGAAGTAATGCACATAAAAATTTTAACATTTTCAACCAGTGTAGATTATATGTAAAAGAAAATAAAAAATACTTCCAATATGAGTTTATAAATGATAGATATATCATTTTAATTGCAAAATTGCAAATTTTATGAGATAAAAGTCCGAAAATGTGAAAAAAATTATTTGCCCTTCTAACTCGCCTTCAACAAGTAAAACGGGAACAACAGTTTGGATTCCGACAACTGTTTTGAAATGAGACAGGGCCTTTTATCGAATTATAACTTTTTCCATACAAGTTGATTAACTGGAAATCTTTAGTGTCAAGTCATGACCAAATGTTATGATCATTTAAACCACAAACTGTATATATGCACTAACAAAGGGTGGAGCTTGGGAAAACAGTAACAGGCAAATCAGGTAAATACAATTTTCCACCACTTTTTGACAAGAACGTTACAAATATGCCCCACTGGGCAGACTCAACATCGAAACAGCCATGAAGCTGAGGAATTCAGTGAGTGAAGAAACAAATTTGATATCTGACAGTTTATTGTTTCCCTTTTTTTTAAAAAAAAAAAGAAAATGTTCAGGACCAAGAAAATGTACCCCGTTAAAATCGGTCAGTCAACAATGCATGGCTAAAATTTTGAGCAGGAATAAACATCTTAAGCACCAGATGTAAGCCACGCGATGCACACTAAATACTTTTTCTCCTACAGGATTGACTGGTAGCGCTAAACAATAAATAGAACCCAGCAGGGCGAGGACTTGACAAAATACAGTCTGTTTGCATCTATGCATGGCACCTATGAGATACAGTTAACTGTGGCCGAATCAAACAAGAGATCCCTAAAGCCAGTGCCATTGCAGCCCCATACATTGACACAGAAGGGGGAGTGAGGTTACCACATTAAATAAACTACTACATCAAAGAACGAGCCATTTACAATAGGATTAGCTTCCGAGAGTAATTTAAAGAAACTTGACCAATTTAAAAACATGTACACTGTTAAAACAAGGGGTACCAAACTTGCATAGAATAACTGGCCACTTAGGCCCTTAGAATAAGGAAAACAGCAGTTAGGTAAAAGAGCTACTAGACGACAATTACAAACGTTAGCGAGTGGCAGCCTCCATTGAACACTTAGGTCTGTAAAATAAGGAAAACCACAGTTATGTAAAACAGTTAACAGTTTACAAGTATGTAACTTGGCAGGTGGGACTCTCCTCAGCAAAGATGGCACAGGCTGCCATGGCGAAGGCACTATGGTCTGAGAGCCCCATAAGGCAGAATACCACACACTGTGTGATGCTGGAACAGGCATGTCTAAGTCCAGGCCACCACTACACACTCAACACTGCTGCAGTTACAGTGCTCAGCGCTTTGGGTATCAGAGAAAATGGTAGAATAGAAAAATAAATGCTGAGCATGAACTAAGAAATCTAATCAACCAGAAATTTGCAGCTCAGCTGGATTCCTCTCCGATTTACAAAGACACCGGGAATGAGACAGGTGGAGCAGTGAGATTCTCGCACTTCCGGAACCATCTCACTCACTTATAAAGGTTCAATCAATCCTTCCAAAGACAAAGTGTGTTTCTCAGAGCCAAAATTCACACTAGGTGAACAAGCAACAAGGTTGCTTAATTCCGTGGCCATGAATCACCTACCAAGTGCAACTAGATTACCACATGTCAAATTAATCAGTTCTGGAAGACTTGATTAAACTAGACTAGGAAAGCTGTTGTATCCACACAAACTACCCAGTGCCTGAGGTCAGCAGTTTTCACGATAAATGTAAGCTGTGCAACCCCTTACACCAAGAGAGGAGGACATTGACACCCAAGCACCATCGGTTCCAGCTCACTATTACCTATGGCATCTCTTCGCTTCACTAATCACATCGCCACCACGCCCCCTAGATAAACAGCGCTCTCTATAGCATGGTTGTGAACTCAAGCAGACAATTTGTAAGAGGTAAGGGAGCCAAGACAATTCAACCTCTCCCACAGAAACTAGAAAAAGGGGGAGAGGGGCTGCTCCTCTTTTTGTGTGGGATTAAGTAATTCTCCTTGACTTGGCTCATGTGAGTCACAACAATCTGCCTGTACAGAGATTCTGTAAAAGAATATCAACAAGACGTAATTTCTGCACAGTCTCAAAGGGACTGAGGAACCACAGAGCTAATTTACTAGCATAACCCACTTCCCCTTTTAAGGCGACATTGGAGTTCCAACAGAAACTCGTTCCTGTACTCTACCAGAAAAATCCTTACGACCACGATTGTAACTCCTCACTAACTTCTAATGGAAGTGCCAGTTGTTGCATCTTGCCCTCCTCGAATTCCACTGAATAATATCTTGCTAACCTGCTCTGGAAGAAGTTAGCTAAATGGGAATTCACCTGATAAGCAAATGTGAGCGAGCCCAGGGAGCCTTAAGAAACTCATGTTATATTGAACTAGGTTATTAAAAGATCGCACTGCCTGTGAGCACTCCCATGAAAAATTAAAATTGTCTCACTCCACAGGATGGTACGGTGATATAGTTAACAGCATGCTCTGAACACTTTAGAAGTGAAGGCTAGTGCGTTATCATTCACAAGAGTCCAAAGGTGGAAAAAAATACTTAGAAGGTGGTCATAACCTCGCTCATTGGAATCAACCAGCAGAAATGGTGAAAGGCATCAACAACCACCAGGACATACATGTTGCCAGCACAAGTATGAGGGAGGGATACTATGTAATCAAGCTTTCACGCTACACCCATCAATCTCCGAATATTCTTATGTTATGATATCCTTATGTTGCTGTAAAGTGTAGGCCAAGTAACATGTTTCTTAACCACAGCAGTGGTTTTATGGATGCCCAAGTGGCCATCCACAACGGTATTGTAAAAGTAATGGATTACGGGACTGACAAGCTCCATGGGCAAACAAATCATAGGTTCATGCTCACCGCGATGACTATAACAATGTAGGCCTTTGTGCAGGTTATACTCAGAGACTTGTTCCCCCCTGGTAATTCTAGGGTCAAAATCTTGCTTCCCCATCAAATTAGTAAAGAATACGGGGACCTCTGTCATCGTGCCTGTTGTCCAATCCTTGGAAGCCCACCCCTGCTGCTGGTGATCCTGGACCTCATCATCGATCATGCAGCTTAAGGTATCTGCCACCTGGTTTTGTTGGAACCCCTAATACTCCTGACCTTAAAAGGGAAAGGTGGAAATCCAAATTGCCCAGCGCTTTATTTGCCCAGTCTTCCGGTGACATGCCAGGACCCAACTCAGGGCCTGGTTATCCATTTCTAGAAGAAACTCTGTGTGCTCAAGATAAAACTTAAATTTCTCAAGGGCAAAGAGAACTGCCAGTGCTTCTCATTCATAAATGGAAAATTTAGTTTCAGGAGGTAAGAACTTCCTAGAGGCTTAAGCTATGGCACACCGTTCCCTGTTTTGTTCTTGCAGAAGAATGGCTGCTATTCCACAAGTAGAAGCATTTATGTGGACACTCGGAATGGGGAATAACCAAGACAGGGACATTACTAATGCCTCCATAATTGCCTCAAAGGATGCCTGTTCACTCTTGTCCCAATGGAAAACAACCAGGCAGCCCAGCTAACTAAGCAAAATTAAACTTCTGGGGGGGGGGGGGGGGGGGGGGGGATGCTATGCCAGTAAAACTAGCCACAGCCTTCTTATTCTTGGGCACAGGGAATCTGTGCAAATCCCTAGTGCCCAAAGAACTATGACAGGAACATAAGGCAAGCTTCTTAACAGGATGACTTGAAGTAAACAACCCTCTCCTGATAAGCCAACATTTACCCGGTATTCTGGATAAAATCACAGACCAAAATTAAATTGACAGACAAGTTCTCGACCACCAGCAAATTGATTGGCCATAAAAAGTTACCAGTGCTTTATTTGGCTCACAATCAGAGGCAACACCAGGCCAACATCTCCGTGAGCAAGGGAGCAAGAAAGGTAACTTACAGATAGCACAGTATTCAAAATGCCACTGGTAGTCAAGAAGGAAAACTGAGCTGCCAGAATCAATAAGTGGGCAAATAGGCTTTTGATTAATCTGAGTGCAGATGTAAGGTAACAACTCCCCTACCACAGTTTTAATATGGCTTAGCATTTTGAGCATGGGCATCCCACCTCCCAGAACATCCACATACCAAATGCCCAGTTTCATGGCACTGAAAATGTACCCTAGTCCTGTCCCTTTTTAAGGAATCACTTTGATATTGTTTAGCATTCACATGGACGTCCTGACAGTAACACTTCATACCACCTCGCTGTCGGTCTTCACAACTTAACATCTCAACCACGGAAACGAAGGCTTCCAATTCAAGGAAGGTGGAAGATCTTTGATTGAAGGTAATACATGAATGGCCAGCTGGCCTTGTACCCTCCAAAGTATTTGGGTTTCAGTGACCTGCTGCTCCAAGGTTGAGAATGTGGTCCAAATTTGCTCAGTAAACCTTGCCAAAGTTTCATTGGTGGCCTGAACCTGCGAAAAGTGCTTTCACTCAAATTAATTTTTAACATAGGGTGAAAGATAAAAACTCAGTAATACCCTTCTGTACACCTTTCAGTCCCCCATTCTCTTGAAGTAAAATATCAAGTTATATCCCCAAAGCATTAGTATGGAATTCAAACTTAACAGTAAGCAACAAAATTAATTCTACCTCACTCAGATTCTCTACTGAGAGTTGCTTTATACCTTGGAGCCAAAGACCCATAGAGTGATGCAATTTGCCCAAGATCCTCCCAGCTGATTGCTCAATCCCACCTACCACCTGAACACTGATTTTGAGCATTCCTGCTTCCCTCTCACCATTCCGAAGTCTTCCAAACCAAAACGGATTACGCCAGCTTGTAAATCCCACACCTGCGCATGCAAATCTTGACCGAGTTTAACCTGTTTGAAATAAAGTTTAAATTGCTGAACATCGCTCAAATGATTAGTTAGACTTGGATTCAGTAAATTTTTTTTACAGGTTGGTTGACTAGTTTCTGAAAAGTCTACATTTTGGCATAAGGGTGATACAGCAGCGATGCAGTGAGGTACTGAAGCAACTACCTCGGCTCTGGCGTGAATAGTTATGATCAACGGGCTGTCTAAGGCTGTACACAAATGATCCACTAACTCAATGACGCTTCGATCAAAAGGGAGGTGTCGTATCCTGGCCTCGTAGCCTCATAAGCCAAATTATCTTTCGGAAGAAAGGAATTAATAGAACAATGCATGATGCCATGTTTGGCAGTACTACTACAAATAGGACAATTAACTTCAACAATGATTTACAGAAAGCAAATACAATAAAACAAACAGCAAGGACTAAAGATGAGACAGGAAACAGTGGATGATCCAGTAGGGAAAATTCTCTACCTTTGAAATACCACTTTGCAGAATGTGACTTAACCAAAATCAAACCTGTGAAAGGACTGAGGCAGGGTTTTTAAGTACACAACATTAACCATTTGACGAACTTTACTACCATTAAAAGGACATTATATGTGTACTAACAGAAACAATATCTTAGATCGGCAGCATTCACTATAAACAGCAAGTAAAAAGGGAACAACTGTTTGGATACCAGCAACAGTTTTAAAATTAAACAGGCTCTTTTATCAAATTACAACTTTTTATAGACAAGTTCATAAACCGGAAATCTTTAAAGCCAGATCATGGCCAAAGATTATGATTATTTGAACCTCAGACTATATATATTCTAACAAAGGGCACAGCTCAGGAAAACAGTAACAGACACAAATGAGTTAAATACATTTATCCATTACTTTTTGACAAGAACATTACAGACTGGCCCACTGGGATGACTCAACACTAAACAACCATGAAGCTAAGGTGCAATTATTATTATAATTATAATAATAATAATTATTATTATTATTACTGTCATTATTATCAGTATTTTCTTTATATGAAAGAAAACATTCAGTACCAAGGAACCTCTGAGCAAGATCGGTCACAGTTAACAACGCAAGCCCAAAATGTTTGGATGAAATAAGTACCTCGAGCATGAGATTTAAGGAATAAGGAATAATTAAAAACAGTCTCTCAAAATGCTCCTACAAAAAACAGTGAACTGTGACCAACCCAACACGAGATCCCTAAAGCCAGTGCCATTGCAATCCCCGAAATTAAAAGGAAAGGGGCGCGGGGTGCTGCCACATTAAATATATAAAAACTACTAAACCAAAAGAATGAGCAGTTTAAACAGGAGTAGCTTCCCATGGTAATTTAAAAAACTTCACTAAGTTAAAAAAAATACACTGTTAAAACAATGGGCACCAAACTTGCATGAATAACTGGCTACTTAGGCCCTTAGAATTGAGAAAAAACAATGGTTACATAAAAGAGCTACTAGACTACAATTACAAAAGTTAGCAAGTGGCAACCTCTGCTGACCACTTAGGCCTTTAGAATGAGGAAAACCACAGTTACATGAAACAGTTAACTGATTGCAATTAAATTCCTTGGCGAGTGGCAACCTCCTTGGTGAAGTTGGTGCAGGCTGGTGTGGCGTGTAGAAGCACAACTGTGAAGACTACGGTCCAAGAGTCCCATAAGGCTGCATACTGCACTGTCTGTGAGCTGGAACAGGCTAAATGTGGGTCCAAGTCCAGGCCACCACTACACGCTCAACACTGCTGCAGTTACAGTGCTCAGCGCTTTAGGTATCAGAGAAGATTGTAGAATATAAAAATAAATAGTGAGCATGGACTAAGAAACCTAATCAGCCAGGAATTTGCAACTCAACTTGGTTCCTCATCAGTTTACAAAGGCACCAGTTATGAGACAGGCAGGGCAGTGAGAAGATTACACGGGCAGAACAATCACACTCATTTTGTAAAGGTTTGATCTATCCTTTCAGAGAAGAAGTGGGTTTCTCAAAGTGAAAATTTGCACTAGGCAAACAAACAACAAGGGGGCTTAATTCTGCAGCCTCGATTGAGATACCAAGTGCAGCTAGATTACCACATAGCAAATTAATCAGTTCCAGAAAACTTGAGTGAACTCTGGACTACGAAAGCTGTTGTACATACATGTACTACCCAGTGCCCAAAGTCAGCATGCCTCACCATAAATTTCAGCCATATAACCTCTGACACCGAGAGAGGAGGGACATCGGTCCTGAAGCACCGCCAGTCCCAGCTTAGAACTACCCATGGCAACTTCTCTGATGCTGACACCACCACCACGCCCCCTGGATAAACAGTGCACTCTATAGCACGGCTGCGAACTCATGCAGACTGGGCAGGCAATTTGTAAAATGGAAGGGAGCTGATATGGCTTACTATTTAACTGGAAGCTGACTCTTCATGACATTGTTGACAAGGTATAGTGATCTTTCAAGTATTATTTATTTCTCACAGCCAATGATACGCAACACTCATCAGTCATCTACAGCTATTTATGTGAACATGCAACAATATCCCTGAGAAGTCATTACATGGCATTACTATATCATTCTGTTTGTGCGGCATACTTCGCTCTGAATGTCTACTAAATTGTGTACCATCTGTGTGCTGTTTCAACCTTTAATAATTGTAATGTACTTGCCAGTCAGCCAGAATTCTATGCCATTTAGCATGGGCAGCTACTGAAAATAATTAACTACCTTAGTATGAACAGTGAAAGTAAAAGTAACTTACGAAGCTGAACAACGAATTCAGAAAGCAAATCAACACATAAAAACACAAAACAGGTGTGTAGCAGACAGTTCACTTGTAGAAATGACAAGAGGAAAAAATGACATCATAAAAAAAAGTCACAGAGTGGTATACTGTGACAGATATATCCTACAAAACCAAACTTTAGTTCTAAAATACTACTGTACCATAATATTGTTGTACTTGGCCTGCTGTGGCTGTTATTGAATATACACTGTGACTTTACAGTAAACAACTACAGTGGTAACTAAGAAATACACATCACATTGTGAATGATTTCAGACAGCTGTGCATTTACTATCAAGTGGTTCAGCATCTCTTGGTAAAATATCACAATAAAAGCTCACGAGAAGCCGACTAAAGTGCGCTCATTTCCAAATGCAATAATATTGTGGTCAAGTGAGACCATATCTGTAACTGGAGTGTAATATTTCTGTTCCCCACCTTAACCCTGTGGTGCATAACATCCACTAAAGTGGATAGCTATTAATGGACTCTCTTATGGCATTCCCATTCAGTCTTGAGGCTGTAAATGCACACCGTCCACTGCAGTGGCCACTGCCTATTGTGTTGTGCCCTGCATGCATTTATAGCTGCATGACTGACTGAAGATGCCATACAAGCTACCTTTAAAAGCTGTGCATTGAAGTGCAAATCATGCACCACAGGGTTGTAATCTTTATAAACAGTGTCGCATTCCCTTGAGACACAGTTTATAGGCCTCACTAAACAAGCAGATCAAGCTACGGACTTTTGCCTCTCCGAACCTCATAGATTTTATATTAAGAGTCTCCATCTTCACATTACCTCTAAGACCTATTTGATTATTTTCTGTTCTGACTACTTCAGCCTTAAAGCTCTGCAGCTTCTTCATTATATCGGAGAAATCCAGTGATATTATTTACTGGGCAAGTTGGAGTACAGAAACATGTAAAGAGTAGACTAACTACTCTGAGGAAATACATGAATAGAAATAGACCTACAAAATAATATCAATGCAACTACATCCCGTGTCCACTTGGAAAATTATATCAAGTTTTCACTATGCATAAGATACCAAAACAGTACTGGAAATCTAAAAAAGTTGCCTCAGTATTTTCCTTCTGATCGTACTCGATTGATACAAATGAAATGGTCTAGTATTGTACCTTTGTGTATAGGATGGATAATGTATGTCCAAGCCTGCACTCATTTGTGGTTCTACAATGCTTTCTGTCACCACACATTAGACAGTTCTACTTTCCTTCTCCTGTCTAAGTCCCTCTCTTCTCTCCCAATATTTTTCCTTGTTTCAGTCTGCCCCACAAATTTTTGCATTGGTAAGAAAATTCACATTCTGTGGTAAATGAGTTCTCTCAGCTACCTATTATGACACGACTCACATGGTCTTACACTTACCTGGATGGAACATCTGCAAACCCAAGTACCCTGCTTAATTGCATGTTTCTGTAGACATACTTATACAACAACATGCCAAGTCACTTCTTGTTGTCATTTCCTTCCAAATTTTTGAAGCACTGGTTACTTCATCTTACTTTCAGTAAAACTGTAGTGTTACAGGAGGCAAATGACTTCAGATCTAGTGATAGATAAAGGGGGGACATATGTTAAGCTAAGCTAAACTTATTTGCTTTAAACCTGATGGTAACTACATCATTGCAATACCTGTGAAATATCACACATTTGTGCATTGTTTCCCATAGATCCCGCCATAAAGAAGAATCTTTAAGGCTTATAACGAACGAATAAGTGCAATAGCAGAATACTGGGACCTTTATTAAGTGCCTCTGTTTGCCACAGCACAAAACAAGAGTTGTTGATAGTTTTGAAAATGTAATGTAAATTTCTCATTTTCTGAGGATTTATATTGTGCTTTTATTACCTTCTGCTCTTCAAGTAATATACAGGTTGGGTATGATTAAAGTTTCACTACTTGAGGCAGTGCGGGCAGAAAACTATTTACCATATGGGTACCCTACCTTATAGGAATGATGTTCAGAATGTGCGCTGCAGGATTTGCATTGTTATTAGTGTCGATGTCATCACTTGCCATTAGGTGCTGCTACCGGTATGGCTGAAAAACAAGCATCAGTGTGCATTACGGTTGCAACATGGGTCTGGACAAAATAAGCAGGGCCTTACTCATAAAACTGTTTTATCAAAACAACAGCGGTAGTGGTGTTACTGTTTGTGAGTGTCGACACATTAAAGGTATACAAGAGAGGTCCTCTTTCTGCACCAGTGTTGAAAAACATGATTCAGAAGTTTGAATTAACTGGCGATTTGGGAATTGCTCCTGGGGAGGTCGATGGCCAATTGTGCTACAAATTGTTGAAAAAGTTATTCTTGCCGTGGGTGAGAATGCTGGATGCAGTGTGCGATCTTCAAGCAGTGCACAAACTGTCATGAACATTCCTTGGTCCACCATTCAAAAAGTGCTGCGAACAGTTGTGAGACGGTATCTATAGTGTGTTTCCGGGCTGTCATGGATGTCACATGGAGGAACGTTTGTAATCTAAAATGTAAACATGTACGCAATTAACAAATGTTACTCTCTCGTGTGGTCATTAAAATGCATTTCTTTCAATGGTTTATTCATTATTTCTCTTTCGCATGTCCTTACAAATGTTTTCACAGAGCTTTGTAGTCGTACGATCACTCATTTTTTACGGGACCTCTCAAGTATCAAAATTTAATTATAACCATCCTGTATATCTGTGCATAGTATCAAGCTGCCTGGAGAAGATCACAATATTTTGAAAAAATATTGCGTGCATAAGCAGTCACACATGTATACTAAAAAAATTACTACACAACGGTTTACCAGCACTGTATCAACTAGTCACAGCTTACTGTATCAAAGACCATGAAAATGTGGGCCAATGTTACCCATCCTGATGGTAATTACTCAAGATCTTCAGTTTAGGGAGATGGAGATGCTATGTGCATTCTCCCTTAACACACAGATTCGGGATACTATTCCTATTTTCTTAAGTCTTTTCCTCCAACTTTTTTCTCTCTTTTATAAGAAGAAATTGTGGTTTGGAAAGCTAGCTTTCTCCTATCTTTCTGTGCTTCCATCGACTACTGCTCGCTGTACACATCTCTTACCACTTAAATCTATGTTGTGTATTCAAATGAGTAATCTTCACTGATTTATTTACCTATTAGAAAAGGGTTAGTAAACGATAATGTATAAATTTAAGTCATTTCTAAACAGGTCCTGTAAAATTAATGGCAAATCTCATTCAATAATAAAGTGATTGGATGTTACAAAAGCTTAAGATTAGGCAGAATGACAGTGCTTAGTATATGTTAATCCAGAAAATGGAGCTTCAAACAGAGTAACCCCTTCAGAGCCCCAGAAGATCTTCAGGATGACTTTACCGGCTGAGGGTGAGGCTTTCAACTTTCTCTTTGGAAGAGAGGTAGTGTGGCGCCACACCATGTATTGCCATTTTCATCTGTGAGGCAACAAGGAACTTGGCAGTCACAAACCTTTGAGCACCCCAACTGGTGGACTACATTTTCTGCAATACCAACAGAGATGTGCAGTTGTGCTGTGAGGCGTTTGATTGTGATGTGTCAGTCGCCTTGAATGAGAGTGTCTGCATTTTCGAACTTTGTAGGAATCACAGCTATGTGCGAACGGCCGGCACGTAGGAGATACTACAGGTTAGAGCTCTCTGCTTGAAATGCACCTCCATTACAGATGCTATTTTGAAGGCTGCATATAGCGCTGCCACCTATCAGAACTTCATGAAAATGTAGAGGCAGAAGCAGGAATATTCCACAGTGTCCCACAACAAATTCCACATTTTTTCAATGGGCATTATGCAGAAATGGAGCTATTTATGTGACATCCAAAAGGGCATGGTAATTGGCTTTCTGGCTAAGTGTGGAAGCATTTTTGAAACGTTTAAGTTGCTAAACTGTTCACAAGCTGCTGTGGTTAAGGTATACCATGCATGGCAAAATAACGCTGTCCAAAACCAGCGCCGAGGCGACTATGGTGGACCACGGGTAGTAGATGATGGGTGAACGAAGGCTGTAGAGATCTGTGTGGCCAAATAGCTCTACAACTTTTGAGCAACTGACTGTGTATGTGGACCAAGAGGCCTATTAACAGTGTCTTCTCAGCAACCATTCAGCGAATGTTGCTGCATATGGGCCTCCGTAGCAGGCGCCTGTTTCACGCACTCCTGCTGACTGTTGTTCATCGACAACAAAGGCTGAAATTTGCATGCCAGTACTGCAACTGGATGTTCACTGATTGGCAACAGGTGGCCTTTTCAGGTGCCTCACGTCTTATGTTCCATTGGACAGATGGCTGTTGGTGGTACGGTCCTGCAACAGTTGTCAGAAGGATCCAAGCTGGAGGAGGGAGCATTGTGGGCTGGAGAATGTTTTCATAGCAGTCCATGGATGATCTCATCATTCTGGAAGGCACAATGGATAAACACAAGTTTAGGGACCTTGTCCGACCCTACATGCAGCTTTTTTTTTTCCCTCGTCATGGTGTTACGTACCAACAGAACAGTGCAACATGTCTCTCAATTCACAGTGTAGGTACATGGTGCGAGGAATGCCAGGATAAGTTTACAGTGCTCCTTTTTACACCAAACTCCATACATTTAAACCCAATTGAAAATCTGCGTGACCACCTCAGGCATTTGCGCCATGGATCTTCAGCTGAGAAATCTAGCACAGCTGATGACAGTGCTGGAGCTGGCATGGCTCCACATATCTGTCAGTACCTTCCAGAATCTGAGTAACACTTCCTGCATGTGTGGCAGTGTCCACTCTGTAAAAGGTGATTCTTCAAGCTTTTGACAAGTGATCACATTAATGTGACTGGAAAATGCAAACCCACATATTTCTGTATCCCATGCATGTAGAATACCTTATGTTAACTTATGTTTAGTGAAAAATGCAGTTTAATTAAAACAGCAATAATATAAGTGAATAACCATTAAGGATTGATGTGGGTAATGTAATTAATAACAACATCATCATAAAAGGCAACTGCAAACACTTGTATGTTACTCATATAAATATATTTTTATGTTTGTATGTGTTTTCTTTGTGTAAACTATCTCATGTGTAAATGCCATTCACGATTTTTATTGTTAACAAGGACTACAGGAGGCATACAAGCATATGTGTTGTCTAAGAATGACTGGATTAAATCCACATTTTTTGGTATATATAATGTATATTAATTGTTTGCTAATTTTGAATGATGGACAATTTTTATAATTTGCTAAGTGGTTGGACTACTTAGTTATTTAAGAAACTCCACGCAAGTACTGGGGTCTTGTCATTCACGTGACACACTGCACCTACATTTGTTTGATTCTGAGGCTACTGTGTCTTGGAAGAGGCCTGGGGACACTGGAAGGTTTCAGATAGATTATATAACGGTAAGACAGAGATTGAAAACCAGGTTTTAAATTGTAAGACATTTCCAGGAGCAGATATGGACTGTGGCCACAATCTATTGGTTATGAACTGTAGACTAAAACTGAAGAAAATGCAAAAAGGTGGGAATTTAAGGAGATGGGACCTGGATAAACTGAAAGAACCAGAGGTTGTAGAGAGTTTCAGAGAGAGCATTAGGGAACAATTGACAAGAATGGGGGAAAGAAATAAGTAGAAGAAGAGTGGGTAGCTTTGAGAGATGAAATAGTGAAGGCAGAAGAGGATAAAGTAGATAAAAAAACAAGGGCTAGTAGAAATCCTTGGGTAACAGAAGAGATATTTAATTTTATTGATAAAAGGAGAATAATAAAAATACAATAAATGAAGCAGGCAAAAAGGAACACAAAAGTCTTAAAAATGAGATTGAGAGGAAGGATAAAATGGCTAAACGGGAATGGCTAGAGGACAAATGTAAGGATGTAGAGCATATATCACTAGGGATAAGATAGATACTGCCTACAGGAAAATTAAAGAGACCTTTGGAGAAAAGACAACTGCTTGTGTGAATATCAAGATCTCAGGTGGATAACCAGTTCTAAGCAAAGAAGGGAAGGCAGAAAGGTGGGAAGGAGTATATAGAGGGTTTATGCAAGGGCGATGTAGTTAAGGGCAATATTATGAAGATGGAAGAGGACGTAGATGAAGATGAAATGGGAGATATGATTTTGCGCGAGGAGTTTGATAGAGCACTGAGAGACCAAAGACAAAACAAGGCCCCAGGAGTAGACAACATTCCTTTATAACTACTAATAGCCTTGGAACAGCCATCCATGACAAAACTACCATCCGGTGAGCAAGGTGTATGAGACAGTCAAAATACCCTCCAACTTCAAGAAGAAGATAATAATTCCAGTCCCAAAGAAAGCAGGTGCTGACAGGTGTGAAAATTACCAAGCTATCAGTTTAATAAGTCACAGGTGCAAAATACTAATGCGAATTCTTTACAGACCAATGGAAAAACTGATAGAAGCCAGCCTCGGAGAATATCAGTTTGGATTCCGTAGAAATGTTGGAACACATGAGGCAATACTGACCCTATGACTTATCTTAGAAGATAGATTAAGGAAAGGCGAACCTATGTTTCTAGCATTTGTAGACTTAAAGAAAGCTTTGGACAATGTTGACTGGAATACTCTCTTTCGAATTCTGAAGGTGACGGGTAAAAAACAGGGAGCGAAAGGCTATTTACAATTTGTACAGAAATCATATGGCAGTTATAAGAGTCAAGAGGCATGAAAGGGAAGCAGTGGCTGGGAAGGGAGTGAGACAGGTTTGTAGCCTATCCCCGATGTTACGATGTTATTCAATCTATATATTGAGCAAGCAGTAAAGGATACAAAAGAAAAATTTGGAGTAGGAATTAAAATCCCTGGAGAAGGAATAAAAACTTTGAGGTTTGCCGATGACATTATAATTCTGTCAGAGACAGTAAAGGACCTGAAAGAGCAGTTGAATGGAATGGACAATGTCTTAAAAGGTAGATAATAAGATGAACATCAACAACAGTAAAACAAGGATAATGGAATGTAGTAGAATTAAATCAGGTAATGCTGAGGGAATTATGTTAGGAAATGAGACGCTTAAAGTAGTAGATCAGTTTTGCTATTTGGGGAGCAAAATAACTGGTGATGGCGAAGTAGAAAGGATATAAAATGCAGACTGACAATGGCGAGGAAAGTGTTCCTGAAGAAGAGAAATTTGTTAACATTGAGTATAGATTTAAGTGTCAGGAAGTCTTTTCTGAAAGTATTCGTGTGAGGTGTAGCCATGTATGGAAGTGAAACATGGACAATTAATAGTTTAGACAGGAAGAGAATAGAAACTTTCAAACTGTGGTGCTACAGAAGAATGCTGAAGATCAGATGCGTAGATCACACAATTTATTTATTATCATCCCAATGATCACATTTGCGATATAGGATTTGTCAGAGTACATTTTAACAACTATATAATATTTTTACAAAATTTGTATCTGTGCTGAATTCATATTAATCTATCTTATTTTTAATACAATATACAACTAATAAGTGTTTTTATAACATAATTTCTTATGCACTGATGTAATTTCATTTGTCACATTAACTTAAACATATATTGTTATACAGTTGCGCAGAGATATTCACTTATGCTGTAATAACATTTGTCAAGCATGTGGTTCTTTATAACAGTTCTAAATTTATCCTCATTTTCCAGCTTTTTGATATGTTTTGGTAGTGCATTAAAAAGTTTGATGCCTTGAGTACATACATGTTTCTGGCTTCGGGTCCTTGTTACAGCTTGTATGTGGAGATCTTTACATTGCCGTGTATCGTAATTATTGAAGTTTGTATTGGTTTTCATTTTGTCCTGATTTCTTTTGATCACCAACAGACATTTCAGAATGGATAATGATGGAATTGTTAAAATTTTCAATGCTTTAAAAAGGGGCCTACAATGTGTTTGAGGTGGGCTGTGGGTCATTATCCGAATAGCACGTTTTTGTAATTTGAAAATCTCATTTAGACGACAATTTGTTTTTCCCCAGAATACTATCCCATAGGATGCAATAGACTGAAAATAGCCAAAATATACTAATCTGGTACAGTCATTACTACAAACTCTTGAAATTATTCTAAGCACAAAACATGCTGAATTTAGTTTTAGTGCTAAGCTCACCACATGGTCCTTCCAATTAATCTTCTCATCAATGTGCATACCCAGGAATTTTGCACACTGTACTCTTTCAAGTTGTTTGCCCTCCATGGTGGGATTTAGGTCGTCCTGTTCACTTATTTTTCCATATTGCACATAATTAGTTTTTTTTTTTTTTTTTTTTTTTGCATTCAGTGTTAGCTTGTTAGCACTAAACCATTTTTGTATATCTTGTAGGACATGGTCCACAGTACTGTGCAATGACTGCTTCATATCACTAACTATTAAACTAGTATCATCAGCAAATAACATGATTCTAGCTTTTCTCTCTGACACCTGAATATCATTAATGTAAATGAGGAACAGCAAGGGGCCTAATACATTTCCTTGGGGTACTCCTACTGTGACCTCCCTTGGATCTGATCTTAGTTTAATTTTTTGATTAATATTTGGTGCTGTAATTTCAACCACCTGCATCCTCTTTTCCAGATAAGACTCAAACCACTTTTTTACCGGTCCTCTGATACCTATAGCTTCAGGCTTTTTCAAAAATACGCTGTAGTCAACAGTGTCAAAGGCTTTTGACAAATCTAGATTTATCCCAACTACACTTTTTCCCTCTTCCAATTTAGTGAGTATTTCTTTTATGTATTCTAGTACAGCTGTTTCGGTACTTCTTCCAGCTTGAAATCCATGCTGATTACTGTTTATCAGATTGTGCATATTAAGATAATGTGTGACTCTATATTTCATTAGTATCTAATGGTTCAAATGGCTCTGAGCACTATGGGACTCAACTGCTGTGGTCATCAGTCCCCTAGAACTTAGAACTACTTAAACCTAACTAACCTAAGGACATCACACACATCCATGCCCGAGGCAGGATTCGAACCTGCGACCGTAGCAGTCGCACGGTTCCGGACTGCGTGCCTAGAACCGCGAGACCACCGCGGCCGGCAGTAGTATCTCTAAAACTTTAGAGAAAGTTGGGAGGAGTGAGACAGGTCTTTAGTTTTCTATTTTAAGTTTATCACTCTTTTTCAACAGGAGAATGACTTTAGAAATTTTCAGTTTTTGTGGAAACACGCCCTCAGCCATTGACAAGTTTGCTATGTGCGCTAATGGTTTCGCTATCTGATTAGCTGTTTTCTTTACTAATGTTATTGGCACCTCATCTACTCCAGCTGACATCTTGGACTTGAGACTTTTAATCACTTAAAACTTCCTTTTCATTTGTTGGAACTGCCATCATACTGCTGGCTGCCTTGGTTGCTTCCATCTTAATCTGCTCCCCAAAATTCCTGCTTAATGTCTGGGGTACATTTAAAAAGTAATTATTTATATAATTAGGAATGGCATATTTATCTACCATTTTATTCTCCTCATCTTTTAGAATAATTTCCTTGTCTTTGATAGGTACCCCGGTTTCTTTTCTCACAATTTCCCATGCTATTTTAGTTTTATTTCTGGACTGTTTTATTTCCATATTATTACTTAATAACTTTGCATTTGCAATTTCTCTGCGATATATTTTCCTATACCTCTTTACATATTCGATAAAATCGGTATCTGTACATTCCCTCAACTCTGAATTCAGTTTTTTCATGTTTTCACATGATTTCTTAATGCCAAGAGTCATCCAAGAACTTGACTTTATGTGTCCAGTAGACTTGATTCTGGTCAGTTTCTTTGGAAACCACATTTCAAAGTTCATCATATAAATCGATGCAAATATACTATATGCTTCATCTGTACTTGACTGTTTCATAACATCTAACCAATTTTCATTTTGTAAGATACTTATGAACTGATAGCAGCTGTCCACAGAGAAGTTTCTTTTGTAAATATTATTTACACTTTTATCTTCCTTTGAGTTTAAAGGGATTTCAATTGTGAGATCATTGTGGTCAGACAATCCTACATCTATGTTTGTTACCTCTATGTCAGTTGCTGACATATTTGAGAAAATGTTATCTATGAGGCTATTAGATGTGTTTGTTATACTAGATGAATTGTTTATGTGTGGTGACATGTTGAAACTCTTTAATATGTCCAAAAATTGCCTTTTTTGTTGACTTTCAACTAGAAGATTAATATTGAAATCACCACAAAGAATAATCACAGTTTCTTTTTTGTAAATAGTATTTAGCAAAAATTCTAATTTATCAAAAAGGACTTCTATGTTTCCACATGGTGACCTATACACTGTTATGACTATGACTTTTTTCATCAGACCATATAGCTGGACTGCACCTGCTTCAAAAAACTTTTCAATACTTAAGTTCTCTGCTTCACATCTCTTTTTAAATTCTAACTCTTGTCTAAGGTAAATACCAACTCCACCACCTTTTGCAATTTTCCTACTATAATGATTTGCCAGTTTAAATGGATTAATATGAATACTACTTATTTCTTGGTCCTTACACCAATGTTCAGTAATACACAAGACATCAGGTTTGGTGTTACTTACTAATATTTCAAGTTCACAATATTTGTTCTTGAGGCACTGCACATTTAGAGTCATAATCTTTAGAACAGGGGAGTGAGCACCGATGGTATTTTTCCTTTCGTTTAACACTGTTATCTTGGAGTTTTCATTATGGCTGGATACCAAAAATCCTGTTGTACCACAGGTTTTCTTGTTTCTGTTTCTTTTCCTACTTGAAGTGGATGATGCTGATTGATTGTTTATACTAGCTGTGACAGCTGATGACATTTTAATATTTACTACAGCAGATGTTGATGTTTTTAGTGCTTCAGCAAATGTTGCTCTTGTTAAGGTTTTCATTTCTTCTGCTTCTGCCCTCATTTGGAGTGGGATTTTAGGGAACTTTTCTACTGTTATACGGTTTATTTGTTCTAGTATCTTTTCACCCATCATCTTTTTTCCATAATAGTTCCTGTGCTGTCCATGCCTCGTGAAATGATTTCTCACTGAGCTGTTTGCATCCACAAATGTTGCACACTTAAAAGCACAGCAGATCTTCCTGAATTTATTATTTGTTGACTTTATTTCTTTGTTTACACATTATTCCTCCATTAGATCATGTCTATGTGGCACACTTACAACGAGAACCTTTAAATTTAGATCTGACAGCTTTTTTAGAGTTGTTTGAAGTGCCCTTGTCGCTAGTTGGCTTTCATTTTTGTATATCTCATTTGCTCCACCTATTAGTACACAGCATGTTCCAGTCTTAAGTAAGTTTTCACAATTATTTACTATTTAATTAAGGGGAGCACCAGGTTTGACAATGGCTGTTACTCTGAATTGGGATTGCCGATCATTTATTATTTGTGCCACACCCTTTGCATGACTATCACCTAATACACAGACTTGATATTTGTTGTTCTCCAGGTGCCCTTCTTCCGTCGTTTTTATAGTACACTTTGAAGAAACATTTCTCTCGTTAGAACACACAGACGATCTAGATTCACTTTCACTTGTCTTATTTTTTGAGTTCACATTTCGTCCTGTCGTGTCTTTATTACCTGTTTTTCTTTGCACTCTATTTACTGACGATTTCATACCGTCAGTCAGAAAGATTTCGTTTACTACTAGCAGAAGTTTTGTTCGAAATGAAAATTGCCGATATGTTTTCATTACACTCGTTTTTTAAATCGTCATAATTCCGTTGCTTTATCAGTTCCTCTAACTTATTTACGTAACGATTTGCAAGCACAAGGTCTTGCTGAAGCGATGCAGTAACACTTTCTTCTATGCAGTTATCGTATCTTGACAAAGCTAGCGTTAGCAGATCGCAGCATTCCATGCCACAGTCACATTTCGCGTCCCATTCTTCCGTTCCCGCGAAACACTTTGCATGAATCCATTTTTGCGACACTGCACATAACCTGATACCTTTCACGATGTAGTTATTACACTTTATACAATTTATACTCGATATGTAACTGTTTACCGTGGAACTATTTATACACACTTCTACACGCGACGCCATCTTGCCATTGCATGAGGAGGTACTGAATAGAATTGGGGAGAAGAGAAATTTGTGGCACAACTTGGCTAGAAGAAGGGATCGGTTGGTAGTACATGTTCTGAGGTCTCAAGGGATCACCAATTTAGTATTAGAGGGCAGTGTGGAGAGTAAAAATCATAGAGAGAGACCAAGAGATGAATACACTAAGCAGACTCAGAAAGATGTAGGTTGCAGTAGGTTCTTGGAGATGAAGAAGCTTGCACAGAATAGAGTAGCATGGAGAGCTGCATCAAATCAGTCTCTGGCCTGAAGACTACAGCAACAAAAACAACAACAATGTCTTGGGATTGTGATGGTAACTGGTGTGGTCATGGTAACCTGTGGCTGGACTTGAGAAATTCACAATAGTTCAGTGTTAGGTTAGGTGTCAGTCAGGACTCTGTTGTGGAGATTTCTCTTAGCTAGTGAACAACTTGAAGCTGTTGAGACTTGTACTTTTGGGAAGTGTGATGTCATTGTCAGACTAATAATTATTTCAAATAAGTGGTTGTGCTTATTGTATTACTACAACTCTGCTAAGGCTCATACAACAGTAATGACTACATAACAAAATAATGCAGTGCTATATTTAACACTGTTGTATTATTATAGTATTTTAATAGACTTACAGTATTAATTAAGGAAATACATTATTTGGGAAAACCCTCATTAACTGCGAGAATTATTGAATGTTAAGATAAAAAAGAGTTGAGTTAATCAATTTTACGTTTAATTTGTTGCAAACAACCATTTCTTTACCTTCTGAAGTTACAGACAATGCTGGTCTGTATTTCTATCGATTTGCATAGTGACATGAAATAGTGATGCATAATCTCATCTCAGACATTAATGACGACCCGTTGTTTTCACAGGATGGTGCATCAGGACCTTATCAACTGACAGGGCTCACACTTCTATTGTGTGCACTCGTGTGGTGAGCATTGGCCTCCAACCCATTGCAGTACTGCTTCTTTTCTGTGCTGCAACCTTTTCTGATTATATCTTTCCTTAGACTTTGTCTCTATGGCCTCCAACCCATTGCAGTACTGCTTCTTTTCTGTGCTGCAACCTTTTCTGATTATATCTTTCCTTAGACTTTGTCTCTATGACAGATTCCTTGCTGACAACATAGCTTGCTTGTATAACATCAAGTATGACTTTTCCCACTTTGTTTTGTTATTTTATACCACCTACTTTGGTTAACTTATGTTTGGTTTCCACGTCTGGATTTGAACTCCAACTCATCAAAAAAAAAAAAAAATTACAGAAATGTGGATCGTGCAGGGAAAGGTATCCAGTACCCAGTGTGGTTGTCAGGCACCCATACGCTTGTAACCCATTGACTAAGCAGGGAATGCATTGTTTACACCTGAGCTGTTTTCTCCCCACCACCAACAGATCAAGTCCACTGTCCACTGGGGGCACAGGGCCATCAAGCCAGATGGCTGGATGGCAACCATGGGGAGAGCCCCCATTTAGTATAGTCAGATGTCTGGCACCCTAAAAGGACCTAAACTAATAGCTGTATGTGTGAGGCTCTGGCAGTCTCTTCAGACAGACCAGAATTCTTCAGTGTGGATTGTTATGTCCCTAGCAACTTTCCCTACATGGCCACACCATGGTAGCAAAGCAAAATGAAGTAGTTTGCAGAAACTTCCTCCCCTGAGTTCCTGGTCTGCACCTGGACAGACAGAAAGCCTCGTCTCTCTGCTAAGTCAATAATATTCTTTGTGGAGAATACTAAAAATGTGAAACTTCCTGGCAGATTAAAACTGTGTGCCCGACCGAGACTCGAACTCGGGACCTTTGTCTTTCGCGGGCAAGTGCTCTACCAACTGAGCTACCGAAGCACGACTCACGCCCGGTCCTCACAGCTTTACTTCTGTCAGTATCTCGTCTCCTACCTTCCAAACTTTACAGAAGCTCTCCTGCGAACCATGCAGAACTAGCACTCCTGAAAGAAAGGATATTGCGGAGACATGGCTTAGCCACAGCCTGTGGGATGTTTCCAGAATGAGATTTTCACCCTGCAGTGGAGTGTGCGCTGATATGAAACTTCCTGGCAGATTAAAACTGTGTGCGGTTCTAGGCGCGCAGTCCGGAACCATGCGACTACTACGGTCGCAGGTTCGAATCCTGCCTCGGGCATGGATGTGTGTGACGTCCTTAGGTTAGTTAGGTTTAAGTAGTTAAAACTGTGTGCCCGACCGAGACTCGCAGGAGAGCTTCTGTAAAGTTTGGAAGGTAGGAGACGAGATACTGACAGAAGTAAAGCTGTGAGGACCGGGCGTGAGTCGTGCTTCGGTAGCTCAGTTAATAGAGCACTTGCCCGCGAAAGGCAAAGGTCCCGAGTTCGAGTCTCGGTCGGGCACACAGTTTTAATCTGCCAGGAAGTTTCATATCAGCGCACACTCCGCTGCAGAGTGAAAATCTCATTCTGGAAACATCCTCCAGGCTGTGGCTAAGCCATGTCTCCGCAATATCCTTTCTTTCAGGAGTGCTAGTTCTGCATGGTTCGCAGGAGAGCTTATGTAAAGTTTGGAAGGTAGGAGACGAGATACTGGCAGAAGTAAAGCTGTGAGGACCGGGCGTGAGTCGTGCTTCGGTAGCTCAGTTGGTAGAGCACTTGCCCGCGAAAGGCAAAGGTCCCGAGTTCGAGTCTCGGTCGGGCACACAGTTTTAATCTGCCAGGAAGTTTCATATCAGCGCACACTCCGCTGCAGAGTGAAAATCTCATTCTGGACTAAAAATGTATTTGGAGAAATCTCTTTCCTTAGTAAAAACAAAGTGGTTCCATTTCAATTACAGTGGCGAATCCTGCCCAGCCCTAGGCTTTACTGTCTTATAAAAAATTCAATGATGTAACTGTTTCTGTAATACCCCATAATAGTCTAAAAGTGGTACATGGTATCATTTCTCACCAGGACTTAACACTACAGTTGGATGAAGAACTATGTGAACCTTGGAGAGGCATGGGATCCATTTTGAATATAGTGTACAGCGTGGCCTGCCTGGAACAAGTTTGACAGTGGGGTATTCATCCTTGCGTTTGAGTAGAATTTGCTTCTAGAGAAAGTCAAAACCATGGTTTATTGCTGTGATGTGCAGTCATATTTTACCCACCCTTGATGCAGTGCTTTAAATGCCAATGGATCTAGTGTATTTCTTCCCAGTGTACATACAACCCAGTTTGTGGAGACTGTAGTCGGCAACATCACAAAAACTCACCTTGTGCATGTCCACCTTCCTGAGTCAATTGCAGAAATTGACATCCTCCCCAATTCCTGAAGTGTGTTACTCTAACTAAAGAATGCAAAATCTAGTAACTGGTGGTCTCTGATAGCCTCTCATAGTTTGATACCTGGAAAAAGTCTGATTATTTGTATCCTGTCTTGGTGATATCAATCTTTCGTATTACTGTAATCAGGTTGTCAGCAGTACCCTGGAATAATTCCTCTTTTGACGTCAACCTCTGGTAGGCACGCAAGTGACTTAGACCATGGGACGAATTGGTCTTCACCCCTCATGGTTCCTGCAGGAACCTCAACTCTGTTTACTCAGCTGGAGAAGCTGCATCCTCATCCGATGTGCAGTGGTGACAGGGAGCCATGGATTGTTGGTACCAGGTGCTTGTTGCCCCCACACCATCAGACTCTGAACCAGAGTTCACTGTTGTTCTTTAAATCCCACCAGTAACAAACAACAATCTTGGGGTGTGATCTGTCATCCTGGACACTTCACATCTACCCCGGACACTCTTAACGTGACGATTCAATGGATCTGCAATGGATACTAATGTCACCTGCCATAACCACAACAAATAGTTTACTCCTGTTCTGCGATCTATGTTACTGTCAAAGAAACACATTTCACTGTTAACTATTCTCCAAATATCAAAAGGTTTCTGTGCACAACAAACACTAATAAGTGAAGGTGATAAAGTAATAAATGCTCTACATCATTTAACAATGTGAATGGCCACGTTTCAAGTACAGCAGAGAGGTTATAAAAAAAAAATTCCCAAAAATAAATATAACATATGTAAATAATTGTACATTAAGTACAATGATGTTATTACCAACCACAGAGAATGAAATCAGTAGAACTGTACAAAATCTAAAAAAAATTGGAGTCTTGGAGTCAGTAGACGTAGATGAAGTACCAATGTGTGAACTAAAACAGTGCATAGAGAGTGTACAAGTTCCCTTACAAACATATTAGATAAATTGTACACATCAGGGAAATGTCCAGAGTATTTAAAATAGGCAAGAGTTTTACCTCCACTATAAAAAGGTAATGCAGAAGACAGAGAAATTACCAGTCCACAACTACTGCCACCATTCTTAAATGTAATAGAATCCATTATGAATGACAGGTTAATGAGTTACTTGAATAAACATGATCTTTTAAATGAATCACAGTTTGGTTTTCAAAGTTGTAGACGTATAGAATCAGCCGTAACAGAATTCACAAAAGTTGTACTTGACAAAGAGGAGTGTGTCATAGGCATGTTTTTAGATCTGTCTAAGGCTTTAGGTACTGTTGAACAAACAAGAAGCACAAGGAATAAGAGAGGTAACTAATGACTGGTTCTGCATGTACCTAGCAGATTACTTAGAGGTAACAAGTACCTCAAATAAGTCCAAACTTTTAGTAAAATGTTAAGAACCAAAATATATTAATGTAGGAGTTTAGGACCAATAATTTTCCTGATATACAAAAGTGACTTTCCCATGGGGAAAAATTTCTCTTTTCTGTGATAATAATATTATAGTCACAGAAAAGGAAAACACCTTGCCAGAGGAAGCAGATGAATGACTCAAAGGCAGTTTACAGTAGTCAATGAGCAATAAATTTATACAGAGTGTAAAGAAAGCTAATGCCATGAATTTCAATTTGAAGAAGGAAAATCACATTGTTAAATTAAATGTAAATGGCACCTCTATAAACAGTGTAACAAATACAGAATTGCTAGGAATGAACAATGATTTGCAGTAAAGTGGTGTGAACACACGAAGATATCTGCAAATAGAATTTCATTAGCATTTTATGCCTTTGGAGTTCTGTCACCAGTGTGTAACAGTCAGTGTCTTTTAGTTACATACTATTCTTATATGTGGAATTCTTTTGTGGAGAACAAATGCACAAAATCTGAACAGTTTTCAAACTCCATGAAAACATCAGAAGAATAATAACCAAAATAGTAGTCAGCCTCATTGTAAAGATCTGTTCAAAACAGTGGGGATTTTAACTACATCATTTGAGTTCGTTTACCCTCTGTGCACACCAAAAATAACATCGATAATTACTACACAAACAGCTCTGTCCATGACCATGCAACTGAATGTACATTTACCAAGAAAGAATAAATATAAAACTCAAATAATGATAATGAGAGATTTATCATTCCACTTAACACCTTCACACTATATTTTTCCTTATTTTCTTTTTTGGAAAAAGTTACTCCAAAAGCTATGCAATGTGTAATACTAACATCTTATACTCTTTCTGTGCTCAAGATCTCTCTCATTATAGAGGGATGCAGACACAGTTTTCCAGGCTAGCAAATGGGAAGTTGCAGTACACAAAATGGTCCTGGCATCAGTTGATAGTGGGTGAAGTGTTATGAAACAGTGTGTGTATAGTGTGAGCAGTGAATAGTAAATGAATGAACAATGTAGCATTAGCCTTTTACACTGTTAAATAACTTCTTTGTAAAACATTGTTGTACACCAGGGATAAACTGAACGAGGTAGCACTGTTTTAAACAGAGTGGTTTCAATGTTCTCCCTAAATTATTTCAGGCAAATGGCAGGATGGTTCCTATTATAAGGCCATGGCCAATAGTCTGACCCATCCTTGTCATTCTAAACCTTAGTGTATATATATATTACATTATTTTTGTTGTTCTTAATTGGAATACCAAGACATGTCCGATATTCTTGTAAAAGTGATCCAAAGGTGAATAAAACTACTACTATTCCTGCTACTGCTATTGCTACTACTACTTCTTCTACTACTACTTCTCCTCCTCCTCCTCCTCCTCCTGCTGCTGCTGCTGCTGCCACTGTTATTTCATTGTGTCAAACCCAGATTGGCCCTGAGAGAACATTTGGAGGGGTCTGTGCATTGGTTCGCACAGATGTAGTCAGTGAGTGGGTTCCCCTCCATACCGCAAAGGAACCAATAGCAGTGCAATTATGAATAACCCCAGCAATAATCATTTGTAATATTTATTTACCTCAAGGCAGGGCATGTAAGATACCTCAAGATGACTACCTTAATCCACAAACTCTCCCCCCTTTTTCTCCTACTTAGGGATTTCAAAGCACACCACCCCCTGTGGGGAAGTACCACATCATCTTGTAGGAGCCTTCTGATTGACCAGCTTCTTTTCGATCTTGATGTGTATCTCCTCAATGACATTCCTCATACTTATTTTAGTACCACTGATGGCACCTGTTCAGCTATTTACCTTATGATCTCTTCTTCCAATCATATGGCTTTGCTACGGTGGTTGCCACATGACAGTCTTTGTGATGGAGACCACTTTCTGGTGATCCTGTCACTTTATTGTCACCTCCCAAAAGACCAGTCACCACATTGGGCTCTTCAAAGAACCAACTGGCAATTCTATACTTCTGGAGTTTCCTTCGCCTCCTCTTTGTCAAAGTGCGATGAAGGTGTGAGAGATTTCTCCGATGCCATCACCCATGCCATTGGAGCTGTTATTCTCCTTTCTATCAGCCCCCTTCCCCATGGGCCTGTGCTATATTGGATCAAAGACATTGCAACAGTTACTCAAGATCACTGATGGGTTCTGCTATGTCTGAAGAGACATGCTTTACAGATCGCCCTCATGTTTATGCAGCTTTGCTAATGTATGAGCCAATTTCTGTAGTCTTTTGGGCTGCCAAATGTCAACTTGTTTCTTTCATCATGGTGATACGTCTACCGATGTGTCAGTTCTTTGCTGAACATTTTGCAACACACTTTGCAACAGCATCAGCATCCTCTTCTTACCTGGCCACCTTTTGAATACATAAAAGACAAGTTCAAGGCATCTCCGTACTCTTTATCCCCTTCATGCCAAATTATATAATGAACCTTTCACTGTTCGGAAATTGTCGGGCCATTGATTTGCCACACAGTATAGTCCCAGGCCCTTATTCAATTAATAATCAGATGATACAAAGTCTGAATGTTGCTTGGACTCCATGTACTCATGTTGTTCAATGATATGTGGCTAGAGGCTGTTTTCACTTCACATTGATGAGTTAATATGGTTGTCTCACACAGACTGCTACTGGCTATTCGCCTCACCAGTGTGCTCTGCAAACTGCTTGGAATAATGATAGCCTGTGATTATGTTGGGTTCTCAAAGCATTGAACCTTTTGTCCCCCTATCAGTCACTACTGGCAAGAGTGTGTGTTGGGAGAATATGTGTTGCATTACTTTAGTAGCAGATTACTCATGATATACCATGGTAAAAGAAGTAACAAAGTAGTGAACTTTGGTGGTTTACATAAGAAAAGCGGATAAAGTAGGGAAGGGGGCCGTGTTACTTAACTTTAGAATAATAACAATGTGATATTGTGTTACTCCACGCCGTTCATCGCAACATGCTTGAATGTCCCTTGGCTCACTGTCCTCAATGTGCTGGAGGTATTGCTGATAGCATCCAGTGTTTGAGGAAGGTTCTTGTGTTGACACAGCAAGTTACATGTAGTGAGCACAGTATGCTTACATATTATCATCATGGAAGACAAAACTCGTTGCTAAAATGTTGACTGTAGAGGAGGACAATAGATTGGAGGCCCGTGCGTGGAGCAGAGCCTCAATTTACTCTTGACACCAATGAGAGGTGTCCAACATTCATCCATGATACTGGCCCAAATATGACTAACCTGCCTCCTTGCTGAGATCTTGGGACTGTGTGCATAAAACATGCATTGGTAGCTGACCACCTCCATGCATTTCTCTTAGGTATCAGGCTGATTCTGCAGTTTTCTGTTAAGACACCATTGTCACAGATTCCAGTCCACCTACTTTACACAGTACAGTGCCTGGGGAGAAGGCAGGTGCTATACTGTTGTTTTTAATGGAAATAGTTGCATACTGTTTGGCTCCAAAAAGGCAGCACACGGGGTTTGCTGGATTTTCTGGAGGGGTACTCATGCAGTGTAATTTTGTAGGAATAGGGCATCATGTGGTTGAGTGTAGACTTTCAGTTATTGTGCTCAAATTACTTTGCTGTGATGTACATCAGTTCTGTGGAAAACTTTGCACATTGACAACTGCTCTTGTCATAAAGCAGCAATTTGAACATAGTTGAAGCTTAAAATGGACCTTCAAGGATGTTGACAGACTGAACAATGTGCACACACTATGTTGTTCCTTTCGTGACTGGAAATACTGTATGCTCTGCTGAACTGTGGTGAGGATGCAGTTTTACTTTTTCCTCCAATGTGCAGATGAATGTGTGGAGCAAGCTCCTGTGGTCAAAAACACATTGAAAAAGGTGTTTCTGCCAGAAAACACACAAACTACCAAAGTCATGAGGGTGGTACAAAATTGTTTTTTAGCAGTTTATAATAATCAGTAATTCAGTGTTGATTGTCTCACTGTTTTTGTTTTGCCTTATAGTGATTCATGTAGCACCTAATACTTGGCACGTTCAGGTGTGCGTTATAATGTTACACATTTTGTTACACTGGTTTTATTTAACCATATTACGTATTTTTGGTAACTAACTTCTTTTCTATATTTGTCATCCCTGTTATTACAGTGTCATCAGTGCTTGAATATTAAATGTTTAGTGATTAATTTGTGTTGTCTTTGTTATAGGTCAAGCCATTTAATCAATCTCGCATTTTTATTTGGCTACCTGTTGTTTTTTCGAAATACCATTTATTTTGGAATACCATACCCACCACCACATGCAAACCTTGTACAGATGATTCTTACACTCAAGGTAAGATTTCTTTTCACATGTTTCAAAATTACATTTAAATGATAATTGCTTTTAATAATTGCCTATGACTAATCATCAAAATAAAAATACAGAGGACTTAGTAAATGAAGTTTTGACAAGGAACCCATGTCCGTAAATGTACTGTTTGGATATAAAATAAGTTTGCATATTGGATCACTTTCAAATCTCCCACTTCACAGTACACAAACAAGCTGAGAAGAGGATGCCGTCTTCAGCTCCTGTTGTAATTATGACATGACATAATAGCCTTCGTCTGACCACAACAGCAGCTGCAAGAAATTTGTATGTTTGGAAGTAGGAGGGTTGGCTGTGATGCTACACAGTTGCACAGTGCTCTCAACTTGGAAGATGGCATCCTTTGTCACATAGAAGGGAACCCAAGAGCAAGTACTTGAAGCACTGCTCTTGCCATGTGCTCCTTCGGCACACAGGTAAAAGCTCATTGTCTCCACTGTGTGCATACTGTGAAGTGGGAGATTTGCAGTGGTCCAATGCTCAGATAGACGTTACATCCAAATGTTACATTTGTGGACATGGGTTCCATATCATAACTTCTATACTTCATTTACTAAGTCCCCTCTACAACCCCAAGAAACATGTAATAGGAATTTTGAATCACCCTGTATTAAAAGATAATGGAGAGAGAGAGAGAGAGAGAGAGAGAGAGAGAGAGAGAGAGAGATTGTCATATCCTTTCTTATAAAGAAATCTACCTCTCTGATCAAATTCAACACAATTTTATTAGTAGGACAGCATATGTGAACACAATAAGTTATTATATTGCCAGAAAATCATCTCGGTCTCCTATGCTTCCATAATACAAAACTTCTGCTTTAAATAGTCATTCATCCATCCAATGGAAAATTCAGGATGGAATAGGCAATATTAGAAAAGGACAGATTACTACTTACCATGTAGCGGAGACGTTGAGTCACAGGCAGGCAAATCAGAAAGGCTGTCAAACAAGTAAGCTTTTGGCAAAAAAGACCTTCATCGGCATTAGGCAATTACGTCATGTAATTCTGATGAATACCTGTTTCACCAAAAGCTTACTTGTTTGACAGCCTTTTTGATGTGCCCATCTGCAACTCAACATTTCTGCTATATGGTGAGTAGCAATCTATCCTTTTCATAATGTTGTATTCATTCATCCATCCATATACACATGATGTTCTGAAAATCCTGTCATGAAGGATAAGCTTAGGAATGCAGAATGATGTAAGTTATATAAGTACTAGTCAAATGAAAATAAGAGATATGGAAAAAAGCAATAAACTGTTTATTTTTCAGAAGTAATCACCATTCACCATATTTGTTAATACATTTATCCCACTGAGAAAATACAAATCAGTGCCTCCACGGAAAAATATCAGTGTTTGCATCCACGCATGCAGTTCTTCATCTGAAGCAAATCGATGGCCATGAATGTCTTTTTTCAGGGCTCCAGAAATAGGGAAACCACATGAGTAGAGATTGAGACTGTATGGAGGATGTGTAATGGCTTCCCAGCGAAACTTCTGCAACATAGTTCAAACAGCAGGCAAGCCAGCTCTGGGAAAGCCATGATGACCTTTTTCATTAACTTTAAGGGCCTACTGTTCATTGACTTTGTGGGACATGGCATCACAGTTCATTCACCTTGATACACAGACACTTTGCAGACATTCAAGCACACTATCAAATCCAATGTTTAGGAATGTTGACTGGTGGCAGGATAATGCCCACCCACATGTTGCCTAGGTTGTTTCACATACACTGCAGAAGTGTGGCTGGGAAGCCCTTACACATCCTACATATAATCCCAATCTCTCCTCATGCTATTTCTTTATTTTTGGAGCCAATGGCCATTGATTTGCTTCAGATGAAGAGGTGCACACCTGGGTACAACTGTGGTTCCATAGGCAGTCACAAACGTTTTCCATGAAGGAACTGATCATCGTGTCTCACAGTGGGATCAGAGCAGAAGCAGCCACTGAGGGCTACTTCTGTAAAGGAAACTACCAGAAAATAACGAAGTGCTAATCTACTCTTGCTCATAATTGTGGAAATTATTTCTATATAACTTAAACTGAGAAAATAAATTGCTTTTAAGAGAAAACTACTGCTCTTACTCTTATATACCCAACTGCTGTTTTTATCTATCACTTCACACAACGTGTTTCTGTAACATTATTAACTTCAGAGACCACTATCAGCTGCCTATATTCTGGAAAAGTTGGAAACCCATACAATATTAACATTAGTGTAACCAGAAATTACATCCTCAACTACAAATATTCTAATAAATTGTGGGGGTGACTAATAATACACTCTGTGTTTAATTAATAACTGAGGATTTCCAATTTCCTGCCTGATGTCTGCTGGCGATTTTTGTAGACTTTTGCTGCAGAATGTAAAACTTCATTATGAACCCTACACAGGGATCTATAGTATCTGTGGAAGTTATGTCTACTTCTAGTATTGTGATTATGAAATTCACAATTCACCCTAAATTCAGTCTTATTATTTATTGTAAAAATGATTAGGAAGCAAATGTATTGACACATAAGTATGCAAATTCCAAGGTCTCAGGAGAGATTTCTTTACATAACATTCTCATTCCATGCTTCCGTGGGATACATACCATTTCATCCCCGTAAGCCTCCTGGCCGCAATTTCTTGTAGCCCCGTGCCCAATACTCATATTGACTCTGCCAACTTCACTCATCCTGCACCCATAACCTCTTCAATGCAATCTTCCCTTCCTTTTTCTATCACACCGTCCGAGTCCTCTATTCCACATCATCATCATCTGCTGCTGCTGCAAAAACCTCACTGGTGCAAATGATACATTCCTGTCCCATTCCCATGCTGCTTCTCCCTCCCACATTCCTGTCCCAAGCATCTATCATCAGCTACCCTTCCCCAGGTCTCCCTCTCACTCCTTGCCTTCTTTGTCCCCTCTCCCACTCCACCCAGTGAAACCCTACACCCCAGTCAGGCTGCAGAGTTGCAGACCAGGCATTGTTCACTCAGCTGGCTCAGTGTAACAGTACACGTGTGTGTTTGTTGAGAGGATATGAAATTTTGCATGGTTTTATCAGTAATGATTCTCATTAAAGTTAGTGGACTACTCATAAACTTCTGTACTTTAGTAGAAAATAAATGAACAAGTGTGACAAATTTTGCGTTAGTGGGAAATGGGATATCATCATCTCAAGAATTAAAGTTATCTCTATTTACAATCCTTGATTCATTATATTATGTTCTGTTATTGTTCTGTGTGTTTGTCTGAGGTATTCCTTTTGGGCTTCATGCAGTGCTGAGGTTAGTCAGGCTGCACCTGGCATCGTCACAAGTGCAGCAAAGAGACCTCCATGCTGTATGCTGCTCCAAGGAATGTTGATGATCTGAACATCTGAAGGACAATAATGTCAACTGCATTGATGTACATTGTAAGGATGCTCATTGGGTCACTAATACGAGGGCTATCCACAAAGTACATTACGTTTTGGAATTAAAAATAAATAAAGTATTGGAAATTTTTTTTATTATATACAGATGAAAGCCACACTTAAATACTACTTTTCTCCATAGTTGCCATTTAAATTAAGGCACTTATCGTAGTGATGGACGAGCTTAGAAATTCCTTCGTCGTAAAATTCGGCCGCCTGCACCTTCAACCACGTGGTTACCTCTTCTTGAAGCTGTGCATCGTCGTCAAAACGCTGCATAGCCAACCACTTCTTCATTGCTGGGAATAAGTGGAAGTCGCTCGGTGCCAGGTTGGGACTGTACGGCGGATGAGGAAACAACTCCCACTTAAAAGATTCGAGAACTTCACGAGTGGCATTTGCCGTGTGGGCCCGGGCGTTGTCGTGAATCGGCAAGATCTTTGAGCCCAACTTTCCCCTGCGCTTGTTTTGTATTGCTCTTCTGAGGTTGTGCAGAGTTTGGCAATACCTTTGAGAGTTTATTGTAGTGCCTCTTTCCAGGAAATCCACAAAAATCACACCTTTTCTGTCCCAAAAGACAGTCATTATGTGGTTGAAGGCGCAGGCGGCCGAATTTTATGACGAAGGAATTTCCAAGCTCGTCCATCGCTAGGATAAGTGCCTTAATTTAAATGGCAACTATGTAGAAAAGTAGTATTTAAGTGTGGCTTTCATCTGTATATAATAAAAAAAATTTCCAATACTTTATTTATTTTTAATTCTAAAACGTAATGTACTTTGTGGATAGCCCTCGTATATTAGACTCAATACAAGTCAGTCACTATATCATAAGATTAAAGTCTGTATTTATATTCAAGTTGTTGGATTACTCCTTTAGTACAGTTGTTAACTTATGAGTAACTAAGGAGGATCTGTTGGGAGTCTGTCGACTTTTACTGAATGCAGAAGTGTTCAACAACAGCCACCATGGACTCACACAGAAACAGTGAGAGAGCTGGAGCGGGGGGGAGGGGGGGGGGGGTTAGATAAATCTACCAGATGGTGCCTCTTCGTTTTATTGTCTATCTGGATGCTTCAGAATTTCATACATGTACATTGTTTTTATTTGTTTGGAATTTCATTGCACAAACATCTGTATCATTAAGGATTAAACTGTTCCATTTTCAGTTTCTGTACATCCCTCGTTCAATACATCATGAAATAACAGCTGTTACCATATCTTTAAGTAATAGGGATGACACCTGCTACTGTATTTATAGGTCATATTTTATAATATTTACAATATAGTTGGCTTAATAACCACCATCAGTTATGCACATGTCCTACTTCTCTGAAGTCCAATACATGAATTACAATTAACAATTTTTCAACTGTTCTTCTTTTTTCTCGTTACAATAATCAACGATATAAAACACTGTAAGATACATAAATACTCCTTGTTCTTCCAATACGATTTACGTGGCGCGAGCGGTAAACACTTGTCGATGCCGTTCGACCATCGCGTCTACCTTATGCTTGTGACTCCTTTCCAGCCTGCACACACAACCATGTGTCGATTTTTCACACAGACTGCACCTATGTCTCTACATTGCACCAGCTGGATGCACAATGCTGCATTTCAGCAGGTTGATAAGGTTGTGGAGGATTTGAGTAATAGAGTGAGAGAGGCAGCAGGCAGGGAGAGGGGTCAGAGTTGGGTGACTAGTGCCTGGGTGGGAGGCAGCCAGTTTGGCAGCTGGGGGTGTGAGAAGGAGGGGTGGCAGTGCATGGGCTAGGAATGTGATACATGGTTGTCAAAGCCGAAGGTGAGCACCACAAGCTGAAGGTTACATAGGGACATGAATTTGGGAGGGGGTGATTTGCCTGATGACCATTGGCTTTTAGTCCTGGATGGAAGTATTTCCAAAATGGCTAAGTTTGTAAACTGCCATGATTACAGTATACCCTGCATACCAAAATGGCACTATCCAAACTGGCACTGAGGCAACTGTGGTGCACCATGGGCCTTAGATTACAGGAGTGAATAACAACTGTGGAGATGTGTATGGGCAGATAGACATGCAACTGTTGAGCAGCTGACCACCCAGACAAACCAAGGAGCCACCAACAGTGTCTCCTCAACAACTGTTCAGGGAATGTTGCTGTGTATGGGCATCCACAGCAAGCACCTGGTTCGTGCACCCATGCTGACTGTTGTTCATCAGCGACAAAGGCTGGAATTTACATGCCAATACTGCAACTGAGTGGTGGTGATGACCTTTTTAAATAAATCACATTTTATGCTCCATTTGTCAGATGTCTGTTGGTGACATGGCATAAAACATCTGGAAGTAAACCGCCTGCAAGAATAGTCCAAAGAGTCAAGGCCGCAGGGTAATCCCTGGGTGATCTCATCATTCTGGAAGGCGCAATGTATCAACACAAGCATACTTGTATCCTTGGGGACCATGTTCACCCCTACAAACAGTTTCTTTTTTGCTCAGCATGATGGCACCTATCAGTAGAACAGTGCAACATGTCACACAGCTCACAGTGTATGTTGCATGGTTCAAAGAGTACAGATGAGTTATCATACTCCCCTGGCCATCAAACTCCCCACGTTTAAGCTCAATCGAGAATCTGTAGGATCACCTGAGTTGGACTGTTCATGCCATTAATCCTCAACTGATAAACCTAGCACAGCTGGTCACAACACTGGAGTCAGCATGGCTCTACATCCATGCCAGTACCTTCCAGAACCTCACTGCCTTTATTCCTGCTTGTCTCCCAGCTGTTTGCACAGCAAAAGGTAATTATTCAGGCCTTTGGCAAGTGATCACATTAATGTGGTAGACAATGTATCTTCCTTCAGCATGAATGTTGCTGATAATCTTACAACATTTATCAAATTTTATTGGCCTAGTGCTGTATGTTTAACTCCTAAGCGCATTTGCCATGGGTAATGTACTAAATTCAACTAGTTTATCTGCACAATGCAGCTGTCTGACACATTTATCAACAATATAAATTCTGTTTGTGTTATGTGGTTTAATACATTTGTAATACAGTTAGTAATATTCTCATAGTGTCTCTATTTATTTTTCTCTGTTTCATTAAGACGTATGTTATAATGCAGTAGAGCCCCAATAATCCAAACCCTGCATATCTGAAATTTTGGAGAATATGAAAAAAAACTGAGAAGAAGGAAAAAATAAATAAAAAGCTTGTTTTTAGTGTAAGGAAAGGATTTTATTATGATATAGCACTGAACAACTCAGTTATTGAAACACAATTTATTGAAAAGAAATGTTCATTCCAGTGGTAACTATAGTACTGTATCACAAGTTTATGAAGTAGTACTGTAATTTTCACTTATAGTAACTTGCAAAATCTGTAATCTCCTTTTGTCATAAAGAAGTGAGTCTGCATGATGATGCAATGTTGAGCCAGTGCCGCATAAACATCACATTTGTTGGTGCTGCAATAATGTGCTGTTCTACTTAGTGTAATGTCAATTCAAGAGCATCTGCAGCATCAGAATGTTGCACAATATGTTTAGGGGTGTCTTCTTCTTCACTGTCTTCATCTTCAAAGTTGTCATCAGTAGATTCTGTACTGCAGAGACAGTGGCTTCATCACTGATTTCTTGATGATTGTTGTCATAGACTCATATTCATTCTTGAAGGCAATTTTCCACTGTGTTCTTGAACACTGGGATTTCTTGAACAAGTTGAAGGATATTACTATTGTCTGGGCATGGAATGGATGGGATTTCTTCAAACATGAGACTTGGCCACAATTTCTTCCACAATGTTTGTTGTAAATGTTTGTTCATTTTGTCACAAGCCTCAGCTAGCCAGTAGATAGATGTTCTGAGGTGGAACAGTTACGTCCTTCATTTAGAAATTGTAGGAGCTTCTTTATTGTTATTGAACTTAAAGGTTTTGTAACACGCCTTGATCCATTGGTTGCAAAATAGAGGTTACATTTGTCGGCAAAAATAAAAAGAGCTTTGATGTACTCATTGAGTAGCTGCATTTCTGAAGGATGAGCTGGAGCATTGCCAGTAATTGTCAGTTAAAAGTAGTAGAGCTCGAGATGGCAGTCCATTTTCTGTATTGAATCTTCTAACACAGGGGACAAATTGTATCTAAAGCCATTCACTAAACAAAACACCAGTCATCCAAGCTTTACTTTGATTTTTTTTGTAATAAACAGGAAGAGCTTTGATAATTATGGCTTTGAGGGCTCATGGTTTCGCAGGCTTTCTAGTTACCATGAGAGGTAATTTGTTAGTTACCACAACATTGCTACAGGCTAAAACAGGAAGGCATTATTTATTCATTTTAAAACATGTTGTACACAACTCTTCTTTTGAAACGAGATGTTTTGTAGGGAGTGCTTTGAAATTCAGGTGTTTTGTCAGCATTATAAACTAGGTACTGAAGCAAGTGATTTTTCTGATGGTATCAAGTCTGCAAACTCATCTAAGAATGCATCTGTGGCAGCAACAGTGGCTGATAATTTTTCTCCACTTATTGTTAATTGTCGTATGACATTGCTGGCAGTTTTGTTGGATCATCATTCATAAGTTTCTTCAGTTGCAATCCCTTTTCTTGAATCAAGGTACTTTTAATAGGAACACCTTTTTGTTCTCTGAGTAACCCAAGAGAAATTTTAGTCATTAGTTTTATCATACAATGATACAGTGGAGTTGTGACCTTGTTGCAAAGTTTCTTCACTAGTTGTGTTGCAAAAGCTTTCAATTTCCCTCCGATTCCCCATCCTTCCCCAGACACTGATAGTGGCTTTCCCAGCACCAAATATACCCCATGGGGGCTCCCTACCCTTTGGCGGATTCGTGCTTGGTGACGACAGGGCCCCAGCCTTTGCAGCTTTTTTTCCCTTCCATGCTGCATGTCTGTCCTCTTGATATTCCTCTTCATCCCCCTTGGGGAATCTGGGATGTTGCTGGAAACGTGTTCTGCATATTCAGTCACTGATATTAGAATAGTCTCTCCACTGTCTGTCATTCCTTCTTTCTTTTTTTGTTCCCCTTCTCCTATCCTTCCTCCGCTTCGGCATTTGAGGTTCCTATTTTCCTTCTTCCTCCATATATGTTCCTGAAGACCAGCCCACGCATCTGACTCATAACAGATTACTGGGTAACGTATAATTCCCAGCCCCAGGTTGACAGATAGGGTTCTCACATACCCCTGATAAGGGCCAGGCCCAGGGAGGGGTGATTGCCTGAACTGTTACCTTCCTAAATTGCCAATTAATCCCTCAGTCAGGTGTTCGGGAGGTGTGACCTGAGGTGTGTAAAATCACCTAAGGCAGGTGCGCCGCCTTCTGAGGGGGGTCCCCCAATTGGAAGGAGCATGCCGTTGGAAATGCTGGCTATCATGGGGGATTTTCTCACAATGAGCCAATCATCTTTTTCACTGTCATCCTCTACCAAATGTAAACAGAATGAGGCTAATGATTCAAAGACCCTACCAGCTGCACCACGGTTCCTCTTGATTTCATGTACTGATACAGTCAGTCCTTCACTGTGATAAATCTGTTTATTATTCAGAAATGTGTTGATGCAATTGCTGGCCCTGTGAAATCCTGCTCTTGTTTATGAAATGGCACTTTGCTTTTGGAGGCTACTTCTGATTCTCAAGCACAACAACTGCTTGCAGCTTCACTCCTCCACAGCTATCCTGTTCTTGTCAAGGCCCATTGAATGCTGAATTCTTCCCGCGGTGTTACTTACACTAGGCTGCTCGATGGTCTGACTGATGCAGAAATCCAAATGTACCTTCCGATCAGGGTGTCAGTGCAGTCCATTGGGTGATTAGAAGAGTAGATACATCCTTATTGCCCACATGTGCCCTTTTTCTCACCTCTGATAGAGTAGTGCTTCTGTCAAAGATCAAAGCAGGCTGTGAAGTTATCATAGTACGACCATACATTCCAAACTTGATGCACTGCTACCAGTGTCATCGTAACAACCACTCTCGAGAGTCGTGTCGACACCCGGCCAAATGGGTAACCACGATAATACAATGCCAGTATTGTTCTGATGACGATGCACTGTGGTGACCACATCATATATATTTGCAATTGTGAATAATGCCTACCATCAGCTGTAGAAAGGAATGATGACAATGAAAATTTGTGCTAGACCGAGACTCAAACCTGGATTTCCTGCTTATCGTGAGCAGTCGCCTTACCATTTGGCTATCCATGCACAACTCGCGGCCAGACCCAAACTTCCATATGTCATCAACTGTGCATCTGATCTGTATGTGAATACACATAATGGATGTGCGAGTACAGATCATAGATGTACAGTTGGTGACATATAGGTGTTTGGGTCAGGCCATGAGTCGTGCACAGATAGCCAAATGGTAAGGCAACTGCTCTTGATAAGCGGGAAATCCAGGTTCGAGTCCCAGTCTAGCACAAATTTTCATTGTTGTCATTCCATTGTACAGTTGATGGTCGTCATTATTCTCAATTGTGTTATCATATTTATCTGCCGATACGGGGCATGGAACTTTCAAGCACAATGTCTGATCTGTACGGGAATACACATAATGGATGTGCAAGTACAGATCGTAGATGTACGGTTGACGACATATGGACATTTGGGTCTGGCCATGAGTTGTGCATGGATAGCCAAATGATTAGGGGACTGCTCGCAATAAGCAGAAAATCTAGATTCTAGTCCCAGTCTGGCACAAATTTTCATTGTTGTCATTACATTCTATGGCTAATGGTAGTCATTATTCACAATTGGGAATTCTTATGAAATGTGTAACTTGTTGTAGGGATGCTCACAAGGGTGATCACCCATCTCCTTCTCCCCACAGTATTAACTGGAATGGCAACCATACCGCATCCTCCAGAGATTGTCCTGTGTATCTCGATTAGCAGGCTGTCCCGGAAATCAGGGTGAAGGAAAAAGTACCTTACCCGGTCGCTCGCACGTTGTTGAGTAGTTGGAAACCCTGCATTCTATCATTTGGCACCTACAGTACTGTTCTTGCTACATCTTGCTCCACAAAGGACAGGGCCATGCAGATATACAACCTCAAATTTAGCACTATGGTTGTGAAATTGCACAGCATCATGGTAGTGTCCCCGTCTTTTCCTTCAGCTGTGCAACAAGCCACGGAACTTCTGCCTCATGAAATGAAGTCACCTGCTACACAACAGGCAGACCAGAAAGGACAGCAGGAATGCTCCCGCGAAGACTTCCTACATCCCTCCAGCCAACAAACATCTGAGTCCTCCTCTGCCAACCGGAAAGGCTCCAGGAAGTCCAACAAAGGGAAATGGTTTTCTCCTTCAGTGATTTGGAGATCCTCTTTGATGGTGTCACCACATAATACCCTCGCCCGGCTGACCTCCATGTCGCTGGTGCACACTACCAACCATTTTTCTGTCCTGGGCTCCGCAGATTGATAGAAAGAGAATGCCGATGCCTCTGACCTCATGGAGCAGGAAACTCCAGCCTCTGCACCCTGTAGCAGTGAGTCTTCGAAGGCTGGCACTCGGCAGATGCCGAGGTGACAACCCTTCATTTTTTCCTCGTCATGACTCTCCTTCAGTGGTACGGTTGCGGCCTTCGATCTGAGAAATAGGACTTACTTGAACTCTGCCTCTGGAAAACAAAATTGCATCCTCATGGCCACTTTTAGCTCTCGCATTTCTACCCAGTCCGCTTTGACCTTCCCCCCGAGGATGGCATTTCATCTCATGGGGGAGTCGTGCTACTCATCCAGGATGATGTTCATAGTCCCTGACTACCTGGCTCCAAGCATTTTTCTTCCTCATTTGACATTTTTTCCTTTTTACCATTTACATCCCTCCACCATTCAATGTATCAGGGCAGACTTCCTCCAGCTTATTGGACAGCTACCTCATCCCTTTCTGTGTCTCGGTGACTGTAATGCGCGCCATCCTCTTTGGGGTTCTCCCAGAACATGCCCTCTTGGCTGACCTTCTCAATCAACTTAATATTATCTGCCTTGACATAGGGGCACCCACATTCCGTTCAGAATCCACACTCACCTATTCCAGTTTGGACCTATCCTTCTGCACTGCCCAGCTTGCCCATCACCTTGAGTGGTCCATTCTCTCTGACACATACTTGAGTGACCATTTCCCATGTGCAACCCGTTTGCTGACTCCTACCCCACCTCTGTGCACACCCAAATGGCAGCATTCTAAGGGCAACTGGAGGCTTTACTCCTCCCTGGCGACCTTTGATGAACAACATTTCTCCAGTTGTGATGACCAGGTAGAATATCTTACGAACATTATCCATACCACCGCAGAATGTTCCATTCCTCGCTCTTCCTCTTTACTGCACCATGTCCTGGTCCCTTGGTGGACTGAGGCATGTCGCTACACAGTTCGCATGCAGAGATGTGCTGGAATTCATTTACTAGTTCTTTTAACAGTTCCACTCCCTCTTGCATCATGTGGGTCAACCTCAGATGGCTCTCTGGGACCAAGGTCCATTCTCCAGTTTCTGGCCTGACAGTAGCAGTCGATGTCCTAGTGGACCTTTTTGTTATCTTCAACACCTTGGGCCGCCATTTTGTTGAGATTTCGTGCTCCTTCCACTATCACCCTGCTTTCCTCCATCAGAAACGAGTGGAGGAGGCTCATGTGATGCCCTTCTCTTCTCAGAAACGTGAGTGCTAAATGCTGCCTTTACTATGAGGGAGTTAGATCATGCTCTAACTTTATCCCGATCCTCCGCCCCAGGGCCAGATGATGTTTACATTTAGATGTTTGAGCACCTTTCCCTTGAGGGCAAAGACTTTCTCCTTCATAGGTACAACCACATCTGGGCAGAGGGCACGTTTCCCAGACACTGGCGTGAAGCCACTGTCATACCTATACCTAACCCCCGGTTAGGATAAACACCTTCCTTCTATCTACCACCCCATTTCTCTCACCAGCTGTGTTTGCAAGGTGATGGAACATATGATTCATGCCCGGCTGACATGGTGGCTCAAATCTCACAATTTATTAACCACTGCACAGTGTGGATTTCGAGTGTACCATTCTGCAGTTGACCATCTCATCACTTTGTCCACCCATGTCACGAGTGAGAAAGCTTATGACACCTACTGGAGGACTGATATCCTCCGTACTCTGTAGATGTGAGGCTTCTGAGGCCGTATGCCTCATTTCCTTCATGAGTTTTTAAAGGATCAAGTTTTTGAGATACATGTGGGTTCTGCCATGTCAGACGCCTTTATCCAGGAAAACGTTGTGCCTCATTATTCCACCCAGAGCGTCGTCCTCTTTGCTATTGCCATTAACACTATAATGGCCTGTATCCAGCTGAGCATCTCCGGCTCCCTTTTCGTTGATGGTTTTGCCATCTATTGCAGTTCTCCGTGGACTTGTCTCATTGAGCAGCATCTTCAGTAATGTCTTGATCATCCTTACTCATGGAGCATCAACAGTGGCTTTTGTTTTTCCACTGACAAAACCGTTTGTGTGAATTTCTTGCAGCACAGTTGGTTTCTTCCACTGTCTGTACATCTTGGGTCTGTTGCTCTTCCGTACATTGAAACTACAAATTTCCTGGTGCTTATGCTCGTTAGGAAATTTTCTTGGTCATCCCACGTGTCTTACCTGGCAGCCCGCTGTATGCAGTCCCTCAGTATCCTATGTGTCCTAAATGGTACTTCCTGGGGAGCAGGTCGAACCACCCTCCTCCATTTGTACTGGTCCCTTGTCCGTTCGAAACTAGACTATGGGTGTTTCATTTACTCATCTGCAATTCCGTCTCTCTCTCGCTGTCTCAATACTATCCACCAACGTAGCATCTGTTTGGCCACGGGCACCTTTTACTCCAGCACGCTTGAGAGTCTGTAGGCAGAAGCTGCCGAACTATTGCTGTCCTACTGCCATGACTTTTTCCTCAGCAGATATGCTTTTTGTCTGGCAAGCATGTCCACCCATTCTGTGCCTCCTCCTTCGATGACTCCTTTGATTGCCAGTATAGGGTGCGTCTCTTTTCTCTGTTACTTCCTGGAGTTTGCTTTTGGCTCTTGCTCTGGCAGCTTAACTTCACACTACCTGCCACTTTCCTGATGGGTGTGAACTCTTCACCACCTTGGCTTCATGCAGCAGCCCATGTTCACCTTGGCCTTCATTCGCTACCTAAGGAAACTACTCTTGCCTTGCTCTATTGCCTTCGGTTTCATGACCTTCGCATGGAACTTTGCGATAGTATCTTTGTGTACACTGATGGCTCTCGGACTGAGCATGGTGTCAAGTATGCCTTCATCAGTGGTACCAAAGTTTTCCAGTATGAGCTTCCAGAACTCTGCTCAGTATTTACAGCAGAATTTTTCACCCTGTATTAGGCCACGCAATACATCCAGCAACAAAGCATTTCAATTGCGTCATCTGCTCCGATGGCAAAGGACATTTAATCTTTAGTTCAGTACCTCTGTTTCTGTATGGCGTACTTTATAGACCTTACTCGACATTCCTATTTTTAACTGTCTTCTCTTCCATCGATTGTAATTAATGTGTAGTCATTTTTAAATTCTCTCTTTGTCTTCCTGCTCTACAGTCCTGACATGGGTGCATATGACTGTAGTTGTTTTTGCACACTAAAGCAAAACAAAACAAACTGACACCAAGTTCAATAACCAATTTTGTAGCACCTTCCCTATTGTCAAGCCACCTAAGCACTTCAGTTTTCCTTTTAAAACACAGAAAATATTTTTCTGTTTGCTTGACATGTACTGTACAGTACAACACCTGTTTTATACGTACAATATTATCTTTATTTATAAACAAAATGTGTGAACACAGTGCTGTATAAATCAACCCAATTTATTCTGTGTACTGTAAGAAAAATATCTGTTAGCAGCAGCCAAGTAAGCTGTGCTTATTCTGTATACTGTAAAAAAAAACATCTGTTGACAGCAGCCAAGTAAGCTGTGCTTTAATAACTCCTCTGAACAAGATAATGACACTACCACATGTGATTGGCTATGTACACTATGTGATCAAAAGTATCCGGAAACCCACAAAAACATACCTTTTTCATATTAGGTGCATTGTGCTACCACCTATTGCCAGGTACTCCATATCAGTGACCTCAGTAGTCGTTAGAAGTCGTGAGAGAGCAGAATGGGGCACTCCGCGTAACTCACAGCTTTGGATGTGTTCAGGTGATTGGGTGTCACTTGTGTCATACGTCTGTACATGAGATTTCCACAGACATCCCTAGGTCCAATATTTCAGATGTGATAGTGAAGTGGAAACGTGAAGGGACAAGTGCAGCACAAAAGTGTACAGGCCGACCTCTTCTGTTGACTGACAGAGACCGCCGACAGTTGAAGAGGGTTGTAATGTGTAATAGGCAGACATCTATCCAGACCATTACACAGGAATTCCAAACTGCATCAGGATCCACTGCAAGTGCTATGACAGTTAGACAGGAGGTGAGCTCATAAGCCACACATCATGCCGGTAAATGTCAAACAATGCCTCACTTGGTGTAAGGAGTGTAAACGTTGGACGATTGAACAGTGGAAAAACATTGTGTGGAGTGACGGATCACAGTACACAATGTGGTGATCCAATGGTAGGGTGTGGGTATGGTGAATGCCCAATGAATGTCATCTGCAAGTGTGTGTAGTGACAACAGTAAAATTCAAAGCCTGTGGTATTATGGTGTGGGCACCCTTTGTTGTTTTGTGTGGCACTGTCTCAGCACAGGCCTACATTGATTTTTTAAGCACCTTCTTGCTTCCCACTGTTGAAGAGCAATTCGAGGATGGTAATTACATCTTTCTGTTCATAATGTACGGCCTGCGTTAGAGTGGTTACATGACAATAATGTCCCTGTAATGGACTGGCCTGCACAGAGTCCTGACCTTAATCCTATAGAACGCCTTTGGGATGTTTTGGAATGCCGATTTCCTGCCAGGCCTCACCGACCGACATCGATACCTCTCCTCAGTGCAGCACTCAGTGAAAAATGGGCTGCCATTCCCCAAGAGAACTTCCAGCACCTGACTGAACGTATGCCTGCAAGAATGGAAGCTGTCATCAAGGCTAAGGGTGGGCCAACACCATATTGAATTCCAGCATTACCGATTGAGGGCGCCATGAACTATTAAGTCATTTTCAGTCATGTGTCTGGGTACTTTTGATCACAAAGTGTAGTTGTATTGTTGTGGAGGATTTTGCATGGTATTCGCAGCATTACCACTTCCTCATGTCACTACATTGCCACTTTTTCACATTGCTACACTACGTTGGTTTGTGGCTGGTAGTCCTATCTAGTAACTTTATTTGTATTGAACATATGTTTTTACCCAGTTAATCCAACCATTTCTAAATCCAGACTGTACCCCGATTTAGTTCCGAATACTGGGATTATTACTGGGTACAACAAAACTCAAAGGGAAATAATATTACCATTTATTTCAGCTTTCTGGCTTGGCTTTTGAAAAGAATGATTCCGAAAGTAAGAATGTGTCAGAAAAGTCCAGCGATAAGCTAGAACTCCAACAGCAAGAAGAAATTAATTATGATGGATTGGAAATATTTCATTATGCTTTTTGTTATGTTGGTGTTCTCACAGGTATGTTTTAAGTCATGCACAATATTTATATAACTGCAAGTCGCAATTTTAGTAACAGTACTTTGTTTTTAATTTTGCTGTCATTTCAGTGATACTTTAGTTCTGAAAAAAATATCGCTTGTATGCTTCTTGCTACTTCAATCATTAAGCTTTGTATTAATAATGACACTCATGTTTTAATGCTAATTTGTAAGCAGCTGAGTTTGTTTCATGGTGCACAAAATAATGTTATGAGTCTATCCTGTTTTTAAAACTTGAAAAACTCTTACTGATGAGAATGTTATAGGTTATATAAAGACAGCCTTCAATTCTAGATTTTGGAGTAAAAATTAGATGACCTGTAACTTGACAAGCTTCAGATCCATTTTTAATCAGGTTCTAGATTTTCCCAATAGAAAAATTAACAAATTGTTTTCCAGTATTGTATTGAAATGTTACAGTATTTCTCATGGTACCATATATTAATACACTGCCAGTTATGTCACCTTAAAGTATCATTTACATGAGTGAGTCACTTTATGTCATTTGTAACACTGCACCCTCTACTCCTTCCTTCCTCCGTTTCCTGTTTCTGTGCAGGTCCTGAAAATTCAAAATTCTCATTCTGTATTAGATCAGTACAGTAAAATTTTTTGATGGAGGTGGAAGACAGTGACATATTGAATCTTTTTCAGACCAAGGTTTCTTCCTGGACAAGACACAATATAGCTCTGAAAATGAAATCTAGAAATTCAACTGTGAATCTTAGTTTGGCAAACTGTTTCAGCATCTCAGTTAGGTTTGTGGGTGTGATTGTTTTACTACACCTTCATAATCTTGTGTATTTTAGATTCACAGAGGTCACAGTTCATCTGTGCTAGATGGCTACTACCGAGATGGCTTTTTCATAACTGTGAAAGTACAACTTACTAAAACTTGGATAGTTACACACACTCTTCCACAGAACATACATACCTGCACCACTAACTACTCCAGTCCAGTCACAACCATCATCTATACCATCAACCTACCTCTGAAACCAGTCAAGTGATCTACAAGCTAAGCTGGAACCACTGTGCTGCATTCTACGTGGGCCTGACAACCAACAAGCTGTCTGTACACATGAATGGCATAGAACAAACTGCAGAAAAGAAACAGCTGGACCACCCTGTTGCTGAGCATGCTGCCCAATATGACATTCTTCATTTCAGTGACTGCTTCACAGCCTGTGCCATCTGGATCCTTCCCACACTAGATTTTCTTGATTGCACAGGTGGGAACTCTCCCTACAATATATTCTATGTTACCGTAACCCTTCTGGCCTCAATCATTGTTAGTCATTGTCCTTTACCCAGCTATCTGTTTCCCTGTTCCCATTCCAGCACTAAACAGCCCTTTATTCCACCAACGCACCCACAGCCTTTTTGCTTCTCTCCTTCTGCCCCCGTCCACCGCCCTGCCCCCACCTTCCATCTAACCTCCTGACTGCACCTACTTGCCCTACCCTCTCCCCACCTCATCCCTATGTCCTCCCACAAGCAGCACTCTACCATCCACCACCCCTACCCTGCCATCCTGCCCCAGCATCTTCCTTACCCTCACTACCCAGTTTGCTTCGTGTGTGTGTGTGTGTGTGTGTGTGTGTGTGTGTGTGTGTGTGTGTGTGTGTGTGTGTGTGTGTGTGTATTCTGATGAAGACCTGTTTGGCTGAAAGTTTTGTTTGACAGTCTTTTTGTTGCGTCTGTATGTGACTCAGCAACTGTGCTATATGGTGAGTAGCAACTATCCTTTTCATAATATTGTCATTATTCCATTCTGAATTTTCCATTGTTTGATTTTGTCTTTACGTATTCTATGGACTGGGGATCAATGGATCTTTGCATCTGTGAACTGAGCTGAAGCAATGAATTAAGCTTTAGGTTAATAGATCACACTTTTCTGATAGACAGATGTCATATATATTTGCCTGTGACAATCATCCTTGCTTCTTATCTCATTGTTATTGATTTTCCTTTTTAATAAAAAAAAAAGAGTGCCCAAAAGACTTCATGACAAATGTGCATTCGTAGATGTAGACAACTGACAAGGTCAAGAGTGTAAAGTATTTTATACAAAAGGCAGTCAGAATTTGAAGGAATCAGACATGGTATACCACAAATTTGAGTTTTGTATCCTCTGTTTTTTCTGATATACCGGGTGATCAAAAAGTCAGTATAAATTTGAAAACTTAATAAATCATGGAATAATGTAGATAGAGAGGTAAAAATTGACACACATGCTTGGAATGACATGGGGTTTTATTAGAACCAAAAAATACAAAAGTTCAAAAAATGACCAACAGATGGCACTTCATCTGATCAGAATAGCAATAATTAGCATAACAAAGTAAGACAAAGCAAAGATGATGTTCTTTACAGGAAATGCTCAATATATCCACACATCATTCCTCAACAATAGCTGTAGTCGAGGAATAATGTTGTGAACAGCACTGTAAAGCATGTCTGGAGTTATGGTGAGGCATTGGCGTCGGGTGTTGTCTTTCAGCATCCCTAGAGATGTCAGTCGATCACGATACACTTGCGACTTCAGATAACCCCAAAGCCAATAATTGCACAGGCTGAGGTCTGGGGACCTGGGAGGCCAAGCATGACGAAAGTGGCAGCTGAGCACACGATCATCACCAAACGATGCACGCAAGAGATCTTTCACGCATCTAGCAATATGGGGTGGAGCGCCATCCTGCATAAACATTGTACGTTCCAGCAGGTGTTTATCAGCCAGGCTGGGGTTGATGCGATTCTGTAACATATCGGCGTACCTCTCACCCATCACGGTAGCAGTTGCTGTCCAGCGCCATCTGTCGGACATTTTGTGAAATTTTTTTTCGTAATAAAACCCCATGTCATTCCAAGCATGTGTGTCATTTTTTACCTCTCTATCTACATTATTCCACGATATATTAAGTTTTCAAATTTAATGGAATGTAGTCGAATTAAGTCGGGTGATGCTGATGGAATTAGATTAGGAAATGAGACACTTAAAGTAGTAAAGGAGTTTTGCTATTTGGGGAGCAAAATAACTGACGATGGTCGAAGTAGAGAGGATATAAAATGTAGACAGGCAATGGCAAGGAAAGCGTTTCTGAAGAAGAAAAATTTGTTAACATCGAGTATAGATTTAAATGTCAGGAAGTCGTTTCTGAAAGTATTTGTATGGAGTGTAGCCATGTATGGAAGTGAAACGTGGATGATAAATAGTTTGGACAAGAAGAGAATAGAAGCTTTCGAAATGTGGTGCTACAGAAGAATGCTGAAGATTAGATGGGTAGATCACATAACTAATGAGGAGATATTGAACAGAATTGGGGAGAAGAGAAGTTTGTGGCACAACTTGACTAGAAGAAGGGATCGGTTGGTAGGACATGTTCTGAGACATCGAGGGATCACCAATTTAGTATTGGAGGGCAGCGTGGAGGGTAGAAATCGTAGAGGGAGACCAAGAGATGAATACACTAAGCATATTCAGAAGGATGTAGGCTGCAGTAGGTACTGGGAGATGAAGAAGCTTGCACAGGATAGAGTAGCATGGAGAGCTGCATCAAACCAGTCTCAGGACTGAAGACCACAACAACAACAACAACTGACTTTTTGATCACCCGGTATATAGATGCAGAATATACAAATTACTAATTTTTGCAAATGATCCAAGTCTAGGAATAAATAATGCTGCCTTTATCCTTATTGAAAAAGTCAGCTGAAAATATTTTCAAAAACATCAACAGATGGCTCAAGGCAAATTGATCATCATTAAATGTTATAAGACTTAATATTTAGAGTTCAGTACTCTTTGCAGGACTCCACAAGCCATAAAATAAGTTTCTCAACCAATGAAATAAAAGAAGTGGAAAGTGTTAGATTTGGAGGACTACAGATACATCACAACCTCTATTGGAAAACCCCTGCCTAGAATTAATGAAGCACCTTGGTTCAGCTATGTTTACACTATGCATGATTACTCCTGTAGGTCATTTAAAAATTAAGAAACTAGTTTATTCTGAATATTGCCACTCACTAATGAGTAATTGAATCATTTTCTGAGGAAATTTGAATTACATGGCTAACAATTTCAAAATATGTAAGCATGTTATATTAATTATATCTTATGTTAATTTGAGAACATCCTGCAGATACTTCTTCAAAAAACTGGGTATTTTGACAACTATGTCACAATACATATATTGATTAATGTCCTTTATCATTACCAATATTTCTTTTCCAATTTAAATAGAGAAAAGTATGAATACAATGTCGGGACCAAAAACGACTTCTACAAAAGCCTGAAGGGAGTGACATTAGTACAGAAACGAGTTGGGTGCAGTTGTATTCAGCAACACACCAGAACACATTAAATGTCAGGTATATAATGTAGTCAAGTTGTAAGACTGAATTAGAAAACTTTCTTGAAAGTCCCTTCAAGTTTGCTATCGGATCCTAAAATCAACTTGATTTAATATTTCAGCAATCCAGCTGTTCGCCATCTTCAGGAGAACGCTGCTGCCGCTGCTTCTGAGTCCCGCTGAGAACTGATATTCTCAGCAGGGCTCAGCAGCAACAGAGTTCTCCTGGAGATGGCGAACAGTTGGATAACTGAAATATTGAATCGAGTTGATTTTAGGATCTGGTAGCATACCTGAAGAGACTTTCAAGACTTATTATGCCAGGAAAGCCTACAAAGTCACATAGAGAACTTTCTGTTGAGTAATAACTCCTTCCACTCCATTGAAGAGTATCTTCACAGAATATCTTAACTTCAATACCTTAGGTTAATGTATAATTGAATCAATGAATTAAAAAGGGAGTCATGTCACTTTTTTTCCAAATTATGTTTACTGGAGATAACTGATCTTTATATCAGTATGAATCATTTGGTGTAGTAAGGGATCATGTCCCATCAACAGAAGTGTTTGTTAGAAGGGTATTTAATCACAGAAGGTGCCTTGCCCATATAAACAAGCTTATAATGGACCTGTTCCAATAAAGAGAAGAAACTAGATGATGTAAAGAATATTCTACAGTGCATTCCTGACAGGCACAGACCATTTTATAACAGTATCTGGCAGTGACCAGCAAAGGATGAACAAGATAAAAATGAAACATACCTATCATTGTCTGCTTTGCTGTATTTTGCTTATGGTTGTATTTTGAGTACATTATGAATAAATCTGTATAATCATAACAGACTTTTTTATTGCTATTATGAATATGAATAATATTAACTTGCCTAACACAACCCTTCTGCTGCAAACAGAATGTGAGTTGCCTCATCAACATCATCATGTTTGGAAAGAGTCATCCCTATTATGTTAAAACTTGGTTACTGATCACAGTTAATGGCCAAGGTATATTGTAATGATACATAGTTTTCTTCCTGGAGTCAACTGCTACAATGCTCCATCACAACACCATGCTTAAACCTGGTGTGTAGTAAACTAGTTTTTTGTGTATCCTGAAAAATGTACTTTGTGGGACATGACCCCTTTTCCAGCTCACTGATTCAGTTATAATTAGTGCTGTAAAATGTAATGTAATGCCATGTCACTGTATTGTACTTTAATTTACATCCTTGACTTTTTTCCGTATCCCAGAGCTCACTGTCTGTGGGGTCCATGAATATGACTAATGTAATGTAGTATTGTAATATTTACATATTTCATAACAGAACCCCCCTCCCCCATTTTTAATAAGCTGTATTATAAAGAATAATAAATACATATTTTTTCCTTGCCATACTTTCAGTATTCTCAAAATGTATCAACATTTACTTAGTATTTACAGATGGTTTTCCTACCTTAAATGCTGTTAACCCATACTCCTATGTATTTTGTACGAGACACCTTCTTAAGCATATGGCTCCCAAATTCCAACCACTATGTCAGAATACTTCTCTGCTTTTTGTGTGATTGAAGCCTGTCCACACTACTGTGTATTGTTCACTACCATATGTTTCTCACTAATCCATTGCCTGATTTCGTGTATAGTTACCATGCAAGGGGCCACATTGGTAACACAGTGCTCAGTGATTCAAATCCCTGTATGTTTCCTGTACTTTCTCATAACTGCTTAAGGTGATTGCCAGGATAGTTACTTTGAGAGAGTATGGCTGATTTCCCTCCCTACCATTCCCCAGTCAAAACTAGTGATGTACGTCCAATGACCGCAGCATCAATGGTAAACTTTTATCTTCCTTCTTCTTTCATTTTAATCAGTTTCACTTAGTCCTGCAGTACAAATGCTGGTATCACCTACCACAAGTACTGTGTCTTATAAGTAAACGAACAGTAAGAATCAGCTTTAGGCTTTAGAAAATCGTATACTGCAGTTTCAGTGTTTTTATTCCCCAGCAAATTGGATAGTTTTTCAAACAATGTTATTTCAGAATTTTTTCAATAATCCAGACAATAATCAGACTGATATGTGTTTTGTTATAATAAATGTCATATTTTTTAAAGAGAAGTTTCATTATTGATTGTTTTTCATCAGTATGGAATATTCCTATCTAAAATGATCTATTAATAATATTTATATACAAAAGGACAGTTTGATTAAGAAAATTTTTAAATCCAAAGAGGTACAGAAGAGCTGGCCAGTACATTAACTCAGTAGGCAAACTCCCAGTGCAATCCGTAGAAACATATTTCTCTCTGTCTCATCTCAATGCAGTTCTTGTAAAAGACAGTTAATAATTGTATTTTTCTGAATATTGTATAAATTACAAGATTTTTTCCTCCCAGCTGATGATTGTGGGATTGTTGCTATTTCAGCAAAATGCAGCCTATGTTTCCGTGTGCCTAAGAATATACAATGCTGAGGTGTCTGATAGTGTTCTTTATTTACATTTTCTGTGTGCATTCTGACAGTTGATTAGCCTGGCTAATGACTCACATTTCTAAGCAATTACATTTTTCTTCTGAATTAACATTTTATAAATTTCTCCCTTGCTGTGCTATATCTGCTAATAAATGCTCACTTTCAATTAATTTTTATCAAACATAATACTTGCATCATATGTTCTGTGTGCTATGTTCTAACACAAAAACTTCCAGCATGCCACAGGTGCCATATCTCTTGTTTGAGGGCCATTTTCTACATGTTCAATCATTTCCATACAATCTGATCTCTTGTTTTGCCTCCTTTTTTCAGCCCTTCAGGCATTTCTTTTGTTATTTTTTTCTCATTTCTTTCTCCAGTCTGCTGCCTCTCTCCTTCTTACTTAGAATGTTTTCAGCATCCAAGTTTCCTGGCCCATACTCTATGATTGTTACTTTCATTATATACTTCCCCCATGGCAGACTATTTCTTTGCACCATCAGCAAGCAAGATCATTTCTGTCTGTTATCAAAAAATTTATTTGCTTATTTATTGCTTAACTCTTACAAGATGATTACTATTTTTGTGAATAGAATAGTATTTCAAAATAACCTGTTTCTTCACATGCTCTTGTCTTGTGCCTACAACATTCTTGTTTTAAACAGTTTTTGATGTTGCTGAGCAACAGTCATACAATAATTTTTAAATGACCACACTGCCATTGGGTCTACTGAAGCAGGGGATACAACCCGTCGGCTTTGACCAGTAACGTCACACACCGTCAGATGGCTTGCGGAGTATGGATGTAGATGTAGATGTAGATGTAGATGTAACGTCAGAATTGGCCAGAGAGCATTTATTACACAGATGAAACAGCTGACAAGACTGTTCAGAAAAAAGAAATACGAGAGACGAAAAATATAGTTGACATATGTCAAGGCAAGTAGTATTTTCACATTTGCATCATATTATTTCTGTGGAAAATGAAGGGGAAAAATGGATGGATATATTGGTAGCATAGAACCACCTCACGTCACATATATGTGACTTGTATCTCGAACCTCATTCAAACTGTATTGGTTAACTGCAGTACAGGATACAAGTTTAGCGTGCGTCGATTTCTTCATTTTTGTTAGCATTAATATGCTGTTGCTCAGTTGAACTATATAGGTCAACTGAAGTGTGGGATACAAATTTTACATGTGTTGTTTCTTCCGCCTCCGCTACCACTAATAGTCTGTTCTTACATAGATAGTAGTACTACCGCTGCAGAAGGAGTTACGTACATAATATTTGTATCCCATACTTCTGTTGACCTATATAGATGTATACTGCTAATGAAAACTTGGAAATTGATGTACGTTACATTTGCAACCTGTACCTCAGTTGAACTACACAAAGAGGCGATAAGATGACACATATACAATTTGTATCCTGTACTTCACCATGGGGTACAGTTTTTTTTTTTTTTTTTTTTTTTTTTTTTTTTCGCCTTCGATGCTAATAATATCGGCTGAAAGTTATAGTTTTGATTGCAGCAGTGACAATAGTATCCCATTCTTTAGTTGAGCTATATAGCTATACACAACATTTGTATCCTGCTCTCCATTTCACATATATAGGTAAATCTCATCAGTGCTACGTATGTCGTTCTTTTCGAATAGACAGTGTCAGTGTAAAGATCAAATGAAGGCGGGATACAAATTTTAGTTGTGTTGGGCGTTTCGCCTTTAGTATTACTACATAGTGGAGTACATGAAAACATATGTAATGGTGTAATACAACAATGAAATACGTCAAAATAGTCAAATGCAGTAAAAGAAAAAAATGGAAAACTGAACTTACCACACGGGTACTTCTTAAAAGAACTGAAGCTTGCCTAGAAAGACATCCAACAAAAATAACACACACACACAGACACAGACACACACACACACACACACACACACACACACACACACACACACACACACACACATATATATATATATATTCACCCCCAACCCCCGTCCTAATGTGAAATTAGCTAACATATTTCAGACGGTACATTTGCCCAACACGTATAACAAAACATTTAAACGGGCAATATGTTTGGGGAATACTACGCCTCCATGAATATTCGTATAAGTGACTTTGAAGTGTAGAAATCCGGCGTTTCCCCTTCCCTACAAAGATTTCACAGCTGACCAATAACCCTCTATGCTATTTGTGCAAGCCCCTGTGGATAATGATCTGAACTCAGTATTGTGATTAACTACAAGATGCTGATAACACCTTTCCCTTAAATCCCTATATGAAGAAAAACCATCTGAAATTACAATGGAACCCTAAGCAACATGAGCTTCAATTAAGCTGATCAAAACTACCTTTCTTCGATTGGATACTACTTTAAACACTACATCGTCACACTCTTGGCTTGAAACTACAGCCGCCCTAACCCATAATTCCACCGGAGTTCCCCCCCCCCCCTCCCTGTTGTACTTCCTTTTGCCAAAATGCGAATCGTCAATTTTGACCATAACACCCGGCCCCCTGTGTTTCATGTATTTGCCATGAACTTCCCTACAAAAAGAGTACCAATCCACAACTGTATGCTTACTGACACGACATTCATGGACACACATCCACACAACAAACACCAACAGTACGTGATTTTCATAATGTCTCTCAAGGCGAGCTTAGATTTTTCAAACCACGTCCCGTGTAATGGACCGCCACAACCGATCTTTGCCGCAGCGCCATACAAATAAGTCGTGTGTACAGCGACGAGATACACTTGTGAGGCGCATATGTTCGTCGCACTTGTGACATCAAACATACTCGGCAATGAGACCACACATTTGTAAAAAACAAATCTTGGCCAACATGTCTACGCCCATAGCCTCTTTCAAATCATCCAATTTCATCGGAACAGATAAATCCATACATACAAACAATAATGAGATACTAAAAATTGTCCTAAAATAAGAAACTAATAGTCCAAATTACCTCAATATCACTAAGAATGAAATTGAGTACTGAATGAATTGCAAACAACCAATTATTTGAATTATACGAGAGAAGGAAAGTTGCTACTCACCATATAGCGGAGGTGCTGAGTTGAGATAGGCACAATAAAAAGATTCACACAATCATAGCTTTCGGCCATTAAGGCCTTTGTCAGCAGCAGACACACACACACACACACACACACACACACACACACACACACACGCAAGCACAACTTGCAAACGCATCTGCAGTCTCAGAGAGCTGAAACTACACTGCTCTCTGAGACTGCAGATGTGTGTGCAAGTTGCGCTTGCGTGAGTGTGTTTTTGTGTGTGTGTGTGTGTGTGTGTGTGTGTGTGTGTGTGTGTGTGTGTGTTTGTACTGCTGACAAAGGCCTTAATGGCCGAAAGCTATGATTGTGTGAATCTTTTTATTGTGCCTATCACGACTCGACACCTCCGCTATATGGTGAGTAGCAATTTTCCTTCTCTCGTATTGTTAGAGTCCATCCTGTATTTTCCATTGTTTGATTCAATTATTTGAATAAAGGCACACGAAGAATATTTTGAGCAATATGTAGCAATCTCTTTTAAAATCACATTAAGTTCTTTTAATGTACAATGATCGCGCTTATCCGGAACACAGAACTGTTTTATTATCTATGGCTGAAAGTAAAGACATTAAAGACATTATTATCTATGAGTAATGTATGACGTCACTGGTCAAAGCCGACGGGTTGTATCCCCTGCTTCACTAGACCCCTGCCATTTGACTGTGTTATTGTTTATTTAATCAAGACCTAGGTTTCGCCCTTGTATGCCATTTTCAAGTGGTTGCTAAAAGCAGGAACTGCACACAGTAAGACCATGTAAACTTTTCAAAAGATATAAAATGTGTTAAAAAGTTAATGTAAATTGGTGTATAATTACAAAATATGTACTTACAGTTTATGTCATTAACATATATTGCAGGACATCAAGCTCAAATTTGGCAATAAATTAAGAAAAATATTGGCTCCCCACAAAATGCCAGATGTAAAATCATCATCTTGAAAAAAGATCATTAAATAAAAGTGGGGGCATGGCATATTAAGTAAATACAGGTTTACTTGGTATGTAAAACATGAACACATGTGCTTGAGTTGTAATGATAGTGAAATCAAAGCGTACAGGTAATACAACAACTGAAAACTGAAATATCAAAATGTCAAAGATATATGACTATTAATGTTAAATATCTTCAGACTGTATACAATAATTTTTTAGCGGCACCATGCACCATCATCTTTGCAATAAACATGTATACAACAAATAGTTAACAACTGTAACTGAACCCATATTAAGTTGGATGAGGAGCTAAAGTCTAAAAGAAATGAAATGAAATAAATTTCAAATACAGTTAATCACAATAAGAACATAATAAGTGCTATCGATAATAAAAATGCAAAAGTTAGCAGTGAGAGTTAGAAATGTGAGGGGAGGGGTGGTGGAGGGTGGTGGGAGGGGGGGGGGTGAGTAAATGAATGTTAGAGAGGTGGGTATATGTAGAGGATATGGACCGGGGCCGGGATAAAATGACAGTAGGGTTATGTGTGTATATTTGATTAAATGTTAAAGCAGAAAAATTCAAAATGAGAGTGTAAATGTGGGATAAAGTTGGGGTGGTGGATGGGGAGGGGGGCAAGAAATTTCAAAGGACCTACCAATAGGTGAGTGGTTGAAGGCTCAAAATGGGGGGGGGGGGGGGGGGGGAACAAGAGACTGTAATGTTTACCGATGAACAAAGCATTGAGGAACTGGGCTTGGGGAGGGGGGGTAGCTGGTTGTGGAAGAATGGTAATCCATTAGTTTAGGTCGATATGTATAGTGATGCTGGCAGAGCGGAGAGCTGGGAATAAGGGAATGGAAGAGAGACAAAAAGACACGGGGGGGATTCGTATTTGGGAGGGGGTAGTCATGTTGGATGGGTACAGGGGTTCACAACGAATGGAAAACATGAGACTGCAATTAAAATGCAACATTTATGAAATATAGTAAAAGTAGGAAAATATATAGTAATGATACTATGCTTATGGAAATGTAAAAATACATTACACTTTTATAAAGTGGTGTAGTTGCCCCTTAGTAAGAAAAACCCTAATGAAAGCTACTTTGGTGTTACATACCATAAATAGATTCATGTACATGTACAGTTGACCTTAATCACAATAAATACAGATCATATTTATTGCAAGGATGTTAACTAAGGACAGTATGATGACAGAATTTCCTTGAGCATAGTATTTACATTTCCATAAGCATAGTATGATTAATATATATTTTCTTACTTTTACTGTATTTCATAAATAGTGCACTGTGACTGTAGTCTCATGTTTTCTATCCACCTTGGACCCCCTTACCCATCCCACACCTCTATTCCCTCCCAAATACACCCCCTCCCCCCCCCCCCCCTCCCCTCTGTGTCTTCTGATATCTCTCCTATTTCCTTATCCCCAGCTCTCCACTGTGCCAGAATTACTATACCAACCTAATCTAATGGATTACCATTCTTCCCCACCCAGGCCCCTCCCCCTTCCTTGTTCAAATACACCCCCTCCCCCCCCTCCCCTCTGTGTCTTCTGATATCTCTCCTATTTCCTTATCCCCAGCTCTCCACTGTGCCAGAATTACTATACCAACCTAATCTAATGGATTACCATTCTTCCCCACCCAGGCCCCTCCCCCTTCCTTGTTCCTTAATGCTTTGTTCATTGTTTTGCCCCTCCCATTTTGGGCCTTCAACCATTCACCCCACATCTACACTCTCATTTTGATTTTTCCTGCATTAACATTTAATCAAATATATACTCATATCTCCACTGTCATTTTATCTAGCGCCCCCCCATCCATATCCCTTACATACCTACATATACCCACCTATCCAGCATCCATTTACCCCTTCCCACCCTCCCACCACCACTCGTGTTTTTAACTTCTGATATTAACTTTTGTATGTTTGTTATCACTGGCACTTACTACATTCTTATTGTAATTAATTGTCTTTGAATTTTATTTCATTTTGTTTCTTTTAGACTTTAATTCCTCATCCAATTAAATTTGGATTCACTTCCAGTTGCTGATGATTTGTTGTATACATGTTTATTGCAAAGATGATGGTATGCAGTGCCGCTACGGAGATTATTATATACAGTCTGAAGATATTTAACATTAATAGTCATATATCTTTGACATTTTGTCATTTCAGTTTCCAGTTGTTCTATTACTCATACTCTTTGATTTCACTATCATTACAACTCAGGGACATGTGTTCATCATTTATATACTAGGTACATCTGTTTTTACTAAATATGGTGTGCTCCCACTTTTATTTACTGCTCTTTCTACAAGATGATTTTACATCTGACATTTTGTGGTGGGGGTCAATATTTTTCTTCATTTATTGCCAATTTTGAGCTTGATGTCCTGCAATATATGGCATAAACTGTAAGTACATATTTTGTAATTATACACCAGTTTACATTCATTGTTTAACATTTTTCCATCTTTTGAAAGTTTACGTGTTCTTACTGTATGCAGTTTATGCTTTTAGCAATCACTTGACAATGGCATAAAAGGCTGAGACCTAGGTTGTAATTAACTGAACAACACTACAGTCAAATGGTGGTGTACTCATTTAAAAATTATTGTTGTACCCAAATATTTCTTATTGTCTAATAGTTTTTAAAGATTTGTTATGTCTCAGATACTGTGATAATTTCACATTCCAGTCTCTATATTCAGAAATCATGCATGGAACAATTGCTCACTTTCAGTTAATTTTTTGATTGTGCAGTTATTTTTTTACATAACTTATATTTTTCAACCTGATTTTCTTCTTCCTAGACTTCCCAATCTCTCCTGCATTTCTTATAGCTACCCTATCATCTGCTGTGTTTTTTTTTTTATTTCTTCTTGTGTCTTGCAGGACCAAATCCTAAATTTTATAGTTTCTTACTTTACTATTTGTAACTAAAATAATTAAGGTATTAATCCACCAAAAACTATTTTTTTTTCATTGTTTGTCATCAATTCCTCTCGTATTTTCTAACCAAAGTGACACAATGGAAAATATTGCCCAAATAATTAGAAGAAATTTTTTAATTAACTTGGAGTTGTGTGGTTTCTTCTGCAACGTCACTTTTGATTTCCTTTTACTTGTTAAAGCTGACCTGACCCTTTGTTTGTAATGCTTTCAACAGAATGCTAATATCTGATGAAATAAACTGGCAACTTCTGTGTTGTCATTTTACCCTGTGTTTTCTTTGGTTCTCTTCCTCTCCATGTCTCAACTTTAGTTCTACAATCATTTCTGCATCTTACTGTTGCTTGATCTCATGTGCTCTGTCCTTCAGAAAACATCATACCTTTTGCTTATTTAATTTTCTGTTTTTATGAGTCTTTGCTTCTTTTGCTGTACTTTACAGCTGGGTAAAAAAAATGGTAATCACAGTTGTAGCCTTTGTAATATACCAATTTTGTTACCTTTTTAACCATTATAAGAACTATGATCTAACAGTTGTATCCTTAGTGGGCTCTATGCATTTATCCCAAATTTGTTTACTAAATGTTTCATCAGTGATCATGAATAATATAATATGAAACAAACTGAGCATTTAACAACTTTCTTCGCCTTTCCCTTTGTTCCACTCTCCTCCTCAGCTCCAGAAACAAATTTCCTTATGAGAGGTAAACAAGAAAAGATTTTATGAAATTTTACAAGCTGTTTTACTCTGTTTCTGCATGTAACTTTGGTAAGTATGACTATTTAAATATAGTTTAACCTAGTCTGAGTCTGCTGGAACCATCATAAAACAGATGGTAGCAATAATGCTTGTGCATTTGATTAAATTCCTCTTTTACTTTCTGTCTTCTCTTGTTAGTTCTTACACTGAGTACATCTTGTGATTCACAATCAGTCCTTATCCTATCTGTAGTAGAAACTATCTGCTCATTCCTCTTTTCTTGTATCATTGCCTGTAATCATTGCTTTTGAAAACTGGATGTTCAGTAGGGATTTTGTTACCATCTATGTCATGAAACAAGCTTTCAGTGGTCTCCTGTTCTGTTATGCTGAAAGTTTTTTGTTTCACTTTGTTATACATTCATAATAAGCTACAATAAAAGAAAGCAGCTGTCAAGTTCTTATAGGGTAGTCAAAAAGTTAACATCACATAGCTCCAGAATTAGTATCCTGTAAATGATGTCATGTGGTGAAGAAGTGGTAATGACATATTGATTCAAAGTTAAAAAATTAATGATTTACTGCAGTTAATGATGTGATCAGTAACTAATAATCTTTATGCAGCAGTTTTATTTTTTTCTTTTAAGAATGGAAGTCAGGTTGAAAAATGGAAGTGGAAAAAAAATTTAGGAACTGAAATGTTATGAAGTATTTTTTCTGACCTGCAAACAAAAAAAAAAAAAAACAACAACAACAAAATTGTCTGTATTGCATACAATTCCTTACTACCTTTATAAGTGAGTACCTTTTGTAAGGAAACCTGGACAGTGAAACTTTTTGAAAACCCTGGAATATGTTTAATTCTTAGACAGTCTTACAAAACACTGATTTTTCATGCATGCCAGTTAGTTGCACTGCTGCAAAGTTTTTGGTGCATGCTATACTACTGTTATGTGATAAGTAACTGTAGTTTATAACATTCTAGTAGTTTTGTAGTGTTCAGTGGTTTGCATGTTTAATTAATCACTTCTTGTTGTGCTCTAATATTGCACTGATATGAGCTTACATACAGAAGATTTCCTCATTACAGGTCCTTATTACAGATATCGTACATATCGGGACTGGGTACAGTGTCCTTTTGCTGAGTTTGCACCTTGCATTCAGGCAACAATCCAAAAGCTTAAATATGTGCCATTGTATGCAGGCTTATTTCTTCTTGCCTCATACCTGTATCCAATTCAGGTGTAGTAAACACAACAACTTTTGATTATCTTACTGTGTAAATCATATGTATATTTGGATGAAGTTTTGAAGTCATTGAGATTGTAAGTGCAACAAAGAACACTTAAACTATTTTATCTCTGTGAAATGATTTAGAGAATGCTGTGTGTATCTAGCAGGATGTGACTGTGTCTGTCTCAATTTAATTACTGAACTTATTAGAGTATGTATATGAGGATAGGTCATTACTCACCAAATAGAGGAGATGCATAACAAATAGGCATGAAAAATTGTGTAGGCTCTGGTGATCTATTCTCATATATGTATCAAATTCAATCTTGAATTTTCAATCATTTAATTTATTGGAGGTATTATATAGTGTGTATGTTTAACTCGGAATGTAAATTTCATAACAAAAAAAATTATTTGTGTTTTGGGGCACACGGCACAGCACTGTGGTTCTCATTGTAAGTGCTGCTAGTGATGAGTAACATTGATGTCAAGTTTATTTTCTGACTTGGAAACTGATTTTTATTGCTTACTCATGTGTGCTTAATATGGAAATGTCGATTATGTCAGTAGCTTATTTATTGCAAACGCTCAGTTTCTGTTTCATAAATTTTGTAATGGTTCCTCAGTTGCATATTTTGTTTTGTGTGAGTCACATTGGAAGATAGAAAGAGATATAAAAAAAACAAAGATGATGTGACTTACCAAACGAAACCGCTGGCACGTCGATAGAAACACAAACAAACACAAACATACACACAAAATTCAAGCTTTCGCAACAAACTGTTGCCTTATCAGGAAAGAGGGAAGGAGAGGGAAAGACGAAAGGATGTGGGTTTTAAGGGAGAGGGTAAGGAGTCATTCCAATCCCGGGAGCGGAAAGACTTACCTTAGGGGGAAAAAAGGACGGGTATACACTCGCACACACACACATATCCATCCACACATATCAATATGTGTGGATGGATATCAATATGTGTGGATGGATATGTGTGTGTGTGCGAGTGTATACCCGTCCTTTTTTCCCCCTAAGGTAAGTCTTTCCGCTCCCGAGATTGGAATGACTCCTTACCCTCTCCCTTAAAACCCACATCCTTTCGTCTTTCCCTCTCCTTCCCTCTTTCCTGATGAGGCAACAGTTTGTTGCGAAAGCTTGAATTTTGTGTGTATGTTTGTGTTTGTTTGTGTTTCTATCGACGTGCCAGCGGTTTCGTTTGGTAAGTCACATCATCTTTGTTTTTAGATATATTTTTCCCACGTGGAATGACTTACCAAATGAAAGTGCTGACAGGTCGACAGACACACAAACGAACACAAACATACACACAAAATTCAAGCTTTCGCAACAAACTGTTGCCTCATCAGGAAAGAGGGAAGGAGAGGGAAAGACGAAAGGATGTGGGTTTTAAGGGAGAAGGTAAGGAGTCATTCCAATCCTGGGAGCGGAAAGACTTACCTTAGGGGGAAAAAAGGACGGGTATACACTCGCACACACACAAATATCCATCCACACATATACAGACACAAGCAGACACGATAGACACACAAACAAACACAAACACACACACAAAATTCAAGCTTTCGCAACAAACTGTTGCCTCATCAGGAAAGAGGGGAAGGAGAGGGAAAGACGAAAGGATGTGGGTTTTAAGGGAGAGGGTAAGGAGTCATTCCAATCCCGGGAGCGGAAAGACTTACCTTAGGGGGAAAAAAGGACAGGTATACACTCGCACACACGCACATATCCATCCACACATATACAGACACAAGCAGACTGTCCTTTTTTCCCCCTAAGGTAAGTCTTTCCGCTCCCGGGATTGGAATGACTCCTTACCCTCTCCCTTAAAACCCACATCCTTTCGTCTTTCCCTCTCCTTCCCCTCTTTCCTGATGAGGCAACAGTTTGTTGCGAAAGCTTGAATTTTGTGTGTGTGTTTGTGTTTGTTTGTGTGTCTATCGACCTGCCAGCACTTTCGTTCGGTAAGTCACATCATCTTTGTTATATATATATATATATATCTTCGCCGATGACATTGTAATTCTGTCAGAGACAGCAAAGGACTTGGAAGAGCAGTTTAACGGAATGGATGGTGTCTTGAAGGGAGGATATAAGATGAACATCAACAAAAGCAAAACGAGGATAATGGAATGTAGTCGAATTAAGTCGGGTGATGTTGAGGGTATTAGATTAGGAAATGAGACACTTAAAGTAGTAAAGGAGTTTTGCTATTTGGGGAGCAAAATAACTGACGATGGTCGAAGTAGAGAGGATATAAAATGTAGACTGGCAATGGCAAGGAAATCGTTTCTGAAGAAGAAAAATTTGTTAACATCGAGTATAGATTTAAGTGTCAGGAAGTCGTTTCTGAAAGTATTTGTATGGAGTGTAGCCATGTATGGAAGTGAAACATGGACGGTTAATAGTATGGACAAGAAGAGAATAGAAGCTTTCGAAATGTGGTGCTACAGAAGAATGCTGAAGATTAGATGGGTAGATCACATAACTAATGAGGAAGTATTGAATAGGATTGGGGAGAAGAGAAGTTTGTGGCACAACTTGACCAGAAGAAGGGATCGGTTGGTAGGACATGTTCTGAGGCATCAAGGGATCACCAATTTAGTATTGGAGGGCAGCGTGGAGGGTAAATATCGTTGGGGAAGACCAAGAGATGAATACACTAAGCAGATTCAGAAGGATGTAGGTTGCAATAGGTACTGGGAGATGAAGAAACTTGCACAGGATAGATTGACATGGAGAGCTGCATCAAACCAGTCTCAGGACTGAAGACCACAACAACAACAACATATATCTTTCTTATAGCAAGTGGATGATGCTCTTGCAAAGACTTACATTAACTTGTGAAAATGTTTGCTTATTTTTATAAACATCTGTAGTAAATACCATCAGAGAATTTTTATAATTTCTGTAAAATCTTAAGTTTTGTAACCATTATGCAGTGCTACTGTGGGAAGGGGTGTGAAACATATTATATTTGCATTGGAGATGAAATACTCGTGTAATTTAAGAATCCATACAGGAGTTCAAGAGAAACTGTTCATCCTTACACAATCAACAAATGAAAAAAATAGAAAAAGAAAGCTTTACTCTTCTGATGCAGCGCTGTAGCCTTGCTTACTCTGTAAGCCCACTTGATATCCAAAAATAGTGATTTTTATTGACCGAAGGAACTCCAGGAGTGACCAGCAATATCACACTTGATTGGCTCTCATTGTATTTGATCACTGGAACATCTCTTAGAACACATGCATTAAATCTGTAAAACTGTAGCAATGATCAAGGCGAAAAATTGGCTGTAAGGCAGGTGGGTACAAAACTATCTACATTCAATCATGTGGTCCACACACACATTTGGTTTCACAAGTTTTACTTCTACACTCCTGGAAATTGAAATAAGAACACCGTGAATTCATTGTCCCAGGAAGGGGAAACTTTATTGACACATTCCTGGGGTCAGATACATCACATGATCACACTGACAGAACCACAGGCACATAGACACAGGCAACAGAGCATGCACAATGTCGGCACTAGTACAGTTTATATCCACCTTTCGCAACAATGCAGGCTGCTATTCTCCCATGGAGACGATCGTAGAGATGCTGGATGTAGTCCTGTGGAACGGCTTGCCATGCCATTTCCACCTGGCGCCTCAGTTGGACCAGCGTTCGTGCTGGACGTGCAGACCGCGTGAGACGACGCTTCATCCAGTCCCAAACATGCTCAATGGGGGACAGATCCGGAGATCTTGCTGGCCAGGGTAGTTGACTTACACCTTCTAGAGCACGTTGGGTGGCACGGGATACATGCGGACGTGCATTGTCCTGTTGGAACAGCAAGTTCCCTTGCCGGTCTAGGAATGGTAGAACGATGGGTTCGATGACGGTTTGGATGTACCGTGCACTATTCAGTGTCCCCTCGACGATCACCAGTGGTGTACGGCCAGTGTAGGAGATCGCTCCCCACACCATGATGCCGGGTGTTGGCCCTGTGTGCCTCGGTCGTATGCAGTCCTGATTGTGGCGCTCACCTGCACGGCGCCAAACACGCATACGACCATCATTGGCACCAAGGCAGAAGCGACTCTCATCGCTGAAGACGACACGTCTCCATTCGTCCCTCCATTCACGCCTGTCGCGACACCACTGAGCCGGCCGAAGTGGCCGTGCGGTTAAAGGCGCTGCAGTCTGGAACCGCAAGACCGCTACGGTCGCAGGTTCGAATCCTGCCTCGGGCATGGATGTTTGTGATGTCCTTAGGTTAGTTCGGTTTAACTAGTTCTAAGTTCTAGGGGACTAATGACCTCAGCAGTTGAGTCCCATAGTGCTCAGAGCCATTTTGACACCACTGGAGGCGGGCTGCACGATGTTGGGGCGTGAGCGGAAGACGGCCTAACGGTGTGCGGGACCGTAGCCCAGCTTCATGGAGACGGTTGCGAATGGTCCTCGCCGATACCCCAGGAGCAACAGTGTCCCTAATTTGCTGGGAAGTGGCGGTGCGGTCCACTACGGCACTGCGTAGGATCCTACGGTCTTGGCGTGCATCCGTGCGTCGCTGCGGTCCGGTCCCAGGTCGACGGGCACGTGCACCTTCCGCCGACCACTGGCGACAACATCGATGTACTGTGGAGACCTCACGCCCCACGTGTTGAGCAATTCGGCGGTACGTCCACCCGGCCTCCCGCATGCCCACTATACGCCCTCGCTCAAAGTCCGTCAACTGCACATACGGTTCACGTCCACGCTGTCGCGGCATGCTACCAGTGTTAAAGACTGCGATGGAGCTCCGTATGCCACGGCAAACTGGCTGACACTGACGGCGGCGGTGCACAAATGCTGCGCAGCTAGCGCCATTCGACGGCCAACACCGCGGTTCCTGGTGTGTCCGCTGTGCCGTGCGTGTGATCATTGCTTGTACAGCCCTCTCGCTGTGTCCGGAGCAAGTATGGTGGGTCTGACACACCGGTGTCAATGTGTTCTTTTTTCCATTTCCAGGAGTGTATAAACGTCAGACCCCCCCCCCCCCCTCACCAAATTAATTACAGCCAGTCTGTGTATTAATTAAGTAGCTAAGTCTCATTTATCAGGTATGCACCTACTGCATCTTCTAATTATACGATAATAGTCACTGTGCAGTGTAACCTAACCAATCAACAAACAATCTGACTCAGATGAACAATACATGTGGCACCTTTGTATTTAAGTTAATCAGTAATCATTGTTAATTGTTCTACTTCACTGTCTGCCTTCTTATTTACAACAACACATTATTGCACCATTACATTATTATGGTTTTGATTGAAACAGGTTCCACTCTCGAAATCTTGGAACAGACTGACTTAAAAATGGCTTCAGGCCCACTGCTTATGTTGCTTTGCACCAATAGCTATGACAGTTTCACAGTGTTGAATACATAATTTTGATAATTTACAACTAGAGTTGTACATCTCAAATTAATTGAATAGTGCAGAAAAATTGGTTTTGGTCTGAACTTTGTGTTACGGTAAGAGTTTTGACTGAAATAAACCTTCTTGATGATGAAACTGCAGAAATGGCTAAATAAACAATATCCTACATAAAAGTATTAATTACCCAGAAACTAATTAAATGTTTATGTTCGTACCATGTTTTGGAAATCAGCTACATAAATACTTTAAAGATTTCTACGGGTTATTTTCATAACTTTATCAGTAATCATGTGTTTACATGTCAGTAGTATGACAGGAATAGGAAATAATTACTGTTAGTTAACTGAATTGAGCTTTAGCAAAAATAGCTACTTGAAATGGTTCAAATTAATTTGGAAATTGTTCGTAATTTAGCAAAGTTGTGTCTGGTCTTATACTCGGAATTATAGATTGACAGCTTTATCTTGTGTCACATCTCTCACTAATGACAATTAAGGAAGCAAAAAAAAAATTAAGGAGGCAAATAACAAAACAAAATGGGGGTGGGGTCCAGCTTGCTTTGCTACAGCATCTACAGAAAGAATAGCAGAAATGATCTACAAACTTCCGTCTAATAATGGTGACATCCATCTGTTCAGAATCTTAAAATGAATTCTAAACTTAAATTTAATGACCTCCTCCGTGCTGACCAGCATAGATTCTGAAAACATTGGACATGTGAAACCCAACACATGCTTTTCGTGCTGGACATCCTGAAAACCATGCATCGACTTCAAAAATGTTTGACTCCGTATCATACTAACATTTATTAACTATAGTACAATCACATTGTGTATGAACAGAATTTGTGACTGGAATAAGGATTTCTTGATGGGAAGGGCAGCATATTATCTTGGATGGAGAGTCATCAACAGATGTAGAAGTAACTTCACCCTTGGGAAGAGTATTTGGATTCTAACTTTGTAATCAATATTAGTAGCAACCTCAGACTTTTTGCAGATGATGCAGTTATCTATAATGAAGTACTGTGTGGGGGAAGCTGCACAAATATTGAGTCAGATCTTTTATAAGTTTTCATAGTGGTGAAAAAATTAGCAACTTAACTTTAAATGTTTCAAAATATAAAACTGTGTATTTGATGATGCAGCAGAGCAGTATTTAATAAATTCAAGATCAGTATGTTACTATTTGAATCAGTCAGCTCATACAAATATGTGAGTGTTAATCAAATCAAAGGAAAATTCACTCGAAAATACTATAAAATTCTGAGACAGAATTTTTAGCCGGTCCTATGATTCAGGACATAAAATAATTAGCATTGCCAATATAAAATTACAAAAAACTAGTCTAGCTTTAGTGACTATTAGTTCCTTTCTCAAAGGGGGGGGGGGGGTAGGTTGCGATACATTAAAAAGGAAAGTCAGGTCACTCAGACCTCACGATAGTGGTGCCCACCTATTGTGAGGATGAATGGAGACAAAGATCTGATATAGTCTGAGCTAATCATATTAAGAAAAGTGGCTGGTTAACAGAAATATAAGATTAGGTGACAGTGATATCTTTGTGGGTAGATGATGTTGAACAGGTGAAAATAATTCTGAATAACAATTAAAACACTCAACATTCAGTAACCATTAAAACTATCATAAAAATTACAACAATTAAAAAGTCAAGAATAATGAGGCCTCTCCAAAAGCCGCATAGCTGTATAAAGGTGCTGTATTCACAACTACCAGTTTTGTATCAGTGTAGACATGTCTTCGGGTTTATCTGTCAAAAATACAAGTCACTTTGTGAAATTTTTTAGATGGTGGAAATACAGAACCATAGTGTTGACATACAACAAGAAACAATGATGAGTACTCACAGTGATTATATTTCCATAATGTTAGTGGACAGTTATGGAGTCCAAGCTTTCGGGAAGCTATACATGTTAAAAGTCAAACCACAGTGGTGGGTTGTCATAATAAAATTGAGTACACCCAAAAGATGCTTGTAAAATGCACAAAGTATGACTACTGAATGGGTCAGGCCTAGAAAAAACAGGGGAAAAACTAATAATGAATGTTTACTGTAACGTGAATTATTCATTATTAGTTTTCCCCCCACTTTTTTTTAGGCCTGACTCATTCAGTGGTCATGTTTTGTACATTTTACAAGCATCTTTTGGGTGTCCTCAATTATATTATGACAATCCACCATTTTGGTTTGACTTTTAAGTTGGATAACTTCCTGAAAGCTGGGACTCCGTAATTATCCAGTTACATTATGGAGATATAATCATTGTGAACATTTGTCATTGTTTTGTATTGAATATCAACACTATGGTTCTGTATTTCTATCATTTAAAAAATTTCATACAGTGATATGTATTTCTGATAGATAAACCTAAATATGCATTATAGTGACATGAAACCAGTAGTTGTGAATAAAGCACCTTCATACAGTATGAGGCTTTTGTAAACACATCATCACTCGTGGCTCTTTAACTGTTGTATTTTTTGTGATAATTTGAATGGTTATTGAGTGTTGAGTGTCTTTACTATTGTTATGTGTTTCTGCATTGTAATTGCCCTCCCCGGAAAGTTGTTTGGAAATAATTCTTTTGTGGTGACCCCTTTTGTAGTTCCATCCACCCCATTCTCTTTATGTTTCTTTCTCAGTGCATCTTTATATTCTTTTCATCACAGATACAGAAATCCAGATGTAGTTTTCTATTGCATTTTCTTGAGTTGCTGCTTTAGCAAGCTTGTCTGGTAATTCATTTCCAGAAGTTTACAGCATAGGCTTTTGTCCATTCGATTTTAAGGTGCCATTTTCTCGGCTACAGTTTCCTATTGTTGTTTTTTTATTTCTTCTATCAATTACTTATGACTTCTGGAGTTTTGTAATGAAGCCAGTATAATTTGACTGCCCATACAAAGTACATCTGCCCTCTGGACATTTATTTCTCACAATTGATGTAGTATCTGTAGCTCTCAGTAGATGACTAGCTGTTCTGCTTGATTATTGGTGCACTCATTCTTTAACCTGTACTGTAACTACGCTATTAATGATTACTGCTGCTATTGAAGCTGTTATTCAGAGAATAACTCCCATCAATATGTACCGGTATGTGTAGATGTATGTTGGATACTCCTTTGCAGCTTTCTTGTGGAGTTACAATGTTTGCCAGATGAGGCCACTGTTTTTGATCTAAAGGAATGTCTGTATATAGTTACATGCTTCATAGATCATTTGAATCATACTTTTGTTGAAATGATGCAGAACAACTCAGTTTACAGGATATGTGAAGGTCTATGGAAATAGACAGTATGTAATTTTTTACGATTTCGTATTCTTCAGCTATTTCCTGGAGCCTGAAAATTACCAGTGGCAGGTGTGTTAGAATTCACAATGCTTCTTTAGACACTACTGTATTAGCCTTTACAGTCTTAATACTGATTAATTGTTGTGTTATTCTAATTGTCAGTTACATTTTCTTCTTATTGCCTCAATCCAAATAGGAGCTGTTTATGCCAATATTGGTAATATAGCCGCTTTTTCAATAATCTTCTTTGCTTCCTCACCAAGTTCCCAGCTGAGCCTTTCTGTTTTAGATAGTGACTGAATCAGCTCTGTGCATTTCTTTAGTTGCATACTGTGTAAGCCTGATAAATCTTAATTTAGTGTCAGCCATTATACCCAAGTATTTTAATCATGCAGTTTGGTCCCAAACATTATTATCACCATACTAATTATTACTCTCCTGTTTTATGTTATTAGCATGACTTTTGATTTTTTATTATTATATAAAACTTTGTAATGTTGTTCACAAGTTGTGATTTTTTTTTTCAATTTGTGAGTTGGAATATTCTTCTGAAAAAGCATCAGTGCTTGCTTTGGTAACATGATTAAGCTCTATGTAAATGTTATTGTCTTTTTATTTGTCAGTTGTTTAATCCAGTTTCAGCAGAGAATTATACTGGGTATTCCAAAAAGCTTTACCACACACAATCCTTTTGAGCACCCTTTTGTCAAGTTCTGTTCTCATTTGATGATGATAAATGTCAGCATTACTGTTCAGTTAGTGAAATACTTTTTTAGCTAGGCTATGTATGTTCTTAACCCATTGAACTTAATGTATTGTGTCTGGGGTGGTAGACTATCAAGCTGTGTCAAAGGCTCTCTGAATGTCAAGACACCATTGTTCCGTACTGTCCTTGGAATTTGCTTTCTTGTAAGAAGTCCTTAACAGCCAACATTGCATTTATACTCTCTCTCTGTGAAGTAGATTAGGAGATTTTTCAGAAAGACATGATACATAATTCTATTAATAAACTACTTTCACAATATTTTCCCCTCTGTACACTATAGGGTGATAGGACAGAATTTAGTTACATCCATCCATTTTCTTACCACATTTAATAATGGGGACTATTTTGACTCTTTTTTACAATCTCAAGAAGCAAGTGTTCTTGAAGCAGTTGGTGTATAAACCTGTAAGACTGTTGGGTAAATGCTATACATCTGCTGAAGTAGCACCCTAGTAATGCCACTATCTCAAGGAGCTTTACTTGAAGGCAAGTACGCTATTATTTCTTATTTTTCTGTCTGGAAGCATTATGTCAGCTACCCTTCCACAGGGCCACAGTGTTTGAGATCTTACTAGTTTATACTATTTAGAGACTTGGGTTTGATTGTCTTCTGGTATGAAATATTGTAATATATGGGTGGCAGTTTCAGCTAAATCTATTGTTATCAAGTTACAACTTTCTGGTTTTCCCTGATGCAGTTCAATGTATTGTGTTCGAAGGCTTATTTATTGGATGTGGTGGTGGTGTGTTGGGGCTTATGGGCGCTCAACATCGAGGTCATCAGCGCCCTGACATACATTAAAAGGAACGAATGTGGACAGACCTAAGAAAACTAAAGCACACACTCAAAGAAAGCAGGAAAAGAAGGAAAATGCTACATAAGAAAGTAAAACCTAAGGAAAGGGGAAACATAGCAACAAGAATGTCACAGGAAATTGTTATTGGCTGGCCACTTACATAAAATATGGGCGAGCTTGTCACACAGTGAGCAAATTAAAATCCTCTCCCTAAAATCTTTGTAAAAACATTTGACAGGGCACAGAACTTTAAAACTTTAACTACATTCGTCCGAGTGTTGCCTAAAAGAGATGGCAGGTCTGCTGGCAAGTCAGCCGCGACCCGCTGGTCAGAAAATAAAATGCAATCCAATAAAACGTGGTGCACAGTGACCTGGACGCCGCAAGTACCACAAATTGGAGGGTCCTCTCGCCGGAGCAGGAAGCCGTGCATCATAGGGCTGTGGCCTATTCGAAGCCGAGTGAGGAGAACCTCGTCCCGTCGATGGGGCTGAAAGGAAGTACACCACACATGCGTTGTGGGCTTGACTATACGGAGCTTATTGTCAGTCACTTCCAGCCACTCATCCTCCCACCGACGCATGACCTGTGAGCTCAACAGTGAGGTGAGTACGTGCAAGGGGATAGCACACTGAGATACTTGAGGGGCGAGACACGCCTCCTTGGCTGCAAGATCTGCCCTTTCATTCCCAGCAATGCCAACATGCCCCGGAACCCAGCAGAAAGCTACAACCTTCCCCAGTCGCTGTAGTCGGAGGAGGGCATCCTGGATGGTCTGGACAATTCTGTCTGCCAGATACAAACGTTGCAATGAGTGAAGGGCACTGAGTGAATCGGAACAGACAAGAAATTTAGGAGAGGAAGAATGTCTCATGTGCTCCAGTGCCCCCAAGATCGCAAACAATTCTGCATCAAAGACAGTAAAAGTCTGAGGCAGTCGGACCTTGAGGACACGATATGGAAAAACAACTGAGCAACCAACAGAATCCCCTTGTTTTGACCCATCTGTAAAAACAGCTACATAGTCGTGGTGCTCAGATAAAATGGCAGAAAATGCTGCATTAAAAACGGTGGCAGGAGTGCAATCTCTCTTGTACTGCAATAAATCTAAAATCACTCCGGGCCTCTTCAGTAACCAGGGTGGCAGGTGGTTAAAACCTTGGATTTGGGGTTATACAGACTCCACACCGAGGGACTCTAGTACACGTTGCACACGGATCCCAAATGGCAACGTAGCCCAGGGACGGCGGGAAAAAAGGCGGTCCAGAGGTGGATGGGCAACAAGATGGTGAGCAGGCGATCTGGGAGCTGCAAGAAACTTACAAGCCTGGCGCACCAGCAGGAGCTGCCGCTGGATGGTAAGTGGCGGTTCGCCAGACTCAGCACAGAGGCTGGGTACGGGACTGGTCCGATAAGCACCCGTGGCCAGTCGATCCCAGCATGGTGAACAGCATCAAGGATCCGCAAATAAGATGGCCTCGCTGACCCGTATACTGTGCACCCATAGTCCAGCCGTGAACGCACAAAAGCTCCATAAAACTGTAGGAGACGCGCCCTGTCCACGCCCCAAGACCTGTGGCTGAGGCACTTGAAGATGTTCAGTGCCTTCAGCGTTCTGGCTTTCAAGTCACGTAGGTGTGGCAGCCATGACAACCTGGAGTCAAAAATTAGGCCCAGAAACCGCACTGTGTCTCTAAAATGTATGACAGTATCCCCCATATGCAAGGCAGGCAAAGTAAAAAGATGACGAGAACGATTAAAATGAACACAAACACACTTATCGGCAGAAAACCGTAAACCCGTCTTTGCAGCCCACTCCTCTAATGGCTGCACTGTTAGCTGCAACTGACGGCTCACGGTTGCAACACTGGAGGAGGAACAGAAAGCAGCAAAGTCGGCCACAAATAAGGAGCACTGTACTGGACTCCTCACTGTAGACGTTATACTGTTGATGGCTATGGCAAAGAGGGTAACGCTTAAAACACTGCCCTGGGGGACACCGTTGTCTTGCTCAAAGCGATCAGACAGTGTGTTATCAACATGGGTCCGAAAAAACCGCTGAGACAGGAAAGACCGAATGAAAATCGGGAGGCGGCCACGAAAGCCCCATTGATGCATTTGTGCAAGAATACAGTGTCTCCAAGTAGTATCATATGCCTTACTGATATCAAAGAAGATACCGATACAGTGATGCTGACGGAGAAAAGCCTGCTGAATAGCCGCCTCTAGGAGGGTCAGGTTGTTGACCATGGACCGAAATTTTCAGAATCTACACTGAAAGCGGCTAAGGAGCTGTCTGGTCTCTAACAGCCAGAGCAGACGCCGGTTAACCATCCATTCCAGGGTCTTTCCAACACAGCTTGTCAAGGCGATACTACGATAACTACCGGGACATGTGCGGTCCTTTCCTGGTTTGAGGAGAGGGATGAGAATTGCCTCCATCCACGAGGTGGGGAACACTCCTGTCTGCCATATGAGATTAAAACATTTGAGGAGGATTTCCTTTGACGCCGCTGGCAGATGTCGAAGCATGGAGTACCGGATGCAGTCGTAACCTGGTGCAGTGTCAGAAGTCTCAGTAAGTGCTGATTAAAGTTCCCACATGGAGAAAGGGGAATTGTAGGCCTCAGAACTGTCCGACCGAAAGTCCAAGGTCGCTCTTTCGACAGTCGCACGGTAGCGACGAAACGCTGGATCCTGATTTGCAGTGGCAGTACTTTGTGCAAAATGCTCTGCCAGCATCTGAGCAATGGCTCTGGGTGTCGTTTGGAGGCATCCCTGGTTCAGGACAGCAGCTATTGGTAAACGGCTATTTTTACCGGAAATCCTCCGGATGGCTTCCCATACTCTTGTGGAACAAGTGGAACGGTTGATGGAGTCCAGGAACTCCTGCCATGACCTTTTCTTGCTCTCTTTAATGACACGGCGTGCCCTGGCTCTCGCGATTCGAAAGGCGGTAAGATTGACTGCTGTTGGGCGGCATTTAAATCGGCAAAGAGCCGCACGCCTGTCCCGGATGGCTGAATGGCACTCTTCTGTCCACCAAGGCACAAGGCGCCGCTTAAGAGTGCCAGAAGACTGTGGTATGGACAGGTCAGCAGCATGATGGACCACAAGCGTGATGTGATCCACCCATTTCTGTACGTTATTGTGGCGGTCAAAGACAGCCAACCGAGTGAACAGTGGCCAGTTAGCCCTGCCAATCATCCACGATGGTGGCCGCTGCTCCAGCAATACACCATCCAGGAGATGAATGCGGATAGGGAAGTGATCGCTGGAATGAAGGTCGTCAATGACCTCCCAGTGAACAGAGTCGGTGAGGGTTGGAGAGCAGAAAGATCGGTCAATGGCTGAGAATGACCCTGTAGCAGTAGAGAAATGAGTCGGAGTACCTGTGTTGAGGATGCACAACACTTGAGATGTTAGGAGGCTCTCCAAAATTCGACCTCGAGCGCAAAGAGAAGTGGAGCCCCACAGGACATGATGGGCATTGAAGTCTCCCAGGAGGAGAAATGGGCGGGGGAGTTAGTCGATAAGATCTGTGAGAGCGTCTAAGGTCATTGCATCCAGAGGGGGTAAATAAAGGGAGCAAACAGTAAGCCTCCAAGGTGAATGAATTTCAACTGCTTACAGGTCAGTATCCAGGGGGAGAGCAGGTTCATATAAGTTACCAGCATATGATGGTGGCACCCTCCTATGTTGAATGTAACAACCTTGTGATCGAGGCACCTCTCATCTTCATTAGATTTACATTGGCTTAGCAGAGATAGGAGCTGCTCATAGTGAAATCGATGTTGCACTTTTGTAATTTATTTTCAGAAGTTGGTTCTGGATTCCCCACATTCATGAAGTGTAGGTTAGTGGAAGTTTGTTACTGTGTCATGCCGTGAACCCAGTCTTGCATTGCTATCTGTAGCAATTATGAGGAGCAGTCATAAAGTTTTAACTATCACCTCAAAAAAATACAGTTAAGCAAATATTTTTTTCTTTTTTTTTGCAGATACATTTCTGCAGTGTTGCTAAACATAGAAATCCCTGTGCCACAGTACAATAGCACACCTCCAGAGAAGTCAAAGCAAAATAGCCTAGAACATTGATAAAGTGGAGATGGGCTACACCACATTGTTTTGGCTCTTCTAGCAGCTTGCTGTGGTACTGTGGCATGGGGTTTGAACATAACTTTATTTTTTTGGAAGTGGTAAACAAAATTTTATGACTACCCCTAATACTAACCAAATCCTTTATTGTAGGCTATCATAGTGTCAAACTGATAGCTTTTGTGTCATCTAAAGTGCATCCTAGAAATGAAAAATTGCAGATTGCCTTTTACCATCACTGTTAAGACTGAATCTCCATCAGACAAGTGACTTATTATTAAGGAATCTCTTTCTTTATATACTATCAATATTGCCACCCTTTCTCTGCATGCTGCCTGTGTTAAACATCTTACAGCATCTAGTGATTCCAGTGATTCCAACCATGTTTTGTTACAAACAATGTGATTCTTGGATGAGAGCAGTGTCAGTTTTATATTTCGCATTGAGCTACACATTTGTTTGATAGCATTTGCTCTTATTTCGAAGAGACAAAGTAACATTTGAAAGAGTTGTTTGGATTGTATTTGGTGTTGTCATCATTAGTAATCAATCTTCCATTCATACTGTGTTTTAGTTGTTTCAAACATGCCAAAACTACTGCAGTTTTCATGTCCTGTTGCAGAGGTGATGAATGTGCATCTCTCCTAGTGGCCATTTCTTTTGTAGTAGCACATTACAATCGTGGTAGGTGGTGGTACTCATCAGCCACTTTGATTTGTGTGAGTAGTTTGTCACTTAATTGTTGCATACAAACATAATGGAAGCATAATTATCTGGTTACTTGTGCATTTCAGAAATGCTCTGAATTCTTTTGAAAACATGAGGTTCTCTTTTGAGAGCTGTTCTGTGAGTAATATGTCACTCGTAAAGGGAACTATCACAGTAGGATCTCATATCTGTAGTTTCTTCATTTTATTGTGTAGAACCAGATGGAGATGTTGTGTCAGCAGCAGCCGAAGTGAGGTCCAGTATTATCTGGAAATGAAGAAAATTCTTCAGTAATGTCTTGCTAGGTGCATTTAAGTTGTTAATTTCCATTTGAAGGACTGAGTCCATTTCATATGGACGTTTTTTAATCTGATGATCACAGAAAGAGTTTTATACTTGTGATGGTTGAGTTGCCGTCTTGATAAGAATCAAAATGAGATCATCGTGTTGCAGTATGTTCACGTATTTTCTAGTTCAGTAGCAGAAGGATCAAATTTATGTTGCACATTTATCAGACCATCTGGATGCGCAAAGAGCTTATGACTTACCTCTTGTACCGATGAAACAGACTTTTGGTGGCAGCATTAACTATGAGAACAAGAAGCATGTTTTCATCATTCAGAAGAGTTAGTAAATTTAAGCAATATTTTTTGATATGATCAATACTGTTGCTATGCTGAGATACCATGTTATTTATAGTAATTTACACATTTCTTAGGAAATATGCATTGTAAACGATACTTTGCTTAAATCATCCAAATTGTGTGGTGCAGTACAGTAAAATGATTTTGTACAGGAGTGTCCCTGCACCTTAGAGCCAGTCAGAGTCTCTTGTACGTGTCCTGGTATACAGCCCCATTTAATCATTTTATAGGCACTGTTGTGCTATTACTAATAAGTTTAAATATGTTTGAGAAAACAATGTGTGTTCTGGTCGTTTTTAAAATGCCTTATAGGTGTCATTACCTCTTTAACAGTGTAATTATAATCTTACATTAATTGATCTACATTTTCCACAATACTTGTGAAAATACAAATTTCACCTCAAGATATGCATGAGCAATCTTTAACAGAGTAATTATAATCTTACATTAATTGATGTACATTTTCCACAGTACTTGCAAAAATACAAATTTTACCTCAAGATATGGATGACCAATGTGTAATACTAGTACCAGAAATGCTTTTCTAGTGAAATCTCATTTTCATAGTATACAGATTATTGCAATTTTTCTAGAACAGATGGTACTGGCTCAGATGAGTCAGTCATGGGGATTTCAATTACTCGCCTAGATCCATGAGCACTTGTGACAACTGGCTGTGACTGCAGCAGTACACTGTAACCATTTGAGAAGCTCACCATGCCAGTGAAGGTTATTTAGATTAATTACACACACCCAGCTTTAAAACTAATTATACCATTGTGTTTCTCAGGAAATAAACTATAATACTGCTAAGTTCAATTAAAGCAACGGTCAGTGTAAGTCACTATTTGAAGAATACTTGCATATCCAAACAAACACTTGTTTATTTATTTATTTTTATTTACATGTCAAGTTCCGTAGGACCAAATTGAGGAGCAAATCTCCAAGGTCATGAAACATGTCAGTACATGAAATTACAACGTAAGAGTAATAACAGATAAAAATAAATGTTTATGGACCCAAAAAAAGTCAGTCCCTAAGTTTAAGAAAGGCAATCAACAGTAATACAAGAATCAGCTTAAGTTTTCAAGGAACTCCTCGACAGAATAGGATGAGTGACCCTTGAGGAAACTCTTCAGTTTCGATTTGAAAGCATGTGGATTACTGTTAAGATTTTTGAATTTGAGTGGTAACGGAACTGTTCCAGGCAGGGTTCAATTTGGATAGTGTCTTGGGGAGTTGGATCATTAGGAGTAGGATTAGTATCATTTTTCTTCATGGCAAAGTGATATTTCCAGCAGAGAGTACGAGTGTAGGACAGTAAATCTTTGACGAGGGCTGTTTGGTTGAATCTGGGAGTGGGGCTGAAGGAGAGGCCTTTGGATAGGACAGAGGTTTCGGATTGGGAGAGAGGTTTGGAGGAAAGGTTAACTACTGAATTAGGGTGTTGTGGTTCCAGGTTGTGTTGATTGGAATTTTGAGGTTTTGGAGGGAGTGGAGCTGGAAGTGGGAGATTGAGTAGATGGGAGAGACTGGGTTTGTGTGCAACGAGAGGAGGTTGAGGTTTGCTGGAAAGGTTGTGAAGGGTGAGTGAGTTGCCTTTCCGGAGGTGGGAAAACCAGGAGATTGGATAATTTTTTGAGGTGGAGGGTGGCATGCTGTTCTAATTTGCGGTTGGCCTGTAGGAGGATTAGGAGGATGCTTTGAACAGCCCTCTATTTTTTTTATATATATATATATATATATATATATATATATATATATATATATATATATATATATATATATATATAATCCTCCTACAGGCCAACCGCAAATTAGAACAGCATGCCACCCTCCACCTCAAAAAATTATCCAATCTCCTGGTTTCCCACCTCCGGAAAGGCAACTCACTCACCCTTCATAACCTTTCCAGCAAACCTCAACCTCCTCTCGTTGCACACAAACCCAGTCTCTCCCATCTACTCAATCTCCCACTTCCAGCTCCACTCCCTCCAAAACCTCAAAATTCCAATCAACACAACCTGGAACCACAACACCCTAATTCAGTAGTTAACCTTTCCTCCAAACCTCTCTCCCAATCCGAAACCTCTGTCCTATCCAAAGGCCTCACCTTCAACCCCACTCCCAGATTCAACCAAACAGCCCTCGTCAAAGATTTACTGTCCTACACTCGTACTCTCTGCTGGAAATATCACTTTGCCATGAAGAAAAATGATCCTAATCCTACTCCTAATGATCCAACTCCCCAAGACACTATCCAAATTGAACCCTGCCTGGAACAGTTCCGTCCTCCGTCACAGCGGGACCCACCTGCTCTTCCTCAAAATCACCCTCTCCAAACCTTCCAGGAATTTCTGACTTCCAGCCTTGCTTCTCAATCGTTCTTAAAAAACCTTAATCCTACTCCCAACATCACCACTGCTAAAGCCCAAGCTATCCGTGATCTGAAGGCTGACCGATCCATCGTCATTCTTCCAGCGGACAAGGGTTCCACGACCGTGGTACTTGATCGTCGGGAGTATGTGGCTGAGGGACTGCATCAGCTTTCAGACAATACCACATACAAAGTTTGCCAAGGTAATCCCATTCCTGATGTCCAGGCGGAGCTCCAAGGAATCCTCAGAACCTTAGGCCCCCTACAAAACCTTTCACCTGACTCCATCAACCTCCTGACCCCACCAACACCCCGCACCCCTACCTTCTACCTTCTTCCTAAAATTCACAAACCCAATCATCCCGGCTGCCCCATTGTAGCTGGTTACCGAGCCCCCACAGAACATATCTCTGCCTACGTAGATCAACACCTTCAACCCATTACATGCAGTCTCCCATCCTTCATCAAAGACACCAACCACTTTCTCGAACGCCTGGAATCCTTACCCAATCTATTACCCGCAGAAACCATCCTTGTAACCATTGATGGCACTTCCTTATACACAAATATTCCACACGTCCAGGGCCTCGCTACGATGGAGCACTTCCTTTCACGCCGATCACCTGCCACCCTACCTAAAATCTCTTTCCTCATTACCTTAGCCAGCTTCATCCTGACCCACAACTTCTTCACTTTTGAAGGCCAGACATACCAACAATTAAAGGGAACAGCCATGGGTACCAGGATGGCCCCCTCATATGCCAACCTATTCATGGGTCACTTAGAGGAAGCTTTCTTGGTTACCCAGGCCTGCCAACCCAAAGTTTGGTACAGATTTATTGATGACATCTTCATGATCTGGACTCACAGTGAAGAAGAACTCCAGAATTTCCTCTCCAACCTCAACTCCTTTGGTTCCATCAGATTCACCTGGTCCTACTCCAAATCCCATGCCACTTTCCTTGACGTTGACCTCCATCTGTCCAATGGCCAGCTTCACACGTCCATCCACATCAAACCCACCAACAAGCAACAGTACCTCCATTATGACAGCTGCCACCCATTCCACATCAAACGGTCCCTTCCCTACAGCCTAGGTCTTCGTGGCAAACGAATCTGCTCCAGTCCGGAATCCCTGAACCATTACACCAACAACCTGAAAACAGCCTTCACATCCCGCAACTACCCTCCCAACCTGGTACAGAAGCAAATAACCAGAGCCACTTCCTCATCCCCTCAAACCCAGAACCTCCCACAGAAGAACCACAAAAGTGCCCCACTTGTGACAGGATACTTTCCGGGACTGGATCAGACTCTGAATGTGGCTCTCCAGCAGGGATACGACTTCCTCAGATCCTGCCCTGAAATGAGATCCATCCTTCATGAAATCCTCCCCACTCCACCAAGAGTGTCTTTCCTACCCTTGTAACCACCCCTGGTGTAAAACCTGTCCAATGCACCCTCCCACCACCACCTACTCCAGTCCTGTAACCCGGAAGGTGTACACGATCAAAGGCAGAGCCACGTGTGAAAGCACCCACGTGATTTACCAACTGACCTGCCTACACTGTGAAGCTTTCTATGTGGGAATGACCAGCAACAAACTGTCCATTCGCATGAATGGACACAGGCAGACAGTGTTTGTTGGTAATGAGGATCACCCTGTGGCTAAACATGCCTTGGTGCACGGCCAGCACATCTTGGCACAGTGTTACACCGTCCGGGTTATCTGGATACTTCCCACTAACACCAACCTGTCAGAACTCCGGTGATGGGAACTTTCCCTTCAGTATATCCTCTCTTCTCGTTATCCACCAGGCCTCAACCTCCGCTAATTTCAAGTTGCCGCCGCTCATACCTCACCTGTCTTTCAACAACATCTTTGCCTCTTTACTTCCGCCTCGACTGACATCTCTGCCCAAACTCTTTGTCTTTAAATATGTCTACTTGTGTCTGTATATGTGTGGATGGATATGTGTGTGTGTGCGAGTGTATACCTGTCCTTTTTTCCCCCTAAGGTAAGTCTTTCCGCTCCCGGGATTGGAATGACTCCTTACCCTCTCCCTTAAAACCCACATCCTTTCGTCTTTCCCTCTCCTTCCCTCTTTCCTGATGAGGCAACAGTTTGTTGCGAAAGCTTGAATTTTGTGTGTATATTTGTGTTTGTTTGTGTGTCTATCGACCTGCCAGCGCTTTTGTTTGGTAAGTCTCATCATCTTTCTTTTTAGATATATTTTTTCCACGTGGAATGTTTCCCTCTGTTATATATATATATATATATATATATATATATATATATATATATATATATATATATATATAGACACACACACAGATGATGTGACTTACCAAATGAAAGTGCTGGCAGGTCGACAGACACACAAACAAACACAAACACACACACAAAATTCAAGCTTTCGCAACAAACTGTTGCCTCATCAGGAAAGAGGGAAGGAGAGGGAAAGACGAAAGGATCTGGGTTTTAAGGGAGAGGGTAAGGAGTCATTCCAATCCCGGGAGTGGAAAGACTTACCTTAGGGGGAAAAAAGGACGGGTATACACTCGCACACACACACACATATCCATCCACACATATACAAACACAAACAGACATATTTAAAGACAAAGAGTTTGGGCAGAGATGTCAGTCGAGGCGGAAGTGCAGAGGCAAAGATGTTGTATGACAGGTATGAGTAGCGGCAACTTGAAATTAGCGGTGATTGAGGCCTAGTGGGTAACGGGAAGAAAGGATATATTGAAGAGCAAGTTCCCATCTCCGGAGTTCGGATAGGTTGGTGTTGGTGGGAAGTATCCAGATAACCCGGACAGTGTAACACTGTGCCAAGATGTGCTGGCCGTGCACCAAGGCATGTTTAGCAACAGGGTGATCCTCATTACCAACAAACACTGTCTGCCTGTGTCCATTCATGCGAATGGACAGTTTGTTGCTGGTCATTCCCACATAGAATGCTTCACACTGTAGGCAGATCAGTTGGTAAATCACATGGGTGCTTTCACACGTGGCTCTGCCCTTGATCGCGTACACCTTCCGGGTTACAGGACTGGAGTAGGTGGTGGTGGGAGGGTGCATGGGACAGGTTTTACACCGGGGGCGGTTACAAGGATAGGAGCCAGAGGGTAGGGAAAGTGGTTTGGGGATTTCTTAGGGATGAACTAACAGGTTACGAAGGTTAGGTGGACGGCGGAAAGACACTCTTGGTGGAGTGGGGAGGATTTCATGAACGATGGATCTCATTTCACATCAAACCCACCAACAAGCAACAGTACCTGCATTATGACAGCTGCCACACATTCCACATCAAACGGTCCCTTCCCTACAGCCTAGGTCTTCGTGGCAAACGAATCTGCTCCAGCCCGGAATCCCTGAACCATTACACCAACAACCTGACAACAGCTTTCGCATCCCGTAACTACCCTCCCGACCTGGTACAGAAGCAAATAACCAGAGCCACTTCCTCATCCCCTCAAACCCAGAACCTCCCACAGAAGAACCACAAAAGTGCCCCACTTGTGACAGGATACTTTCCGGGACTGGATCAGACTCTGAATGTGGCTCTCCAGCAGGGATACGACTTCCTCAAATCCTGCCCTGAAATGAGATCCATCCTTCATGAAATCCTCCCCACTCCACCAAGAGTGTCTTTCTGCCGTCCACCTAACCTTCGTAACCTGGTAGTTCATCCCTATGAAATCCCCAAACCACCTTCCCTACCCTCTGGCTCCTATCCTTGTAACCACCCCCGGTGAGAAACCTGTCCCATGCACCCTCCCACCACCACCTACTCCAGTCCTGTAACCCGGAAGGTGTACACGATCAAAGGCAGAGACACGTGTGAAAGCACCCATGTGATTTACCAACTGACCTGCCTACACTGTGATGCATTCTATGTGGGAATGACCAGCAACAAACTGTCCATTCGCATGAATGGACACAGGCAGACAGTGTTTGTTGGTAATGAGGATCACCCTGTGGCTAAACATGCCTTGGTGCACAGCCAGCACATCTTGGCACAGTGTTACACTGTCCGGGTTATCTTGATACTTCCCACCAACACCAACCTATCCGAACTCCGGAGATGGGAACTTGCTTTTCAATATATCCTCTCTTCCCGTTACCCACCAGGCCTCAAACTCCGCTAATTTCAAGTTGCCGCCACTCATACCTGTCATACAACAACATCTTTGCCTCTGCACTTCCGCCTCGACTGACATCTCTGCCCAAACTCTTTGTCTTTAAATATGTCTGCTTGTGTCTGTATATGTGTGGATGGATATGTGTGTGTGTGCGAGTGTATACCCGTAATTTTTCCCCCCTAAGGTAAGTCTTTCCGCTCCCGGGATTGGAATGACTCCTTACCCTCTCGCTTAAAACCCACATCCTTTCATCTTTCCCTCTCCTTCCCTCTTTCCTGATGAAGCAACAGGGGGTTGCAAAAGCTCGAAATTTTGTGTGTGTGTTTGTGTGTTTTTTATTGTGCCTATCTACCAGCGCTTTCCCGTTTGGTAAGTCATGGAATCTCTGTTTTTAATATATTTTTCCCATGTGGAATGTTTCTTTCTATTAAGAAACATTCCACATGGGAAAAATATATATATAAAAACAAAGATGATGTGACTTACAGAACGAAAGCGCTGGCAGGTCGATAGACACACAAACAAACACAAACACACACACAAAATTCAGGCTTTCGCAACAAACTGTTGCCTCGCCAGGAAAGAGGGAAGGAGAGGGAATGACAAAAGGATGTGGGTTTTAGGGGAGAGGGTAAGGAGTCATTCCAATCCCGGGAGCGGAAAGACTTACCTTAGGGGGAAAAAAGGACGGGTATACACTCGCACACACACACATATGCATCCACACATATACAGACACAAGCAGACATCTCACAAGGAGACATATTTAAAGACAAAGAGTTTGGGCAAAGATGTCAGTCGAGGCAGAAGTGAAGAGGCAAAGATGATGTTGAATGACAGGTGAGGTATGAGTGGCGGCAACTTGAAATTAGCGGAGATTGAGGCCTGGTGGGTAACGGGAAGAGAGGATATATTGAAGAGCAAGTTCGATGAGACTTACCAAACAAAAGCGCTGGCAGGTCGATAGACACACAAACAAACACAAGCATACACACAAAACTCAAACTTTCACAACCAACGGTTGCTTCATCAGGAAAGAGGGAAAGACGAAAGGATGTGGGTTTTAAGGGAGAGGGTAAGGAGTCATTCCAATCCCAGGAGCGGAAAGACTTACCTTAGGGGGAAAAAAGGACAGGTATACACTCGCACACACACGCATATCCATCCGCACATACACAGACACAAGCAGACATTGTCTGCTTGTGTTTGTGTCTGTGTATGTGCAGATGGATATGCATGTGTGCGTCTGAGACTGGTTTGATGCAGCTCTCCATGCTACTCTATCCTGTGCATGCTTCTTCATCTCCCAGTACCTTTTGCAACCTACATCCTTCTGAATCTGCTTAGTGTATTCATCTCTTGGCCTCTCTCTACGATTTTTACCCTCCACGCTGCCCTCCAATGCTAAATTTGTGATCCCTTGATGCCTCAAAACATGTCCTAACAACCGATCCCTTCTTCTAGTCAAGTTGTGCCACAAACTTCTCTTCTCCACAATCCTATTCAATACCTCCTCATTAGTTATGTGATCTACCCATCTAATCTTCAGCATTCTTCTGTAGCACCACATTTCGAAAGCTTCTTTCTCTTCTTGTCCAAACTAGTTATCGTCCATGTTTCACTTCCATACATGGCTACACTCCATACAAATACTTTCAGAAATGATTTCCTGACACTTAAATCTATACTCGATGATAACAAATTTCTCTTCTTCAGAAACGATTTCCTTGCCATTGCCAGTCTACATTTTATATCCTCTCTACTTCGACCATCATCAGTTATTTTACTCCCTAAATAGCAAAACTCCTTTAAAACTTTAAGTGTCTCATTTCCTAATCTAATTCCCTCAGCATCACCCGATTTAATTTGACTACATTCCATTATCCTCGTTTTGCTTTTGTTGATGATCATCTTATATCCTCCTTTCAAGACACTGTCCATTCTGTTCAACTGCTCTTCCAAGTCCTTTGCTGTCTCTGACAGAATTACAATGTCATCGGCGAACCTCAAAGTTTTTACTTCTTCTCTATGAATTTTAATACCTACTCCGAATTTTTCTTTTGTTTCCTTTACTGCTTGCTCAATATACAGATTGAATAACATCGGGGAGACGCTGCAACCCTCTCTCACTCCTTTCCCAACCACTGCTTCCCTTTCATGCCCCTCGACTCTTATAACTGCCATCTGCTTTCTGTACAAATTGTAAATAGCCTTTCGCTCCCTGTATTTTACCCCTGCCACCTTCAGAATTTGAAAAAGAGTATTCCAGTTAACATTATCAAAAGCTTTCTCTAAGTCTACAAATGCTAGAAATGTAGATTTGCCTTTTCTTAATCTTTCTTCTAAGATAAGTCGTAAGGTTAGTATTGCCTCACGTGTTCCAACATTTCTACGGAATCCAAACTGATCTTCCCCGAGGTCGGCTTCTAACAGTTTTTCCATTTGTCTGTAAAGAATTCGCGTTAGTATTTTGTAGCCGTGACTTATTAAACTGATAGTTCGGTAATTTTCACATGTGTCAACACCTGCTTTCTTTGGGATTGGAATCATTATATTCTTCTTGAAGTCTGAGGGTATTTTGCCTGTCTCATACATCTTGCTCACCAGATGGTAGAGTTTTGTCATGACTGGCTCTCCCAAGGCCATCAGTAGTTTTAATGGAATGTTGTCTACTCCCGGGGCCTTGTTTCGACTCAGGTCTTTCAGTGCTCTGTCAAACTCTTCACACAGTATCTTATCTCCCATTTTGTCTTCATCTACATCCTCTTCCATTTCCATAATATTGTCCTCAAGTACATCGCCCTTGTATAAACCCTCTATATACTCCTTCCACCTTTCTGCCTTCCCTTCTTTGCTTGGAACTGGGTTGCCATCTGAGCTCTTGATATTCATACAAGTGGTTCTCTTCTCTCCAAAGGTCTCTTCAATTTTCCTGTAGGCAGTATCTATCTTACCCCTAGTGAGACAAGCCTCTACATCCTTACATTTGTCCTCTAGCCATCCCTGCTTAGCCATTTTGCACTTCCTGTCAATCTCATTTTTGAGACGTTTGTATTCCTTTTTGCCTGCTTCATTTACTGCATTTTTATATTTTCTCCTTTCATCAATTAAATTCAATATTTCTTCTGTTACCCAAGGATTGCTATTAGCCCTCGTCTTTTTACCTTCTTGATCGTCTGCTGCCTTCACTACTTCATCCCTCAGAGCTACCCATTCTTCTTCTACTGTATTTCTTTCCCCCATTCCTGTCAATTGTTCCCTTATGCTCTCCCTGAAACTCTCTACAACCTCTGGTTCTTTCAGTTTATCCAGGTCCCATTTCCTTAAATTACCACCTTTTTGTAGTTTCTTCAGTTTCAATCTGCAGTTCATAACCAACAGATTGTTGTCAGAATCCACATCTGCCCCTGGAAATGTCTTACAATTTAAAACCTGGTTCCTAAATCTCTGTCTTACCATTATATAATCTATCTGATACCTTTTAGTATCTCCAGGATTCTTCCAGGTATACAACCTTCTTTTATGATTCTTGAACCAAGTGTTAGCTATGATTAAGTTATGCTCTGTGCAAAATTCTACAAGGTGGCTTCCTCTTTCATTTCTTCCCCCCAATCCATATTCACCTACTATGTTTCCTTCTCTCCCTTTTCCTACTGACGAATTCCAGTCACCCATGACTATTAAATTTTCGTCTCCCTTCACTACCTGAATAATTTCTTTTATCTCGTCATACATTTCATCAATTTCTTCATCATCTGCAGAGCTAGTTGGCATATAAACTTGTACTACTGTAGTAGGCATGGGCTTTGTGTCTATCTTGGCCACAATAATGCATTCACTATGCTGTTTGTAGTAGCTAACCCGCACTCCTATTTTTTTATTCATTATTAACCCTCCAGCAGGCGCGTCAACTTTCATGACGCCACTAGTCGCGATGTATCTCGTGGATACATGCGACGATTTTTGTGGTTTTTTGTTTGTTTACAGGTTTCTTTTCTTTTGTTTTTGTTTTAAATTGCAGTTGCCTTTATTGTTACAGATTTTACAAATACAGAAGTGAACATCAGGCTCATTACACTTTCAAATTAACAGAAATATTTGATATTTTGTAATGGAGAAGTACATGAAATTTTTTTAAAACTTGATTTTATTATAGGTACAAATAAGTTATTGAACTAATCAAAGCATGTCTCTTTTTACTGATTGCCCTCAAAGACATTGTTCACAAATTATTTTTGCGTGCTTGTGCAAACAAAGATGTGTACCGCGTTTTTCACATGTATACTTGCTGAGACAAGCCTTTTTTGTCTCCCTGTAGCATGACTGGCACCTTTTTCTTTTCTTGTTTTCTGATTCCAAGGATTGTTCATCATTTTCTTGCTCTTTTCCTTTAGGTTTGTACTTTACTAGCATTGACTTTATATCATCAGGTAGAGGCATAATAAGAGCTCTTCTTTTGAGATGATCTTGCAGTAGAGTCAGAGCCAAAGTTTTGAGGTACTCGTGCTGATTTGAGTATTTATTCTTGTTGCCCAAGAAAATTACTCTTGAGTTGATGCCTGCAATGTTCAACAGGTGGAAAAAAATCACCATAGGCCATCTTCTTGTTGACCTAGCTACATTGTAGGTTGCACAGAGTTTGTCAACTACATCAACTCCAAATTTGGTGTCATTATAGTATAGAATAATTGCTGGTTTTTGCTCTAAACCTTCCGAAACCTCACTTGATGGTACATGCATACTCGAAAGGAGGACTACAGTTTTCCCTTTTTTCGGGACATACGACACAATGGTTTCATTCTTGCTGTAGCCAAATACGCTATCATATTGCTGTCTACTTTTTGGTGCTACGAAATTCGATGGCAGTTCCTTCTTGTTTTTTCTAATTGTGCCTACAAAAGACAGTCTCCTTTTATGCAGTTCTCTTACCAACTCCAAACTAGTGAACCAGTTATCTGCTGTAATGTTTCTACCCGTCCCATATATTGGTTCGGCAAGTCTCGGAACTACTACTTCGGCGTAGTTGTTATTCTGAAAGGGTTCTTCTGGTTCTAATCCACAATATATTTCCATGTTGTAAGTATAATAAAGCTTGGCATCACATAGGCAGAAAATTTTGATGCCATATTTAGATGGTTTGGATGGTATGAACTGGCGAAATCCACACCGGCCTCGAAATGCTGGTAGCTGCTCACCAACTGTGATGTTCTGACCGAGGGAGTAATGTGTCTCGCAGTTATTCAAACACATGGTGAACATTTCCCTCATGGCTGCTAATTTGTCTGTCTTGCATCGTTCTTGTCTTGTGGCTCCATCATCAAACCAAACACAACTTATTAGGAACACGAAACGTTTTTCGGACATGGTCATTCTAAAAATATTCAGACCAAGGTCATCTGCTGTCCAGAAGTCGTGAACATTCTGTCGCCCACCACGGAACACACCAGCAAGGTATAACAAGCCAAGAAAGGCTTTTATTTCGATTGCGTCTGTGTCCTTGCAGTCACTCTCACGAGCAAAGTTTCCTTTTAGATCAGCTAAACGCCTGTTAGTGTTGACCACAATTAGGTCTAGGATATCATTACTGATGAATAGGCTCCAGCAGTCAATTTCAGTTACCATTTTCTTTGCGTCTACCACCCCAGGCAGTTTGGTTAGTATATTATGAGGCCGTGTCTGTGTTGCTTTCCAAGGCGCTTTCCTGCATTTAGTTCCATCCTTACCTAAAATAAAAAATAAGTACATTACACCATTATTAGATATTGTTATTATTACATCTGAAAGCATTTTTATTGTCTTTTCTACTCACCAAAATAGTAATGTTCATCAGTTTCCTGCACTTCATTATTTTCCTCTTCATCAAATTCATGATCTGTGTCTGAGTCTACAGATCATGTTTCAAGTATATCTTCGGTTTCTGAATTAGTTTCTGCAAGATCATCTTCATCTTCAATGGATACCTCGTCGTCGAGAAGAAGGCGATGTACTTCTTCCAAATCCTTAGGATTTTCTAGATCATATCGTTTACTCATTTTGAAAGAGAGTACACGTAGCTACAACGAAATGTTGCTTCATTTAGAAGACAACAACGCAACTGCCGACATGCGTACGCTGCAAACAATGCAACAGCTGCAGTCATTAGCAGCGACAAAGCGTTACCCGAGTAGGCGCGCTGTATCTGAGAGATACAGGCAGTACACGTTCCCATGTCAGTATCGGGATAAGACTGAAATTCCTGTCAAGCAATAAGAAAGGTATGACACAAGATGTCGTGGGCCAGCAAACCATTACCACTGTTCATTGCGGTAATATTAGAGAAAAAGTAGGTCGTGTATCTCACAGATACATGCGCAACTGTCGGAGGGTTAAACCTACTCCTGCATTACCCCTATTTGATTTTGTATTTATAACCCTGTAATCACCTGACCAAAAGTCTTGTTCCTCCTGCCACCGAACTTCACTAATTCCCACTATATCTAACTTTAACCTATCCATTTCCCTTTTTAAATTTTCTAACCTACCTGCCCGATTAAGGGATCTGACATTCCACGCTCCGATCCGTAGAATGCCAGTTTTCTTTCTCCTGATAACGACATCCTCTTGAGTAGTCCCCGCCCGGAGATCCGAATGGGGGACTATTTTACCTCCGGAATATTTTACCCAAGAGGACGCCATCATGATTTAATCATACAGTAAAGCTGCATGTCCTCGGGAAAAATTACGGCTGTAGTTTCCCCTTGCTTTCGGCCGTTCGCAGTACCAGCACAGCAAGGCCGTTTTGGTTAATGTTACAAGGCCAGTTCAGTCAATCATCCAGACTGTTGCCCCTGCAACTACTGAAATGGCTGCTGCCCCTCTTCAGGAACCACATGTTTGTCTGGCCTCTCAACAGATAGCCCTCCGTTGTGGTTGCACCTACGGTACGGCCATCTGTATCGCTGAGGCATGCAAGCCTCCCCACCAACGGCAAGGTCCATGGTTCATGGGGGGCATATATATATATATATATATATATATATATATATATATATATATATAAGATGATGTGACTTACCAAACGAAAGTGCTGGCAGGTTGATACACACACAAACAAACACAAATATACACACAAAATTCAAGCTTTCACAACCAATGGTTGCTTCATCAGGAAAGAGGGAAGGAGAGGGAAAGACGAAAGGATGTGGGTTTTAAGGGAGAGGGTAAGGAGTCATTCCAATCCCGGGATCGGAAAGACTTACCTTAGGGGAAAAAAAGGACAGGTATACACTAGCGCGCGCGCGCGCGCACACACACACACACACACACACACACACACACAGACATTTGCAATGATCAGAAAATGATCGTTAAATACTGTACATATATCTGATTTATCAGTAACAGAAATATTTTTACTGTGAACTGACTTTATATCGCCGACCTTGTTGCTGCTGACCAAACACTTCCTTCAAAACTGATCATATGGTTTTAATTTTATCATGTGAATTAGCTATTCTGTTTGCAAACCACATACTCATTGCACTCCTAATAACATTTAATTCTCTATTGCTGTTGGATTAACTTTCCTACATAGTTTGTAATTAAATGTGACATTTGTTTGAGTACTAAAGTCTTTCAGTGTTAAAATTCGTGCATCATGGTCTGAAAGGCCATTCACCCTTTTACTAACAGAATACCCATCTAGTAATGAAGAATGAATAAAAATATTCTCTATGGCTGTGCTACTGTTCCTCTGCACCCTAGTTAGAAAAGACACAATCGGCATCAGATCATATGAAATTTATGAGATCTACCAACATCCTTTTTCTTGCACCATCATATACAAAATTAATATTGAAGTCACCACATATAACTAATTTCTGATACTTGCTATAAAGTGAATCAAGAACCCTCTCTAGCTTGAACGGAAATGCTCTGAAGTCAGAGTTAGAGGACCTATAATCAACAAAAATTAGAAGTTTAGTTTCACTAAATTCAACTGCCCCTGCACAACATTCAAATATCTGTTCAGTGCAGTGCCGTGATACGTCTATGGACTCTAATGGAATACTGTTTTTTACGCACATAGCCACTCCCCCCCTCCACAAGGAACTCCTTGAAAAACAGCCAGCTAATCTGTATCCTGGTAAAGGAAGCCTCTGAATTGTCAAATTATTTAAGTGGTGCTTTGATATACCAATAATTTCAGAGTCAACATCTATAAGCAGTTCATTAAATTTATCTCTAATGCTTCTTATATTTTGATGAAATGTGCTAATTCCTTCTCTACTTGGAAACATTACATCATCAGAAGGTGAACCCTTAGTTAGAGGGACTTCCTTTAAGCAGATATACCTACCAGCTGACTTCAATCTAAAAAAAAAAAATGGTGCAGCTCTAACACCAACTACTACAGGATTTTTTCCATGAATGATCCCACCACCACCACCACCCACTAAACTTTCACGTATAAGCTTTGCCAGCCTCCCCTTCCCATACCTATTGAGGTGCATGCCATGCCTAATGAATCCTGATCTACTGATGGACCCAGCTGGCACCACTGAGATGTGATCCATGTCCTCTGCCATCAGTGCCCTCCCCAGCCCCATGTTAACACCCCTAACAGCCACATTAAGGTGAGATCGATCATGACACTGAAACAGTTGCATGAAATGCAAATAAGTGCCACCAGTTTGAGTAGCTATCTTTACCATGTCACCACCTAAATCATATTGGTTTTTGTTACTATTCAAAGATCAACAGCAGATTTTGATATATGAAGAAGGGCAATACAGATATCAGAATACAGAAGGATAGACATGATCTATTACATGAAAGATTGCTCACAAAGATTCAAGAACCGATATTAAGTGAAGACTCTAGAAATATATTACATCTTCCTATGTAACACTCTTATGGGGACTGTGAAGACAAGATTAGACTAATTACAGGGTTTACAGACATATGTAAGCAGTCATTTTTCCCACACTCCACACACAAAAGGAACAAGAAGAAAACCCTGATATGTAGCATATTGGGAAGTACCCTCTACCATTTATTCTGGCTTTCAGTATATGGATGTTGAAGTAGAAGGCCAGATTGTGATTTCCTTCTTCTGAAACTGTGTCACTGAGGAAGATTTTCTGTGACCTCCTTTTCAACTATCAGATTAATGCTAAAACAACAGAGCAAAGATAACTGAACATGATTGGATGATTTTCAACTATCAGATTAATGCTAAAATGATGGAATAAAGATAACTGAACATGATAGGATACCAGTAACATTCTTTATAGCTAAAGTGAAAGAAGTTGCTGTATTTTTAGCAGTATTTTATGAATCACTGAAGCACAAAGTGTTCCAAGTGATTGGAAAGAGACACATGTCATTTCCACAGGACCATTGAACAGATAATGCAACAATATGCCTATAGATATATTTATCATGCCAATATGTTGTTGAATTATGGAGCATGCTTTATGTTCACATGCTATGATCTTTCTGGAGTTGAAAAATCTCCTCTGTAGGAATCAATGTATAGTCAGCAAATAGTGATCTTGTGAAAGAGTTCCATGCTGTTAATTAATCAGAACCAGGAGGCAGTAGAAAGTGGAACCCAGGTTTTCACAATGGTTTTCCTTGACTTTCAGAAGGGGTTTTATACACGCCACACGGTCACCTAGCGTACATAATACAAGCATATGGAATATCAGACCAGCTTCATGAGTTGGTTGAAGACTTTCTAGGAGATAGAACACAGCATGATATCCTTAGTGGGAAGAAGCCACCAGATATGAAAGTAATTTTGGATGCACTATGATGGACTGTTATAGGATCATAAGATTTTGTTCTTAGATGATGCTCCTCTATATAGGGAAGCTGCAAGACCACGAAATTGTAGCAAATGAAGAAATTTGTACAGGAGATTACATCTATATACAAGACTGTTAGCCAACCCTCAACACCAAATGTGACATACCTTGCTTACATAGTTAGAAAAAACAATTCTAGCTTTGTGAGATCAGCCATTTTTTTGTGCTTGCAGTGGCTCAAAACTTCCACTATTCAATGAATTGTTCCCTTTACTGCTAAATCATTTATGCAAGTCACTTATTCGTTCTCTAGGATGAATGATGTTGCAAGAATTACATAAACATAAGTAAATAAATATTCAAATATGAATATAACAGAGGGAAACATTCCACGTGGAAAAATATATCTAAAAAGAAAGATGATGAGACTTACCAAACAAAAGCGCTGGCAGGTCGATAGACACACAAACAAACACAAATATACACACAAAATTCAAGCTTTCACAACAAACTGTTGCCTCATCAGGAAAGAGGGGAAGGAGAGGGAAAGACGAAAGGATGTGGGTTTTAAGGGAGAGGATAAGGAGTCATTCCAATCCCGGGAGCGGAAAGACTTACCTTAGGGGGAAAAAAGGACAGGTATACACTCGCACACACACACATATCCATCCACACATACAGACACAAGCAGACATATTTAAAGACCTAATATGTCTGCTTGTGTCTGTATGTGTGGATGGATATGTGTGTGTGTGCGAGTGTATACCTGTCCTTTTTTCCCCCTAAGGTAAGTCTTTCCGCTCCCGGGATTGGAATGACTCCTTATCCTCTCCCTTAAAACCCACATCCTTTCGTCTTTCCCTCTCCTTCCCCTCTTTCCTGATGAGGCAACAGTTTGTTGCGAGAGCTTGAATTTTGTGTGTATATTTGTGTTTGTTTGTGTGTCTATCGACCTGCCAGCGCTTTTGTTTGGTAAGTCTCATCATCTTTCTTTTTAGATATAAATAAATATTCATTAATACATATATTTCGATTCGTTTTTGGCATTTATTGCTAATATTACAGATATCATTTCTGCTTAACTCTATGGACGAGGTCAGCAAGTTATTGTTGATTTTCAAATCAGTACTCTTTTAATCTTTTTTTAAATCTTGTATTCACAGCTTTTAATGTTTATTATCACAATGCAATAAGGGGGGCATCTTAGTGGTTTCTAGCCTTAATTAAGTTTTATCATTTCCCCATAACAGTTTTTTATCTTTACCTCTTAGAACATAATGTGCACATACTGTTTGGTATTCTTCCTCATCCATAGAGCAGATAACTAGACACCAAAAATTATATTACGTAATAGATAATATAGTAGTATATATGGTGAAAAGAAGATAAACTGTTTTATTATTATTAGTTTTAATATTGTTTGTTTCAATGTGTTATAATTATTGGTCCAAATTTAACTGGAATGAGATTGATGAGAGGATAAATAAACTAATCCTCTAGCAGTGACCAGTAAAGAACAAATCCAGAAGCTCAATAAACTTAAACTAAAAAAAGAAAAAAAATTCAGCATCAAAATAATATCGAACTGTATTTAAATCAGTGGAAGAATAAGCACAAATTATAAAAACAGAACTAGACTGAAACATTATAAAATGAACCAATCACCAATAATTATTCAGTAAACAAGGGGATAAAGAAAATAGTTATAAATAAGTACTTGAATATAAAGACAGACCAAAAGAATTAAAGAAACAATTACCTTGAGAATGAATTATAGAAACCAAAACAGAAAGGTCTAAAGCACATTCACAAAAAAGGCATATCAAACTCAGTGAGAAAAATGATAATTAATATATATTCTAATCTCAGTCAAACTATTAATAAATGTTTTAAACAAATTATGTAAATACCAGAAAAATAGACCATAAAAATAAAATATAAACATTTAGTTCAATAATTTAAAGAAACACCTATCCTGTAAACTGGATAAAACACTAACTACTGCTTTTAAAATGTTAAGGGTAGTAAAATAGTAAAATACTCGTACTCTCAGTCCACAAAACCAATATTTTGAAATGGTTAAAATAATTACTGTAGCACTATCAAATGTAATAAATATTATATCAATAATAATTTTTATTATTGTTTTAACTTTCCTTATTGGATTAACAACAGTAATAATAATAGAAAGATATTGGTTATTATATATATTTTATTTTGAACATTTCTTAATGGTACAGCAGTTTTATTTATTTGTATTACAAGAATTGCATCAAATGAAATATTCCAGCCTAAATTAGTTATTGCAGTCTGTACTTTACTTTTGTTTGTATGGAGTTCTGTATATCGTGTGTATCCGTAGCACTGATATATTGTTCATTACAATAACACTCTTGGTTGCATCCATTTCTCATCTTTAAAAATAAGAGCTTACTATTTCAAAACAACTTTGTTGCTTTAAGCCACTTGTCAGACCACTATAATTCAGGTAGGTGGCGTACAGCATTCTGCTTATAACATTCTGCTTCACTTCTTTTCTCTGTACTCTTTTATTTTTAATAATTTATTTTGAATCCATGCTTGATTATCTTTTTCTTTGTTTTCTAAGAATTTCTAAATTATTCCACTTTACACGGTAACCAAACTCCAATTTACAACTTTGGAGTTAGAATAAAAAAAATTCTCTGAGGAAACGTGACACATAACAATAACCACTGCAGGCTGGTGGCATCAAAAAGAGTATTCCAGTATGCATTTTTGGAGATCCCTATCTACCCAATGCCTCACTTTCATTAATTTGGGTGTGCTGAATGTTAACACCAGGTTATTACATGATCTTACAAAAACATCTGACATGTCAAATAAATAGACATCAAATGCCACAGGACAATGAAAATCTGAGCAACTATTTCTAAATTGCTGATAAAAATCTGTCACTTAAGTGTTCCAACACTTCAGCCAAAGCTGAGTATTTAACTTAATTAATCTATCCCAAACAGATTGATTGCAGATATCGGCTGATGAATGAGGTCTGTCAACTGATAAGGTATTATTTTGTTGAATGTTTTTTTTTCCAAATAAATGATCACTACACTCTTCCAATGTTATAAATTGGGAAAGTGAACCTATATTGTGTTTTGAAATATTAAAAGTGATGTTAATGTCTGAAGTTTGTTTAACTCCATTATTCAAGTCGACAAAATATGTGGGTGATGGATCTATAACTAATCAGGTTGTTTGGATAGGTCAGAATGTAACTTCTCTATTAATTTAAGATTATATATTGTAATTCTGAGAAAGTTCTATTTATCTCCAACTTATCTTTGTGAGAATCTGTAATATGCACTTCTTTTTTATTTTTATTTATTTATTTTTTTTAGCTACTTATCTATTCTCCTTATTAAATCAATACCAGTGATATCTAGTTTTTCTTGAAGTTCAGTGATTGTCTGTTCCTTTGTCTCCATAAGAACCTTTTAGAATGTAACGCTTTTAGTGTCCAGTTTAGTACTTAGCTCATCACCTTGAGACTATAATTGCATTACTAAATTAGTACTGTTGCTATCTATTTTATATTTATTTTACCAGTATGTGCATCTAATTTAATATCAACTTTAGAGGTTGACTGTTCCATAAAGGTTTTAAACAGTTCTTCTAAACGCTGCTTCATACTCCTAGTCAACATAGGCATACAGTTGAGATAATGTTCAGTTTGAAACCAATCATCTCCTATTAACATTGTCACAGTAGGTAGGTAACCTGTTAAAAGAAAATCTTTTGAACAGAAACACACTTTAGCTACCTCAACCAAAAAAGAAAAATAAATTTAATTTAGCTTCAACAAAGCTCATCAGAGTTGCTTACATATCTCATAGCATCGCGATGTTGATGATGAGCCAAATCGCTGTAGTTTGAGAACCAGGACTGCTATTTGGTGATGAGCAGCTACCGCAGATACCGCCACTCTGTTGCATAGTTTTATATCTGATAAAAACAGTCATAGCCATCTGTAGCCTCAGTTGCTGAACTTCTCACTTGTAGACATCATACAGCCTTCATAGTCATAATTATTGTTGATTAATTTAGTTATTATTCATCAACAAATTACTTCTTCAGTTACTTTACTTCCGTTGGATGCAGTTACTTACCTGGATTGTTGTAATCTTGTGCTGTTGACTAGTTTGCTAATGACAAAAGCAATAACCCCCTATAAATATTTCATTAAAATATCAAAAAATGGGGACTCCAACTTGAATATCAGCAATGTAAGGAAAAGATAGATTGCTGCTTACGGTAAAGATGACACAGTAAATTGCAGCCAGGCACCGACCGAGGTGGAGCAGTGGTTAGCACCCTGGACTCGCATTCGGGAGGACGACGGTTCAATCCCAAGTCCGGCCATCCTGATTTAGGTTTTCCGTGATTTCCCTACATCACTTCAGGCAAATGCCGGGATGGTTCCTTTGAAAGGGCACGGCCGATTTCCTTCCCCATCCTTCCCTAATCCGAGCTTGTGCTCCGTCTCTAATGACCTCGTTGTCGACGGGACGTTAAACACTAATTTCCTCCTCCTCCTCCTGCAGCCAGGCACAACTAGAAGACACTTGCTCATTAGCTTTCAGCTACAGCCTTTGTCAGAAAAGGAAACACACACACGCACACACACACACACACACACACACACACATTCATTCACAGAAGCAAGCACAACTCATACTCACATGACCACCATATCTGACAGTTCGGACCAGAATGCAACTGTCATGTAGAACTGAAACAGCAATCTGGAGGGGGTGAGAAGGGGGAAGAGGTAATAGTGTTTCCATAGGTTGAGGCCAGGATAATTTTGGGAGTGGGGAAGGTGTTCTAAGGATAACTCCCATCTGCACAGTTCAGAAAGGCTTGTGTGGAGGGAAGGATCCAGTTGGCTCGGATAGTGAAGCAGCCCTTGAAATCAAGCATATTATGTACTGGCAGAAGTAAAACTGTGAGGTTGGGTTGTGAGTTGTGCTTGGGTAGCTCAGTTGGTAGAGCATGTGCCCACAAAAGGCAAAGGTCCTGAGTTTGAGTCTCAGTCTGGCACACAGTTTCATATTATGTTCAGCTACATGTTGTGCCACAGGGTGGTCTACCTTGCTCTTGGCCATATTTTTTGGTGGCCATTCATCCTGGTAGACAGCTGATTCCTAGTCAAACCAATATAAAATGCCGTGCCATGATTGCAGCAGGCCCAGTATATGATATGGCTGCTTTCACAGGTGGTCCGGCCTCTGATTGGTAGGATAAGCCTGTGACAGGACTGGAATAGGAAGTGCTGGGTGGGTGGATTGGGCAGGTCTTGCACCTGCGTCTTTGACAGGAATATGATCCTTGTGGTAAGGTGTTGAAGCTGGGAGAGGCATAGAGGTGGACTAGAATGTTATGAAGGTTGGGTGGGCGATGGAATGCCATTTTAATAGGGGTGGGAATGTTCTTGGGTAGAATGTACCTCATTTCTGGGGATGATGATAGGTAATGAAAGCCCTGGTGAAGGATGTGGTTCAGTTGTTCCAGTCCTGTGTTACCCAATAGCACCCCGGAGCCTCTTTTAGTTGTGCCTGGTTGCAACTTAACATATCATCTTTATGGTAAGTAGCAATCTATCTTTTGCTTACTTTATTGTTTCATTAAAATATCAATTTCTTCTTATATTTTATTTTATATGAAACTTCTTTCTTAACTCTTATCAAATTCCAGCACAGACTATTCTGGATTCTGTCACCAGGGCACCAGAATGCAGTCTTCCCCTTTAAATATTAATATGTTCAGATTCAAATTTGGTATCTTCTCTTCACTGGTTTCCAAGGGAAAAGTATCATTGTATTCATGGTACACTTGTTGCTTCTGCTACAGGCAGTCCCTGTACTGTGCTGGTGTAGTATTAGCATAGGAAAGGCATTGTTAGCTTGAATGATGTGGAAGACACATACATGAAATAGAAAATGATCAAAAAATAACCTGTTGTAGTTAACACGATGATGTTGGTGTTATTTCCAAGGGTCAGCTGTGCTGCTCTGAAAAAGTATCTTCAGGAGGTATCATCTTCCAGTACTAATGAATTGGCAGTTGTTTCTCTTTTATAAAGAAACAATTAAGAACAGTACACTTTACCAGTCAAATTACTGCTCTGCTGTAGATATAGTTTTGATGTCGCATGGTTGCAGTAGTGGGATACTCCTCTCTCATGTTCTGGGAAAATCAACTAAACTGAGTCATTTTTTATGTTTTTGGAAGAAAATGTTGTGAAACTTTGTTTCTGACGAGTCTACCTGCACTGCAACTATATAATGAAAGAGTTGTTGTTGTTGTGGTCTTCATTTCAAAGACTGGTTTGAAGTAGCTCTGCGTGCTTCTCTATCCTGTGCAAGCCTCTTCATCTCTGAATTACTAATGCAGTCTACATTGTTCTGAATCTGCTATATTCATCTTTTGGTATCCCTCTACAACTTTTATGCCCCATATTTACTTCCACTACTAAACTGCAGAGCAGTATTAAATTGCAGTTGTCTCAGAATGTGTTCTGTCAACCAATCCCTTTTAGTCTAGTTTTGCCACAAATGTCTTGTCTCTCCAGTTCCATTCAGTACCTCGACTGTTGATAATCCCTAAGTTGCAAAAGCTTCCTTTGTGTCATCGAATAAAAAAAATTTCTTCCCAACCGAAGGTACAGTGCTTTCCATGCTGAGAAATCAATGAGAAAAATATTGTGTTGTATTGCTGTCTTTACTTAACAGGTGTTCCCACATCGTAATTAGCTTCAAATTCCTGCCCAAGCATGTTGTGTTGTTTATTAGCTATTATTGGGACACAGTATGGATCTTAACTTCTCTGAAAAAGTTCCAACAGTTTGGATGGGCTACTGTCCTCCAAGCTGCTCTCTATGATTGCCAGTAAATGGACAGCTAAAGCCATAGCTGAGAGTAATACAAAATTTCAAAGGTGTCAACCCAGTACCCAAGTGGCAAAATTTGGCGAGGTGACAAATGGGTAGAGGTGGCCAGATAAATATAGCATTACGCTCTAAAGGAGTATTAAGCATTGTAATATCTACTTTAGGTAACCTGAACAGTTTCATTTTTACAGCACTGGATTCATTGGGATGATGCAAAGTGGCACAGTGGTTAAGGCTCTCACATTCAAGACAAGTTAGGTTCAGATCCCCACCTGACCTTCCAGATCTAGATTTTCCCTGGTTCATGAAATCAGTTGAGGCAAACAGCATTCTAATACAACATTTACAATGGAACTTGATGTGTTAGTTCAGAATATAATGGATGGTCAACATAATTCTATTCAAATTTAGGTAAAATTTGGGAAACATTTACAGAAATATATGAACTATTGAAGTAAGCTCACAGAGCCGATGCTTTGACTCAAATGTAATGTTACACATTAAAAAATAGTCACGTAGCAATTGAAGATAAACATTGATCAGGAAGACTTTTATTCTCAACTGGTATTACTCACATGATTCTGCCATGTCTGATGGCAGATGTAGAGCTTTGAAGAGTTCTTGTCATTAATTTTTTTGCCACAGGAATGTAGTTAATATGCCTTTCAATTATATCAGACACGGCAGAATCATTCATGCTTACATGATTTTCTTATTCCTAGTATGTGGAAAGGAATTAATACATTTTACACTATATTCATATGAGCAAAGCTACATTGTTATGTGACCTATTGCCATAAGAGGGAAACATTCCACGTGGAAAAAATATATCTAAAAAGAAAGATGATGAGACTTACCAAACAAAAGCGCTGGCAGGTCGATAGACACACAAACAAACACAAATATACACACAAAATTCAAGCTTTCGCAACAAACTGTTGCCTCATCAGGAAAGAGGGAAGGAGAGGGAAAGACGAAAGGATGTGGGTTTTAAGGGAGAGGGTAAGGAGTCATTCCAATCCCGGGAGCGGAAAGACTTACCTTAGGGGGAAAAAAGGACAGGTATACACTCGCACACACACACATATCCATCCACACATACAGACACAAGCAGACATATTTAAAGACCTAATATGTCTGCTTGTGTCTGTATGTGTGGATGGATATGTGTGTGTGTGCGAGTGTATACCTGTCCTTTTTCCCCCTAAGGTAAGTCTTTCCGCTCCCGGGATTGGAATGACTCCTTACCCTCTCCCTTAAAACCCACATCCTTTCGTCTTTCCCTCTCCTTCCCTCTTTCCTGATGAGGCAACAGTTTGTTGCGAAAGCTTAAATTTTGTGTGTATATTTGTGTTTGTTTGTGTGTCTATCGACCTGCCAGCACTTTTGTTTGGTAAGTCTCATCATCTTTCTTTTATATATATATATATATATATATATATATATATATATATATATATATATGTGTGTGTGTGTGTGTGTGTGTGTGTGTGTGTGTGTGTGTGTGTGTGTTAGTCATTGTAACTTAGATATGACTGTAATTTTACATATCAATATTCAATATAAATTTAAAATTTAATTCTTCCTTTGTCATAAACATTATACATTGTGTTGTTCAATATGATTTTCTGTGCCTATTTTCAGTGCAATTTTGGTTTAATTTTTCTATTTTTAATTTAAAGGACATATTTTTCTGTTGTTTAGTACATGGAGTCAGAAGAATTTTACAATGAGAGATCTATTCTCTACCGTATATGGTACCTGACTCCTACGTTTTTCATATTTCGCATGAGACTGTACACTGGCATGGTACTGTCTGAATGTGTCTGTACTATGGCTGGATTTGGGGCCTATCCTGCTTCAGCTGAATCTCGAAGAGGTCATGGACCAACAAAAACATACACAGATGTGTGAGTAAAATACCATATACACATGTTTAATTGTGAGTACATTTGTTATACTTCTTTGCACATAGGTGATGTTATTGGCAACTATCTATCCAGTAAATATTAAGATAATCAATCATTCTCATCATATAGTGCAGCTATTGAGTAGTGGAGAACATACGACACGGCATTATATTGGTTGCACTTGACGCAGATTTGTTGTGTAGTGTATTATTGTGCAATGTAGTTTGATGTTTTATGCCCAAAGCTAAATAAGTTGATAATGAAAAGGATATCTTAGTTTATATCTGAATAGTAGGAACATCACATTAATTTTGGAACTAAAAATCATAATGAACAATGAAACTAACACAAACCATTTGTTGCATATTTTTTAAAGGTAGGTGCAGTAACAGGCAGTTACTGGAAATTTGCAGTTTTATATGAATTTTTAATCAAGCAACAACTCTGCGTGTTTTGTTTGTACAGAGATGTGTAGTGAGTAGCAGAAAAAGATTCCAGTACTAACTGGGAATTGAGCACAGAGCCTTTGGGCTACCAGTCTGATACTTAGCCATGCCATCTTAAGGAATAATAAATTAGGGTTAAAGGTAAATATTACCAAAAATCAAATTTCTGTATAATTTAGAAAAAGATTATAGAGCACACATAAAGAGGACACCAAAGTATTTATAAATTTGCAGAAGCTGGACAAAACAAATGCATGCTGTGATGAAAACACTTTTCCAGTACTTGGTTTATGTTTGTATGACAGTCATATACAGAGCATACAGTAGCACTGGGAACTGCAATTTCAAGAAAAATATGTATCAGAGGCTCAGTACAGATTATCTTCCAGAGAAATATCTTTCAGAGTATGCCTCACCCACACATGGAACCAGCAGAATTAAGAATGAAAAATGAATAAATCGTGGTACATGCTCTTCACAGGTGAATTGCAGTTTTCAGAATCTATCTGGTTGCTCACTTATCTAGAAGGAAAGGAGTAGTTGATACAACCGTCATTATGGAAGATGACCAATTTGGTGGTGGTACCATGGTATGGAGAGTCATCATGTTGCATGGAGGAATACTGTCAGTATAAAGAGCTTTAGAGATGATGTGCTGCAACCCTATATCCACCCTTTTCAGGTATGCAGTTCTTCCAGACTCGGGAAAATGTGACCATCCATATATTATTTTTTACATTAGCAATCTTGTGCCTGGTTTGATGCTGTTCACCATAAATTCATCTCTTGTGGCAACCTCTTCATCTTAGAAGAACACTTGTACTCTACAGCTTCAATTATTTGTTGGATGTATTCCAATCTCTGCCTTCCTCTACAGCTCTTCCCCTACCCTCTACAGCTCCCTGTTATGCCGTGGAAGTTGCTTCATGATGGCTTACCATCCTACCCCTTCTTCTTGTCAGTGTCTTCCATATGTTCCTTTCTTTGCCAATTCTGCACAGAACCTCCTAAATTCCTTATCTTATCAGTCCATATAATTTTCAGCATTCTAGCACCATATCTCAAGCACTTCAGTTCCCTTCTTTTCTAGCTTTAGTCCATGATTCACTACCATACACTGCTGAGCTCTGCAACATCATTCTCAGAAATTTCCTCCTCAGCTTAATGCTGATAATGACAAACAGGAATGCCCTCTTTGCCTTTGGTAATTTTCTTATTATGTTCTCCTTGCTTCATCTATCATGTTTTATTTTGCTTCCAAGGTAGCAGAATTCCTTAACTTCATGTACTTTTTTGTCCCCAATTTTGATGTTTAGTTTATCACTAATTTCATTTCTGCTACTCCTCATACTTTTATCTTTCTTTGATTTACTCGTAATCCATTAGCTGTACTCATTAAACTGTTCAGTTAGACTGTCCATTCCATTCAGCACATCCTGTAGGTTTCCACTTTTACACAGGATAGCAATGTCATCATTTCAACCTGAACTTATCTCTCTCTTGAATCTTTCTTTTATTTCCATCATTGCTTTCTCAATGCTTAGATTGAACAATACAAATGAAACACTACATCCCCATCTCATCTTTTTTAGTCCAAGCAGCTCTCTTTTACTATTCTTAGTGTTTCCTCTTGGTACTTGTACATATTGTATACTAGCAAACCAGCAATGCTTTGCAGTTGCTATTTACATATGGGAATTAGATATACTCTGTACTTTCCTTTCCCTCTCTCTGTATCCATTTCCCCCTCCCCACTCTCTTTGTCAGTCTCCTCTCCTCCTCCTCCTCCACCCCCCACCACCTCTCTCTGTCCATCACCTCCTCCTCCCTGCCCTCCTCTCTCTATCCATCACCACCTCCCTCTCTCTCTCTAACAATCTCCTTTCCCCCCACCCCACCCCCCACTGTTCCTCTCCACCTCCTCACCCTCCCCTCTCTGTCCATTCCCTCCTTCCTCCTCTCTATGTCCATTTCCTCCCCCTCACTCTGTCCATCTATTGCCCCCTCCTTTCTGATCTTGAGCCATCTTTATTGTTATTTCAGTGAATTCTTGATGGGAATGAAATCCACTTAAAGTTATGGTAATGAAATGCGCTTAAAATGAATGGGTAAATCAGTTGGGATTGTTGGTATACAGAGTATAAGAGACCTCTCCTGTTGCTGGATCTGTGAGGATAGTTGTTTTAATGATAGTATTTTACCTGGTTTTAATCTGAAAATAGGTAGGATTACAAAGTTTCAGACAATTCAGATTCCATAGCAGTATTTTGATAGTAAAGAATAATATATTGAAAAATATGTAGCCTATTTCCATCCAACATTTTTAGAGTTCTGTGTAAAAATTTGAAGTAAATTGGTCAAGACCTTTTCAAGATTTTCAGTAACAACCTTAAAGAATGATATGTCTTTATATAGTAATATAGATTTTATTTATATGTTTGTCTACCATAAATATTAAAAAAGTATATAGCCTATGCCTGTCCAAACATTTATTACAATATCATGGAAAAATTTGAAGTAAATCAGTCATGAATTTTTTGATTTTTTTTTGCTACCAACATTTCTCCTTTATATGGTACATGTATATTTATGTACCATATATGTTATAAAAATAAATAACATATATGTTCCTCTGAGCCTTTATTAGAGTAACGTGTAAAAATATGAACTAAATCGCTCAAGAATGTTTCAAAATTTTGGATTACAACTTTAAACACTGACTTGTCTTTACATAGTAGCGGAGATTTCTAATCATTCCCTATAGCTTATTACACCAATTTTTTTTAAACAACCTGCATCATTTTACATTGTGAAATGCTTTTTCTGGATTGTCAAATCCTAGGAACGTGTCTTCATCTTTTGTAAGTCGTGCATCCATCATTAATCGCAACAGTGGAATTGCCTCTCTGGTGCCCTTACCATCCCAAAAGCCAAACTGATCGTCATTTAACAGATCCTCAGTTTTCTTTCCCATTCTTCTGTTTTGGATATAGCACAGTGAGTAAAGTAGTGCTGAACACAAAGTTGCAGGAATAAAGCAAACTATATTTTAACATTCATACTTACATAGAATTAGTGCATAAGAGTATGTTGCCCAGACAAGAACATGGAGTATGCAGAACATTTTCAGAGAGGTCTATTAAGTTCAGTGTAGTCACAGTTACGATTCCTTAAGGGTTCTGATATAGGGAAAGCTGTTTACACTTACAGTGAGAATGTACTCAATTCATTAGATAATAAATTAGAGGCTACTGGCATTTTCTGTGACCTGTCAAAAGCCTTTGACTGTGTGAACCATGGCATTCTCTTAAGTAAATTAGAATATTATGGTGTCGCCGGCAATGCTGTGAAATGGTTTGAGTCTTATATATGTAACTGGAAACAAAGGGTGTCATTGTGAAATACTCGTGCAGTAAGCAGTCAGTCTTCATCTGACTGGGAATTAATTACATGTGGTGTTCCCCAAGGTTCCATCTTGGGTCCATTGCTTTTTCTTGTGTACATTAATGACCTCTCATCTGTTACATTGCCAGATGCTAAGTTTGTTTTGTTTGTAGATGATACAAACATTGCAATAAGTAGCAAGTCAAGTACAGATTTAGAAATAGCTACTAATCAAATTTTAACTGACATTAATAAATGGTTTAAAGCTAATTCACTGTGATTAAACTTTGAGAAGACCCACTATATGCAGTTCAGAACCTGTAAGAGATTTCCTTCCAGCATGTGTATAACTTATGAAGGCGTGCAGATTGAAGAGGTTGACAGTGTTAAATTCCTGGATTGCAACGCGATAATAAATTCAGTTGGGAATGGCATACCACAGAATTGCTTAAGTGCCTAAACTGGTCTGTATTTGCAGTGAGCATGTGATAAGAATCATTTGTGGTGTAAATTCAAAAACATCATGTAGAAACTTGTTCAAGGAACTTCTCATTCTAACCACTACTTCTCAGTATATTTATTCCTTAATAAAATTTGTTGCAAGTAATTTATGTGTATTTCAAACCAATAGCTCAATACTAGGAATAAGAACAATTTACATAAAGATGTTGGTCCAAAAAGGGATCCAATATTTAGGAACACACATTTTCAATAAATTGCCACCAACCATTAAAAACTTGGTTTCAGATAAAGCACTGTTTAAATAGAGTTTGAAAGACTTTTCGTTGGGCAACTCCTTCTACTCTATAGATGAGTATCTTAATAGAGGCTGTTAAGCCAGCTTAAGTGAAAATGTCTGTTAGATTTCAGTTTTGACAGCACTTGGTTAGAACAGTCAAGATTAGGTATTTTGTGTATGATAAATTTATTAATAGTGCATAACAATGTTTCATTCTGACAGCGCATTAATTCTGTAAATATTAGCTGTTCCAGTTTACCACATTGTATTCACCCAGTTCGACAATCTCCTGACAAATGATCAGGTATAATATTCAAAAGTTTTCTGTTTTTACGTTATACTTTCTGACGTGTTCCACACCCACAAGAATCATCTCATTTTTTGGGTATATGGAACGAAAACTGAATCTAATCTAATCTTTATATTTTACCACTAGTGAAAACATTTCTGTGTAGTCTGCCCCTTCTTTTTGTGAATGTCCCTTGACTGCAAGTCTTGGTTTTCATGTTGGTGAAGCTCTCTCAGGATTTTTTTTATGTTTTTATGTATCATGACTTGAACGGCTTTTTTCCTTTCTAGCATTTTAACCCATTCGAAAGTTTCATTTTGAGAAAATGATTCTAAATATCTTTCCACAGCTTGTCTTCATTGTTGAGAATTCAGACCACTTATAGCCTCTTGAATTGTTGTGGGTTCACCATTAACATATTGGGATACATGCATTTCAGAGCAAAGGTATTTTTTGTTTAAGTTCCATGAGAAGAAGTCTTAAAATATTTTCTTCCTGTTTTTCATCTTCTAAACCTTCATAGGACAAATCTATTATATTCCTTACCATCTTCTTATTCTTCTGCCTCCTCTTTTTCAGTTTCTGTTTCTTTTCCTGTGACATAAATGAAGTGACTGTTTGCCCTTAATGATTCTCTTTCATTTCATTTTTGTAATTCTCAAGGAATACATGTCTTTACTGGTATTATCTTATTTATAAGATTTATGAATCGTTAACCCTTTGAACCTTCACTGTAGCGTACAAAAATGTGTTTCTTGGAGTTTGGGTCCCATTTTCCTTCATCAAAATCTACACTATAGCCTCAAATCCAAAAACTTTTAGGGTGCTTATATGCACCTTCTTCTCTGTTTGTACTTCCTAGAGGGCTCTATTTTTTACTGCTGTCGTAGGTGATCGATTGATCAAGTACACACCTGTCGACAATGCCTTTGCCCAAAAGCAGTGAGGTAACACAGAATCAGTTAACATACTTCTTGCCTTTTCAACAATATCAACAATACGTTTTGCCCTCTCTGAAACACATATGATGGACTCTACCTGATGGTGGTTTCTATCTTATTCCTACTTCCTTCACAAGTTCAGTGAATTTTTGATTGGCATACACATCTCATTATCATATTAGTGAAAGTTCTCAAAAATACCACTCATGTGATCTTTAGAACTTAAAGAATAAACATGATTATATCTTGAGGTAAGAAACTTATGGCTTCCTCCTATAGACTCCCACCCTATCACTCGGTGAATATCCATACGTATTATCTTCAAGACTTCTGGGGCTTTCTGTTTTGGTGCCCAAATCTTTTATGCTGTAAGATACCCTTTGCAGAGTACACAGAATGGTTTACATCTTAATCTGTGTTTTATCAATTACTGTTGCTATAATTTCTCCATATTGGTTAACTATTTTTCCTTCATTTCTGTTGAAGATGACTCTGTTGCCCTTCTCCACTATTTCACTCAAAAATAACAAATTGTTAAATGTCTTTTACATAGTAGACATCATGTGCCATAATCACTTTGATTCTGTGTTTACAATTATATTAAGATCAACTTTCCCAGCAAGTTGACATTTTAACTTGTAACCATCCACTGTACATATAGCTAAATGTGTTTTATTACTAACATCATAAAGAGCTGTTTCACCTCTAAGAATACACACTGATGCTCCTGAACCACTCTTGTTCCTTGATAAGGTTTATAAAAGTCTCTACAGCAACTGGATCAGCTTTCCTAAACAGTTGATAACTATATATAACGTGTTGCAGCACAAAAAATATTTTACAGTTAAAATTTGTGCATCATGATCTGAAAGGCCATTCACCTTTTTGCTAACAGAATGCCCTTCTAGTAATGAGGAATGAATAAAAATGTTGTCTATGGTTGTTCTACTGTTCCCTTGCACTCTCGTTGGAAAGAATACGGTTTGCAAAAGATTATTTTCTCTGTGTGTGTATAGTTCTCTGGATCAATCAATAATATCAACTTTGATCTTGTCTTCAGTTCCTTACGTGCATAATTTTGCTCAGTGGGTTTCACTGTAGAATTCATTATGCCCCGAGTAAGATTACTTCCACAGCAGATTTCCATATAGTATAGTTCTTGTGACCCACAACTCACTCTATTTGTGCTATTTATGCTGCCCTCATTTGCACAGTTACCTTCATTAGTTGTTGTTGTTGTTGTTGTTGTTGTTGTTGTCTTCAGTCCTGAGACTGGTTTGATGCAGCTCTCCATGCCAATCTATCCTGTGCAAGCTCTTTCATCTCCCAGTACCTACTGCAACCTACATCCTTCTGAATCTGCTTAGTGTATTCATCTCTTGGTCTCCCTCTAGGATTTTTACCCTCCACGCTGCCCTCCAATACTAAATTTGTGATCCCTTGATGCCTCAGAACATGTCCTACCAACCGATCCCTTCTTCTAGTCAAGTTGTGCCACAAACTCCTCCCCAATCCTATTCAGTACCTCCTCATTCGTTATGTGATCTACCCATCTAATCTTCAGCATTCTTCTGTAGCACCACATTTCGAAAGCTTCTATTCTCTTCTCGTCCAAACTATTTATCGTCCATGTTCCACTTCCATACATGGCTACACTCCATACATATACTTTCAGAAACGACTTCCTGACACTTAAATCTATACCTGATGTTAACAAATTTCTCTTCTTCAGAAACGCTTTCCTTGTCATTGCCAGTCTACATTTTATATCCTCTTTACTTTGACCATCATCAGTTATTTTGCTCCCCAAATAGCAAAACTCCGTTACTGCTTTAAGTGTCTCATTTCCTGATCTAATTCCCTCAGCATCACCCGACATAATTCGACTACATTCCATTACTCTCGTTTTGCTTTTGTTGATGTTCATCTTATATCCTCCTTTCAAGACAATGTCTATTCCGTTCAGTTGCTCTTCCAAGTCCTTTGCTGTCTCTGACAGAATTACAATGTCATCGGCGAACCTCAAAGTTTTTATTTCTTCTCCCTGGATTTTAATACCTACTTCATTAGTAATATGGATAATACTGAATTACACAAATTGCTGTGCAGCTTCCTCATCCTGATAACTTTCACTACACACCTTTTTGTTCAAGACTATTTTGATGATTCTTTTTTTTCTGTATATTAGAACACTTATTTCAAATGCCTACTCTGGGCCCATAAACTGTCTGAACTAGCACAGCAAAATAAGCAATTCTGAACAAAGAATTACAAGAATAAGGCAAGTTCTGTTTTAACATTCATGATTATGTAGAGTTAGCGCATACAAGTATGTTGCCAAGACAACAGCACAGAGTATGCAGACCACTGACAAAGAGGCCTGTTACCCTCTGTGTAGTACACTTTGCTATGCATGCACTCCGCCCCCCCCCCCCCCCCCCCACACACACACACAATATATTCTTCTTATATCTCCAACATTACTTATGTCACATATATACAGGGTGATTATAATTAAAGTTATTAAACTTTCAAAACACTGTAGAAATAACACCACTGGTCAGAATGACATCAAATTGCAATGGAATATTATCGAAGAAGGGGTAAAACATATGGCAGAAGCAAAAAAAAAAAAAATTAGGGTGAAATTTGATCAATAGATGGTGCTTTATGTACCAGAATATGTAAATGAAAACATCTGTCATGTGCACGACCCATTAAAGTTGGTATAAACATGCCGGATACATGGTTTTCCTCCTTTCGCATCTGTGACATTCACCATGACTGTCTCAATGCAGGATCAAGCTCTGCTTCTAAAGCTGTATTGCAAGAATGATGACTGTGCAGACTTCATGGGTCTGGAGAAAATGATTCGGAAATTCAAAAAGATGAGCCCTTTTGGTGCGCAACCTGGTAGAGGGAGGAAACAAATTGATTCGACGTCAGAGGAAGCAGTGGCCACAGCAATGCAGGAGGAGACAAGTGTTGGTGTACAAACGTGTAGTGCCTGGAGAATTGCCCGAAAATTGGACATATCTGGGAGCACGGTGCGTAAAATCCTACTAAACATCCTTCTTTGCTAGCCATTCAAAATTACCCTTGTGCACAAGTTGCTTCCTGTTGACCTGCCTGCAAGAAAGAACTTTGCTTTAGAATTTCTTGCTCGCATGGAAGGGGACGATGATTAGCTGTGGAAGATTTTTGGCCTCAGGACAATTAAAAACCAATGTGATTGATGCTTTTTATGCAGTTTTTGGCCTCACGACAATTAAAAACCAATTTTTCTCATCCGATGTTATATGATCTTGCCGTGGTGGATGGGCTTATGTAACTTAACAGTATCATGCCTGTACACCCATGCACACTGAGTAGTACAGTTTGTTTAACATCAAACCTTCACCTTAGACATTGTTGTATGATTCATTTGTCATTTATAGTCAACCACTATTAAATTATGATGCTTACAGTGCTGTCTATTGCTATATTTTGTAAGTATTTATTTTTCTTCTGCCATATGTTTTCTCCCTTCTCTGCTAATACTCCGTTGCAGTTTGACATCATTCTGGCCACTGGTGTTATTTCTACAGTGGTTTGAAAGTTGAACTTTAATTATAATCACTCTGTATATTATTCTTGCCACCAGCTTGGATGTATGAGCTGTTAAGCTGATTGTGTAGTAGGTCTTTCACTGATCTGCCTTTGCTATCTTCAGTATTGTGTGGAAGATATTTTTCTGGCAGTCTAGTAGTCTTTCTCCAGGCTCATAGAGTCTACACACATACTTGAACAGGCATTTGGTTGCCACTTCCCTCAATGATTTTAGGAACTCCAATCTATTCCTCCTGTCTTGTTTGATCAAAGGACTTCCAGAATCTTCCTCAATCACAGCATCAGACAAGCACTTGCACCTCGTAGAGGCCGTCATTGTATTCTTTTCACCTGTCTGCACACACACACACTCTCTCTCTCTCTCTCTCTCTCTCTCTCTCTATCTCTCTATCTATCTATCTATCTATCTATCTCATCTGTACTTAACAGTGGAATTCTTGTTTCACTCTTGACGTTAATGCCCTTCCTTTTAATTTCACTGAAACTTGTTTTGATTTTTCTATATGCTGGGTCACTCCTTCTGACAATGATTTCTTACTCAATTTCCTCACTTTTTTCCTGCAGCCATTTCAACTTGCCTTCCCTGCTCTTGCCATTTATTTCATTCCTAAATGCCTTGTACTTCTGTATTCTTGAATTTCTCTGAACATTTTTGTACTTACTTCCTTTGCTGATCAGTCAAAGTTCTCCTGTTACCCAAGGTTTCTTCACAATTACCTTGCTTGTACCTGTGTCTGTCTGTCCATCTTCTGTGATTGTCCATTTTAGAGATGTCCATTCCTCTTCATCTGGACTGTTTACTGTGGTATTCATTATTGCAGTACCTGTAGTCTCGGAGAACTTCAAACACATCTCATTATTCCAGTATCCCACTTCTTTGCACACTGATTCTTCCAGAAGAGTCTCAAACTTCAGCCTTCTTCTTCTCGTGGCATGACAACCCTGTGTGGGTTTTAGCCTCATCAACAATTTTGCTCCATTCTGCCCTGTCTGGCGTGGTTCTCCACCATCCTCGGAGGACTCAGAGATTTTATATCTTATTCCACATCATCTATCCACCATTTTCGTGGCCTTCCTCTCTGTCTTTTTATGGTCGGCCTCCATTCAAAAACCTTATTAGTTGTTCTTCCAATATCCTTCCTGAGAACATGTCCAAGCCAGGCTACTCTTCTACTTTTTATAATTCTTATGATGTCAGCTCCTTGTATGAGGTGGTCCAGCTCAGCATTTGTTCTAGATCTCCAGAAACCATTGTTATCTTGAACTGCCACATAGATCTTGCACAGCACTCTACATTCAAATGTCCTGAGCTGCTGCTCATCAACACTCATTAGCATCCATGCTTCGCATCTGTAGGTTACAACTGGCCTGGTCATGACATTATATAGTTTAATTTTCATGCTCTTTAATAACCTAGAGGCCAACAATTTCTTAAATGTTTGGAAGCGTTTATTACCACTTAGGATGCACAGTTTTATTCCAGTTGACATGGAATTTGTTCTGTTAATATTAGAGGCCAAATATTCAAAGTTCTGCACATGTTCAAAATTGAAACCGCCTTTTGAAAGCCTATCCAAGTTATTATTTTCCTTCCTGGTGACATTCATGTACTTAGTGTTTGTTTCATTTATAGAAAGGCCTCTAGGTTCTGTGGCTTCTTTCAGCTCACATATTGTCCTCTCTATTGATACCCTCCTTGTACTAATAATTGCTACATCATCAGCATATGCTCATATCTGAGTCGACATTGTGCCCATGTAACCAGGTATCTGAAGCTTCCGCATGGCTGCTTTGAGAGTCAGGTTGAAAAGTATTGTAGAGTGTGTGCCCTCCTGTCTGACTCCTTTACTAATACGAAACCACTTGCTCAGTTCTCCATCCACTCACATTGCAGTCTTGGAAACGGCCAATGTTGCTTGAATAAGTGAGACGTACTTCGATGGTATACCAAGGAGCAGCAAATCATTATCATTTGTGCTCTATCAAGACTTTCAAAGACCTGCTTGAAGTCTACATAGAAGTTATGAAGCTCAATGTTATACTCGTATGCCTTTTCATGTATTTGCGTCAAAACAAATATATGGTCTATTGACCAGGAAGTTTCATATGGTCTATTGTTGACTCATTACGTCGAAATCCACACTGATACTCCACCAGAATCTCTTCTGCATATGGTGCTAACCTTTTGTAGATAATACTAGAGAAGATTTTATAGTTTACATTCGGCGGGGTAATTTGAGCGGCAGGTCTTGTTTCCTTTCTTGTGTATTGGTTGCCCATAGCGCACGTGCGGATGGCCTTTCTGCAGCTCCCAGTAGGGGGCACCAGGAGCGCCGCTTCCTCCAACTATGAGCGTCTTCCTGTGCACGCGTATTGCCTGCTCCTGTCATGACAAATTCCGCCGCCGCCGCGCGATTATCATCAGTCGCACCTTGCAGCAGTGACAGCAGCAGCTACCACCACCTGATGATGTCAAGCAGTTGCATCGAAGAAATATTGTGCGATTTACACAATACTATCCGGTGGCAAACCCGAGAAGCGTATTTGCAACAGATCCATCGGGAAAGCATGAAAAGTCACATCTGGTGGAAGAATATTGGCAGCCACGCAGCAGCAACCAGCACGCAAGAGATCCCAATTCGAAGCCCAGGTATTGCAGTGCACCCAGCATGGCCTGACAGCCCAGTTTTTTACATGACAAGCAGATGTTGTTGCAGATTAGGTCATGTATGTGGCCTGCACAGCACCACCAAAGTGTCTCAAAAGACCAATTGTACTCAAGATCCAGTGTCTGGGCCATAGATGTAGTGCTGCTGGCATCGTGTAAATGCAGAGCCAGCAGGTGTTGGCAAGCACCTCAATTTTGGCACCAGGCCCCAGCTTGACCCCCGCTTCGCTACAGCCCATATAATGAAAATCAATTAAGGACCTCGTCGAGAATAACGGCACACAAAAAGTAGAGCACAGCATCATTGTTAAGATTAAGAGGAGGGAAAAAATGAAAATATTTGAGATTTCATCAAATAAAATACTTTATTAAAAATAGTAGGGTGGAAAGGCACATCAGATTGCATCAGCTATTTCATGGAAGCTACAAAGAGGGACCTCTGAGATATGGAGAAAAGCATAAATTTTATTTAAGTGCAGTACAATTAAACAACTTAACATAGTGAAATAACAGTGAAGGAAAAAGTAGATTGCTATTTACCATAAAACTGACACGTTAAGTTGCAGACAGGCACAATTAAAAGACACTTACATATAAACTTTCGGCCACAGCTTCCATCAGAAAAAGGTAGAGAAATAGCACACCATTCATTCACACAAGCAAGCGTATCTTGTGCATGCATGACTACCAACTCCAGCAGCTCTGACATCCAGCCTGGAGTTTCCATTGTCTGATTGTAACATAATGAAATGTTGTTGTATTGCAGGGATAAAATTAATTATATTGTAATAAAATACATAAATTCTAAGAGAGTCTTCACTGGAGCAGAAGGAACTGTCATACAGAAAATTCATTCTTGAATTCCAAGACATTTCTCACAAGACATTTAATATATGCTGCCAGGGTTTTGAAGACATGTATACCCATGTATCTTACTCTTTTCTATTCCAAATTAATCGTTTTGAGGTCCTCATAGAGGCTATTTTTGGTCTTTAGTGTTATATTCGTGGATTACACTATATTTCGTGAAGACAAAAAACGTTTCACTTACCAAAATACCAAGTTCTGAAAGGTTCTCTTTAGGACATTCAAGGAATCCACCAGATATAATTCTTACAACAAAATTCTGTTTGCTGAAAATATTATCGCTGTGTATAGTTTCTCCAAAAATTTATTCCATAACTTGTCAGTGAATGGAGATCCACTGATTTTCTTTTTTAATCATATGTGTAGCAATCATGCTTGTTGCAAATGTTACTGAACTGACATGCTTTCTTTAACTCTAGGCTGTCATTTTTTCCAATTATGGGTTCAATCTATCTGTAGTCCCAGAAACATAACACTTACTACTTATTGTATTTCATTGATTGAGTAGATTATTTTAATAGCTTCTAGATTTTTATGGGAAGCACTAAATTATTTGTATTTGTTGTCAAAATTTAATGGTAATCCATTTGCTTGGAACCACATGTTGATTTTTCCAAATACTTCGTTGGCTGCCTTTTCAGGACTAGCACTACTTTTTATTCTTATACTTGTATCACATTCAAAAAGGACAGAATCTTCACCTTCTCACAGTGCAAATGGAAGATCATTTATATGCATCAGAAACAACAGTGGATTCAAAATAGAACCTAATGATACACTGTGTCTACAATATACAGGGCCTTTCAGCACTGTGGTTACAAACATTCAGGAGAGATAGAGTACACTTAGATGATGGAAAATCACATAGCAATGAATGGTCGAAAATTCTTTCCTGATGTGGTAGTGGCACCACAAAACACAAGAAAGGAAGGATACAAACACAGTGAGAAAACATGTTTATTAAGCTTACAAGGGGAGGCCGCCAATTGTGAAATTCAGATTCGATTCATACTGCACATAATAAAAGCTCATGGCCAGAGGTGTAATGTGGCAAAGCACCAAGATGCACTTCTCAGCCGTTGTCGAGAAAATCGACAGTTAAAAGAAATCATTGCGGTGAAATACTCTGTACGATTAATAGTTTTCTACAGCGTCGTGGCGCAGCGGTAAGCGCTCGGGTTCGTAATCTGAAGGTCGCCGGATCGAATCTCACGCCATGCAACCTTTTTTTTAGTATTTGTTTTTTGTAATTCAAATGTGTATACATACACACACATACACACACACACACACACAGACACACACATTCCACATGGAAAAAATATATCTAAAAACAAAGATGATGTGACTTACCAAACGAAAGCGGTGGCAGGTCGATAGACACACAAACAAACACAAACATACACACAAAATTCTAGCTTTTGCAACCAATGGTTGCTTCGTCAGGAAAGAGGGAAGGAGAGGGAAAGACGAAAGGATGTGGGTTTTAAGGGAGAGGGTAAGGAGTCATTCCAATCCCGGGAGCGGAAAGACTTACCTTAGGGGGAAAAAAGGACGGGTATACACTCGCACACACACACACATATCCATCCACACATACACAGACACAGACACAAGCAGACAATGTCTGCTTGTGTCTGTGTATGTGCGGATGGATATGCATGTGTGTGCGAGTGTATACCTGTCCTTTTTCCCCCTAAGGTAAGTCTTTCCGCTCCCAGGATTGGAATGACTCCTTACCCTCTCCCTTAAAACCCACATCCTTTCGTCTTTCCCTCTCCTTCCCTCTTTCCTGATGAGGCAACAGTTTGTTTGTGTGTCTATCGACCTGCCAGCGCTTTCGTTTGGTAAGTCACATCATCTTTGTTTGACATATTTAAATATGTCTTTAAATATGTCTGCTTGTGTCTGTATATGTGTGGATGGATATGTGTGTGTGTGCGAGTGTATACCCGTCCTTTTTTCCCCCTAAGGTAAGTCTTTCCGCTCCCGGGATTGGAATGACTCCTTACCCTCTCCCGTAAAACCCACATCCTTTCGTCTTTCCCTCTCCTTCCCTCTTTCCTGATGAGGCAACAGTTTGCTGCGAAAGCTTGAATTTTGTGTGTATGTTTGTGTTTGTTTGTGTGTCTATCGACGTGCCAGCGCTTTCGTTTGGTAAGTCACATCATCTTTGTTTTTATATATATATATGATAATCCATTTGCTTTGAAACACATGTTGATTTTTCCAAATATTTCATTGGCTGCCTTTTCAGGACTAGCACTACTTTTTATTCTTTTACTTGTATATATATTACAAAAAACTAACAATAAAAAAAATTGCATGGGCCGAGATTCGATCCGGGACCTTCGGATTACAAACCCGAGCACTTACCGCTGCGCCACGATGCTGTAGAAAATAATTAATCGTAGCGAGTATTTCACCGCAATGGTTTCTTTTAACTGTTGATTTTCTCAACAACGGCTGAAAAGTGCATCTTGGTGCTTTGCCACATTACACCTCTGGTCATGAGCTTTTATTATGCGCAGCATGAATCGAATATGAATTTCACAATTGGCGGCCTCCCCTTGTTAGTACAGCTAAACTGTTGGGGCAGCTTGTTGTACATGAGAAAAGGTACACCACAACATCAGATGATGCAGAATGTGTGCGATTGTTGAGGCCATGCTCGCTGTGGAGCTTCATTTTCGCCTGCCAACAAATTGGAAGTAGGACGGCATGTTACATGACTTAAGAGCTCCACTGATAGGCATCTGGCATATGGGGATGCTGGTTGCACTGGGCAAAGCACATAGTGGTTTTATGCTCAAGGTTTTATGCACAAGGAAAACTCCCTGCCACACATTCTTCACACGGTTACACAGGGTGTTGTCGAAAAGGACATCTTTGAGTGAGGGGAGAAAACTATATGAGTGAACAGTAACAACAGTAGCTAATGAGGAGACTGTTCTGGGGCCAGTGTAGAACAACCCTGGGCCCAGTACACGGGCTACCACCAATCATGTTGGGATTTCCCACAGCCATGTCTGGCGGATCCTGCATGACAACTCCATGCACTCGTATCACATCCACTTGCTGGACAAAGATGATTTTGCTCCACAAGTGGCCCTTTGCACAGCAGTATTTACAGATGTGCGCAACAGATATGCATTTCTCTGCCACCATTTTATTCGCCAATGATCTGACCTTCTTATGAAAGGGAACGCTCTGGAGCTGTGAGTCTTGAATGATGAACCAGGGTCATAATTTTGAATACCTTCTTTGATGATAGTTGTTGTCGGTTTTTGTTCTTATTTCTTGGTTTCTGCTGTAGTAAGCATAATAAACATGTTTTCTCACCATTTTCGTGTCCTTCCTTTATTGTGTTTTGTGTTATCACTACCATGCCAGGAAGGAATTGCTGTGTGATTTTCCATCATCTGGGTGTACACAATCTCTCCTGAATGTTTGTAACTGCTGTGCTGAAACATCCTGTATGCACACCTCGTTGTGATTTTTGTCATTCAGTAATGAATCCAAGTTCAGTTGTCACTGTTTTTGTTTGTTTAAAAGATTTCTGTAACCTTTTCAGTAACTCTCCTCTTTGCTGAATACATTTTATGCCATCAGTGATTATTGCTACTTTAAAGTTGTAAGGAGAATCACAGATTCAGAGGATTCATAGTGAGGAGATCCTCAAGGATGTAGTACATATCAAAAGTAACAAATATAACAACTTCTATTCTGTTTTCTCACTGAATGACAACAAGTTGTTGACTACAAAACCACAGTCCTTAGGAAATTTTAATTCATGTCTCAGTATGGTAGTTTGAACACATTGTATATATTAACGCTCTCATCTTTTGCAGGTATGTTAACTCTGGAAATGGAAAGAGAGAATCCTATGATTTTGAAACAGTCCATAATGTTGATCCTTTCTTAAGTGACTTTGTTCCAACTACTCGTGCTGCAATGAAGCACTGGAATTCTTGTGTACAGTATTGGTTGGCTGTCTATGTCTACAAAAGACTACCATTTAAAAAGCTGCGGTAAGTTTCATTTGTTGCTAATATCTACCATAAAACATCATATGTGACTGTTGAAGCTGAACTAGCCACAGATTGCATTAGAAGTGCCAAACTATATTGATACAAAATAGAATATATAAAACAAAGCACTGAATTGCAGATTAACATCACACACAGGCAGCTGCATATTTAAATCACTATTGACAAATGTCCATTCTATGACAGCTATCAAGGAAGTCACATGTACATAGATGTGACAAAAGTTGACAAAAGTTACAGGATAGTGATATGCACATATATAGATGGCAGCATACACAAGGTATAAAAGGGCAGTGCATCGGCGGAATTTTCATTTGTTCTCAGGTGCAGCCGTCGGCTGAGACACAAGCAGCAACAGGGAAATAACTGATTTTGTGGCATTTTACAAGTTCCTGCCTAGGAGCAAATTGTATTGTTTCATCTGTGTGCTTTGGTAGTTTAGTTTCTCGAGTTTCTACGTGTTTATTTAATGTTTTATAGATACAGTTCTTGCGCTTTTGTTTGCATCAGAAAGTAAACCGATTTTGTGACATATTACAAGTTCCTAATCAGTAGTGAATTATTTGGTCTCACTTCAGTGCTTTGGTAGCTCATTTTCTGAATCTCTGCATGTTAATCTAATTTGTTAGATGCAGTTCTTGTGGTTTCCTCCATGTCTGTAGCAAATTTCTGCAGCGTGTGTTGATTGTCATTGTTTGTCTGTGTAGTGTAGTTTTCCACGGTCTTTAGTATGGATAGGGACTGTGTTTACTGTGTGCGGATTTGAACCAAGTTGGTGACACCTTGCTCTCAGCTCCAGGCTGTGACAGCTCTGGTTACACAGCTTGAAGCTGCAATGGATAGGCATCAATGTTGTGGACTGGCCATGGTGATCCAATGGACATCCAGCAAGTCCGAGTCCACAGGTCGGTCCACACCTGCAGCTAGTCCAGTTACTGCTCACACTGAGTTCGATCTCTCACCCTGGTTGAGTGTGAGGTCAGCTCAGGGTGTGGCTGGCAGTGAAAGAGTACCCTTGGGGCCACACTTAAGGCCTCCCTGGGTAGTCTGAAAAAGAGGTCCCAGGTGCTGTCTATGTCTGACTCTGTCCCTCAGCCAGATGCAGTCACTTGTCATGTTTCAGAAAAAATCTCTCATCCTGCAAGATTTTTGCAATCACAGACGATGGAATTATTGGTAGTTGGGAGCACCAAGTTAGGCGCATTAAGGGGCCCCTTGGGGACATGTCTGCCTAGAGGGAAAAAAAGCCAATGTTCACTCCATGTGCATACTGGGTGGAGTCATTCCAGACATGGAATGGGTCTTTCCGGTTGCCATTAAGAGCATAGGGTGCAGCCAACTGCAGGTGGTGGCTCATGTCAATACCAGTGATGTATGCCACTTTGGATCAGAAGAGATTCTCTCTGGTTTCGAGCAGTTAACAGTATGGCTTGTGTGATGAAAGCAGAGCTCGCCATTTGCAGCATAGTCAACAGGACCAATTGTGGATCTGTGGTACAGAGCTGAGTGGAGGATCTGAATCATAGGCTCAGACTTTTCTGCAAATGTATAGGCTGCAGATTCGGAGACTTGCACCATAGGTTGTCTGGGTTTTGAGTGCCGCTGAATGGGTTAGGAGTCCACTACATGCAGGAGGTGGCTACATGGGTAGCAGGGGCTGTGTGGCATGGACTGGGTGGTTTTTTTAGGTAAGAGGGTCTCAGGGAAACACAAAAAGGGCTTCAGTTTCAAAAGGTGCAAATGTATAGGCTGCAGATTTAGAGCCTTGCACCATAGGTTGTCTGGGTTTTGGGTGCCGCTGAATGGGTTAGGAGTCCACTACGTGCAGGAGGTGGCTACACGGGTAGCATGGACTGGGTGGTTTTTTAGGTAAGAGAGTCTCAGGGAAGCACAAAAAGGGTTTCAGTTTCAAAGGGTGCAAATGTATAGGCTGCAGATTTAGAGCCTTGCACCATAGGTTGTCTGGGTTTCGGGTGCCACTGAATGGGTTAGGAGTCCACTACATGCAGGAGGTGACTACACGGGTAGCAGGGGCTGTGTGGCTTGGACTGGGTGGTTTTTTAGGTAAGAGGGTCTCAGGGACACACAAAAAGGGCTTCAGTGTCAAAGGGTGAAGGTCAAACACAGGAAGAATATAGATCCAGGAACCATCAGTATAAGGGTTGTAAATTGTTCTAGCTGTATTGGGAAAGTATCAGAGCTCCAAGCACTAATAGAAAGTACTGATGCTCAAATCATTAGAGGTATGGATTTCAGATGAAATTTTTGTGAAGAACCTAATGGTCTTCAGAAAGATTAGGCTAAACACAGTTGGCAGTAGCATGTTTGTTACTGTTAGAAATAGGTTTTCTTGTACAAAATTGAAGTAGACAGTTCCTGTGAGTTAATATGGGCAGAGATTTTCTTGGCAATCATAATAAAATAACAACTGGATCCTTTTATTGACCTCCCAACTCAGATGACACGATTGCTGAATGGTTCACAGAAAACTTGAGTTTAATTTCAAACACATTTCATGCAATTATAATTGGTGGTGGCTTTAATTTACTTTCGGTATGCTGACAAAAATACATCTTTAAATAAGGAGGTATGCATAAAACATCACATAAAATTGTGTTTAACACTTTGTCTGAGAATTATTTTGAGCAGTTAGTTCATGATCCCATGCAAATAGTAAACAGTTGTGAAAACACACTTGATCTCGTATCAACAAGTAATCCTGAGCTAGTAATGAGTATCAAAACAGATACAGGAATTAGTGAACACAGAGTTGTCATAGCAAGACTGAATATTGTAACCCCCGAATCCTCCAAAAAGAAACAAAAAATATATACCTATTCGAAAAAGCAGATAAAAATACACTTGGCATCTTACTGAGAGACGATCTCCACTCCTTCCAAACTAACAGTTAAGTGTAGACCAGATGTGGCTTGAATTCAAAGTAGTAGTATCAACAGCAATTGAAAGATTTATACCAAATAAATTAACAAATGATGGAGCTGATCCCACTTGGTACACAAAACAGATCATAACACTGTTGCAGAAACAACAAAAAAACACTTGCCAAATTTAAACAACCACAAAATCTCCAAGATTGGCGATCTTTTACAGAAGCTCAAAATTAGCACAGACTTCAATGCGAGATGTTTATAATAGTTTCCACAATGAAGCTTTGTCTCAAAATCTGGCAGAAAATCCAAAGAGACTCTGGTTGTACATAAAGTATGCTAGTAGCAAGACACAGTCAACACCTTCTCTGCACAATAGCAATGGAAATACTACCGATGACAGTGCTGCAAAGCAGAATTACTAAATACAGCCCTCTGAAATTCCTTCACCAAAGAAGATGAAGTAAATACTCCAGAGTTCAAATCAAGGACAGCTGCCAACATGAGTAACTTAGAAATTTATATCCTCCGAGAAGTGAAGCAACTATAATCACTTAATAAAAGCAAGTGTTCTTGTCCAGACTGTATACCAATTAGGTTCCTTTCAGAATGTGCTGATGCAATAGCTCCATACTTACCAATCATATAAAGCCATTTGCTTGATGAAAGAGCTATACCCAAAGACTGGAAAGCTGCACAGGTCACATCAATAGTCAAGAAAGGTAGTAAGAGTAATCCTGTAAGTTACAGGCCCATATCATTAACACTGATATGCAGCAGTATTTTGGAACATACATTGTGTTTGAAAAATATGAATGGTCTATTGATACTCAGTCAACACAGATTTAGAAAACATCATTCTTGTGAAACACATCTAGCTCTTTACTCACATGAAGAACTGAGTGCTGTTAAAAAAGGATTTCAAATTGATTCTGTATTTCTAGATTTCCAGAAGGCCACAAAAGCGACTTTTAGTGAAATTGCATGCTTATGGAATATTGTCTCAGCTATGTGACTGGATTTGTGATTTCCGGTCAGAGAAGTCACAGTTTGTAGTAATTGACAGGAAGTCATTGAGTAAAAATGAAATGATTGCTGGCATTCCCCGAAGTAGTACTATGCGCCCTCTGCTGTTCCTTATCTGCATAAGCAATTTAGGAGACAATCTGAGCAGCTGTCTTCAATTTTTGCAGATGATGCTGTCATTTATCATCTAATAAAGTCATCAGAAGATAAAACAAATTGCGAAATGATTTAGAAAAGATACCTGTTTGCTTTGAAAATTGGCAATTGGCCCTAAATAATTGAAGGTGTGGAGTCATCCACATGAGTGCTAAAACGAATCCATTAAACTTCATTTACACAGTAAATCAGTCAAATATAAAGACTGTAAGTGCAACTAAGTACCTAGGAATTACAATTACGAACAACTTAAATTGGAAAGAACACACAGAAAATTTTGTGGGGAAGGCAAACCAAAGACTGCATTTTATCACCAGAACACTTAAAAAATTTAATAGATCTACTAAAGAGACTGCCCATCTGTCCGTCGTCTTTTGGAGTACTGCTGCGCAGTACATAGTATTAATGGAATACATTGAGAAAGTTCAAAGAAGAGCAGCACATTTTGTATTATCACAAAGTAGGAGAGAGACCTTGTCACTGACATGATATGGGATGTGGGATGGACATCATTAAAACAAAGGTGTTTTTCATTGTGGCTGAATCTTCTCATCACATGGAAAAATACATATGTTTGTTTTTTCAATGCGCTGTTCAAGACGAATAATAGAGAATTATTGTGAAGGTGATTCGATGAACCCTCTGCCAGGCACTTCAGTGTGATTAGCAGAGTATCCACATAGATGCAGATAGATGTAAAATGTTTCTGATGGTATTATCACCACACAATGGGAATTAACAGACTTTGGATGTAGAATGGTACTTAAAGCTTGATGCATGGGACATTCCATTTCAGAAATCATTAGGGAATTCAATATTCTGGGAATTCAATATTCCGAGATCCACAGCGTCAAGAGTGTATCGAGAATATCAAATTTCAGGCATTGCCTCTCACCACAGATAACCCAATGTCCAATGTACTTCACTTAATGACTGAGAGCAGTGGAGTTTGGTAAAGTTGTCAGTGCTAACAGAATAGCAACACTGTGTGTAATAACCATAAAAATCAGTATGGTACGTATGACAAATGTATCTGTTAGGACAGTGAGGTAAAATCTGGCATTAATGGGCTATGGCAGCAAATGATTGACACAAGTGCCTTTGCTAAGAGCATGACATGACCTGCAGAACTTCTTCTGGGCTCATGACCATATCGGTTGGACCTAGATGACAGGGAAACTGAGTCATAAAACCATGGACACAAATTGTCATCAAGGCACTCTGCAAGCTGGTGGTGGCTCCATAATGGTGTGGGCTGTGTTTACATAAAATGGACTGGGTCCTCTGGTCCAATTGTACCAATCATTGACTAGAAATGGTTATGTTTGGCTACTTGTAGACCATTTGCAAGCCATTAAGACATCATGTTCCCATACAATGATGGAATTTTTATGAATGATGATGTGCTGTGGTATCCAGTTTGAAGATCATTCCGGACAATTTGAGCACATGATTTGGCCACCCAGATTGCCTGACATGAATCCCACTGAACATATTTTATGAAACATAATTGAGAGGTTAGTTTGTGCACAAAATCTTGCTCCGGCAACACTTCTGCGATTATGAACAGCTATAGAGGCAGCATGGCTCTTTATTTTTGCAGAGACTTGCAAAGATTTGTTGAGTCCATGTCACGTTGAGTTGCTGCACTGTACTGGACAGAAGGAGGCCTGACACAATATTAGGAGGTATCCCATGACTTTTTCAGCTCAGTGTATTGTGAGAAATGCAGAAACTATAATCCTCAAAGCAAAGGTCACTTATTAATGTGTACATTTTTTTCATTACCTAGTTAGTTACTCCATAATTAGCAGTAACTAAATGTATAAATGTATAGTGAGTGAAGAAACTTGGAAAAAGAGCTTTTATTAATTAGTTCCAGTACTTAAATATTTATTGTTTTGAAATCACCACTAATGGCAATGATACTTTTTGCTAGAGATGAAATAAATAACTCTAGTTCACAGTTTGTAGCTGAGAGTCAGTCACACTGCTTAGATGCTGCTGGCAAATTGGCTTAACAAAAAATGACAATGAGGTACATGGTCTACCCCAGAAACTCTGTACACATCATTTCGTTCATTCATTTATTTGTTGTGTTCTGTCAATCCCACCATGCAGGAGAATCTTCAGGGATGTGAAATGATTCATTGTACACATTATCAAAATGACGCAACTGTTAGAATTGAAGGTGTTGGTAGAAGTAAGTGCTAACCCTAAGTTTTGCATGGGCATGTCTGATCAAGTTATCGGTTGTGTTTGCGAATGCATCACATAATGATAACAAGTAGGTCTGTTTGTATTGCTAGAAACAACGCTCTACTATATAAATTATTTTGTCTTATTAAAATATATTCTTTGCTCTCAGTTTAGCAACAATATAATGAGAAGTAACTCAAAATGAATATCTTCATTCATTCGCACAAGCAAGCACACCTCAGGCACACATCAGTGCCATCACCAGCAGCTCGGGCCAGAATGCAGCTATCATGTGGGGTGAAAGCAGCAGTCTGGAGGAGGCAGAGAGTGGGAAGGCAAAGGCAGAGGGGGGGATAGAAGTTTAAGGATGAGGGAAGAGAGGAGCGCTGTCTAGCTGAATGTGCAAGGACCAGGATGCCAACGGGCACAGCGTCAAGAGGTTGTCGGGCATGGAGGTGGGGAAAATATAGTGACAAAGGAGAGGTATGGGGAAAGATGGGTGAGTATGTTGGCAGAGGGTGGGAGACAAGAATGGGGAGCAGAGATAACTCCCGTAAGTGCAGTTCAGAAAAGCTGGTGATGGAAGGGAGGATACAGATGGCTCGGGTAGGGAAGCAGCCACTGAAACCAAGTATGTTTTGTCCCGCTGCATGATGTGCCACAGGGTTATCTACTTTGCTCTAGGCCACAGATTGGTGGTTGCTGTTCATCCTGGTGGATAGCTGGTTCAAAGTCATATCAGTATAAATAGCTGTGCAATAATTGCAGAAGAGCTGGTAAATGACATGGCTGCTTTTAAAAGTGGTCCCTCCCCTGATGGGGTAGGATAAAGCTGTGATAGGACTGGAATAGGAAGTGCTGGGTGAGTGGATTGGGCAGGTCTAGCACCTAGGATTTCTGTAGGGATATAATCCTTGTGGTAAGAGGTTGGCATTGGGAGTGGCATAGGGATGGACTAGGATGTTGTGGAGGTTGGGTGGGCTGTGGAACACCACTCTGGAGGGGTGGGAAAGATCTCGGATAGGATATCCCTGATTTCAGGGCAATGTGATAGGTAATCAAAGCCCTGGTGAAGGATGCGTTTCAGTTATTCTAGTCTGGGGTGGCATTAGATGATGAAAGGAGCATTCCTTTGTGGCTGGTTCTTGCAAATGGTGGGAAGATTGGGAGTGAGAGGGGAAGGGAGATCTGTTTTTGGACTAGGTCTAGGGGTAGTACCTGCCTGTGAAGGCCTTGGTGAGACCCTCAGCATAATGGGCAAGAGAGTTCTTGTCACTGCACATACGGTCCTCTGTGGCCAAGCTGTATAGAAGGGATTTTTGTGGTCTGAAGGGATAACAGCTGCCAAAATGCAGGTACTGTTGGTGGCTGGTGGATTTAGCGTGGGCAGAGGTGTGGATGGAGCCATCACAGAGGAGGAGGCCAACATCTAGGAAGGTGGCATGCTGGGTTGAGGAGAACCAGGTGAAGCAGATGCTAGAGAAAGTGTTGAGGTTGTGAAACAATGAAGTTTGGGTGTGCCCTCTTTGTCTTCCAGTACCACCCCAGACTGGAACTACTGAACCACATCCTCTCTCAGGACTTTGATTATCTGTTATCATGCCCTGAAATGGGCAACATCCTACCCGACATCCTTCCCATTCCTCCTGAAAGGGTGTTTTGTCACTCACTCAACCTCCACAACATCCTAGTCCACGTCTATACCACTTCCAATCCCAACCCCTTGCCACAAGGATCGTATCTTTGTGGAAGACCCAGGTGCAAGACCTGCCAAATCCACCCACTCAGCACTTCCTATTCCAGTCCTATCACAGGTTTATTCACTCATCCAGCACTTCATATTCCAGTTATGTCACAGATTTATGCTACCCCATCAGGGCCTGGGCCACCTGTGAAAGCTGCCATGCCATTTACCAGCTCTGCTGCTTTCTTGCACAGCCTTTTGTATTAGTATGACCACCAACCAGCTGCCCTCCAGGATGAAAGACCACTGCCAAACTGTGGCCGAGATCAAAGTAGACCACTCTGTGGCATACCGTGCAGCTGAACATAATGTACTTGATTTCAATGGCTGTTTTACTGCCTAAGCCCCCTGGATACTCCCCTCCACTACCAACTTTTATGAACTACGCAGATGGGAATTATCCTTTTAACACATTCTCTGCTCCCGCAATTATCTTGGCCTCAACCTATGGTGATATACTGTTCCCATACCTCCACCCAACAATTTCCACCTCTTCTGTCCTACCACCTCCTCCCCATTCTCATCCACCACTCTACTTAGCCTTCCACTGCCAACATATTCAGCCATATTTCCCCACTCCTCTCCTTTTTCACTCCATTTTCTCCTCCTCCCTGCCCCACAACCTCTTGACACTGCACCTGTTGGCATTCTAGTCCTCGCGCACTCTGCCAGACAACATCCCTCTCTTCCCTCCCCCTTGCCCTTCCTCACTCCCTCCAAATTGCTGTTTCCACTCCACGTGGTAGTTGCATTCTTACCTGAGCTGCCAATGTTGGTGGTTATGTTTGCATAAATGGTGTGTGTTTCTTTCTTTCTGACAAAGGCTATGACTGAAAGTTTATATGTAAGTGTCTTTTAATTGTGTTTGTCTTTGCGGTAAGTAGGAATATATCTTATCCTACATTGTTGATATTCCTGCCTGGAGTTTCCATTGTTTGATTTTGCTGAACAGCTTTTCTGCCATCCTGCAATCTTGTGATGTTTTCCTTTCTTATTATCCTCTATTGCATCACTCTTCTCAGAGCCTGTTCTTTTTGTTCTTTCTTGTGTTTTTTCACCGCCCTCAAAACCTCATCTACTTTCGAACCATACTCTGTCAACAGTCATCCACACACAAAACAGGCTTCATGACTGTTCGGATTGCTGATGCGGCAACTGATGCCCTAGATTCTTTCCTCCAATGGTTGTAATTACATTTATTCCTATTGATCCTGCTTCATACCTCATCCTGACATGCTTTAGCATTTTATTTTCCACACCTGCCAAGCCCCATGAACTTCAATCAACAACTTAACCCATACTCCTGTCCTCACTCTCTCTTTATTGAAACACACGCATGCTCCTGTACCTCATCAGTGCCTCTTCTCCCAAGTTTCTGCACATTTGTAATGTATTTGTGCATATTTTTATGTGATTTCATTCATTTGTGTGTATTTTTATGTCTCTGTGCATATTTTTGCGAACCTGTATGTGTTTTTGCATGTCTTGAAGTATTTTTTACATATCTTTTCTCTTATCCAATTCCTCTCACAACCATCAAGACCCATTTTTCCCCATTTCCTTTACTTGCCACATCCCCTAAAACTCCCTACCAACTCTCCACAACATTCTCATAACACTGTTGTTAACATTCCTACAAAATCCCTCGTCTCCACAGAAGTTTCAGTTCTATCCAAAGGCCTCACCTTTAGCCCTAAGCTGAAAATTAACCATGCTGGACTTGTCAAAGACCTACTCTCCTTTTCCTGATCCCTCCAATAGAAACACTTCCTTGTGGCCTATCGTTCCAACCAAAGTCAACTTAATTCCAACACTGAATCCTGCCTCTCCCAGTTCATACCAGCATCCAACTGTGATCCTCCCCCACCCTCCCACTTAACCACCAGTTAGTCACCTTCCACAAATTCCTTACCTCCAACGTAGCATCAACACCCTTCTCCAGGCCCCCTCCTGCGAACACCAGTCTTCCAGCAGAAGAAAGAATAGCCATACATGACATCAAAACTAATCCAGACCTAATCTTCCTACCTGGAGACAAAAGTTCCACCACTGTTGTTATGAATTGCAGTGATTACCTGGTGGAAGGCCTCAGCCAATTATCTAACTACTCCACCTATAAACTCCACCAGAGCAATCCTACCCCAGAAGTCCAACACAACCTCCAATCCATGCTTATATCCTTAGGCTCTTTCCAGAACCTCTCCTGTAAATCCATTTCCCTTGTCACCCCTATGACACCCCACACACACACCTTCTACATGTTCTCCAAAATCCACAAACCAAACAATCCTGGATGCACCATTGTGGCTGATGATAGTGCCTCCACTGAAAGAATCTCAGACCTTATTGAGCAACACCTCCAATCAATTGCCTGTAACCTAGCCTCCCACCTCAAAGATACCAACTACTTGCCATCACCACCGTGGATCCCCAATCGTCACTGTTACCTTCACCTCCCTGTACATCAACATCCCTCACTCTCATGGTCCTACTGCTATTGAACACCATCTTTCCCAACTTCCTTTAGACTCCAAAACCACTAATTCAGTCCTCATATGCCTTACTAACTTCATCCTACCCCACAACTACTTCTCCTTTGAAGGGAATGTATACAAAAAAAAATTCATGGTACAGCCATGGGCATCTGCATGATGCCCTCCTGTGCCAACCCATTTATGGTGCATCTAAGAGGAGACATTCCTAGCCTCCAAAAACGGCAAAGCTCTAGCCTAGTTCTGGTTTATTGATATCATCTTCATGGTCTGAACTCAGGGCCAAGACACACGATCTTCGTCCCATCACAACCTCAACACCTTCTCTCCCATCTGCTTCACCTGATATCCTCAACTCAGCATGCCACTTTCCTAGACAGTGACCTCCTCCTCTCTGATGACTCCATCCATACCTCTGTCCTCATTAATCTCACCTACCACAGACAGTACCTGCATTTTCCCAGCTGTCATCCATTTCACGCTAAAAAATCCATCCCATACAACCTGACCACATGGGGAGGGCATATCTGCAGTGACAAGAGCACCGTTTCCCCTAATGCTGAGGGTCCTGCCAAAGTCTTCACAGACAGGCACAACCCCCAGACCTCCCAATCCTCCCACCACCCACAAGAACCAGCTACAGAGGAGTGCTCCCTTCATCACCCAATGCCACCCCAGACTAGAACAAGTGAAACGCATCCTTCACCAGGGCTTTGATTACCTATCATCATGCTCCGAAATGAGGGGCATCCTACCTGAGATCCCTCCCACACCTCCTAAAGAGGTGTTTTGTCACCCACCAACCTCCACAACACCCTTGTCCATCCCCACGCCACTCTCAATCCAAATCCCTTGCAACAAGGATCATATCCCTGCGGAAGACACAGGTGCAAGACCTGCCCAATACATCCACTCAGCACTTCCTATTCCAGTCCTGTCACAACTTTATCCTACCCCATCAGGGGTAGCAGCCATGTCATTTCCCAGCTCTGCTGCAGTCATTGCACAGATTTTTATATTAGTATGTCTACCAACCAGCTTTCCACCAGGATGAATGGAAACCGCCAAACAGTGGTCGAGAGCAAAATAGACCAACCTGTAGCACATGCAACTGAACATAACAATCTTGATTTCAGTGACTGCTTCACTGCCTGAGCTTTGTGGATCTGCCCCGCCATCACAAGCTTCTCTGAACTGCACTGGCGGGAGTTATCCTTACAACACCTTCTCCACTCCCATAATCATCCCAGCCTCAACTTATGGTCAGATACCGTCCCCACACCTTCCACCCAACAGTTTCCACTCTCTCTGTCCTATCAGCTCTTCCCCATTCTCGTCCTGCATCCCATTTCTTTGCCACCCTCTGCCAACACACCAGCCCATCTTTCCCTGCTCCTCTCTGTTTTTTGCTCCACTTACCCCACCTCCCTGCTCCAAAACCTCCTGACACTACACCTGTTGACATTCTAGTCCCTGCACACTCCGCCAGACAGCACTACTCACTTCCCCCATCCATACACTGCTATATCTTCTCCTTTCTCTTCGCTTCCCCCTTCCCCGCCCCCTCCAGATTGCTGCTTGCACTGCATGTGATAGTTGCATTTTGGCCCAAGCTGCCAGTGTCGGCGGTCACTTGTACGTGAGGTGTGCTTGCTTGTGTGAATGAATGGCATGTGTTTCTCTTTTTCTGCCAAAGGGTGTGACCAAAAGCTTATGTGTAAGTGTCTTTTAATTGTGCCTGTCTGCAACTTAGCATGTTATCTTTACGGTAAGTAGCAATCTGTCTTTTCCTGCTGTGTTGATATTCATACCTGGAGTTTCCATTGCTTGAAAATAAATATCACATTAGTTAATTACTGTTGTTAACTCCAGTACACTGCTTTTGTTTACTCAGAATAATTTTAACCTAGTAAAATTATCAGGAAAGCCGCTGAATGAAAAAAGCAAATAGATGGATTTTGTTTAATATACAAAGAAAACAGCAGCTTTTTTTCAATGATTGACTCAGTGACGTCATCAATGGTGAAAGCCCAGGGAGGTCCCATTGCAATCCAAAACTGAAGATGTGATGATGAATGCCGTTATGTAGCAATGGTGGAATTAATCACTGCCATCTGGAGAATGGCTGAGGTGGTGCCAGTGTTCCGTACGAGCTGCCATGGGAAAATGGGTGACTCGTATCCAGTATCTATGAGGAGTGGTGTGGCAGAATGAGCTCACAAAAGAACAGGCACTGGGAGACCGAGCAGCAGCTGGGCACACCTAACCTGACAATTGTTGGCATTTGGGTGCTAAGAGCAAAGTTCTCTGCACTTCATGGCATCCAGGTTGAAGTGCTTGTGATACCAGCAGAAGCCAGCCCTGTCACGAGAGGCATCAGTAGGGTGGCTGAGGCTGCTGTGTTGGTACGGTCTTTGTGCTGGTAGCTAGGGCTGTGTGGACTGCAGCAGTCAGAGACAAGTTGGGCCAAGGTTGCTTGCAGTGTTGCCGTGTTGGCACTCGTGCCAACATGAACAAGCATGTGATATACTCCTGGCTGCTGAGCACTGTGCTGTGGGCGGGCAGGGATGCACTGAGCTGGTGACATCATTCGCGGTGCGTCGAGTGGTGAGGGCGAGCATGTGACAGGGTGGATGGCAAAATGATTGCCAGCTGGCTGCGCCAGGTGGGGGTGAGGTTGGCACTTGGTGGTGGTGGTGGTTGTGGGCAGGGAGACCAGTGTCTCATGAACCCTGTTGGCATGGCTGATGTCATTGGTGAAAGAGAGGTCAACATGCTACGCCACTGCTGTCAGTACTGGGGCTGGGAGGTGAGCCAGCCTGGTGCTATAAAGAAAACTATCAGAGACCATTGACTTCCATTCTGTACATTGGCTTGTGCTGGCTGATCACCATGGTAAACTTTGTGGCATCCTGGGTGATGCCTGAGTCAGAGGAGATAGTGTCTGCTGAAGAAAACTATAGGTGCAGGTCCCGAGGAATGAAGCATGGCAGATGTGCTGGACAGAGAAGTGGCAGTGTGCACTGGGTCGGACAACAGTGCTTTGAGGCTTGGAGGAGCAGCAGCATTGGAGGTGGCGGGAATCAGGGCCATTACAGGGGGCTGCATGGAGTCTATTGAGGGCTGGGCCACCAGTGCCCATGTAACCACAAGCTGTGCGCGTAGGTCAGTGTTGCAGTGTTTCAATTCCACTATGCATGTGACATGGCAGTTATGTGTGCTGGGGTATTGGTTGGGCCACTGGTGGCAGCCATGGTTGCCATGTTGCATAAGAGGTGGCGAAAAATATGTAAAGGAATGAGATCATGGTGCAAAGCACACAAGCATCCGTAGCATGAAAATAGAAGTTGATGGGTGCACACGTGCAGAAGTCAAAGCATGTGCCTAACAGGGCAAGATGGCCAAAATCATGCCAGAATAGAAAATTAATTTGACTGAGTTCAGTGTTGGGTCACCAGTGTAGGAAGATTCCTTACTTTAATGAAACAAATATCACGGTGTAGGAAGGTTCCTTTCCTTCTTGAACTAAGTAACATGCAAAATTACAAAACATAAGGACAGGTCTGCCTGTGGCTGGAGTAACACAGAAGGCCTCAGGTTCAAATATGTAAATTAGTCACTCACTCAAGATGCGAATGCACTCGCCAGGTGTGACATGGTAGAAACAGCTGAGTTGGAGAAATTGTTATCTCATCCCAGTGTTCACTGCATGATATCCACACATAGACACATGAAGCGAAATTTATAGTCTGCACAGGAGTGCGACACGAAAACACAATATCCTCAGTGATTGTGTTCCAGGCATAAAGACAGCACAGTGTGGGTGACTTGCAGTGTCACAAAAATACCAGTATCAGGTGCATCTCCTCATGGCCAGTTCCTCACAACACGGGCACAGGGCAGCAACCAAAATGGACACTACGAGGGACAGACAAAGAGTGGTGAATCTAATCCAGCAGAAGCCACACTGTCGTTTGGCACTGGTAGCCAGCAACCGTAGCAGTGAAGTGTCCGGTCACATGGCAAGATTGACAGCCGTGATTAGACGTACTGCTTGAGGGTTGAAACTCTCTGCCTTAGCAGATGGCTGCAATGAGTTGTGAGCATTCAGAAGTGCTACACAGCTGTGTGTCAAAATGCCGCCACAGTACTGACAGAGGATTTCTTTAGGAAAAAAACCTGAATATATTGCCTTTGAAATGGTCGAAGATTATGATAGCCCTGAGCGAATCTGTTACCACCAGTCTGAAAATCCTGTTTAGGACATTTCGTTTCCAGCAATTATGAAGATCCTGGAAACAGCCACATCCAATATTACATGTTGCAATACATAAAAAAGTTTTTTGAGTACAATGTTTATCACATGATGAACAAAATTTGAAAACAGATCTTGTTGTTGTTGTTGTGGTCTTCAGTCCTGAGACTGGTTTGATGCAGCTCTCCACGCTACTCTATCCTGTGCAAGCTTCATCTCCCAGTACGTACTGCAACCTACATCCTTCTGAATCTGCTTAGTGTATTCATCTCTTGGTCTCCCTCTAGGATTTTTACCCTCCACGCTGCCCTCCAATACTAAATTTGTGATCCCTTGATGCCTCAGAACATGTCCTACCAACCGATCCCTTCTTCTAGTCAAGTTGTGCCACAAACTCCTCCCCAATCCTATTCAGTACCTCCTCATTCGTTATGTGATCTACCCATCTAATCTTCAGCATTCTTCTGTAGCACCACATTTCGAAAGCTTCTATTCTCTTCTCGTCCAAACTATTTATCGTCCATGTTCCACTTCCATACATGGCTACACTCCATACATATACTTTCAGAAACGACTTCCTGACACTTAAATCTATACCTGATGTTAACAAATTTCTCTTCTTCAGAAACGCTTTCCTTGCCATTGCCAGTCTACATTTTATATCCTCTTTACTTTGACCATCATCAGTTATTTTGCTCCCCAAATAGCAAAACTCCGTTACTGCTTTAAGTGTCTCATTTGCTGATCTAATTCCCTCAGCATCACCCGACTTAATTTGACTACATTCCATTACTCTCGTTTTGCTTTTGTTGATGTTCATCTTATATCCTCCTTTCAAGACAATGTCCATTCCGTTCAGTTGCTCTTCCAAGTCCTTTGCTGTCTCTGACAGAATTACAATGTCATCGGCGAACCTCAAAGTTTTTATTTCTTCTCAATGGATTTTAATACCTACTCCGAATTTTTCTTTTGTTTCCTGTACTGCTTGCTCAATATACAGATTGAATAACATCGGGGAGAGGCTACAACCCTGTCTCACTCCCTTCCCAACCACTGCTTCCCTTTCATGTCCCTCGACTCGTATGACTGCCATCTGGTTTCTGTACAAATTGTAAATAGCCTTTCGCTCCCTGTATTTTACACCTGCCACCCTCAGAATTTGAAAGAGAGTATTCCAGTTAACATTATCAAAAGCTTTCTCTAAGTCTACAAATGCTAGAAACGTAGGTTTGCCTTTTCTTAATCTAGCTTCTAAAATAAGTCGTAGGGTCAGTATTGCCTCACGTGTCCCCATATTTCTACAGAAGCCAAACTGATCTTCCCCGAGGTCGGCTTCTAACAGTTTTTCCATTTGTCTGTAAATAATTCATGTTAGTATTTTGCAGCTGTGACTTATTAGCTGATAGTTCGGTAATTTTCACATCTGTCAATGCCTGCTTTCTTTGGGATTGGAATTATTATATTCTTCTTGAAGTCTGAGGGTATTTCGCCTGTCTCATACATTTTGCTCACCATATGGTAGAGTTTTGTCAGGCTGGCTCCCCCAATGCTGTCAGTAGTTCTAATGGAATGTTGTCTACTCCTGGGGCCTTGTTTCAGCTCAGGTGTTTCAGTGCTCTGTCAAACTCTTCACGCAGTATCATATCTCCCATTTCATCTTCATCTACATCCTCTTCCATTTCCATAATATTGTCCTCAAGTACTTCGCCCTTGTATAGACCCTCTATATACTCTTTCCACCTTTCTGCTTTCCCTTCTTTGCTTAGAACTGGGTTTCCATCTGAGCTCTTGATATTCATACAAGTCGTTCTCTTTTCTCCAAAGGTCTCTTTAATTTTCCTGTAGGCAGTATCTCTCTTACCTCCAGTTCAAAAATGGTTCAAATGGCTCTGAGCACTATGGGACTCAACTGCTGTGGTCATAAGTCCCCTAGAACTTAGAACTACTTAAACCTAACTAACCTAAGGACAGCACACAACACCCAGCCATCACGAGGCAGAGAAAATCCCTGACCCCGCCGGGAATCGAACCCGGGAACCCGGGCGTGGGAAGCGAGAATGCTACCGCACGACCACGAGATGCGGGCTCTTACCTCTAGTGAGATAAGCCTCTATATCCTTACATTTGTCCTCTAGCCATGCCTGCTTAGCCATTTCGCACTTCCGGTCGATCTCATTTTTGAGACGTTTGTATTCCTTTTTGCCTGCTTCATTTACTGCATTTTTATATTTTCTCCTTTCGTCCATTAAATTCAATATTTATTCTGTCACCCAAGGATTTCTATTAGCCCTCGTCTTTTTACCTACTTGATCCTCTGCTGCCTTCACTACTTCATCCCTCAAAGCTACCCATTCTTCTTCTACTGTATTTCTTTCCCCCATTCCTGTCAATTGTTCCCTTATGCTCTCCCTGAAACTCTGTACAACCTCTGGTTTAGTCAGTTTATCCAGGTCCCATCTCCTTAAATTCCACCTTTTTGCAGTTTCTTCAGTTTTAATATACAGTTCATAACCAATAGATTGTGGTCAGAGTCCACATCTGCCCCTGGAAATGTCTTACAATTTAAAACCTGGTTCCTAAATCTCTGTCTTACCATTATATAATCTATCTGATACCTTTTAGTATCTCCAGGGTTCTTCCATGTATACAACCTTCTTTGATGATTCTTGAACCAAGTGTTAGTTATGATTAAGTTATGCTCTGCGCAAAATTCTACCAGGCGGCTTCCTCTTTCATTACTTACCCCCAATCCATATTCACCTACCACGTTTCCTTCTCTCCCTTTTCCTACTACCGAATTCCAGTCACCCATGACTATTAAATTTTTGTCTTCCTTCACTATCTGAATAATTTCTTTTATTTCATCATACATTTCTTCAATTTCTTCATCATCTGCAGAGCTAGTTGTCATATAGACTTGTACTACTGTCGTAGGCGTAGGCTTCGTGTCTATCTTGGCCACAACAATGTGTTCGGTGTGCTGTTTGTAGTAGCTTACCCGCATTCCTATTGTTTTATTCATTATTAAACCTACTCCTGCATTATCCCGATTTTATTTTGTATTTATAACCCTGTATTCACCTGACCAAAAGTCTTGTTCCTCCTGCCACCGAACTTCACTAATTCCCACTATATCCAACTTTAACCCATCCATTTCCCTTTTTAAATTTTCTAACCTACCTGCCCGATTAAGGGATCTGACATTCCATGTTCCGATCCGTAGAATGCCAGTTTTCTTTTTCCTGATAACGACGTCCTCCTGAGTAGTCCCCACGCGGAGATCTGAATGGGGGACTATTTTACCTCCGGAATATTTTACCCAAGAGGACGACATCATCATTTATTCATACAGTAAAGCTGCATGCCCTCGGGAAAAATTACGGCCGTAGTTTCCCCTTGCTTTCAGCCATTCGCAGTACCAGCACAGCATGACCGTTTTGGTTAGTGTTACAAGGCCAGATCAGTCAATCATCCAGACTGTTGCTCCTGCAACTACTGAAATGGCTGCTGCCCCTCCTCAGGAACCACACGTTTGTCTGGCCTCTCAACAGATACCCCTCCGTTATGGTTGCACCTACGGTACGGCTATCTGTATCGCTGAGGCACGCAAGCCTCCCCACCAACGGCAAGGTCTGTGGTTCGTGGGGGGAGGAAACAGATCTTAAAAACTGGATTCTGCAGTATCGTCCTTCCAAGTAGTTTGACGAATACCATGCAGTGTGTGGTGAACAGTTGACTGATTTGGTTTCTGTAAATCAAGATATAGCAGGTATCCTGCAACACATTAATCACAGCTAGTTTTGTGAAACAGACATGCTACACATTATAAAAAGTATGGAGAATGCAGCCAGTGTAATCTGTTACAAAACAGCTGCCTGAACACATGATGCCCATTTCCTTTAATGATGCAGCATTTAAAAACTCTGATTCAGTTTACTGCCACATAAGTGTCTGCTTCTTTCTGTGTTTGCATTTTGTAAAAAAATTGTGTTTTGACCACTATACACATTTTCTTTGTTGAAGCAATGGATGGAAATATGTTGTACAATATACACACCTCTATGGTCTCAGCAACACAGTTTCACTGTATTGTGGAGAGAGAGAGAGAGAGAGAGAGAGAGAGAGAGAGAGAGTGTGTGTGTGTGTGTGTGTGTGTGTGTGTGTGTGTGTGTGTAGTGAGGGGGGGGGGGCATTTCTCATATTGTAATAGAGAGGACTTATAGCAAAAAAAGGAAGGTTAGGGAGACCGTAAAGCTAAAGTTAGTACAGGCCTTTGTTTTAAGTGCATCCGATACTGTTTTCAGGACTCTGATAACTATGTCTGTGTCGGCCTACTGGCATGGCGTCCATGCAGGCTACTATTTGTGCATGTGCACAGTTCCATTCTACTTGCCTGTTGAAGACCTGTATGTTCGACTTTTCCAGAAAGATGCTAAAGGAAATGTGAGTACTACGATTCTAATACAGTTTGAATTCTATAAATGTTTAGATTTCTTACTTTTATGTTATTGGTATCTCTCTGTATTTCCTCTCCTAGTCTCTCCTACTTTTGATCCTTACTTCTGAGCCTGCTAGTAAAGATCAAGCTTCACATAACCAGAAAAAGAGAAAAAAAAACAGAGGAAAGTAAATAATTACTATTCACAATTGACATACTCCAGCCGTCGTGGATTAAAAATCTTTCACGAGATATTAGTCTCAGATTGTCTGTACTACTCATGTTAAACAATGCTTGTCTTCAAAATAATTTTCTTCATCATTTGTCATGTTATTGGACAGTTAAGTGATGGATATCAATGGTGATACTTAATGAGATTCCGTTTTAGGGCATCCCAACGCTACGTTCATTTTTTATGCTGTTGTGTTTTTTTCACAAACTAACAAGTTACGCAATTCATAATGATGTTTTCATTATTACACATTTCTCTTTTGGGAACTAAATATAATTTGTGTGAGTGCTCAGCAAAGTAGTCATGACCTGTAATTTGTCATAATGTTGTCACTGTGTTGTTCTCTGGCTATTGTAAGATAATTTTTCTGTTGTGAAACAGGACAGGTCATTCCAGTTCTTATTTCCATCCTGCAATTTATAAGATATATATTCTACAAACACACCTTTCCTAAAACAGTTTTTTTTTTTTTTTTTTTTTTTTTTTTTTTTTTTTTTTTTTTTTTTTTTTTTTTTGCAGAATAACAATGTTGGACACTTTCATTACTGTATTCAAGCATAATTTTTGTCTAGTTAATCTGGCACATTTGCACAGATACAAACAAGGGAATGGTATCAATTCAAAGATTATATCTATCTCTTCCATTCATAATGAATTTGCATAAAGTAAGTACTGTTTCAAAATTCTTCTGCAGAAGTGCCATGGTTGGCATTTAGTACATGTGTGCTGTGTACCACACTTCATTGGCTAGCCACCGATGCCATTACAGAGTCACTTGATTTGTTTATGTTTGTTTGTATTTGAAATGCCTCCTCTGATTGAGTATCCCACCTGAAAGTTGGACGCTAATACTTCTTTGTAAAGTTGACCATGATTCTGCTGTAATGTGCATACACAAACTCTGAGTCTGAGATATTATTATTGTGAGCAGTACCAAGGGAACAGTTACTGAGAGGAGTTGGGAGTGATCGGCCGCAGTCTGCGGTGGAGAGAAGCCATGTGACAGGAGAGGTTGCAGCGTGCTGTGATTGTGCTATTAATGCTGCAGGAGACTGGTATTAGTTGAGGATTTTTGGTAATTTTCCATTTTTTTGCATGTAGTTGTTGCTTCCTTGCACACTGGAGGGATTTCATATGATTTGTGTATGCATACATAGATAGTATATTCGTATCTTTGTTGTGGCCAGAGTTGTATTTATTGAGTATAGACATTGTGGAATAATTAAGGTCTGTGTAAAGTTATTCAGTCTTTATATAATTTATTTTGAGAGTATAGTAAATTAAAGTCTTTATTGGTTCTTCCAGTTTTTTTGTATCCCATATAAGGCTAGTTGAACAAAACCCTCCTGATTATTCAATTTCTCTACAAAAAAATATGGCAGTATTTGTCACAACCATTATGACCATGCATAGCACGCTGCATGGATCACAGTATTGCTTTTGAAATATTTTTTAGCCTGTTGCTGATCACACAGTTGCAGTGGCAAGACAAGGTAAGTTGTCCATTGTGCACAGGAGCATTGTAGAACAGTTGTCAGAAGTTATTATCAAATACTTTAAAACTTGCAGTCAGATTCTTGAGAATTGATTTCTTTGTGATTTGTAGGAAGACTAGTTAACTTCTGTTTCTTTTTGTTCTCAATCAGAATTCTATTATTGTCAGAGATGCAACGTCACATATTTCCGTACATCTCTAAAATAATAACAAATTAGTTTTATGCTGACTGTGAAATGCATGCTGTGATTAACTTTATTAGTGTTAAAGGCATAAAAGTGACTGAAATTCATCGTCAAATCAGTGTAGTGTGTGGAGAAAACATTATGAGGAATGGGATGGTATAGAAATGGGTGAGAGCTTTTAGTGCAGAAAGTTGGTGAAAAAGTGAGAGAGAACAGACACTTTCGTGTTTCAATGTTATGTGATGGGTTTCCTCAAGTGTGAACATGTGTGCTTTATGCAGTTGTTACAGAATTTTTAAATTATCAAAAGTTATGCTCAGGCTGCAGATTTGTATGAGGATGGAATTCAACAGCTGGCTGTGTGATACAATAAGTGCCTTAATATTCATGGGAATTATGTAGAAAAATAGATAAAATTGCTAAGAAGTCTACTTGTTTTATTTTTTATTCAAAATGGTACTTGCTTAAAAAAACACCCCTCATATCACAATTTGCTGATATTCATTTAATATTCATTTGAAGATATTGTTATGTCAGAACCACAATCAAGTCCAAATCTGAAGTCAAGATCATATGAAGTACAACACTTGGCACTGAAAGTATGTTTGTTACTGACACTGATGTACAGCCAGAACAGAACTTAATTCCCAGATGGAAAGTGCTGCTATTTATACAGCATTGAAAATTCCAGAATGCTCCTTTTTATACCAACATTTAATATCCCAGAATGTACAAACATTGCAGATGTAAGATATTTCAAGAACCCTCCAGAAATGATAAATACCTAAATAACAAATAATTCACAGTTTGTACAGAAACCAGATGGCAATTATAAGAGTCAAGGGGCATAAAAGGGAAGCAGTGGTTGGGAAGGGAGTGAGACAGGGTTGTAGCCCATCGCCAATGTTATTCAATCTGTATATTGAGAAAGCAGTAAAGGAAACAAAAGAAAAATTTGGAGTAGGAATTAAAATCCACGGAGAAGAAATAAAAACTTTGGGGTTTGCCGATGACATTGTAATTCTGTCAGAGACAGCAAAGGACCTGGAAGAGCAGCTGAACAGAATGGACAGCGTCTTAAAAGGAGGATATAAGCTGAACATCGACAAAAGCAAAACGACAATAATGGAATGTAGTAGAATTAAGTCATGTGATGCTGAGGGAATTAGATCAGGAAATGAGATGCTTAAAGCAGTAAATGAGTTTTGCTATTTGGGGAGCAAAATAACTGATGATGGTCGAAGTAGAGAGGATATAAAATGTAGACTGGAAATGGCAAGGAAAGCGTTTCTGAAGAAGAGAAATTTGTTAACATCAAGTATAGATTTAAGTGTCAGGAAGTCGTTTCTGAAAGTATTTGTATGGAGTGTAGCCATATATGGAAGTGAAACATGGACGATAAATAGTTTAGACAAGAAGAGAACAGAAGCTTTCGAAATGTGGTGTTACAGAAGAATACTGAAGATGAGATGGGTAGATCACATAACGAATGAGGAGGTACTGAATAGGATTGGGGAGGAGTTTGTGGCACAACTTGACTAGAAGAAGGGATCAGTTGGTAGGACATGTTCTGAGGCATCAAGGGATCACAAATGCAGTATTGGATGGCAGCGTGGAGGGTAAAAATCGTAGAGGGAGACCAAGAGATGAATACACTAAGCAGATTCAGAAGGATGTAGGTTGCAGTAGGTACTGGGAGATGAAGAAGCTTGCACACGATAGAGTAGCATGGAGAGCTGCATCAAACCAATCTCTGGACTGAAGACCACAACAACAACAACAATTGCTGGTGGTCAGTTTTGAACTAGTGACTCTCAACACACCAGCCTGTGATGCTAACCACTATGCCATACTGCTAGCAGCCTAACTTGTGGCATTGCTCTTTCCCCTGGAGAAACAATAACACACTGTTTTAGAAGTCCTCATTGTAGCCAACTACAATACCCTGGATTAAGGTCTCTTCAGTAATCCTGTGCATGGCAGTGCTGGTGAATTTGCGTATCCTGGTCATGTTGTTACATCCTGCTCATTATGAAGAGCATAAGACATAGCATCTTCCATCAAAGCTTTGGTTGTTGAAAGATGTCTTCAGTTTCTTTAAACCTGCCATCATCAATCTGCACTTCAGGACTGTAGTAGTGCTTTGTACAGAGGACATGGAAGACGTCTCCATGCTTTTTGTCTACTTGATGAAGTGTTACATTGCTCAACCTAATAATGTAATGTCCAGCAAGTGAGAAAGGATACAACACACTCCAAGGTAGCTCTTTAGTAACATTTTTTATAGTCCCACTTTTCACACGGGCATACAAATCCATATCCAGTCCTCCAGGCTATATCTCACAGGCCAGTGCTTGACATTATGGTGGTGGTCTCAGTCTTTCTTTCACACTGGTAACCAGGGTCCAAATGACAGCCAGCTGCCTTGCTTCTTTGTCCCTAGTGATGAGGTGTTTCACGTAGTCATCTTCTGGGTGAAACAGGAACAGTGTGTCCATTGTCATTTCAGCCTCACAACCGTGTAGCAGACAGAATGATGTGAAGCCTGTGGTTTCTTGCTTTGCTGTATTGTATGCAAATGTCACAACAAGCAGTATTGTACCCCAATCTCTCTGTCTCTCTGTTTGACATCAATATACATCAAGAGCATATCTGCCAACATCTCATTAAAGTGTTCTGTGAGGCCATTCATCTGCAGGTGGTAGACAGTTGTCATGCTGCGGGTGATGTTGCAATGTGATATTACCTGTGATGCTACTCTCGACTGGAAACAACTTTTCCTCAATCACAAGTCATTACACTGGGTGTTCTGTGCTTCAGAATTACCTCTTCTACACAGAATTTCACAGTTTCTGGAGCTTCAGCAATTGGCACGGCTTTGGTGACAATGTAGCAGTTGAGGTAATGAGTATATACTATCATCCATTGATTCTTTTGGACCCCATCAAGAGGTAAGTTCCTATTTAATGGAATGGTGCAGATGGTAGATAGCTATCATCCTGAGGTGATGTCACAGTGTGAAATTACCTGTGGTGCTACTTTCAACAGGAAACTTTTCCGCAATCAGAGATCATTACATGGAGTGCTCTGAGCTCCAGAAAGATGTCTTCTACAAGGAACTTTGGAATTTCCAGAACTTTGGCAGTCGGTACAGCTTTGGTGACAGTGTTGCAGTTGAGGCAGTCAGTGCAGACTCTCATCCATCAGTTCTTTGGGAACCTCCCAAGAGGTCAATTCCAGTTCGATGGAGTGGTGCTGCTGCAAGTGGGGTTGGTACCAGATGCACCAGAGGTGATAGTGGCATATGCTTCTGTCATTGGCATTTCTTACAGTGATTCAAATGATGTCTAACAGTTCAGTGGAGACCTGCCAATGACAGCTGCATCTGTTTCTGTCAAGAGTCTTCACAAATCTCAGGTGACAAAATGTTGGAATATCATAGAAATATTTCAGGATACCTGGTTGTAGATAAGAAGGGGTGACAAACAATCATTTCCACTTCACTGGATCATTTTTGCTCTTATACAATGCTATGTTTATTACCTGGAATTCTTCATTTCTTCCAGGCTACTGCAGTTTTCAGCAGTGCTGAATCTTCCTTATATTCCACAGCAATGTCATTTAATACAGTGATGACTGAGATTTCATCCAAACTGCTGTGTTCTGCCAAAAGAGTCTTCAAAAGCCACTCCACACCCTTGTGTTTGTGTATGTTTTTTGTAAATATGCACTTATTCAAATTCAGGTGGAGGTCTACACTCTGAACACACTTCCATAAAGTTGACACTTAGCTTATGTGTTCTTCAGATGTCTTCAAAAAAATGACAATGTTACCCAGATAGCAAAGACACATTATCCATTTAAGGTTTAAAAGCAGATTGTCAAACATACATTCTTTTGTGTGCTGTGGTTCTGCTGCTGTGGGAGAGGAACCCTCAGACAGGACACCAATTGTGAGTACACATATAGATTTTATTACAGAAGTATACTTGTTGACAAAACAGCAACAACATGTGTGAATATGCTAGCCCTGACGATAGGCCCATTCTGCACTTAAGTTCACTCCATTAATCTTGGGAGCAGTCCATGTCCAGGCAGTCATCATATACTAGGAACACAGTAATTGAAGTGACACATAAACTCAAGGAAGCTAGCACAAGGGCTAATGCAAGAATGAGGAACCCTCAGACAGGACACCAATTGTGAGTACACATATAGATTTTATTACAGAAGTATACTTGTTGACAAAACAGCAACAACATGTGTGAATATGCTAGCCCTGACGATAGGCCCATTCTGCACTTAAGTTCACTTCATTAATCTTGGGAGCAGTCCATGTCCAGGCAGTCATCATATACTAGGAACACAGTAATTGAAGTGACACATAAACTCAAGGAAGCTAGCACAAGGGCTAATGCAAGAATGAGTCCAGATGTTGATACTGTATGTAGATGTCATCAGTGTGCAGAATTGGATAAACATCTTTCTTTGTGATTTTGTTCATTTGTCAGTAGTTGACACAGAAACAGCATGAGCCGTCCTCCTCCTTCACAAGGACCACAGGAGAGGAGCAAGGACTCACTGAAGGTTTATTGACATCATCTTGGAGCATCTTCTCCACTTTCACCTGGGTTATCCATCGTTCAATAGCTGGCACTCAATATGAACACTGAGTAATTGGTGGATAATACCAACTGTTGATATGGTGTTTTACCGTGGGCCACTTGGTCCGTCTTTTCTTCACTCCAAATTTGAAAGCACTGAAAATTGGTGCAGAATGGCTATCACTTGCCAATGTTGTTCATTGTTAGGCCAGGTCCTTTGACAGTTTGGTGGTAGCCTCCTCCCTGGCACTGCATGTACTGGTAATGGAACACAATTCTTCAATGATGACATTAAGCTGCCCTTCCTGCAGTGGTTTGGTTGTCTTTACACAAGTACACTTATGATGAGATGTGGTTGCTTGTGATAATTAATGATACAAAGTTCTCCTTAACCACCTACAATATTTGCAATTGTCGCTGACATGTAGATTTCTTTTGTAAGCCTCAGTAGCAAAATAATTCTGATGAACATAATTGTTTCACCCTACACTCGATTATACAAACTGTGACATGATATGAGATGACATTTCTAATGTAATTTATATGCACAAATTTTTAACCTTTGCATCATAGAAATGATAGTTCTGTAGTGTGTATCATCTGCAGCATCCTATCTCAAAATTTATTTTTCCTTGACCCAGTGGAAAACTGAGGGGAGGGGGGCAGCCCAAATTAGTCTTTGGTCCTATAATCATCTGTTCCTATGTAAAGGAAATGAAGATGATGTTTTTGTAACATGTACTCTCAGCAAATACAAATGCAGCATTAGCAGTCACCATTGGTCCAACAATTCCCTTTAGTTTTTACTTCTTATCTTTTTACTTTATGTTTGTCAGTACATTGCTAAAGACAAGGAACTCTTACTGTGAAAAAACTTATGTAATTGACACATCAGTGTTCACACTTTGAACTGAATCTCCATGTATGAAGAAAGCTGATGGTATTCAGATGGAAAACATGCTAAAACAGAATCAACACAGTCATAAGTTGATTACAAAACCTACCTTGGGGTTTTCTTTATAATGTTTATAAATGTGTATGTAAATCATTACACACCAAAAAATATTGAACAACAAGCAGGAACATAGAAAAAGATTATAACTGGCTATGGTTTTGAACAAAGTTCTTCTTCACACACTCTTACACACGTGTCTGTGAGCTGCTGTGTACCTAATAAATCTTCTTCCTGTTCTAATTTCTCTCTATTCTTTCTCTCTCTCTCTCTCTCTCTCTCTCTCTCTCTCTCTCTCTCTCTTTGCCTCCCCCTTGCCTTTCTTGTTATCATATTTAATGGATATTATGTTTTTCATATGTAGGAGGCAAAAGTGTGGGACATTATCCTGTGGTTCTTCAAGATGCAAGAATTTGGATACATGACAACTGCATTCCTACTGCTTCGTTTGGACAAGACCTTACACTATTGGAAATCCATATATTTCATTGGGCATCTCATTGCTGCAGTGCTGTACCTTGTGGGCATATCTATCGAATACTGTGTTCATAAGAAAAAGAAAGAACACTGATTACACATCATGTTTTCATGATGCCTCTATTTTCTCTCTTATACATCTTTTGTAGCTTGAGAGACCTCTGTTAGTAATATGTAATGTGTGTCAATTTGTGATATTTTGGGAATGGTATTGTGTATAATTCTATTATGGCTACAACCCAATCCTGTGAAGCAAACAGCTAAATTTTATAAAGATTATAAAGGGTTGTGACAGTGGATAATTTACTTTTGAGGCTCAGGGAGTAAGGTATAATCATGCATAACAAGGCAAAGAAGGGGAATATGCTACTGGTGAAGTACTACATTTCCTAAAATAAATTTAATTTCTAAGCATTATATTTATGTTAATCAGAAAAATAGTGATAAATGGTATGACAAATCAGAGTTAAAATGTTAATCATTAAGTGATTGATTAGGAGAAAGTGCCAACAGTATGAGAGCTTAAGTTTTCCTCTAATACTAAAATATTTATTTAAAGTAATTGGACTGATAAAAAACTCTGCTTGCCACTGGCTCCTTCTGGCAGAAGGGTTGAGCGGAAGAAGAAGGGATGAAAGGAAAGGACAGGTGAGGTTTAGAAAATTGACAGAGTTTTGAAAAGTTACCCTGAACCCCGATTCGGGGGAGACTTATCAGGTCAGATGAGACGAAAAGATTGATTGTTGGCGACTGCAGCAGAAGAGATTTGAAAACCTGAAAGCTTAAAGGTGTAAGATAGACAGAGATTATTGACAAAGAGTTAAGGAAAGCTGACTGCATTGTACGTGATAGAGGTGGAGGATGGGAGAAAATAAACAGATCAGAAAATAAAAAAAATAGCAAAAAATACAAGGGATGAAGAAAGGAATAGTTACTGAGAAGAAATGCTGAGACCAAAGAAATTAATACGAGGGCTATTCCGAAAGTAAGGTCCGATCGGTCACGAAATGGAAACGACTATGAAAATCCGATAAAGCTTTGCACAGATGTGTTGGGTAGTGTCTCTAGTATAACCCCAGTTAGCATCACGTCGCTCTTCTCATTTCTGAGCTCGCAGTGAGTGCGTAAAGATGTCTAGAAAATAGTGTCTGCCGCCAAGTACGGGGGCCTGGTGAGAAATTTCCCCTGAAGCTATGCAGCTAACATTACATAACTGTCGTGCTGTTTCGTCTTCAAGACAATTCTCAGCCGCATTCTGCAGGGGCAATGAAGATGCTCCTGCATCGTTTTCAAATGGAAATGTGAGAGTACCCACAATACAGCCCGTAATTGTCTCCCTCTGAGTTTCAGCTCTGGTCACATGAACCGCTGGTTATGAAGACAACATTTTGGCACAAGACAACGAGCCGTAGGCCAGCGTAGAGAATTGGCGGAGAGCACTGGCGGCTGCCTTCTATAGCGAGGGTATGGGAAAGTTGGTACAACGCTACGATACACGTCTAAGTCGAGTCGGCGACTATGGAGATAAGTAGCTGCAAGGTGTATCTAACTGTTGCAAATAAAACATTTTTGATTTTTACCGTGGTTTCCATTTCGCGACCTATCGGACCTTACTTTCGGAATAGCCCTCGTATAAATTAAGGCTGGATGGGTGACAAGAACCAAAAACATGTTGTAATGTGAGTTCCCACCTGTGGAGTTCTGAGAAATTGATGTTGGGGGAAGAATCGGGATGGCACATGTGGTGAAACAGGCAATGAGGTCATGACTGTCATGTTGTAGAGCATACCCTGAAACAGGATATTGTGTGTTGGCAGTATACACCCTCTGTGTATGTCCAGTCATCCAAACTGATAACTTGGTGGTAGTCATACCAATCTAAATTGCTGAACAGTGTTTATGTAATAGCTGGTACACAGTGTGTTGCTGCACAGGTGGCTCTTAATTTGATAGTATATATTTTGCCAGCTATAGGACTGGTATTGGTGGTGGCAGGAGGGAGCATAGGGCAAGTCTTACAGTGGGGATGGTCTCAGGAATAGGAGCCATAGGATAGGGAAATGGGTGCAGAAAGAGCATAGGGTGTGACAAGGATATTGCATAGACTTTTTTTTAAGGAGGGGGGGGGGGGGGGGGCACCAAAAAGCTATTCTAGGTGTTGAGAGGGAAATGTTGGATGGAATGGATCTCATTTCAGGGCATAGCATTCTCAAAATAGTTGATTGAGATACTGAGGGACAAGAAGAGATGTATTCCTAAGTTGTTTCTGCAGAGATGAGCGTACCATGATTGTATGTAATGGCCTGGGAAATCTGCTTTTGAACTAGCCTGTTGGAGTAATTACATCCTGGTGTGGGGGATGGCAATTGCAGAATGCAAGTGCTGTTGTTTGTTTGTAGTTTTCATGTGAGCAGAAGTGTGTAGCTGACCCTTGGTGAGGATAAGGTCAACATCACACGGCATAGGATTTGGAATAGGACCATATGAAATGTAACTGGGAAAATGTATTTAGAGATTTACAAATTTCAACAGGTCAGCCTCATTGTGAGTCCATATGGCAAAGACGTCCTCATTTCATACAAACCAAACCAGGGGATGAAGGATTATGGAGCCCAGGAAAGCCCCCACCAACTGACCCATGAAAAAGCTGGCATAGGAAGGAGCTATCCAGGCTCCCATGGCTGTATTCCTGATCTGTTTGTTTGTTTGCCCCTCAAAGATGAAATAGTAGTTGATAAGTACCTAATTGATTAAGGTGAGCAGGAAGGATTTCATAGGTTTGGAATCAGTTGGGCACAGACTGAGGAAGTTTTCAGCAGTAGACAGAACATGTATATGGGGGATGTTGGTATAGAGTGAGGCGACATCAGTGGTGGTGGCAAGGTGTATGATGGGATTGGGACAGACAGATTTTAGATGATCTAGGAAATGGTTGATGTTTTTAATATAGGAGGAAAGTATTTGCAGGTGTCGTTCAACTAAGATAGACAAGGGCACCCATACTCGGCGGGTAAGGGGGCAGGCTGCTGCCCCCTCCACCACTAGCTCTCAGAGAAAGGAAAGTACATAGCATAGTCAGATGTTTTCCTTTCAAGAAAATAATTTAAAAGTAGGTATTGTGTGAGTTTTTAGCAGGTTTGGAACTGGAACTTCTTTTATGGCTACTTATAGGTTGCCATTCGTCTTGCAAAATGGTAAAAATACTCCAGGTCTGGCCCCCTCCATAAACTGTCATATGGGCACCCTGTAAGGCAGATATACATTTGATGGGTGCTTTGAAGCCAGCAACTGTGAAATAGCCAGGGTGATTGGGTTTGTGGGTCTTAAGAGAAAGGTAAAAAGTGTGGGGGGGGGGGGGGGGGGCATGCTTTGGGTGGGGTAAGAAGGTCTATGGATTGAGGTGCTGGTCTTTGTGTGGGGCATGAGGTTTTAAGAAGAGATTGTAGGGCTGTCTGTATCACAGGGGTGGAATCTTAATGGCAGAAGCCGTATATAGAGCTATCAGACAGCTGGTGTACATTCTTGCTTACATACCGTATTTACTCGAATCTAAGCCGCACTCGAATCTAAGCCGCACCTGAAAAATGAGACTCGAAATAAAGGAAAAAAAAAATTCCCGAATCTAAGCCGCACCTGAAATTTGAGACTCGAAATTCAACGGAAGAGAAAAGTTTTAGGCCGCACCTCCAAATCGAAACAAAGTTGGTCCATTGTAATATGAGACACAATTTAGGTCGAATGAAGGACGATACAGCTACAGTAGTTTGGTTCGAGTCGTAAGCTTAGCAGTTAAGCTTTACCAGGTAGCCATTGCTAAGCGTCAGGCGCTCCGTCCGTATTTATACGGGTACCCTTCCTTTTTCACGTGCTTCGTCTGGTTTGAATCGATTGCTTATTTTGCTTTGATCTGATAAGTGCCGTTTTCTTTGTTATAGGTGTTTACGTCACTCTAAGCTGAAAATGCATTACTGTACTGTGTCATGCATTGTTTGTCGCATTTTGATAGTGCGTGTTTACGGCCTGTCGCCGCTCGCGGCATGACTTGCTTTTGTGCGCGCTACCGCCGCTTAAAAAAAAAGAGGAATCGTCTCATTAGCGAAACAATGGCAAGAGACTGCTATTTGTTGTTACTTACACTGCTGCTTTCTTTGATAATGATCAACACGAACCAAATGCGTATGATACAACATGCGTATGGTAGAACATGTTCTGAACGAGAGTTTTGCGAAAATTTTCCTCCGTTTGAAAATCTTTGCGGCCGCTTCTTTAGTACATCAAATTCTGCACAGAAATTAGTCATCTTACATTTAAAATCTAGTCAGTTACCGTGCTTCATTTCTGACTGTATCACTATTAGGCATAAGAATAATACGAATATAAACATGACACGATACGTATATTCTTCCGCGTTTGCTGTTGTCTCACTCTAGTTTCGTTGTTTATTACGCAGACAGGATTTAAATGAGATAGCAACAAACACGAAAGAATACATGGCAAAATGTTTATATTCGTATTATTCTTATGGTGAAGAGAATACTGCATGCGATTCACATTTCATCAGGTTCCTATTAGCAACCATCTCTTCTCACAGGTAGGAAAAAACTCAGAACGTAGAGTTGGCCATATTGACAAACATCCCTAACAGTCTTGCCATTGAAATTCTGCTACATTCGAAGATGAACATTACGGAATTTGTATTTACTTCGTTGGATAATGTATGAAAATGCAGTATTCGAAACTCGGGGCGGAGAAAAAAAAAGCTCGTCTTCTACCTTTTTTTTAATTTATTTACTGATGCAGAGGTTTTGGCGCCAGTATTTATCTTTGTGCCCACAAAGCATGCTTGTGTAGCGCTACATATATTCGACGGCAGAAGTTAGTTGTGGCGGCACCTATCAACATTTTTCATAACTTCTGCTTGCTTTGCACTCGATTCTAAGCCGCAGGCGGTTTTTTGGATTACAAAAACCGGAAAAAAAGTGCGGCTTAGATTCGAGTAAATACGGTACTCCCATCAGTTACTAGGAGGATAATGATGGAGTTGTCGTTTCCAGGGAACAAAGAGCCTGGAATCCTGCAGAGTACAGGTTAGGATCATGTTATAGGGGCACAAGAAAGGATTGTGGAACATTCTGGATGTTAAGAATTCTTCTTGGCCAGACCCATGCTCCTTCTGAACCCATTTCCCTGCCCTATGGCTCCTACCCATATGATTGTTTCCACTGTAAGACTTGCCTTATGCGCCCTCCTACCATCACCTATAGCAGCCTGAGACATGTCATGTACTGGCTGTTACAAAAACACTGTTCGGCCATTTACATGGGTATAACTACCACCAAGTTATTCAGTTACGATGAATGGACTTAGAGGACGTGTATTGGCAACACGCAATATCCTATTGCATAGCATGATCTAGAACGTGACAGTCATGACCTCGGTGCCTGTTTCAACACATGTGCCATCTGGATTCTGCCCCCAGGCACCAGCTCCTCAGAACTCCACAGGTGGGAACTGATGTTCCGCTGTGTCCTTGGGTCTTGCCACCTACCTGTGCTTAATTTATGTCAATTTCTTCAGTCTCAGCATTTCTTCTCAGTAACTATTTCTTTCTTCATCCCTTTTAGTTTTCTATATCCTTTATTTTCTGACCTGACTGTTTTTCCCCATCCTCCACCTCCACCACATACATAGCACTTAGTATTCTGCTCTTATTAACTCCTTGCCGGTAATCTGTGTCTTGCTTATTACCCTATCTTCGCCTTTAGGCTCTCTTTTCCAAATCTCATTTGGTGCAGTCCTCAATAATCAATCTTTCCTTCTCATCCTGCCCAGTAAGTCTCCTTTGACCTGGAGTTTGGGATGATTTTTCTGAACTTTCTCTGTTTTCTAAACCTCAACAGTCTTTTCCTTTCATCCCTTCCCCTTCAACCTTCTGCGAGAAGTAGTAGCCACTTGCTCTGAAAGTCTTCACATTTACTTAACCTTTATATTTGTTTTCTCCTGTTGCCAGTTGGTGAATAGATTTTTTTCTCTCTCCATTTAAATTTTATTTTCAAAAATTGATTAGTTTCATTAAAATATTTATTTAGATGTTTCTGACTTATGGTACTAATAAGTGTTGTTTTGATAATCTGTGAACCTGTTTTTAACGTCTAGCAGTAAACATTTCGCACTGGTTTATGCAAGTTCTTAACTTTCTTTCTGATGAAGCGTATTGTTACATAGCTTTTATATAGGATCAAAAGTCAATGACATACTGCATAAATATTTCATTGGAAACATGTTGAACACTGATGACTAAGACTGTCTTAAAAAGTTATGTTGGTTGAATAGATATATTTAAAGCCTGTTGTGACAGTAGATAAAGTATTTATATTTTTGTCTCAAAGTTGTTAAGAGTCTAGTTCTGATACATTGAAGGTTCAAAGAGAAAGGAGAGAGAAGAAAGATGTCTAATGAATGTATTGTACAAAGCAATGTTGTGTGCTTGTGTAGACTTTTTTATAAGTTCAAAATTGCCACATTATTTTGAAGAGGCGTACTGCAAATTGAACAGTTGTCTGGTTGTTTCTAACCCATACATTTTCTGTGAATCGGTTTCATTTTGCTTTCAATTTCTGCAAAGCCTTAGCACAGCCTAAGTGCATGTGTTGAATAAAACTTCAGACCCAGTCTCTGCCCTCAGTAAGCATAACTTAATTATCATGGATCCATTGGGTTCATATCTTGGTTATGTTCACATTTTTTGTTTATTCACAGGTTCATTTGATTTCAATAATCAGCCCACTGCTGAATGGAACAGTTTATTCATGGTTCTTTTTTTAATATTTGCTCTCACATTCCTAGGCTAAGCATTTAATGGACAGTATCACTGTCCTTGTTTATCATATATCTGTGATATTCTATTTTTTAGAGGAAAGTGGGTAAAATAACTGTTTGGTTATTTGCCGAGTACTGTAATATTTCTTACTGTATTTTTTCAGGCATGAAGTAAATATATGGGTGACAATAATCTTTTTTTTTACATCTGTAATGAAAATACCATCTGAAGATTTTATAAGTAATTTTGTAGACTGTCGTGTATTTTTTATACCTTGTCATTACCATTTTCACAGATCATTCGTAATGGATGTCTTACATGGACTAAACAAATCAATAGAAAATCAGAACATATTTTTCTTAAACTTCTTCAGATCTCGCTGTCAGTCCTATTTTATGCCGATGTACACATTAGAATAGAGTTCCCGAGAATTTCATGTAAATTTTTTCTGCTTTTCCTTCCTTTATATTTTTAAAGGAACCTTGACATTCACAATTTATCGTTATCATACTCTTATGTTTTGTAATATTTGTACACTTCTTGTTGATGGTGCTTTCATGATTCTTCATTTGCCAGAGTTCTGCAAGATGTGGATATGAAATATTGTTTTTAAATTGTGTGGGAATAACGCAACATCAAGATTGACTGTATTTGATCCCAAGAGTGTATACCTAATTCTTCATATAATGTACACCTACCTCATTCATAGTATTAATGCAGTCAAAATATTTGTGAAATGATTTGCCTAAAAGTAAGACGTAAAACAGTTTAGAGAAACATGTAACATGCCTTTGAATGAGACTTCAAATGAAGTACAACAAATGAGGCATGTCAAATATTTTGCTGATCTGTTTTACTTCTTATTTTTAGACATTCATTTCACAAAACATTTGGCCATTTATATTTTTTTCCAATTTGTTTCCCATGTTTTGTTCTGAAAGCATGGAATATAATATTTTTAAAAAATCTGTTGGTTTTCTATTTTTATTGTTATTATTAAGAGTGTACAGATGAACAGAGAGCAGATGAGTTTAGTTTGCATTATACTTTTATATTTATTGTATTTCTTCAAATGAAAGAAATAATTCCATGGTTTGTACACAGTGTAACTTGTTATATGCAAAATAGCTAGGCCTTGAAGAGACCTTTTTTTTTTTTTTTTTTTTTGCGAAATGTGGAATTAGACTTCGCACTGGTCTATTTGATGGCCCATTTGTCCATTTCCGACTCTTCATTGGGCTCTGAAACTTCGAAAAAAAATATAATGTGTAATTTCTAGGGAATTTTGTTTTCACTCCACTCAAAAATTTGACTAAAAAGTTTAATGCAGTTTTGTCTCATTTCTATAATGATAGAGTCATTATAATATATTTACTACATTGAGTAAAGAGTTAGCAATCAAAATTTTGAACATACGCAGAGCATATAAAATCAAGGAGCACATCTTCTGGAAGTAATTGTTGAACAACATGTATGTAAACAAGTAATAGCATTTATGTAATTTCAAAATATAAGAATGAATTAAACAGAACACTATATTTAAGTTTGTTATTATTACTGTAAGAAACATGCCTGAAGAGCAAATATATTTGTACAAATTGTTATATTTTTAATTGTGTATTTAATGATTTGTCGGAAAAGTTTTAAAGAAATAAAACATTATTATAAAAAGCATAAAACTTTGTTGCATCATATCAGGATTCTGTTCGTTATAAAGAAAAAGCTGCATAAAGATGAAAAAAGTGGAAATGCAGTCATTGTAGAGTCCTGATTGCAAATAATGATGATGATGATGATGATGACGATGATGATGATGATTGCAGTTCAAAGGCCTATAGTATAATTCAGATGTTACAGCATTCCTATGCCTGTGCCACTGAACTCTTAATAATAAATGTATCATTAGTTTTCCACTCAGAGTTACTGAACAGTTGTGTCCATGTCGTTGCGTAACAAATTTTTGAGCAACAATTGGAAGGAGAAAACATTTTGCTAATAACTTCTCCTAATGAGCAATTCAACAAATGGAAAGAGAGCAGTGAAAAACTAAGTGGAAGCTGGTCCATGTAAAGTATGCCGTTGATCAGTAGTACATGAACTGGATTCTCGAAAAACAGAATGTGTGAACCCATATGAATCTGCAGTCAATCTCTGTCAAAAATGTGTCCCAATGTGATCTAAGTTGTGAGTATTAGTCCATGCTGTTTTTGAGGTATTGGACACATGTGACCAACGAGGAGGTTCAGAAGAACTTTGAGGCAGTATCTCACATAAAAGATATAAAAAGCTCTTTAAGTTCATCTACAAACATGGGTCCACACCTACTCAGAGGCACAAGAATGCTGTTTTGAATATTCATATTATAAAACTTGCACAAGAACAAGGAGGAAAGATAAAGGACAAATATAATAATGCCTGTACATACAAACAATATGCAAATGATCTTTACTTCAAGAAGTAGAATATTTGAACAACAGAGTGCCCACAAATCTTGCCAGAATGTAGGAGGGGGTACCCAAGAAAACACAGAGTTATTTTTTAAAAGCTGTACATATTCAAACTGTTTACAAAACAACCTTATCCCCTACAAAATACTCTCCATTACAACTAATACATTTGTCCCACCAGTGCTTCCACTGTTCAAAACATTTTTATAGTAATCTTTAGAAATGGTTGACAGCTGCTCTCTCGTTTTTTTCCCTTGACTCCTTCAGTTTTGTCACATCGATGTCCTTTCAAGCTGCTTTTCATGCAAGCAAATAAGAAAAAGTCGCATGAAGCCAGGTCAGGCGAGTAAGGTGTGTGGGACAGTGGCAACATGCCATTTTCAGCCAGAAACTGTCCAACAGATATGTCCGTGTGTGCAGGTGTGTTGTCATAGTGGAAGAACCAGTCTCCTGTCTGCCACAAATAGGGTCTTTTTCACAAACACTGTTGCACAATCTTCTTAAAGATTCCAAACAAAAGGTTTGTTTAACAGTCTGACCTAGAGGATCAAACTCTGATGAACTAAGCCCTTGGCATCAAAAAAGCAAATCAGCACTGTTTTGATGTTGATTTGACTTGAAACTTTGTTGGACAGAGTGATGATGATGTCTTCCACTGGCTTTTGACTGTTGTTTTTTTTTTCTGGGTTGTAACCATAGCACCATGACTCATCACCAGTAATGACCTGTGACAGGAAATCTAGATCAGTTTCAAACTGTTGTTTCAAAGCACGACATTTTTCGACTTGATGCTCCTTTTTATTGTCAGTCAGAACTGGAGGAACAAATTTTTCAGCAATGCTTTTCATTCCCAAATGTTCCATTACAATTTCCTGAGCCAAGCTCCAAGATATCTCACTAATCACTGACAGTTGATCAGTTGTCTGTCAGTGGTCTGTGAGCAGAAGCTCTCGAATTTTTTCAATGTTTTTGTCGATTTGGGCAGTTGATGGATGTCCAGAATGAGGTTTGTCATCAATTGACATGTTGCTGTTTGTAAATCAAAGAAACCAGTCATACACTTTGAGTTTTTCCCAACACACAATCTTGGTAAGCTGTTTTCAACATTAAAACAGTTTCAGCAGCATTTTTACTGAGTAGAAAACAAAATTTCACAGCTGCACCTTGTTCACTTAAACTTGCCACCGTAAAAAATGAAAGAAGAATAAAACAGCTCTAGCAAAAACAATCACTGCAGATGGACAGAACAAGCCAGGTTGACAACACAGGCAGCACTGAACTGGCAATGGTTACGCTATATACGCCTAGTGGCAGAAATGCATGCAACACAAGCTCCACCCACAGCAAAGTTACCCCGGGTTTTTTCTTGGGTACCCCCTCGTAATTCCATTGAGCACATCTAGGACAATCGCATCCCTGCACATTGATGATTAGCTTTTGCTTGCTGGGTATCAAAATCAGTTGCTGGTTCTCTGTGCCTTACTTGTGGCACTTCACATATGAGGAATAATGCTCACCACGTCTGTGGCACACTCAAGTGGCAGATGCCTCTTGGTCCTGTCAAATGGTGTGTAGCTCAGGGAACACTACTTTTAGCAGTATATAGGTTTGCCGTCATAGGATTTCTGAGCTGGTGGGGTAAACAGTTCACAGTGGTGTACGTCGCAAGATTACAGACTGTGTATTTATATGAGATTTTGTTTGCAATAACCTAACTGTGTTAACAACTGATTAACCCCCCAGAAGAACTTGTTTTTCTTCCCACTTGTGTAGATGTGGAGAATGTGATTCAGCATAGTCACAAAGTATGTAAATCACATAAAATTCTGTTACTAATCCTGTAAGCACTGAAAGATTAGACTAAACATCTGTTCATTTACCCTGTAATCATCAACAACAAAGTGATTGCTTGTGAAAGTGTGTAACATGATTCTAACAAGGGAACCGCCCCATCGCACCCCCCTCAGAATTAGTTATAAGTTGGCACAGCGGATAGGCCTTGAAAAACTGAACACACATCAATCGAGAAAACAGGAAGAAGTTGTATGGAACTATGAAAAAATAAGCAAAATATACAAACTGAGTAGTCCATGTGTAAGATAGGCAACATCCAGGCAGGTGTAAACACATGAGCGCCGTGGTCCCGTGGTTAACGTGTGCAGCTGCGGAGCGATAGGTCGTTGGTTCAAGTCTTCCCTCGGGAGAAAATTTTAATTTTTATTTTCAGACAATTATCAAAGTTCAGGCACTCACATATAATCATCTTCGCTCTCCAAAATTCCAGGACATGTTCAGATTTGCTTGGACATATGCAGGATTTGACGGTTTACACACGGAAAAATTTGAAAACGTTAAAAACATGTTTTGACAGAGCACAGACAAAACTGTGCGACTGTGAAACTGTTGCATTCATTTGTTGCAGTTTATGTGACAAACTCTTATGTTTTCACACTTTTTTGGAAGTGATTATCACATCCACAAGAAAACCTAAATTGGGCAAGGTAGAAGAATCTTTTTACCCATTCACCAAGTGTACAAGTTAGGTGGATCGACAACATATTCCTGTCATGTGAAGCACATGCCATCACCAGTGTCATATAGAATATATCAGACGTGTTTTCCTGTGGAGGAATTGGTTGACCTATGACCTTGCAATCAAATGTTTTCGGTTTCCATTGGACAGGCACGTCCTTTCGGCTACTAATCGCACGGGTTTGCGGTGTGGTCGCAAAACACAGACACTAAACTTATTACAGTGAACAGAGACATCAATGAACGAACGGACAGATCACAACTTTGCGAAAATAAAGAAAGAAAAATTTTCACTCTTGGGAAGATTTAAACCAGGAACCTCTCATTCCGCAGTTGCTCACGCTAACCACGGCGCTCCTGAATGCAGGTTGTCCTAGACGTTGCCTATCTTGCACATGGACTATATATTTTTTGCTTATTTTTTTCATAGTTCCACACAACTTCTTCCTGTTTTCTCGATCTGTGTTCAGTTTTTCAAGGCCTATCCACTGTGCCAACTTATAACTAAATCTGAGGGGGGGTGCGATGGGGAGGTTCCCTTGTAAGTACAATGTAAATGTAACAGCTGTCACATTCAGTTTGCCCTTGCCACAAAGCTTAGACTGATAGCAAACAAGCAGCTTTAATTCTATTGGTTGGTACCCAGAAACTAATGGTGGACACTGTGTTTTATGCACAACCACATCAGACATTAAAAGTATGCAAACTCACTTTGAAATTAACACTGCACATGCATTTATAACACATCCCCTCAGAAGGCACACAAAAAATATGCAACTGCAGCTGCATTAATTTAAAAGAAAAAGAGAGTGTAAGTAAAAGAAAAATACTTGCAACTAATGGTGGGTCAATAAAGCTACATTGAAAGTTAATAGTTTGTTTCCAGCAATTTTATTTAGGTAAAAGAAAAAATGAAACAAACAATTTACAATTTGAACTGCTGAATACTGTTAGTCTTCAACTGGGGAGAGTGCACAGCAATGCAGCTTATCTGTTTGTTGTTGAGGAGGTGTGGCAGCATCTTGAGATGACATCAGCGGCTTGTGATGTTGCAGATGAAGTTATTACAGTAATTCTATTTGTTTTATTTCCACAGGTCTCTTCTGGTTATGTTGCAAAGTCACCTGCAGTCGCATTCAACAGGCTAGTGGCTGAAGAAATGCAGCTGTTGGTGAGGCCACAGGTTTAGCATGTACACGTTTATTGCTTGTTAAACACACCTATTTCCCATTTCAGTACCTTATACACTGTTTGTGATAATTTCCGACCACAATACAACTGTTTGTCTTGTTTGCATATGACTACTACAATTGCAAATTTAGTCAGTAAAACCGTTCTTGCACCCAATGCACAATTGTAATTATTTTCTCAGCAACAGTTACGGCTTCAAACACTCAGCTGATCATTTAGAAGACAAATACAATATATGGTTTTATGGAGCCTTGGCTTGCACAATGTGGTTAAATGTAAAAAGCTTCAGTTACATGTTGGTAGTAGTAGCTATAATGCCTAAAGCATTGCCAGTACTGGTTGAGTCACAGTTGACTTAGTAATACACAAAGTATACAATCATTCTGTTCGTAAAGATCACTTTAACTTTCATTACGCACTGTTGTCAGTCATAAAGTTCCACAATTCATTGTCACTGCAAGTTTTTGCAGCTGAAATCAACAAAAGTTTTTGCAGCTGAAATCAACAAAAGTTTTTGCATCTCAAATCAACAACGCACCTCTGTGTTGGAAATGTGTGGACACTGTATTTTTCCATCGTTTATAACCGTGCATAGGATACATTGTGCCAAGTGCATTAGACCTCCATGAAATGGTATTCTATGGTTTTTGATTGCCAACGAATGTGGTCTGTAGCCTGAATCTAAAGGGTGTTATGTGTTAATAAAATACAAGCTTTATTTGATCCCTAAACAATATTTCCTTGTAATTTTGCTGCACTGTCAGCAAGTGAAATAGTAAGGAAGGGTAACAAGGTCATCCTTGATATAGAGGGAGCCAAAGTAATTTACTCTTTTGGTGATACTGTAGTGACAGCTACTAATGTAGAGGTATGTACAAATTAAATACAGTTCAAGATATTGCTGAAACAGGAAATCACCCTGTTTGTGCTGCAAAAGTTTTCTTGTGGCACAGGAGACTTGGATATTTGAATAGAAAAAGTGTGCCCTTGTTGAAGAATATGACAACTGGGGTGGAAAATTATGGAAAGAATAAGGTGCAATGTGAGGTGTGTTTGCAAGGGAAAAAGGCCAGACTGCCATTTAAATCGAGTCCAAGCAGATGCACAAAAGTTTTGCAACTGATTTATAAGATCTCTGTGGACCTATGGGGAATAAATTTATGGTTAACTCATGGAAAGATTTATTTTCACATATAAATTAATTGTACAGAAGTATGCAGTTTGTGTGACATTTAGTGTCCATGAGACAAAACAAGGAATAACAAAATAGTCAAAAACAAAGAATTAATATAATGCAGTACATAACATTGGAACTCTCGTACAGTCTACAACAATGTACCATAAATTTTATATAGTGGCAGTCATTCCACAATCCCCTCCCCCTCTTCCCCCACCCTGTGCCCCCCTCTATCATATTCAACCCCCCACGCGACACTACAGTGTCAACAATACTTATTAAATCTGACACACCATACAGATTGCGTCATCATGTCCTTCTTGAAACCCGAGGATTTCTCTTTAGGATCAGTGTTTTCTTTTAGCTGTGGGCTTGTAGCAACTGCTTATGTTTCCTGTGTCACAGCATCCGATATTTGTCGAGGCTCCTCTGTAGCTTGCCAGTTGGGAGGATCTTTAGTTGCTGCCTCCCCCTTTTTCATTTTCCTCAGTGTCAGTTCTTTTTCTGTTGGCTGTGAATCTTGAGATGCTGATTTGATACATTCAAGAGCACCATGGTAGATAATTCATCGATGTCAATCTTGAAATTGTTATCATTTAAACTAATTACTGTTTATGGATCTTCATAAGAGGATTGAAGTGGTCTGTATACTGTGTCATTATGTAATAGCACATGCGAACACGTCTAAATCCACAAAGACAAATGTGCAGCATGCAGTTTGTTTCCGAGGCTGTACTGGATGAAACTGGTTTATGTGGGATTGCAACTTGGTAGCGAAGTGTGATGCTGCTATGGTTTCATCTCCCTTGTCATGGATGAACTCTCCGGGCAGATGTAATGATTGGCTGTACACTGTACCAGTGGCTTGGAGGTTAGGCTTGAAGGCTGTTCACAGTCTTAGTAAAACAATCGGTGGAGTTTCTGTCCACTTGCATGTTGCATGATGTTGAAGTGCTGATTTCGTTTTTCAGTGCAGATGTTCCAAAGAATGCTTGAATTTTTTCGCTGCAGCATAGGCTGCATACAGCTCGGGATCATACATCAGCCACTTCTGTTTTGAAAGTGGCAGCTTTTGGCTAAAGAATGCAAGCAGCTGCCAGCACTGGTTTATCCTCTGCTGCAACACTGCTAATACCACATTAGCGGAAGTGATGACCATTAATGCTAATGGCGCATTTGCTACAGGTGTGCTAATAGAGCTGCATTCATTGTTGTTGTTTTGATAGCATTGAAAGTGGAGTCTTCCTCATGTGTCCATTGCAATCTGTGATTGGCCTTTGAGCACCCTTCAAGAGTTCATTCAATGGTTCATGATGCAACACAAACTGCTGGTAGAAATTTATTCATCAAGATAACACCACAACTGCCGAATTGTAATTGGCTGTGGGTATGCTCATATGGCTTTCAACTTGCCTAGCGGTGTTCGGATGCCACATGCATCCATTGTGTAGCCAAGAAACTCTACTTCCTAAGTGCCAAAAATACATTTTGATGGGTTCACTATTGTGCATGGAAACGTTCAAACAACTTTGCCAAATGCTGTATAAGTTTCTCTTCAGATGCAGTTATAATGAGCACATTGTCCACATTTACATAACAAAATTTTTGTTCATGCATTATCTCATCAGTGAATTGCTAAAAAGCCTGTGGTGCATTACAGAGTCTGAACGAACTCAAATAAGCCAAACAGCATGGTGACAGCTGTCTTAGGAACATCTTCAGGAGCAACCAGATTCCGGTAGTATGCTCTGACCAAATCCCTTGTTGAAAAAATTGTTTTTCTTTGCATCCTGGCAGATAAATCTTCTATATGCAGCATGGGATATCTGTCTGGAATGCTTCTTGCATTCAATCGCTGGTAAACACTGCAGGAGCGCCAATTGGTCTTCTCTCTGGATACCATGTGAAGAGGGGCTGCCCAGCTGCTACTTGAAGAGTAACAAATACCGGGAGCTGACATGCTATGAAACACTTGTTTGATAATTTGTAATTTATGCAGTGCTAAACATTGAGGGCATACATACATTGGTGGCCCTGAGGTAGTGAGAGTATGATGAACCTTTGAGTGCTTGACAGGTGCTAACGGTAATGTCTGCCTCATAATCTGGGGAAATATTTTAGTAGTCGTGTATATTTTGTGTCCCCAGTAAAGTTCACCTTACCTTGTGTAGTCATGTTTGTTTTTGCATCACTTAATCACTGACAACATAGGTCCGGTACCAGATTGTAAAATTTCAGGAAGTCTGCTTCTCATATGGGGTGATATAATAGCCACAGTGAACTGCCACTAAAAGGTATGACACAGCCCGATGTTGAGGAGGTATAGTAATAAAGTGAAGTGTCCATATGTCATAATCTTTGTATCATAGCAGCATACAGGCAAGCATTGTCCAAACTGTGATGTGGTAAATTGGTCACAAGATACACTGATATTTCTGCTTCAGTGTCCATCAGGTACTGCACTTCTGTGTTGTGGTCCATAATAAACAAACGTTGTGTGTTGCTAGTGAACATTTAACTGCTACTGTAATGGCATCACAATTCACTTTACATGGTGGTATACGCTTCAGTGCATCTTCACCAAATTTTCTGTGGTACCAACATACATTGTGTGTCACTGGTAAACAATTCTGACTTCTTGATCATCAATGTGTGCACTGACTTTTATGTGCTTTTTGTAGCACAGTCATTTGTATTGTAAGCTCAGCTAGTTGAGACTGCAGTGACGACGTCACAACTCTTGACGTCTCATACATTTCCACTGCTGTTTGGCTAATGCATTAGAATCTCTGGGACATTCCGTTAAAATCTTCTGTGCATCCGACTGTAGTTGGGCTAACCATCATAACTGACAGTATTACTTGTAAGAGTACACAGGTAATGAAGCAGCTACGATGGAGTTCTGTTGCCTGATCTCTCTGTTTGTAAAAGCTTTTCCAAATGTTTAGCTTCAGACTGGGACAGTCGCACAATCAATACATTCTTTATGCAGCATATAATTTGGTTTCCGGAGGTGTAGCAAGAATGTCTTGAACTTTTGTGGCAATATCTTCCACTGACGCAACTACCATGTTAACTATATTTTGTTTCATCCGCCATAACTGGTGCTGAGATGAATTGGCTCTCTAATTGCCAAAACAGAGCAAGGAATTATATTGCAAAAGGGCAGTAGTTTGATCATAGCACTTCTCCATTACTTGATGCTGACTTTTTAGACACTGGCAAGGAAATCATATTTGTGCTGAATGTAAAACTGATGCAGTTGGTGTGGGAGTAACAGTTGTAGTTTTGATATGGCATAGGACGTCTAACACATCATGTAAGTGCTGTTATGCTTGATCATGTCGAGTAGCACCATTTGTATGTGGTTAACTTCTGTAAAGATTTATTTCCACATATAAATTGATTTCACAGTAGTATGCAGGTTGGGTGAAATTCTGTATCAACGAGACAAAACAAGAAATAACCATATAATCAAAAACAAAGAATAAACACAATGCAACACAGAACCATAGGACTCTTGTACAGTCTGTGCCACTGTACTGTGTGACGTATATAGTGGGAGCCACTACACAATTCCCCCCCCACCCACCCCCACCCACCCCAGTAACAGCAATACTTATCATTAAGTTTGACATGCTGTCCAGATGGCATCATCACACCTTTCTGGAAACCGATGGTCTTCTTCATGGGATCAGTGTGTTCTTCTAGCTGCAGGTTGTAGCGTGTGATGATGTTTCATGCATGGCAGCATCCAATGTTTGTCGAGGCTGCTGTATAGCTCTCCATCATGGACGATTTTTCTAGATACATTCATGTTTATTTTATAAAAACCAAAGATCAAGTGAATGATGTATTTGTTGTTTATTGTGAAATGGCTGAAAAACAAATTGGAAAGAAAATTAAAAGTATTAGATCAGACAATGGATCACAATAAGTAAACAGACAGTTTAAGAAACAATTGAGTGCAATCACCAATAAAAGGTAAATGGGATGTAAAATCTTAGAAATATATTTTTGTTGGCTACTGTAAGGATTCAAATAGATACGGAGTTTGAAATCCTGTGAATGAGAAGATAATAAGTATTAGAGATGTAATATTTTTAGAGGAATCTAAACATAAAATAAAGGAAAATAGTAAAAATAATACAGTAATTCAACCAAATATAAGATGTGATTAGTGCTGAAAAAGAGATGGAAACTGAAGCCAAGGAAGATGAAGGTAAAGAGCAAATTGATATGCTCCTAAGACTGAGACTGAGGAAGAAGATTTAATATAAGAAGTCAGTTTAAGGTATTCTATACCTATAGCAAAACCAAAAAGATTTTCAGAGTATGAAATATGTGTTGCCCAAATTGTCAACAATGAACCCATCACAGTCAATGAAGCCTTCGCAAGTACCAATGCTTAGGGTTGGAAAGAGGCTATTGGAAAATAATTACAACCAATTTTTGATAAACAGTACCAAAATTCAAAGCCTGGTAGTTAGTTAAGGGATATTGTCAGAAAGAAGGAAAACATTATAATAAGACTTTCTCAGCAGTGATTAAATATTCATCATTAAAATACCTTTTAGCTCTTGCAGTAAGAGAAGACCTATTAATTCATCAATTGGATGTGAAAAAAGCATATCTGAATGGAAAGCTGGAAGAGGAAATAAATGTGATTTCACCTGATGAAGTTAAAAAACCTTATCAAGGGAAAAGGAAAAGTTGGTGTTTGAAGAAAGACGCGTACGGATTAAAGCAGGGTGGCCATTGCTGGAATAAATGTTTACATAAAACTTTGATAAAACTGGGAATGCCACAGTTGAAAACAGATCCAAGTATATATTATAAAAGGCAAGGGAGAAATTACAATCATGGCTGTATGGATAGATGATTGTTTTGACCGATAGTGAAAATAAAATGGACCTTTTTAAGAAACAACTCATGAAAAGTTAATCAATTCTAAGGCATGAAGATTCTAAGAAGTACCAACAGAGAAGAATTATGAATTGATCAGTCTCTTTATACAAGAAAAATCTTAGAAAATTTCAGCATGGAAAACTGTAAGCCGATTTCTACTCCAAGGGAAAAAAAAGGGAAATATATTTCAAAGCTGTAGGAAGTCTACTGTAGTTAGAACAGACTTCCAGACCAGACATTGCATTTGCCTCAAATGCTATAAGCAGGTTTTGCAATGACGGATACATACTGACATAAAGCATCACTTTATAAGAGATCACTTGGTGCAGGGAAATATAATGTCAATTATCTATACACAGAAGAAATGTTATCTGATTTCCTAACCAAGCTTCTCAACAAAGATAAGTTTCAGACGTTGGTGAAACATTATGTTCCAACCTATGATGTGTAGTGTTCAGTATGAGAAAAATATTTGTTTAAGGGGTAGTGTTGGAGATACGTGAACAAATTATTTGTCAAGTGTGTACAGTTGTGCATAGGATACAGTGTGCCATTTGCATTGGACCTCCATGAAATGGTATTCTATAGTGTTTGAGTGGCATATCCCATGTGTAAAATGTGTTATGTGTTATTAAAATATAAGTTTTTACTTTGTTCCTGAACAATTTTTCTGTGTCATTTTGCTATGCTAAACTAAGGAATCCAACTGTCTTACCATGTTACCACATAAACACACACACTGACTCTCTCTCACTGTATGTCACTGCTCCACTGCACTTTTGATATCACTATCTGTGCTTTCATGTCTGCGATTTGCACTGCAGTTGTTCACATCACAGTTAATATTCCAAATGCAGATAAAATAAACAAACAAAAAATACATTACCAAAGATATGAATACTTAGTCTACGAAAGCAAAAGAAAGGAAGGAAAAAGGGATACCAAAATTTACCTATCACTACTGGCTATATTTCACAAGCTGAGTGGTAGGTTCCTCTAGTCCTTTTTAAGTGTAAGCTCTGTGCATGCATCAGGGAAACATATGACACAGGGAACGAAGATCTTGGCTTAACTCCTCAGATTGTGAAGAGGGTACAAACCTCTATAACGAATTCTCATCATGAAGGTGTGGCATGTTCCTGTGTGGTAAGTGGCTGTTGAGGCAAAACTGTCATTAGTGGGCAACGCCTGAGGCATCTAATGCACCCTAGTTGTGTAACACTTACCCAGGCAATCAGTGCTCTTGTGTGAGTGAACACCAACCGAAATCTTTGAAGAACAGCCCTGCAGGAATGACCACACTTAATAAATGAGAGAACTGTAGCAGAGCTTGTGTGTATCAAAGATTGTTTTCATGGCGTTCAAATATGCTGAAGTGACTAGAAATGGTCTCATCTTTTTGCTTTCAAAAAGCCTTTCCGTGTTTAGCAGGAACCTTTAAATCAGTGAAGCAACTTAGAAATGGGGCACTTCTTCTATGTATATCTATTCCTGTGTAAGACATTCACTTGCTAAAGGTGAAGCTTGTAACCTCCCCCTCACTTATCGACCTTAATGACAGTGAAAAATTAAACCACGTGTACCTAATGGAAATTTGGGAAAAGCAATCGTCACCGAAGTTAATCTGTCGGTAAAGAGGGAGGAAAGGGTTACATCTAAATGAAAGGAAAAATGCAAATGAAACTGGTGGAAATTAATTTTGAAAAGGGGTACAGTTAATAAAGAAAGTAAATGTGCGGTCATTACATTAACAGTTAACTGGCGTTAATTAGATATTTGAGATTTGGGGAAAATTACGGTTGCCAGTCCTATGGGCAACTACTATAATAACTGAAAAAGAAAGGTTATTGCACATATAATTAGCACTAAAAGTGTGGCAACTGAAGGTTGACACATGTGTGAAAACTGAATATTTGTTCAGAAGTAATAAATTTCGCTACACTCTGACTTAATTTAGCAGAAGAATTAATAAAACCAGAAAACTGAAAGTTAATTTAGTGACTGAAATTAATAGTGAGCTTGTTTCTGAAGCACTACAAAATTCAGTAAAATAAGGTTAGTCTTGGGCTACCTCAACGATCATTTCAAAAGCTACTTGAATCTACACGATTTAGTAATAAGAGATTTAACTTTGAACCTGAATTAAATGATTCTGAACAATTAACAATAGTAAAATTTAGTATGTACCAAGCTGAGCTGCTGTCACAGGTAAGCTAAAATATGGTAACAAAACTCGCACTCTTAATTTGTGCATGTGTAATCTAAATATTGTAGCCAGCTATGAATACCTTAACTGAACTTTGAAACTAAAGTAGTGAAATCGAATGATATTACTTTAATGCTGGTGTTTGAATTTCAACGACACTTGGGTTCATTCCGGAAAAGGAAGGGACCCTGCTTGGTAATGCAATTGGAACAATGAGCAACAAAGGTTCATGCTACGTTGCTCTAATTGAAAGAGGCAAATGGAACAATTTTAAAAGCTGAGGTCTGCCATACAGTTCTAAAACTTTATGTGCTTCCAGTCTTCCTTGCTGGTTGATTGAAGGTTTGAAGTCGTCGATCGAGGAGGTGGCGACAGTCACTCATTGTCGGCCGTCCCTGTTGCAGAAGCTGGATGTTGGCGCGCCTTCTTCTCGACACAGTTACCAGGCGAAACGGGCTCTTGATGTGCGCCAGCTAATGCTTCCCGTCCGTAACACTGTGTCAGAAACTATCATAGCAAGTCAAGCGCAATTACATGCTGCCAAACCCGGAAAGCGCGGCAACTCGCGGGAGCGTCACACAACACAACTGCTCCACCGCCCTACTCCAGCCAGACTCTCTCTGCCCATGCTCCATGCAGCAGAGTTAACACTACCAAAGATCCTAAACACTTTGGTTCTCCACACGACCTATCGATGTAGTCGTTCGATAGCATAGTTTTCCCTAGGCCAGACCCAGCGTAAAAAATACAAATAATATTTACAAAACAAACCAATTATACATCGACATAAATGCATAAATAGTAAAACAATTACAATATATAAAGACACAGAAATGTCGTATCTTCAGGTAACAAATAAAGGAAAAAAATTTATAGTACAATAGATGGAAATAGGAGGATATGCATTTCCGGCGTTACAAGCTGCTTGGCAAACGAAGCATATCTATTTAATTTCACAACGTCATGAAATTCATCAAGGGCACTGTGTCATGCATAAATCTAACGATGATGAATATCACAGAGTTAATATGAATAGGCAGAAGGTGGTGTTGATGTAAGAAACTTTAATTACCTCCTTTGTTATGCACATTGGATAACATTTATTGTAATAATTGTTCATGGAGTAATTAAATATTGTTGGACAGGTCTAGTGGTAGTTATAAAGAAAAAATACTCATCCCTCTTTTTTTTGGGAGGGTCCTCTTTAAATCCATTGCTTGAATTTCTGAATTTCTTCTGTCTGGAAGCCAGGTTCTCTTGTAAGTCTGGCAAACCTATAGGTTGACGTGTTTTTTGAAATAACATATTGATTCGCACATAATTTTCATATTTTAATAATTCTAGATACCTTGCTGCCATCCATTACAATATTCACTCAGAGAAATACATTCCATTTGTATGCAACTCCAGAAAACTTTACATTTCTCCTTCCTTTCTTCCCACCAGACAACATACAACCAACTGGCGCCCAGTTAACATTGTTCCAAAGTACATCAGTAAAGATATAGTGATACTAAGACAGAAATGTAGAACATTAAATCAAAAATAATTTACAGGAAATGAAGTTCACTCAGCAGTACAATAGAACAATTACGATAACATATATTCACATAAACAAAAATTCGTCTTTTTGCAGTACAATAATTTTATGATTTTTACCCCAGGGGCTAATTATGCTAGCACGACATATACTACTATACAGTCAGAGTTTAAAACATTACAAATAAGATCAAAGGAAGGATAAGGTCATAAATTTGAGAATATACATGGTCCATACGGCTTATTCCACTGTGAGAGAAAGTCTCGCAGGTGTGCATGATGTTTACAGATTCGAAAAGTAGAACATGCAGTAACACAAGTGTTTATGAAATCATAGGTTTCTGTGGTCTGAATAGTTGAAGGCTGGTAAAAAGAGGTGTCTGGTGTACGCTGAATTGGAGGGTGGTGTCTGATGGTTCTTTATACTGCTGATGGTCTTGATGATTTTTTTTTTATGAGTGGACACAGCTCCCAGGGTATTTCCTACATTTTGCAATGTAACAGCTTCAGAAACCAACGTTCCCTAATCACATATATGAAATATTTCACGAGAAAATTACAAGATAAACGAGGCTCTCAGAATCCGAATTTTAAAAAAAAGAGAGAGAGAGAGAAACATCAAAATTACTTTTTTATTGATTTGAAGTTAAATGAAAGTAATATCAGCAAACCCTTAGGCAAAAGCAAATACTATCTCATCTAAAACAAATTTGAGAAGGGTTACTTTTCACAAAAATTTTTTAGATTTTCTCAGATGTCATTAAGCTGTTGAATTTTGTACAAATACTAAGTAGCAATATTAAAGAAAACACTTATACTAAGACAAAACTGTAAAGCAAATATTAATGCATTAGGGGTAGCAAGACTAAAACTAACACTCAACAATCAGTAAATTTTAACTTGGATGCAGAAAATAATAAGATAACTGATTTGTTCTCTTGTACACTTGACTTCCTAAAGTTCTAAACTTACTCAATTTTTGAAAAGTTAGTACTATTTTGAAAATAGTCTTTTCCGTTACTTTCATCATAACTGTAGAATAGTAGTTTAAATATAAGTCCGGTGTGCTAACATGGCACAACTTCAATTGGGAATACCATGTAGTGTGTTTAAACATACAAATAAGTTCACTATCAATTTGGTTCAACTCATGGCTGAGGATACTATACAACATCAGTGAAATAACTTATATTTATAAGCACTATGGTGAGTGTCCATAGAAAACGGCATGTAACTAACACTTAAAGCACAAAAAAGAAAATGTCCTCCTCAGATCATGGGGTTGTCTGAAATTTACATACCATTTCCTGTAGAAAATTCACTTAAAGCTAGATAGAGTTGGAAAATGTCCACTTATGTAATACACAAAATTATATACTGTACACCGATGATATTATGTATCAAATTGTGGGAAGCAAGTGCCCACAAATTTCAATAACTCTCCTGATACCTTTTACATACTTCGGTGAATATAGGATTTGTTTGTTTCAGAATACTGTGTCATAGACATCTATGTAAAATTGCATGGTGACTTCTGCACTGTTTACAAGTAGTTCAAAGACAAAGAATAGTATACATATATTACTAGTTGTCAGACAGTATCTTCAAGGTATTTATAAAAATGATAAAATATTATGCAGTATTTATGGGGTATGGGTATAGTATTCAATGGCAAAGTAGTCTTGTACCTGTTAGTATCATTCAAGAATCACCCCCATACTCATAGTTGGTTACATAAATAACAAATCATCAAGTAAAAAATGAGCACTAAGATATTTAAAAGTCATTGTGTGGGATATGGTTGTATTGAAACACTTAAAAATTAGAATTTCTGTACAGATAAATGTTGATTATTACATATTTCAATGAGTCACCCAATGGTTGTAACACTTGGTGCACATCAAGCACAAGACAAGTTCAATATAAAGTCTCACATATAGAGTAAAATGTTTCAAAACTTAGTACATATCTTATCATGTTTTCAGAAAAGTAACAAAATAACCCCCACCTCTCATCCGATTTTCAGAAACAGTAACGAAACAGCTATATGTCTCAAGTGTATAGTCTGATACAGTAAGTAGTTCAATTCATATAGCCTTTTGAGTACTAAATACATCAACCATCAAGTACTCAGGTGTGTCATCCTGACTTACCTTATATGGTTTAGTGTAAGTATAAAAATTTCATAAGTTTCAGAAATAAACAGTTTTCACTTCTCACTACTTTTCAACAGTGTACAAGTATGTAGTGGCATATAGGTGCAGTTGTTAATTCACTAAAAACATTCTTCAGTTTACTTCCTATTTGCAAGTGTCATGTTCTTCATGTTAAATACCAACAAGATGCTTAGTCACTTTTCAGTGTACAGATTACTGACATGTAGCCTAATTACAAAAGACGTCACACTTCACATAGAATCAACCTTTCTGCCTAAATATAACTGAGTATTTATTGGCATCTGTTACTTCAAATAAAAAACGACTTGCATTACAAACCTTGCTGACTATGAGTGTCTTTCATAAACTTTCTCCACAGTAAGAAAAGACAGGTTCCCTAACCAGTCCCTACCTCACATCATTCTCCTCATTTCATCAGTAATACATCAACACTTAATTAAATACATCAAATATCTCTTCATTGCATCAATGTAATAACTTCACCTCATATCCTCATAATATCACCTCATTACTCCACTGAATATGCCATAATAATAACGACCTAAGAAAAATCACCTTCTTCATATTACACTGTAGATCAACCTCACAAAATATCGTCATGTAGTAGCAGACTTCACAACTGGTATAGCTTTTCCTCTAACAATAGAAACAGACATACACTATTTACATGTTTTATTACTTTACTGTATGTAATCATTGCATTGCTTGCACAACTCATTACTGTATACAATCATATTACTTCAACTTATGGGTCAGAGAGGTAACACTCCTTACAATCATTTCATTACTTTCAGATACGCTTCACAAGGCAACTGTACTTTCACTTGTTACATCATACAATCACTTTGAAAACTAATGCATGACACAAAATATCTCAGGTGTACTCTTCTACTAATAGCTATATATATCATATACTTCCTCAAAAATTTACCAAAAATTGTGTATACACTGTGTACTAATCTCATTACTCCTGCAACTATAGAACCTTTTACACTTCCATGTTTAATGGTTACTTAGGGTTTTCAACAAAATTTTATATACTTGTACATTTTGTAAAATTCCATTCCCTTACCTTTTTCATATAATCTAAAAACTTGTTTTTCATTGCAAACAGAAAAAAATCCTCCTGCATTACTTTTGTACTCAGAAAATAATCAAATAGGTGTTAACTCTCTGAATTTTAAATGATTAGGTTGTATACGTTTTATGTTTCTGTTTACTGCCAAAAATGACTGTTCACCAATGTTTCCGCCAACCGAGAGGGTTTCAGTTTAACGCATCACCTCTATTATCATTATCTTTCACATGTGTGTGTGTGTGTGGGGGGGGGGGGGGGGACTGGTTATTATTTCTCCACTGTCCATCACTATTTTCAAAATTCCTATCACCATTTCTGTTCCCAGAATTTCTGTTCTCATAAAACTGTTGGTCCTCACAGTTTGGTCCCACATCTTGATAATTTCAAAAAAATTATTTGGATTCCTATCATTCTTCCCCATGGTGTAGTTGTTATATTCGTAGTTAAAATTGTTATTATTATTTGTAATTTCTATTATGAAATCAGTACTATGTTGGCCAAGCTAGTTACATGCCCTGTCCAACTTTTCTATATATTTTAAGAACTGGTCTACAGAATCATCTGGCCCATCAACTAATCCCATTTAAATTCTTTCTGGTAGCCTTCTCTTAAGTGCATCTATTTGAGTTATTTCTTCAAAAGGTTGGTCTACGTGTGCAAGTTTCATGATCTGGTCTTTGCAAAACTCTTTCATACCCCCTCTCTGCTCCCTATACATCGGACCATTTAAAAATTCACTCTTTATCCTTGCCTGTTCAGTATCAGACCAAAGCTTTTTCAAGAAACACTTTTCAAATTCATCTATAGATAAATTGCTACAGTCAAGTTGGTTGGCCCATGACAAGGCTTCCCCTTATAGTGATCTTTTAATGAACTTAATTTTTAATTCATCACTCATACCAGGGAGAAAACTATCACAACAATGTCATATAAAATCAACTGGATGAAAATGTTTGTCACCAGGGAAACTCTTTAGTGGCATAGCAGGATAGCTTGGGTGTTCTACATTACAGAATGGTTTTAGATAAGCCCCATCTTGTAACTGTTGTACTTGTTTTTTTGATAATAGTGACATCACTATGTAAGTCTGACACATTTGATTCTGTTATCTCAGCTATCTTCTGAAATTGACATTTGATTCTGTTATCTCAGCTATCTTCTGAAATTGTTCATCGACTTCTGAGGCACCACTGTCTATTTTTTCATTTAACTTATTCATAAAGGTTACAGTTTGTTTACTAGTGTCTCCAACAGCATCTTTACATCTAACTTCAACAGCACCTATCTCGGATCTGAGATCCTTGTCTACTTTCCCTGTTTTTGTCTCTAATTATTGTATTTTGGATTCAGAAGCCTCTACCCTCACCTCTACTTTTTCACACATTCATCTACATCTTTCACTTGAGAACATGCACCAACAAAGTCTTTTTTGAATATTTGAAATTTGCGCATTAAGCTCTGCTCTAATGAGATTACATTCTGAGAATATTGACCTTTCAGGCTTTTCACCAAATCTTTTTCTCATTGTTTCATTTACGTGCGACTGTACTTGTTTCTCAGGGTCGGAACTTGACTCTTAGATGCTACTGGCTAAAAATCTTGAGTCTGCACTGACTTCATTTAACTGTTTTGGCTGACTATTGTCTAATATATCCTGAAACATGTCTTTATCGGCTATGTCCTGTTTAACGTCACTAGTTTAAGCTAGTAGGTTTGGCATATTTATTTCATTGTTCCGATCACGATCCATTTTTTGTAAATTTGTTCGTCAATTGTCAATGCAAAAAAAAAAAAAATCGGTCAAAATGTCCACATAACACTGCACTGAGAAAATACAAAAATAAATGTTTTAATTGATACTTAGCTAATTATTGTCCTGAATTGAGTAGGTGGCGACAACTTTCGTAATAATGCTTCACCCTTTTACAACCATGTATGTCCATAGTGTTGTGTCACTCCAAAACTTCGCCATGTGTACTATGTCAAACTATATTTGGTTTAAAATAATTCCACTTTGCAACACAATTATATGCTTTTTGGTCACCTGAAACATAAACACTGTCAAAAATCCAAATGTACAAGTATCCTAGTCACAATGGCACCACTTTAACAACCTCCTTTGTTGTGCACATTGGACGACCATTAACTGTAATAACTGTTCATGGAGTAATTAAATGTTGTTGGCCAGGTCTATTCTTTTTTTTAGGTCTCCATAAATCTGTTGCTTGAACTTCTTCTGTCTGGAAGCCAGGTTCTCTTGTAGGTCTGGGAATCCTATAGGTTGATGTATTTCTGGAAATAACATAGACGAAAAATCGATTTGTGCATAATTTTCATTTTTTGATAGTCCTAGATGCCTTGCTGTCATCCATTACAATATTCACTCAGAGAAATACATTCTATTTGTACGCAACTCCAGAAAACTTTACATTTCTCCTTCCTTCCTTCCCTCCCACCAGTCAACATACAGCCAACTGGCGCCCAGTTAACATCATTCCAAAGCACCTCAGTAAAGATATACTCTTACTATGACTGACACATTGAACATTAAATCAAAAATAATTTACAGAAAATGAAGTTCACTCAGCAGTACAATAGAACAATTATGATAACATATATTCACATAAACAAAAATTCATGTTTTTGTAGTACAGCAATTTTATGATAATTTTTTAAATCACAGGGGTTAATTCATGACATGTAATACTATACAGTTGGATTTTAAAATATTACAAATAAGATGATAAATTTGAGAACATACATGGTTCAGACGGCTTATTGCACATTACACACCTCCCAAGAGTTTCGCTCGCATTTTATGATTCTTTTTTTTTAAAAAAAAAAAAGAAATCACGGGTTAATTGTGTCAGCACAACATTTACTACTATACAGTCAGAGTTTAAAACATTACAAATAAGATTTAAAAAAAGGATAAGATCATAAATTTGAGAATATACAAGGTCCGGATAGCTTATTGCACGTTACAAAATGCAGGGAAGCAGCAGCATTTATGTACATTTTCAATACCCTAGTGTTATCAGAATACATTAAAGCTGGATTAATCTGTCTTAAAGTGACAGTTGTTGGTCAGACCCATTACCAACATTATGGACACACAACTGTAAATTGCAAATGCCAGGTGAAGCTGTCAAGGCAGCACATGAACATGGAACACCAAGTTCAACACCAATGTTTTTGTGTAAACTGCATTGACAATCATGCAGTCTTGAATCAAAGTTGTTAGCATTCACTGAAGAAATGGAAATGGAGAAAATAAAAGTGAAGAGAATCCTCTACCTCCAAGTGAAAAGAAGCATATCACACTATAAAACCACTAGTTTTTGATGCTGTGACTAAAAAGTTAGTAAAGATGAAAAACTCATTTACAAAAACATAATCATTTTTAAAAAGAGTTTCATTCCTGTTTTAAGGGGTTATAGCTTTCACAGAAAGGGTGGCTTCATTTTGGGGAGGTGGCTGTAGGTGGTATTTCTATTTTTATAAACCCCCCCTCCCAGCCTCAACCAACATAAACTCACAACATATTATTGCTTTAATTCATAGAGTATCTGATCAAAAGTATCCATATAACTATTAGTGACATTAATATGGGGTGAACCCACCTTTCACCTTATAATGGCCTGAACTCCACTGGGTACTCTTTCAGTGATGTGTCTGAATGTCTGTGGAGGAATGGCAGCACATTCTTCCTCAAGAGCCAAAACCAGAGAAGGTTAGACACTGAGATCTGTCGATGTTCTAACTCATCCCAGAGGCATTCCATTGGGTTCAGGTCAGGACTGTGGGCAAGCCAGTCCATTTTGGGAATGTTATTGTTCACAAACAATTGCTACATAGAAACTGCTTTATGACAGGGTACTGTCATGCTAATACAAACAGCGAGCTGTTCCTCTCCTGTGTGCAGTAAACAATGCTGTAAAATATGTTTGTATCCATTTAGCATTTTCGTAAATGGAACTAGGGGGACCACACCATGAAAAAAAATAGACTTTTGAGGCCTGAAGGGCAGAAAAGAGTGCAGAAGCATGTGAAATGGAGAAGACTGGAGCTATGAAGGTAGAGGAAGATGTGGTAGCACTGTGAATGTGAAATCCTTATGTACAAAGGGCAGAGATGGGTGTGGGAAACCATGGGAGGGACAATGATACCGGTATATAGGCAACTGTGGGAGCAGCAGAAAAGTCAATACAGAATGGATATGCAGAAATTGCATGTAGTTATTAGGTACAAAAAAAATTCAGAGCTAGTGAGAGTGGAGTAGGCCTGGAAAAGACATTTGTAGGACAAATACATGGATAGGGCAAAAGAAAATGGGTCAGAGATAGCATGCATGGATTAGGCACAGTAAAGAGAATCCAAGAGTGAGTGCATGGAGTAGCCATAAGCTGGGCAAAGTAGGAGGAAGTGGATGGAATTATGGAGGCATACTGGAGTGAGTTGCTATGATATCCATTCATCAGGAAGTGGTGTGGTGCAGGTTGTGGTGCTGTCTGGTGGTGACTGACTCTGAAGGAGCTCTGGGATTGTGACTGGAGTGTCCAGTGCGATAACTGTATATCAGCTGTAGGCTGCATACATCCACTGCCAGTGAGGTGTGCTGGTGTGAGTCACTGTGATGTTCATTCATCAGGAAGTGCTGGGGTGCAGGTTCTGATGCTGTCTGGTGGTGGTTGACCTGGAGGAGCACTGGGGACCGTGGCTGGAGTCGTCTGGTGTCATTGTTGTATATCAGCCGTAGACCGCATACCTCCATAGCCAGTGCAACGTCTCTTCCTTGCAGGGTTGCCAACCCATTATCCATAAGTACGTCTCCTCTGCAGGTTGAGAATTCATACAAGATGGGCATCCAGTGTCATGACTTAGTGCTGTATATAAATGGTATGTTTATATGCTGTTTGTTTAAGGCTTGACAAGGGAGCACCAGCTATGCTTCCATATGCTGCTATCAAAGAACAAGCACAGACTGCACATCACTTGGTCACAACTGTACTTCCACCTGCAGACAATATAAGGCCAAGTTCAGCATCCAGCATGCAATTTCAGTTTAGCCGCTCTTGCAGTTCTGGGCCAGGAGTTGGCTACCCTTTTTGCTCATCAAACAGAACTCATTGAGACAAGCCAGGATGCTCCATCCTGCTTTGCACCATTGTCGTGCCACTAGGCTACTTACTCCACATGACATGGTCCCTCACAAAAGCAACCCTACAGCCATATAGGATGATGTTTCCCATGAATCTGGCATCACACCAGTGAACTTTGTTATTCTCAGGTGATCACAGACGATCTTTTTGTTGTTGTTTTCAGGACAAATGTAATTGTGAACTTGTGCATTTAATAAAGTGTTCTGTGTTGCAGCTTGAGAATTGTCTCTTAACACAGTAAGCAACAACATGTAAAATGTAGGACACCGAAGTGGTGACAAGTGTATTTCTCTCATGTGCTCACTCTTGTCCACTGTTTATTTAGTAAAGTGGTGACAAGAAAAAGGTCTTCATGTTCAAGTTGTTAGTGTGGTTTTTGGTACTCCTCTATCATCCACCATAGAGGACACTGTCAAGGAGAATGTTTACACATGTGGTTTATGGTTCTTGCTATATGTTAGTTTGTTTGCTGGAGTGTTCCACCACTTTTTCACTGCCTGAGAGGTTTTCAGGCAAATAAATTTTTACTTGTGTGTTCATTGGTTTTAACGGAGCAGCATATGATCTGAGGCATCTGATATAAAAGAATAGAAAAAGTGTATAAACATTGCGAAACAACTTCAAAAAACTCAGTGCCATTTGCATGAAAATACAAAATTGAGCACTAATTAACAAAACAAAATGATACCAACAGAACAAGCATGCTGTGTCCTTGTAGGACAGTGACAGGGAATGCCATTTGTTGGCTGGGCGTTTGGTGAAACTTCCAAGAAGGCACAACCAGGGCATGGAAGAAAATGCAAAGAGATCGCTGGCGTCAGCTGGGATGTTGAGACTGGCAGCAGGGACAGCAACAACAGCAGTAATGGCTGTGTGGGCAGTCATGGTCACACCAGAGAGGATGACTGGCTGACTGTGGGAACGGCAGTGGTGAGAGGACAGGCCGTGATGGGGCTGACAATGAGCACACTGACAAGACAGCTGGTGTCAACATCGACAGGGCTGGTGACAGCAGGTGCAAAGACTGACAAATGGACCAATATCACAGATAGACTTGGCCATGACTGGATGGCCAGCTGTGAGTGGGCCAGTGACATGTAGACTGACTACAGGACATGTCGTCGCAGACAGACTTGACAATGACTGGAGTACCAGCCTTGATAGGGATGCAACATGTGGACTGACAACAGGACAGGCCTCATTGTATACAGACCTGGCAATGACTGGAGGGCCAGCCATGACAGGTCTGGTGACATGATGACAACAGGAATGAGGTTGTCCCGACAGACTTGGCACTGACAGGAGTGCTGGCTACAGTGCCCCCATTCCTCTCGGTCTGTGTCACCAGGTCCCGCAATGCTGAGGACACCACTTCGCTGTCTGTGAAATGGCTTGGTGCGGAGTGGCTGCATCAGCAACCCATGCAGCACCCTGCTGTGTGTCGGCCTTGTACAGCCACGGAGTTGTGATGACATCAGGATGCACCGGCAGTAGACTCAGCGGTCTCTGTCCCTGCCACCTCAGCGCAGCCTGCTGGGAGCTGCAAGGTGGCCCGCAGCATGCTTCCTTGCTAGCGTGGTTAAGATCGCAGTGACAACAAGTGCCCGCAATCCGGCATCCGAATCTGCAGTCCTTGCCTCGGGATGCCTCCAGCGTGTGTTGGGAGCCAACAAGACTGCACACAGTAGTGAGCCGTGGTGTGGCCCGCTGCTGGTTGGCTGCGGACCCCGCATTGGCCTCAGAGGGTCGAACCAGTGACCTGCCATGGACTGGAATGCTGGCGCCCCATCTGCTGCTGCGTGTAGCCGGTGGTGTGACACGCCCTGCCGTCCAGGAGAGCTGTCATACTTGAATGCCTTGTTAGTGAAACGGCGTCTATTTATACGTGGCTGTGCACCTCTGTTTCGCTAACGCGATGCTCCGAGTCATGTACTCATAACACCTGGGTTGGGCCAGTGGGCCCCTTCTGCCTGTAACTTGTGTCATGCACACTGCTGCGGTTACTCTTTACAGCAGGTCTACAGCCTTGTGGCCTCCATTCTACTGTGCAACTGCTGGTAGCATAACTTACTGTCAACAGGCCTGTAACTTGTGCGCTCAGAAATATTGCACCGAAGCTAACCTTTTCCCATCTTAAATGGAGGTGCCATTACAACATGTATAGCTAAGCTGTTACTATGTAAGGACTTAGCAATATAAGAATTATTCACCCATTCTGTTGTACCTGATTTGTGACATAGCAACCATGAGAGGAGAGTTTGCATTAGTGAATTTAAAATTTTCATTGAAATTCTATAAATTTCAGTCAAAAACAGAAACGTGTTAAAGAAAGTGCCACAGAGTGACTCTCTGGAGCACATCGGTTCCATTTTCCCACAAGACATCACAAAACTCTTTCATGCATTTCTCACCGTGAGCTATTCCACATGGAACGGCAAATTCTATGAACAGCTGGAAGGTGTCGCCATGGGTAGTCCTCTTAGTCCAGTGGTGGCTAACTTATTCATGGGACACTTTGAAGTACAGGCACTAAACTTGGCACATTGTAAACCCAAGGTGTGGTACAGATATGTCAATGATACCTTTGTTGTGTGGAGCCATGGTGGGAAACAGCTTGGTGACTTCCTAAGACACTTGAACAGCCTTCAGTGACAACATAAAATTTACCATGGAAGTAGAGAAGGACAAAAGCTACCATTTCTATATGTGGTGGTCACAAGGGATGGTGAAAACCTGAGACACAGCATGTATCGAAAACTGACACACATGAACCAATACCTGCACAAAGTATCAAATCACCACCCAAGCCAGTAAAGAGGCATGATTAATATGCTCATAACATGACCAAGATGAATATGCAAAGCAAGACGAATATGTGAACCGCAGAGCCTCAGATGTGAAATGCAATACCTGGAAAGTGTTTTGAGGAGCAATGGGTAGTCAACAAGTTATATTAGAAGTATAAAACAGAGTCAAACACTCAGCGAAGTGACAAGTCAGAAAAAAAAAGTCGGGTATGGCCTTTCTGCCATACATTCCCAGAGTGATGGACAGAATCAGCCGTATATTGCACAACACAACGTAATGACTATTTACAAATGGCTCTGAGCACTATGGGACTCAACATCTGAGGTCATCAGTCCCCTATAACTTAGAACTACTTAAACCTAACTAACCTAAGGACATCACACACATCCATGCCGGAGGCAGGATTCGAACCTGCAACCGTAGCAGTCACACGGTTCCGGACTGAAGTGCCTAGAACCGCATGGCCACCGCGGCCAGCGACTATATACAAACTGACAAAGAAGATCAAAGAGTGTCTCAGATTGACAAAGGATAAAAGGGATCCACTTGGAATATTGGGAATATACCACATACCACGCACATGTGGAAAAGTTTATGTTGGAATGACTGGATGATCAATCAACACTAGGATCACAGAACATAAGCAACATTGCAGATTGGGGCAGGTGGAGAAACGACTGTGACAGAGCACATGCTATGTGAGACTAACCATGTAGTAAAATTCACCAACATGTAAGATCTGGCTGTATAGAAGAGCTAGCACACCCACTTGTTCAGAGATGCTATGGAAATACACAAACATGAGAATAGCTTCAACAAGAAAGAAGAAAGCTTCAACATAAATGGATCCTGGCTTCCCGTGCTGCAGCAAATGACCATTACAGGTAGCAAGAGAAGAACTGCACAAGTAATGACTGCGGAGAAGCCCTTGGACATTGGCATGCCAGGTACATATAGTTTGCGGCCATGAGCTCAGTTCCCGTCCAGCACCAGAAGTGGAGGGTGAAACTTTGATAATACCAGCCACTCATGCTGGTAAAATGTCAGAAAAATCATCAGATGAACATCAACACAAGAAACCGAGACAGAAGCCAACAGGCAGTTTGTCAACAAGTAGCCACAGAAGCCTTAACAATTTTGTAAGGACAGAAAATATCATACATACGGGTCATAAAATCTAAAAGTAGGATTAGTGGGAGAGTATAATAATACTTTACATGAAAAACTGTAAAAGCTGAGGTTTTCTGAAATCTGTGTAAATGAAGTATGCATAAAGTTGTATTTAAAGTTGTTAATTATGTTGATTGCAGTTAAGAAAGTGGCAAGTTTGAAGTCATCTGGGCAGGAACACTGTATGTAGGATGGGGGTTGGATAGTGGTGTCCCATGCTGGCAGTAGGATGTCAGCAGGTTGGATAATGTATGGAGGTGGTGTCTCGAATGCTCTTCCAAGTGCTGGAGAGCAAGGGATTAAATTTAATAGATGTTGTTGTTGTTGTTGTGGTCTTCAGTCCTGAGACTGGTTTGATGCAGCTCTCCATGCTACTCTATCCTGTGCAAGCTTCTTCATCTCCCAGTACTTACTGCAACCTACATCCTTCTGAATCTGCTTAGTGTATTGATCTCTTGGTCTCCCTCTACGATTTTTACCCTCCACGCTGCCCTCCAATGCTAAATGTGTGATCCCTTGATGCCTCAAAACATGTCCTACCGACCGATCCCTTCTTCTAGTCAAGTTGTGCCACAAACTTCTCTTCTCCCCAATCCTATTCAATAGTAGGATGCAGAGCAAGGAACTTTTATGGTTTGGCATTGTGGGGAGGTGGGGGGGGGGGGGGGGCGATCCATGGTTTAGGCACCATTTAACGAACAGGATGTGGGACTGGGTTTTAGACAGGGAAAGAGATACTTTTCTGAACTAATGCAGAAAAATGGGACAGGGGACCAGTGTGGCAAGGATAGCATTGGGGAAACAGGAAATGACATAGGAAATGGGTAAATGAATGCATTGAGTGGTTGTGAGGGGATCTGGATAACAGGGAAAGACATTTAAAAATACCTGTAGGCAATCACAAATACGCACACGCTCTGACTTCTTAGCTCCACTGTATCAATGATCTTGTTCGGGCACAGCACGTGGCTACATGACTGCATGAACTGTTGGTGCCTGAAATTTTTCCTGCTGATAATTATAATTATTCCTATAGAGCATACTTCCTCTCTCATCCCCGTGTATTTTCGCATTTTATTTTCCATGCCTACCTGTGCCATATGAACTCCCATATATCATCCATTCCTTCTTTCCCATGGTTTTGTGTGTAGTTTCACCTGTTTTCATGTATCTTTGAAAGTTTCTGAGTGCCTGTACATATTATTTCAGGTTGTTTCTGTTATTTAGCTCCCCTCATAACCAATGAACACCTTCATTTGCCCATTTCCCATGTCATTTCCCATTTTCCAAGTGTCATCCCTGCCACAATGGACCCCCGCTCCGTCTTCCTTCATCACTTCGGAAAAATATTCATTTCCATGTCTAAAATCCACTGCCACATCCTGGTCCCGAAATGCTGCCAAAACCATGTCACCCCCCAATGGCCTAACCACAAAATTTCCTTTCTCTGGGCACCATCTCTCCTTTCACAGTGAAGCTTGTAACGTCTCCGCTCTTGCGTACGTTAACTCTTTAAAGCCTGTACTATGATAAGTTGACGGGCTTCACCTTATCAGAAAGGATTTTTATTAAATATGATGACCGCGTGTACCTGAATGGCAGCAAAATCGGACTTATACCCAGTCAGTAACAACAATGATACGTCAAGCTAGTATAAAGTGCAACTACACGTTAATACGGACAAGAAACCTATGCAGCAGATGCTACCAATTATTAATAATACGGTCGCCAGCCTAATTAGGCATTACATGAGTATTTTCCTTGTACAAGTGGATGTATGTACAAACATAACCACACGTAGTAATACTGCATTATATGGAAAACTTTAGAACCAGAAAAATCTACTAAACTAGTATTTTCCCTTTCTATACTGATTTGGACAAGCAACAAATACACAACATTACACTACAATGATTACTACACACTGCATTTTGTCTATTGATCCAACTGAAATCGGGCATAGGTTGCCCTAGAAATAGCACTTTTGAAACACACACACACACACAGTCAATCTTAATAAAAAAAATCTGATAAATTTAGGTTTTATATTGGCTTTCACTTTGCAGATCAAATCAGTTCAGTGCACTTTAGCATTTAAATGAATAGAAATGAAAAGAATGAAAAAAAGGGGGGGGGGGGGGGGAGGACCCTGAAACTGTTATGGTCACTGTGTTGAAACTATTAATTATTGGACACATGAAGCACTCAAGATTTAAAAAATATGGGTTACTATTCTTTTTGACTTATTAATTCCTCATTTAACTACCATTATTTTTGTTTCTCTAATTAATTAAGCTTCATTACCAAACCACTTTCCACATTATCTTCAAAATTTGTCAGGTCTATTATTTACCAAAATATTCATTAACAACAAAGTTCTTTAAATATCTTTCTAGCATAGATAGTTCTGCACATAATTCTTATTAACATGAATTTTAAATCTTCATTTCGGGACACTCGGATTGCACAACATGCGGAAAGGACCCTGTCCAGGTTAGTGATTAGGAAAATTAATTGATAGGGCAATTCTGGTAAAAAGTCAAGTTATTATTGAACAGTTAGGAACAAATTTAACACTGGTCCATACGGATACATTTGTAAAGATTTGACCTGTGCAAGTCGATGCAGCAGTTGGCGGGCTGCTGCGGGCAGCGAGATGGCGAGGCGCACAACACACATACAATCACAGCTCTGGCTTTTGCTGTATCGGCACTTTGCTTCTTCTTGGCGTCGTAATCCTTTTTAATTCAGTGCCTATTAGATATAGCCATGCTATATAGTCGTCGGAAACGGCACATCCGAGGCTCAAATGAACCCACTTTTTCCAGGATAGCCTCCTCGATCCGGAACGTGTTCCTCAGACCGGTGCCCCACTCTGACTGACTACTGAGCCCGTTATGCCGTACCGCGCCCGCGTGCATTTTCCCGCGCTCGCCTGCCATCCACCTTTTACCTCTCCCCTACAGATAGGGTATACACCAAAGGTTTTACATTCCACATATCCTAATACATTGCCTACGTATGGACCAGGCGTACAATTACAATTTCAAACGTGTTACAATATTCCCAACATTATTTAAACTTCACTCCTATTATAACATTATTTGAAATGTAACATAAATATTAAAATTTATATCGAAATGTGTTTACAGTTTCTTTAATATAATAACACGAAAAGAAAAAGAAATGAAATTAAAACCTTGCTTACACTAATTTAGCGAAAATCAGAAGAAAAAAATTATATGTACAGTTGTTGTTGTTACACATGCCCCTGTTTCCAGTAATTTTCACAAAGTGTAAATTTAATGGGAACACTAAATTTTACATTTATACAGTGGTTCTGACTCTTTACGTGAATGTCCAACAATTTTATATCACATACTTCCTTTCACTTGCATTATATAGGTCTATACTTTTTAACATACCAAGAACATTTACTTGTCATTTACTTAAGTGCCTTTTGCACAGTCCAACCTCTCATTACAACATTATTAAACTAGCAAATTTCATTTTTACTAAATTTCTCAAATAAATAATTTCAAAATCTGGAATACAAACATTTAACTACAAAAATGAATGCAAATACCTGTATACACAATAAGACAATTTGTTGCTGCTTGCATTGAATGGCAGTCCATTGTCTTACTTACTAAACAAAACACACACAATAATATTTAGAAAATTTACTACATATATTTGCTGCCTATTATTCAGATTTGGGCAGTCCTTTTCACCTCATATTGTCACATTCCTGTATCACACTTATAATTCTCCATTGACTATTTATCTGCCCTCATTGGTGTTTGGCAGTCCTTTATATTATGACTCATGTACTGTCCACTTTGGTATTCGGCATTTATCCTTTCATTATCAGTCCTTTTCTCCACACATCTGTACATTTACAGTGCATTAGGTAATCTGAAACTCACATAACTACATTAGCACACTGTCAATGGTATACATACATTTACAGAGATTGGTTACATTTTGAATAAAATAGTTTCAGCATAGGATATAGCACATTTACTGCAAATTGCTATCTGAATGTACTTATGTCATTCACTCCTAGGGACATACAGTTTCAGGTCCACAACATTTCTTACACCTAAAGGTCTTTTGGATTTTGGGTAGATCAGGTAGTAAGCATTATCGTGTGGAATGTTCTGTATTATATACGGTCCATTATAAATATATTTAAATTTGGAAATTTCATGGTTCAGTTCACTAGATTTTTCGTGGGTTTTTAAAAGAACATAATCCCCAATTTTAAATTTTGAAACTTTCAGATTTTTATCGTGTCTTTTAGATCTAGATTCAGCTTTTTGCTTTGCCCTTTTTCTGACTAATTCTTTCTTTTGACTCAACCCTAAACTTGTACAAGGTGGAAACTCTAGTTTTTCCTCAATTAAACTTTTACTTCGGCTGCCTAACAAAATTTCTTCCGGTGGGAATCCAGTAATGATGTACTGTGTTCATCACATTTCCAAAATTCAATATAAATGTGCCCCAGACTCTAAATCAACAAAACAATAATTCACTTTCAGGTAACACTGAGATACAGTAATAATAAAGTCATGCATAATACTAATAATATATAAAAATACAGTATCCTGTCCCCAGTCTCTTTATTAACAAGGCAGTCTTTTAGGGTTCATAAAACAGTCACTTAAGTCTGGTGGCTTTTTAGGCCTCCTATTTTCTACATCTTTCACTAAACCATTCAGATCTTGCCAACGTTTTGTTTCATCAGGTGGCTTTTTAGGTTTTGAAATTTCAAAGTCTTTAGCAAGGTACAACATTCCCTGTTCTGCTATCATTTTATCAGGTGGTTCTTTTTGTTCCTGTAATTCACACTCCTTCAAAACATTTATTAAGGCGTGCCCCAGTATAGTATCATCTGGAGGTTCCTGCAAATTATGCCCCTGTTTTACATTACTGAATAATTCATTCGGTTTTTGCCCAGTTCTACTTTCTGTATCTTTCTTTGGAAAAATGTCACTAATTTTCTCATACCCTCTTTCAGTAAAAGTATATTCACTTTTGTCTACACCTAAAAATTCGTCTTCACTAGAGTCATCACTACTATCTTCCTCAGCACCAGATTCACTTAAGTACGCTACTTTTGAACAATAGAGAAAGTTAGTATATTCATTTTCGTCTGTATTTGCGTACCTTTCATCATCTGAACTATCATCAGAATCCGACCATTCTGGATCGCTTTCAGGTTCTAACATAAAAGCTTTTCTGAGACAGGCACTAAGTTCTTCCTTTGTATTTTGGCCAGGCTTTAATTTTAACTCAGTATCCTCTTTTGGTAAAACGGCCTCATCATCAGCTTTACTCACATCTACTGCTAATTCATATTTCGTGTAATCCTTGTGGACTTCAATTACTTTTAGGTAATTATCTGCCCCTTCCTCATGGTGCCTTTCGGTAGCAGCTTGTACTATTGGCGGATTGTTAACAGAAGTTACTTCCTCGTCAATGTTAAGGATTTCGTCCTCCAATTCCTTCCTATTTTTCACCTTCATCCTATCGGCAGCACGCGTACTTTGCGCGGCGCTATTTACTCTCTCCTCTTTAAACTCGGGCCACGCCACCTTATCGACGTCCCTTTTATCTCCTTCTTTACTAATTAATTTCTTTGCCTCATACTCCTTCTTAAAATCCTCCCACTCACATTGCTTGAGACCTTTGTACAGATCGTCGATCTGCACATGCCAATTAGTTACTTCTGCTAAGTCATTCTCGCCATTTACTTCATTGCTAACACTGCTCACCACACCTCTCTGTGTATTCACAGTTTCATCTATTATTTCCTTCGCCACGGAATTACCACTCGTAATATTTTCATCAGCCCTTACGGCTATGTTCGCACCTAAAGCTGCCGTATTGCTAGCGGCTTCTCTCTGAACAGCTGTTCTGCTAGGCCGGGCCGTTGCCCTCTGATGCTCCACTTGCCTGTCAACAAGTAGCGCTCTGCGCGGCCGAGATGACTCATTCTGGCTCGCACCTGATGCTTGCTTCGCAACAACACGTTGCGTCGTTCCACACCTGTCTCTAACCTGTCTCATTACTTTACTGTCAGTTCGGTAATTTTTCTTGAATCGGGGCCGGTATGTACTGTCCGCTTCCGTTTGGCCCGCAACGTTCGCGGAAATTAGTTTCCCGCGTCGTTATTATTTTGCGCGGTGTATCCTCTACCGCGACCTAGATAACTTCCTCGGCCTCTGCCTCTTCCTCTCTGTATCATATTGACGCGAAATCCTTCGCCGTCATTTCTCTCGTCGTTATTACGATTATTTTGATGACCAAAATTTTGATAATTGGCACGACTTTCGCGCCAGTGGTCTTCGTCTTCGACTCTTTCGAGAAATGCTTGGAAGCTGCGATGATTGCTTCCCACGTATCTCTTTGAATCTTCCAGAAGCTTTTTGTATAGTTCCCATATTATTTCGGAATCAGATCTTCTTCCTCTTAAATGTGTCAATTTTCGGTACCAATATTCGCAGAAATCTCTCAAAGAATTCCTGCCCCTGTTATCATGAAGTTTGGCCATGATAAACTCGCGCCATAAATGATCCTGTTTTTGTTCGGACCAATATTATTCCGTAAATCTTTGCTTGAACTCTTCGAACGTCATTTGTTCGGTGTTCAAATTAATTCCCCAGCGCTTAGCGTCACCTGCTAAGGCGCTAATTACTACGTTTATCTTTTCCTGATCAGACAAGTGTTCAGGAAATACTCTCTCGCAATTTTTGATGAAATCTAACGGATGCCATCCGTTATGTTTCTTGGCGGGATTGAAGCGTTCCTAACCTTCTAACAGCTTTGTAATTGGTGTGCCATTACAGACAACACCAGGTCTATCTTTAATTTTATTCTCAAGGTCGAAAATTTTGCCTTGAATTTTCGAAGTATTTTGTTCACATTTTTGTACACATCCGGTAACTTTCTCACCTAAATCCCTTTCAGTGTCTGAAACTGCCTTTTTCAACTGTGAGATTCCGTGTTGACATTCGTTTACGATCTCAGTTTTGAGACCGAAAACTTTTTCGTTTACTTTTGTTTCCACCAGAGGCTCTACTTTCTCTTGTATGTTGAGAATTTCAACATCGAACCTACTGTTAATGTTAACAATTTCCCCCTGCATAGTATCCATATTTTTGTTAATGTTGTCAATTTCAAATTTCATAGTATTTACCACAGAAATTAAATTACCCACTTTTTGTTCTACTTGTTCTATTTGTTTACTAATTTTAATTCCTTGATCTTCGACCTGTGCTTTAATTTGGTCAACGTGTGTTTTAAGCTGCTCGTTCTGTGTTTTGAGCTGCTCATCAACGTGTGTTTTAAGTTGATCAACGTGTGTCTTAAGTTGATCATTCTGTGTTTTGATCTGACTAATCTGACTACTAACTTGTTTTTGAAGCTGATCATTTTGTCCTGTAATTTGTTTGGTTAATTGTTCAAATAAATCGTTCATACTTAAAATTTTCACACTGTTTGGTTCTACGGAATCTGTGTGTTCCGATCCTACTTCAGAAGTTTCTTTCGGTTCTTTCTTTATCTGTGGTGAATCAAACATGTCAGTGGATTCATTCACATACCCACTATCATCTACAAAGTCACCCTCTACTTCCTGTTTCATTCCTTGCTGCATTCGAGGCGATCTCGACATTTCAATCTGTTCGTTAACTTGTCGTGGTATTGTATGTACGCTAATTGTCTTCCGCTAACGCCATCTGTTATCTGGCCGCGTAAACTCCTGCTACTGCCAGCCGCATTTTCCATTACGCTCGGCACATCTACTGTGTCTACGCTCCTGTCCATACTGAATGCAAATTACACCTTTCCACTGTACTTGACGTTCACTGCTATTTGCTTTACTAAATGTTATTACAATTCGAGCCACTGAACATCCACTGTTCGGTATTCTCTTTAATTTGTGACCGACAACAACTGGATGTCCTGTCACCAGGAAGCCACTTGTAACGTCTCCGCTCTTGCATACGTTAACTCTTTAAAGCCTGTACTATGATAAGTTGACGGGATTCACCTTATCAGAAAGGATTTTTATTAAATATGATGACCGCGTGTACCTGAATGGCAGCAAAATCGGACTTATACCCAGTCAGTAACAACAATGATACGTCAAGCTAGTATAAAGTGCAACTACACGTTAATACGGACAAGAAACCTACGCAGCAGATGCTACCAATTATTAATAATACGGTCGCCAGCCTAATTAGGAATTACGTGAGTATTTTCCTTGTACAAGTGGATGTACGTACAAACATAACCACACGTAGTAATACTGCATTATATGGAAAACTTTAGAACCAGAAAAATCTACTAAACTAGTATTTTCCCTTTCTATACTGATTTGGACAAGCAACAAATACACAACATTACACTACAATGATTACTACACACTGCATTTTGTCTATTGATCCAACTGAAATCGGGCATAGGTTGCCCTAGAAATAGCACTTTTGAAACACACACACACACACACAGTCAATCTTAATAAAAAAAAATCTGATAAATTTAGGTTTTATATTGGCTTTCACTTTGCAGATCAAATCAGTTCAGTGCACTTTAGCATTTAAATGAATAGAAATGAAAAGAATGAAAAAAAGGGGGGGGACCCTGAAACTGTTATGGTCACTGTGTTGAAACTATTAATTATTGGACACATGAAGCACTCAAGATTTAAAAAATATGGGTTACTATTCTTTTTGACTTACTAATTCCTCATTTAACTACCATTATTTTTGTTTCTCTAATTAATTAAGCTTCATTACTAAACCACTTTCAACATTATCTTCAAAATTTGTCAGGTCTATTATTTACCAAAATATTCATTAACAACAAAGTTCTTTAAATATCTTTCTAGCATAGATAGTTCTGCACGTAATTCTTATTAACATGAATTTTAAATCTTCATTTCGGGACACTCGGATTGCACAACATGCGGAAAGGACCCTGTCCAGGTTAGTGATTAGGAAAATTAACTGATAGGGCAATTCTGGTAAAAAGTCAAGTTATTATTAAACAGTTAGGAACAAATTTAACACTGGTCCATACGGATACATTTGTAAAGATTTGACCTGTGCAAGTCGATGCGGCAGTTGGCGGGCAGCGAGATGGCGAGGCGCACAACACACATACAATCACAGCTCTGGCTTTTGCTGTATTGACACTTTGCTTCTTCTTGGTGTCATAATCCTTTTTAATTCAGTGCCTATTAGATATAGCCATGCTATATAGTCGTCGGAAACGGCACATTCGAGGCTCAAATGAACCCACTTTTTCCAGGATAGCCTCCTCGATCCGGAACGTGTTCCTCAGACCGGTGCCCCACTCCGACTGACTACTGAGCCCGTTATGCCGTACCGCGCCCGTGTGCATTTTCCCGCGCTCGCTTGCCATCCACCTTTTACCTCTCCCCTACAGATAGGGTATTCACCAAAGGTTTTACATTCCACACATCCTAATACATTGCCTACGTATGGACCAGGCGTACAATTACAATTTCAAACGTGTTACAATATTCCCAACATTATTTAAACTTCACTCCTATTATAACATTATTTGAAATGTAACATAAATATTAAAATTTATATTGAAATGTGTTTACAGTTTCTTTAATATAATAACACGAAAAGAAAAAGAAATGAAATTAAAACCTTGCTTACACTAATTTAGTGAAAATCAGAAGAAAAAAATTATATGTACAGTTGTTGTTGTTACAAGCTCACCTTTTCAAATTCTGCCAGTCCATGTTACTCACAAACCTGGTACCACAAAACCACATTTCCATGACACACACATCCCAGAACCGCCTCAGCTACCTACACAAGTTACTGCTGCTGTGCAATACCTATTACACACAGCACATCTCCGAAATTAAACCTATTTCTTTCCAGCACCTGGGAGAGCATTCCAGATACCACTTGCTGACATCCTATTGCTGCCTTGGGGCATAACTATCCAACTCTTACCCTACCCACAGTGTTCCTCATAGCGCCCAGACCATATCTATCAGACCTTTGTTTTTTTTGCCACGTACACCAAAACTCCCTACCAACACTCCAAAACCAGACCATAAACAATCCCAGAACACTGTGGTTAACCTTTCCAGCAAAATCCTCAGCCCCAGAGAAATTTCAGTCCTATCCAAAGGCCTCACATTTAGCCCTACACCAAATGTTAACCATGCAGGACTTGTCAAAGGCCTACTCTCCTTCCCTCCCCCCAGATCTCTCCAATGGAAACATTTCTTTGCCACCATTCTCCCTAACCAAAGCCATCCTAATTCCAACATCGATCCTTGCCTCTCCCAGTTCTTTCCATCATTGAACCGTGATCCTCTTCCACCCTGAACCTTGGTCACCTTCCAGAATCCTTAGCTCCAACTTAGGTTTACCATCCTTCCCCAGGTACCAGGTACCCTCCTCAGGACATAAACCTTTCAGCAGAAGAAAGAACAGCCATACTCAACCTCTAAATTAATTCAGACTACCATTCTACCTGGAGACAAAGGTTCCATCATTGTTCTACATCTACATAGCTACTCCGCAAGCCATCGTAAGGTATGTGGCAGATGGTACCCTGTACTACCACTTGTCATTCCCCATCCTGTTCCACTCGCAAATAGAGCGAGGGAAGAACAACTGTCTGTATGCCTCTGTATGGGCCCTAATTTCTAGTGTCTTATCTTTGTGGTCCTTATGTACGATGTATGTTGACAGGAGCACAATCATTCAGCAGTCAGCTTCATGTGCTGGTTCTCAAAATTTTCTTAATAGATTTCCTGAAAAGAATGCCGCCTTCCCTCCAGGGATTCCCATTTTAGTTCCTGAAGCATCTCTGTTACACTTAGTTTTGTTCGAACCTACTGGTAACAAATCTATCAGCTCTGCTCTGAATTGCTTCGATGTGTTCCTTCAATTTTACCTGCTACAGATCCCAAACACTCAAGCAGTACTCAAGAATAGGTCACACCAGTGTCCTACATGTGGCATCCTTTACAAGTAAATCACTTTTTCATAAAATTCTCCCAATAAACCAGAGTCAACCAATTGCCTTCCCTACCACAGTTTTCACATGCTTGTTCCACCTCATATTGCTTTGCAACATTACGCCCAGATATTTAAATGACTTGACTATGTCAGGCTGGACACTAGTAATATTGTATCTGAACATTACAGGTTTGTTCTTCCTAATCATCCGCATTAACTTACATTTTTCCACATTTAGAGTTAGCTGCCATTCATTACACCAACTGGAAATTTTGTCTAAGTCAACTTGTATCTTCCTACAGTCACTCAACTTCGACACCTTACTGTACACCACTGCTTATCAGCAAACAACCACAGAGTGCTGCCGACCTTCTCCACCAAATCATTTATGTATATAGAGAATAACAGCGGTCCTATCACACTTCCCTGGGACACTCCTGATGATACCCTTGTCTCTAATGAACTCTCGCCATTGAGGACAACATACTGGATTCCATTATTTAAGAAGTCTTCAAGTCACTCACATATCTGTGAACTTATTTCATATGCTTGTACCTTTGTTAACAGCCTGCAATGGAGCGCTGTGTCAAATGCTTTCTGGAAATCCAGAAATATAGAATCTGCCTGTTGCCCTTCATCCATAGCTCTCAGTATATCATGGAAGAAAAGGGCAAGCTGAGTTTCACACGAGCAATGCTTTCTAAAACCATGCTGATTCATGGACAGAAGCTGCTTAACCTCAAGAAAGTTTATTATATTTGAATTGACAATGTGTTCAAGGGTTCTGCAGCAAACAGAAGTTACGGATATTTGTCTGTAATTTTGTGGGTCTATTCTTTTACCTTTATTATACACTGGAGTCAACTGTGTTTTTTTCCAGATGCTTGGGACTTTGTGCTGGTGAGAGATTCATGAGAAATGCAACCCAGGTAAGGGGCCAATCCCATAGAGTACTCTCTGTAAAATCGAACTGGAATTTCATCCGGACCTGATGATTTATTTGTTTTCAAATCTTAAAGTTGGTTCTCTATGCCAGGTATGCTTATAACTGTTGTCCATATGGGAGTCTGTCCAATGGTCAAATGATGGTATGTTTGTACGGTTCTCCTGTTGAACAATTTCTTGAGTGTGAAATTTAAAACTTTGGCTTTCGTTTTGCTATCTTCAACTGCCACACCAGACTGGTCAACAAGGGACTGAATGGATGCCTTAGACCCGCTTAGTGACTTTACATATGACCAGAATCTTCTCTGGCTCTCTACCAGATCTTTTGCTAAGGTTTGATGGTGGTAGTTGTTGTATGCTTTGCACATAGATCTTTTCACAGATGCACAAATCTCTACTAACCTTCGCTTGTTGTCATTTGTGCATCCCCTCCTGAACAGCCTCTGCTTCCTCAGCATCTTATGGTTCAAATGGCTCTGAGCACTATGGGACTCAACATCTTAGGTCATAAGTCCCCTAGAACTTAGAACTACTTAAACCTAACTAACCTAAGGACATCACACACACCCATGCCCGAGGCAGGATTCGAACCTGCGACCGTAGCAGTCCCGTGGTTCCGGACTGCAGCGCCAGAACCGCTAGACCACCGCGGCCGGCGTAGCATCTTATGAATTTCATTGTTAAACCATGGTGGGTCTTTGCCATCCTCTATCCACTTACTAGGCATGTAACTCTCCAGACCACAATTTACAATCTGCTTAAACTTTGTCCATAATTTCTCTACATCCATCTTACTGGTACTGATGCCAGTTCAATATCTAAGTACTACTTATCTATTCTGTCTAGCAGAAACTCTCTCCTAGTCTTCTTGACTCATTTATTAACTTCCATAATCATAGTTGCTATAATGACATCATGATAGCTAATCCCCATTTAAGGTCTGGCCTATTTGAAGCTACGATCTGAGATACTTCCATTGTGTGTCAACTGCTGAGATAACTGCTCAAAACAATTTTCAGAAAACATGTTCAAAAGTATTTCGCATGACTGTCTGTCTGTAGCCCCCCCCCCCCCCCCCCCCCCCGCAATGAATCCATAGACATCCCAGTCTATACTCGGCAAGTTAAAGTCACCTCCAATTAGTATTGCATTATCTGAGTATTTATGCACTGTTGACTGTAGGCTTTCTTTGAATGATTCTAGAACTGCCACTGTTGTTATGAATCACAGTGAATACCTGGTGGTGGGCTTCTGTCAATTTTGTTGATTCATCCGCCTATAAACTCTGCCAGAGTGATTCCATCCCAGAAGTCCAACATACCTCTAACCCTGCTGAAAGCCATAGGCCCTTCCCAGAACCTCTTAGCTTACTTCATTTCCCACCTCACCCCTATGACACCCTGCACACCCACCTTCTACATATTCTCCAATATTTACAAATCCAACAATCCTGGACACTCTATTGTAACTCATTACTGTGCCTGTAGTGCTTACTGTGTCCCCACTGAAAGGATTTCAGCCATAATTGAGCAACACTTCCAACCAATTGCCTGTAATCTAGCCTTCCACATCAAAGATACCAACCAATTCCTTCACTGACTTTTCAACATCCCCACCCCTTTATCCCCTGGTACCCTATGGGTCACTGTTGCCATTACTCCCCTATACACCAACATTTCTCATGCTCAGGGTCTTGCTGCAATTGAACACTACATTACTCTACATCCTTTAGTATTCAAACCAACTTCCTCATTCGTCTAACTAACATTATCCTTACACATAACTACTACTCCTTTGAAGCAGGTATATAAACAAATCTGCAGCACAGCCATGGACCCACACATGGCACCCTCCTATGCTAACCTGTTTATGGACCATCCAGAAGAAACTTTTGTTGTCCCTCAAAACCCCAAACCCATGGTCTGGTTCAGTGCCATTGATGATATCTTTGTGATATGGACTCAGTGCCAGGAGACACTATTGTCATTCCTTCTCAATCTCAACACCTTATCCCCCATTTGCTTCACCCAGTCCTTCTCAATACTGTGTGTCAGTGCTAAATGTTAACCTCTTCCCTCTAATGGCTCCATCCACACCTCTGTACACAATAAAACCACCAACAGTACCTGCATTTTTACAGCTGCCTTCCCTTCCACACCAAAAAATTCCTCCTATACAGCCTTGCCACCCAGGGATGGTATATCTGCCGTGACAAGAACCCCCTATGCTGAAGGTCTCATCAAGACTTTCGCAGACAGGCACTATCCTCCAGACCTAGTCCACAAACAGATATCCTGTGCCATTTCCCCTGACTATCCCAATCCTCCCATAACTCACAAGAACCAGCAAAAAAAGGGTAGTCCCCTCATCACCCAATGCCACCCTGGACTGGAACAGCTCAACCACATCCTTCACCAGGGCTTTGATTATCTATCATTATGTCCTGAGATGAGGAACATCCTACCCAACACCCTCCTCATCCCTCCTAAAGTGGTGTTTTGTCACCCATCCGACCTCCACAAAATCCTAGTCCATCCCTATGCCACTCCCAGTCCCAATCCTTTGCCACAAGGATCATATTCCTGAGGAAGATGCAGGTGCAAGACCTGCCCAGTCCATCCACCTAGCACTTCCTATTCCAGTCTTGTCACAGATTTATCCTACCCCATCAGGGGCTAGGCCACTGTGAGAGCAGCCATGTCATTTACAGCCCTGCTGCAATCATTGCCCATATTTTTATATTAGTATTCCAACCAACCAGTAGTCCACCACGATGAATGGCCACTTGCAAACTGTGGCCAAGAGAAAAGTAGACCATCCTGTGGTGCAACAAGCAGCTGAGCATAACATACTTGATTTCAATTGCTGCTTCACAATCTGGGCCATCTCCATCCTCCCTTCCACCACCAACTTTTCTAAAATCAGCAGATGGGAGTCATCCTTACAACATTCTCTGTTCCCTAAATTATCCTGGCCTCAACCTACAGTAGCCTACTGTTCCCACACCCTCCAACAACAGTTTCCACCCTCTCATCCTATCATCTCCTCCCTTTCCATATTCCATCACCCTATTTGTGTGCCACCCTTTGGAAATGTAGCCACCCATCCTTTCCCTTCCCTCTTTTCCTTCTCTTTTTCTGCTCCCTATCTTTTCCTGCACACTGCACCTCCTGACATGGTGCCTCATAGTCTCTAGCCCTGCATGCCTGCCAGACAGTGCTCCTCTCTCCCCCTTTCCCACCCGATTCCAGATTGTTTCTCAACACACAAGTATTTTAATTTTCTTCATTTGTTCACAATAAATCTTTGTAACACACTGAATTACATTGAGTCTGAACCAATAGTGAGTCCATCAATTACTCCCTTGTTGTCGCAGCCACAATCACTTTTAACAACTTTTTGACAGTGAAAATGGTGTTTACATCTTTGTTAAAACTTATGATATAATTACAGTTTTACAAACCAAATAATTGCAGTCCAAGATTCATGTCAAAATTTACTTAGAAATTTGAACTAATATAATTACACTGAGCATTTTTGTCAACATTTTCCCTTCTTATTCTTTTTACAAAATTTCAATACCTTACACATTTACTTTTCACTCTATTTAATTTAACAATTTTTTTCTTGCTTTGGGATTTAACATTTTGCCTCAGGAACTACAATATTAATTAGTACAGTCATTTTACAGTAAATATATCTCTATAGAACTGACAACTTGTTGTGAAAATTACATGAATTATGTGACATTTAAAATTGAGTGATTTACTTATCTCAGTTATTGACTTTGAAACTATTTCATTTATAAAATAATATGTATAAATAAAATGAGAACTTTTAAATAAATGATCATAATTGAAAAGTACCAACACAAGACTATGAGTCAATACAGCCACTGACAGAAAGCAAAGAAAAATTTAGCATATAAATTTATTGTCTCTATATTCGTTTTGTATATCATATTCTGCAATATGTGAATCTTGGTGTGTTACATTAACCATAATATTGAACCATGGGAAACAACTGATTGATTGTATTTCCAACTAATGAGGAATTTCTTGCCATTATTATGTACAAGTACTCTTTGCTTTTTGTTCATTAAATATGATGAGATCCATCTCTTACCTCTTTATTAGTGACTGTTGATCAGCAGTATACACAGACGAAAGACTTTTTTTACAATATCAAAGGTTTACAAAAGTTAGCAGATAAACACATCATTTTACTGAGGGAGTTGCTTACTTTTGTAATCAATTGGTATATTGCATTAGTTGTAATAAAGCCTTTCTTGAAACCACACTGATTATCTAGAATAATACTGTTTAATTAATTATGTAGCTCTTTGAAACATTTTTAACAAAACTGGTAATGTTAAAATGGTCCTATACATCCATATCATCTTGTTTACACTTTTTCTGAATCACCTTTATATCAGCATGAGATATTAGGGAATCAAAAACCAGATTTCGTCAAAAGATGCTATAAAAAAAACTTTTTTGTTATTTTAGTGGGAAACTCATCATATTCTTCTGAGTTTGATTTTGTTAGGGATGTTATGATCTTCACAAAACATCTTTTTGTTTTGATGGGTGATTGCCATTCAGAATATTATATGCTCATCATTTGATACCCTGTGAACTTATTTCAAGAAATTGGAAACATTCTGCAGAAGCTTCAATGACATTCCACTTCAGATGGTTATAGTTCCATGTGATTACAAGCAGTAACACAGTTTAGAGCCTCTCTGCACTCAATTATTGGCTAACATGACTTCAGAGAATGCATTGGGCAATTAAATATGTTCACACATAAATTCATTCACCTAAAGGCAATCTGCGCATATGTGGATGGCTTAGAATTCTTTGCCAGTGCATATTATCCATTATCTGACAAAATCATTTAATTGATGATCACATAGTATTATTAGAGAGCCATCACTGTGGCATCAGGGTCCATTTAATAATCAGCTGAAAACTTTCCTTAGCAACAGGAATCAGAAAGCAATATCAGTCCAAACATCTCAAATGGTGTCAGAGCTTTGGAGGCTGTGGACGATAGCATACAGACAACCCAATAAGTACAGAAGCAGTCTTAGAGTATAGGGCATAAGGTGCAACAAAAGCCTGTAAAGGAAAGCATTAAAAACACATGAAGGTCTCATTCCTAGTTAGTAGTCATGGTGATGTAGCAGGTGATGATTACTAGATAACTAATATTTTTAAGCTCAGTGTACGGGTTATTGATGTCACCTGTGATTTAGGCTCTTTAGGAAAGATATTGGTAAAGGCAATCATCTAAACATAGTTAACATTTTATGCAATGCAGAAAGACTTCACGTACATAATTGAAAATACTCGTCACACTAAGGTTGTGTGACTGAGCAACACAAAAAGCCTTAGATGAAGTGTTCTGTCAGATTCATTGGTATAAAGCTTGGAAAGTCATCTTTCAGAAGCCTCTTCACGGACCTGGGGATTCTTATAATTACATGCCAATACATATGCCTCCTAAAGGTGTTTTTCATTAATAAAAACAGTGGATTTCAGATGAGCTGCTGGAATTAAGAAACACAACAATAAAAGTGAAACTAATTTCCATACTGACTATGCATTCCAATCTAAGGTTCAGTGTGGAGCTTTATAGTCTGGTGGGGAATTCTGAAACAGGTTTCTGGTAGACATCAGACAGGAAAATGCAAAATATTAGTAAAATTAAAGGAATACCACCTTAGGCACTCATTCAACAATTTATAAGCATATTTTGACTCAGAGATGTAAATTCAACATAACTCAAATGTTTCTATTAAACAGATCTTGACTTTTATGATATGCAGAGAACTTGCAGTGACTTTCTTTGAAATTTTAGCTACAACAACGGCTAAGCAGTATAATGGGAGGAGCAGTGGTCTTCTTCAAAGTAGATGTTTTTCTGCTAATATGAATTTCTTTATTTACTGCTTTAGCAAATCTAGTGTTAAGCATGTAACAGAGAGAAGTTCAGAAAAGAATTGTAGTTTATAAAGTACATTTGGTGATATATGTCAATCCTGACTGGAAAGTGTGTTGTGAATAGTATTAGTACTAATGAAGTAATCAGTTAAAATGTCATGCCTGTTGTTGAAATTTCTAAATGTCTATGAACGCACTGAACTCTGTGACTTACAATGACATAATTTTGCTGCTACATTCAGTGATATATGTGGATACTGTCTTCAAACTGTGAATAGAGCTGATAGTAAAGAACTAATAAATTAAAACATCATGTCTGATGGTGAAGTTTTCCATCACAAACAGCAAAAATGTAGAAAGTGATTAACTTCCTTTCCCTTTACATTTTGTGGGGAGGGAGGGGGGGGGGGGGGGGTCAGTGAGCAGTGAGGAAAAGGTTTTGCAGGAGTTTGAATTTACATGTAAAATTCATTGGAAGTTGCTAAGTGCTCTCATTCTCAGATACCAGACCAGAGGAATAAAATCTCAGTTGTCTTAAGACAAACACACAGTTTCTAATTGTAATAATTATCTTCTTGTGTTAAACTTTATAAATAAGCTGCTTCTTTTTCCTCACCTTTATCCTGTATCTTCACTGGGTCAGAATGTTAATTATTGAATTTTGCTATATTATTGGTAGAGAGTGGCCAGATGCCCTTTCCTGTAGCCAACACTTTCCCCTCAGGATGGAATTTGTGTACCCCAATTGTCTGCATCTAGTGTTATCCATGTGAAAGTGTGTTAATGTTTTTTGAATGTTTGTGAATCTTATAACTGAGGCAGTACATGGAGAGCTGTCTGTTATTCACAGTCAGATATTGGAAACTGCCAAAAAAACCATATCCAGGCTGGCTGGCAAATGACATTAATCCACTTGTCCGATTTGGTCCTGGGCTGGCACACAGCCCCAAATCCCAGAACTGGCATGCTAACGTGTGCAGCTATCTCAGAGGGTCTCTATAAATAAATTGTTTCCATCAAAGTAATCTACTACATTCTCTTGAACAGCTTTAACAGTTTTCTTTCATATATCCTGTTGCTATGATTCTAGTGTCTTCTGTGAATTGGTATTTATAATGTTACTGTTGTTAATGTTTAAGTTATCTTAAAAAAATCTTTCTAGCATGAATCCATGGGGCACATTTGTGTTTGACTCCTAATGGATCTGATTTGTAGGTATTAACTGTGTCATTTTATTTGTGCTTTCTCTCACCACCACCACCATCCTGGACTAGGGCAACTGAGCCATGTCCTTCACTAGGGCTTTAACTATCTATCATCGTGCCCAGAAATGAGGGACATCCTATCTGAGATCCTTTCCATCCCTTCTAGAGTAGTATTCCAACACCCTCCAACCTACCAATATCCCTGTGCCACTTTCATCCCTTTCCACAGGGGTCATATCCCTCTGGAAGACCCAGATGTAAGACCTGCCCAATTCCTCCAACCAGCACATCCTGTTCGAGTACTGTCACAAGCTTATTCTATCCTGACAGAGGCACAGCCGTCTGTGAATTGTGAATTGGGATTTATTCATCTCATAACATTCATATGCTAATCATTTGATTAGAATACAGGAGACATGTCAAAATATAGTTAATACAGTTTCACTGATATAAAAGTTATAGTTAATAAAAAGGAGTGGTACTTAAACTTTAATGCAACTTTTCTTTTAAAAAAGGTATCTTTACATGTTCATATAACAAAACAATTTATTAACTACATCCTGTTCAAATATTCAGTTAATCATTCATGAAATCTTCAACTGAACTGAAGCAGATTATCATGTAGCTTTCTTTTCAGTGAATATATGTGCATACTCAAAATTTTCTTGGCTTTTAATTTGTTATAAATTTCCATTCCCATATACTGGAGCATCTGAGCATATAAGTTTAAACAATCAGCAGGGAGCATAAAACTTTCTTTATTTCTTGTATTATAAGTGTGATCAAAGCAGTTCTTCTTGCATAATTCTAAATTGGTATGTAAGAAATGATATCATCATAGACACATAGGGAGGGTACAATTAATAATTTAAGATTTTTAAATAATGGGTGACATGATTTCCTGGGATGTGTAGCACACGTTTCTAGTAATTCTTTTCTATAATTTCAGTATGTGCATTAAGTTACTGGAATTCCCCCAAAAAACAACACAGTACCTTATAACTGACTGTAAGTAGCTACAGTACATTATCTTCCTTGTGTCCATGTCAATGGCATTTGCCAATATTTGCATTGTAAATGCAAAACTACATAGTTTTCTTACTAGATATTGCATGTTTGTTCCATTTTAAATTCTTGTCTAGTTTAATCCTAATCCTGTGTAAGCAGCCATTTCATATACCAGCTCTACTGCATGACCAGCATATACCAGCCACCTGCTGCATGACTACCAATCAGCTGTCCACCAGAATGCGATCACTACCAAACTGTGGCCAAGAACAAGGTTGACCACTCAGTGGCAAAACATATGGCCAAGGACAACATGCTCAAGTTCATTGTCTGTTCCACAAGCCATGCCACCTGTTTCTTTCACCCCAGCACCAGCTACTCTGAACTAAACAGATGGTTTTTATCCTTGCAGCATGCAGCACATCTTTCACTCCCATAACCTTCCTGGCCTCAGTCTCCACTAACCCACTGTATCCCTATCCCTATTCTCTACCCAACAGTCTACTCTTCCTCTGTCCTGCTATCCCCTCCCTTTCCACACCTTTATGTCATCGTGCCATGCAGAGGAACTCACTGGCCGGCTCCAGTGTGAGTGTGCACATTCCTTTCCCATATACCTGCAGTAACTTTGGGACCAGGGAAGAGTGTTGGGACCCCAATGGCTTCCATTTGCTTAGAAGTTTTGCTTTTGCTGTTTTTAAGCAGTCTGGAAAGATGTCAGTCAAGAAGGACAGATTTATAACATATAGTTCAGAGATTGTGTCTACACATCTTTTATAACCAAATCTGAGATATTATCTACTCCTTCAGAGTGTTTAGTACCTTAATTTCTTCCTACGTTTTTGAGCTCGTATGTGAGTAATTTTTATGAGTGATATTTTGCTTGACTAGCTTTGCAGATAGATTTACAACAACAATTGTTACTCACTTCAGCTACATATATTGGGATTCTAGTGAGTAGCAAATTTTCATTCAGCCGTTCATTATTAATGTTATATTTATTATATCCTGTTTCTTTTTTCTTATAATATTCCAACAGCTTTCACAAATCTTATGAATCTGTCATTTTCTGTCAATTTTATTACTTTCCTGGGCTAATCAACGGAAAATTGGAGTTGGGCAGCTTTAGTTCATGCAGGTCAATAGCTGCATACATGCCATTCCAGAGTTACAGTCAATTGCATTAAAGGAATCCCATGGAGCTACAGTCACACATTTAGAATACGACAAAGCTTTCAGCAGAATGCCTCAGTGGTGCAGATAGCTGCACCCTAGGTGCAACCACAATGCAGGTTTATCTCTTGAGAGACCAGACAAGTGTGTGATTCCTGAAGAGAGGCAGCAGCCTTTTTGGTAGATGCAGGACAACAGATCTGGCCTTTTAACATCAACCAAAATGACCTTGCTGTGCTGATTACTGTGAACAGCTGAAAACAAGGGTAAACTACAGTCATAATTTTTCCCGAGGGCATGCAGTTCTACTGTATGATTAAATCATGATGGCATTCTCTTGGGTAAAATATTCTGGAGATAAAATAGTCCCTCACTCGGATCTCCAGGCAGGGACTACCCAGGAGGATGTCATTATCAGGAGGAACAATAACTGTAATTCTACAGATCAGAGCTTGATTGGCCAGTATGTTAGAACATTTAACAAGGAAAATGGATAGGTTAAAGTTAGATACAGTGGGAGTTAGTGAAGTTAAGTGGCAGGAGGAACCAGACTTCTAGCCTTGTGACTACAGTGTTTTAAATACAAAATCAAACAGAGGTAACACAAGTGTAGGTTTAATAATGAATAAAAAATAGAAATGTGGATAACCCACTATCAACAGTGTAGTCAACACATTATTATAACCAAGATAGACAAGAAGCCCACACCAACTACAGTACTACAAGTTTATATCCGAACTAGCTCCACAGATGATGAAGAGGTTGAAGAAAGGCATGATGAAATAAAGGAAATTATTCAGATAGTTAAGGGAGACAAAAATTGAATAGTCATGGGGGACTGGAATTCGATAGCAGGAAAAGGAAGACAAGGAAAAATAGTAGGTGAATATGGACTTGGGGAAGGAGTGAAAGAGAAGCCACCTGGTAGAATTATGCACAGAGCATAAGTTAAACATAGCTAACACCTGGTTTAAGAATCATGGAAGAAGGTTGTATACGTGGAAAAGTAGAAACACTAAAATGCTTGAACCACGATGGAATAAGAGAAATATTGAGGTTATGTAATAAAATATATGACAGTGGTGAATGGCCTGAGGACTTTCTGACAACAGTAATGATTCCATTACCGAAAAAACAAGGAACCAAGAAATGCAGCGAGCACAGGACAATCACCCTCATTTCACATGCATCCAAAGTGATGTTAAGAATAATTAATAAAAGACTTGAAAAAGAAATGGAGGAGAATCTTGGCGAGGAGCAGTTTGGCTTTAGACGGAATACGGGCACCAGAGATGCAATAGGTCTCCTACAAATCTTGGGAGAAAGGTTTATTGAAAAAGGAAGAGACCTATATATGTGCTTCATCGATCTAGAAAAGGCATTTGAGAATGTGGTTTGGGACAAGCTGGCGACTATAATGAGGGAAAAGAGAGTGGACTGGAAAACCAGAAGACTTATAAACTCATTATATCTTAATCAAAAAGTTTCAGTTAAAGTGAGAGGAGAAAGTACAAACTGGATCAGACTAGGAAAAGGAGTAAGACAAGGATGCTGTTTATCACCTACTCTTTTCAACCTCTACTTGGAAAATATGATTGACCAATGCTCATTAGGTGACAAAGGAGTAGAAATTGGAGGAAGAAGAGTAGGGTGTTTGAGATTTGCTGATGACATGGTCCTTCTAGCCACAGGGGAAAAAGAATTAGAGGATTTGGTGGACACCATTGCAACTAACAGAAAAAAATATGGAATGAAAATTAACACAAATAAAACAAAAGTATTGGCACTAGGAGGAAATAAGGAAATAAAAATTATGCTGAATGGAGAAACACTAGAACAGGTGCAAAATTTTAAGTATCTTGGAAGCAGGATAGACACCGACTGGAAGTGCACCACAGAAATTAAAACAAGGATAGCAATGGCAAAATAGGCGTTTTATAAGAAAATGATAATCTTCTGCAGCGGTCTGGACAGAGAACTCAGAAAGAGACTCATAAAATGTCTTGTATGGAGTGTTCTTCTATATGGTGCTGAAACATAGACTATGAGGAAAAAAGACAGAGAAAAGCTGGAAGCTTTTGAGATCTGGACATGGCGGAAGATGGAAAGAATAAGTTGGATGGACAGAGTAAAAAATGAAGAGATACTGAGAAGAGTGGGAGAGAAAAGACAGTTACTAGATGTAATAAAGAGAAGAAAAAGAAATTGGACTGGGCATATATTAAGAAAGAATGTCGGACTGATAAAAACAGTTTTAGAAGGTTATGTAGAAGGGAAAAGGAAGCGAGGAAGGAAGAGATTCCAGATACTGGATGACATGATGGACGGTACAACATACAGCTGCCTTAAGAAGGAAGCAATGGATCGCAGAAAATGGAGAGGCAAAGGACCTGCTAATATAGCAGATAACTGATGATGATGATGACATGGAAAAGACGTGGAGACACTGGATGATTCCAGATTGATTTCATAATCGTAAGACAGAGATTTTGGAACCAGATTTTAAATTGCAAGATATTTCCAGGGGCAGATGTGGATGCTGACCACAATTTATTGGTTAGGAACTGTAGATTAAAACTGAAGAAACTGCAAAAGTGTAAGAGTTTAAGAAGGTGAGACATGGATAAAATTAAAGAACCAGAGGTTGCAGAGTGTTTCAGAGGAAGCATTAAGGACTGATTGACAAGAAGAGAGAAAAGGAATACAGTAAATCAAGAATGAGTAGCTTTGAGAGATGAAACAGTGAAGGCAGCAGAGGACAAGGATTAATAGAATTTCTTGGGAAACACAAAAAATACCAAATTTAATTGATGAAAGGAGAAAATATAAAAATGCAGTAAATGAAGCATGCAAAAGGGAATACAAACGTCTTAGAGATGAGATTGACAGGAGGTGCAAAATGGCTAAGCACGAATGGCTAGAGGACAAATGTAAGGATTTAGAAGAAGATCTCAGTAGGGGAAAGACAGATGTCGCCAACAGGAAAATCAAAGAGACTTTTGGAGAAGAGAGATCCACCTGCATGAATATCAAGAGCTCAGATGGAAAACCAGTTCTAAGCAAAGAAGGGAAAGCACAAAGGTGGAAGGAATATATAGAGGGACTATACAAGGGAGATGTACTTGAGGGCAATGTTATGAAAATGGAAGAGGATGTAGGTGAAATTGGAGATATGATGCTGTGTGAAGAATCTGGAAGTGCACTGAAAGACCTAAGTCAAAACAAGGCTCCAGTAGTAGACAGCATTCTCTTACAACTACTGATAGCCTCGGGAGAGCCAGCCACAACAAAACTCTTCCATCTAGTGAGCAAGATGTATGAGACAGGCAAAATCCTCAGACTTCGAGAAGAATATAATAATTCCAATTTCAAAGAAATCAGAGGCTGACAGGTGTGAAAATTACTGAACTGTCAGTTAAATAAGCCACAGTTGCCAAATACTAACACGAATTCTATACAGACAAATGGAAAAACTGGTAGAAGCCGACCTCGGGGAAGATTAGTTTGGATTCTGGAGAAATGTGGGAACACACAACACAATACTGACCCTACAACTTCTCATAGAAGATAGGTTAAGGAAAGGCAAACCTACATTTATAGCATTTGTAAACTTAGAGAAGTTTTTGACAATGTTGACACGAATACTCTCTTTCAGTTTCTAAAGGTGGGAGTGGTAAAATATAGAGAACAAAAGGCTATTTACAATTTGTACAGAAACAAGACGGCACTTATAAGAGTCAGGAACCATGAAAAGGAAGCAGTGGTTGAGAAGGGAGTGAGAGAAGGTTGTAGCCTATCCCCGATGTTATTCAATCTGAACTGAGCAAGCAATATAGGAAACAAAAGAAAAATTTGAGTACAAATTTAAGTCCAGAGAGAAGAAATAAAAACTCTGAGGTTTTGCAATGACATTGCAATTCTGTCAGAGACAGCCAAAGACTTGGAAGAGCAGTTGAATGAAGTGGACAGTGTCTTGAAAGGAAAACATAAGGTGAAAAATCAACAAAAGCAAAAAGAGGACAATGGTAGATAGTTGGATCAAATTAGGTGATGCTGTGAAATAACACTCTTAATGCAGTAGATGAGTTTTGCTATTTGACCAGCAAAGTAACTGATGATGGTCAAAGTAGAGAGAATATAAAATGTAGACTGGAACTGGCAAGAAAAGTGTTTCTGTAGAAGAGAAATTTGCTGACATCGAGTAGAGATTTAAGTGTCAGAAAGTCTTTTGTGAAAGTATTTGCATGGATTGTAGTGATGTATGGAAGTGAAACATGGATGATAAACAATTTAGACGAAAAGGAATAGAAGCTCTTGAAATGTGGTGCAACAGAAGAATGCTGAAGGTTAGATGGGTAGATCATGTAACAAATGAGGAGGTATTGAACAGAATTGGGGAGAAAAGACATTTGTGGCACAACCTGACTACAGGAAGGAATCAGTTGGTACGAAACATTCTGAGACATCAAGGGATCACCAATTTAGTACTGTAGGGAAGCATGAGCCAGGTGGGGGGGAGGGGGGGGGGGGGTAAAAGTTGTAGAGGGAGACCAAGAGATGAATACAGTAAGCAGATTCAGAAGGATGTAGGTTGTAGTAGCTACTTGCAGATGATGAGGCTTGCACAGGATAGAGTAACATGGAGAGCTGCATCAAACCAATCTTTGGACTGAAGACCAAAATCACCAGTGTTACATTCTAGATGCTGTGTGTTAGTAAATATTGACTTACACAGGTCTTTGAATACTTTGCACAACACTGGACCTGTAAGCACACTGCCAGTAATATTAACAGTTTACAGACCAATTCCAAGACAAGCTTTAAGTATCAAGCAGTAAGAGAGTATTTTATTAAGTTCATAGACTTGACGATATATATTACTTGTGAAGAATTTTAAAATTAAATTTCTGTCTGACAGTACTGATAAGGAACATGTAGCATTATTGACATTCTACGTTGGGTAATTTTCTACACTAATTTTCCCAATGAAGATTAAAAGTTAGAGTATAACAACAGCTGAAGACTTGTTCAGTACAAGTACTCTCAGTTATTTAGATGTGAAAGTCACAGTAAGCAGTTCCTCTGACCATGTCAGAAGCTGGTAATAAAATATAAGAAGTCAAGTCCAGATTAGAGATGGGCAAACTCGTTCATCCTTGGGAACTAGTTCACTGCTGATGGTTCTTTTTTGGGAACCGTTCATTTTTACTCGTTCACCGTTCATTTGTGCTTGGTATATGGTTCTCATGAAAAACTGAAAACTAGTAGTGTAGGTGACTGAAGGATAGAGGGCACCAAGAGGGGGCACTTGCCTCCCCCCTGGAGTATAGAGTTTTTATTCATTACAGAATTCTTACACACTTTTAGAAGTAATTTCTATGATTCTGCAGAACCTCTTGTTTAGTCAGCTGTAGCGTTTAGGGAAATAATATACGGTGGCGCACGGAAAACCGGCCCAGAGTACAGACTGCTCGCCAATTACGGATGATGTGTTGCCCGTTACGAGCAGATACAACAAACAGACAAACATGTAATAATTAGGCAGTGAAGAAATAACAAGCTAATGCAAGCAACAATGGCGAAACAATCGATGACGATGTGTAGAGAGCTGGAGAAGAGAACATGAAAATCTCATGCGACGCGCATGGACTATAGCACATGTAGTCTTGGAAACCTGTTGGTGGCTGTTTCCCAACTTAATAGACCACAAGTGTCTTGTATAAAATTCTTCGTTTCGACTTCCACTACATAGCTATGCTACGTTGTAAACAATAATCGTTTACACCCTATATATACTTCACGTTGTCTCTGAGTTCGTAGGTGAAGTAGACCCACCCCCAAAGAAACCAAACTAGAAGGTAAAGTAAATAGGAAACAACCAAACTTAAAAATAATTAGAGCCTTCCTAAATGTAATGTTTCGTATATGAAAGATACACGAAAATCTTTTTATATGAATTTTCTTACACTAAAAATTAAGCAAATTATTGAAAGTTAGTTGCTAAGTCAAGTCGAAGAAACCAAAAAATACATTAATATAAAAAAAAAAAAACTTGCCTTGTTATAAGTATGTCTTCTGCTGTTCATCAATATAATGAAGTGAGCTGATATGCCCTTTTGTTACCTGAAAAGACGTACCTATTACATACAACGTAATTTTTATGTAATTTATGTAAATATAAAATACTTTTTGATATCCGGTTGTGGACACTGAATAGCCAGACCCAAGTGCAAGAACAATTTGGAACACATGTAAAATGGGTGAGCGTAGTGAACGAAACGAACAACTGGATATTGAACTAACTAGGAGCAGTCGGCAGTGAAACTGCGACAGGTGGTCATGTGAAGAACGACGGGTGCGGCCGAGGGACCGAGGGAGACCGAGACTGAGACGAGCACGCGACCGAGGCTGGGACGAGAACTGCCGAAGTGACCGCCGCAACCGAAGTGAACTAGTGAACTATGAATCGATCGTTCCTCGTTCCCGGGAACTATAAGTAGACCGCTGCGACCGAATGAACTATGAACCGATCGTTCCTCTTTCCTGGGAACTATAAGTAGACCGCCACGACCGAAGTGAACTATGAACCGATCGTTCCTTGGAATTTGTTCCTCGGTCCTTTCGTTCATCTTGGTGAACCGTTCCTTTGCACCCGTTCGTCGCGAACTACCCATCTCTAGTCCAGATGTTGTTGTTGTTGTGGTCTTCAGTCCTGAGACTGGTTTGATGCAGCTCTCCATGCTACTCTATCCTGTGCAAGCTTCTTCATCTCCCAGTACCTACTGCAGCCTACATCCTTCTGAATCTGCTTGGTGTATTCATCTCTTGGTCTCCCTCTACGATTTTTACCCTCCATGCTGCCCTCCAATGCTAAATTTGTGATCCCTTGATGCCTCAGAACATGTCCTACCAACCAATCCCTTCTTCTAGTCAAGTTGTGCAACAAACTCCTCTTCTCCCCAATCCTGTTCAATACCTGCTCATTGGTTACGTGATCTACCCATCTAATCTTCAGCATTCTTCTGTAGCACCACATTTCGAAAGCTTCTATTATCTTCTTGTCCAAACTATTTATCGTCCATGTTTCACTTCCATACATGGCTACACTCCATACAAATACTTTCAGAAATGACTTCCTGACACTTAAATCTATACTTGATGTTAACAAATTTCTCTTCTTCAGAAATGCTTTCCTTGCCATTGCCAGTCTACATTTTATATCTTCTCTACTTCGACCATCATCAGTTATTTTGCTCCCCAAATAGCAAAACTCCTTTACTACTTTAAGTGTCTCATTTCCTAATCTAATTCCCTCAGAATCACCCGACTTAATTCGACTACATTTCATTATCCTTGTTTTGCTTTTGTTGATGTTCATCTTATATCCTCCTTTCAAGACACTGTCCATTCCATTCAACTGCTCTTCCAAGTCCTTTGCTGTCTCTGATATTAAAACAAAAATACTGTATAAAAGAAATGTTGTGACTTCCTCTGATAATGTTGATACTGATATGTTCAGCAGTCATGCTGCCACTGTTATCACCAGCAATGCCCTTTGCTGTTAACTAGAAACTTAGGGTCAAAGGACACCACCACATCAACTACATTGCCCTAGATGTGTTCTTCGGGCCTTAGATCAAGACTGATAACTACAGCCAGCTACTATTTGGATGTCACCAGGAAGCCATTCTTACTGTGGCTATCACTATGGATCTGTCTATAACCACACAATGGTTCTGGTTGGACTTGTTCATGTATCATGTTGGTGACTAGGAAAGTCCAGGATGGAATAACAACAATATTATGAAAAGGATACATTTCCTACTCACCACACAGAGGAGGCAGCATGCAAATAGACACAATGAAAAGACTGCTAAACATTTAAGCCTTCAGACAAAAAAATCCTTCTTTGGAAATAGAGACAGGACACACATTCGTACAAGCACAACCCATCAACACTGGCTACTGTGGTATGAAGAAAACAGACACACATTCACACAGCCACAACTCACACACACACGGACATTGTCTCCAGTCGTTTTGGCCCAACAGTCGGGCCACAGCTGCCAGAGAGAGTGGCCATGTGTATGAGTTGTGGTTACGCGTGCATGTGTTTTCTTTTTCCAAAGAGAGACTTTTTTTGCCCAAAACCTGAAATGAATAGCAGTCTTTTCATTGTGCCTGTCTGTGACTCAGTACCTCCTCTATGTGGTGAGTAGCAATCTATTCTTTCCAAAGTATCGCTGATAGTGACTACGTTACTCTACTGTTATTGGTATCAGATGTATTCTGATTCCTGTTCAACTACTGTGTTACACTGATACCAGTACAGTACTGGTGACTGGGGGCTATGAATCCACTTGGTCTAACAACACCAACACAGAAGCTCTTACTTGATCCTACTAATTCTGACCCTACCTTTTACCAAGAAGAAAATTTTTTTTTTTTTTTTTTTTTTTTTTTTTTTTTTTTTTTTAAACAGCGGCACTTGTTCTACTATTGATTTCTTTGTAGTACTTCCATCTGTAGTCATCTCTGAAATTATCAAATCTCAGACAAACCCACCATTCAGGTGTTGTTTCTCCCTACATCATTGTCTGCCTCTCAAACAATTATTCTGCTCTCTACGTAATCCAACTTTCATCCAGTATAATGTCCCCTAAGCTCTGTCTGCATACCTTTCTTTGTTTTACACAATGGGTATTGGGGAGTTAGTTGCAAGAAAACATTGACTCATTGTCATATCTATTGGCAAGCCAGTTACTCAGATCTCAATCATCTGATTCACTCCGCCATGACTTGTGTTTCCAACCAAGTGGCAAAAGTTTTTGCTCGTGGCCTATGCCTACTGCACAAGGGAATAAATTCTTGTGGACTTTACAATCTCCTTCTTTAATCACATGTGGCTTATAATTATTGATCTAAATTCTTATTTTCCATACGCATGTAAGATGGCTACTACATCCTCCGACAAAATAATCATGGGGTCTTTTCCAAGTTTTCACTATCAAAGGCCTTCCCAATTGTACTGTAATGAGTAATGGTCATGATTTATACCTCACGAAGTCTTCATACATTTTGCAAACAATAAAGGAGCGCCTATCTTCTCATGGCACATTTCCCTCACATGATCCCCAACTTTAAAACTACAATGCAGACTCTTTTAAGCTCTAATACTATTTCTATGGGAATACATCTTGCAGGGACAAGTGTCTGGCAGAACTCTTACATGGTGCCAAGCCTACAGACTGCTGCACCTGCTGGTGCTTACCACATCTGCTCCTATCATCATCATTGCAGTGATGCTCTTCTGTGCTGTATATTCTGATCTGAATCCACCACTACAGCAGGCACCGAGAATAACTGCCACGAGAGGTCATTGAATTTTTTCCAGTACACATCAGACTTGGAGGAGCAACCAAAACCAGTAACTAACTGACTAGCTCTGACTTCTGAACACATTTCAGGCCTCACCTAGTGCTTGCACCAACTTCACTGTACAGCTTACAGCGTAGACTGGAGGTCTCATTAGTAAATGCACCTTGCTGCCACAAGTCGAGTTGCCTTATAGAGTAGATACCCCAACCTGCAACGTGTCCACTTCATGGCGTTTAGAGGTAACATACAGATATAACACTTGCAATAATTTTACTAAGCCGATGGTTTTGGTGAAAAATTTAAATTTTTCTTAAACATACTCATGTAACACTTTCAGCTCTATTTTCCCCACATGCAAATACTGGATGAAATGAAACAGAGACAAGGGATTGATAAAAAGTGTGTTTAATGCATTCAGTGCTAAGAAAATAAATCTGTATCCAATTAATTTGTAACCAAGAGACAAACACAATAGTTTAAGTTTTCTAACAACCTCTACCCATATACTGAAAAAGCCAAAAATGTGCAACATCCACAGAAAATAAAATGTTGTGATATAAGGCAACAAACAAACAAAAACAGTGTTGCAAATGAAATTGTGTTCCCATAGACCTTTTGCATAAATGATGAAACACTGAAATCGGTGACTGCAAATTTCAAACATTGCCACCTCATGGTAGCAGCAAATATTGCACCTCCTAATAACCAATAAAAAATAGATGCATTACTTATTCTGGTTGATTTTCTTTACACCACCAATAGATACTAGTATTAAACTTTGTACATGGAAACTCAAAATGAAGAGTCAGTATTGGACCTGCTCCTACGCCTTAGTGCCTGGAGCAGACAGTGTCCATGTGTATGTGAATTGCAGCGAGAGGGGGGGGGTGTGTGTGTGTGTGTGTGTGTGTGTGTGTGTGTGTGTGTGTGTGTGTGTGTGTGTGTGTGTGTGTGTGTGTGTGTGTGTGTGTGTGTGTGTGCTTATAATATCTAACAGTATTCTTCCAACATGTCTCTGCCATTTCACATCCCCATATGTGATGACTAGCAGTCTATCTTATTTCATTCTGTCACTAACCATCTAATGCATGTAAGGATTTGTTACTGAGAGAGACAGGCACAGTACTTAAGACATTAGCATTTGGGCCAACAGTGGCTCAAATCCTCATCTGAGCATCCAGATTTAAGTTTTCTGAGATTTCAATAAAGCAATTACACCAAATGCCAGTGGTTTTTTTGAAAATAATATGGCCAGATTCGTTCCCAAAGCTGAACTTGTGCATCATCTCTTGTTACATTAAACTCAAATCTTCCTTCCAGTTTTAAAGACTGTTCAAAAACTGTAGTGTTTGCGGACGACACAAAAATTATAAAAAAGAAATCAGAACAAGCATACCACAGAGATTCTAAATGATAGATGATCTAAACTCATTATCAAAAGTACAATCATATGGGGTATTAAAGGAAATTTGTGACTGGACTGAGGGGGGGGGGGGGGGGGGGGGTTAGGTAGGGAGAATGCTGCAAATTATGTTGGACAGAGAATCATTGAAAGATGTAGAAGTAACTTCCAGTGGCCCCCAGCGAAATGTGTTAGGACCTTTTCTGTTTGTATTGTATATTAATGTCCTTGAAGACATTATTAATACATCGGTCTACAAAAATTAAGGACAGAAGTAACTTTCACATGAAGTGACATTGCCTAGCAGTATAGCTCAATAAAAATTGGACCATAAATAGAAGGAACTGCTACATTACAGCACAGAAGGAAACTGAAAGAAATACACAATGAAATGAACAGAAATGACACTTTTATTCAAAGACAATAATTACACTGTAGTGACTGCAATCTATGATGTTACCCTTGGCATCACAAAAGGCAGGATATGGCTCTTAACTGGGTGTGCAAGCAATACGAATGGCAATGTACCGTATTTACTCGAATCTAAGCCGCACTCGAATCTAAGCCGCACCTGAAAAATGAGACTCGAAATAAAGGAAAAAAAAAATTCCCGAATCTAAGCCGCACCTGAAATTTGAGACTCGAAATTCAAGGGGAGAGAAAAGTTTTAGGCCGCACCTCCAAATCGAAAGTAGTTTGGTTCGAGTCGTAAGCTTAGCAGTTAAGCTTTACCAGGTAGCCATTGCTATGCGTCAGGTGCTCCGTCCGTATTTATACGGGTACCCTTCCTTTTTCACGTGCTTCGTCTGGTTTGAATCGATTGCTTATTTTGCTTTGATCTGATAAGTGCCGTTTACTTTGTTATAGGTGTTTACGTCACTCTAAGCTGAAAATGCATTACTGTACTGTTTGTCGCATTTTGATAGTGCGTGTTTACGGCCTGTCGCCGCTCGCGGCATGACTTGCTTTTGTGCGCGCTACCGCCGCTTAAAAAAAAAAGAGGAATCGTCTCATTAGCGAAACAATGGCAAGAGACTGCTATTTGTTGTTACTTACACTGCTGCTTTCTTTGATAATGATCAACAAGAACCAAATGCGTATGATAGAACATGCGTATGATAGAACATGTTCTAAACGAGAGTTTTGCGAAAATTTTCCTCCGTTTGAAAATCTTTGCGGCCGCTTCTTTAGTACATCAAATTCTGCACAGAAATTAGTCATCTTACATTTAAAATCTAGTCAGTTGCCGTGCTTCATTTCTGACTGTATTACTATTAGGCATAGGAATATAAACACGACACGATACGTATATTCTTCCGCGTTTGCTGTTGTCTCAACTCTAGTTTCGTAGTTTATTACGCAGACAGGATTTAAATGAGATAGCAACAAACACGAAAGAATACATGGCAAAATGTTTATATTCGTATTATTCTTATGGTGAAGAGAATACTGCATGTGATTCACATTTCATCAGGTTCCTATTAGCAACCATCTCTTCTCACAGGTAGGAAAAAACTCGGAATGTAGGGTTGGCCATATTGACAAACATCCCTAACAGTCTTGCCAGTCGGATTTTCGTAATACATTGAAATTCTGCTACATTCGAAGATGAACAATACGGAATTTGTATTTACTTCGTTGGATAATGTATGAAAATGCAGTGGTCGAAACTAGGGGCGGAGAAAAAAAAGCTCGTCTTCTACCTTTTTTTTAAATTTATTTACTGATGCATAGGTTTTGGCGCCAGTATTTATCTTTGTGCCCACAAAGCATGCTTGTGTAGCGCTACATATATTCGACGGCAGAAGTTAGTTGTGGCGGCACCTATCAACATTTTTCAGAACTTCCGCTTGCTTTGCACTCGATTCTAAGCCGCAGGCGGTTTTTTGAATTACAAAAACCGGAAAAAAAGTGCGGCTTAGATTCGAGTAAATACGGTACTCAATGCAACATGCTCCCATGCTGATCACAAGGTTGGTAAGAATGTCTTCTGGTAAGACATTCCATTCCTTCACCAGTGTAGTTAACAACTGCTAGTGATTGTTGGTACGTGTGGACATCATGCTGCAATAGATCTCCCAAACACTTCATATTTATGGATGACAATGCATAATCACATCAAACTGCGCAGTTGGAGGTGGTCTTGTAATGAGAGGGCATTTGACAAATGGACTAGTCCTACCCATTCTCCCAGCATAAATCCCATTGAGTAGTTGTGGGACGTGTTGAGGAGATATACTGCAGCATGTTTATATGTATCAATGATGATCCAGTGGTTGTCAACTGCACTGGTGGAGGAATGGACTGTGCCCAACTGTAAGAATGTCTCACCAACCCTGTGGCCAGCATGATGAAAGCATGTTGCAGAGCACACATTGCCATCTATAGTGATCACTCACTCTATCAGGAACAATGTCCTGCCTTTTGTGATGTACAGGGGCCATCACAAATTATGCCAACTTCAGTTTAATTATTGTCTTTGAATAAAAGTGTCATTTCTGTTTGTCTTATTGTGTATTTCTTTTATTTACCTTCCGTACTATATGTTAGCAGTTCTGCCTATGTATCATCCATGCTTCGTCAAGCCATGTTATTTGGCAGGGACACATTAAGTGAAAGTTACTTAATGTAAGTCTTCCACATAGACTTCCCCATTGTCACAACCCCATTAGTTTGTTCACAATAAAAACTGAGTTACATAAAGTTTACACTGTGCATTAGGTATCCTGTGTCATCTAAGCACTGCCACAAAGTGAAGAAGTAATTTTGTTCAGTGGGGAGTGGGAGTTGCTTTACTTTTTCATATTGGCTGAAGGCCATTATTACATGCTGGAAAAAAATTTCATTGGAAAGCCATTACAATACCAGTCACAAAGGTGCCTAAGACTGCAACATTCCTAGAGAAGAGTGGAAATAAAGACAGGCATCATCTTGATACCCAGGGGACTACTGCACTAGTTTTCAAAGTAGACATCACCAGTAATTTGAAGTGTTTCAACAACTCGATGCAAAAAGAGAATCTGAACACAGATATGGTGAACAAGACTGAGGCTAGAATGAATTTTTCACTCTGCAGCATAGTGTGCAATGATATGAAACTTTCTGGCAGCAGATAGAAATTATGTGCAGGACTGTAACTCGAGCTAGAGACTTTTGCCTTTCGCAGGCAAGTGCTCAACCAAATGAGTTACAGAAGCACAACTCATGACATATCCACACAGATTTACTTTCACCAGTACCTCATCTCCTACATTAAAAGCTCCACAGAAGTTCTCCTGCAAAACTTGCAAGACTAGCACTCCTGGGAGAAAAAAGGGGGAAAAAATGCGAAGTCATGGCTTAGCCACAGCATGGAGGATCTACATTCTACATCTACGTCCATACTCCGCAAGTCACCTGACGGTGTGTGGCGGAGGGATGTTTCCAGAATGGATTTTCCACTCTGCAGTGGAGTGTGTGCTGGTATGGAACTGTCTGGCAGATTAAAACTGTGTGTTGTGCTGGGACCTTTGGCTTTTGTGGGCTAGTGCTCCACAGACTGAGCTTCCCAAGCATGATCCGTTTTCACATCTTTACTTCTGCCGGTACCTCATCTCTTATCTTCCAAAAACTTGAGATTAGTATTTCTCAAGGAAAGGATATAGCAGAGACATGACTTAACCACAGCCTGGGGGATGTTTCCAAAGTGAATTTTTCATTCTGCAGCAGAGTGTGCATCAACATGAAAATTTCTAGCAAATTAAAACTAGGTGCTGGTCTAGGACTCAAACCTGGGATCTCTGCTAAGCCATGTCCCTGCATTATCTGTTCTTCCAGGAGTGCTAGTACAGCAAGTTATGCAGGAGAACTTCTGTGAAGTTTGGAAGATAGGAGATGATGTCCTGGTGGAAGTAAAGCTGTGAGGAAAGGTTGTGAATCATGCTTGGGTAGTTCAGTTGGTAGGGTGTTGGCCCACGAATGGTGAAGGCCTGTGGCATGCAGTTTCAATCTGCCATGAGGTTTCATGTCAGCACACACGCCACTGCAGAGTGAAAAATTCATTCTGATAGTATTTCCAAGGCTGAGCTAAACCTTGGATGCAATATCTTTTCTTCCAGGAATGCTCGTCCCACAAGTTTTGCAGGAGAACTTCTGTGAAGTTTGGAGGGCAGGAGATGAGTTACTGGCAGAAGTAAAGCTGTGAGGATGGGTCCTGAGTTAACCTTGATAGCTCAATCAGTGAGCACTTGCCCACAAGTGGCAAATGTTCCAGGTTTGAGTCTTAGTCCGGCACACTGTTTTAATTTGCCAGGAAGTTTCAAGGTATGCTTTCCAATACAAATTAAACACATTGAAAAATCAACTTTATAGTCATTGAATGAAATACTCAATTTCCCAGAACTTGAGGTAGTCATTTGTGAATTGGTGCGTTTCAGTATTTGAAACACAGCAACAATCATTTTCAAATGGATTCAAAGATTTCACACACATCATGAGTGATTTAGAAGTATTTGTCCAACAGTTCTCACTTTTACCTGCTAATGTGCTCAATTACAGCCATCTTGAACTGACAGACTTACAGTAGAACACCCAGATCAATCCTAGAAATCACAAGATTTGTACAGTATAACACCTAGCTCAAGGGCCTATATGTTCAATCCTAAAGCACAAGAGTTTTATGAAATACTATAACAAGAGCAATATTTTCAGGTGACTGTTAAGCTGCTTAAGTCATTTGAACAATATTTTTTTTTTTTTAAACTGAAATTAACCTATTCCTATCAACACCAGGTTTATTATATTTTAACCTCCACAACTTCTTATACAAACTGTATCAAGTATTGTTCAATTCAAAGATTTATAAACATACAAATATCATATAACAGTGTTAAAAGCCTATATAACAGTTTTGTCTAACAATGGAAGTATCCCTCTGCTCATCACATTATCATTTCTTTACATACTACTTCAATTAGGAGAGAAATATACGGCACTAGCACAAGCATAAAGTGTTTTACATGTGCGCGCGCGCGCTCACGCACGCACACACACACACACACACACACACACACACACACACACACACACACACACTCACACTTCTGAATAGTGGTGACCACATGGTGAAAATGGAAGCCTATTTTACTTACATGCACGCTGCTGTATGTTTAGGAGTTATTTTCTCTGGAGGCTCTTCTCTTTCTCAAAAAGTCTTATTGACAACTTGTTTAGGCACCTGAGAATACAACTACATCTACATAATTACTCTGCAGAACGTTCACTGGACCATCTTCATCTTCAGGACATTTCTCTACCATTTCACTCTCAAACAGCACACAGGAAAAACAAGCACTTAAATCTTTGCATGCAATCTCTGAATTGTCTTATTTTGTTATGATGATCATTTCTACGTAAGTAGGTGGCCACCAACAAAATATTTTTGCAATCGGAGGAGAAAGTTGGTGATTTGAAATTTCATGGGAGGATCCCGCCACAATGAAAAACATCTTTGTTTGACTATTACCACCCCAATCTGCATATCATATACACGTCACTCTCTCCCCAATTTCAGAATGATGCAAAACGAGTTGCCTTTCCTTGAATTTTTTTGATATCCTCAGTCACTCTCATCTGATGCGAGTCCCACACTGCGCAGCAATACTCCAGAAGATGGCAGACAAGTGCGGTGGTGTAAGCAGTATCTTTAGTAAACCTGTTGAATTTTCTAAGTGTTCTGCCAATAAATCACAGTCCTTGGTTACATCATTATGTATTTAGCTGAATTTATAGCCTCCAGATTTGTGTGATTTATTGTGTAACCAAAATTTAGTGGATTTCTTTTAGTAATCACGTGAATGACTTCACTCTTTTCACTGTTAACCCTTTGATTGTGACTCACTGCTACTGGAGTCCGACCACGCCGTGTGCTGGGTGCGGCTCACTGCCACAGAAGTTCAGCGCTGCCCTGCCCCAGGTGCTGCCGACTGCCATAGAAGTTCTGAGACATTCGCTCGCCTATTGTTTAGCTGCTCTTGAATAATACATCTGTTTGTTTGCACCACTTCTGGCAGAGTCTTGCCAACCACAACAGATGGTTTTTCAATATGCGGAACACGATTACATTTGGAGCCGATGTCGGCACTTCTGGCAGACCCTCACAGTACTTGTGTGAGTAATTTGCTTTAGACACAACAAATAACACTACCGTGATTTCTGTCGAACTGTGGTTTTGCACCTTTCTTGGTTCAGATATCAGTTGCCTATTATTCGCTTGTGTTTGCATAGTGAATTTACGTATTGCAATGGCATGTAAAAAGCTCCTCACCTCCGGAGAGATAATACAGATGTTGATGGAGAGTGCCTCTGAAGAATCACTGTGCTCATCAATAGACAGCAATTCAGTTGAAGAAGATTCTCTTATGAACAATTTACAGATGTTGTTGATTCTCATTCTTTTACATCTGTAATCAATAGTGCAAAGCCTATGACATTGAGAGGAAATCCACAGCTGGGTACTTCTATTAAAAGCTCATCATCTTCAAATGAAGATGCACAGCAATCCACAAGAAAGTCAGAAAACAAATGGAGATGTGAAAACATTAATCCAAAGAAGGATCAGTTTGACAAATCCTCATCAAGAATGAAAGCTCACATAAGTGAAAATGAGAACTGCCTGTGTTTCTTCAGACTTTTTGTAAAAACAGGCTTTGTTGAAATGATTTTCCAGGAAACAAATAAGTATTATACGTATCGATCAGCCAATTGCAAACCAAAGACAAATTCTAGAATAAACAAGTGGAGTGACACAAATGTGTCAGAAATGTATGTTTTTATAGTGTCTTCCTTTCTGCTGGCTAGAGTGAAAAAGTTAAAACTGAATGAAAATTGGTCGACAGATCCTTTGCTGGAAACACAATTTTTTTCCAAAGTAATCTGCAGAGACAACACTTTGCCCCTAAATGGTAGAACATTTTTGGAAAATGTTCAAGAAAATTTTTTATCCTTATGAGAAACTCTGTGTAGATAAATCTCTGATGCTGTTCAAAGGCTGTCTGAAAGTAAAGTAAATATTCCAGCAAAGAGAAGTAGGTTTGGAATCAAAATTTTTGTACAAATTATGTACTGGATTTTATCATTTATGTTGGAGCACAGACAGATATTGATAATCATGGTATGGGAGTGTCTGGAAATACAGTAGCTACATTACTCCAACATTACTTGGAGAAAGGACATATGCTGTTTGTCGACAACTCCTGGTATGCCAGCCCAGATCTATTTCGTTTATTATATGATAGAGCAAACACATGTGGTACAGTTCGGCAAACATGGAAGGAAATGCCAGTAACAGACAAGAAACTGAACAAAGGAGAAATAACTTTCGGACCTTCAGAATCAGGAATGCTAATCGATCTGAAGTGGCAGTACAAGAAGGAAGTCTGGATGCTATTATTGCATCACAAAGCTGAAATGCATCTGACTTCAAAAAGAGATCAGAAGAATGGTGATCTGAAAATGAAACCAAGAGTGGTAATAGATTACAATAAATCAATGGGACTAGTTGACCAAAGCAACACGCTAACGAAAACAGTGAAAAGTACACGGAAGTCGTATCAGTGGTACAGAAAATTGTTTTTCCATGTTTTGTGGGATTTATTGTGCCTTTTGCTTATGCCGGAAATATGGGACAAAAATGAAGTACAAAAAGTTTCATCTCAATATAATTATAGGAAGTTTGGCAACTTTTTACATCGATCGCAAGACAGCAGAATGGGAAAAGTATAAGACATGCATAGTCTGTGCTTGAAATGGTGTTAGGAAACAAACTAAGTTGTGCTGTAGGGAATGCAATGTAACTCTTTGTTCTTATCCATGCCTCAAAACTTATCACAAACATTTCAACAGTAAAAAAACTGTTAAACCTTGTTTTGAGAAAATGTAGAAGTATATCACTATTGTAAACATCTTTATTAGTATATATGTTATAATAAAAGTGCACCTCACATGAAAATGAAGTGTAAATATTGTAAATAAATACCCCCAATTCTTCCAAAGCCAGTCCAAAGACCAGAACAAAATAGAAAGTTGAAAAACAGTGAGCGTGTTGGAAGCATTGCGCATGGAAAGCGCACCAGAGGCATTCAGCAAACAATGCACGGTGAGCAGCGTGACAATGCAGCACGAGGCACGACTGCTAATGTTGTGCAAAGCTGTCAAAGGGTTAAAGTCATTTGCCACTTTTTGCACCAAATACAATCTTATCTAAATCGTTTTGCAATTAGTTTTGATCATCTTATTACTACAACATGGTAAATGAAAGCATCATCTGCAAACAGTCGAAGACAGCTGCACAAAGTGTCTCCTAAACAGTTTATGTAGATCAGGAACAGCAGATGGCCTATAAAACTTCCTTGGAGAATGCCAGATATTACTTCTGTTTTACATGATGACTTTCTGTCACTTACTACAAACAGTGACCGTTCTGACAGGAAGTCATGAATGTAGCCATACAACTGAGGTAATATTCCACAGATACACAATTTGATTAAAAGTTGCTTGTGAGGAATGGTGTAAAAAGCCTTTTGGAAATTTAAGAAAATGGAATCAATCTGATATCTCCTGTCAATAGTATTCATTAATTTGTGAGAATAAAGAGGTAGCAGTGTTTCACAAGAACAATATTTTCAGAATCCTTGTTGATTATCTGTCAATAAATTGTTTTCTTCGAGGTAATACAGTATATGTCCCAAAATCCTACTGCAAATCAACATTATTGATATGGGTCTGTAATTCAGCAGATTACTTCTATTTCCTTTCTTGGGTACTGGAGAAATCTGTGCACCTTTCCAGTCTTTAGGTATGGATATTTCGACGAGCGAGCAGTTGAATATGATTGCTAGGTATGGAGCCATTGTATCAGCATACTTTGAAAGCAGCCTGACTGGTATGCAATCTGAACTAGGGGCCTTGCTTTATTAAGTGATTTAAGCTACTTCACTACATCGAGGATATCTACTCCTAAGTTACTCATGTTGGCAGTTGTTCCAGATTCGAATTCTGGAATATTTGCTTTGTCTTCTTTAGTTAAGGAATTTTGGAAAACAATGTTTAGTAACTCTGCTTTAGTGGCATCATAACTGTTATCATATAGTGAAGGTATTGATTGCGTCTTGCTGCTGGTGTATTTTACATATGACCAGAATTACTCTGGGACTTGCTTACCACTGTTTCTCAGTATACATTATGCTGTTAAAGAACCTAATGCAAAATTCTTGTAGGTACGACACCAAGCATATGAACGACTTCCATTATGAAATAAAAACAATTTGCCCCTCACAGGAGTTCAAAGCTTAAAAAACATTTATAGGAACACTCTTTATATTCTACTGACAAGTTTTTGAATGTAAATATGCCAAATAAGTTGTTATCAAGCGATTTCATAATTATCTAGTTTTAATGGAAATTTATTGCAAAGGTTATCATCATTTAGTCATGGTGCCATTTTTATATATATTTTACTATACTCGTACATATAGGCTCAAATGTATGATAACAGTAACGATAGTCAGCCTCATCTTAAAATTCCACATATTAAGTTTGTTTTGTTATTACAGTAGTATTTTCTCGGGAAGGCTGTTGAGTATATAATTAAAATATGATACACAACAAATATTTGCCACCACACTCTCGAAATATTCCATAACATTGATGAGCTCACTGCACCATGGAGCTATGATCCACATTTAAAATTAGAAATATACATGATTTTGTAAAGCTGTGACAGTGCTTGTGGAAGTAACTGATTATTTATAAATTTCTGTACATGACAAATATAAGTTATTAACATCATTTTTATCAGATATGGAAGTTTTAAGTATTTTCATTTTAACTCTCAACAGTAATTAAGATCTTTTAAAATGGATAAAAATTTCTTACAGTCAATAACGTCAATTTTATTCTAAAATATAACACTCAAAAGGCATTATTCAGGAACCAGGCCTCAAAAAATTAACCATAATATAATAAGAGTAAATATATTTATTTTGTAAGTACCTGTAACATACATCAAATTAGCTGTTTTTTTTATTTATCATTTAACTTGCAGCAGATATGTACCAGTTAGTTCATTGAGGTAGTGCTGTTATTAAGAAAAATATTTAAACTTCATATTAAGCCTGTATGGAACATATTAAAATAGTACAACAGTTCAGTTTTACAAATAACAAAACATATAAACTGCAACCTGTATATAGAAAATATAAATATCTTTTATGAAAATATAGACAGAACCATTAGTACAGAAGCTTTAATTAGGAATGATATTTCTTGTACTTATTTGACTAGACAAGAAACTTCAGCTTGTCAGTCCCATGGACCAGCAAATTTCACACAAAACTTTGGGAAATCTGCACAATCAAATAAATGTTTATGTACTTTTCACTACTAACAGCTTACATGTAATCAGTCTTCTTTCAAATAGGCTCCTCATGCACCACACTATGCCTCAAACTCTGTCTTCTCACTGAGGGATCTAAGATTTGCTTTTAAAATGCAGCAGGTAGGTCAAAGTAGAGGTCTAATACAGAGCGTAGGTGACATTTCTTTCTTTTACAATTACATTTAACATAGTTAATCAAACACAAAAGGGATGGCAGAAAATGGTAGTACAGGACAAGTTGACTCTCTCTCTAAGGCTGCAGCAATGCAGTCAGTTGCAGACTGGAACTCACCCAATGATTCTAATACAAGGCTCATGTAATGCCAAGTTTTGTAGGAAGAGGGATCAATTTTCAAAGCATCTCTTAATGTTTTCTCTGCTAAATTATAGCTCCCTAGATAATAGTACACAAGTCCAAGATGCTGAAGACTTTCAACATGTTGAGGATTTATGGATGCTGCGTTCTGGAAAAAATGTACAGCTTCAGAATACTCTTTCTTGTGCTCATGCAACAAACCACGTACATACATAACATTGTGGGACATTGGATAAACATTCTGTGCTTCCTGAAGACATGCTGCAGCATCTGGGATACTGTCCAGTGAAATATAAATTTCTGCTAGTAACAACCACACCTTAAGTTGAAGAAGCCACAAGCTCTGTGGACCTGGACGGGGCACAAAGGAACTCAGTGATGTTGCAACATCAGATAATGTTTGCTCTACATGAGACGGAGCAATTGACATCTGCAAAGATGTCGAGTCTTTATCTGACAGGACAGACTGATGCATCTTAAAAGTGCTCTGGTTATCACTGTGCTTTTCTGATCTTCCTGTATTCTCCTTACTTACATGCTCCTTATACAAATTATTCCAGAGATGAAGAAGACGTCTAGCAGTTAATAATGCTTGAGATTTTCCTTCACTCTGCAGTTCCAGTTGTGCTTTAGTATATAAGAGGTTTATGCAATCTGGATACTCCTCTAAGGTGGCAGTAATTAGCTGCAGAGCATCTTCACTCTGTTTCTGTGCAGAAAGAAGAAGAACTAGTAAATGCAAAGATGAGAGGTGCTCAGACTGCAAGTTCAGAGCTCTTTTGACATGTGTGACTGCTAATTGTAACTGATATTCCAGTGCATACTGAAACCCTAGATAATATTCAGGTAAGTGGTCATTGGGATCTAACTTTTGTGCTTCATGGAACTCCTGAAGTGCCTGAGTTTTCAGTGCACGTTTATTATGTTCACTTACCGCAACTAAAGCCTGCATGCTGTAACCAATACCAATGAAGAGATGACAGCGTGCAGTCAAATTTTCTGAAGAACGCAAAGCTTGAGACAGGGCTATGTGACTCCATTCCGTTCCTTCACACGGCTGGTTAAGATGTTCATAACAGCACCGTGCAGCCAGCAAGCAGTGGAATGGATCATTTGGAATCAAACGAGAAACTTCTTTCAGCACTTTAAGAGAATATGTGTGTTTTCCCAAACAAGCAAGTGATAATGCTTCTTGGATCCAGATATGTGGCTCCTCAAATGAAAATTTCATTGCCCTTTCAAATGATTCATGTAGTATATCAAAACACCCCCATCGTACAAGTAAAACAGTAAGCAAATCATAAACACATACTACTCTGTTGAAGGCATGGACTCTTGCCTCCTTGAATTCAGGTGATTGGCTTAAAACCACTTCGTGAACAGCAGTTGCTTCACTAATGAGAAGTAACAAGATTATTTCCTCATAATCATTGCATGGAACAAATAAATTATTTTGTTGCTTTGCCTGAGATTCTATTTTAGGAAGATTTCTCTTATCATTATTCAAAGCAGATCTATGATTAGTTTCCGTTCTTCCATGAAGCAATATTTCTGCCAGCTGACGTGTAAGATCATGGCGACCTGATTGTGAAGATGATGACTCCCCTGTATTCTCGCTATTTGATATTGCTGTTCGCAAGCTGTCAACCTTAGACTCTAGACTACTTGTTAATGGCATGGCAGAGCCCAAATCAGCTGTCTTCATTATGTTATTTGGTGATAGATGACTCTGTAGAAGTTGGGCTGTTTTCTGAGCTGACATATTTCTTTCTGCCACCACATTGTCAGATAGATCTAAACATACTGTTTGTAGAGGATCCCAATCAGACAATTTTTGCTTGGTAGCTGGAAGTGAAACACTGTTTATAAATATTTCCTTCATGCTTGCTTATAACTTGTAATTGTTGTTAATGAATTGTTATCTGCGATGGTCGTTCAACCTGAAAATAAAACACACTACTTACATTAAGTAATAAATAATAAGGCTTGATACAAAAAATGATACAAAAAAAAATGAAACACAAAGTTCAGATGTTTCCTTAATATTGCAGTGTGTTCAAAGCAGACACACAAAAATGAAGATTACATCTACACTTCACAGACTACGTTATAGCACGTGGAAGGTAGCCTTTCCTGTTCCATTTGGGAATGGTACAAGGAAAGAATAACTATCAGTAAGCCACAGTATTACCTCAAATTTCAATGATTTTTCCTATGTGGTCATTTCACGAGATGTATGTGGGATGAAGCAATATATTGGTTGACTCTTCTTGGAATGCATGCTCTTGGAATTTCAACCCCCCCTCCCCGTGATACATAATGTGTTTCTCAGTAAAATTTATAAGCATCTTCATAATGCTCTTACACTTACTAAATGCACCACCCTTTTTTTGCATCTTCCCTACCTTAATCAAGAATCGCTTGAATGAAAGTTTTGTAAGCTACCCCTTTTTTCTATAAAGATTACATATCCTTTTATTATTAATTCCTTTAACTCCTTATGTGGAGCATGGGGCTGCAACAAATGATCACCATCTTGTTCTGTCTTCTGCTAGTATCTTCATCTCTTCCCATCCTATTCCTTGCTGATGGCCTTCTGCTTCAACTGACCATCCCCATGTCATTTTGGGCCTTCCTCGTCTCCGTCGTCCTCGCGGGATCCAGTCAAGTGCTTCTCTCACAATATGTTCATTTGGTCTTCTAAGAGTATGTCCTAACCATCTGCACTTCTTGCTTCTGCTTTTCATATAACTACTTTTATGTAGCCGTTCCACTTTACGCCATTCTGAACATGTACTACAGTACATTTTACTGTTGTCGTTATCCACAATGATTGACTAACAGTTGTCAAATCAAATAATAATTTAATTTCATTCATCATAAGTGATGTTTTTCAAAAGTCTCCTACTGTGTCACAAGTGATTTAAATAATTAAAACCATTCACAAAATGTAATTAGTATTTCCTCCTGTTTATGAGCTACATGTTATCCTTGAGTATGGCTGGGTCAACTGCCAGTCCCTGTATCGAGTGCCAATCATCTGCAGGGCTTCATGCATTTCACTGCAGTTTTGTGGCATTATGACTTTTCTATATATTTTAACAGACTCATGGAGATTCTGACATTATCTAATGTATCATTTCCACACACTGTGAACAGTAACTACCTACAACTGCCCTATAGCACTTCCTTGAAGTAAGCCTGGAATTACTTTTACAGCCTACAATTGCACTCTGTTAATAGTGAAATGTTGAGGACTATCTGCTAGTAAGTCCTGAATCCATTCACAAGGTTACTCCAAAATTCTGTCAGCTCTTATTTTGTTCATTAAGCAACAGAGCAGAATGAAATAAAATGCCTTCCTGAAATCAAGGAACACGGTATCAACTTGGCCACTGTTATCTACTGACTTGTGGGACCTAATAGGCAGAAAGAGCAAGCAGAGGTTCACCATTTTGTTGTCTGTAAAATCTCATGCTGGTTCCTACAGAGAAGGTTTTTTGTCTCCAAAAAGATCATCATACACAAAAAAAAATCATAATAAACAAGATTAAAATTGTTTCCATAACAGTATAACTTCTAGCATCATCAGCAATTTAGAACTTTAGTTATGTGTGTATGCCCAATTACCTTTCTTGGAAACGGGAATGACCTGCACTATTTTGCGATTGCTTACAATCTCCAAAAAATTTTTGTTGAAATGAGAGCAAATTCTTTCCCATAACCTACCTCATAATGCCCAGTTCTTTCCTCTGCTGAGCAATTTTAACTGGTAGTCATGATTACACCCACCTCCATAGCTGAGGTCGCAAACACATGCCTATGTGGTAGTGATCAACTTTCAGGTAAGCCGATTTGCATTCTTGTGGCAGATGAAATTTTCACTGTTAGTACTGGGCTGGGCAGAAGAGGAGAGATATAGTGGCATGAAGTTTCTGATGGCCATTCTCTGAGCCAATATCCTGGATTAAGTTCCAAACCTATCCCCCTTGTCTCATGAAGTGAAGGCATGTGACAATGTTGATGGTGATCCATTCATCGGGTGACGTCATTAAGTTCAGCAGTCGCGTTGGTGCTTTTCGAGAGGAGTAGGCTATGAGCTAGAACTGGGTTTCACCCTCTCCCTTTCCTTGATCCACAACAACAAAAAACAAAAAATGCATTATACAAACACTCATCACAGTCCTCCAAGCAACACAGATACACATTTGACCCTTCATAACAGGTTGGCGGAAGGCTACGGCAAACTAAGTCCACTTGGACCTCGCCGTGAGTGACGGTGCAGGATCCCTGCATCTGTTCCCCCTACACTCATTCCCTGAGTATGGGACTATTCTCTCTCTATGATTACATCAATAGTCACAAATGGAAAGATTCAACTCTTCAAAAACCTGGGTGTGAAGATCTTTAGGGAAGTGAAATTGAATGTTGCTTAGGCTCAGTCCTAGGCAAAACAGGTGGTACACTTCAGCTCACTGACAGGGAACTGGGGAAATGCAACCAGTCTACAAAAGAGATTTCCTATAAAACACTTGTGCAACATGGCTTAAGTTTGTTGAGCCCATACTGAATTTGATGAACAGGGGATACTGAACACACACAAAGAAAGGCAGTATGAATGGTGACTAGTTTGCTTGTTACTTGCTCATGGGAAAGCATCACAGAGATTTCGAAAAACCTAAACTGGCAAACTCTTGAAAAATTAAACTAACAGAAGTGTTTAAACAATCCCTCTTCCTATTCACGAATGGAACAAGAAGACCTCATAAGTGGTGCATTACAACTTACATTCAGCCATACACTTCATAGTGGTTTACTGAGTATGGATGTACATGTAGATTTCAACCAATTAAATACAAGCTGTGCTAGATGTCAGGCTGTTGAGACAAAAAGTGTGGGGCAAACAGAATCTCCATGCCACAGACAAAGAGCTACTATTCGAATGGAAGCACCAACAAAACATGTGGCCTGTTTGCTCCCTAAATTTGAATCCCATGGAACAGGTCTGGGTGCATTAGGAAGACGGGATGCATCATGTCAGCATCCACCAACCACTCTCCAAAACTTGCGAGCAGCCCTCTAGGAATAATGGGTGTTACTGCCTCAACATGAGAGTGATGATATCACCCACAGCATGTCCCATCATTGTCGGGCCTCTATTGGTGCCAGAGGTGGTCCACCCCCCCCCCCCCCCCAATCCCCCAATGAACACTTTAACCAGTTGTCAGAATGTGTGTGCAAATCCATCACATTGGAAAAAATGAAGAACATTTTGCTTTAGCATTGTGCATGTTGCAGTTGATTATGTTCTGTATTCTTTAAATTGTTTCTACTTTACTATCACCCATTTATACTCTTCTGTGGCAAAATAAATGCAACCTCGCAAAATTTCCATTTGTTGCTTTAATTTTGGACATCAGTGTATATGTGATGACCATCACTAGAATCGAACCAGCAATGCAAAAATTACCAGTCTTGAGCACTACCCATTTCTTTTTGGCATCTCTATGTATAACATGCATCTTTATTTAAAAATTTGCATTGGCTGGGAATTGAATCCAGGCCATCCTGACGGCAATCAAGCTTTCTACTGAAAAGCCGCACTGCCCATTGATAAACTGTCCTAGCTTTATTGAATTACACATGCAGGGAACACTTCAAAGTCGATTTCTCAAGAATTCTTGAGAATCACATCGAACAGCTTTGGGTTCGGATATTTGATTTCTAAATTTCACTTACCATGAATAAAAAAAATTATAAAAATCTGAATGCCTTATGGTCTCCTAATTAGTATCTTCCATGCGTGACTACCTAATGCATCGTATTGCAAAGAGTGTCAAATGTATGGAGTGTCAAAATGAGCAAACTATTATGTGATAAGGCAGGGAAATGAAGAAACCATGTAGCCGTTTGTCTCGAATTAAATTAGAAACGTTGAAAGGCTATCATCATTCAAGTCACATGGAATAAGAAATCCAGTCTACACATCCATGACGTAGTAGTGCCTACAGCAAATAATTTAAGTCCCTATGAAGCTACTGTAGTCAGCAGCTGCTCATCCCACATTGAACCTGTCACATTTTATCCTGAAAACAAGTAGACTCTCCCTGCTTTACTAGTAATCTGAAGTTCTTTGAAGGGAGAGAAACTCTGATTTTTGTACAGGTTGCTCATGATGAGAAGTTACAGTACCCTGCATTTTACTGGATATGGATGACATACTACAGTCCCTTGCTGAACTCCTGTCCCTTCTATTTCTCTGCACTTGCACTCCATGTCACACTCATGTCTTGTCTTAATTAGTAATCATCCATATGTTATGTCTGCCTATTCACTTAGTGAGCCCTTCAGGCAAGTAAAAATATTAGTTTTTTACCATCAAAACGCAACAGGCCTGTTGCTTATACCAAGCATCCTTAATCTTATATGGCTAATTAAAGCTCTTGATGTATCCTTTTCCAAACTGCTTCTGTGCAACTCCATGGCAATGAGTCTGTTTTCCTGGCTACTGCAAAGAATCTGTCTTTTTTGTGATTCTGAAATTATTCTCTTACATGTTAGCAAAGTTTGACTTTTCATTTGCAAGTATAGGGAAGCATTTAGGAAATGAAGCCTCAAGTGACAATTAAAGAAAAGCTGCTCCATTTGTTAGTAAGAACTTTATTAAGTTAGTGACCCATTTCAGCCTTTACATCAGACCATTTTCAAATGTATCTGATAGGATCATTAATAATAAATAATATGATGCATATATAAATCTTTTGCATAAAAAGCCGGCCGAAGTGGCCGTGCGGTTCTAGGCGCTGCAGTCTGGAACCGCGAGACCGCTACGGTCGCAGGTTCGAATCCTGCCTCGGGCATGGATGTGTGTGATGTCCTTAGATTAGGTTTAACTAGTTCTAAGTTCTAGGGGACTAATGACCTCAGAAGTTGAGTCCCATAGTGCTCAGAGCCCTTTGCATAAAAAGAGAGGAAAAACAAAGCTTAAATATGTACAATATAAGTACAGAACGAATATATAACTTACAATGTCCTGTAGAGAAGCAACATCAATTGATATTAAAAAGGTAAAGTAAGGTGGATTTAAAAAGTTAACTGCCCAATGATGTCCTGAGAACAGTGGGCATGTCAAGATTACAAAAACTATAAACTTGATACACTAAAGGTATTGTCATACTTTAGCTTTAAGAAGAATTATATCCTGATGTGTTCGAAATATCAAACTGCATGCCTTACCAATAAACTTCAGATTTAATAAAAGTTTAAAATACATAAACAGAAAAAAAAATCGCAACACCAAGAAGGAGTTGTGTGTCGTAAACGAAAGTTGTTAGGTGTGTTTCTACATATTAAAGATGATGTCTATTCAAATTTCGCACCAGTCACATATGAGTGGCGCTAGTAGTGCCACTATGAGGGTACAAATTAGGTTTACTTTAAATAAACGTTGTAACAATTTTCATTCTTTACAGCCCAGAGCATAATATACGTATGATAACAATATGATATCAGAGTAAATGCACCAAATAGCTGTTTATAATAAGTAATCTTTATTCAAGACAGACTGTTTTGGCTTTATCACACATTTGCAAGTACATCTAGATTATATCATTAGTGGACTGTTTCATAACTGTCACTGTTTTACCAAGACGGTCAATGATGTCAATATGTTGTAAATAAAATGTTAATTACAATGTGACAGTATTTTGATAGTTCCACTCTTATGACTATATACAGAGGGGTCCAAAAAAATGTATCCACCATTTGAAAGTCCATAACTGGCAAAGTAACTGACGGAGTTGTCTCATCTTTGGTAGTGTAATAGTTTGTAGTTCCGGCAATTGCCACACAAACATTGTATTGCGTTGTTTTGTTTTGTCAGATAGTACAGATAGTCGGTGTTTTGTTCTTAGTTGCACCTAGTTACTCGAGTAAACATGGCTGGCGCAAGGCTTACATTCGATGAAAGGAAGTCAGTTTTGAAGTGGTATTTTAAGTACGAAAACATTAATGAAGTTCAATGGCAATGGCGAAATGAGTATCAAACAGAGCCACAGACATGTTTAATGATTCGTCGCATTCGAGACAAATTTGAAGCCGAATGCTGTGTTAAAGATGTACACAAACAACGATCTGGATGACCTATAACAGTAACACATCCAACTAATTCCTGTCGAGTGTTACAACAATTCCCTCGCTCACCACAGAAGTCTGTGAGACAGTGTGCCCATGACTGGAGTGAGTTGCTCAAATGTTTGGCGAATTTTGAAGACAGCAAAGTGGAAGTGCTACATCCATGATTGCTACACGCAATGAATGAGGACGCCCTATTCGTAGACTGGAGTACTGTAAGTGGTTTACTAACATGGTGTGCAACAATGAAGAGTTTACAGAGATGCTCCCTGCCGCCGTTGGATAAGCAGCTGCAGCAGCAAGTCATATACCCTTAGCTCACTTATTTGTTACATAGTTTAATTCTTAATTTCTTTGAGTGTTTTTGGTATTTGCATTGTTTAATTCATACATTTCGGGCGTATTATAGTATTTGAGAGTTGTAGCATCACGTTTTAGTATCTGAATAGTGTAAATTCGCGTAGTCGTCTGTCTTGTGTTTTTGTTTTGAATGGCCAGTGTCGGTTGGTCACAGCCAGTGTGCTCCCTGCCGCCGTTGGATAAGCAGCTGCAGCAGCAAGTCGTATACCCTTAGCTCATTTATTTGTTACATAGTTTAATTCTTAATTTCTTTGAGTGTTTTTGGTATTTGCATTGTTTAATTCATAAATTTCGGGCGTATTATAGTATTTGAGAGTTGCAGCATCGTGTTTTTGTATCTGAATAGTGTAAATTCGTGTAGTCGTCTGTCTTGTGTTTTTGTTTTGAACGGCCAGTGTCGGTTGGTCACAGCCAGTGTGCTCCCTGCCGCCGTTGGATAAGCAGCTGCAGCAGCAAGTCGTATACTTTTAGCTCACTTATTTGTTACATAGTTTAATTCTTAATTTCTTTGCGTGTTTTTGGTATCTGCATTGTTTAATTCATAAATTTCGGGAGTATTGTAGTATTTGAGAGTTGTAGCATCGCGTTTTAGTACCTGAATAGTGTAAAATCGCGTAGTCTCCTTCCGCCACCGAGCAGTGTGTCAGCAGTGCGCAAGTGTTTGTTTCAAATACAGTCAGAGAGAGTCCCTTTAGTCAACCATAGTGCCAGTAGTGCTAGTATTTGTTTTCAATACAGTGCAGAGACAGGTAGTGCTATTTTCATTGTTTTCTACAAGAAGTCGCTAGCAATCGCAGTTTAGTCAATAATCAGCCGCCTTTAGTGAATTAGCAGTCTGGTTAAAAGTTGATTAACTCTCTTCAGTAAATTGATTCCTTAGGATGGATAGGATGTGTAACTGCTGTGCACGGACGCAGGAGGAGCTGGCCACCGTTCGCGAACAGCTGAACGTGTTGATGGCCGCGGTCAGCCGTCTTCAGGCTGCTGCCTTGGAGTGTAGCGGCAGTGGGGAGTCTGGTGCGTCGCAAGGTACACCCCAGGTGTTACATGCTTCACCCACTGTCCCTGCTGTCGAGACATCTTCGCGGGTACCGGGCGCGGTTGGACCACCCTCTCCCCAAGGGGAGTGGCGGGTTCAGCGGCGCACGAGGCGCAGGGTAAATGTGGAGGCTGGCCGTGTGGCATCGCCCGCTCTGCCTGTGAGTGGACATGTGGCTGCTCCTTCAGCAAGGTCCGAGCAGGCACACGGGGGGAGGGGTTTATTAGTTATTGGGAGCTCCAACGTTAGGCGGGTGATGGAGCCCCTTAGGGAAATAGCGGAAAGGTCGGGGAAGAAGGCCAGTGTTCACTCTGTCTGCTTGCCAGGGGGTCTCATCCGAGATGTGGAGGAGGCCCTACCGGCGGCGATAGAGAGCACTGGGTGCACCCGACTGCAAATTGTTGCTCATGTCACCACCAATGACTCCTGCCGTCTGGGTTCAGAGGTCATCCTCAGTTCGTACAGGCGGTTGGCGGAATTGGTGAAGGCAGAAAGCCTCGCTCGCAGGGTGGAATCAGAGCTAACTATTTGTAGTGTCGTTCCCAGAACCGATCGCGGTCCTCTGGTTTGGAGCCGAGTGGAAGGCTTAAACCAGAGGCTCAGACAATTCTGCGGAGATCTGGGGTGCAAATTTCTCGACCTCCGCTATCGGGTGGAGAAATGTAGGGTCCCCCTGAATAGGTCAGGCGTGCACTACACGCCGGCAGCGGCTACAGGGGTAGCGGAGTACGTGTGGAGTGCACATGGGGGCTTTTTAGGTTAGATAATTCCCTCCCTAGGCCCGACAAGACGCCTCCTGAGACGCGGCAAGGTAGGAGTAGGCAAAATGCAACAGGGAATAACAATATTAATGTGCTAATAGTAAACTGCAGGAGCGTCTATAGAAAGGTCCCAGAACTGCTCTCATTAATAAACGGTCACAACGCCCATATTGTACTACGGACAGAAAGTTGGCTGAAACCAGACGTAAACAGTAATGAAATCTTAAACTCAGATTGGAATGTATACCGCAGAGACAGGCTGGACAGTGAAGGAGGAGGCGTGTTTATAGCGATAAGAAGTGCAATAGTATCGAAGGAAATTGACGGAGATCCAAAATGTGAAATGATTTGGGTGAAGGTCACGGTTAAAGCAAGCTCAGACATGGTAATTGGATGTCTCTATAGGCCCCCTGGCTCAGCAGCTGTTGTGGTTGAGCACCTGAAGGATAATTTGGAAAATATTTCGAGTAGATTTCCCCACCATGTTATAGTTCTGGGCGGAGATTTTAATTTGTCGGATATAGACTGGGAGACTCAAACGTTCATAATGGGTGGCAGGGACAAAGAATCCAGTGAAATTTTTTTAAGTGCTTTATCTGAAAACTACCTTGAGCAGTTAAACAGAGAACCGACTCGTGGCGATAACATATTAGACCTTCTGGTGACAAACAGACCCGAACTATTTGAAACAGTTAACGCAGAACAGGGAATCAGCGATCATAAAGCGGTTACGGCATCGATGACTTCAGCCATAAATAGAAATATTAAAAAAGGTAGGAATATTTTTCTGTTTAGCAAAAGTGACAACAAGCAGATTACAGAGTACCTGACAGCTCAACACAAAAGTTTTGTCTCAAGTACAGATAGTGTTGAGGATCAGTGGACAAAGTTCAAAACCATCGTACAATATGCGTTAGATGAGTGTGTGCCAAGCAAGATCGTAAGAGATGGAAAAGAGCCACTGTGGTAGAACAACCGAGTTAGAAAACTGCTGCGGAAGCAAAGGGAACTTCACAGCAAACATAAACATAGCCAAAGCCTTGCAGACAAACAAAAATTACGCGAAGTGAAATGTAGTGTGAGGAGGGCTATGCGAGAGGCGTTCAATGAATTCGAAAATAAAGTTCTATGTACTGACTTGGCAGAAAATCCTAAGAAATTTTAGTCTTATGTCAAAGTGGTAGGTGGATCAAAACAAAATGTCCAGACACTCTGTGACCAAAATGGTACTGAAACAGAGGATGACAGACTAAAGGCCGAAATACTAAATGTCTTTTTCCAAAGCTGTTTCACAGAGGAAGACTGCACTGTAGTTCCTTCTCTAGATTGTCGCACAGATGACAAAATGGTAGATATCGAAATAGACGACAGAGGGATAGAGAAACAATTAAAATCGCTCAAAAGAGGAAAGGGCGCTGAACATGATGGGATACCAGTTCGATTTTACACAGAATATGCGAAGGAACTTGGCCCCCCTTCTTGCAGCGGTGTACCGTAGGTCTCTAGAAGAGCGTAGCGTTCCAAAGGATTGGAAAAGGGCACAGGTCATCCCCGTTTTCAAGAAGGGACGTCGAACAGATGTGCAGAACTATAGACCTATATCCCTAACGCCGATCAGTTGTAGAATTTTGGAACACGTTTTATGTTCGAGTATAATGACTTTTCTGGAGACTAGAAATCTACTCTGTAGAAATCAGCATGGGTTTCGAAAAAGACGGTCGTGTGAAACCCAGCTCGCGCTATTCGTCCACGAGACTCAAGAGGGCCATAGACACAGGTTCACAGGTAGATGCCATGTTTCTTAACTTCCGCAAGGCATTCGATACACTTCCCCACAGTTGTTTAATGAACAAAGTAAGAGCATATGGACTATCAGACCAATTGTGTGATTGGATTGAGGTGTTCCTAGATAACAGAACGCAGCATGTCATTCTCAATGGAGAGAAGTCTTCTGAAGTAAGAGTGATTTCAGGTGTGCCGCAGGGGAGTGTCATAGGACCGTTGCTATTCACAATATACATAAATGACTTGGTGGATGACATCGGAAGTTCACTGAGGCTTTTTGCAGATGATGCTGTGGTGTATCGAGAGGTTGTAACAATGGAAAATTGTACTGAAATGCAGGAGGATCTGCAGCGAATTGACGCATGGTGCAGGGAATGGCAATTGAATCTCAATGTAGACAAGTGTAATGTGCTGCGAATACATAGAAAGATAGATCCCTTGTCATTTAGCTACAAAATAGCAGGTCAGCAACTGGAAGCAGTTAATTCCATAAATTATCTGGGAGTTCGCATTAGGAATGATTTAAAATGGAATGATCATATAAAGTTGATCGTCTGTAAAGCAGATGCCAGACTGAGATTCATTGGAAGAATCCTAAGAAAATGCAATCCGAAAACAAAGGAAGTAGGTTACAGTACGCTTGTTCGCCCACTGCTTGAATACTGCTCAGCAGTGTGGGATCCGTACCAGATAGGGTTGATAGAAGAGATAGAGAAGATCCAAGGGAGAGCAGCGCGCTTCGTTACAGGAATCATTTAGTAATCGCGAAAGCGTTACGGAGATGATAGATAAACTCCAGTGGAAGACTCTGCAGGAGAGACGCTCAGTAGCTCAGTACGGGCTTTTGTTTTCGAGAACATACCTTCACCGAAGAGTCAAGCAGTATATTGCTCCCTCCTACGTATATCTCGCGAAGAGACCATGAGGATAAAATCAGAGAGATTAGAGCCCACACAGAAGCATACCAACAATCCTTCTTTCCACGAACAATACGAGACTGGAATAGAAGGGAGAACCGATAGAGGTACTCAGGGTACCCTCCGCCACACACCGTCAGGTGGCTTGCAGAGTATGGATGTAGATGTAGATGATTGTGTGGTCTGATGAGGCACAGTTCAAACGCAGTGGTACAGTAAATCGCCACAATTGCATCTACTGGGCCGCCAAAAATCCGAATGTCCATGTAGCCAAAGCTGTGAATTTGCCAGGAGTAAATGTGAGGTGTGGGTTGCCTTACCAGGGCTTGATTGGGCCATTCTTCTTTGAGGGCACAGTTACCGGTGAGGTGTACCTTCAGAAGCTTCAGACATCCATTTTACCTGTCATCCGAGACTTGTATGGAGACAGAAGAGTTTACTTTCAACAAGATGGTGCCCCAGCCCACTACCAAAATCGTGTTAGGGAGTATCTCAACGAAAATCTACCAGGAAGATGGATAAGCTGTAGAGGTGCTGTGGAGTATCCACCATGTTCCCCAGACGTAACTCCTCTGGACTTTTACCTGTGGGGAACACTAAAGGACGTCGTTTATCGACAAAAGCCATGCACATCGGATGAACTTCGAGAACCCATCATACATTCATGTGCAAATATCCAACTGAACACGTTGCAGTCAGTAGTTCATGCTGCAGTTCGGTGGCATCATTTGTGTGTGGATGTAAATGGTGACCATTTCGAACACCTACAGTGATATCTTTAAGTTGGTCTTTAAGCTACACTTTCACCAAAAATGAGACAAGTCTGTCAATTAGTTTGCTAGTTATGGACTTTTAAACAGTGGATACATTTTTTTTGAACCCTCTGAATTTATAGCTGGACACAATGGACCTAAACCTGGAGCTGAGGCCTGGAGTTCGATTTTGTATGACAACAGAAGCACTCTTGTGGTTCTCCAAGCACCCTGATTGTGGATCTGTATGTCAATCTGGTAATTCAATCTGCCATGCTGCCATTCACATACAGCATTTCAGAGGGTGTTTCCCAACACGATAACACTCGCCGACATACTGCTGTTATAAACCAACATGCTCTACAGAGTGTTGACAAGTTGCCTTGACCTACTAAATCACCAGATCTGTCTACAATCGAGCACATATGGGACATCATCAAATGGCATCTCCAACATTAACTGCCCCTGTATTGACTGACCAAGTGCACCAGGCATGGAACTCCAGCCCACAAACTGACATCCAACACCTGTACAACACAGACAGTGCATGCACGCTTGCATCCTTGCATTCAACATTCTGGTGGTTCCACCCTTTATTAATGTACCAGCATTTCACATTTCCAATGGCTTATCTCATGATTACATTTATCTGTGATCTTACAGTGTTACTCACTTAAATATATTACCTAGACAAACATATTCCCAAAATTTCATTACTCTACATTAATTATTGCTTGGTTTTGCAATTTTTTCCCGTTAATTAGTAGCTGCATCCAATTTGAATGTATAGTTATGTCTTCTAGTGTGCAGGAGTTAAAAAACAAGTAACAGTAAAGGATTCTAGCATAGCTTGGATGCATTGTGGACTGCTTACAAGGAAGTTACATCATGTCAAATCAACACAGAAAAGCATAATTTTCAACCTGACCATCTCTGATTTTTATAAAAATTGGTGTGCTCATTGCAATTGTTGAGAAAATGACAAAATTCCAAATTTGAGAATTGTAGCACAAGTACAATCCAAGTAATGACTGCCTGAAGGTCTGAAAATGTGTAGAAAAATTGACAAACACTGCACACAAAAATGGCTGTGACTTTTATTATAACAGATAGAACTGTGAAACAGGTAATTTTGGAAAGGGCTGGGCACAAGCTTTCAAATGATATCCAACATGTCTATATTAAATCAGTGTACACATTTAAAGGCAAAGACTTTGACCTCGAATATCTTAAAACATGACATCTTAAAAATTATTGAAAAAATGTATTTGCTTGTTTGTGTTACACTACAGATCATAGTTAAAATTCAAGTTTTGACAACATTTCAATTAGTTTGTTTTGTTTTGTTTCAAGCCACAAATACAACTGGGGTCATACGTGCCCAAGTCAAAACTATAGAACATGAAGAGAGAGAGAGAGAGAGAGAGGAGTTAAAAAAAAACAACTACACATCAATCCCAATCAACATAAGAGAAGACAGTTATAAACGAGACATGGAGAAAGGGCTATAAAATACACCATAGAGAAATGGAGGTCCAGAACTAACAATTAAATGGCCTTCAGCATATTGCTACAATGGATAAAAAAAGTAAAACCGCAGTCAGCAACCCGCTTGTCGTTTGGTAAAATGGCCGATAACTCGGATGGTAAACCCAAGTGTGAACGTAAATGGTTAAAAAATGGGCATTCCCTCAGGAAATGGCAGACAGTTAAAACTTGGGTGCAAACTGCACAAAGTGTTGGGGGAGCACCACTTAGCAAAAGGCAACGGCTAAAAGGGCAGTGCCCAATACGCAACCTAGTTAAAATGACCTCCTCCCCCACTTAGCAAAAGGCAATGGCTAAAAGGGCAGTGCCCAATACGCAACCTAGTTAAAATGACCTCCTCCCGGTGTGAGGGCCGAGAGGAGGTCGTCCAAGCCATCGGGAGAGGCTTAATAATCTGGAACTTATTCCCATGAAGGGAGGACCAATGGCGATGTCAAAGTGACACCATTCCCGACAGATCACAACACAGAGATCATCAGAGGGAATATAGGAGCTAGTGGGCCAAGGTACAAGGACTGCAGCATTGGCAGCAGTGTCAGCAGCCTTGTTTCCTGGTAGACCAACATGACCAGGAACCCACATAAACACCACAGTGGTTCCATCAAGAGTGAGCAAGTGACAATTTTCCTGGACCCGTTGCACTAAGGGATGAGAGATGTACAGTGCACAGACTTTGAAGGGCACTGAGTGAGCCTGAGCAGAGGACACAATTGAAAAGTAGGTGTCACTAGATGTGTACCGTGGCTGATACAGGGCGAACAGCTTGGCTGTAAATACTGTGCAGTGTGCTGTAAGCCAATATCGAAAGACACTGGTGCCAATGACAAAGGCACACCCGACCCCATGGTCAGTTCGGGAGCCATCAGCGTACGCAAAGGTACTATCACGAAGTTCCATGCGCAGGCCTTGAAACTGAAGGCGATAGACCGAGGCTGGAGTAGTGTCCTTAGGAAGCAAATGTAGGCCAAGGTTAACATGGGCCACTTCGCGAAGCCAAGATGGTGAAGAGTTCACACCCACTGGGACAGTTGCAGGTAGTGTGAAGTTAAGCCGCCATACCAAGTGTCGAAAGCGGACTCCAGGAGGTAACAGAGAAGAGGGATGCACCCCATACTGGGCATCAAAGGAGTCATCAACGAAGGAGCATAGAATCGGTGGCCATGCATGGCAGGTGAATGGCGTGCATACCTGCTGAAGAGAATAACACAGCTGTAGGACAGTGGTAGTTCAGCAGCTTCAACATATAGGCTCTCAGCCGGGCTAGTGTAAAAGGCGCCAGTGGCTAAACGGATGCCACGATGGTGGATAGTGTAGAGACGGTGTAAAAGGTACAGACGTGCAGATGCATAAACAAAGCCCCCATAGTCTACTTTCGAATTGACAAGGGATCAGTACAAACGGAGGAGGGTGGTTCAGTCTGCATCCCAGAAAGTACTATTGAGGACACGTAGGATACTGAGGGACCATTTACAGCGGGCTGCCAGGTAAGACACGTGGGAGGACCAAGAGAGTAGTTGCCTATCGAGCACGAGCCCCAGGAATTTTGAAGTTTCAATGAACGGAAGAGTAACAGGCCCAAAATGTAAAGATGGTGAGAGAAACCATTTGTACCGTCAGAAATTTGTTCAAACGGTTTTGTCAGTGGAAATGCAAAAGTCGTTTTCAATGCTCCATGAGTGAAGATGATCGCGACATCGCTGTAGAATCCGCTCAATGAGACAGGCCCATGGAGAACTGCAATAGATGGCAAAATTGTCAACGAAAAGGGAGCCGGAGATGCCCGGTGGAAGACAGGCCATTATAAGGTTAATGGCAATAGCAAAGAGGATGACACAGAGGACAGAACCCTGAGGCACACCGTTTTCCTGGATAAAGGTATCTGACAATGCAGAGCCCATATGCACCTTGAAAACTCGGTCTTTTAAAAATTCCTCAAGGAAATGGAGAAGGCGGCCCACATGTAAAGAGTACAGAGGATACCAGTTCTCCAGCAGGTGTCGTAGGTCTACTCCAAATCGAAAAACATGGTCACAGTCTGCTTTTTCTGCAGAAAACCATTCTTAAAATGGGTGGACCAAATGATGAGATGATGGTCAACTTCAGAATGGCATGCTCGAAATCCAAGCTGTGAAGTGGTTAGTAAATTGGGAGACTCAAGCCACTATAGCAGCCAAGTTCCAGCATATGTTCCATCACATTGCAAACATAGCTGGTGAGAGAGATGGGGCGGTACCTAGACGCAAAGTGCTTGTCCTTACTGGGCTTAGGTCTGGTGCGGAGGATCGGGATGAACTGAGAGTGTGATCTAGCTTCCTCATAGTAAAGGCAGCATTGTAGCACTCACAATTCTAGGAAGAGAAGGGTATCGCCTGAGACTCCTCCACTCGTTTCCGATCGAGGAAGGTAGGGTGATAGTGGGAAGAGCTCCAAATTTCCGTGAAATGGTGGCCCAACGTGTTGGAGATAGCAATAGGGTCCACAATGACATCATCTGCTACTGTCACACCGGAAATTGGGAAATGGATCTTGGTCCCAGAGAGCCATAGGAGGTTGGCCAACAGAGGAAGACAGAGGAAGAGGTGGAACTGTTAAAAGAACTAGTGAATGAAATCCAGCTAACTTTTTTGCTATCCCAAAGAATGCAACAGCATTGTATATGCACCTGTTTATAATGAACGCAGTTTGCCATTGCAGGATGACAGTTAAAAACATGGAAAGCACGTCTCTGCGTGCGAACTGTGTTACGGCATGCCTCACTAAGGAACTGGGACATAGCGAGGTAAAGAGGAAGTGCAAGGAATGGAACATTCTGCAGCAGTAAGGATAACATTTGTAAGACATTCCATCTGGTGATCACAACTGGCAAAATCTTGTTCTTCATAGGCCGCTAGTGAGGAGTAAAGCTTCAGCCTTAGTAAGCTGCCATTTGGGTACACGGGAAAGTGGGGTAGGAGTCAGCAAATGGATGGCACATTGGAAATGGTCACTCGAGAAGATGTCAGAAAGAATGGACCACTCGAAACAATGTGCAACCTGAGCAGTGCAGAAGGACAGGTCCAAATGGGAATAGGTGTGCAAGGAGTCGGAAAGGAATGTGGGTGCTCCAGTGTTAAGGCAGAAGAGGTTAAGTTGATCAAGAAGGTTAGCCAAGAGGGCACCTCTCCGACAGGTTCTGGGAGAACCCCAAAGGGGATGATGCGTATTAAAGTCACCGAGTGGCAGAAATGGGTGAGGCAGCTGCCCGATAAGCTGGAGGAAGTCTGCCTGGTGACATTGAATGACGGAGAGATATAAATGGTACAAAGGGAAAAAACCAGGTGAGGAAGGAAAAGGCGAACTCAGGTGTTGGTTGGCAGGAGGGACGTTGGAAGACTTCTCAGGCATACTCCTTCTGTCCTTTCTGGCCCGCTGGTTGTGTAACTGGTGGCTTCTCCCCTTGAAGCAAGAGTTCGATGGCTTGTTGCACAGCTGGACGAGGGGATGGTGATGCTACCTTGACAATGGATGATGTCACAACCTCAGAGCTGAATTTAAGGTCGCATGTCTGCATGGCCGTGTCCTTTATGGAGCGAGATGTAGCAAGAACACAACTATAGGTGCCAGACAGTAGAACGCAGAGTTTGCAACAAGCCAATAATTTGCAAGCAACTGGGTAAGGTACTTTTTCCTTTACCCAGGTCTCTTGGCCAGCCCACTCATCAAGATACATGGAACAATCTTGAGAGGAGGCTGCATGGCTGCCATTGCAGTTGATAAAGAGGGCAGAAGGAGGCGGACAATTGCCCTCGTGCGCATCACTACCACATGTTACACATTTGGCTAGGTGTCGACAAGAGGTTCTAGTGTGGTTGAAACGAATACATTGGTAGCAGTGCATCGGGTTTGGAATGCACAATCGGACTGTGATAATTCCACAGCCCGCTTTGATCTTGGATGGAAGCACCACTCTATCAAAGGTGAGGAAAAGAGTGTGTGTGGGCACTAAGGAGGAATCTGCCTTTTTCATCACCCGATGGATGCCAATGACACCCTTATCAGAGAGGTACAACTGGATTTCTGCCTCGGTCAAACCATCGAGTAGCCTAGTGTAAATAACACCACAGGAAGAATTCAAAGTTCTTTGGGCCTCAACATGAACAGGATAGCTGTGGAGAAGTGAGGCAGCAAGCAATTGTTGTACTTGATAATTGGGAGTAGTCTCCAAAACCAAAGTGCCATTCCATAAAGAAGAGCAGGATTTCACAGGGTCAGTAACTGCATCAACACCTTTCTGAATAAAAAACGGATTTACCATTGTGAAGAACTGATGATCTTCAGTACGTGAAACCACAAGGGACAGTGGTGCAGCTGGAGGGGTCTTTGAATCGTTAGCCTCATTCAGTTTACGTTTCATAGAAGTTAATTGTGAATATGATTGGCTCATCGCAAGAAAATCCCCCGTAATTGCCACCATCTCCGATGGTGCGCTCCTTCCAACTGGGGGCCTTCTTCACAAGGGGGCACACCAGCTTTAGGCGATTGTTCTCACCTCCCAAACACCTGACAGGGGGAACAATTGGCAATTGGAGAAGGTAGCAACTCAGGCAATCACCCCTCCCTGGCCTGGCCTATACCAGGGGGTATGCACTAACCCCACCTGTCGACCCAGGGCTGGGAATTATGTGTTACCCAGTCACCTGTTAAGCATCAGACGCAAGGGTTGGCCTTCAGGAGCACACAGGGAGAAAGAAGAAAAAGAGGAACCACAAACGCCAAAGTGGAGGAAGGATAGGAGAAGGGAAACCTCAGAGTCTGGTTAGGTGCACATCTTTTTGTGAAAGGGTATACATTTGATCTGTTGGTGGTGTCACATCAACCTATGTAATAATGTCTTTCTTGTCCACAATGAAGATGTACGGTCTCTTGGAGTATGCAAATGGGAGTATGCAAATGAAGGTGAAAGAATAACAGGATGTAGGAAGCTAATCGTAACCTCTTTACTAACATTCAAAACATATCCAAGCCACCAAAGGTCTTTGTACACGTGCAACAAATCCTGTGGTATCACTGAGGTAAGAGTCTTGTTGGGTATGTGTTAGATGTTCTTTCTGATGTCTGGTGAATTGGAGAAAACTATTGCTTGGATTTTCTAATGGCCAATGGATATAACACAATGTAACTATGTGTAAACCACTATTGAGGGAGAGCTTCATTATACTCACTGTTAGTTGTATAATGAAAGTGACAAACTGCAAGGTTCTTGGAACACCATTCAAACAACAGTCTGTTTGACATTATCTGAGAGATGTAGATGCACTACAGACTGGCATAAGCAGCAAATCTCTTGATGGTACCAGCAATACCATTACAAGGTCTTTCATTGACAGTCAGCATCACATGTCAACTCTTTCAATCCAGAACCATTCCACATGTACTGCACATTTTGTTGGATACTGCAAACACACACACTATGGGTATCGGCTGCACCAGCTAGAACACAGTTCTTGGGTCATAACTGGCAAAATTTGGATAATCCTATTTTTAGTTCTGGAAGAGTATCTTTGAATGATTTATACAGCTCATTCAGACTTTCTAACACCAGTCACTTTTGTTTGTGAACACTGAAACCATTTTCCTTGACAGAAACAAAATCCTTCTTCCCAGGCAAACAGCAGCTTATACCTTCTTGGTTGTAGAATTCTATGGCAGTTCCCAAGGTGCTCAGTCAGGACATGTCTCAGGTGATGAGTTTACTAAGATAACACATTCTTTGAGAAACTGAGTAGTAGAATGCAAGACAGAGCTAACCCACACAGAAATGGAACTCAAATATTTTGTGTTTCTTACCAATTCAGAGAGATTCCAAAATCTTTCTTTTGTAATGTGGAAGAGTAAAGGTGGGTAATGTTTATTCATCTATATGGTATAATGAATATATATTAGTAGCATATGAAAATGTCAATAGCTCATTTTTAACAATTTGTGAGTTAGCTTCTTCTAGCATTTTAGCACTGTTTTGGTTTTCTCACAAAATAGTTTTAACCTCCAAATTCACTTTCAATCCTTTGAAATGCTCCAACTTTTTGAAGACATGTCAATACTAGGATCCTCTCAGTGCTTGTGGTGCTAGAACTGAATTTCTCTTTCAATTGGATTATAATTTCAGATTCCATATTCGTTTCACCACCTGCATTTTCTCCCACACTGGGTACACATTTACTTTTAAAAACAGCAATAGTTTCTCAAATTTTTTTCTGTGTATATGTTTATTTCTCTGTGTCTTCTTTTTCACCTGAGACTGTCCGCCTCCATAGCTGAGCGACCTGCTCAGCAGAAAGCCATGTCCTGAGACCGGGTTTGATTCCTGGCTGGGTCGGAAATTTTCTTTATTCTGGGACTGGCTGTTGTGTTATCTTCATCATCATTTCATCACCACTGACATGCATATCACTGAAGCGGTGTCAACTAAAAAGACTTGCCCCAGGCAATGAGTCTTCCCAACAGGAGGCCCTAGCCACAAGCAAATTTCACACCAGCGTCTCACCAAGAGATACCAAACTGTCATTTAATGTAACTAAAGCAATATTTGGGGTTGCAGATGTGTCTGACTCATCTGAGGAGTTATGAAGTTTTGTGATTCACATCTGTTTCAATGTAGTTGATTTAGCCACAGGTAGTTAATTTTTCCTACATATATCACATATTTTGTGATCTGTCATTATGCCACTGATCGTATCAACCATCCACTTTTGCACTTTACATAGACATTTCTTGTATCTGTTGTGTCCATCTACCCTGAAGGGATTACAGCAACATGTGATCCTCTCAAACTCCATCTTCATCTGGCGGATTTGTCCGGTCACAACACACAACTTTTGCTAAGGCTTCCTCTGTACAGTTGGCATCCACATTTCCATTCAAGCTCTTCCTCTGTACAGTTGGCATCCACATTTCCATTCAAGCTATGAAAGCAAACATTTCACTCACATTATCTCCTATTTTCCCATTTACTCTCAGGTAACAGAACTTAATAATATTTGTGTGCCATTGCCATGTTCTTGGTGTACATAATGATGCTTGTTATTGACCTGTTCACTTGGCACACTTACCTGTGATTGTTCAAAATGAAAATGCTTGCAAATTGCTTGTTCACATTTCAAACACACACACACAGAGTTGTGTGTGTGTGTGTGTGTGTGTGTGTGTCCATTGTTATCGAAGGCCTTAACAGCAGAAAGCTTTAATTGTAAGAGTCTTTTTACAACTCAGCATCTCCACTACATGGTGAGTAGCAACTTTCCTTTTCATAATATTGTTACATTCCAACCTGGATTTTCCATTGTTTGATTTTCAACTTGATAATTTAATATTCTGCTTAGTGTAAAATGAAGAAGCAAATATATTTTTTAACCTTTGAAGTTTACACATTTTGAAATAGAAGGTCGTAGGTCAAAGGTCAAGATCACTGACCTTAATTGTGTAATTTGTTTGAATATGGCCAACTGCACATAACTTGAAGGCTTTTTCCCAGCGATCTCCAAATTACCTGTATCACAGTGCTATCACCATTATAACAGAAGTTACAGATATTTTTGTGTGCAGTGTTTGTCGAATTTTCTGCACTTTTCAGATCTTCTGGTGGCCATTAGTTTTGTCGCACCTATGTTACAATTCTGTAAATTGGCATTTTTCATTCATCATGTGCAATGAACACACCAAATTTGATAAAAACTAAGATGGCCAGTTTGAAAATTGTACTTTTCTGTGTAGTTTTGACATGAAATGACTCAAATGCATTTTTATAAATCTAGATACAGCTACAAATTCATGGAGTAGCTTTACAGGAAGTTGTCAATAACAGGGTGGCAGATGTCAAAAAAGCTGCTTTTGCTTCGTGTGCGCTGCTCATTGAGCATCTTCTCCTTGGATTTTTTTCTGGTGGGTGTAAATTTCTTTTCTTTTTTTTGCATATGCCCATAAAATATCGGTTCTTCATTGTATGAAGGATTATGAGTTTGTACAGTGGCACATACAAAATTTACTTGCACAATACTGTGTATGGTCTACAAGATTAATTTATTTAGTTAGCTGGTTTTTACCTTACAAGGCCATCATTAGGCTTTTACTGACTATTGTTATAAAACAAAGCTGAAAAAGATTTTACTCATCTAGACTGAGGCACAAACATACCATAAATGTCAAATATTTGACAATACAGCAGTAATGCAATTACAGAAGTAAAAATTTGAACAGTATATAAATACAGAGAGAGCAAACAAGGGAAAACATCAACACTAAACACAAAGACAATGCCAAAATAACAGATCAGATTAAATTAAATTACCAATTCCAACAAAATAAAATTGTCCACATCTTTCATAGGAAACAAAAACTGAAAATTGTACCCATCCTCTATGCTTCCCTCTGCTCCTCCTCCTACTGTCTGTAGGAAGTGATGTACAATACCATACCTAGGACATATACCACAGAGAGCAAAAACACTGAAATCCTGCAACTACACTACACGAGGAACATAACAGCACAGCACATTTTCAACAGAAAAGATAAGACCCAATTACTAGGCAACAGTGAGGTATACAAAATTACTTCTCCTGATTGTGATCAGTTCTATGTTGGTCAATCGGGCACACACACAGCTACAAGGGTGGCTGAACATGAACCCAGCTGGAGGTTGTAGAATAATGACTCCACATTTGTTGAGCATGTAATGAGTGAGGGCCACAGCTACCAGCTCCAGTCCCATGCCACTTAGCAAACAAAGGCCAAAATGCAACCTGTTGGGAATCCTCGAAATCAGCAAACATCTGGCCCACGCTCCAGATTTAATATTAGACCAAGCACAGCTCGCTTCCTCTCCTAAACTTCACTTAATCCTCAAAGTTTTCCAAATGCTTCCCACACTGTCTGTTCCTTTCTATTCCTCCATTTTCCCATATTTATTTATTTTACAGTGAATGCCTAAGTACTCTATAGATTCAGTTGCTACAATTGTCAATTCTATCTTATACTCTGTTTATGAATCAATTTTCATATGTAATACCACTTGTCAGGTACCACTTTCATTTTATTTGGAATGTTAATTTAATTTAAATTGTTATACTGGTGCTGTTTTTTAGTTAAGTGTTTATGTTTTTTTCTATTTTGGTTACTTTATATTTATTTGCTGTTCAACTTTTCAATAACATTATCACTGTACTGTCAAAAATGACATTTACTGTCAAAGATGACATTTACTATGGGTTCATGCCTCGGTCTAGATTAGTAACATCCTTTCCAATATTACTTACAAATACTGTAACTTATTTGATGATGAGATTGAGTTAAAGTCTGATGAAGGTCTTGTAAACCAAAAACTGGTTAACTAAATAAATTAATCCTGTAGAAAATTGTGCTTTTCACTTATTATTACACTGTTTTGCAAGAAGCAATGGAAGATTTATTAAAAATTTACTGCTTTGATCATAAGGCTAAGCTACATCGGAAAAACTGAAAGGATTTTTAAACATGATACAAGAAATACATAATTCTTTTTTTTTTTAAAAAAAGAATACAGTATCAAAAAGATCTTTAAATTCTTCTATCTAAGCTTTGGTTTTCACCTCCTATTATGTACAATATTTATATATCCATCATATTATGTATTATTAATGGCTGTATCAGATCCAGTTGAAAAGGATAGATGTAAAGGCCAAAACTTGTTGTGGACTTTATAGAGTTCTTACTAGAAACTGGAGAGGTTTTTCTTTAATTGAACATACAGTTGTGAACTAAACACCCTCCAAAAATGGAGAAACTGATAATTTAATAATTACTGGTCTCACAACTACATAATTTTAGGGAGTTTCCTGTCCCTGTTTAGCTAAATGCAGATATGCTTCTGCCTGCTCATCTCAGAAAGACAACACAAACACAATCAAAATCCATGTAGTTCAGACTGTGTGGATACAACATGTCTCCTCTTAAATTAAAGCAATAATGTAACATTATATGGAGCATCTGGCAACAGCAACAAATATCAGATTCAACATGAGTAATCAAGTGCAAATACAACAATGAGCAGGATGAGATACAAATGTGATACAGTTAATTGGGAACATATCAAAAATTCTGAAAATCGCACTTCAGTAAATACAGAGATGCTTATATTACTAGTAACCATATTTGGATTTGAGATGTGGACAATGGAAAAATATGGCATGACCTTCTTTTTCCTCTCTTTAATAGAGAATATGCTACGGACAGTCACTTTTCCACAGCTCCGTACGCAAATGTAACAGGCCAGAGAATAGCTATTACTAGTACAAAATACCCTATATCATGAATCGTGTGGGGGATTAAAAACAAATGTAGATGAACATTTACCGTAGCCTGGCACGCAGTTTTAAGCTACTGCCTATGTTAAGTGATAAATTGTGACAATTCTTTTAAATGCTGGCTTGCAAATGGGTTTCAAAGTCTTGTGAACTGAAAGAGACATAATTAAAATAGATTTAGTCAAAATAAATCCACAGATAGAGATCAACATACTGCAGAAGAAACAGAATACTTACTAATCATCATGACAAATGGAAGTCAGAAACATGAACAAATAAGCAGTGAAAAGAATGGACGAGCAAAGGCAAAGACGACCTGTAAAGAAAAGGTGATTGGCTGGTTGGTTGAATTGGGGGAGGGGGCCAAACAGCAAGGTCATCAGTCTCATCTGATTATGCAAGGGTGGGAAGTTGGCCGTACCCTTTCAAAGGAACCATCCAGGTCATGTGCTCAGTATAAAAGCGGCCAACGCACGCCAGCGGAATCATTCCGCTGTGAGCTATATCTGCAACAGCATTGAAGCACTATGCCTTGTCGACGTGTCTATCGTCAACGTCGCTATCGCATGCCAGTCTACAAACACATAATAAGCCTGGAGAATAAACTTGGCACAAATGGAACTGCACAAAGTGTCATATTGAATGGATCGATTTTTTTCCGTGGATGTAGAGTTAATTTCAGTCTTGACGTTGCCACAGGTATTTAGGGAAATCACAGAAAACCTAAATCAGGATGGCGAGACGTGGGTCTGAACCGTTGTCCTCCAGAATGACAGTCCAGTGTGCGAACCACTGCAGTACCTCGCTCAGTAAAAAGAAAGTGACTAGTTAGTGATAGTTACTAGTATGTTGTAGAAATAACTAGGGAATTACAAGTTACACAGAAGGCTCTGGAGGGACATTGTCCATTATGTCTTCGGAAATTACAGGCTCTCCATGGATCATAGTGTAAATACATGAATGATGAAATGCACATCACCATAAGGTAATCTATAATTCTGTAATGCCTACTCATGTGTAGTACTTGGTAGTGTACATCGGCCATCCAAAAAGTTCTGACACTGATTTTTCCCTGGAATAGAAGCAATGCCAATGCAGTAACTAGGGTGGCAGCTTGAACTACCAACCAGAAACAAAAGATGTGCATTCAAACAGTCAGTTGTGAGCAGTTAGTGTTAATAGTGGATGTGCAGCCATCATTATGTCAATGATGTTGTGTCACAAATCATAACAGAGCAACTTTTCTAAATCAAGACATTCTCCAGATTGTTTTAAAGAAGAGAAACATGTGCAAAGTTTGTCCTGCACATCTTGACTCCTGAACAACAACAACGTGTGTACTCCTGCCGCAACTTGATTGAAATAAAAAACACAGGTGATTGTTTTCTGGGAAAAAACAATCATTACTGGTAATAAAACTTGGTGTTATCAGTAAGAATCTACTGCAAAATGACAAACTGCAGAAATTTACAACACTGGTCAACACTTTGATGACATAACCAATATAAAAGCCTTGTGATGTACTAGTTGAACATTGCCCCAGATAAGGTCTTCTCTGACAGTTTCACGATTGTATGAATGTTCTGTGCATTATACTCAAGTAGGGTGGGGGTGGGGATACTATGTAGAAAGCCCGAAGCTTTAAAAACAACGTTAATCCAGTCTTGAAACTTTTGGACTGATGTGGTGTTTTCTCAAAACAACAGGCATCAGTGTTATATCCTAGTCTGGCACAGATCTTTAACTTGCCAGAATGGTCCATCACAGCATGTGGTAAGGACAAAAATATGGTACCTCAGTAAAGCTGTGGTTGACTTCTCCTCTATATCCTTGCTCTAGAGGGTACTGGTGCTAGCCTCATACAGCTTTGTGGGATGGCCTCTAGAGTTTGAAAGGTATGAAGAACTAATAGAATCTGAGTCAGATTATGAGGCATGCCTAGGTGGCTCAGCTGGTAGCACACTATCTGCAAAACACGGGTATCTAGGTTTGATTTATGTTCTAGCACACAGTATTAACTTGAAACATCACAGTGTATACTTCACTAAAATGCAGAAATTACATCATCTTATAATACTCATATTGCACATATAAAATAATAAAAATTGTTAATGTCTGTGTGTTGCTACATCATCATTGTTCCTAGCTAGCTTCCACAACAAAATAGTTTTTAAAGAGAGCATTTCTGAACAGAAAACTCTGGAATGTTCAGATTTCCAATTCATTAAACTGTGTAAATGGCACTATTAACTACAAGCAGAGTTGCTAATATCCATCATCCTCATCATAATCATCAGTCATCTGGCATCCACCACTGGGTAAAAGCCTCAGCCTCAAACTGCACCATTACTTTTGTGTATCTGCCTTGGCTTATCTAGTGGAATCCAACAATGAACTTGGTCCAGTTCAGCTGCCTGACTTCTTGTCCCATCCACCTTCATATCATTTTCATTACAGTCATATTTATGTCTTCCATTTCAGTTTGTTACCTCATTTCTTACGAAGCAGAATAATTACAGCACTGTTCCAGTTTTGTGGATTTATATTATTCCATATTTATTATGAACATAACTGTGTTCTTTACTATTGAATTACTTTGCTTTCAGCTTTAATTATTTCTACTGAAACACCATCTTCTCCAGATGTCTTCCTTTTCTTCATGCCTTGAACAGCTTTTTACAGCTTATCTGACATTACTTCCAGAACGTTATTATTTTCATTATTAATTTATGTGTGTTACTGATTCGCCTCTTGAATTGCACAGACATTTAAACGAATCTTTGAAAAGTTGCACAATTTTCTCTCTGTTGTTAGTTAGTGCACTATTTGCCACTCAGGTCATGAAATGTGATGTATCCGCAACCTAAGTTTAAGACCGGTGTTCCTTCTCTTCTTTCTTCCCTGCTGAATTATAAATAAGTGTGTCTTCCAGTATGTCACAAAATGAATACTGTAAAATTATAAACTTGTTACTTTCCTGTACATAAGCATTGATATTGGGAAACTATTCACTGCACAGAAAATAAGTTAAGCAGTGCAAAGGCAGACACATAACCAAAAGAAAAGTAATGTAATCCATTTACCAAACTGCTATGTTGTTTTAATTAGTGTATGTTGTGACTAAATAACCAAAGGTCACTGTTCCCACAAGTGGCTGTGAACTGTGCATATGTAACTAATATTAGCAGCTGCTAGATCACTTACGTCTCAACTATCATAACTATCTTTTTAAATCTTACAGATGCTTGTTCCCCATATATGCTCCAAATATGCCAGATATCATCTTTAGCAGTCAACAGGTCGTGAAATACCTGAAAGATTAACAAGTGATGTACATTGTTGTGCAAAATGGAAGTAGTAATCATGAGGACATATAATTCATGGCAACATCTGGTTATTACATAATGCATATCACTCAATATTAAGATATATGAATAAGAGCAAACAAAAAGGAGGAAGCATTGATGATGTATTGGGCAGTTACAAATTTGTGTGCATGGCATAACAAGCACACCTGGTTGTCGGAAGGTATAAGGAGATCCCTGGTGCTTTTGAAACTCAGGAAGGTTTGTTGAAGATGCAACTCTGGAACTTGCTGTAGCCAGCAACTCACACAGCTAGACTACTTACTTGTTCCCACAGCTGACAGTGCCACACATGCACAGCCAGCAGTGAGCACATCACGATGAGTCGGAGACATGCCCTCCTCCTCCTCCTCCACATCATGGACTTGTATTCAGTCTACATGCTTCTACCATATATGCCGGCTACCCTGCTGTTGACAACCTATGCTGTCAGCTTGGACTATATTCATGTTTGACTCTGGCTGGATTTCTCATGGCAGTCTGATGAACCTTGGCTTTATTCACAGGCTTGCAGTTTTTCTGTGATCATTCTTTGCATAAACACAGCAAGCCAGAAGTTTCTGTTGTGTGCCAAACCCTCAACCTGTACAGAACTTGTAACTAGTGGTCGTGTTCAAATAAAGGGAACAGAAGAAGCACCATTCCAACAGCGGCAATAAGGTTCTACACATACAGGGTGTCGTATGATGGATCCTGGGTTCCCAGCATTCAACAAACCTCTGGAGAAGGTTGAGCTTATGGGTGCTCTACAGCGAGGTTATCAGCGGCCTCAGGAGAAATGATCAACAACAGATGAAACTGCAGGCAGAACAACAATAACAACAGCAACTCACTGCTTTGATACAGCAACAGGTAACAGCATGTCTAGCATCGAACTCAGTAGAGATGGCTGTGTTTTCATTCCCATTTTTCCAAGATGTAAGGATAATTGGATGTATACATCTGAAGGCTACACCACTAACTCACAGCATCTAAAGTTAATGATTCAGAAATTCAAAACATTTTGTATTTAGCTCTTCAGCTCCATCCATTAGACAATAGGGACAGATTATCATTTTCTAGAATGTGTGAACTTTTGTCAGCTTACTATAGTTGCAAGGCCCATACAGTATTTACCAGGCTTCAATTTTTTCAGTGTCAGAGATCACTTTCCAAATTGTACCAGGAATGGATCACAGAACTAAAAGGCCCAAGTCGGAAGTGTAACTTTGTAAGTACACATGAGACATGTAAAAAAATCTTACACAGACACTCTCATTCAGCACTGAGTAACATTATTCAATATAGGTTAGCATGCAGGTTTTAAAAAGTTCTGAGCCTTCTTTAGAAGTCCTCAGCATTACAAGTTTTTGAATTTACACGGAGAAATGAACATTTTTGGCAAAAACATTCTGCAGTTTCCTCTTTAAATTCAGCAGAGACTGACAAACAAGCAGTTCACTCACAAGAGTGTAGCCAGAAGTATGTGTTGTTACCAGTCAATAATACTGTTCCCAACGAAACTCATGGCAGCATACACAACCGATCTTCCAGTGATATGATTCCAAGTCAGTGTCATACTCTTCCAATTCTAGCTCTCTTCCTATATTACCCTACTGCAAATGGTAGTTGCTGCTCAACCCAGATTCTTTTGAGTGTCACCCTCACCACCAATGCCCATGTGTGATGAACATCACTCTCAAAACCAATGTCCCATGTGTGATGAACAGTGGTTTCGGTGTTGGAAATAGACCATACAAGTAGCATTTGATTCTTCTTTCCTCTGTAGAATAACTGCAAGTGACAAGGAGCATGATGCAGTAAATAAAACCAGAACCATTTTAAAACCTGAGACAACCAAGACAACCATCAAAAGTAAGTTGCTAACTGAACTGAAAATTTTCCAGAAACTGATAGCATTTCAAGATGGTACAGAGGCTTTAGCTTCGCTTATAAACTCTAATAAATAAATCGAGTTGGGTTTGCAAATCTTCAGGTCATTTACCTCTTATTCTGTATGAGGACATTAAAAACAAATTAAGTAGTCTCCAACAACCTTAAGTGATGACAGCTACCTTTCTAGTTCATGGGAGTTCCCTTCATTAGTTGTACACAAACTGAACAGCTTACTAACTGTGTGAAGACTTTAAGACAATTCCCAAGTTGTGGTGAACAGCTTAATTCCACACATCCAAGGCCTCTACTCAAAATTGAACAGGCTCCCTCTATCAATAGCAGCGGCTCCCTTTCAGCATTTCTAGACACAGGTTTTAGCAACCATGAGCATCTCAAAAACCTACACTCACTTTTTCTGCCTTACAGAAAGCTGGCCCCTGAATTGCTATCACTAAAAGTGTCTTTTTATTTTTTATTTTATTTTATTTTTTTCCAATATTCAGGCAAGAACCTGGGTTTCAATACGAAGAAAATGGGATACTTGCTACCAAACATAACGTATAGGCCACTGACAACAAGTCCCCACATTGGAACTTTAAAGAACTACAGTCTTTCACAGATTGCGCAACACCTTAACACCCTCCAAAAGAAGGGGACCAATGTCATTTGGTCATCCACAAGTGACAATCCAGTCCACACTCTTAAACAAACCCTGCAAAAGGCGACTTGTTGGATGCCCTACTGTTCCAGCGAACACTTGATTCTTGTCACAGATGGTTCCCAGCATGGTATTGGCTACAGCCTTTCACACTAGGAAGCAGAATCAGAACACCCAATACCTTTCAGTTCCAAAATGTTTACTAAGGCTCAACAAAACTACAACCAGATCAAGAATGAGGCCTTTGCAATCATCCATGCACTGTACAAATTTCACATGTACTTCTATGGCATGAAATTCCAGCTAAAGACTAATAACAAGGCTTTGTTCGCTTTATTTGGTCATTGCTCATTGTTTCTTGGCAACACAGTATAATGCATACAGCAGTGAACCCTGCGTACCAATACTCCATTACATACAAATCAACAAGCCAGCATATGAATGTGGACGCTTCTTCCTGGCTGATCCTGATGCAGAATTTGACAAACATGAGATCATGTGCCTCCACAATGATGCATAAGCACTTTTCGTTCTAATTAATTTTCCAACCATGGCGTCCACCACTGTGACAGAACTGTGAAATGACCTCATGTTGCACCATGCTTTTAAGTGGATGAAGTCATGCTGGTTGGACAACTTGCGTGCATCATCGGGCCCAACAATTTCATGCTACGTTTCTTTCAAACCTACTTGCTTATGAGAATGAGTCACCCACAGTGTTGATCCCACCCTTACTCCCCATAAGGGTTCTCGCCCTGCTTCATGTGTCATTAGGGCTTCATTTGGACAAACACCTTGGTTCGCCACCAGCTTATTGGTAAGCTATTCATCAAAGACATTGAAGAGCTTGTGTGTCCATGTTCCAGGTAAAACCCCCAGCTGGAATCACTTCCAAATGTTTTGTCATTCTTGCTGCTCAGTGACACCAATTTCACATAGACTTTGGGAGTCCTTTTCTCAACCTGACCTTTTCTCTACCTATGTGGCCAATCGTCATGGACTCTAGCTCACAGTTTCATATTGATTCTTGTTGTTAAGACCTTCAAACACTTTGTAGGTAACAGTCTTCATCAGGGTTGTAAATGTAAGTATGAAATGAGAAAAATGTACATGCATAAAACAAAGATATTCATGAAATATTCATTAACTTTGACAGATTACAACCAAACTGTTGCCTTACAATCTAACCCAGATCTCAGGTTATGCTACAGAATATTTGGGTACAAGAGTAGTAAATTAACTACAGAATGTGCAAAATTTGTAAAAAAAATAATAAATAAATAAATAAATAAACATAACAAATTCATTGACTTTGATAAGTTACAACCAAACTGCACCATACAATCTACAAGCTACAGATCTGTTGGTCACCACTACATACGTAAAAATAGTAGGTTTTTAGTCACAACACATTTGTTAGCTTCATCAAATCATAAGTATCACATTTCCACATCCCTAGACCAAAGGTTATGCTGCAGCTTATGATGTAAACACAACTTGCACTTTAAAAAAAGTGCGAATGGTAATGTCATTGATCAACGGTGAATGACAAACCACGATCTTCTGTACACTTGCCACCTCCACTAGCCCTCTACAGGCCTAGTTAACATCATAATCGAATAACCAGTCATACAAAATAAACGACTTCTTGTGAATTAAATGAACGAACGCCAGCTACAATTCAAAGGTACAAATGAAATAAACGAAGACGTCATCTATACAGCACCAAGTATAACACTGCTGGCTCCTGGTGTGCACTATATCAAACAAAAAATATCAACGAAAACCAGTTATCAACACTACGCCCTCTATGCAACAAAAGCAGGGAACCTAGGTTCGGATCAAAGTGTGACACAATTTAGATTAGTCACGATATATTCAAGAGTTCATTAACCTATGCCGAGTGTGGTTTGATAGGTAAGTATCAGCATTCAAATTCAAAGGTCTGTGATTCAAATACGAAGTCGGCAGCAGAATGACTTATGTGTCCTGCTGGTTCTCTACTCCAAAAGTATTTGCAGTTGGTTGGTTACGTCATTTCGAATGTTGGAGGCCGTGCCTACTAAAGCACCAACCTTCATGACATCTACACAATAATTAATGAGGCTCATTTTCAAGTTGTTCTCCTATATTCGTGTTCTACTGTAAAGGGAAATGACATATATTTTAAAGTCAGACAACAGAGTATCCGATTTCCACAGGTTTATTACTATGTCATAAACGTAAAAACTTACTAACGCTGTCCGATGCTCATTAGTCAACTGCTTATTATCACATTACTTTAAAACTGTATGCTCGCCGAACATATTCATTCATCCTGCTCATTCTAATCAACGAAACAAAAGCTTCTTCGTAATATAGCATTCTTGAAAACGTTCAAACAATTACGAACTGAAGATCATAAACCAAACAACATGCTGTTCATTTCTATAGCAAAATCAGCCACCATCTACAATCAACAACTATAAATAATTATGATGACATCTGTGGCGATGCCGGCGGGAAAGTGTTAATCTCACAAAGAGTTTACTTCCGTTTCCCATGAAGCAATGTAATCACCTGCAAACCAATAATTTTCAGTCATGATATTTTGCTACGCCATTTTCACTAATTATTTGCAAACAACACTCGTCAAATCCAAACACAACAAAATGCATGATACAACTGTCACTTTCCGCTATTCAAAGATTATCTGAGTACAGATATTTCAATTTATTTAACATTGACAGGTTTTGTATATCTCTGGTAGCTGAAAATTACCATTGACAGAACAACTGTCAACAGGACAGTGTCTCGTGCCAATAAAACGCTTGGTTGTACCATAAACATCCATGGAGTGAGCAATCGGATACGTAGAACGAGAGTTCTGTCTGTTGCAGCTCGAATCACGTGTATTTGGCACAGCGCATTTTAGCCCGTATTGCGCTTAGCGATTTGGCATGTTATTACATCGCTGCTACAAGTAGACGACCTTCAGAAGTACTGAGAAACTTTGTATTCGTGTTTTAAAGACATCTCAACAATATGATACCAGGACCTGAATTTAGCTTATTTATTCTGACTTGAGAACTTAACTGAAGTGATATTCCGACGAGTCAATGAACTTTAATTTTTGGAGATATTATTGTTGGACTTAACCTTCATGAAAGTGAACAGTTACAACGAAGAATGGACATAGTAAATGTAAATGTAAATTAATGCAGACGAATAGGAAAAAGAATCCAGTAATGTCTGAATACTCCATTAGTAGTGTAGCGCTTGACACAGTCACGTCGATTAAATATTTGTGTGTAACATTGCAGAGCGATATGATGTGGGAGAAGCATGTAATGGCAGTTGTGGGGAAGGCGGATAGCCGTCTTCGGATCATTGGTATAATTTTGGGAAGATGTGGTTCATCTAAAAAGGAGACCGCTTATAAAACACTAATACGACCTATTCTTGAGTACTGGTCTAGCGTTTGGGATCCCTATCAGGTCGGATTGAGGAAGGACATAGAAGCAATTCAGAGGCGGGCTGCTAGATTTGTTACTGGTAGGTTTGATCATCACGCGAGTGTTACAGAAATGCTTCAGGAACTCGGGTGGGAGTCTCTAGAGGAAAGGAGGCGTTCTTTTCGTGAATCGCTACTGAGGAAATTTAGACAACGAGCATTTGAGGCCGACTGCAGTACAATTTTACTGCCGCCAACTTACATTTCGCGGAAAGACCACAAAGATAAGAGAAGAAAGATTAGGGCTCATCTAAATAACATAACTCAATATTTTTTTCTGTATTTCGATATCATTTGGCTACAGTGACCATCATACATTAGTTCTTTAGATAAATCAAGTATACTCATACCAACCTAGATTGGTTTATTGATTACAATTTTTGTTTTATTCATTTGAATAGCAGTAAGATTTTCATTAACTATAGTTCTCACTAGAGTTTGGTCTAGCTGTAAGTTTATCTCACTTATCTCCATCTGACACTAATTTTCCATCTCCTCTGTTTCTTATGTTTTCCTTCCTTTTTCTCAACAGTGAATTATTCACTGATTTATAGAAACCTCTTCCAAAATCATTTTTGGCTTTAGTTCTGGCATCTGTATTTAAATCTATACATTTCTTCAATCAATCTGAATGATTTAATTTTCAGATTCTTTGTATTTTTGTTATTTTCATTTCAAGACACAGACACTGTTTAAGATTTCTATATTGAACTACATTATCACCTTTGTCATTCAGAGTAGACAAGAATTTTCATACTTTAGTTACTGGTGGAAATTTCTAGGAGGTAATGGTCTTTATTCAAATCATATAGATCTTTTGGATATTTTTAACCTACTTTAAAAATATATAGAATTTCAACAGTATCTGATATCTCACTTACATTAGTACAATCAAAATTACTTGGTTCACTTTTCAAATCCACCATATGGTGATTATTGACTCATATGACAACCATACAAATTATTCATATCTATATATGCTAAATAATTTCATACCGTTTTAACATCATAATCTTCCATATATTTATCTGTTCCTTTAATGTACATTTTACAACACTGTGATATACCTCCTCCTATTCCCATCCAACCATTACAATCACATCACAATCATGTAAGAAATCAAAGAGTTGTTTAGTCATTTACAACATTGAATGCCAAGATAAACCACGTTCTGTAAACTACCCAGATAGTTCAAGATTACATAATTTAGTACAAGATTTTCTAAATTTTTCAAACACATCATCCGATAGTAAAACATCAGTTTTAATATACAGATCATGATATTCGTCAAAATTTTTTATATTAACTGTTTCCCAAACTAAATTTGCATGTTTGTAATCTTCATCACTTATTTCAGCCATTCAGTTTACTGTAAAATTCTACCTTTAATGGTAATTGTGTCTCATCTAATTTTTTAAGACCCCATTTAATCATATGGTTGTATAGACAACTTATGATTACAAGGTTGAGTAACTCATCGGAGAAAAACTTTTTAATACTTTTCATTTTACCCTTTTTCAAAATTTGATGAAAGTTTCTTGTTTTTTAAACACATCACTAGAAAATGGAAATAGTTCTTTCAATGGTTTAGTTTAATTGTTTTGAAAAATTTGCATCAATGCCTCCAAATTTATAATAAGGTAATTGCTTCCAAACATGTCTGCCTCAAATTGCATGATTTCTACTAATAAACGTAACCATATCAGCTTTACTTAATTCACTATATCCCATAAAATATTTCTTTTACAATAATCACGAAGTTGAACAACTGTAACTTTCTTCATTTTTCCTTTCCATGTACAAAAAATAAAATTCATCAGATTTTAAAAAATAACTTTCAAAATTTCAACTAGTCAGCACACTTATTTAATAGATATTCCAATATTAAGTATGAGATAATTCTCTTTTCTTATCTTTCACATAACCAAAGTGCCTCTATATACATTTTTATTACGTTTGTCCCTATGTGATGGATTAACATAGAAACAATCTAAATGTATATCTCTTGACAAACTTCAACTTTTTTTCGAATTTGAATCAGTTTCTTTTTTTTCATCATTATTCATCAATAATATTGTTTTGCAATTCTCTGTAAATGATTTATATAATGATATTTAGAAACATTTTTTCCATATACTCAAGGGATTCATTTACTTTTGCAATTTCTTACATTTACAGACTGTGCACACAACATTAATATCCATGTTTCGTATATTCCTGACCTTCAAGCGCTAATAGAAAGCACAGAAGCTGAAATCGTTATAGGTACAGAAAGCTGGCTAAATCCCGAAATAAGTTCTGCAGAAATTTTTAAGAAGGCTCAGACGGTGTTCAGGAAAGATAGATTAGGGAGAATTGTTGGTGGAGTGTTTGTGTCTGTCAGTAGTGGTTTATCTTGTAGTGAAGTCGAAGTAGATACTCCGTGCGAATTGGTATGGGTGGAGGTTATACTTAACAGCCAAACTAAGTTAATTATTGGCTCCTTCTACCGATCCCCAGACTCCGATGATATATTTGTGGAACAGTTCAGAGAAAATTTGAGTCTTGTAACAAATAAATACCCCACTCATACGGTTATAGTTGGTGGAGACTTAAACCTTCCCTCGATATGTTGGCAAAAATACTTGTTCAGAACCGGTGGTAGGCAGAAAACATCTTCCGAGATTGTCCTAAATGATTTCTCTGAAAATTATTTCCAGCAGTTAGTCCATGAACCTACGCGAATTGTAAATGGTTGAGTAAAGACACTTGAACTCTTAGCCACAAACAATCCAGAGCTAATAGAGAGCATCATGACTGATACAGGGATTAGTGATCACAAGGTCGTTGTAGTTAGGCTCTATACCGTTTCTTCCAAATCAACCAGAAACAAACGCAAAATAATTTTATATAAAAAAGCGGATAAAGTGTCACTAGAAGCCTTCCTAAGAGACAATCTCCATTCCTTCCGAACTGACTATGCAAATGTAGACGAGATGTGGCTCAGATTCAAAGATATAGTAGCAACAGCAATTGCGAGATTCATACCTCATAAATTGGTAAGAGATGGAACTGATCCCCCATGGTACACAAAACAGGTTCGAACGCTGTTGCAGAGGCAACGGAAAAAGCATGCGAAGTTCAGAAGAACGCGAAATCCCGAAGATTGGCTAAAATTTACAGACGCGCGAAATTTGGCACGGACTTCAATGAGAGATGCCTTTAATAGGTTCCACAACGAAACATTGTCTCGAAATTTGGTAGAAAATCCGAAGAAATTCTGGTCATACGTAAAGTACACAAGCGGCAAGACACAGTCAACATCTTCGCTGCGCAGTGCCGATGGTACTGTTACCGACGACTGTGCCGCTAAAGCGGGGTTATTGAACGCAGTTTTCCGAAATTCCTTCACCAGGGAAGACGAATGGAATATTTCAGAATTTGAAACACGAACAGCTGCTAGCATGAGTTTCTTAGAAGCAGATACCTTAGGGGTTGCGAAGCAACTCAAATCGCTTGATACGGGCAAGTCTTCAGGTCCAGATTGTATACCGATTAGGTTCCTTTCAGATTACGCTGATACAATAGCTCCCTACTTAACAATCATATACAACCGCTCGCTCACCCATAGATCTGTACCTACAGATTGGAAAATTGCGCAGTTCGCACCAGTGTTTAAGAAGGGTAGTAGGAGTAATCCATCAAACTACACACCTATATCATTGACATCGGTTTGCAGTAGGGTTTTGGAGCATATACTGTATTCAAACGTTATGAATCACCTTGAAGGGAACGATCTATTGATACGTAATCAGCATGGTTTCAGAAAACAGTGTTCTTGTGCAACGCAGCTAGCTCTTTAATCGCACGAAGTAATCACTGCTATCGACAGGGGATCTCAAGTTGATTCCGTATTTCTAGATTTCCGGAAAGCTTTTGACACCGTTCCTCACAAGCGACTTCTAATCAAGCTGCGGGTGTATGGGGTATCGCCTCAGTTGTGCGACTGGATTCGTGATTTCCTGTCAGGAAGGTCGCAGTTGGTAGTAATAGACGGCAAATCATCGAGTAAAACTGAAGTGATATCAGGTGTTCCCCAGGGAAGTGTCCTGGGACCTCTGCTGTTCCTGATCTATATAAATGACCTGGGTGACAATCTGAGCAGTTCTCTTACTTTGTTCACAGATGATGCTGTAATTTACCATCTAGTAAGGTCATCCGAAGACCAGTATCAGTTGCAAAGCGATTTAGAAAAGATTGCTGTATGGTGTGGCAGGTGGCAGTTGACGCTAAATAACAAAAAGTGTGAGGTGATCCACATGAGTTCCAAAAGAAATCCGTTGGAATTAGATTACTCGATAAATAGTACAATTCTCAAGGCTGTCAATTCAACTAAGTACCTGGGTGTTAAAATTTCGAACAACTTCAGTTGGAAAGACCACATAGATAATATTGTGGGGAAGGCGAGCCAAACGTTGCGTTTCATTGGCAGGACACTTAGAAGATGCAACAAGTCTACTAAAGAGACAGCTTACACTACACTCGTTCGTCCTCTGTTAGAATATTGCTGCGCGGTGTGGGATCCTTACCAGGTGGGATTGATGGAGGACATCGAAAGGGTGCAAAAAAGGGCAGCTCGTCTTGTATTATCACATAATATGGGAGAGAATGTGGCAGATATGATATGCAAGTTGGGATCGAAGTCATTAAAGCAAAGACGTTTTTCGTCGCGGCGAGATCTATTTACGAAATTTCAGTCACCAACTTTCTCTTCCGAATGCGAAAATAGTTTGTTGAGCCCTTACATAGGTAGGAATGATCATCAAAATAAAATAAGAGAATTAGAACTCGAACAGAAAGGTTTAGGTGTTCGTTTTACCCGTGCGCTGTTCGGGAGGGGAATGGTAGAGAGATAGTATGTTTGTGGTTCGATGAATCCTCTGCCAAGCACTTAAATGTGAATTGCAGAGTAGTCATGTAGATGTAGATGTAGAAATGAAATTATCAAATGACTTTTCATTGTGACCATACTTACCAAAGATGGATCAGACACAAAACTGCTCTGGTTATTGTTGAACTGCTGCATTTATATAGAAAAAACTTTTATTAGGAAAATAAAAAATCTAATAAAAAGTTTTCCAATAAATGGAGTTGATACTAGACTTAATCAACAACAAGCTTATATATAATCAACAACAAGATTATATATAACAATCAGCAAGTGTGTACGATTATTGATGGAAAGAATAATCCATGGCTTAAAGCTAAAGATGATCGAAACATATTTCATTATTCTCATTCTAGAAAAGCAATTTATGATGATGTAGTTAAAGAAGATAAGAAAATCTGTAATGAAATGAAAAATATCACAAATATCGGTAAATATATATAACCTCATACAGTGTTCATCAATAAAAAAGGAATAACTTCGTTATTAGAAAAACATAGAGAAATTACTTTAAAAAATGAGCTAGAAAAGCTCATCAGTGACGTTGATTTAACATTAAATGTTGTATTATGATCAAAGGAACTAGCATTTATTGTAATTATCATTAATTGTTTAAATAATGAAAAATCTAAGACACAAATCTCCATTGGAAAGTACAGAATTCATTTATATTTTAGAGGATACAGAATTGCTGTTGAATAAGATGAAAATAACCATAATGGTCGAAATAACACAGCACAAAAAATCATGTATTAGCAATTGAATAGTAAATTTATTAGATTTAATCCTCATGAGAAAATTTTTAATATTTATGATGTCATCAATAGAACATATAAAAATATTTCAAAATGAATGAAGATGAATAAATGAAATAAAAAGACTAACAAAAGAATTTTTTCACAAATGGAATCAATCACAGATATCATAGATCGTTTCAACACAAAATTTAGATATAATAAAAAACAAGTGTTTATGATTATTGATGAAAAGAAAAATCTGTGGCTTAAAGCAAAAAAAGTTACTAAACTTATATAATTTACCAACACAAGGAAGGCAATTAGAGATCATGTTAGAGAAAAGCATCATGATATTTATATAAATTCAAAGTGGAACTGGCTGTTTTCATTGAATCATGAAACAAATTTTATTAATGATCCTGGATCGATTTCATTAATCATGGAATAAAAGTGGGGATTAGCAGAACATTTTTAAGATTGGGTTTATGAAGCCGTTATGCCAGCAATTAGAGGATATGGAGAATATATAAATAAAAAGGAAATAAAACATATACACAAAGATCAAAGAACTCATTTAGAAAATTTAAATATAATTTGATAGAACAACATTCAAAATTTAAATGGAGTAGTTGGTAGAGCTGTAAAAAGTTTACATGAGAGAATCTAATAAATAAAAATATTACTACTTCATGTTGTTCCACAAACATTAAAATTTGAGACCAGCTTTTATTCATTTAAAATTATTTTACAGTAATTGTGAATACACTTATTATGTTATTAGAACACAACCAAAAATTTACAAAACCAATTGTACAGAATCGAAGACAGACATTCAAATTGTGAAGAAAGGTAAAGGCTTAATTACAATCCTACTTCAGTAAATTGATAGTAAATAATGAAAGAAGCTTTAAGAATCATTCGTTGACACCATTATTTTAATATTTCGAATAATTACACACAAGAACAACTGATTAGGGATATAATAAATCTAGGTGCGAAAATTAAGATTGTTTTTTGAATAACGTTTCAACACAATGGACACCAACTTTTTATTTTAACCATTTATTAATACAATCATTTTCAGAAGTATATTTATAGTCTGTCTTTAGAAATTGATGATTTTCATTACTTAAACATATAGATTATTCTTTATCTTAAGGCTATTTTATTATTTCACTTGTGTTTATATTTTTTGTATAAATGATTCAGATAAATTTTTAATAATTTAAAATGTACTACCAATCTAATTTATCTTGAAATTTAACTATAAATTGTTCAGATAATATTCGTTTACCTGATATATAATGCCTATTTACTTTATCTTTTAATTCTCTAAAAAATTTTCAGTCAACTTCTGATTGCATGATATATAATCACAATTTAATTTATCCCGAAACTCTCACATAAAATTTTCACATAAATTTGGCGTTAATGATATATATATATATATATATATATATATATATATATATATATATATATATATATATATACACTCCTGGAAATGGAAAAAAGAACACATTGACACTGGTGTGTCAGACCCACCATACTTGCTCCGGACACTGCGAGAGGGCTGTACAAGCAATGATCACACGCACGGCACAGCGGACACACCAGGAACCGCGGTGTTGGCCGTCGAATGGCGCTAGCTGCGCAGCATTTGTGCGCCGCCGCCGTCAATGTCAGCCAGTTTGCCGTGGCATACGGAGCTCCATCGCAGTCTTTAACACTGGTAGCATGCCGCGACAGCGTGGACGTGAACCGTATGTGCAGTTGACGGACTTTGAGCGAGGGCGTATAGTGGGCATGCGGGAGGCCAGGTGGACGTTCCGCCGAATTGCTCAACACGTGGGGCGAGAGGTCTCCACAGTACATCGATGTTGTCGCCAGTGGTCGGCGGAAGGTGCACGTGCCCGTCGACCTGGGACCGGATCGCAGCGACGCACGGATGCACGCCAAGACCGTAGGATCCTACGCAGTGCCGTAGGGGACCGCACCGCCACTTCCCAGCAAATTAGGGACACTGTTGCTCCTGGGGTATCGGCGAGGACCATTCGCAACCGTCTCCATGAAGCTGGGCTACGGTCCCGCAGACCGAGGCACACAGGGCCAACACCCGGCATCATGGTGTGGGGAGGGATCTCCTACACTGCCCGTACACCACTGTTGATCGTCGAGGGGACACTGAATAGTGCATGGTACATCCAAACCGTCATCGTTCTACCATTCCTAGACCGGCAAGGGAACTTGCTGTTCCAACAGGACAATGCACGTCCGCATGTATCCCGTGCCACCCAATGTGCTCTAGAAGGTGTAAGTCAACTACCCTGGCCAGCAAGATCTCCGGATCTGTCCCCCATTGAGCATGTTTGGGACTGGATGAAGCGTCATCTCACGCGGTCTGCATGTCCAGCACGAACGCTGGTCCAACTGAGGCGCCAGGTGGAAATGGCATGGCAAGCCGTTCCACAGGACTACATCCAGCATCTCTACGATCGTCTCCATGGGAGAATAGCAGCCTGCATTGCTGCGAAAGGTGGATATACACTGTACTAGTGCCGACATTGTGCATGCTCTGTTGCCTGTGTCTATGTGCCTGTGGTTCTGTCAGTGTGATCATGTGATATATCTGACCCCAGGAATGTGTCAATAAAGTTTCCCCTTCCTGGGACAATGAATTCACGGTGTTCTTATTTCAATTTCCAGGAGTGTATATATATATATATATATATATATATATATATATATAATCTTTTTTATTTTGAAATTCTCTTGTGAAATATTCAGGTAGATTTTTTGGACTTGATACTGCACACCAATTTAATTTGTTCTTCAGTTCTCTTATAAAATTTTCAGAAGTGTTTTTTTGTTTTGATATATCACCACAATTTAATCTCTCTTGAATCTGTCTGATAAATTTTTCAGAAAATTTTTGACACCTTGATATTTTATCAGGTAAGTTATCTTTACTTCCTATAATATGCAGGTATAATTTTCCTTTAAATTGTCTGTTTAAATTTATATTCAGTTAATGTGCTGTTATAGATCCAAAAGATAATTTGTCTTGACTTACAGCATGATAGAATATTTCAATTCTATTTATTTTCAAAACATCTCATAATACTTTCAGATAATGTTTTATATATCAAGAAAAGATTCCAATCTAATATATCATGCACTTCTCTAGTAAAAACTTTAGACAAATTTTTCTAGTATTAAAATAGTTCTACAATCCAATTTAACCTGAAATTCTCTAAGAAAATTTTCAGATAACTCGTAATGTCCTGATAGATATATTTCAACGGAATTTCAAAATTATCATTAACCAATAGCAAGAAGTTTCTCCTCTTCCATTCAGATTACCCTTTAATTCATAATTCTTTGCTCTGCAGTATAATTTTACGCTTCACTGTTGATACTCATCTCTTCATTATCGTTATGATTATCAATGAGATCAATAAGTTGTTTTCTCAATTTTGAAAAATGGTTAATTTCTAATTGTTTTGCTTTAGCTCTTATTTTGTTGATTTTACACTTGCCATTTATCAACAAATGAATTTTACAAGACTTCTAAATAAATAAATAAATTTTTAGTCATCTACATTGATAAAGATTTATGATATTTCAAGTATGAAAATATCTCTCGCCATAACTCAAATTAAAAATTTGACATACTGTTTTTAAAATTGCCCCCAGAAAATTTTAAAATAATGAAAAATATATAATTGATTACTAATGATATTTTATACTTTGTGAAGTATAGCGTTTCAGGGTTTACAAGGGTATATGCTGGATTAATATACATTTTAAGTAACCAAAGGTATAGACCCTTATGAAAATTTTGATTTCATAAACATAGACGACATTTTAAAACTTTTCTACAGAAAATTGTTTTTATTGCTATTGACGTTTTAAAATTTAAGCATTAATGAATTTCAGAGTCTGTCACTACGGGAGCTGAAAAAATTAGAACAATAAAATTATATTTTATAATTTTTACAGAGGAATCCAATTATCTCTTGAAAATTTTAAACTATATTCACTATGGTACTCTGTAAATTTTGAACAAACGTAATTTTATACTTTATTTACTAACATGTTCAGGGGAAAAAAATTTATCCACACACAAAACTTCATATATTTGACAATTACAAAAAAAACACGAATTATTTACATAGAAAAGTTAGCAGTCAAATATTATGGCTACTGAAAAAATAGCTATCAATTAATTGGGTTTTTCTTTTAAAGATATTTGGCATCCTTTATTCATTGAGAAAAATGTATTAATTACGAATGATATTTTATCTTTTCTGTATGGAACTCTAGTATGCAAATAATTTGGATAATTTTGAGGAAAGGTAAAGGCTATTTCTAAAGTAAAATGATATTTTTTGTTTTTTTATTCATGGAACAGTGCATCTGAAGCGATTCACTAAAAATATCAACTGCAATTGTATTTATTTTAACATAATAAATAAAAATCTAATTAAAATTATTTTACAGTAAATGGAGCCATTACCAAGTACATCTGACACATCTAATGCAGTATCGCTAGTTCAGAAACATCTATTCCGAATATATCTGAATATATTAATTAACAAATTATTAACTGAATTTGGGTTCATGGTTTAGAGATATTTGTTTGACTTTATATGAGAAAAAGAATGTGTTGATCAAAATTCAAATTTTGTGCTATTAATTATATTTGAGTACCACAAAAAATTAAATAAAATCATATTTCATTTTATACGATTTTTAAACTTATTCAGTCTTGAGTATTAAGAAATAAAATATAGTGAATCCTTGGCTTTAACATATAAATACAAGGAGAATGAAATCAAACATAAAAAATAAATATTTTAAATAAAAAGACATGTGTTTTAGTACCTGTTAAAAACTTTAAGAAACTCGTAATGAGTTTAAGAACTAGAGTTGCTAACGAAATTTAAGATTATTATATGACACTTGAAGATATACGATGGTTGCCCAGAAAGTAATTAAAATGCTATGATTACAAATCGTTACTTTTGTATTGTTTGAAGTCTTCTGAGTGAGCGCCACGTTTCTGACAGATAACGTAGCTGCAGGGCAGTTTCAAAATGGCGTCACCAAGTGATGAACATTACAAGGAATATGTCATCACTGAATTCCTTACTACAGAGAAAGAATCTGTGGGAAATATTCACAAACACTTGTGCAAAGCGTATGGAAGATCTACTGTCGACAGAAGTACAGTTAGGTATTGGACACAGAGAATGAGGTCATCAGAGGGCGGTTCAGCGGAGACCACGATTTGTGGCAGTTGGGGAGACCATCCAAGGCACCTGACTTGTTGCAGCGAGATGATGTTGTCATTCACCAGGACTGATGCATTATGACTCGGCTGTTGGTGGTGCAACTGTCAATCTGCGAAGGAAGTGTGAATACAATTATCCACACTCTTGGATATTCAAAAGTGTGTGAAAGATGGGTCACACAGTGTCTAATGGTGGATCACAAATGGCACAGAAGAAACATTTGGCTTGATTTGTTGCAAAGTTTTGAAGCTGAGGGGGAGGTCTTCTTGCCCTGGATTGTGACCAATGATGAAACCTTGGTTCACCATTTTGAGAGCGAAACAAAACGACAGTCTATGGAATGTCGCCATTCCCACTCCCCACAGAAGAATAAGTTCAAAGCAACTGCTTCCGCCTGTAAGGTCATGATCACCGTGTTCTGGGACTGAGAAGATGTGATTCTCATTGATGTGATGCTAATAGGTGGTACCAATACTTCACAAGCATTGTCAACACATTAACAAAACTCAAGACGCTCTTCGAGAGACTTCAGCACCACAGCCACCTAAGAGATGTTTTGCTACAACACGATAATGCTCCGTCACGTACAAGTCTCAGGACTGCTAAAAACATTGCAAAACAGGCTTGAACAGTGTTACTCCATCCACCCTACAGCCCTGACCAAGCCATAACGGACTTCCACTTGTTTGTGCCATTAAAGGATGTCGATTGTGGAAGATATTTTAAGTACAAGAAGCAGAAGGATTGGTACTGACAGGGTATACACACCCATGTTTTGTGCTGGAAGAAGGTGATAGAATGGGATGCAGATTATGTGGAAACATAAAGGGTGTAGATAGAACACCATTCTTTCATGTGTGTAATTCTCATTACGTTCAATAAAGAGATGTTGAAGAAAAAAATGGTGCATTACTTTCTGGGAAACCCTCATTTTATGATTATTTGTGTTACATAAAAGAATTTTACACTATTCAAGCTAAACAATTATCCATTGAATTTGAACGCCAAAATCAACAATTACAACAACAAATTAAGGAGAAAAATGAAATACACATATGTTCGTTCTTCTAAAATTATTATATGCTGATTGTGGCTGTGATTATTATGTCATAATAATATAGAGAAGAAATTTACAATGACAGTTATATAGAATTGTAAGGAGGCAACCGAACTGTGAATCTTTGTTAGGACTTGTGTACGATCCTAACTCAATAAATTTATAGCAAAAAAATGGAATACAATTTGAGGACCATCTGTCATCTGAACTATTTTAATATTATGGATGAATATTCACAAGAATAATTGATTAATGATATAAAAAATCTTCACAGACGAAGCTTTTATAAAATTATATTATTTTTATTTGCACAACAATTACGCGAATTATCAAATCCCAACCGTTTAACGTACATTTTATCCCCTTCCATTCTCAAAACTTTTTCAACAATATGTACATCAGGATATTTTGTTTTCTGTAATTCATACTCATAAAAATTTCCTTTTGTTTCTTCATGTTTTAAACCTCACAATTTATATGTTATTGGAATAGAATTAATAACAGATTCAGTTTCAAAAATTTCTGTTCACCATTTACCTGAATATCCTTTTTAAAAAATTCTCTTAAGTTAACTGATTCTAACGTTATCTCCTTTTTTAACTCGCTTTCCCATGAGATACAGCAGTAGTTGGTTAATAATTCTTCTCACTACCTTCTATTTGTTTCATTGTTGTAGATGAATGTTTCGTGTTATTGTATTCATCAACTAATTTCGAAATGTGTTCAATCCATTTATAATTTCACTGAAGAGAAAATTTTTTCCACATCATTCACCAACAGATGCTTTTAATTCTGCAAAACCTAGATCATGATTAATATTAATTATTTTATCAGTTCTTTGAGATCTTTATTATAAAATTCTTCACCATTATCTGTTTATAATTTTTCTGGATTTCTACCTCTCAATATTTTTTCATGACCATCAAGAACAATGTTATCTGTTTTATCTTTAACTGGAATAGCCCAAGGAAATTAAAAAAAACATCAATAATAGTTAATAAATATTTACATCCTTTATTTATTTTTGAAATTGCTTTCAAATTACCTGAATCGATTTCGACTAAATGAGCTTGCCATAAATCATCATTACCGAGAGACATCACATTTCTCCTTTTAAAATTATTTCTTATCAGTTTACGTATTTGATTAATAATTTGTTCGTAAATACTTATACCTTCCATACAAACATTTTTTAACGAATTTACTCTTCTTAGTTTTACATCTTGTACAAAGAACCTCGATTTTTTGTCTTCCTGAAACAGGGGTAGTTTCAACTGATTGATGTAGAGTTATAATTTTTTTATATTTCATTTTCATTTCAGGTTATTTATTATTGAAGTGGATATAAAATTTATCATAAATATGTCTTTTTATCTCTATTTTAAAATGGGTAGTTCCCAAAAGATAATCTATATTGGCAACCAAAATAGTAGGTTTCTTTTTATTAATTCTGTAGTCAAATGAATATTTCAATATTTCTTCACCTCTAACAAAATGAAATTTCAGTTCTTGTTTGTCACTCATGGTTTTATGAAGATTACTTAACTATTTGAGGACAGTGTTAATTCTGCCTTTGAAAAAGTAATCAATTACTGAGTTGTGTTAGAATACTTGTCTATACAGGTTTTGTTCAAAAATGGTTCAAATGGCTCTAGGCACTATGGGACTTATGATCTATGGTCATCAGTCACCTAGAACGTAGAACTCCTTAAACCTAACTAACCTAAGGACATCACACAACACCCAGTCATCACAAGGCAGAGGAAATCCCTGACCACGCCGGGAATCGAACACGGGAACCCGGGCGCGGGAAGTGAGAACTCTACTGCACGACCACGAGCTGCGGACACAGGTTTTGTAACATGATTGATTAATTCATGTTATAAGTACAGTTTTGTAATGTCATCATAACCATTTACTGGATCATTTATATCTGCTATTCTTCTAGCTTTCAAATCAGTATATCATTTAGTTGCTTTAAAAGTGTTATTTAATTTCTTATGAAACTGTTTAATTATACTTTCTATTTTTGGTTTGATTTTACTTCTAATTCTTTTTTTAAATCTTCACAGTTTATTTGACCATTAATGTGGACTTTTAGGATGCAGATTATATCCAAATGAGTCAATTTATTAGATTCAAAATATCATTAAATCTATAATTAAATGTTACAGTTTTAAAACAATCACATCCAGATGACCATATATCACTTCACTGAAGTTTTGTGTTCTCTCAGTATTGTAGCATAGATCATTTTTTCCCAAATAGTTGATTATTTGTTTTGGTATAATACCATCAAATTATATGTCTAATCTTATAATAACAAATACAATGAATACCAGAACGATTAGAAGTATCTTTATTTACTACTACAGATTAAAATTTTTTGTTATTTAGGTAATTCTTCAATCATATATGTTCTATGTAGTGTTAAATTTTTAATTGTTTAGCAAGTTTTCCTAGGTCAAAATTAAGTAATGGATTAGAATACATATGGACTATTTTTTGCATTTTTTTAAATCCACTTCCTTTCTTTTCCATTGCTAAATTATTTCTTTTTTTTCTTCAAATTCTTTGCCAGCTTTTTATTTTTTATCACTGCATTTGCGATTGCTGCAGAACCATCAGCATGTGAGCCAGTAGTAGATAGATATATTAATGCAGCTAATAGTAATGGTAAAAATATATCTTCATATTTTGTTAATCAAGGACCTTCTTTCTTTTTCACAACAGAAAAATACCTAGTGCAATAAGTAAGTTTATTCTCTCTCTATCGTTTTTGTGCCTCAGTTAAAATTTGATCAAGTCTATGTAACTACTAATGAAGTATCATCAAAGTAAGTTGGAAGTGCGGGTCTCACAGAGAGTGTGCCAGAGACAAGTCCCTCTTGTCTCACTATCTTCTATGTCCTCAGTGGGTGAGTCAGTTACAGTGTCTGCCACATAAGCAGGAGATCCTGGGCTCGAGTCCCAGTCAGGACACACATTTTCAACCGTCCCTGTTGATATTTATCAACACCTGTAAGTAGCTAAAGGTCCGGATTTCATTGTAATTTATAGCCATATTTACCACTATCATCTTCAGACCAATCATGTGTTTGTTTAATTGGTGGTAAATCTAGAAAATCTAGAGAGTGTGCCAGAGACAAGTCCCTCTTGTCTCACTATCTTCTATGTCCTCAGTGGGTGAGTCAGTTACAGTGTCTGCCACATAAGCAGGAGATCCTGGGCTCGAGTCCCAGTCAGGACACACATTTTCAACCGTCCCTGTTGATATTTATCAACACCTGTAAGTAGCTAAAGGTCCGGATTTCATTGTAATTTATAGCCATATTTACCACTATCATCTTCAGACCAATCATGTGTTTGTTTAATTGGTGGTAAATCTAGAAAATCTTCTGTATGAGGGCAGTATGGAATCATTTGTTTAACAACTTCTCTATTTCGTTCAATAGCTTTTAATATATTATCACTTAGTCCTTCGATTCCTTGTTTCACTTGTTCAATAACATTGATAACAGAATGATCTTCCTTTTCGTGTTTTTCATATTCTATTTTCATATTTTTTGTATTCATTTTATGGTTATTCTTTGAAAAGCCTTAATTGTCCTTTCAATTCTTCAGTTTTCTTTTGTATCTTTTAGCTTTCTTAACAACCTGTGGATCGTATTTTGGAAACACATTGTACAGAAGAAAAAACATTAATGAATTCTTTTAATAGTTTCACATTTATGTTTAGTTTTTTTTAGCATTCATGAGGAACTACTCGCTAATGTTATGTTGTGATGAAATTCGGCATTCAATTTGTGAACTTGTCATCATTCTGTTTGCTAGTCATGTTGTTGTTGTTGTAGTCTTCAGTCCTGAGACTGGTTTGATGCAGCTCTCCATGCTACTCTATCCTGTGCAAGCTTCTTCATCTCCCAGTACCTACTGCAACCTACATCCTTCTGAATCTGCTTAGTGTATTGATCTCTTGGTCTCCCTCTACGATTTTTACCCTCCACGATGCCCTCCAATGCTAAATTTGTGATCCCTTGATGCCTCAAAACATGTCCTACCAACCGATCCCTTCTTCTAGTCAAGTTGTGCCACAAACTTCTCTTCTCCCCAATCCTATTCAATACCTCCTCATTAGTTACGTGATCTACCCACCTTATCTTCAGCATTCTTCTGTAGCACCACATTTCGAAAGCTTCTATTCTCTTCTTGTCCAAACTGGTTATCGTCCATGTTTCACTTCCATACATGGCTACACTCCATACAAATACTTTCAGAAACGACTTCCTGACACTTAAATCTATACTCGATGTTAACAAATTTCTCTTCTTCAGAAACGATTTCCTTGCCATTGCCAGTCTACATTTTATATCCTCTCTACTTCGACCATCATCAGTTATTTTACTCCCTAAATAGCAAAACTCCTTTACTACTTTAAGTGTCTCACTTCCTAATCTAATCCCCTCAGCGTCACCCGATTTAATTAGACTACATTCCATTATCCTCGTTTTGCTTTTGTTGATGTTCATCTTATATCCTCCTTTCAAGACACTGTCCATTCCGTTCAACTGCTCTTCCAAGTCCTTTGCTGTCTCTGACAGAATTACAATGTCATCGGCGAACCTCAAAGTTTTTACTTCTTCTCCATGTATTTTAATACCTACTCCGAATTTTTCTTTTGTTTCCTTTACTGCTTGCTCAATATACAGATTGAATAACATCGGGGAGAGGCTACAACCCTGTCTCACTCCTTTCCCAACCACTGCTTCCCTTTCATGTCCCTCGACTCTTATAACTGCCATCTGGTTTCTGTACAAATTGTAAATAGCCTTTCGCTCCCTGTATTTTACCCCTGCCACCTTCAGAATTTGAAAGAGAGTATTCCAGTTAACGTTGTCAAAAGCTTTCTCTAAGTCTACAAATGCTAGAAACGTAGGTTTGCCTTTTCTTAATCTTTCTTCTAAGATAAGTCGTAAGGTTAGTATTGCCTCACGTGTTCCAACATTTCTATGGAATCCAAACTGATCTTCCCCGAGGTCCGCTTCTACCAGTTTTTCCATTCGTCTGTAAAGAATTCGCGTTAGTATTTTGCAGCTGTGACTTATTAAACTGATAGTTCGGTAGTTTTCACATCTGTCAACACCTGCTTTCTTTGGTATTGGAATTATTATATTCTTCTTGAAGTCTGTGGGGATTTCGCCTGTCTCATACATCTTGCTCACCAGATTGTAGAGTTTTGTCAGGACTGGCTCTCCCAAGGCCATCAGTAGTTCTAATGGATGTTGTCTACTCCCGGGGCCTTGTTTCGACTCAGGTCTTTCAGTGCTCTGTCAAACTCTTCACGCAGTATCTTATCTCCCACTTCATCTTCATCTACATCCTCTTCCATTTCCATAATATTGTCCTCAAGTACTTCGCCCTTGTATAAACCCTCTATATACTCCTTCCACCTTTCTGCCTTCCCTTCTTTGCTTAGAACTGGGTTGCCATCTGAGCTCTTGATATTCATACAAGTGGTTCTCTTCTCTCCTAAGGTCTCTTTAATTTTCCTGTAGGCAGTATCTATCTTACCCCTAGTGAGACAAGCCTCTACATCCTTACATTTGTCCTCTAGCCATCCCTGCTTAGCCATTTTGCACTTTCTGTCGATCTCATTTTTGAGACGTTTGTATTCCCTTTTGCCTGCTTCATTTACTGCATTTTTATATTTTCTCCTTTCATCAATTAAATTCAATATTTCTTCTGTTACCCAAGGATTTCTATTAGCTCTCGTCTTTTTACCTTCTTGATCCTCTGCTGCCTTCACTACTTCATCCCTCAGAGCTACCCATTCTTCTTCTACTGTATTTCTTTCCCCCATTCCTGTCAATTGTTCCCTTATGCTCTCCCTGAAACTCTCTACAACCTCTGGTTCTTTCAGTTTATCCAGGTCCCATCTCCTTAAATTCCCACCTTTTTGCAGTTTCTTCAGTTTCAATCTGCAGTTCATAACCAATAGATTGTGGTCAGAATCCACATCTGCCCCTGGAAATGTCTTACAATTTAAAACCTGGTTCCTAAATCTCTGTCTTACCATTATATAATCTATCTGATACCTATTAGTATCTCCAGGATTCTTCCAGGTATACAACCTTCTTTTATGATTCTTGAACCAAGTGTTAGCTATGATTAAGTTATGCTCTGTGCAGAATTCTACAAGGCGGCTTCCTCTTTCATTTCTTCCCCCCAATCCATATTCACCTACTATGTTTCCTTCTCTCCCTTTTCCTACTATCTATCATAAAATATCCAAATTGATTATTCCAATATTTACTACACATTTCTATAAAACTATCAAATTTTAAATCACCACCAACAAATATGATTTACACTTGTGCAACTTGTCAAAATATTTAAAGAATTAAGGTTGTTTTGGCATTGTTAAGTTATCTTGAGCTAAATAAAATCTATCTATTCCCGTACATCTTCCTCTTGTAAAATATTCTCTAACGATATCCTAATTTTCAAGAATGAAGTCATCAGGTACGACTACTGAATTATCTAGACATTGATATAATAGAATGATTTCTTGATTATTATCAGTAATCTTCAATTTTCTTTCACCTTTTTATAAATTCTGAGTATTTTGGTAGATCTAATCTTTTGGAGTAAACATACTAATGATTAGTAAAATTTCAGTTCAACCATCCTTGAGTTAGAATATTATTATCAATCATTAGTTTAGTTTTTCTACGACCGTCCTGTTATTGCACTAGGAATAGAATTTGGTAAAAGTTTTCATTGTTCTTTTTATTTCTTTTCTGGATTTCTTGCTTTTGGTTTCCAATTTGTCAGTTATTTAAATAAATTTTTCTTAGTATAAATGGTTCATCTGTTTCAGTTGGGTGATATGTCCTGTTCTCGAAGAAGGAGTAACTGTTCCAATAAGACAAACATAAAATTCTGATATCAGTTGATTTTTATGCAATTTCATTACCTCCAAATATTACATCAAAAAATAATAAACTATATTGCAGATGGAGAATTTGAAATGAGAAAGAGGTTTGGAATCCTCAGATAAAATATGTATCAAGAAAGATGGGTTATTGACAATATGCATAAGAATGAAGAAGCAACAAATAGAATGGAAGAGAGAATATGTACAAGAACGAAGAATAAGGATAAAAGATTTTGAGAGAAGACTCAGATTAAAAAGAATGGTACATAGTGATGCAGTCTTTGCCCTGCACTAGTCAACTTTGACACTGATGAAGCAGTGAAGGAAATAAAAGAGAGATTCAGATGTGGGATTAAAAGTATGTCTATGATAAGATTCACTGATGACATTATTATACTCATTGAAAGTGAATTAGGATTACAGGATCTGTTGAAAATTGCATTGATATACTGTGTCGAGAGGAAGGTTCGATAAGAATCATTGGCTCTGGCAGGTGACTTTATGTTAATGGCTGCAGTCATGTCACCTTTCGGTGCATATATTCACAGTTGTGTTGTTAGTTGCCGAAGCCAACAAATGTTAAAGAAGAAGGGGGGAGGGTGGCGGGGGTGACTTTATAGTGATACATTAATCTGTAGCTTAGCCCGAGGTATAGGTTAGGTTGCAAGATAACAGTTTGATTGTGAGTTTGCAAACCCAACGAATGTGATACTAGAAAAATCATTGGCTCTGGTAGGCGACTTGATGTTAATGGCTGCTGTCATGTCATATTTCAATGCCTATATTCACAGTTATGTTGTTAGTTGGCAAAGCCAAAAAATGTTAAATAAGAGGAGGGGAGGGGTGTGGGGGTAACTTTTTATAGTGACACATTAATCTGTAGCTTAGCCCAAGGTGTAGGCTAGGTCGGAAGATTTTAGTTTGATTGTGATTTTGTGAAGTCAACGAGTATATTACTAAAAAAACGTAGTTGCAGTGATTGATTTATAGCTTTATCCAATATCTAGATTAGATTGGAAGGTAACTGTCTGCTTGTGAGTTGCCAAAGCCAATGAAACTAATACTTGAAAAAAACTTGGTTGTAGAGGGAGACTGATCTGTAACTTAGCCCATTTGTAACTGTAAGCAACATGTCATTTGCAGCACAGCTAAAAAACCTAAGGGTGGAATCATGTGAGTAAAGCAAGACATCTGTTCTTTGTATTTAAAAAACAGGCTTTGAATATTGAACTATAAGGATTGCATATGGAATGAGCAAATCACATAAAGTATCCACCATTTTTGATGAATTAATGTACAGATTTGGAACATACATAGATACCATAATAGGCAGGAAACATACAGCCAGCAAAAGAAACTCACCAAAATGATAAACCACGAAAACACCTACAAATCCCATCACAAATACAACAAACACACCTTTCACAAAAGAGTGATAATCTAACAGACATAAAATTATCTGACTAAGAAAGCAGCCTGCTTGAAAAGCGACCCAAACATAACATAAATACAATGGTGTCACACAGGACAATAGAAAATATGATAACAGAAACTAAACACATCACAAAGCAACAAGAAAAATAAAACCCACCTGAATTCAGTGCAAATCTAACAAAAGAATTGTTGCTGAGGAAGTAAGAAACATAATCAAAGAGAACAAAACCACCTTAAAAGGAAACACCGCTGAAGAAAATACCTACAGAAAACTATGCAACTAATTAACACATGAAAGTGCCATTATCACAAAATACGACAAGGGTAGTCCGATCATAGTCATAAACAAACAGGAATTCATTGACAAAACATTAGAATTCATCGAAAGCAACATCAGAGACTTAAGAAGTGATCTGACAAACCGATACCAAAGTAGCTTACAGAAAGCTCTGAAAAACATAGACTCAATTTTTACAGAAGCACAGATTAACAAATGATACAGACAAGTCCCAAGGCCCCCACGCTATAATCATTGCCTAAAGTTCACAAAGCTGGAATACCTATACATCCATAGATAAATTGTACCAAGGCATCAACATACTACTTTGCCAAACACACACACACTCTGCTACAGACAGCATATAAATACAATGAAAACAGAAGTCTAAAGAAGTGGACTTAATGGATAAAATAAGAAATGAAAACATACCAAACACAGCAACATTAATTTCATTTGACATAATTTCCATGTACACACACATCCCATAAGAAGACACCATCAAGTTCAGAGAAAGTAACCTCCAACTATAAGGAAACATACCCACAACAAATGTACAAGAAATATAAGCCACACTCAAGCTCATCACAGAGCTAAACTAATTCACATTTAACAACACATTTTACTACAAACGAGGTGCACTACCCATGGGATCCCCAATCAGTGGCCTCCTTGCTGACATTTTCCTCTACAGATACAAAAAGAAATCTTTGACGAAATAGTAATACCAAAACAGTACTAAATAATATATGGGGAGAGTATTGTAGACGATATAATTTATTTAAAAGATGAAGCACAGCCTCGCATGAAAGAACTTCATGACAACATCCACACCATCCACCCACAAATACAGTTCACCAATGAAACACAAAAGATGGTGAACTTAATTACTTATATCTCACCATACACAAGAGAAACAACAAACATGAATTCACACTTTACAGGAAACCCACAATCACCAGCGCCATTACTCATAACCAATCCAATCACCCCCTAACTCACAAAGAAGCCAGCTTCAGATAGTTACTACACAGACTGAACAAAAGACCCATCAACAAACATGATCACACACAAGAAGTCAACACAATAAAATAATATAAAGATGGAATCTGTTCCCGAAAGAATATATCCCACTGATAACTGTGCAGCTTTTCTAGAACGAAATGATAATTAAATCGAAACCGTTAGCTGCTAACAGGTGTTGTTGATACACATCGATGGGGAAAGGTGAAAATGTGTGCCCTGACCGGGACTCAACAACATGTGTCGGCAGCTAAGGGTTTCGATTTAATTATCTTTTCAGTCTAGAAAAGCTGCACAGTCATCAATGGTATCTGTTCTTTTGGGAACAGATACCATCTTCATATAGTTAAAGGCTACCCAGCCATTGACCTTCTTCTGTGCAAATGCGCAAGCTTTGCCCAAACTCTTATGGGACTCATCAGCATAGTCTGGCGCGAGTACTGAGTGAATGGTCAAATATCTATTAGGAACTCTATGAATGTAGGTTGTGGACAGTTAAGAATGTGGGTCTCACGAGAAGCGTGCAAGGGATAAGTCCCTGCAGTCACACTATCCTCTGTGCCCTCGGTGGCTCAGATGGATACAGCGTCTGCCAAGTAAGCAGGAGATCCTGGGTTCGAGTCCTGGTCGGGGCACACATTTCCAGCTGCCCCCATCGATATGTATCAACAACACCTGTCGGCAGCTAAGGGTTTCGATTTAATTATCATTTCATTCTAGAAAATCTGCACGGTCTTCAATGGTATCTGTTCTTTCGGGAACAGTTACCATCTTCGTAGAGTTAAAGGCTACCCCGCTATTGACCTTCTGTGCGAATGTGCACGCTTTGCCCGAACTCTTAGGGGACTCGTCATCTTAGTCCAGTGCGAGTAATGAATGAATGGGCAAATATCTATTGGGAACACTACGAATGTAGGTTGTGGACTTTTGGGAATTTGGGTCTCAGGGGAAGCGTGCAAGGAATAAGTCCCTGCAGTCGCACTATCCTCTGTGCCCTCGGTTGCTCAGATGGATAGAGCGTCTGTCATGTAAGCAGGACATCCTGGGTTTGAGTCCCAGCCAGGGCACACATTTTCAGCTGTCCCCATCGATATGTATAGGGTGTTTCAAAAATGACCGGTATATTTGAAACGGCAATAAAAACTAAACGAGCAGCGATAGAAATACACCGTTTGTTGCAATATGCTTGGGACAACAGTACATTTTCAGGCGGACAAACTTTCGAAATTACAGTAGTTACAATTTTCAACAACAGATGGCGCTGCAAGTGATGCGAAAGATATAGAAGACAACGCAGTCTGTGGGTGCGCCATTCTGTACGTCGTCTTTCTGCTGTAAGCGTGTGCTGTTCACAACGTGCAAGTGTGCTGTGGACAACATGGTTTATTCCTTAGAACAGAGGATTTTTCTGGTGTTGGAATTCCACCGCCTAGAACACAGTGTTGTTGCAACAAGACGAAGTTTTCAACGGAGGTTTAATGTAACCAAAGGACCGAAAAGCGATACAATAATGGATCTGTTTGAAAAATTTCAACAGACTGGGAACGTGACGGATGAACGTGCTGGAAAGGTAGGGCAACCGCGTACGGCAACCACAGAGGGCAACGCGCAGCTAGTGCAGCAGGTGATCCAACAGCGGCCTCGGGTTTCTGTTCGCCGTGTTGCAGCTGCGGTCCAAATGACGCCAACGTCCACGTATCGTCTCATGCACCAGAGTTTACACCTCTATCCATACAAAATTCAAACGCGGCAACCCCTCAGCGCCGCTACCATTGCTGCACGAGAGACATTCGCTAACGATATAGTGCACAGGATTGATGACGGCGATATGCATGTGGGCAGCATTTGGTTTACTGACGAAGCTTATTTTTACCTAGACGGCTCCGTCAATAAATAGAACTGGCGCATATGGGGAACCGAAAAGCCCCATGTTGCAGTCCCATCGTCCCTGCATCCTCAAAAAGTACTGGTCTGGGCCGCCATTTCTTCCAAAGGAATCATTGGCCCATTTTTCAGATCCGAAACGATTACTGCATCACGCTATCTGGACATTCTTCGTGAATTTGTGGCGGTACAAACTGCCTTAGACGACACTGCGAACACCTTGTGGTTTATGCAAGATGGTGCCCGGCCACATCGCACGGCCGACGTCCTTAATTTCCTGAATGAATATTTCGATGATCGTGTGATTGCTTTGGGCTATCCAAAACATACAGGAGGCGGCGTGGATTGGCCTCCCTATTCGCCAGACATGAACCCCTGTGACTTCTTTCTGTGGGGACACTTGAAAGACCAGGTGTACCGCCAGAATCCAGAAACAATTGAACAGCTGAAGCAGTACATCTCATCTGCATGTGAAGCCATTCCGCCAGACACGTTGTCAAAGGTTTCAGGTAATTTCATTCAGAGACTACGCCATATTATTGCTACGCATGGTGGATATGTGGAAAATATCGTACTATAGAGTTTCCCAGACAGCAGCGCCATCTGTTGTTGACAATTATAACTACTGTAATTTCGAAAGTTTGTCTGCCTGAAAATGTACTGTTGTCCCAAGCATATTGCAACAATCGGTGTATTTCTATCGCTGCTCGTTTAGTTTTTATTACCGTTTCAAATATACCGGTCATTTTTGAAACACCCTGTATCAACAACACCTGTCAGCAGCTAAGGGTTTCGATTTAATTATCATTACAGTAAAACAAACTGCACAGGAGAATGGATATGATGCAAAGAGAGTAGCAAAAATAAATCACAAAATACATAAACAAGCAACACAAACCATGAAACACACACACAAACGAACACAACACAACACAATACACAACAAATCATCAGACAGTAAGCAAGAAATGGCACATTATGACTTACAACAACAAAGTCACACACAGGGTGGGTAGTACACTGAAGAAACAAAGACTCAGCATAGCATACAGAACTAACACAATAGAAAGCAGGCTGGGAAGAAATACCACCAACACTGACAAATACAGCCAGTCCGGTAGACACCAACATACTTCCAACTGCTATCAATCTATATATGTGGGTCAGACATGCAGGAATTTCAGAATCAGTTATACAGAACTTTTCAGAGCACTGAAAAGCAGTAGCTCACACTCAACATTAACAGATCACCTGATAGCACACAATCACCACCCAACAAACATTGAAACTGACTTACGGATCCTAAAAACTAGTAGCAGCTTATACCAAAAATTAATTATAGAAGGAAACTTTCACATCCAAAAAGCAATAACCCAAGTAAAGAAACTACTAAATGAATACACATCACTGTGCAATAAAACCCTCTTTGTCACAATTGAAGGACTATACAAATAACACACCCACCAAAACAACTCATGAAAAAAACCCTTTTCTCTCTCTCTCTTTGCCCAGTTCTGAACACACACACATACATAAACCAAACGCCACAAACGACAAGAGCCTCATCCAAACACGCCACCAAACAAATTAATACTCCACACCTACAACAACTCATAATGGTGGCGATAACTCTGCCCGTGTTTGAAAATTCGCAGAAAATGATTTCTCAATGACCATAAATCACAGAAATCAGTGTATTCACCTCGCCAAAACATATCATGAGACACTACAACGTCAAAGCTGTAAGATATATACTCATTTCCGTTCCTTAAATGCATAATAAACATAAAAATTACGTTTTGCTATTTGCAGATGGCAAGTTATAAATTGTGTAGGAGACTAGCTACCAACATAAATACCCAATAGCTTCATGTAAGGTTTGTCAATTAACCCATAATTTACTCTTTTGCCAGTTAATCTATAACTAGAACTTTAGACATAATGTAATAAACAACATACAGTGCCTCAGGTCGTTAATACATATCTCAACTGTGACCTGTCAACAAATATTGTATAATTTTTTCCTGCAATTATTCATTCACAGTTGTAAATATTTTCCATCAACAATTTCTATATACACTACTGGAAATGGAAAAAAGAACACATTGACACCAGTGTGTCAGACCCACCATACTTGCTCCGGACACTGCGAGAGGGCTGTACAAGCAATGATCACACGCACGGCACAGCAGACACACCAGGAACCGTGGTGTTGGCCGTCGAATGGCGCTAGCTGCGCAGCATTTGTGCACTGCCGCCGTCAGTGTCAGCCAGTTTGCCGTGGCATACGGAGCTCCATCGCAGTCTTTAACACTGGTAGCATGCTGCGACAGCGTGGACGTGAACCGTATGTGCAGTTGACGGACTTTGAGCGAGGGCGTATAGTGGGCATGCGGGAGGCTGGGTGGACGTACCGCCGAATTGCTCAACAAGTGGGGCGTGAGGTCTCCACAGTACATCGATGTTGTCGCCAGTGGTCGGCGGAAGGTGCACGTGCCCGTCGACCTGGGACCGGACCGCAGCGACGCACGGATGCACGCCAAGACCGTAGGATCCTACGCAGTGCCGTAGGGGACCGCACCGCCACTTCCCAGCAAATTAGGGACACTGTTGCTCCTGGGGTATCGGCGAGGACCATTCGCAACCGTCTCCATGAAGCTGGGCTACGGTCCCGCACACCGTTAGGCCGTATTCCGCTCACGCCCCAACATCGTGCAGCCCGCCTCCAGTGGTGTCGCGACAGGCGTGAATGGAGGGACGAATGGAGACGTGTCATCTTCAGCGATGAGAGTCGCTTCTGCCTTGGTGCCAATGATGGTCGTATGCGTGTTTGGCGCCGTGCAGGTGAGCGCCACAATCAAGACTGCATACGACCGAGGCACACAGCGCCAACACCCGGCATCATGGTGTGGGGAGCGATCTCCTACACTGGCCGTACACCACTGGTGATCGTCGAGGGGACACTGAATAGTGCACGGCACATCCAAACCGTCATCGAACCCATCGTTCTACCATTCCTAGACTGGCAAGGGAACTTGCTGTTCCAACAGGACAATGCACGTCCGCATGTATCCCGTGCCACCCAACGTGCTCTAGAAGGTGTAAGTCAACTACCCTGGCCAGCAAGATCTCCGGATCTGTCCCCCATTGAGCATGTTTGGGACTGGATGAAGCGTCGTCTCACGCGGTCTGCACGTCCAGAACGAACGCTGGTCCAACTGAGGCGCCAGGTGGAAATGGCATGGCAAGCCGTTCCACAGGACTACATCCAGCATCTCTACGATCGTCTCCATGGGAGAATAGCAGCCAGCATTGCTGCGAAAGGTGGATATACACTGTACTAGTGCCGACATTGTGCATGCTCTGTTGCCTGTGTCTATGTGCCTGTGGTTCTGGCAGTGTGATCATGTGATGTATCTGACCCCAGGAATGTGTCAATAAAGTTTCCCCTTCCTGGGACAATGAATTCACGGTGTTCTTATTTCAATTTCCAGGAGTGTATTTTAATATGTAACAAGACTTTTACAGTAAGAGAATGAAAAATATCCAGTGAATATAATACAAAACGGGTAAAAACGAAACGGAAATAGTGTCTTGCATAAGGCGGACTTCCTCGTCCCATTTTAATAGCAAACACTGACATAGAACTGCTACACCACAAGATGATTATAAAATATTCTTTTCAAATCTTATTTTGAGTGTTGTAAAGGAAAAAATACATGTTATTTACATTTCATGAAACACGAAAATGTGAAGAAAATAATTTATTTGCAACTTAAATAAACTGATTAAAATAACAAAGCATGTGCTTTGTCATTGAGATTCCAACTGTGTATACAAGCTGCAATTGAATACATTTGCTCCTGGAGTACCCCAGCCCGGGTGTGGGCTGGCCACACAAGCGATGTGGATCATCTATTATCAAGTCACTGCTAGTCGAGCTCTAGCCACTCAATTAATGATGATGGGATCATATGCAAGAAGGATAGCTACCTGGACTTCCAGATGGACTTCGAAAAGCCCCAGAGAGTAAAATGAAATAAAGAGAGTAACATCAAGAAAAAGCCCTTTAGGTTTCGTTCATATGCCACTGAAGGTTTTTGGGTTTTTGAGAATGAATTTTTTATTTAAATTAATTCTAACTGCCCAGTTAAATAATAAAATACACTGAACTGGACTGCCAGTAAAATTTTAATTTTAATTATTCTTTGTGAGAATGAATTAAATTTTTTTCTTACAGGCATGTTTTATTAAAAAACTATTTAATTATATTCTTACATTCACTTTTTGTATAAAAAATAATTATTTTCCAATAAGTGAATGTGAGAAAAATATATTCACTTCTATTTATTTTCTAAGTAATTTAATATAAAACTGAAGTTGTTTTAATGAAATTATGTGAGTTAGACCTGAAAAAGTGGACTATAGTATGAACATTTGGTAGGTTCCGGGTAACCTGGGTCGGTTCTGGCGTGAGCCAGGACTGAGCCAATTGAGCTAGAACCTGCTGAATGTTCCTACTAACAGCCTTCTGTACCGTGATGACTGAGCGAGGTGGAGCAGTGGTTAGCACAATGGATGCGCATTTGGGAGGATGATAGTTCGAACCCAAGTCGAGTCATCTCGATTTAGGTTTTCTGTGGTTTCCCTAAATTGCTTCAGGCAAATGCTAGGATGTTTCCTTTGAAAGGGCATGGCTAATTTCCTTCCGCATTCTTCCCTAATCTGACGGGACCGATGAGTTCGCTGTTTGGTTCCCTCCCCCAAATCAACCAACTGTACTTCACATGTCGCATCTTATACACATTCCGTTCAGTTCTAGCAACCTATATACGTAGTTAAGTCATGTACATTCATTTCAGTTCCATCAACCATTACAGCTAAGTCAATAACTTTCTTTCTCAGAATGATCTGGATGTATGTATCTAGTTTCTTAACCTGAGCATCTAAGTCGTTGCTCAGTCCCATGAGGTTCTGGGCATACGTCTCTAAGTCCTTAACTTTATGTTCTTTAGGCTGAAATTTTCCATTTATGTATAGATGCTTTCTCTGTCTATGCACACCTATATCTTGGGCAGAGTACCTGACATACATGCGAACTTGTCCATTATGTGATGTAAAATACCGTACTCATCACTTTTCTCTTATCCATATATAAAGAAACTCCTGAAAGTTCCATCTACACGTACTGTCATCATTTTTCTTGATTTATCAATAACGAGAAACCCATACTGTGTGTAATTCCAGCAATCTGCATATATATGTACAAAATAATTTAATGGTATATTGGTTCCTACATGCATCAGCTAAATGTCTGTTAAAGTGTAATTGTCTTGTTTGAAAGATATAATGAGATCTGCATTATCTGTCACCAAATTTTTCAGTGTTCTGGATCATTTTGACTCAAATAAAACACAGCAACACGCATATTATGGCCAAACAGAAGCATTGTAGTATTTTATCCCAGTTTTCCATGGCAACATCATCAAACATGAACATGGTGTTTAGCTTTACTTTGTTTGATGGAGTGATTTGACTGTTTTGACTGAAAATTGTGTTCGTTGTACCATCTATACCTTGCACTATCTTTTACAGTAACTGCTACATGGGCTGAAACACCGTTTTTGAAAACACCCCTAAGTGATCAAAGCAGGCTCCTTCCAGGTATGTTAGCAATGAAATGAGAATATTTGCCTTGCTGCAGTTGGATGGACCTAGCTTTATCGCTCGTATTTTGTCAGGTAAGAGTATCTCTTTCTTCTCTTCTCCTACTGGTCTTCTTCCACTCCATCACAGGACCAGTCACTTAACAATGAAGTCCAGAGGTTTCACCACCTTGCCATGATACCAACGATATCAGGTTTTGGTATGAAATGGGCTTTTATAGAAAAATGAAATTTGTAAAAATAATAATAATATAGTAATATGTGTAGCTGCTATAGCGCTATCATCTTACTGATTGAGGTGCAATGGCTACACCTTAAATTATGTAATGATGAGGTACTTAAATAAGAAAAATAACAAAGATTTGCAATAATATTTTTATTTACACATCAGCAGTGGTATACATTAGTACAAATTTACTGCTTCAGTCTTCACAACAGTGCAGTATGTAGCACAATAGAACTTACTTGTATGCACAGAATTCAGTATTATTTCTCTCAAACTGATGGATATTTCTTTTGTTTCTTCTTTTGACACCATATTATTGCAGTGTTCTAAATCGTTTGCATGTGTGCTATACGTTGGAGATAGTTCATAATGTCCTTAGACACAGTTTCAACATACAGCAACCCATGGTTTAGTCTTTCCAACACAAGAGACAGCACCATCCATATGGCAAACCAGTTCCTAACAGTGGCTTGTTGAACATAAATGGATCGACCTCCAGAGCTCATCAGAGTGTCACGCCATCGTACAATGATGTTATAGGTAGCACCAGGCCAGCACAGTAAATGTTGTGGGGTAGACAACATGGAGAATACTTAGAGGTCATCTTTTAACTGAGGTAATTTTCTGCACGAAACAGTTCATCACGTTCCAACCCAAGAAACAGCACTTTAACACTTGTTGATACATTTTCAATCTCTGACATTCACTGATGTTTCTACATCAATATTTAAGCGCTTTGATCCATTTTTTGTTAGTTATAAGTTAAAATAACAAGCAATAGAGAAGTGGGAGGAATCGGCAGCTTCTCATCCACCACATCAACACCCCTGCAGTAAAACCAGAATGTTTTGGGATGGTGCACATATTCGAGACCAGTACTGTCCTCCACTGGGTGGTGCAGGGCCCCCAGCACAGTTCTTCTGAGAGCCAGGGACTGGCAGGGTGTCTTCATTACACAAATCGATGAACGGAATGGAATAGCAGCTCGTTGTCCTGCTCCAGTGTGTTGGTAAGGTGCGCTGTAGGATCCTTTAGTGCTGCTGCTGGCCACTGCAGGCCAGAGGTTGCTGCGGGTCTGGCTTGCTAGTGGGAGCTGCCAGTCTGGTCATGCTGGAGGTCACTGAATGAAGAGGAAGAAACAATAAGCATCCACAGACAGCGACATGTAGTTGAGCAAAGACAAGGAACTAAACCACCCGTACTTCTATGCTTCTTCTGTGAGACAGAGGCAGATGAGACCTCAGCTGCTGTTGTCACTTCATGGTTCTTCCACGGACTGATTGACTGACTGCAACTGAGAACACATCCGTTTTGTATCCCCTGACATTGTAACGACATGCCTGGATGTAGCATTCAAAGACTGCTATTCTCCCTCATCAATTTTCAGTTAGGAGATGGGGGATTCTGCACTCCTGTTGGTTCGTGAGAGAAGTTGTGGGGCAAAAAGAACCCATTTAAAATGCCCTCTGTGGCAATTTTGTGTACTAGCTCAGTCGAGGCCCATGCACCAAGGTGAACACCTCTGGTTCATTCTGTCTGGGATAATGGAGCAAGACAATGTTGTCTCTTGCACTGTGGATTGATCGACCATTTAAAAAAACACGATCAGTTCCAGCCCAGGCAGTAGTCTCTATGAGTTGTGAAATGCATCTTTAGCCCATCCTGCTGCATCATCATTATTTGCTGAAAAGTATTCACCCCACCCTCATTCATTTTCACCTTTCCATTCATCATGTAAGAGGAACATAGTTCTGAAGTGACCTACAATATCCAGCAAAATGTATACTATACAACAATATCTTACAGTTTTTTTCACATGATCACACGAATCCTCCATAGTGAGATCCTTCCTTTCTGACACCTCAACACAGTCTGTGTGATTTAGGGGTTGGAACTAATTGGAAAGCTGCTGTCACCTGGCAGTAGTGCATGGAACTCAGTAAGGGCATGACCTCCACAGTGTGCAGATTCAGCATCCAGACAACAGGCACATGTATGGATGACCCAAAACGGTGGCTGATACACCGCACTTCAGTCCTTTCCTCAGTACTTACAGTTATTACGTCATGGAAAATGGGGTTGAGGGTGCAGACATGAGCTGTAACCAAGTGGGGGAGTCCTGTCTCCCATAGACTGATTAAACATAGGATATGCAGCAATAAATTATTGACATTGATTTGTATTTCATGTCATGAATCCTTTCTCTCCAAAACAGACAGTCTTTTTCATGACAATTTCCAGATGGTTGAGGGGAGGGGGAATTGGGGGAGGGGAGGGCTGGGGATTGCCCAGGAAGGAGAAATATGGCCCTGAACGGAACTGGAGAGTGGTGACAAAGCAACATGTCCCTTTTCCGAAAGGAGGGGGGGGGGAGAGGAGGAGGGCGAGGAGAAATGAGTTTCTCAGAAAGAGGTATTATCCCCAGGTGTTTGTGAATTAACTAACAGGGGCTCGTAAATCAACTAATTCAACAATAGAGTAAAGAGTAATCGAGGGCGATAATTTGTCCCAGAATCTATGCATACCCCTCATTGTATGCTACCTAAACAAACAATATGCACTAGAAACGGCTTTAACCTGCAACTTAAGTCAACTATGATATCTTTGCCTTTGGAGCTCAAACAGCACTTGCCTAAAGAAAAGTAATTAACATCCTTTTCATGGAAAAACTGTATGCCAAGCAATCATTCTGCTAGGAGACCCTTCAAAATTAGGATCAGACATAACTCTATTTTATATTACGTTATTTACTTGCATTTGCCACTTGACAGATTACGACTTGGCAACTAAAGTTCCAGTTATACGGCAGTTTTCTGTTGGGTGTGTCGGCACTTTGTTTATCCCCCGAATCAACTTAAACAGAGTCAGCTGTGTCTAGAAGAACTGAAGTAGGAATTTTCTTTGCTATGGCCTTGATTCAAGATTGAACTATTATCTGTAGGTTATTAGAACATATGTTTTGAACAATAGTTTATTTGTCTATTATTTCAGTTCCTTCATTTTAACTTAACAGGCCACCACGATTGCCTTGATTGCCTCAAAGCCATAAAATGACCATCACTGGAGGGCTTAATGATGTCAGAATTAGTTTGATGAAGCTTCGTTATTCTTTGCAGGCTATGGCTCATTTTTGACCTCAGTCATAATTATTGAAAGGCACTGATTCTGCCAGTTACAGTCCAGAGTACCATTGGGCATCTGATCATTTCTTTATGTGAATGACATTTTCATATTTCCTTGTTTCTGATTTGCATTACATGAATTCCAGTAACCATTACTGTTACACCTATAGAACTGTTCGCCTCTGTTACAATGGTAACCAGGATGATACTGTTAATTGTATTTTCTTCTTTTCTTATTATTCTGTTTCGGCAGGCGCCTGTCAACATGCCATATGTCACACCTTGGTGTGATTTATGCTGACCATTAAATTACTCTTGCTATTTAGTGCACTGTTCTTGCACAAAAGTGTCAATTATTTTTTCTAACTGTCATTGCTTTTAAATTTTTTTACTATGAAACATCACCTGCTAAACTATTATAATGCACTGAAAAATTGTAGAAATTAGCAGTCGCTAAATCATTGGGTTGTTCTTATAAATCATTGGATTGTTTTTGTTACTCATTGTACTGCTTTGTAATTTTTCTTTTTGCACTGATTGCTTCAGCAATGCCACTGATAAGTTGTTTTCAATTGGTTTAAAGTTTTATGACAATAAACTAATTGGATCAGTTGGCTGATCACTTATTAGCACGTTAGGTACATGTGAAGTATCATTCTATGGAATATTTACTTTACTGGAAATGTCATCTTGTTGAACAATACACTATGTGAAGAACTGTCTAAGTCAACATCAACTTCATATAAAAATAATCAGTTAAAATATTTGCATCACTTTAAGTGTGCAACTCTAGTTTTGTCTCATAGATAGATACTGTGGTATCAATAGCTACAATGCCACGGCGTAGGTACAAGTTCTTAGGTTGGCACTACGACACCGGCACCTAAGACAGCGCCCTCTAGCCGGCGCTGGGCAGCTCTGCAAGCGAAGCTCCAGATTCAGCCCAGTTGATCAAGAGCAGACGATCAGCCAACTTAGCTTCTACTTCATAGGGGGCTAGCCATGACAGACTTTGCCTTTGTTACTTCAATGATAGCTTATCCAACTATTATTAACTGTTAGCTTTGATACATTAACGGCTTCGCACCTACGCACTCATCTCATCAAGTTAAGTAATACTATAATTTGTAATGTTCATACATCACTAGAAGAGCTTTAAACTATACACAGTACCGGAGTACTTCACCTTGTCCTGCTCCTACTCGCGTCCTTCACTCCAGGCCTATTTTGCAGAAGCAGTTCACAGGAGCAGATCTACGCACCTCCGACCTTGGCAGGATACAAAAACTGGCGATGAGTATGTGTCTTTTCTGCTCAGTACTGCTTTAGGTTTGTAAATTTGCCTGTGTGAACCAGTGTATGAATGCTCCCACCATTCGCTATAAGGTTTTCTTTTGTGTAAACCATGGCTTCGCCACAGGAACAGGCTTCACTGTCCGATCTTGTGCGTTTTCAGGCTCAGCAAATAACACAGCTGCTTGCTGCCATAAATGGACTGGTCACATTACAAACTGCAGCTACTTCGGCACCACCGACGTCTCCGTCTGTACCACCGTCGCCAGCGATTCCGGCGCCGCCATTTTGTGCCTTCAGTGCTGACGTTGAACACTGGCCTGTATACATCGTCCAGCTCGTCGCACACTTCGCAGCATACAACATACCAGGTACAGAGCTGCTTGCCTTTTTCATTGCCAATGTGGGTGTTGCGTTATACTGTGTGCTCGTAAAATTGTTTCCCACCATCCGCCTAGAAACTAAAACTTACGACAAAGTGATTGATGGTTTGAAATCCCATTACGGTGATAGTGTAAAAGTGGGAGCTGCACGCTTTAAATTCTTTCGTCTCCGGCGTGGTCCTACTCAGTCGAATAAATCTTGATTAGCGGACCTTCAGGGACTAACGTCTGATTGTAACTTCAATTGCTCATGTGGACGCTCATATGCGGATATAATGATTAGAGACACTATTGCACATCCACAAGCAAATCCTCAAATTTAAAAACCCGTCATTGCAGGAAGTAGTGGACTTGCTACACAGACAAGATATATTAGTCATGGCTACTTCCGCGTTCGACATGACTCTGGGTGTGTGTACTGTTAGAGCAGCACAACATGTGCCCTCCCGCCCAGCCCCAGCACAGCAGGCCATGCCGCGCCGCAAGCGCTCAAGTAAACAAGTTTCAAGCCAGGGACCCACTAACAAACTGAAATCATGTCCGAACTGTTCTCGTGTCCACTCACGGGACAGTTACCCTTCCCGTCAAGCGCAGTATTATATTTGTAATAAGAAAGGCCATGTGCAAGCTGTGTGTAGTAAGAGACATTCTAATTCACAACTCGTCTTACGTTCGCGTGACTAGCATGGGCGTCACCGCGATGGAAACCGCCGTGATCATGATTCACATCAGCCTATGGAAATTAATGCCATTTATTTGAAAGGTGGCTTTCATTTCTGACGTTCATTTCGCAGATTATTCTGCATGTTTGAAGTAAATAAACCCATATAATGCTTAATTAGTCTTATTAGGTGCATTAGAAAAAGAGATACGTGATGATTACACACATGTCTGAAATAATATGGGCTTTGGTAATGACAATATTTAGTTGCATGCTGTAGGTGTAAGCAAAGTAAATTTGCCAGTGGAGGCGAGGAGTGGGTGGGTGCAGCCGGGGAGGCGAAGGCCGGCGATCGCTGGAAGAGCATTGTGCAGGGGCCGGGGGTCCCAGGGGATGGGGCCAGTGACCGGCAAGCATCAAAAAGGAACACCGCCGGGTGCTAGGTGAGAGAGAGAGAGAGGGGAAATGTCGAGCAGACAGAGAGTAGTGATGGGCTAAACTGCGATTTTCCGATATCAGTGATTTCTGTGAATGCTACTTTTCAGTATCTGTTATTCTTAACTGTGATTTGTCGCAGTTAAGAGTCGCAGTTAAGGAACCTAGGTCGTGTATCCCTCCGCCACTGCTATTTCTGCGATTTCTGCTACTTCCGCGATTTCTGCAACTTCTGCTACTTCTGCGATTTCTGCTACTTCTGCGATTTCTGCTATTTCTGCGATTTCTGCTACTTCTGCGATTTCTGTGACTTTTGCTACTTCTGCGATTTCTGTGACTCACCACCGTATGAAAAAGTTACATCTGAGCACACAGAAAATTGCATCTCAACAAACCTGTCATTGGTATGTATGTTTTACGTTTTTTCTTCCGTTGGCTTTAATTTTGTATTAAAGAAACAACTGTGAAAATATTAATAGTGTAATTAATATGTAAGCAGCCATACAGTACCGTAATAGTTCATGTTTAGAAAATTAATTCTAACATATTGTTATGTTCACAGGTACCTGAACTACATTTCAGTCACTCAGTAAAGTGATATCTCAAAATATCATTGTCAAAAGATCTGGAGAAATTGCCACGCGTCTTTAGTCCGTTTTCGTCAGACGAGAGGTTAGTTTCTAAGTGTTTGGAAGGAATAATTACTTCAGTGAGAACGTTCTTGCAAATGTGAAATATACCCCATTGAGTGGCTTTCATTACAGCAAATATTAGCAATCTACTCTGTCAATTATATTGCTTGTAATTAGTGACAGCAAAAATTGTTTAATAATCCTTGTGTTTTCGCAGACACAGTTCTGACTCTGATTACTGGTTGGTGTATGTATCTATTGTAACGGAACATATTAAAGGCTTTACTTTAATGAAGTATGCGATCCCTTCCAAATTCAACCAGTTTAACGAGTATTTATGATTATAGAAAAGTTATTGTGTATGTTAACAATGATTGCACAACATGTCTCCATAAACAGTCAACCCATTAAATTATACTGAATAACTGACCCACACAAAAGTTTATATCACTTGATCACTGATACAGCAAATGTCATCATGTAAAAACACTAAGTTCATCTTAAATAATTAATATGAAGTACGAAAAATAGTGGCCAACTTAAGTATTTTGGATCTCCTTAAATAAAAATCACCCAGTGAAACCTATTTGTTCACTAGGAGCGTTTTCACTCAGTATTCACGTAATCAATCCTATTTTAGACGAAAACCAATGTAATTCTTAATAATTCATGTTACTTACTTATTTATGCAAATTAGAGAAGTCAGTTGACAAACTTCTAAAAAACGGCCTTTTTGTAACAAAGAATTATTCTGTCAAGTCAACAAATCTGTCTGTCATTTTACTAACATGTTAAATTATGTCACTCGATGCAAATTAATAACTTTTCTGCACAAATTATAACAACAGATGTACATGTGACTTATAAACTATATCTCTTGTTAGTAGTTCTTTGACAATGTTATAAATACAAGCAGCAAGAAGGGTCGAGAGAACAGTCGGAGGCAGTCAGGGGCAGTCGGAATGTCACTTTGGTGAAGTGTGTTTCTGTGTTATTGTTTGGCAAAACAAGGCAAAGAACATGTAAAGGAAGTGCTACTTTGTGTTGTGTTATGGTCTTTGGTGGACAGTGGAATTAATATGGCCACTAAAGTAATAAATATTTGATGTTTACATACGTGTTGGTTTCGCTCGTTCTTTATCATCAAAAGCACATGAAAAACACGGGACCTCATGTTTTTTAACCCTAGACAACCAGATTTAGAGCCAGCATCAGCATCGAGACACAGCAGCGATCCAGCAAGCAGCAGCGATTACTACAATACAATACATTGTAATGGCGCCAATCTAACATCAAGTGCTAACAAGCTCCGTAAATTGGAGTGAAATAGTGCGTTTACAGCAATTAGCGATATCAACGACGACCAGGTGGACCATTACACTATCCACATCAAGGCTGTTGAGAGAGACTCGTGAAGATTCAAGACAGCCCTTAGAGGATTTGCAGTTTAAAAGTAAAATAATTGTGAAATAAGTGTGCAGATGAGTGATTAAACTGTGTTTTATTGAAGTTGTTGTGCGATTTTAAAGGAATAATAAATGTTAAATACAGTGAGTGAATAATGAAAATCTCATTTTCCACATGTTAAGCCGTCCTATACCCGTAATTTTCGCCACTTATTTATTCGTAAACACTTGTTGGAGAGTGACATGCCTCCCCCCCTCCCCCTTTCTTCACAATCTTGGTGTGACACTGACCTGTAACATATCCCGAAGTCTACAATATGCATTTTGAGGCTGTTGATATGAAAGTGGGAAGTACAGATCTTCCAGTTAAATCAGGAATAGCTTAAGTGCATTACTTGAAAGTAACACAGGAAAAGCTTACTATATGTAGGTGGTAGTAGTGTCGGCAAAAAGGTCTTGTGTGTGAAGTTGCCATGTAGAACATCAGGTGTAAACTGTTCTCCCTAGTCTTGAACTGTGTCGGGACAAAAGTGAGGCATTCATATGACTCAATAATACTGTTTTCATTTCACTACACTTATACAGACGTCTGAGTTCAGCTGTGTAAACATTGCAAAGTCCTGTATGCATGTGGAGTATTAACCAAAACTGTCATATTGGAAGCAGAATCAAACACATTTGTTACGTTACTTGATATTTTCAGGAGAAAAAATCAATGTTGCTTCTTATTAACATAATACATTCAGAGTTACAGCAGTGTTTGACCAACCATAACTGATGCTGAATGTGCATGTCGTCATATAATATGAAGGGCTTATTTCAATAGTGGTACAAGTCCATTACCTCCACTTTTCTGTCTATAATGCTTCTGAAATTAATGATCCAAACAAACATAAATAAAGGTTCATCTCTAACAAGAAGCTATATGCTTGAATATTTCTGGTATCTGAACTGCAGATTTTTCAGCGCTCATTTAACTTTACGACTCTGTATCTCAAAATGAACAAAAATGGACTTGTACCACTATTGAAATAAGCCCTTCATATGCACACACAGCACATCGATCTCGTGAGGCACAAGACTCTCATAACGAAGTACGTACGTCGGTCAACAGATGGTACTAGGAAAAGAATGTTAACTGCGCCTTTAGTTGCTACTTGCGACTCTTAGCTGCGATTTGTCACAGAAATCGCAGTTTGACTCGGTAGCGAATAGCGTAGTATGAACTTTGCTCAACAGATGGCAGTGCTAACTGCGCTTTTTAGTTGCTACTTGCGACTCTTAGTTACGACTTGTCACGGAAATCGCAGTTGGTCTCGCTAGCGTGTCGCAGAGATGAGCATAGTACGAACTTTGGCCAACAGATGGCACTGTTAACTGCTCTTTTTAGTTGTTACTTGCGACTCTTAGTTGCGACTTGTCACGGAAATCGCAGTTGGACTCGCTAGCGTGTCGCAGAGATGAGCGTAGTACGAACTTTGGCCAACAGATGGCACTGTTAACTGCGCTTTTTAGTTGCTACTTGCGACTCTTAGTTGCGACTTGTCATAGAAATCGCAGCTGGACTCGCTAGCATGTCGCAGAGATGAGCGTAGTACGAACTTTGGCCAACAGATGGCACTTTTAACTGCGCTTTTTAGTTGCTACTTGCGACTTCTAGCCGCGACTTGTCACTGAAATCGCAGAAAGGAGTACGGAATTCGCCCAACAGATGGCTCACGGCGTTGAATGTGAAATGCTACTTGCGACTGTTAACTGTGACTGAAATCACAGTTAGATTTTGGAAAGTTGTTATTGTGATATCTGTGACTTCTCAATCACTGTGATTTCTAACAGATACGCGATTTCCTGCCCACCACTAACAGAGAGCGTCCAACGTACGTGCTGACACTGCCCGATCGCGCGCTGTTTTAGCGACAAATGGCCTGATCTGTGATTGGGCAGTTCATAAGAAAGTGCGGAAAACGCTGAGCGTCAACGCCCGCTGTTTGAACAGAGAAATTTTTGGATAGGCGGGGAAATTGTATCACTCCGTGAGGGAGATGTGGGAGGCCTTTGCAGCATCAGGATTGGCTGATTAGAGTTTGGCGGCAAGATTGTTGCACGAGCATCGTGAAGAGCGAGGCAGAGAGGAGAGCGTCTTGTGCCGTGAAAGCTGACAGTCGCAAAGTTCGGTAGCTCTGAGATAGGGACTTAGATTCTAAATACTGTGCTGTGTAGGATCTAGTCTGCAGCTACAGTAGGACACCAGCGTCCACGATAGGCATTGCATTGACTACTAGTATAATTGCAGTTGATTCCGCCTTTTAGGCTGGCAGTCACCATTGAACTTAGTTAACCAGTGCACAGAGCTATCATACTGGTATTGCACGTTAGTACAAGACACACTGGGCTGCACCTTAAAGGTTGTTGAGCCAGTCTTGAAAGCGTTGTATACCATTTAGAGGAAATATAGGGCTTGTGGTATTAGCAGTTTCTGAGTGGTTTATTCTGCTCAAGATATTTGAGAGACTTATCTTAATTCAGCGACTTTGCAGTTGCAGTCGTCGCCCTAGCAGTATCGACGGAGCCTACACGCTGGTAGACGGTATTGTGAAGCTTGCAGCAGCGGCAGTAAAGTTCAGAAATAGTTGTTGGATCGTGTTCTTGCCATCCACTGAGCATCTGTGCAGTTTTGCTCACGATTCGTTATTGGTTATTTCTCTTTTTGCATGTTTGGTTTGTTCCACGGTGGTGGTGTCCGAAGTGCATATTGTTTCAGACACAAAAGAGATTATAGGAATGCTGTCAGATCGCATTTACCATTTGCTTATCCAAGGAAATAATTAAATCTAACTTCGCATCAACTTAACATTAAGAGCTGAGAGCCAATCTTACCAGTGCAGTATATCTAAGAACAGTGTACAATTTGTTTAATTTGTTTTCATTCATGATTTGTTCAATATGATCTAATTTCTTTCGTGAGAAGCATTAGTGGTAGTTAGCCGTCACTGTCACATTAATATATTTTATTCATGTTTAATATCGGCCACTATCCCAATATGAACCCCTCCATATTCAAAGCCTTCTGCTACACGTGCTTCTACAGCTCGTGGTTTGAATCAAGTTTTGCCACACTTCCTCTCGCATTCAGCGCGATGCGAGGAAACATTTGTGGACGTTCTGTTCCCATGCAGCTGAACACAGGTGCGTCAGTTTCTTCACTGAACAACTCCACGTATGACTTGCTTGGTTCCCCCCGCTTTGCCGTTCGCATACCACACTAACTGCGTTTACTGGACAGGAAATCAGTGCTCGGCGTGTGTAGTTTGCAAGCCACGTACAGTGTCTTTCCATGTGCTTCGCTCTAGTGATGCTACGAACATTATTGGCATGGACGCTTTTGAACTTTTTGGCCTCGCAATTCAGGACAATGTACTTTGCATCAACGCTGGTGACCATGCAAACAGTGTTGCCGGACTATGTGATGATTTTGTTGAACTCTTTTCTGATGGACTTGGTTGTGCCAAGGACTTTGCAGCGCATGTTGTAGTCAAATACAATGACAAGCCTATTTTCCGGTGTGCACGCCTGGTACCCCACGCAGTGCGCGACGCCGTAGCTGCTGAACTCACGCATTTGCAGTGGTGTCATTGAACCTGTTTCTGCTTCGCAATTGGCTTCACCTATGGTGTGTGAAAAAACCAAACGGTCTTCTCCGTATTTGTGCTGACTTCAAGTCAACAGTGGTAGCTACGTTTCCCTTACCGCGTCCTGAAGACATTTTTAATAAGTTCGAGGCGGAAAAATTGTTTTCCACGATTGACTTCAAATTCCGCTCGACGAACTGTCTCAGCGCTATTTTGTGATCAACACACACCTTGGATTGTTCAAGTTTCGCCACCTTCCGTTCGGTTGTGCTTCGGGTCCTGTTATTTTTCAGTCTTACTTGCAGCAGTTGTGTGCCACTATCCCTGGCCGCTCAAATTATCTGGACGATAAAGTTGTGTTGGGTCGAACGCCTGACGAAGTTTTGCAGAATTTGTGTGCCTTATTTACTGTACTTTTGCATGCAGAACTCAAGTGTAACAGAAAAGTGCAATTTTTTTCAAACTGAGGTTCAGTATTTAGGACATATGATTAACGGACAGGGTATCCACCCCTTGCCGTCACATCTCAGTACGATTAGAGACTTGCCAGCATCCAGAAACTTGAAGGAACTTAAGTCGGTTTTGGGCAAAATTACATACTATATTCGGTTTATACCAAATGCAGTGCAGATTGCAGTGCCATTCCATTGCATTCGGTGTAAGAATGTTCCTTTTGTTTGGTCTTCTTCCCAGCAAAAATATTCTCAAATCGAGGAAGAAGCCTTACTATTTTACATGGAGTGACAAAATTTCATGATTTTTTTCGTATGGTCGCAATTTCTATTTGGTCACTGACCATAAGCCATTGACGTCGTTGTTTCACCCATCAAATCCAGTTCCGGCCTGTAATGCGCAAACTACAATTACGAAATTTTTTTCGGCCTACGGCCCAGCATGGCAATGCTGATGCTCTGTCTCGTCTACCTATCGGTCCTGACGAAGTGTTTGCTTCTTCCGAATTGTCGTGCATGTTTATTGATTCACAAGATAAGGAATTAGCTGATGGTTTTCTGGTGGATTTTTGTCGCATTGCTTCTGAGACAGCCGCCGATGCTTCTTTGGAGATTCTTTGCAGATTCTTTTGCAGTATATTCGTTCTCAATGGCCTCCATCTGCTACCCAGATTAGTGATCCTCCTGTTTGGCGTTACTTTGCGCAACGTCACAACCTGTCTGTACACCATGGTGTTATTTTGTTACGAACTGAAAATGATCAGTCTCGTGTGGTTGTACCTCATTCGTTGCAGTAGGAAATCCTCCGATTACTGCACGCTGGTCACTGGGGCATAGTGCGAACGAAAAAATTAACACATCGTCACTGCACTTGGGTCGGTATTGATAAATAAATTGAGAATTTGCTTGCTTATAGTCGCTCTTGCGCGACTCTTGCGCGGCTCTTGCTTCTGGTCCCCGCCTCTTTGCATGGCCGGCTCTTACTGCGCCTCCATATTGATTTTGCTGGTCCTTTCTGGGACACCCACTGGTTGATAGCCATTGATGCATTCAGCACCTTTCTTTTTGTTGTACCTATGTGTTCTACTATATCTGTCAGTGCTATTTGGGCTTTTGACATCTATATTTTGCATTGAGGGCCGTCCTGAAGTTATTGTCTCTGACAATGGCCCCCAATTTATGTCCTCAGAGTTTGATACATTCTGTGCTGCTAATGTCATGCGCCACCTGACCTCAGCCCTGTTCCACTCCCAGTCGAACGGCGAGGCTGAACACTTTGTGCATACGTATAAATCGCAGATGAGCAAGTTGCTCGCCACTCACTCTCACGACCATGCACTATGGACTTTCCTTGTTTCCTATCGCTCCCAGCTGCGTGGCACCCGTTCCCCAGCGGAATTGCTACACAGCTGCGCCCATCGGTCGCTCCTGCAGGTATTGCACCCGCCGCCGCTCTCTCCCGCTGCTTCGCCTCGTTCTGACTTGGTGCCGCATGATTTGGTGTTCTATCGCGTTTTCTCTGGCAGGCAGCGCTGGGAGTAGGGGCGCATTCTTCGCCAGTTCGGCCGCGCCTTATTTGTCATTTCTGATCTCTCTGGCACTGTCAAGTGACACTGGAACCAGATCCGTTTGTGTCCCCCTCGGTTTTCTGTAGCTGGTTCTTTTCCGGCAGAATTGGATGCTTCCCAACTTCCGCCGCCTCAGCCCACGTCTCCACCGACGGCACCTCCGCCACTCGCGCATCCCCCAAGGGCGCTCCTGCCGCTGCTGTATCCGGTCTGGCCGCCTGTGCCATGCCAAAGAAACATTTTCTTTGCACTTTGTAAATAGTAGTCTTGCAGTAGCTTTCTCACTTCCTGTGCACAGGTTCGATTCCCAGTGGGCTCAGGGATTTTCCCTGCCTCGAGATGCCTGGGTGATGTTGGGTTGTCTTCATCATCATTCATCCCCATTATGGTCGGAGGCAGGCAATGGCAAACCACCCCTGCTACGGCCTTGCGTAGTCAGCAGTGCGGGTCTCCCGCATCGTTCCCTACACTCCTCTGGGTATGTGACATGTCAGTCTGTACTACGTATTGTCTAAAGGTATCCATCCCAAGACAATTTACTCCAAGTTTTTCCACAATCAGAAAAATACACCTTAGAGGAAAATTGCTGATGATAATGGTTACTAATGCCTGACGTTTAGCTCCTTTTAACTTGGTACGATTGTGGTCAGAATATGACAATTCTGCACTGGAAAAGTTGGTAAATACCATCGTCTTTATAGCTTTATCAAGTACCACAGGTACATCTAGATCACATATCCAAGCATGAATTACAGCTTACACTGACTCCTCATTATCCTTGTCTAATTTGTTTACATCTTCCCGAGACAGCGCTTCTTTCATATCTATCCCTTGGTCACATCTGAAGAAGTAATTTGGAATAAATTGCATGCCCCATCCCTTTTATTGGTTGGCGAACTGGGGCTTATCGTGACCTGTTCGAGTTTTCCTGATTGGTCGGGAGGTTAGCCTCTGCTTTGTGCGTAACTTCAACTACCTGCACGTTGTGGATTTGACTTCAGCAGTTCATGTCCTGTATTCGCCTGGAATCAAATTCTCCTTACCCTGCCCCCCACTGGATATATAGTTGTTAGTCAGGAGTTTTGTATCCCACCTGGAAGGCAGCGCGTGCGTAGGAGTGGGAAAAGGTAATAAAAGTCAGTACTGCAAGAAAATGGTTTACTGGTGCAAAAACAAGGTGATAAACGGTTACATAACTTTGTACATACGTGCAATGCTGGAACGAAGTGTCCTGGCTGGCACCGAGCGAGGTGGCGCAGTGGTTAGCACACTGGACTCGCATTCGGGAGGACGACGGTTCAATCCCGTCTCCGGCCATCCTGATTTAGGTTTTCCGTGATTTCCCTAAATCGCTTCTGGCAAATGCCGGGATGGTTCCTTTGAAAGGGCACGGCCGATTTCCTTCCCCATCCTTTCCTCACCCGAGCATGCGCTCTGTCTCTAATGACCTCGTTGTCGACGGGACGTTAAACACTCATATCCTCCTCCTCCTCCTGGCTGGCTGCACCTGATGAAATGGGCGAGACTGTAGCGATGCTCGTAGAGCTCTCCAACTCTGGCTAGAGGGCGCTGTCGTCGGTGTCTGTCGTAATGCCAACCCAAGCAGTGGCATCGTAGCTATCGATACCACAAGGAGGATAACAGATGGATGGTCTATTTGCTGTTTGTTCCTGCCAATTACTGTCTTGGTTATTGCCAGCTGTGGGGGGGGGGGTGCATTGTTAACTTGTTAGCCACAGTTCCTTTGTTTGACAGGAGTCAGTCTAATGTAATTCTGTTTGTGATTTCCTGCACCTGAGTCTACACATCACTCACAATATTTACTACACCTGCCATTTCCTCTTGTGCCTTGTCTGTAAATGACACTTTCTGATCTAGGTTGTTTGTCCCCTGAGACAAATCAGTGAATAATTTCACCTTTAATTTCTTCTCCATATCTGCAGAGACAAATCAGTGAATAATTTCACCTTTAATTTCTTCTCCATATCCGCAAGTTTGCATGTTAAATCACTAGAAAGGTTAAAGCGTAGATTTGACTTAAAATATCGAACCTCTGTGATACGTCGTTCTTAAAAACATCAAATGTTTGCTTTTGTTCATTTTTAAAATCGCGAAATGTTTCATCAAGTTTTTCGGTTTATTGTGCAGAAAAATTATTAAATTAACTCTTCATTAGTTCAGTGAGGTCTTTATACATGATTTACATTGAATTCATTGATGACACATTAGTGTCTAATGTACCTACTATGTCTTGTTCTGTCATATTTGAAACAAATTCTTGTGACATGATACTCCATACAACCGTACTTTTGATAATACTTGTAGATGTGGTACTGAGTCAAATACGCTTTCAGTATGTCACGTGAGAAAAGTGCGAACTGGGTTTCACATGATCGATTTTTTTGGACTTGATTGCGAAATTTGCGACTGGATTGAGGATTTCTTAGCAGGGAGGGCGCAGACGTTATCTGGAATCTAGAGTCATCGACAGATGTAGATGTACCATCAGATGTACCCCTGAAAGTGTATTGAGATCCTTGAAGTCACATTTTATATTAACAATCTTGCAAACAATATGAATAGTAACCTCAGACTTTCTGCAGATGATCAGTTATCTACAATGAAAAACTGTCTGAAGGAAGGTACATAAATCAACCAGATCTTGGTAAGATTTCAAAGGGGTGCAAAGACTGATAACTTGCCACAAATGTTTAGTAATATAAAATTGTGCACATCACAAGAAGGAAAAAACGTTGTACCACTCTTCTGCTTCCAGTGTCAATTGCAACGTTAGAACACACTTTCTGGTGCCTTTGCCTTTCCTAAAGCCAAACTGGACATCCTGTAACAGATCCTAAATTTTCTTTTCCTTTCTTCTGTATATTGTTATTGTCAGCAATTCGGATTCATGAGTTGTTAAGCTGATGGTGCGATAATTCTCGCATTTGTCGGTTCTTTCCATTCAGAATTGTATGGAAGATGTTTTTCTGAAAGTCTGATGGTATATCTCCAGTTTCATACATTCTACCCATCAATGTGAATAATCGTATTGTTGATACTTCTCCCAAATATTTAAGAAATCCATGCAATCTTATCTTTACTTTCTGCTTTATTTGATCCTAAGCATTTCAAAGCTGTTCCATAAAAGTTCGTGCATGCAGCCGCATAAATTCAACTTCTTCTGCTAATATTTTGGCTGAATACCCTCCAGCCATCTTCGGAGTGAGCCAAGGTGATAGATGCTCCAACACTTGCTCCATCGTTTTAAACCCACGGAACGAAGCACTGCGCATGTGACCACAGATACAGAAGGCGTCAGAGACGTTGATCGGTGGCAAAGAGGTATGACATATGTACAGAATTAGATCTATGGCTGCATCGCAATGTCTTTGTGATTTAATTACAGAAATTGCCGGATTCCATGATTTGTCCAAGCTGAAGCTGCTGTCGCTATTAATTAAATTCGTCGCCAACCGAATTACAAAATTCGGTACTGAATGGAAGAAAAAGCCGCCAGCGCGCCACTGCAACACGAGCCGTCGCTGCATCAACAGTCACCAGAACCTGCATGTTACGACTCCACCGCTCCGCTGTTGCGAGGAATTGAGCGAGTTAAAACACAATGCATTACTCTGTTTGTTTAAAGAGTGTTATGTCTCAATAAATGACTGTTAGTGGAACCAACAATGTCTCACTCACACCTCACCCTCTGAGACAGGCAAAGAGCCCACTCCATCACCCACAAAGTGTCGTTTTTCCTCTAGCCATCTCTGACAAAACAATGACCTTTGCTCCCCCCTGTCACTGATTCTCAGTGTCTAGTGTTACTAAACACTGGCCGACTACAATACGGTATCCACACTTTAGTTTGTTTGTATAATACTCCATCATCAAATCGAAACTGAGTTCTCATTGTTAACTGCTTTTTGTCATTGGCCTGAGCCTTTCTCCCATTATCTGCAGAAATGCCACCACATTCCATCACATACACCATTTGCATTTCTGTATATTTTCTGGGGCAGTGTATTACTTCGAAATAAAATTGAATATCTTGTGAAGCCAATCAGGTAGAGCAGCTAGTTCGATCTTTAAAGCTCATTAACGATTTTAATGCTGTGCCATCCATTACAAATTTGAAGTCCCTCATCTCATAAATCAAGCTAAGCATCTTCTTTCTTGGTTGAGTAATTCTTTTCTACCTTATTTAGATGCATAGAAACATAGCTATTAGGTGCTCTATTCCATCTATTTCCTAGCTTAGAGCACCCAGTATGACAGCTGTCATCAAGATAAAATGAATTGTATCTGATAATCTGCGAAAGTGGGGATGGGACCAGTGGTCAGTAATTCCATTAATTGCACAAAGACTTTTTCAAACCAGGTGTTTGTTGTGGAGCTCATAGTCGACTTTTCACATGTTACTGGATGTAATTGGAAATAAATTCGTGTAAGTATATCACACATTATCTTAGTTTTAGATCTTGTAATACACCAGCTAGTAGGCATTTGTATATTGACAAAGCATTATTCAGTCTAAATGGCCTTTGGTAGTATTGATAATGGCCAAAAAGAACTTCAAATGTGGTCTTGGGTTCGAACCTCTGGCACAAACTCCAACTGATGGTACCCACTTTGCAAGCCCATGGCCATAAAATAATCACATTGCCCCTAGATATCTAAAGTTTCTGTGATGTTTGACATTGGGTACACATACACATATTGATTTGTTGTTTTAAATACCAATAGTCACAACAGAAGTATATGCCTTACTAGCATATGAGCTTTTTTTCTACAATTACTACTGGCACACCTCACGGGTTGGTAATCGCTTCTGTTATCCCATCACAGGGTTGTAGACTGATAAATTCCTACCTCAGCAGTTGGAGATTAAGTGGAACTCAGAATAGTTTCCTGTACACCAGCGGTTCATTGTCAGCAGGAATCCTATGCTACGTTATCAGTGTAGCTGGCAATGTTCTTGGAGGGTCACAAAATTGTGTGTATTCCACTAATAAATTTTCCTCTCCTCCCTATCATTTTCTTGCAAAAGTGACACTATTTCCCCCCCCCCCCCCAGCACATGGCTGAATTGGCAGACTGTTTCAGCTTAGAGCAATTTATATTGAAATCCATAGCCAATTCTTCATCTTTCACCACATACAGATTATCAATGCCCTTCATGATAGCTCCACTTCCACTGAACCAAAATTATCCATTCTGATGGGCACTACCTGGCTTCCGTCATCCTCTTGCGTATATGATGAACTAAAGGACACAAAAGAATGTGCTTTATACAGTTCCTCATTTTCCACTAAGTGTTCAAGTACACACAAAGAATTAACTGGTAAATCCACTCCTATGTCTACCCAGACTCGTTTCCCTGTAGCTTTTGGTGTCATATCACACGAGTCGATTCTAAGGGGCCATGCAGGAAATTTAGGTAGCTTTCCTGGCTGATGGGACATGCCTTAGGGAATTTCGATCTTTCTGGCAGTAGGCCTAAACAGAACGATGTTCTGTCCAGCTCTATCATGCCCCATCCCACATCGACTCTGGCATGATGTTTTCTAATAAAATATAGCCCGAGTAAGATAGAGAGTGTCCCACATGAAACCTGTATGCCTCACGGCCGAGATTCAAATAATGACGAACTGTTGTTGTGGTCTTCAGTCCAGAGAGTGGTTTGATGGAGCCCTCCATGCTACTCCACCCTAAGCAAGCCTCTTCATCTCCAAGTAACTACTGCAGCCCACATCCTTCTGAATCTGCTTACTGTATTCATCTCTTGGTCTCCCTCTACGATTTTTACCCTCTACGCTGCCCTCCAATGCTAAATTGGTGATCCCTTGATGCCTCAGGACATGTCCTACCAACCGATCCCTTCTTCTAGTCGAGTTCGTGCACAAATTCCTCTTCTCCACAATTCTGTTCAGTACCTTCTCATTAGTTATGTGATCTATCCATCTAACCTTCAGCATTCTTCTGTAGCACCACATTTAGAAAGCTTCCAATCTCCTCTTGTCTAAACTATTTATCGTCCAAGTTTCACTTCCGTACATGGCTATACTTCATACAAATACTTTCAGTAAAGGTTTCCTGACAATTAAATCGATACTCGATGTTAACAAATTGCCAGTCTACATTTTATATCCGCTCTACTTCGACCATCATCCGTTATTCTGCTCCCCATATAGCAAACTCATGTACTACTTTAAATGTCTCGTTTCATAATCTAATTCCCTCAGCATCACCTGATTTAATTCGACTACATCCATTACACTCGATTTGATTTTGATGATGTTCATCTTATATCCTCCTTTCAGGACACTACCCATTCTATTCAACTGTACTTCCAAGCCCTTTGCTGTCTCTGACAGAATTATGTCATTGGCAAACCTCAAAGTTTTTATTACTTCTCCAGGGATTTTAATTCATACTCCAAATTTTTCTTTTGTTTCCTTTAATGCTTGTTCAATATACGGATTGTATAACATCAGGGATAGGCTACAACAAATGCCTCCCTTTCATGCCCTTCAACTCTTATAACTGCCATCTGGTTTCTGTATAAATCGCAAATAGCCTTTCGTTCCCTGTATTTGACCCCTGCCACCTACAGAACTTGAAAGAGGGTATTCCAGTCAACATTGTCAAAAGCTTTCTCTAAGTCTACAAATGCTAGAAACGTAGGTTTGCCTTTCCTTAATCTACCTTCTAAGATAAATCGTAGGGTCAGTATTGCTTCGTGTATTCCAACATTACTACAGAATCCAATCTACTAGTATTTCCATTCATCTGTAAATCATTCATCTTAGTATTTTGCAGCTGTGACTTATTAAACGGATAGTTCAGTAATTTTCACATCGATCAACTCCTGTTTTCTTTGGAATTGGAATTATTATATTTTTCTTGAAATCTGAGGATATTTCACCTGTCTCAAAATTCTGCTCACAAGATGGTAGCCTTTTGATAGTCTGACTCTTCCAAGGCTATCAGTGGCTCTAATGGAATGCAGTCTACTCCTGGGGTCTTGTTTAGACTTTGGTCTTTCAGTGCTCTGTCAAAATCTTCACGCAATCTCATATCTCCCATTTCATCTTCATCTGCATCCTCTTCCATTTCTATAATATTATCCTCTAGTACATCGCTCTTGTATAGAACCTCTATATACTTCTTCCACCTTACTGCTTTCCCCTCTTTGCTTAGAACTGGGTTTCCATCTGAGCCTTGATATTCATGCAAGTGGTTCTCTTTTCTCCAAAGCGCCATTTAATTTTTCTGTTGGGAGAAACTCTCTTACCCCTAATGATATATGCCTTGACATCCTTACATTTGTCCTCTAGCCATCCCTGCTCAGACATTTTGCACTTCCTGTCGATCTCATTTTTGAGACATTTGCATTCCTTTTTGCCTGGTTCTTTTACTGTATTTTTATATTTTCTCCTTTCATCAATTAAATTCAGTATTTCTTGTTACTCAAGGATTTCTACTAGCCCTCGTCTTTTTATCTACTTGATCCTCTGCTGCCTTTACTATTTCATCTCTCAAAGCTACCTATTCTTTTTCTACTGTATTTCTTTCCCCCGTTCTTGTCAATCGTTTGCTAATGCTTTCTCTGAAATGCTCTACAACCTCTGGTTCTTTCAGTGTATCCAGATCCGACATCCTTAAATCCCCACCTTTTTGCAGTTTCTTCAGTTTTAATCAACAGTTCACGACCAATAGATTGTAGTCAGAGTCCATATCTGTCCCTGAAAATGTCTTACAATTTAAAACCTGGTCCCAAAATCTCTGACTTACCATTGTATAATCTGTCTGATACCTTCCAATGTCTCCAGCCTCCTCCATGTATACAACCTTCTTTCATGATTCATAGTGTTAACTATGATTAAATTATCCTCTGTGCAAAATTCTACCAGGCAGCTTCCTCTTTCATTCCTTACCTCCATTCCATATTCAACTGCTACTTTTCCTTATCTTCGTTTTCCCACTACCGAATTCCAGACCCTATGACTACTAAATTTTCAACTGCCTTAACTGTCTGTATAATTTCTTTTACCTCATGAAACATTTCTTCAATATCTTTGTCATCTGCGGAGCTACTTGGCACATACACTTGTACTGCTGTGGTAGGCATGTGCTTTGTGTCTATCTTGGCTTCAATAATGCATTCAATATGCTGTTTGTAGTTCCTTATCTGTGCTCCTTTTTTTTATTCATTATTAGACCTACTCCTGCATAACCCCTATTTGATTTTGAATTTATAACCCTGTATTCACCTGACCAAAAGTCATGTTCCTCCTGCAACCAGAGTTCATTAATTCCCACTATATCTAACTTTAACCTGTTCTTTTCCCTTTCTAAATTTTCTAACCTGCCTACCTGATTAAGGGATCTGACATACCCTGCTCCGATCTGTAGAACGCCAGTTTTGTTTCTCTTGATAATGATATCCTCCTGAGTAGTCCACACCCAGAGATCCAAATGGGGGACTATTTTACCTCCGGAATATTTTACCCAAGAGGACGTCATCATCATTTAATCATACAGTAAAGCTGCATGCTCTCGAGAAAAATTACGACTGTCGTTTCGCCTTGCATTGAGCCATTCGCAGTACCAGCACAGCAAGACCGTTTTTGTTAATGTTACAAGGCCAGATCAGTCAATCATCCAGACTGTTGGTCCTGCAACAACTGAAAAGGCTGCTGTCCCTCTTCAGGAATCACACGCTTGTCTGGTCTCTCAACAGATACCCTTCTGTTGTGGTTGCACCTATAGTACAGCTATTTGTATCGCTGAGGCACACAAGCCTACCCACCAACGGCAAGGTCCATGGTTCATGGAGAGACTATGTGCTAACTAAAAAAATATATATCAGTAACGATTGGTTACCTGCTAATAAGAGATGCTCTAAGTGGTGACCATGGGTATCCAGGAATCGTTGACTCCTTATTACCAGCAACACACTGTAATTCTGCAGGTGTGATGCTGTTAAAGTCTCTAGTAATTTTTCATTTAAGACCGGTTATTGTATGAGGGCTGTTAGAGTACAGTTTGCTTTATATAGTGCCCATAAATAAAAATCACATGATGTTAAGTCGAGGGACCTTAAGGGTCAGAGACGTCTAGTGACAAGTCGGTCTTGAGGGAACACATTGGTAATGAGGTCCATACTTTGGTTGAATGTGTGAGTGGTTTTTCTAACTTTTTCCAATACTGCACACAGCTTCTTTGTGTATGGTAGTTGTTCATAGAAAGAGTTGAGGATCTCTAGATATCTAGCACTGTTCAAGGTGTAATTAAGAACATGGGGCCAATAATGCACATGCTGTACAATGCACACCAAACACCTATCTTCTCTGAGTGGAGAAGTTCTTCATCCAGAATATGTGGGTTATCCTGTGACCAGTATCACCAATTCTGGAAGATTACATAACCTGACAAATGAAACCAGGCCTCATCTGAAATGAAGTAAAGCAAGTGGTCCAAGCAACTTTTGAAAGCCAGATGTACAAGATACACAACCTTCTGTGATAACTTCCTTACCGACTTGCACAAACTTCTCGTAAGTCCATGTGAATTCTGTCTATAGTTTGGGGCGTCCCCATTGTAATTGGCCTATTCTTCTGCCCTTTCTGAACAGATTCTACAGCCCTCCATTTCTTGTACAGGTCTTGAATAATTCTGTTCATGGGGAGTTTCCTACCAGGATAATTCAGATGAAACATTTTTTTTACATCTTGATGAAGCCTGTCCATAATATCAATCGCTGTTCTAACACAAACAGCCCCACTTCTGTAGCAACTCTGCAATACGATCTTTTCACAATAGCCGATGTATAGACTACACTCAACTTTCCGATAAGTGCACTGTAGCCAACTTTCGAGACAGTCTGGCGTATCAGTTTTATGTGGAACTTCCTGCACCATAGCTATCGCCATTCCGAGCGAGTACTTCCACAGAAGCCTGGAAGTCTTCCCCTTCCTCTTGGAATTTCATCAATGCCAAATTGAATGTATGAATACGAACTCTACATACGCCACTTACTCTGCGATAAGGCGGATTCAAATTCCTTACACCAAGTCCATCCTGACTTGCTGTACATATCTGTGAACCCGTATCGAGTAAAAATTTACACACCCTTCTTCCTACACAGCCGGCTAAACAATCTTCTGCCTTTGATTCTGCACACAGGTATCCTGTGATCACATTTAGTAGGAACGCTGCACAGTGTTAGCACAGTCCCTTGTCACTTTTAGGACCGAGTCTGAGGTCTAACCTATGTCCACCTTCCTGTTGCCCTTGGAAACCTATGCTGACATTCCCATTCCACGTCCCAGTTGGCTTACACCTCTATCAATGAAGATTTCTACAGTTTCACCCACCAAATGTGATCAGGCTGACCACATCGATAGCATACGATATCTGCATTAAGAATTAACTAATTTTCCCTAGTTATGGACACCACATCTGATGTAGTATTGACAATTTTGTTTAAACACTTTGGAAATTCTGCCCACACTTCATGGAAAATTTCTGCTGCTAGTCCCCGAAAATACACGTCTAGCGCCCTGTGCTATGTCTCTTGACGAATTGCTTTGTTGGAGTTGTCGTTATTCGTCATCTCATAAGTATAAATAGTTAACTTTCTAATTCAGTCAAGAAAATTTTCCAAGAACTCTTGTTACCTTTGATTTATACTATTGAACTGTCCACAATAATACCTAGAGGTGTTTTTTTCTGCTACACAGTTCCAATACTCCTTCCTGTTGGTCCTGGATAGATCAGGGACTTTGTAACTTTTCATGGGACGTCACATACATCTTAGCATTACCTGTCAACTTTAACCACCCCATAGCTCCAACTTGCGACCATTCTATTCTCCCCAACCTTGTAACTAAATTACTTACAAAAATCAAAATAGCTTTTCTTGATTTTGCTGAAAAAGGAATTACCAACGATGGTGTGCTGGTGTCTAGAAAAATCAGGGAGAAGTTGGTAGACGACCGTTCCTTTCTCTCCTCCCATAACCTATAGTGCTCTCTTGTAATTGTACGTTATGAGCTCGTATTTGAGTAGTCTAATGAAGCAAGTGATGAGTTGTTTCTTGAGTTGATACCTTTTCACGTGGTGCCATTCTGCTTAGCATCTATGACTACCAGAAGTACAAAATAAAAGTATCACCAGGTATAGAAAAGGGAAAGGAAAGTAATAACCATAGAGGACGATACAAAAGCTTAAATTTGGCACTTACATCTATCGCCCTGCTGATCTTCGCTGCTGAAATGTAACAACCATTGTTGCCCTTCACTGACGCCGACATCAGACCACCTCTGTAGCCACCACCAGTACTTCTGACAGCAGTTGTAGATATGTAACTGTTCTCTGGTGGAGGTTGGTGCGCAGGTAAGTAACAGGCAGCTCGAAGACTTTTGAAACTTTATTTATTTCCCTATAGTTTCTTTCAGTACACGTGTGCAAGTCAGATTGGCACATTGTATTGGTAGTCGAACCCACTGAAAACAGTACCCAATGGTCAGTCTTGTTAATGTCAACAGAAACTACACCTAATGTGGCTTGGGACTGGAACTATCTTAAGATGTATACGTTCAAAGGCAGCAGTGTCTGAACTGTTTAGGTGCTTATGTGGTGGCTTGGCCCACCTAGGCTGCTAGCAAGGTGACTGGAGGACCTACCCAGTTATGGCGAGTGATGAAAGTGTAACTACATGAGATACAAACCCCAGTCTCAACTTCTGGATAGTGGCATATGGTTTTCGCAGATACCAGTGGCTTGGTTACTAGGAAGGCCTGAGTTTGACTGTCAGTCTATTAAAGCTGCGGCTGGACCCTCAGGCAGGAAGTACTGTCAGAATGACAGATGTGCAGTGACAGTCTCACGGTAGAAGCACACACTTCAGTGGATTCTGACTTAATGACTCACCAACAGCCTGGCCCATACATCTGTATTTATATGTGTAAGGGCAGGCTTGTCGTTGAGTGTTTTCTGCAGGTGTCATGTTCACCACTTTCCGCAACACACTGGAGCATCCCAGATTACTGTATCTTGTTCACTGACTGGACAGTAGTGCTGGTCTCCTAGAAGAGCAGCAGGGCATAATGCTGCACCAAGAGGTTACGACAAGTAATATGAGTATGGCATATTCTAGAACTGGTGGCATGCATGATTTGGAAGCAATTTCCTTTGTAGACGGATTGCACTTCCCCAGTATTCTGCCAATAAAATGAAACCCACCACCTGATTTACCCACAACTGAGACTATGTGATCATTTCATTTCATGTCCCTACAAAGTGTTACACCCAGGTATATGTATGAGTTGGTCGATTCCAACAGTGACTCGTTGATGTCGTAGTCATAAAATACTACATTTTTTTCGTTTTGTAAAGTGCGCAATTTTAATATATGAACATTTAAAGCAAGTTGCCAATCATTTGCACCACTCTCTCCTCTTATCGTAATCTGACTGAATATTTATACAGCTTCTTTTGCTAGCATTTAATTCTAGATAACTGCATCATCTGAAAAAGTCTGAAGTTACTATTGATATTTTGTGCAAGACCATTAATATACAACATGATTTCAAGGTTTCCACCATACTTCCCAGGAACACACCTGAAGTTACTTTTACATCTGACAATGACTCTCCAGCCCAGATAGTATGCTATATCCTCAATACTAAAAAGTTCTCAGTCAAGTCAGAAATTTCACTTGATACCCCATATAATCGTTCTTTTGACAATAAGTGTAATTGTGGTACTGAGTAAAAGTTTTTCAGAAATAAAAAAACACTGCATCTACCATATGGAATTTATCCAAAGCTTTCAGTATGTCATGTGAGTAAACTGCGAGTTGGCTTTCACATGATCGATGTTTCTGGAATCGATATTGGCTGGCACTGAAGAGGTCATTCTGTTCAAGATACCTCATTATGTCATTATATTTTAGCTTAGAATATGTTCTAAGATTATACAAGAAATCGAGGTCAAGGATATTTGGCGGTAGTTTTGTGTATCACTTCCACTATCCTACTCATGCAAAGGTGTGATCTGCGCTTTTTTCCAAGAATTGGGCACGGTTTTTTGTTTGAGGGATCTACAACAGATTATAATTAGAAGAATGGCTAACTCAGTCGCAACTTCATTATGGAATCTGACAGGGATTTCATTGGGCCCTGGAACTTTGTTCAATTTCAACGATTCTAGCTGTTTTTCAACACCACTAACACGAATACTTATTTAATTCATCTATTCACTGGTACAATGATTAAAATGGAGCCATACTTCTACATTTTGCTTCGCAAAGGCACATTTGAAAATTGAGTTAAACATTTCAGCTTTTGCTTTGCTACCATAGGTTTCAGTTTCTGTCTCATCCAATACGGACTTTGATGTTACTAACAGCTTTCACATGTGAACAAAACCTCATTGGGTTTTTTGAAAAATAATTTGACAATATTCTGCTGTAATTGTTATTGAAGGCACCACACATTCCTTTATTGACAGACAATTGCGTCCCATTCAGCATCTCTCTATTTAAAGACATATGATTTGCTTTACACCTGTTATGCAGTAATCTCTGTTTCTCGAGAAATTTCATTAAGTTACCATATACCATGGAGGTTCCCTCCCATTATGCACATTTCTGCTGTGTACATATCTATCCAGTGCATTGTCACTTTTCTTTTAAACTTCAGTCATAGCTCTTCTACATGCTCCTGCCCTCTGCTGAAAGTTTCATGTTCATTCTGATTTTGTTTGTCTTTGTTGCTGCACATATATTTCTTTCTGCTTGTTTTAGGTGATCTTTGTGCTTTGGTAATCATTGTTCCCATAACGGTGTCCTGGACACTGATACCAGCTCAAAGAGGTCAGGTGTATTTGTTGCCATTTTATCCAATATATTTCCATCATGAGTGGGGTTCCTAACTATCGTTCTAGGTAGTTTTCAGAAAAGGTATTTAGTTCTGTTTCATGGGGTGTCTTATCACGCCCACCAGTAACAAGATTGTTATTTTACTAGTTACTTGTTGTGTTAGTAAAGTCTCCACTGATGATTACAGTGTAATTGGGGAACTTAGGTACAAATGAACTGAGGTTTTCTCTAAAGTTCTCGGTTATGTCAAGAGATGAATCTGGTGTACGATATAAGGATCCAGTTATATTTTTAGGCCCATCCCTGATACTGAGTCTTGTCCAGACAATTTCACACGCAGCTTCAATTTCTATCTCAGTGGATCTGAGTATCTTGTCTGCTGTGACAAATACACCACCTTAATTTCCCATTTGCCTATCTTTTCGATATACACTTAAATTTCCTCAAAAATCATTGTGATCAGTTTCAGGTTTCAACCACCTTTCTGTACCTAGTTTTATGTGAGCTTCACTTATTTACATAAGCGCTTTTAACTCTGGCAATTTGTTGCAAACGTTTCAGCAGCTTGCTATAAAGATTTTAATACACTTATTGGTGGGCGGTATTTCTTTCTATCACATGCTGATACTTCTGGGTTTCCTACAGCTATAATTATTTGTATTGGATGGATAGTCACCTAATCTAAAAAAAAAACTTTGTGTGCACCCCACACACAGTAAGCTACCTGAGTAGCAGCTTTTGAGGTGTAGTGCACACATGACCCACATAGGGGGATCCTACAGTTCTCAACACTATGGCGCAAGGCCAGGAAGTCACAGCATGGCTTCTTACAGAACCTTCGAAGTCTCTGGTTTGGTCCTTCCACTCAACTCGTTGCTGAAGGACCACAATCAGTTCGCCAACAATGCTGCAAACTGTGAGCTTTATTGAAACTGCATGCACAACGCTGGGCCTCTCAATTTTCTCTGCCAGTCGTTGGTGTGACCAAAGTGTGATCTTGGAGCCCAGACGACAGGTATCATTTGTTCCAATGTGCGCCTCAGTCTGCATTTGGTTGCACCCTGTTCCATCACTGGCTGCTGGAATAACCTCTTCAAAATGTAGAATGAGGCCCCCAGGCACACACACTGGTATCCTTTTCTGTCCCTTGGTACTATTTCCCTAAGATGTATCATAATTCACCATACATATAGACCCCTTCTATTCTTCTGCATCTCCCTCCTCTTAACACCAGACAAAACAAGTTTCCCCAAGATAGGTGAAGTGAGTCCCACAGGCTTAGTTTCAGTTTCAGAGAAAGAGAGAATTTCAAACTTACTGGTTAGGGGGATCAGTACAACACCTTGAGTCATACCTAGTCCTTGTCCACCCTGCACATGCATCAAAGTCTAGTGGACGAGTAATGACAGATCCCATACTTTTGGCAGAGGAGACAGAATTCACAGGAAAGTATAGTACTTGAGATACCTCTAGTACCGGTATTACAGGAGCACAACTCTTGGGAGCTCTTCCAACTCACCAATTTGTGGTAGCTACCAATAGTCTGATAGTAGTCTGGGCGATTCCCAGCGGTGTACAAACGTCAACCAATTCGTACTGTGTTCGAGATCAGCATTCACAGTACAGCTGCATTTTGCTTGGTGCAATTTATTGCAAGAAGAACAAATAACTTTAAAATAAGCCCACTGACTGTCATTTAATTTGTTGAACTAAATTACTGCTAATTCCCTTTAAAAATTGAGACAAATACACCAAATGAGTTTTCTATTAAAGCAAAACAAAAACCTGTGATTATAGTTACTAATTTCCTGGAACGTTTTGAGGCAGATTATAGTTGTCAGCAATTCGAAAAGAGTGTTAATTTACAATAAATGTAGATAATATATAGGGCTACGCCTCTTTAAGGAAACACAATATGTTGATTAGAATATCTACTACAGTAACTAAATCACAAAGGACGATTTACTGCAGATTGCTCGTAGGTTATCCAAAGGGTGATGGCAGGCTCCAAAATTCTCAAAATCGCACGTTTATTTGCCTTGATATACTGTGAATTTCAGAGATCATGTATTCATTGACAGAAATTTTAAACAAAGACGCTGATTTGCTACAAAATAACTTACATATCCAAAACACTCGTACTGGTAACTTACAAAAATATAGTTTTGTAAGCGTCCCAAAATTCTCAGAAATAGCATATTTCACACGTAATTGCACAATGAAATTGTTTTGAACGTGGATGGGCCTACTGTTCTCAAAAATGTTAAAAGAGAACAATAAAGTTAAAGCCTATAATTGATGATGAAAATACAAATATTTTTCGAAATTTCACAATATATTGTAATAAAAACGAGTACTGATAGAATCAGTGAAAGATTATGCAGAAGCGACGCGAACAGTAAAATATAAGAATGTATCGGCCCACGAATCTCGCACACACGGTCTCACACAAAGGGAAACTCCGAAGTCGGCTTTTATATATAAATAAAAGTGTGTATTACACGAATTTTTCATTTATCCCTTTCTGTGCACAATTCTACACTGCCATGCCAAAGAAGATCGCTGCAGCGTGCGTTAATCTCGGTCAAAATCGCTAAAATGTACAACACCAAAGAAGGACATCTTCTGTCTGTTGCAGCTAACAGTGCACCTGAACTAATTCCTTCTCTTGTGACATTGTTTGATATTTGATCTCTGAGGATACATTTCTATATTTGAAGGCGTTATTTATAAATATCTTCTTTTATTCTCTATCGTTGTAAAATTCATCTCTCGATTTCTCAAGGCACCATTTTTTGTACCAGTAAGCCAAAGAACGCTGACGAAGCACGCTTTTATACATTCCAGTGAAGAGTGGACCGACAACTATGAAAGTCAACGAAAGAAACAAATTACTGAATGGATGCTACTTGCTGCTAGGTAAAGGTTATGAGTGCTCTTGGGGAAATGAAATAACTCCAGTAAGACGAAGGCTTTTAACTTTTCGGACTGTCGTATTAGTCGGGCTAGTATGTTATTTCCTCGTTGTTTAGGTTCAACCACAGTCTAAGATGTTAGACACTCGTACTGGTTAGACTGTTAGACTGTGGTTCAACTTTCAATACATGTAAACCTACTCATCACAATTTTTTGCGATAGCTTATATGCTGGTATCGATTGTCGATAGGCATTTTCTGTAACGTATATTTATCCTCGATAATGCGTGTGATTAGTAAATCATCTTTCAGTTGTCAGAATCTTTGCGTTTGTTTTCAATTTCTCTGTGTTTAATAAGTCAAGACGTGAGTGTTGTACGCACGTGGTTTGTTTGGAAGATTCGGAGTAATGGTGAAGCGGACCTGGCAGGAAACAGCGAATGACAAAGAGGAATCAGATGGAATTGCGCTGCCTACTACACGATATTCTGACGAACCTGTGCCGAAGAAGGTTTTACAATTGATTGTAGCTGACAGTTCAGAATTTTTATGTTTCTGAGTTCTCATTGCAATATTTCCTTTTGTCCAGGTGAAATGGATTAACAAGCAACGCGTGCTCGTGTTCGCAACACGGCGCATTTCACATAGGGACAGGCATCTCATGGAAGATATTAAAACGTTGATGCCACACTGTAAACCTGAAAGTAAAATGGAAAGAACAGAAAATTTGTTCGTCGTGAACGAGGTAAAACTTTGAATTGCAGTTCTCACAAATAAGTCCCATTCGAGAAATATTAGAAGTATGACCATGTCTTTTTTTTGTGTATCATGAATGTCACTATAGTCGCAAATTTATTGGGGAGGTGGTTGGTCAATTGCACTTTGGGCATCCCCTCATACACTTCTGAAATGACATTACGGCAGAAATTATCCGGTAGCCGTGAAACTATTACACTGTAGTTGGCATAGTCCATATCACTTCTGGCAGGCTTACAAAAAAAATCTTACCTTCATCGTCTCTGATGTTATAGAATGTAGCATATGCTGAAATGGACTAGGTAAGGAACACGTGTTTTTTTGGTTTCTCCAAAAAAATTTCTGCTCAGAGATACAGCCCTTCAAAGGTGACATTGCGCTTACCATTTTGAAGATTCGAATTATGATTTATCTCTGTAACAGTTCTAGATATTTTGTTGGTCTTTTATTTGAAATGTCATTGCTTTATGATTACAAAGAAATCTTCCATTTGGACTTGTCTGTCAAAGTTCTTTTACTATAGCATTCTGAACTTTATTATTCTTCCTTTCTTTTCTCAGACGTTATGTCTGGTCAAAAGTGGAAAGTGACGTGGACCTTGATCAAGCGTGACTTCCTTTTAACTGTACAGTATATGTTACATTGCATTTAGGAACTTTCGGGTAATTGAACATGTATCAATGATTACGGATTTCTGTAGTTGTATATATAAGTTTGGATGTAGCTGTATTGCATTGATGTACTGGTGGATATTGTGTGGTATGACTCCTGTAGTAGATAGTATAATTGGTATGTCAACTTTATCCTGATGCCACATGTCCTTGACTTCCTCAGCCAGTTGGATGTATTTTTCTTTTGTATATTTGTTGTATTGGGTATGGATATTTCGATTAGTTGTGTTAATTTCTTCTTTTTTTGTGAGTATGATGTCAGGTTTGTTATGTGGTGGTGTTTTATGTGTTATAATGGTTCTGTTCCAGTATAATTTGTATTCATCATTCTCCAGTACATTTTGTGGTGCATACTTGTATGTGGGGAAAGTGTTGTTTTATAAGTTTATGTTGTAAGGCAAGCTGTTGATGTATTATTTTTGCTACATTGTCATGTCTTCTGGGGTATTCTGTATTTGCTAGTATTGTACATCCGCTTGTTATGTGATCTACTGTTTCTATTTGTTGTTTGCAAAGTCTGCATTTATCTGTTGTGGTATTGGGATCATTAATAATATGCTTGCTGTAATATCTGGTGTTTATTGTTTGATCCTGTATTGCAATCATGAATCCTTCTGTCTCACTGTATATATTGCCTTTTCTTAGCCATGTGTTGGATGCGTCTTGATCGATGTGTGGCCTTGTTAGATGATACGGGTGCTTGCCATGTAGTGTTTTCTTTTTCCAATTTACTTTCTTCGTATCTGTTGATGTTATGTGATCTAAAGGGTTGTAGAAGTGGTTATGAAATTGCAGTGGTGTAGCCGATGTATTTATATGAGTGATTGCCTTGTGTATTTTGCTAGTTTCTGCTCGTTCTAGAAAGAATTTTCTTAAATTGTCTACCTGTCCATAATGTAGGTTTTTTATGTCAATAAATCCCCTTCCTCCTTGCTTTCTGCTTAATGTGAATCTTTCAGTTGCTGAATGTATGTGATGTATTCTATATTTGTGGCATTGTGATCGTGTAAGTGTATTGAGTGCTTCTAGGTCTGTGTTACTCCATTTCACTACTCCAAATGAGTAGGTCAATATTGGTATAGCATAAGTATTTATAGCTTTTGTCTTGTTTCTTGCTGTCAATTCTGTTTTCAGTATTTTTGTTAGTCTTTGTCTATATTTTTCTTTTAGTTCTTCTTTAATATTTGTATTATCTATTCCTATTTTTTGTCTGTATCCTAGATATTTATAGGCATCTGTTTTTTCCATCGCTTCTATGCAGTCGCTGTGGTTATCCAATATGTAATCTTCTTGTTTAGTGTGTTTTCCCTTGACTATGCTATTTTTCTTACATTTGTCTGTTCCAAAAGCCATATTTATATCATTGCTGAATACTTCTGTTATCTTTAGTAATTGGTTGAGTTGTTGATTTGTTGCTGCCAGTAGTTTTAGATCATCCATGTATAGCAGATGTGTGATTTTGTGTGGGTATGTTCCAGTAATATTGTATCCATAATTTGTATTATTTAGCATGTTGGATAGTGGGTTCAGAGCAAGGCAGAACCAGAAAGGACTTAATGAGTCTCCTTGGTATATTCCACGCTTAATCTGTATTGGCTGTGATGTGATATTATTTGAATTTGTTTGGATATTAAGTGTGGTTTTCCAATTTTTCATTACTATGTTTAGGAACTGTATCAATTTAGGATCTACTTTGTATATTTCCAATATTTGTAGTAACCATGAGTGGGGTACACTATCAAAAGCTTTTTGGTAATCAATGTATGCGTAGTGTAGTGACCTTTGTTTAGTTTTAGCTTGATATGTCACCTCTGCATCTATTATCAGTTGCTCTTTACATCCTCGTGCTCCTTTGCAACAGCCTTTTTGTTCTTCATTTATAATTTTGTTCTGTGTCGTATGTGTCATTAATTTCTGTGTAATGACAGAAGTTAATATTTTGTATATTGTTGGTAGGCATGTTATGGGGCAATATTTAGCTGGGTTTGCTGTGTCTGCTTGATCTTTAGGTTTCAGCTAAGTTATTCCATGTGTAAGTGTATCAGGGAATGTGTATGGGTCTACAATGTAACTGTTAAATAATTTAGTTAGATGTGAATGTATTGAGGTGAACTTTTTTAGCCAGAAATTTGCTATTTTATCTTTTCCATGGGCTTTACAATTGTGAGTAGAATTAATTGCTTGGGTGACTTCATGTTGCAAAATTATCACTTCAGGCATTTGTGGTATCATCATGTATGTGTCTGTTTCTGCTTGTATCCACCGTGCGTGCCTGTTATGTTGTACCGGGTTTGACCATATGTTGCTCCAGAAGTGTTCCATGTCTGCTATGTTTGGGGGATTGTCTGTTTTAATGTGTGTGTTATCTATTGTCTGGTAAAAATTCTTTTGGTTTGTGTTGAATGTTTGGTTTTGTTTCCTTCTATTTTCACTTTTTTTGTATCTTCGAAGTCGTTTGGCCAGTGCTTGTAATTTCTGCTTCTTTTCATCTAATTGCTCTATCGCTTCTTGTTGTGAGATTTTACCTAACCTTTTTCGTTTTTTGTCTGACATTTCATTTCTTATAAATTGTGTTAGCTGTCCGATGTCTTTTCTCAGTTTTTCTATTCTGATCTGTAGCCTGTGTTGCCATGCTGGTTTTGTGGGTTTCTTCTGTGTGTTGGTTGGTTCTGATCTCTGCCTAATGTGTATATTTAGTGTACTGAGTGCTCCTATATAAACCAGTAGTTGTAACTCTTCCATAGTTGTGTTTTCATTTATTTTGTTGTGTATGATTGTGTTGATAGTTTCTATTGTTGTTTCGACTTGTGGGTTATTTGGCGGTCTATGCATGAATGGTCTAATGTCTGTATTTGTGTCTTTGTATTCTACATATGTCAGCTGAAATTTTTCTTCTATATCTAACATGTGTCACTTTGTGTTCTATTTGTGCTAGTTCTGGTGGCTGTCTTAAGATTTCGTTTTCCTCTGATTGTTTAATTGATGCGTGTTGTTCTTTGTTTGTTTGCTCTGAGATGTTTGAGTCCATTACTTTATTTTCTTCTTCTGATTGCACATTATTTTGTTCCAGTATTTGTTGTACTTGTTTGATGTTTTCTAATTCTGACTGGGGTATCCTGTTATTTTTGATTATTACACGGATCTGATCAGCTAGTCGTTGTTCTGTTAAAAAATTTAATTCTGGGTATCTGGTAATAAATGTTGTGTATACTTGTGATCTGTATCCAGTTGTGTTGGTTCCTAGGTTTGTTGCTTGGTAATAACAGAACATGAGGTGTCGATTAACTTCATCTGACCATCTCATCCTCTTTGTTTTCCTTCTAGGGTGGTTGCAGGAAGCATATCCTGCAAAACACCTCTATTTGGATTTAAATCATTTTCCAGTTGGCTAGCAGTGTCATTACCATTGTGGGCGGCCATAGGGTTCAAGCGTCGTCCCCGACCATGACGGCGCTTGTCCGAGGCTTCTTTAGTTCTGTCCTGAACCAACTAATGACACTAAAAGGGGGTTAGCCCTATTAGTGGTTTGTTCTTTTCGTCGCCTTTTTCGGCTGGCAGAACATACCGGAGGCCTATTCTTTTATTATTATTATTATTATTTTACATTATTCCCATTTAAAGAGAGCGTTTGAACTTGAATTCCTTTATGATGATTGTTTATGGTTTTTTCTGAGCCCAAATTTTCTTCATGTGTTCACTGTGTTGTTTCTTTCGCTCCGCTGTCCATTTGCATCCTGGTCTCTTCTGTGTTGTGGTGTCAAATTTGTTTTTTCACTATGTTCCTGAATTGAGTTCTATTTTCTACATCGTTTACTGTTATGTGTGCTTGTCTGTGGTCCTCTTCAACTTCTTTTATCCATTTTGTTTTTCCTCTGCTTGAGTTGATGACTTTAAGGATTTGCTTTGAAATTCTGTTTTCATTCAACCTGTGGATATGTCCGTAGAGCTGCATTCTTCTTTTCCTTATTGTATCTGTAATCATGTCTGTGTATTTATATAATTCTGATGTTGGTCTCTTCTTCCAGATTCCTTGCCCTTGTATCGGGCCAAAAATTTTCCTGAGAATTTTCCTTTCTTGTTTCTCTATTTATTTGATTTTAGTTTGCCCACTTATTTGTGTTGTTTCATATGCATACAGTGCCTCCGGAAGTAAGGCAGTCTTGTAGTGCCTCAATTTTGCATTAATGGATATGGACTTTATGTTATAATAGTTCCACGTGAGTTTATATGATTTCTGTAGTTTTTTTATTCTTTCCTCATTGGCCTTTAGGTTGATCCCTGATGGCTGGATGATTTCTCCCAGGTACTTAAAATGTGGTACTTGTACGATTTTCCCATGGGTTGTCATAATAGGCAATTTGTCTTGTGGCACTCTTTTCTATGTACTGGGTTTTCTCATATGAAATTTGCAGGCCAGTTCCTTGTGGAATTTCGTGTAACTTCTCTATGGCGTTAGTGGCTTCTTTTCTATTATTTGTGAGGATTGCAAGGTCATCTGCAAAAGCTAAACACTTCACATTGAATCTATTATCTTTTCTAATGCCAATTTGGATTCCTTTGACTTCTTTTTCCATGGCCTGATAATTTTTTCAAGAATGATATTAAAGAGTAATGGCAAAAGTCCGTCACCCTGTCGCACTCCAGTTTGGATTTCAAATGGTTCAGAGATATCCCCCATAAATTTGACTTTGGAGACTGTCAGTTAATGTTTGCTGAATGATTGCTCTTGTCTTTCTGTCAATTCTGAATTCTTCCACCATGTTGCAGAGCGCTACTCTGTCTATTGAGTCGTAGGCCTTTCTAAAATCTACAAAAGTGACCACTGTGTTTCGGGTGTTTCTCATCTGGAGAATCATTTTCAGATTCCAGATCTGTTCTATGCAGGATCGTCCCTTGCGAAAACCAGCCTGGTATTCTCCTATTTGTGGGTCATCGTGTTCTTCTAATCTATTCATGAGAACTTTTGATAGGATTTTATATGTGACCGGCACGAGTGAGATACCCCTGTAATTATTTGGTTCCGTTTTTTTCCCCTTTTTTTGTGGAGTGGATGGATGAGTGCGCATTTCCATTCAGAAGGGATCTGTTCTGTTTCTCAAATGTTTAATATGACTTTGTGGATTTTTCCTGTTAATCTTTCATCATTTAACTTCCATAGTTCTGCAATAATTCCATCTTCTCCTGGGGCTCTATTGTTTGTTCTGCTATTTCGTTGATGGTTGGTGGTTTAGCGTCGGGATTTGGTGTAGATGTCTGGTAGTGAATATCCTCTGTAGGTCTTTCGCAGTTGAGAAGTTTGTTGAAATGGTCTGCGAGGATTTGGCAGTTATTCTTCGTGTTAGTTTCTAGTGAACCATCCGGTTTCTTGAAGCAAAGATTGGGTGGCTGGTATCATGCAATATGTTCTTTAAACGTCTTATAAAAATCCCTGGTGTTGTTCTTCTTAAAGTCTTGTTCTATCTTATCTAGTCGCCGTTTGTCATAATTTCTTTTTTCCCTCCGAATTGTTTTCGATGTTTGTTTTCGGGTTACTAGAAATTGTTGCCATTTTTCTGATGTTTTTTGACTATTGAAGTTTTTCCAGGCATTGGTCCTTTCTTCTATTGCTTGGTCACATATTATATTCCACCACCTGTGTTTTCTCCTCCTCAGGGGTTGACCCAATTTCATCGTGGATTTGAGGACGTCCACAAGTTCTGTCCACTTTGTGGTGTTTGTCTGACTGATTTCCTGTAAGATGTTTTCCTTGTTGAGTTTTATGTATTCGGGGTCTGGTCTCAGCACTTTGTTTAGTTTTGGCTTTTTTCTATTAGGTTGTAATCTGGTCTTTATCTGTAGAAGATGGTGGTCTGATTCAAAAAAATCCTCTTCTCATTTTCACATTCAGAATTTCTGTTGTGTTACTCTTGGAGATGGCCACATGGTCTATCTGGAATTCATCTAACATTGTGTTGGGCGACTTCCAAGTATACAGTTTCTTGTTGGGTTTTTTAAATTGTGTTGACATAATTACGAGGCTGAAATTTTCGCAAAAGTTTATCAATCTTTCCCCATTCTTGTTAGTTCTCTTGTGAGCTGTATGGATTCCGGTGATTTTCCTGTATTTTTTCTCTTTGCCTAATTGTGCGTTAAAGTCGCTTAACAAGATTATTACATGGTGTTTGGCAGTTTTGTTTGTCGTCTCTTCAAGGTCATTCCAGAAGTCATCCACTTTCTGGGGGTTCTTCTTGTTATAGTTATTGGTGGGTGCGTGTGCGTTGATCAAGGTATATGCTTTGTTGGCCGATTTGATGGAGAGCGTTGATATACATTCTGAGACAGACTGGAAGTCAATGACAGAGTTGCTGATAGATTTGTGGACTACAAATTATTATTATTTTTATTATTACAAAACTGCCAATCCATAAAGTTTAGATTTTTTTTCTTTTGATTCATACCATATAGTTCTACATTCCCTGAAAAGGAAAGCTTCCACTTTTAGGTTGAACAGGTTTTATAAACAGGTGAAGATTTTTGCCATACATAAAACCTGTTTTATTGCTTCATTGTCACATAACAGGTTCATAAAAATCAAAACCTAGTCTTATTTAACATAAGTTTAATTTTGAAAGATGAGTAGCAGACTCATTTTTCAAGCATTTTAAATGGCTCCAAAATGTATGTGAAAGGCCTAAAGACTTAAAGGATTCAATTTATACAACTTCTGCGCACTCTGTTTTGTACTGGAATTAGCCAGTCAATGATGTAAAAAGTTTATTCCCCTAGGAAGGTTTGCATCCCTACACCTTTTGAGTCATCCCTGCCGTATGTTGTGAGACACACTTTACCTGGCGCTTGTCTCCAGCCTTGGTGACCCTGTTGATAGCTATGCTACCATCGGCGCAGCCCTTGACTTTCTAGGAGCAGGCAGACTTTCCTGCCTTGCACTGAAGGTGCCTTTGATAAGCTGGTGTCCCACGGGAGGGAAAGTAGTTCAATAGAAACAGGTTGAAAAAAAAGTAGGCAACCAGTTGGAAAACAAAGGTTTACTAGCCCTTGACCTAGGTTTCAATATTTCTAAAAATATCTTCTTCAGAGGGAATGGGCCCTAAAATGCATACAACCAATTACATAAATAATTTTTACAAACATAACAAAATATCAATAGAAAAATATTTGCAAGGTAAGCGTACTCACTTGTTAAATCACATGATGGTACATTAGATTAACTGATGCCGAGTGGGTTTTGTCGTATATAAAACTGATAAAACAAGATTGATCCCAAGCCATATTACATGTAGTGTACTTCAGAATGAATGCTCAATGGTAAATGCCCACTGGTAGAGGCTCTTGTCAACATAAAATTATAACAGGAATCACAGAATAAAATATTTGCATAAGGTAAGCATACATCATGCCAGAGACAAAGGTCAACTGTTACAAATATATAGGCTCAAGCAACCAGGAAAAACTGGGTTGCAGAGGGTGCAAAGTACAGGAGCGTAAGAACTGTGCCTTGCTTGTGTTAAATAACAGCATTTTACATTATGCATGAAATTGCCTCTACAAGGGATTGTCGTACTGCTTTAATGTAAAATTATGCTATTTAACTAAATGTAATCTGGCTGCTACCTAAAGCCATGGGTTGTGATAATTCTTGTTTGGTCAGTTTTATATGTATGACAAGAGCCGCTTGGCTTCAGCTAATCTAATGTACCATCATGTGATGTAACAATTGGCATACTTACCTTGCAAATATTTTTCTGTTAATATTTTGTATGTATGTAAGAATAATTTTTGTAAATGGTTATATACATTTTAGGGCTAACAGGTTGGCTGATTGTTTCAGCCTCTTCAGACTTACAGTTGCTGATTCGCAGCCATGTTTAAGATTTTGTAGTTCAATACAATGAGATAATTTATCATTGTGGAATGATATTGAATTCCAGGTATAAAATTTATAAAATAACAGAACCTTAACTTCTGGAGTTCTTGTGAATAAGTGGACCTTTTTCCAGATAATGTTTCTCAGTACAGTCTTCAACTTCACATTTCTATAAAACACTATAATAGGTATGCTCTGCCAGGATGTCAGCTACACATTCAGCTGTGTGTCTGACTCTGTTCTATATACCATGAAGTGTTTGTAGAATTCTGTTTAAGTCCACATTGTTAGGTTCGTGCATTTCAATATTTTTTTGTTAAAGTAAAAGTGTTTATAACAACAAATGACCTTAATGAATATATGTATTGTGCAGCAGTTGCTAAAATACACTTCTTAACTATATATATCTGCACATGGTGAAAATAGTACTGGATTTAGCCCTTTTGCTAAAAATATTTTATATATTTTAATAGCAGTGCTCTTTGATGTCCTGCACTAACATATGCTGAGAGATGCCCTCCCAATGGAACATGCTATAGATATAAATGAAAAGGGCAGATGCTAGAGGGAAGAAATAGTAGACCCTGACTGTTTGCAATTTACTTAGGTATTTCAGCCGACATAATTAATAAAATGTGCAATCTTTCTGCGTGTGTTATTGATTGAGAGAAGTCATTTTCTGATGAATTCCAGAAATATATCGCAGAGGCGGCAGTGATGGGTCTAAACATAAGCAAAAATAACAAGAGTTGATCAAAACTGTTAGTATCTTTTGTACATACAACTCTAGTGGTGAAACAGTAAAGCACTGAAATGACAATAGTGACATTTTTTGTCTCATTGAAACAATAGAGGTAGAGTAGTTGCATTAACTAAACAACTTGGATTAAGATGATATAAAGGAAAATGATGAATGCAAATGATAACATTCACTGAAAGACTTCCAGAGAAATTGAAGTTGCCATCATATTAAACGAAAATAACAAAAGTAATTTAATAAAGTACAAATTATGTATGTTAGTCGAAGAACAGCCAATATTTGTGACAACTAAAATTGTATGTGAAAACTTAGTTCATCTTATTTGTGTGAGTTCATACAAAGACACAGTGATATTGTAATTGGCTGAGATCATCACTTATGCTGTGCACACTGTAATTGACTAAGTTCATCATGTGTCCTGTGCTCACCGTGGCTGGCTGACTGCAGCAAGTCAAGCAGCCACTGTCTTAATTTCAGTGTTTTGGAAGCTGGCGACCATATTTTGTGGATACTTAAGTATTACAAAAATATGCAGTTTCTATGATACAGTTCATTGAAAGATCTTGCCAAGGCACGTACTTTGCCGTGTGGTTTGTTCTGCTGCAATGTCAGAAAATCCGATACTGATACATAAAAATTTTAATCCTATCTGGACTCCAAGTAAATCTCCCTTATTCCCTCTACCATTAACTCATCTGATAAAGATATAGTACGAGGCCATTAAGGGAGACACCCCAAAATACATATCTAATGTATAAATGTATTAAGGTGCAGTGACGTACACAGGTAATTTTTAATGTTAATTATTGTTGAATTAGGTCAATTACTTTATGGTAAAAGTTGCGTATTGGTCATCCTTGCATTTTTTGTAGTTTATGTATCATATATATCATAATATGCATCAAAAAAATTGTCTGAGACTTGTTCATTGTGTAATATAGGTTTATTGTTAATCTCATTTCTGACACCTCCATTACTTTTGTCTGTTCTTGTTTTGTAATCTGTACACACCTCATTGTATTGTACATTTACTTGCTTTGTGCCAAGTTGAGAGATATTGGCACATCCTTTTTGTATAAATATGTATTATGTATTCTTGCTTTGACATGGTCTGCATCTTTGAGGGTCTCCTCACTATGGATAATTGAAATGCCAAGTATAATGGATGTACAGGAATGTTTGATATGGATGTCAGCTTTGACCAATGACATAGGAAATGTGCAACAAACTTTGTAAAAATTGCAGTGACTGTAACAGGGTATTATTGGAAACATTTTTCAAATGGGCCAAGTTACAGATCAGTCTCTCACAACAACCAAGTTTTATTTAAGTATCAGATTCTTTGGCTTCGCCAGCTCACAACCAGACTGTTACCTTCCAGTCTAACCTAGACATCGTGTAGAGCTACAGATCAGTCACTACAACCAGATTTTTCTAGTATCACATTCGTTGGCTTTGCAAACTCACAATCAAACTGTTATCTTGCAACCTAACCTATACCTCGGGCTAAGCTACAGATTAATGTGTCACTGTAAAGTCACCCCCACCGCCCTCCCCCCTTCTTCTTTAACATTTGTTGGCTTCGGCAACTAACAACAAAACTGTGAATATATGCACTGAAAGGTGACATGACAGCAGCCATTAACATAGTCACCTGCCAGAGCCAATGATTCTTATCGGACCTTCCTCTCGACACAGTATAACAATGTAATCTTCAACAGATCCCGTGATTCTCCTTCATTTTCACTGAGGATAATGATGTCGTCAGTGAATCTTATCATTGATATACTTTTAATCCCACATCTGAATCTCTCTTTTATTTCCTTCATTGCTGTTTCAACGTCCAAGTTGAGCAGTACAGGAGAAAGAATGCATCCCCACCTAACCATTCTTTTTGATCTGAGTGCTTCTCTCATAATCTTTTATACTTACTGTTTTTTCTTGTACATATTCCCTCTTAATCTTCCATTCTTATTGTTGCTTCTTCATTCTTGTGCATATTGTGAATAACCCATCTATCTTGATACGTATTTTGTCCTGGGATTTCAACGTCTTTCCCGTTTCACACTCTCAAATAATTTTTATATGTCAACTAATCTTATGTAATTTGCAAGGTTACTGCCCTATCTTAGATGCCTCTTAAGTCTCATGGCTGTTCATATTTACCAGTATTCTTCAGATGATTATTGGGGAAACAATAAATCCTAATTTATTGCAACACTGCTGAAGATTCTTTTGAGTTAACCTTTATTACTTTGATCAGATTTTAAGTAGCAGTATTGAAGGCTAATACTGAAGAGGTCAGAACCAACATCTCAGCTGGCCAAACAACTACTGAACGAAGTAGATGAATTATATAGCAGTTGCACTGACTGGCTGACATAGAAAATTACAAAATGATTACTCATTGCAGTGTAGAGTTTGTATCCCTAACTGAGTCTGACTTTGTGCACAGAATAGAAGTGACAAAATGGTAAAACACAAAATTATGAAAAGGAGAGTTGTTAATCGCCGTATAGCGAAGATGCTGAGTCGCAGATAGATGCCTGTCTGTGACTCAGCATCTCCGCTAGATTGTTATATTTCAGATGGGCACATGAAAGACAATAAAAGTAAAAAAACATAAACAGTAAATACAAAAATGGCAAAATGATGGGGTACATTTTATGATGTGGAAATGTTAATATGCAGTAAGATTTCCAAAGCTCATTGAGAATTTTCTCGAACCTTAATTTTATAATTTGAGTAAGTTTTAAGTAACATTCTATTCTAGGAAAGTTATACTTTTTTAGGATTGGGAAAATCAGGGCTACAAAACTATAACACTGGAATTTGGACAGGGTCATGTTTTAAGATTTGAACATTGTGGAATGAAATAATTATTAATAAGTATTTACTTTTTAAATACACAGTTACTGGAAGAAGTAAGATGTTTACTGCAAAGTAGAGAATGAGAGCTTCTGATTAACATACATCAGTTGTAAAACAAATAATTATTATAACTGTGTAGGCTTCCATTGCCAGTCAGTTGAAAGAAAAGTTTTCTGGAGATGGTACCACATTGTATATGTTCTTAGATGTCTTATAGGTGTAGTAGGAATGTTTTTCATTGTGTTAGAGGTATTGAATTTCTGTGACAGTTAGCGACATTGGTGTACACAGAAAATAAAACAGTTGCCTGTTACCTTATAGCTTATATTTTGCTGCTAAATTACCTCTTTCAGGCTTCTCTTAGTGGGTTAATAGTATTTGTGTTTTATCAGAACAAGCTTTCTATGTTTTTGTATGTAACAACATTTTTAAAGGCTAACTGTAACTCTTTGTAATATATTTATGTATTTTTACAGATATGCGAAATGAAGAACTGCAATAAGTGCATACTGTTTGAGGGTCGCCATAAGCGTGATTTATATTTGTGGATATCAAATGTACCGACAGGACCATGTGCAAAATTTTTGGTTGAGAACAGTAAGTACAGAATTAAAAAGAACAGTAAAAGTCATGAATGGAGTCAGTACCAATTGTACATAGGTTGGCAGTGCATGAGTTTCTTGCCGCCAATGGAAACACATTTATTGATAACCAGTAAGAAGCAATAAAAATTTATAAACTACTTTGAATGCTCAGATTGCAACCATTTTATATTACTTAGAGATTTGAGGTACTATTGAGGCATTTAAGGTTGCCTTAAATTGTGGCTGCTGTAACTGATTTTTTTACTACATTTTTGCAATGAAAGTTGTGGTGACTGCCCTATCTGTAGCATAACACAAGGTCTTGGCTAGGTTGCAAGGGAATATTTTGGTTCCAAATTGGAGTCAACAAATTTAGTATCAAAAAGAAGCAGCTCCAATACAGTCACTGAACAATTCAAGTACCACAGTGATTTAAATGACAGTCATCCGAGGTTATAAAGGTCTCTCATTATTTGTATTGTAATTTTGGCAGTATATTGTACCACAAAATTATTTCTATTGCTATGGCAAATATCATGGCTTTATGTTTTATGACCACTACCTGTTTGATAAAACTTCGCATTCTCGGATCGTAAGTATTCTTTGATTTGACAAAATTATTTCAAGTCATTACTGTGAGACCTTGCATGCCTGTTGAATTTTCATTGGATACTTATGGTCAGCTATTGACACAATCACCTCGGTTCCCAACACAGAAAGCTCTACCACAAACATTGCTCAACAGAACAAATAAGAAATGTCATTGACCCTATTGTGGACTGTTTATTAGAAACTCCTTTCTATAATAATAATAATAATAATAATAATAGTTAATAAAAATAAATTATTATTATTATTACAAGAAGCAAATAACATGTCAGCTGTGACTTTTCTGAACCTGTTTTGTTTTAGTGGAGGTGTAGATTTTGAGTGGCGGGTAAGTTGTCTGTTCTATCTCTGTAAAATATTGTGCACATCAGATAACCATTCGCTTGTGAATTCAGTCATTTACAGTTTAGTTAAGGTATGTATGTAATATGAATATAATAGAGGGAAACATTCCACATGGGAAAAGTATATCTAAAAACAAAGATGATGTGACTTACCAAACGAAAGCGATGGCAGGTCGATAGACACACAAACATACACACAAAATTCTAGCTTTCGCAACCAACGGTTGGTTCGTCAGGAAAGAGGGAAGGAGAGGGAAAGATGAAAGGATGTGGGTTTTAAGGGAGAGGGTAAGGAGTCATTCCAATCCCGGGAGCGGAAAGACTTACCTTAGGGGGGGAAAAAGGACGGGTATGCACGCACGCGCACACACACACACACACACACACACACACACACACACACACACATATTCAAAGGCAAAGAGTTTGGGCCAAAGAGTTTGCCTTTGAATATGTCTGCTTGTGTCTGTCTGTGTGTGTGTGTGTGTGTGTGTGTGTGTGTGTGTGTGTGTGTACGTGTGTACGTGTGTACGTGTGTACGTGTACCCGTCCTTTTTTCCCCCTAAGGTAAGTCTTTCCGCTTCCGGGATTGGAATGACTCCTTACCCTCTCCCTTAAAACCCACATCCTTTTGTCTTTCGCTCTCCTTCCCTCTTTCCTGACAAAGCAACCGTTGGTTGCGAAAGCTAGAATTTTGTGTGTATGTTTGTGTTTGTTTGTGTGTCTATCGACGTGCCAACGCTTTCGTTTGGTAAGTCACATCTTTGTTTTTAGATATATGTATGTAATAGATGAGACAGAAGTAATTTGGATGTACATAATGATGTTAGTGACTCTGCAACTTTTTGTTGTGTGGCACACAGTAACATTTAATGACTATTCACCATTTTCTATTATGGTAATGTCTCAAAGTAGTTGCATACTCAGGGAATGAGGGTGGGGAACCAGATGCAGGAACCCTGCAGTGTCATTCTAGGCAAAGACCTAATGGAAGCGGTTTGCCGTTGCCTTCCTTTGACCTGTTATGAAGTGTTAAGTTTTTATCTGTGTCATGTTGATAACTGTGATGAGTGCTTATACAGCATAGTGTTGGTGTTTGTATTGTTCTGGATGAAGGGAAGCTAGAGGGTTAAACCTGGTGCCAGCACCAAAGGATCTTCAGAGTTCAATATCTCCAGATGAAGGATGGATCACCATCAACAGTGTCAGGAACCCTCTCTTTGTGGCACTGGGGAGAGGTTTGGAGTTAAAGAGCAGTTGGGACAGTTCTTAGATTCCAGCTTTTTGTCCCTTTATAAAACTTTCCAATATGTATATAAGTTATATATAAAAATGTTAAAATCGCGTAGGAATTGTGTGTATATCTGCACCTGCTTAAAATGTAAAAAAATTTATGTGTGTTTCTTCAAGATCAAATAAAGTTGGTAACTTTCATGAAGAAGGCTGTGGATTGCAGTATTACAAAGGAAAAATTACATTATTTCTATTGGTAGCACTGCCGAAAACAATATCATAACTTTTCATAATATAAACCCATGTTGCTTGTAGAAGTGTGTGTGTGCGTGTCTGTGTGTGTGTGCGTGTCTGTGTGTGTGTGCGTGTCTGTCTGTGTGTGTGTGCGTGTCTGTCTGTGTGTGTGTGCGTGTCTGTGTGTGTGTGTGTGCGTGTCTGTGTGTGTGTGTGTGCGTGTCTGTGTGTGTGTGTGTGCGTGTCTGTGTGTGTGTGTGTGCGTGTCTGTGTGTGTGTGTGTGTGCGTGTCTGTGTGTGTGTGTGTGTGTGTGCGTGTCTGTGTGTGTGTGTGTGTGCGTGTCTGTGTGTGTGTGTGTGCGTGTCTGTGTGTGTGTGTGTGTGTGTGTGTGTGCGTGTCTGTGTGTGTGTGTGTGTGTGTGCGTGTCTGTGTGTGTGTGTGTGTGTGCGTGTCTGTGTGTGTGTGTGTGTGTGTGTGCGTGTCTGTGTGTGTGTGTGTGTGTGCGTGTCTGTGTGTGTGTGTGTGTGTGCGTGTCTGTGTGTGTGTGTGTGTGTGCGTGTCTGTGTGTGTGTGTGTGTGTGTGTGCGTGTCTGTGTGTGTGTGTGTGTGTGTGCGTGTCTGTGTGTGTGTGTGTGTGTGCGTGTCTGTGTGTGTGTGTGTGTGTGCGTGTCTGTGTGTGTGTGTGTGCGTGTCTGTGTGTGTGTGTGTGTGTGTGTGTGTGCGTGTCTGTGTGTGTGTGTGTGTGTGTGCGTGTCTGTGTGCGCGCGCGCGTGTGTCTGTGCGCGCTCGCGCGTGTGTCTGTGCGCGCGCGCGATGATCATTTCTCCCTATTTAGGTGGGTGCCAACAGAATGTTTTCACAATCGGAGGAAAAGACTGGTGATTGAAATTTCATGAGAAGATCCCATCGCAATGAGAAATGCCTCTGTTTTAATGATTGCCACTCCATGTCACATATCATGTCTGTGACACTATCTCCCCTATTTCGCGATAATACAAAACGAGCTGCCCTTCTTTGTACTTTTTCAATGTCATCTGTTAGTCCCACCTAATGCAGATCCCACACTGCACAGCAGTACTCCAGAATACGGCGGACAAGCGTAGTGTAAGCAGTCTCTTTGGTAGACCTGTTGCACCTTCTAAGTGTTCTGCCAATGAATCGCAGTCTTTGGTTTGCTCTTCCCACAATATTATCTATGTGATCGTTCCAATTTAGGTTATTTGTAATTGTAATCTGTAAGTATTTAGTTGAATTTACAGCCCTCAGATTTGTGTGACTTATCGTGTAATCGAAATTTAGCTGATTTCTTTTAGTACTCATGTGAATAACTTCACACTTTTCTTTATTCAGGGTCAATTGCCACTTTTCGCACCATATAGATATCGTATCTAAATCAGATTGCAAGTCGTTTTGATCATCTGATGACTTTAAAAGATGGTAAATGACAGCATCACCTGCAAACAATCTAAGACCGCTACTCAGATTGTCTCCTATGTCGTTAATATAGATCAGGAACAATAGAGAGCCTATAACACGTCCTTGGGGAATGCCGGATATTACTTCTGTTTTACTCAATGACTTTCCTCCTACAAACTGTGACCTTTCTGACAGGAAATCATGAAACCAGTCGTCCAACTGAGGCGATACTCCGCAGGCACGCAGTTTGATTAGAAGATGCGTGTGAGGAATGATATCGAAAGCCTTCTGGAAATCTAAAAATATGGAATCAATTTGACATCCCCTGTCAATAGCACCTGTAGTGTTGCTGGGTAGCATCAGCAAACATTTTGCCTGTAACAAAAGTTGTTCCCCATGGCCTGATCTATTACCCCTAGACATTTTGATGCAATGACTCTGGAACACCCTGGAACACCCTGTATGTTACTCTTTAACAATATGAATTAGAATAGATTACTGCTCACTGTAGAGGAGACATGTAGCAACAGACAGCCACATTTAAAGGAATACTGTTGGACATTATTAAGCTATATTACACTTTTGATGTTCTTTGCAGATAACAATAAAATAATTTAGAAACAAATCAAGAAATACGCAGCTTTTGTGTCGTTATACTTCAGTGATTATTTGTATAAATGTAGGCTACCGAGTCAATAACTATGTCCATTGTATTACAGAAATCTTTATAAAATTGTTAGTAGAGGTTAGAAATAAAATGAGATGTTAAATATTTGTTTTCTATGTCAAACATTAAGCTGTAGTACTTGATTATGATTTGTATGAGCTTGGGGGAATGTTAAAAGTATGAAGAATTCCTTTTCTTTGTTAGTGGGGCAATGAGGTAATAGACAGATTTCTGCCCTTAAGTGTCCCTACTGAACACTGTGTCAGATCAGTTGACAATCATTGTCCAGGGGGTTGTAGCTGTTTCATGTATTTGGTGATTTTGCAGTCCTTGACGAGAGAAAACAATGTCCTAACACTTAATTCTGCTTTCGGTTATGGAAATTGGCAGTAAAAACAGCCGTTCTGCTTTCAGAGGAGCATAGACATGAAGTATTGAGCCTCCTGCTTCATCACCATAAGAAAGACGAGAACCAATAAGAAAAACAGGATATCCAAAAAACAGCAGTGTGTTTTGTTACAGGTTCATTTTATAAGCAAGAAAGGTGTCGTGGAGGTGATCACCCATTTCCAATTGCAGATGCAGCAAGAGGAGCATTCTGCATCACACTGTGGCTTACTGCATACATTCTTAGAAGAGTCAACCAGTGTATTTCTCCCTACTTCATACATTTTGCCAGAAGACAATGAACGTAAAATTATTTAGCAGAGATGCTGAGTCGTTGATAGGCACAAGAAAAAGACTGTCACAAATTAAGCTTTCAGCCATTAAGGCCTTCGTCTACAATAGATGAAACGCATGCATGTGCACACAAATGCTACTTACACACATGACTGCAGTCTCAGGCAACTGAAACCACACTGTGAGAAGCATCACCAGTGCATGATGGGAGTGGTGACTGGGTGGGGGTAAAAAGCAGGCTGGGGCGGGGCGAGGAGGGGGAGGGATAATATGGTGCGGGTGGCGGACAGTGAAGTGCTGCAGATTAGACGGCAGGCAGGGGAGAGGTGGGGGGGGGGGGGGAGCAGCAGAAAAGGAGAGAAGTAAAAAGGCTGGGTGTGATGGTGGAATGACGTCTGTGTAGTGACTAACGAAGGCTAGTTAGGTTAGTCACAGTCCTCATCCATCCATCCAGCCCCTTCCCTGTTCCTATTCCAGCACTACACATCCATCATTCCACCATCACACCCAGTCTTTGAACTTCTCTCCTTTTCCACAACTTCTGTCCCCCCCCCCCCACCTCTCCCCTGCCCTCCGTCTAACCTGCAGCATTTCACTGTCTGCCACCCTCACCATACTATCCCTCCCCTTCCCTGTCCCAGCCTCCTCCTTATCCCCACCCAGTCGCCACTCCAATCTTGTGCGTGGGTGCGTACGTGGCTGCGTACGTGGCTGCGCGCGTGCGCCTGTGTGTGTGTGTGTGTGTGTGGGAGGGAGAGAGAGAGAGAGAGAGAGAGAGAGAGAGAGAGAGAGAGAGAGAGAGAGACTTCTATTGTTGACGAAGGCCTTAATGGCCGAAAGCTTTATTTGTGGCAGTCTTTATGTTTTGCCAATCTGCAACTCGGTATCTCCACTATATGGTGCATAGCAACTTTCCTTTTCATGATACTGTTACATTCCATTCTGGATTTTCCATTGTTTGACGGTAGAACTAGTGTTTTGAGTTCACATGAAGGCTTGCTTATAGTCGTTCTTCCTGTGGACCTCAAAGCAGAGGTTTGCAAAGTTCGACTAAGGACCTTGGAAGCTCTTAAGAGGGCAATTGCAGATGTCATCACTGGAATAACGCAAGATATGCTGAAGATAGTTCTCGAATACTTTTTTGAACCACTCAGTATGAGCATGGCTAGCCTTGGTTGTCGCCTGGATGATATAATTTTCTAAACCTAATGAAATTAAAATGGCATTTTTAATTATCTCTGTTGATTTTTTTTTTTTTTCCAATTCACCCGTCAATTTAGGGAGTCCATTCTGACACACCTTGTAGCATTAATAATTAACTGTTATTAAACAGCATTAAGCTGATTGTGCTTAGTTGTGCTAAATGTAATGTTGTTAATTTAGTATTAAAGACTATACTTTGAAAAGAACTGCTTCTTCTCCAATTAAATTAACCAGTTGTGGTTTTATTGTGTTCTACTAGCTTTATATAGAATCTTTTCATATACAATTGATATGCTCAATGTGGAAGAGCGGCTGGGCATGTTGAACAAGCTGCAGTCAGTGAAAGGGCGAATAAGGGTGTGGTACTCTCTCTTCCAACCACTTAGAAGTGATGAAGTCTGCTTATCACATCTTTAAATAGGACACAGCCCCCAACACGCCTTCCTTCTCAGATGTGAAGAACTACCCATTACTTATGCATGTGGCATGCCGATTACAGTCCACCATATTTTAACTGAGTGTAGTGTAGAAACTGTTTTAGTAGAAGACGTGTGTTCAGTTGTTAGTTGTGAGACAGGATTTCTCCAATTATAGTTTTGTCTGACCTTCTGCATAAGCAGTTAGGCAGTGAGTGGTTGGCTCATCCAGTTATTATGTTAGTAATCAGGCAACCAGCTTTTCTTGACTTGAACCTGTGAGTCTTTTCTGATCTGATCACAATATTTTAATAGTCCGTCTTATACCAGTTTTCACATTAGTACTGTTAAGAACAACAGTGTGTCCTAATGTGAGGAAGAGTGAGAGAGAGAATGCAATCTACATCTACATGGGTACTCTGCAAATCACATTTAAGTGTCTGGCAGAGTGCTCATCGAAACACCTTCACAATTCTCTATTATTCCTATCTCGTATAGCATGCGGAAAGAATGAACACCTATATCTTTCCGTACGAGCTCTGATTTCCCTTATTTTATCATGGTGATCATTCCTCCATATGTAGGTCGGTGTCAACAAAATATTTTCACATTCAGCGGAGAAAGTTGGTGATTGGAATTTCGTGATAAGATTCCATTGCAACAAAAACTGCCTTTCTTTTAATGATTTCCAGCCCAAATCCTGTACCATTTCTGTGACGCTCTCTCCCATATTTTGCAATAATAAAAAACATGCTGCCTTTCTTTGAACCTTTTCGATGTACTCTGTCAGTCCTATCTGGTAAGGATCCCACATTGAGCAGCAGTATTCTAAAAGAGGGCAGACAAGTGTAGTGTATGCAGTCTCCTTAGTAGGTCTGTTACATTTTCTAAGTGTCCTGCCAATAAAACACAGTCTTTGGTTAGCCTTCCCCATAACGTTTTCTGTGTTGCGGAGCGTTTTCTGTGTTGCGGAGCGTTTTCTGTGTTGCGGAGCGTTTTCTGTGTTGCGGAGCGTTTTTTGTGTTGCGGAGCGTTTTCTGTGTTGCGGAGCGTTTTCTGTGTTGCGGAGCTTTTCAACATGTCTGCATTTCATGTGTTTTAACCCTACTCATCTCATGTGGTAATGGTAAGGACACTATTAACCGTGATGTTGAGCTCCCGCAACAACACAAAATGTGGTGTGTGACAAAAGCACTTAAGTGACAGTAAATTGTATGCAAAATGTTGCAATGGGCCAATTCTTACAATCATTTTGTGCTGCATTTAGACTAAAAGCAATTCATATTATGTAAGTTATTTTAGTATCAAAAACAAAAAAATTAATGTCAGCATCGGACACACAACACACTACGCAATAATGCCTCCAAGCTTCTTCATTCATCTTCATCAGTTGGGCACCCAGTTGCTCGTGCATACTCTGCTCTACCATCTATTCTATATTCATTAAGTCATCCTTTGATCTATTCCTGTCTCTATAAATCCAGCAAAGAACTTCCTTTGTCCATTTGCCTGCATCTTGTCCCTCCTACCTCCATTTAATTTTCATTGCATTTGTAATTACACCTTCCCCTTCAGTGTTTCCCTTGGTGCATTTATTTGTATTTGTGTGTCTCCTAGCAATTCCCAACATTAATCTCTTAATTCTTTGCTAAGCAACCCCCAGTTTTTGAACATGCTAGTGTATTAAAGTGATGCTGTGTTTCTTTAAGTTGCTGTGCATTGATTTTTGGAACAAGTAGAACATATGTAATTTGGAATAAGTGTTCAGAGTTCATGTGAAGTATTGAACTGTTTTGGAGAAAAAAGTTTGATTGCTGCTTCCTGGTTTTTCTTCATGTGTTTATGGTAAATGTTGTTGTGATTTAGAACATGATGAACTTCTTTCATGACTGTTGATTCTCTTCATATTTGGATCACTGTCTCCAAAGCTTTCCCTTGCAGCAACTACCATTTGGAAGGCCTTATACCATCTTAGTTGTCAGCTGTCTTGTAGGTTGAACTTTCTCAACTTCAGTTTCAGTTATAAGATGCTCATTCCTTAGTTCCAGAAGAATCTTGTAAACATTCTATCACCAAAATAAGTGAAATCAATTTCTTTTGCTATGTGCACTTTGTCTGCAGTTACTCTGATAACATCACCATACAATTCATTTTTCAAAACTGATGCAGCACCAAGCAGCAGTTTTGTCTATATACTGTTCATAAATTTAAAAATCGTGATTTCACGGCCCCTCTAATTGTATCAATTGCCATTGTAATGAAGTGTCATCAGAATCTCGATTTTACAGTGAATTCATCATTCAAGTCGCACTTCAGTAGGATTTGCAAGAATTTGGCATAGCCATTAGACCTTATATGTGGCAATAGCATCCTGGGCCATGAGTTGCAGTATTGACATGGTGTTAAGAGGTATCAGCATAAGACTAGTATTTTCATTCAATGCAGAACTGGAAGATGGAAGGCTAAAATCATTATTGAAGTAATATTTTATTTATAACAATGTCTTGAACTCTGCATTCAGTTCTTTGTCAAAGTAATCCCTGAAAATTGAAGATGTTGCCCAACTTGTTGTACTCTGTGTCTGGTGAACAGTCAACCCACTCTTGACAAATCCCTTGCATTAGCACAGATTTGATGAATGGAGAGCCACAAAGGTTTTAATTTACAGTATCCTGAATTATTGCCTATAAAAAGGAGAGTTCATCAGTACTTGGCACACTTACACCCATTAGAAGTTTCTTCATTGGTAGAAATGAATATATGAAGCCCAGTCAGAAAGTAATGCCTCTTATTTTCTTTTTCCTTCTTCTACAGTCCAGAAACAGCTTACTGCATCAACAGATGACAGCGCTATGTGTGTTAGTGCTAAGTTTTTTGCCCATCAAAAGTTACAGTTACATATAACACAGCATTCTGGGACTGAATTTCTTACTGCAGAAGGTGATATGCCCAGTTACATTCATGAAAGGCTGATGGTGTTATATGAAGATCCAATGGCAGATTTCAGCACCATTAGGCAGTGGGTTGTCACTGTAGAGAAGCTGAAGGACAAACGTAGTTGGCTAATGCAACTTGGAGCAGCTGGTCACTCTGGATGCCAACCAAATCATTTGTATTGACCATTGGGTAACTACAGATAAATTGTATTGCCAGTTATCCATTGGCAAAGGTAGTGTGATGGCCATTATTGAAAAACTGGACTTCTCCTAAATTTGTGCACAGTAGCTATTGAAAATGTTGCCTGACTATATTAAAGAGGCAAGGAAAACAACTGCAGCCAACGTTTTGCAGTGCTTCATTGTCGAAGGGGAGGACTTTTCGGGGGAAACTGTGACTGCAGACAAGACTTGGGTTAATTTTTTTGAGTCTGAGTCCAAGAGGCAGTTGATAGAATTGAATTACATATCATCAACAAGGAATCAACAAGGAAAAAATTCAGATTGATGTATTCATGTTTTCTGCTGGGGAGGTTGTGGCACCAGTCTTTTGGGGTGCAAAGCACATGATTCTCGTTTATGTTTTGGAGACGGTGCACAATACCCTGAAGAAGTTGAGAACACGACTTCATGGAGTTTGCCCAACAAAAGCTACAGCGGATGTTCCTTCTTTTGCATGACAGAGGAAGGCAACAAAACAGTCACTTCACCACTGATGAAAAAACCAGTTGGATGTCTGCCCCCCCCCCCACTCCCCTCCTCCCCATCGATCATACAGTGCTGAAGTTGCATCACCAGACTTCCAACTGTCCACTCAAGCAACTCGTTGCAGGGGATCACTTAGAAGATGCAGAGAACTTGAAAAAATTTTTGCACCAGTGACTGAGGAACCACAAAAATGCAGGTATGCATGCTCTTGTTTCAAGGCAGAAAAAAAAAAACTGTGGACAAATATGGTGGTAATATTGAGAAGTGGACAAATTAATTGTGAATGTTGCAGCTGTTATCCTATATATGTGGCATTTACTTTTGTTTGTAAAATAAAAAGAAACAGGAGACATTTCTTTCTGTCTGGCCCTAATATAGCTAGGCATTTTACTTACAGACTAAGTTCATTTCATCTGGTAAACAGCTTCAGTGTGTAACTTTTATCTGTCACAGTTTGCTTCAGACTTAATGTAAAATTAGTTTGCTTACAATTTATCTCCCAAACTTGCCCGTTCTGTCATTTTTATACTGTGGAGGAAGAAGTGATGATGGGGACATTGAACCAACCTGAATTGGCGGAGAGAGGCAATGCTTTGTCCATTTTCTTTTGTGAAATCCGCAATAAATAAATAAAATTCAGCTTTAGATTGAAGTGTAGATAACCAAACAGGCATGTACTAGTCACTTTTTTAAATTTTTATCTATATATATTTTTTAATGTAATACCTAAACATGTTTTCCATTTCCTCAAACAAGAATGAGTCATGTTATGCCAAGGTATACTGAACTGATTTTGTGGGATCACAAATAGCTGTCATTTTGGATTAACTAAATCCGATAACACATGGAATGGCCGCAATATGCTCTCCTTTCTTGCTGAGATTCAAAACTTTTAACTTCTGTTCTTAAGAACATGATTTTTGTAAACATTTAATTACATTGACAGATAGCTACATCTACATCTGTAGCAGAGGGTATGTGCCATTGTTTCAGTTATTGGGGTTCCTTCCTGTTCCAATCACATATGAAGCACAGGAAGAATGATAGTTTGAATGCCTTTGTGTGTGCATTAATTATTCTAATTTTATCCTCATGATCCCTATGTGCAATACATAGGGGGTTGTAGTATATCTCTAGAGCACACATTTCAAGCTGGTTCTTGAAACGTTGTTAACAGACTTCCTCAGGATAGTTCGTCTGTCTTCAAGAGTCTGCCAGTTCAGTTCCTTCAGTATGTCTCTGACTATCTCTCATGGATTAAACAAACCTGTCACCATTTGTGCTGGGCTTCCGCAGATTCATTCAATGTTCCATGTTAGTCCTATCTGGTATGGGTGCCGAAAACTTGAGCAGTATTGTTTTGTTTAGTGAAATACACAATTTTACATTTCTGAACATTTAAAGCAAGTTGACAATCTTTGCGCCACTTTGAAATCTTCAAGGTCTGACTGAATATCTATGCAGCATCTTTGAGATGGTAGTTCATTACAGATAAGTGCAGCAGCTGCAAAAAGCCTGATGTTATTAATATTGTGTGGAAGTTCATTAACATACAATATGAACAGTAAGGGTCTCAACACACATCCCTGGGGTATTTCCAAAGCAAGAAGTCCTCAGTCCAGTCACAAATTTCACTTGGTAGCCCTTATGGTCATACTTTTAACGATAAGCGTAGGTTTGGTACCGAGTCAAATGCTTTTTGAAAATCTTAAATATTGCATTCACCTGACTGCCCCAATCCAAAGCTTCCAGTATTTGGAGTCCATGCTGGTTGGTATGGAGGAGGTCATTCTGTTCAAGATATTCATTATGATTATGTTAGAGCTCAGAATATGTTATGAGATTCTGGAACAAATCAATGTCAAAGATATTGGACGGTAGTTTTATGGATCACTTCTACTACCCATCTTGTACATGGATGTGATCTGTGCCATTTTCCAAGAACTGGCATGGTTTTTTGTTTGAGGGATCTGTGATAGATTATAGTTAGAAGAGGGACTAACTCAGCCACAAATTCTGTATAGAATCTGACAGGGATTTCATCAGGGCCTGGAGCTTCGTTCAGTTGTAACAATTTCAGATGTTTCTCAACACCTCTGACACTAATTGTTCATTCCTCTTTCCAGTGGTACGAGGATGAAATTGAGGCAATTCTCCTGGGTTTTCCTTAGTAAAGGAACATTTGAAAATGGAGTTAAGCATTTCAGCTTTTGCTTTGCTACCCATAATTTCAGTTCCTGTGTCATTCAGTAGGGAATGGACACTTAACTTTGGTGCCACTAACAGCCTTTACATACGACCAGAATTTCTTTGGGTTCTGTGAAATATAACTTGACAATATTTTCATGTGCTAGTCATTGAAGGCACACATTGCTCTCTTGACAGCCAAACTTATTTCATTCATCATCTCTCTATCCATAGCTGTACACTTTTTCACCTATTATGCATTAATCTCTGATTCTTTAGAAGTCTCTTTAAGTGGTTGTATACCTTGGAGGTTCCCTCCCATTATGAATTGTTCTACTTGGTACATATCTATCCAGTGTGTGGTCAACTTTTCTTTTAAACTTGAGCCAGAGTTCTTCTATATGCTCCTGACCTGTGCTGAAAGTTTAAAGTTCCTCATTGAGATACACTACTGATTTCGCCCCCCCCCCCCCCCCCAGTCCACACACACACACACACACACACACACACACACACACACACACACACACACACACCACACAACCACTGTCTCTGGTTGCCGAGGCCAGTCTGCAAGCAGCTGCACTTGATGGGATAAGCAGTCTGGGTGGTCATGCTCAGGAGGAGGCTGGGGTTGGGAGGGGGGAGGGGTAGCAGGATAGGATGGAGGATGGTAGTGCTGCTTGTGGGAGCATACAGAGATGAGGTGGAAAGAGGATAGGGCAGCTAGGTGCAGTCTGGAGGATAGGTGGAGGTCAACGAGTGGAAGAGGAGAGAAGCAAAAAGATGGTGGCTGAATTGGTGGAATAGGCGGCTGTGTATGCTGGAGTGGGAACAGGAAAGGACAATGACTGATGAACGTTGAGGCCAGCAGGGTTTGAGAACGTAAGATAAATTGCAAGCAGAGTTTCCATTTATGCAACTCAGAAATGCTGATGTTGGTAGGTAGGATCCAGATGACACAGGCTGTGAAGCAGCCATTAAAATGAAGATAATGTTTTCCTTTGTTTTGAAAGCAGAACCTTTCACATGGGCATTTACAGCTCTACTGCAGTGACATGACAAAGAAAAAAGTGTACAAATGTACAGTGTTATTGTAGTTGGTTAGCAACAACTAATGATGTAATTGTGCTTGAAACAGCTTTTGAACATGAATAACATTTAAATGAAAATATGTCTTACTGAAAATTTGTATACTGTGGTTCACTTTCGCGCTCGCGCCTGTGTGTGTGTGTGTGTGTGTGTGTGTGTGTGTGTGTGTGTGTGTGTGTGTGTGTCAATACAGAGAGTATCAGACAGTTTTGTGATTGGATTGAAGAGTTCCTAGTGAATAGAACATAGCATATGCTGTTCATAATGTAGATAGCTCTCCAAATGTAAAAGTTAATTTGGACACACCCCAAAGGAGTGTTAGACGGCCATTATTGTTCACAACATATATCAAATATATATCTACTACCCAATAAGGCAATTCTTCGCAATTACTAAGTATTTATGTGGTTGAATATACATTCTAATATGGGGTACCCGTAGGAATTGTGCCAGCACACAAATTTTGGCTCCATATTGCAACTTCGTACACTTCGAAGGTATGGAAAATAATTTTAATAAATCATATAGAATATGAATGAAAAAGATCTTGGAAAGCTCATCACCAACATGCTTTGAATCTTAGATGATGCATTAATAAATATCCATGTAGATATAGGCAATATATTTTTTTAAAAAGCCAATGTACAGGTTTTCTATTTAAATCATATGCGAGACATAAAATTCTGTGCATTAGACAAATTGTTTATTGCATATGTATTGTTTCTCTGTATATGTAATTTTAAACAAACGTGTACACAACAGTGTGCTGTTTTGTTTTCTTCCTTGCAATTGATTTTAAAAGAAAAGCTGATATTAGAATAGTTGTATTTATGGCTTATCTGCGTACTGTTAGGATGCTACTACACAATCTGATACATGTGAAACCTTTTAATGCTACCTGTTCAAGTATTAAAACTACACAAAATAATGTTATTAAGGCTACTTTCCTCACAGATCCACAGCTGGAAGAGTTTCTCTCTCTCTCTCTCTCTCTCTCTCTCTCTCTCTCTCTCTCTCTCTCTCCCCCCCCCCCCCCCCCCCCTCTCCCCCCTTCACTCTCATATGCCTTGTATACCAATGATCCCAACTGATTTACACGTTCAGTTAAAGCTTTCATAGTTAAAACTGACTGTGAGAAAGAAATGAAACTGCATGTTTTAAGAGCACAGCTTTCTCACAGTTGATTTTAACAGAAAACCTGCACGTTGTTTTAAAAAAATGTGTAGTGTACAATTTTTTAGAATGTTTATTAGAGTGAATTTTCTCATGTTGAGAAATTATGAGGAGTGCTCTGTGTTTTATGTGACAAAACTTTCAGTAGCTAATCTTTAAAGAACATCCAAAAGAGTTTGTATTTATATGTTGGAACCTCACACGAGTGTGTTCGCAAATGACACTGTTGTATATGAGGAAGTTGCAACACTAGAAAATTGTAATGAAATGCTTGGACACCTGCGGATAGTTGACACTTGGTGTAAGGATTGGCAGTTAGAGTAAATGTAACACATTGCATGTAAACAGATAGAAGGCCCATTACTGTATGATTACATGATCACCAAAGAATTTGTGGAAGCTTTCATATCTATTGCATATCTGGGAGTATGCATATGGAGCAATTTACAGTGGAACAACCACATAAAACTGATAGTAGGAAAGACAAACTGATTCATTGGAAAAATCCTGAGGAAGTATGGTCCTCCTGCAAAGGAGGTAGCTAACAAAATGCTCATTCAACCAATACTTGAATAGTGCTCAACAGTTTGGAACCCTTATCAGATAGGATTGTTGAGGAAATAGAGAAGATCCAAAAAGGAGGGGCCACAGGGTTATTTGTAAGTGCAAAAGTGTCATGGAGCTTCTCATCCAACTTCAGTGACAGGTCTACAAGGGACGCACTGTGCTTCGCTGTATGGTTTAATGTTAAAATTCTGAGAGCATATGTTCCTAGAACAGTGAACCAATATATATATATATCACAAAAAGATCACAAAGGTAAAATTAAGAGAGATGTTGGCTCACATGCAAGCTTACTGATGAACGTGCTTCCCAGACACTATTTGCAACTGTAACAGGAAAGTAAGGAAGTGATGCAGGTGTGCGAAGAACCATCTACCATGTCATAAAGTGGCTTGCAGCATATAGATGTAGAACCACCATCCTTGTATTTACTTTAAATGATTTAGGACAATGACAGAGAACCAAAATCTGGCAGACTATCTGGGGATTTCAACTTCTGCCATCCGTAATGAGTCTAATGTCTTACCACATCACAACCTCACTCACTGAACTGATCATGGATCAGTTGACCTCTCGGGTAAAACTGAGCTTTGGTCTTTAGTTTGCTTGTTTTTGTATGAGCAGCAAACATTGTGGTTTTTGAACTGTCTGTTAGTCATTTACAGATAATTTGTGCAGTTTATTGGGAATGGAGCCAGCAGTGAATGTCATGCAACTAAATATTTTATATTCCTCAATCCTGTGTTCAGTTTTGTCCCTGTGGTGTAACTTTCGGTGTGGTCCTGTGGTTTCCATTTGTGAAAGTTAGATGTGAATCATCATAAAGTGATATCATTAATGCTATAACATTCTAGTTTACAAACTGGAAGTTGTTGGTACAGAGGTCTTGAAAAGGTCACAGAATACGCCAACAGGATGGCAGTACTTTTTTTCTTTGTCAGGATATCATCTATTTTGTTGTACATAGCTTACTTCATAGATAATTCTTTGCAGGAACCAGCTTGAAATTTAGTCATGTTATGATGTGAAAATGGATCTGTGTTCTATTGTAGGCCACTTATTTTGAAAAGATTTGTACTAAAATTGGTCTGTAATTAGAGGTTAATAGATTGTGTTTTTACACATGGATATCAATCACTAGTACATATTCAAATCTGCCAGGAATCATCCAGTGTCATAGATTGAATACAAAGACAGCTATCTATCAACTCAGTACAAGGGTTTTGTACTATAAGGCTACCATCATAAGCAGAAGAATGGTACTGTGTAATGCCATCATGATTTTTGTAATCCCTTTAGGGTCTAAAAGTGTTTGCTGGGTAAATGGAACCCAACATACTAGGTAAAAAAAGTGGATTCTTATTAATAGGTGCAATGTTTGCCGGCATTGTAATTAAAAATCAATTAAATTTTGTGGCAATGATTTCATGGTGTCATTATTTCTGCCACAACAATTATCTGAAGGAAAATTCTGTTTGTCTTGCACCAGTTTGGAATGAAGATTCCAGACACACTTTTTTTCTCTAAAAGGATCTATAAATGTTCTTCGGTTGACCAAATTTTGTTCAAAAAAAGAGCCATCAAAACAAATGCAACAGTGTGTTCAAAATAAAAGCTACGTTTTCTCCTTCACTATCCACGCGTTGTCTTTTATACTGGCAAGCATCTTTATTATGCTTTATTCAGCTGCTTTGCAAATCTGACTGCTTTCATTGAGCAATAACTTTAAAATTCCTAACTTTCCATCTTTTTTATGCTTGGCTATCAGTGATTTGATGTGTTGGTTAAATGAAGGAGATTTGAAACTTGAGTTTTTGTGTCAGAAAAATGTACCTTCCACAGTACAGAATAAGTAATGACCAATAATGTGAAGGTTTAACTGAACATATTGAAAATTTTTTGGCATCTGGATGGCACCTGCAGAAAAGAGATCAAAATTAAATTTAAAAATAAATATCTTTTCATGTTGACTTACCAACAGATTTTAGCCATACTTAAAAATTAGTTGTTTTGCTGAGAGTAAATTTTTTCCTCTTTGTTCATTTATTAAGAGAATTGTTTTTTCCTTCAGTTATCTTGGTCTTAATGCTGTTATTTTGTTTTTCAGCGTACACAATGGCAGAACTGAAGTTCACAGGAAATTGCTTGAAAGGATCAAGACCACTACTCTCATTTGATGAAAATTTCACTAAATATCCACATTATGCACTTCTGAAAGAGCTCTTTGTCCAGGTACAATAAAAATTTATTTAGTGGGCCTCATGAAATTCATGGTGACTGGAGAAACATGCTCGATTATAGGAAAAACAATAAACTTTGTTTTGTTGGCTTTTCAGGTAAATTTGCTCCCAACAAGAAACCATCAACAAATTATACACTGCTAATTTCCAGAATTTTTATTGCAGGTTACTGAAACAGTTGACCACATCAATTGTAACTTATTCACTGGATCAAGAAAACTAATTCAATAGAAAGAGATAAAATTTTTAACAAGATATACTGGTATCATGTGAGCACAGTAACATGTAACAGAAAACAGCATTCACACTAGCTTTTGAGCACTAGCTCTTTTTGTAGCAATTATACACGTATTCACACACACAACCACTCATAAACATCTCAATGTACACTTTTGTGGCCATGGCAAGACTAATTATTGATACTTGATTACTGAAACTTGATTACTGAAAGCAGTTACCTGAGCTGATGGTGGGGATGGGGCAGTGAAGGATGAAAGGAAGGTAATGGAAAAGAGATAGGTCTTTGAACAGATAACTGGAAGGTTTTTTAATTCTTTTTATTTACACTTCAAGTTCCGTAGGACCAAATTGCCAAGAGAGTTACATGATTCCCTGCAGAAACTAAATTTTTATTGAATTCGCCACCAATGCTCAGAAAATAATTGTTAAATATTGTACATATATCTGATTTATCAATAACAGAAATATTTTTATTACAAACTGACTTCATATCGTCAACCTTATGCTGCTGACCAGACACTTCCTTCACAACTGACCATGTGGTTTTAATTTTATCCTGTGAATTAGCTATTCTGTTTGCGTACCTCATACTCTTTGCCTTCCGAATAACATTTGTAAGCCCCTTACAATACTTTTTGTAATGGGCTACAGTAGCTTGGTTGTGACTTCTCCTAACATTTTGATATAATTCTCGATTTGTTCTACATGATATCCTTATCCCACTAGTCAGCCACCCGGGCTGCCTTTTACTGCTAGTATCCCATTTAGAATATTCTAATGAAAAGCAACTCTCAAAGAGTATGAGAAATGTGTTAAGGAAAGCATTATATTTTTCATTCATGTTAACAGCACAATAAACAGCCCACCACTCTTGTTCCTTGACATTGGATTAACTTGCGTACATAGTTCGTAATTGTATGTGACATTTGTTTGAGTACAAAATCCTTTTAGTGTTAAAATTTGTGCATCATGGTCTGAAAGGCCTTTCACCCTTTTACTAACATAATACCCATCTAGTAATGAAGAATGAATAAAAATATTGTCTGTGGATGTGCTTCTGTTCCCTTGCGCCCTAGTTGGAAAGAACACTGTCTCCATCAGATCATATGAGTTTAGGAGATCTACCAACATCCTTCTTCTTGCACAGTCATATACAAAATTAATACTCAAGTCACCACAAATAACTAATTTCTGGTACTTCCTACAAAGTGAATCAAGAACCCTCTCTAGCTTGAACGGAAATGCTCTGAAGTCAGAGTTAGGGGACCTATGAACAACAAAAATTAGAAGTTTAGTTTCACTAAATTCAGCTGCCCCTGCACAACATTCAAATATCTGTTCAGTGCAGTGCCATGATAACGTCTATGTACTCTAATGGAATACTGTTTTTTACGTACATAGCCACTCCGTTGCCCCGCAAGGAACTCCTTGAAAAAACAGCCATCTAATCTGTAGCCGAAAAAACAGCCTGCTAATCTGTAGCCTGGTAAAGGAAGCCTCTGAGTTGTCAAATTATTTAAGTGGTGTTCTGATATACCAGTAATTTCAGAGTCAACATCTATAAGCAGTTCACTAAGTTTATCTCTAATACCTCTTATACAGGGTGATTCAAAAAGAATACCACAACTTTAGGAATTTAAAACTCTGCAACGACAAAAGGCAGAGCTAAGCACTATCTGTCGGCGAATTAAGGGAGCTATAAAGTTTCATTTAGTTGTACATTTGTTCGCTTGAGGCGCTGTTGACTAGGCGTCAGCGTCAGTTGTTGCTAAGATGGCGACCGCTCAACAGAAAGCTTTTTGTGTTATTGAGTACGGCAGAAGTGAATCAACGACAGTTGTTCAGCGTGCATTTCAAACGAAGTATGGTGTTAAACCTCCTGATAGGTGGTGTATTAAACGTTGGTATAAACAGTTTACAGAGAATGGGTGTTTGTGCAAAGGGAAAAGTTCTGGACGGCCGAGAACGAGTGATGAAAATGTAGCACGCATCCAGCAAGCAGTAACTGGACTACAGTATCTGGAGATGTTAGAGAATTGGCTGTTCCCTCAGCTCGAACAAGAAGCACAACAATTCATATTTCAGCAGGATGGAGTGCCCCCACATTGGCACTTATCTGTCCGTAACTACCTGAACGTCAACTACCCGAGGCGATGGATCGGCCGCCAGGCAGCCCGTGACAGAGCACTTCATCACTGGCCTCCAAGAAGCCCTGATCTTACCCCCTGCGATTTTTTCTTATGGGGGGTATGTTAAGGATATGGTGTTTTGGCCACCTCTCCCAGCCACCATTGATGATTTGAAACGAGAAATAACAGCAGCTATCCAAACTGTTACGCCTGATATGCTACAGAGAGTGTGGAACGAGTTGGAGTATCGGGTTGATATTGCTCGAGTGTCTGGAGGGGGCCTTATTGAACATCTCTGAACTTGTTTTTGAGTGGAAAAAAAAACCTTTTTAAATACTCTTTGTAATGATGTATAACAGAAGGTTATATTATGTTTCTTTCATTAAATACACATTTTTAAAGTTGTGGTATTCTTCTTGAATCACCCTGTATTTTGATGAAATATTCTTAGTCCTTCTCTACTATGAAATAGGATGTCCTCTGAAGGTGATTCCTTCGTTAGAAAGACTTCCTTAAAATAAGTATACCTGTGAGCTGACTTAAATCTAAAAAAGGTTCAGCTCTAACACCAACTACTACAGGAACTTTTCCACGAGTGATCCTACCACCACCCATTACAATGTCACCTACAAGCTTTGCCAGCCTCCCCTTCCCATACCTATTGAGGTGCAGGCCATGCCTAGTGAAACCTGATCTACTGATAGACTCAACTGGCACCACTGCAGTGTGATCCATGTCCTCTGCCATCAGTGTCTTCTCCAGCACCATGTTAATGCGCCTGATAGCTGCATTAAGATGAGGCCAATCATGACACTGAAACAGTTGCACGAAATGCACATTAGTGCTACCAGTTTGAGTAGCTGTCTTTACCAGGTCACCACCTACATCATATTCCCCGTCCCTGTCAAGACTATTTCCTGCTCCAACCACTATCACTACCTGATCCTCCTTTGTAAAATTCCTACATAACTCCCCTATGCTGTCAGTCACCTGAGCCAACCCTGCACTAGGCTTCACAATGCTGTTGACCTGGTACTCAATCCCAAACACTTCCTGCAACTGCTGACCCACACCTCTACCATGTGAACTACCTAGCACCAGAACCTCCTTCTTTCTGTTAGACTTTGCAGCTGACTTAAGCCTCCTTATTGCTGAAGACTGCTGCATGTTTCCTACACCTACAGCTACAAGAAGCTCCTCTCCACTCAACTCTGACAGTTGGTCAAATCTATTGTATATACACAAAGTACAACTGTCTGAATACCTCCTTCTAGCTGCCTTCTTGCCAGCTGCCAGTTCCCATACCCCAGCACCCTTCACCCTCCTCAGCCTATCTAGTTCCTCCTTTGTGTATTGTAACTGCACCTGAAGGGCACAGATCCCACACTCCTGTTCTTCTATCAACTTATTTCTACTGCAGATTCTGCATTCCCAGGAGAAGATATCGCTATAATGTCCACTGGCTTCCCCATTGCATGCCCCCCAATGAAACTACTTTGAACAAATCCCACAACGTAACCCACTACGCACAAACCTACGACAAAGCCCACACTTCCCACCCATGTAAAATTTTATGGTTACTGAAAAAAACTATACGTCTGCATTGCCTAAGTTCATTTACACCAGTAGAACTATTTACAGAACTAACAATAGCGGTCTCGAAGTTCTCTCTCTACTAAGAAAGCAACAACTTTTATTAATACTACTAAACCACAACTAATACCAATACCAATAAAACTTCACAAAAGTTATTAGCTAAACCCAAATGACCACTGGAACACTCAGCAAAGTTAAAACAGTGAATGAAAATTTACTGAACTATTTCATAGAAACAATAAGAAATGTCAACTGAAAACTAAAGCACAAAATTTACTAAATGACTTCAATGCACAGAAAAAAAAAAAAAAACCACGAGCAAACATTTCCGAAAGTTTATTAAATAGTTACCCCCCATAACCGAGGGTTATGGGGGGGGGGGAATGAGGTTGGGAGGGGAGGGGAGGGGAGATGAGAAAAGATGAAGAGGGAGAAAGGAAGTGGAGAGAGAAGGGAGATGGGTTGATATTGGAGTAGAGGGGATGGAGACTGTTCGCATGGAGGGGGGGGGGGGGGGGGGAGGAAGAAGAGTGATGGGAGAAGGCAATGCATGAGCTGGATGGAGTAGAAGTGGTGTGGAAAGAAGAGACGAAAAAAGCTAGGTGAGACTTTGGGAACAGGTTAGTGGAGGTTTAGGCCAGGGGGAATGTGAGAGTGCAGGATGTGTATGACAGACAATTCCCATCTATGTAGTTCAGAGGACCTTTTGCTTGAAGGAAGTATCCAAGTGGCCCATTTAGTGAAGCAGCTGTTGTAGTCGTTTGTGTTGTTGTGTGCAGCATATTTGGCATCTGGATAGACAACTTTCGTTTTGCTATAATATTGTGGTGGCCATTCATGTAAGCAGCACTGTATTAGGCATGCCCAACTTTCTGCTTGCACCAGGAATTTCCATTATTGTTAGACATTTTATGTTATTGGGCAAATGATCAAAAATTTTTGATGCTCTGTATTGAACTCCTTTCTGAGGTACTGTCAGCTTTAACAGTTGATAATAAAGATCAGTTTTCCTCTAGTGTTGTGGGTATGAACATCACTGTTCTTCTCAAATTGTGATGCATTATTTATGACAAATTTCGTTAGTGAACATATGTATTGTGATGGTGCAGTTAAAAAGTCGAACTCCTTGAAGACGTACCCAGATGACAACTGCAGATGAACACAATGTATTATTCTTACTGCTCACTTTTGTCCAACCAGTACTTTCTTTCTCAGTGATGAACATAAAAGTATAGCCTTCTGTTATAAATCGCCTCATCTGCATATTAGCTACCACATTGTCTTAATTTGTTGGTTTCTTCTCAATTTGCTCCTGTAGACTCGTATAATTTGCTTTTCAATGCTTTTTTATTTTATTCATTTTATATTGTTTCTGTAATAGTATCTGCAACCAATCTTCATATTTTCCTCCTTGGAATTTCCACTATCATACCATCTTTTTGTTTTATGGTAGTTGAAATATCAAGATGAAAGTAATAAACAGCTGTGAGGAGAGGCAACCACTCATATATAGGCAACTAATACATGGGAAATTTTAATTTTTCTACTTTAAATGACCAATGGAAACTCCAGGTAGGAATATCAACATTGTAGGAAAAGATACATCACCATTTACTGTGAAGATGACACATTAAGTTGCAGGCAGGCATAGGTTTCAGTTGCCTGAGATTGCAGTCGTGTGTGTGTGTGTGTGTGTGTGTGTGTGTGTGTGTGTGTGTGTGGGCGGGCGCATGCGCATTTGTCGTCTATTGTTGACGAAGGCCTTACTGGCCGAAAGCTTTATCCGTGAGAGTCTTTTTGTTGTGCCTATCTGCAACTCAGCATCTCCGCTATATGAAATGAAATGTCGATCTTTAAGATCGACCAAAGCGTTCAGATTTTAGCATTCAGGTCTTTGTTACGAAACGTGTTAATTTCACTTTAACAGTAAATCCTAAACTATTATAGATATGGTCAATATTCTAGTTTTATTGGGATCACCGTGAAAATATATGGAGGATGGCAGATTAAAATGACTGTGACTTTATTCCCTGAATTAATACAGAATTAAATAGTTTCCATAAATATATCCCTTTATGGCCAATCTTACGTCCGTCATATTTAACACTGCTACGTCTCCTCACCCCCCACCCCCCCTCCTCCATTCATGAACCATGAACCATGGACCTTGCCCTTGGTGGGGAGGCTTGCTTGCCTCAGCGATATAGATAGCTGTACCATAGGTGCGACCACAACGGAGGGGTATCTGTTGAGAGGCCAGACAAATGTGTGGTTCCTGAAGAGGTTCAGCAGCCTTTCCAGTAGTTGCAGGGGCAACAGTCTGGATGATTGACTGATGTGGCCTTGCAACACTAACCAAAACGGTCTTCTTCTGCTGGTACTGCAAACGGCTGAAAGCAAGGGGAAACTACAGCCGTAATTTTTCCTGAGGGCATGCAGCTTTATTATATGATTAAATGATGATGGCGTCCTCTTGGGTAAAATATTCCGGAGGTAAAATAGCCCCCCCATTCGGATCCCTGGGTGGGGATTACTCAGGAGGACATCGTTATCAGGAGAAAGAAAACTGACGTTCTACGGGTCAGATCGTGGAATGTCAGATCCCTTAATCGGGCAGGTAGTTTAGAAAATTTAAAAAGGGAAATGGATAGGTTAAAGTTAGATATAGTGGGAATTAGTGAAGTTCGGTGGCAGGAGGATCAAGACTTTTGGTCAGGCGAATACAGGGTTATAAATACAAAATCAAATTGGGTTATACAGGAGTAGGTATAATAATGAATAAAAAAATAGGAGTGTGGGTAAGCTACTACAAACAGCATAGTGAACGCATTAATGTGGCCAAGATAGATACGAAGCCCACACCTACTACAGTAGTGCAATTTTATATGCCAACTACCTCTGCAGATGACGAAGAAATTGATGAAATGTATGATGAGATAAAAGAAATTATTCAGATAGTGAAGGGAGACGAAAATTTAATAGTCACGGGTGACTGGAATTTGATAGTAGGGAAACGAAGAGAAGGAAACGTAGTAGGTGAATATGGATTGGGGGTAAGAAATGAAAGAGGAAGCCGCCTGGTAGAATTTTGCACAGAGTACAACTTAATCATTGTTAACACTTGGTTCAAGAATCATAAAAGAAGGTTGTATACCTGGAAGAATCCTGGAGATACTAAAAGGTATCAGATAGATTATATAATGGTAAGACAGAGATTTAGGAACCAGGTTTTAAACTGTAAGACATTTCCAGGGGCAGATGTGGACTCTGACCACAATCTATTGGTTATTAACTGTAGATTAAAACTGAAGAAACTGCAAAAAGGTGGGAATTTAAGGAGGCGAGACCTGGATACATTGAAAGAACCAGAGGTTGTACAGAGTTTCAGGGAGAGCATTAGGGAAGAATTGACAAGAATGGGGAAAAGAAATACAGTAGAAGAAGAATGGGTAGCTTTGAGAGATAAAATAGTGAAAGCAGCAGAGGATCAAGTAATAGTGAAAGCAGCAGAGGATCAAGTAGGTAAAAAGACGAGGGCTAGTAGAAATCCTTGGGAAACAGAAGAGATATTGAATTTAATTGATGAAAGGAGTAAATACAAAAATGCAGTAAATGAAGCAGGCAAAAAGGAATACAAATGTCTCAAAAATGAGATCGACAGGAAGTGCAAAGTGGCTAAGCAGGGTTGGGTAGATGACAAATGTAAGGATGTAGAAGTACGTATCACTAGGGGTAAGATAGATACTGCCTACAGGAAAATTAAACAGACCTTTGGAGAGAACAGAACCACTTGCATGAATATCAAGGCTCAGATGGAAACCCAGTTCTAAGCAAAGAAGGGAAAGCAGAAAGGTGGAAGGAGTATATAGAGGGTCTATGCAAGGGCGATGTTCTTGAGGACAATATCATGGAAATGGAAGAGGATGTAGATGAAGATGAAATGGGAGATATGATACTGCGTGAAGAGTTTGACAGAGCACTGAAAGACCTGAGCAGAAACAAGGCCCCGGGAGTAGACAACATTCCATTAGAACTACTGACAGCATTGGGGGAGCCAGTCCTGACAAAACTCTACCATCTGGTGAGCAATATGTATGAGGCAGGCAAAATACCCTCAGACTTCAAGAAGAATATAATAATTCCAATCCCAAAGAAAGCAGGTGTTGACACATGTGAAAATTACCGAACTATCAGTTTAATAAGTCATGGCTGCAAAATACTAACGCAAGTTCTTTACAGACGAATGGAAAAACTATTAGAAGCCGACCTCGGGGAAGATCAGTTTGGATTCCATAGAAATATTGGAACACGTGAGGCAATACTGGCCCTACAACTTATCTTAGAAGATTGATTAAGGAAAGGCAAATCTATGTTCCTAGCATTTGTAGACTTAGTGAAAGCTTTTGACAATGTTGACTGGAATACTATCAATCAAATTCTGAAGGTGGCAGGAGTAAAATACAGGGAGCGAAAGGCTGTTTACAATTTGTACAGAAACCAGATGGCAGATATGAGAGTTGAGGGACATGAAAGGGAAGCAGTGGTCGGGAAGGGAGTGAGACAGGGTTGTAGCCTATCCCCGTTGTTATTCAATCTAAATATTGAGCAAGCAGTAAAGAAAACACAAGAAAAATTCAGACTAGGAATTAAAATCCATGGGGAAGAAATAAAAACTTTGAGGTTCGACGATGACATTGTAATTCTGTCTGAGACAGCAAAAGACATGGAAGAGCAACTGAATGGAATGGACAGTGTCTTGAAAGGAGGATATAAGATGAACATCAACAAAAGCAAAACGAAGATAATGGAATGTAGTCTAAGTTGGGTGATGCTGAGGGAATTAAAATTAGGAATTGAGACACTTAAAATAGTAAAGGAGTTTTGCTATTTGGGGAGGAAGACAACTAATGATGGTCGAAGTAGAGAGGATATAAAATGTAGACTGTTAATGGCAAGGAAAGCGTTTCTGAAGAAGAGAAATTTGTTAACATCGAGTATCGATTTAAGTGTTAGGAAGTCGTTTCTGAAAGTATTTGTATGGATTGTAGCCATGTATGGAAGTGAATCATGGACGATAAATAGTTTGGACAGGAAGAGAATAGAAGTTTTCAAAATGTAGTTCTACAGAAGAATGCTGAAAATTAGATGGGTAGATCACATAACTAATGAGGAGGTATTGAACAGAATTGGGGAGAAGAGGTATTTGTGGCACAACTTGACTAGAAGAAGGGATCGGTTGGTAGGGCATATTCTGAGGCATCAAGGGATCACCAATTTAGTATTGGAAGGCAGTGTGGAGGGTAAAAATTGTAGAGGGAGACCAGTAGATGAATACAGTAAGCAGATTCAGAAGGATGTTGGCTGCAGTATGTACTGGGAGATGAAGCAGCTTGCACAGGATAGAGTAGCGTGGAGCGCTGCATCAAACCTGTCTCAGGACTGAAGACCACAACAACAACAACGTCTCCTCAGCCACAAATGGCTTCTACTGGGTTTCCCTATGACGTAGGTTCTCATCTGTCACTCCCACACTACAGCACTTCGGCATCAATAGACGCTTGTGAGTTTTCCCATCTCGCGGTGAATCTGCACCCTTTGTGGCACATGGTCCTGGATGACAGGGTTCGTTTCACAATTTTGCGTGATAAATTATATTTGCGTGTGTGGTTTTTTTTAAGCATTTATTCCCCCTCTCCACCCTTTCTTTCTTCTATATGTAATGGACTCGTGTATGTTGGAGGGATGAAAAGATATTCCATTGCAGAATGGATACTACCCATCCCTGTCACTGTGTGTACTTTCTGCTATATTACTTGTCCCATCTCAAGTTCAGCTTGGATAGAAGTGGCCCTTTGTGTGCTGTTCAATAGCATATGAATTCATTTACTTTCATTTGTCCTTAGCCATCCCTGAACAGAAGAGTGTCTTTTTTGCTGTTGTCATAAAACAAAGTTATGCACTTGTCAAATCTTGAGTCTGTTATTTTAAAGTGAATAGTTTTGGATGTGGAAGAAATGAGAATTTGCTTCAGTACATGTGCATTTTCTTTTTTGAATACATGCTAATTCCATTCCTCTAATAGAACTCAGAACTTTCTGTGGCTTGAATATGAATACCTCATAAAACTGAATTTGAGACCACTGTCTCTCTGTGTATTCACTACACTGTATTCACTACACTAATCCTTATACAGACACATAAAGTTTAATAATCTTAATTCTGATTCAACATAAATGTAATGATAGTGACTGGGCACTTTAGGAATCAGTTAGCTTCATTTTTAAACCGTGTCTGGTTTCAATAACTTTTTGTCTTGGTGTTTTCATACCACCTCATGTTTAATAGGAGTCACAGAGTCATAACCTAAAATCATGCGGTTTAATGGCACACTCTCTTCCATGCAGTTGGCTTTTTAAGACTTCCAAAAATCAGTGTAACCATTAATGTAGTTTCCCTTCTAAACCCATGTTTCCAGAGCTCATGTATTGCAAATAATTGCTCTAATTGTTTTTGTGATTAGATCACACATGTAGGCATTTTTGCTTTTTAATGTGTTTTTGTTAAGTCACTTTCTTGGCTGTTTGTCTTTTTGGTACAAATTTTGCAATTGATTTCAAACTAACTTCCCATTGAACTAGAGACTTGAAACTTTCAACATAGCACAGAACTAGATTACAAAGCAATATTAATTCACTTTCGTGTCTGGTGTATGGCGGAAGGGACTTCGTGTAGCAGTGTCACTTTCCCTTTAGCTGTCTTTGTCGCAAATGGTTTGCAGGAAGAACGATTGCTTGTAAGTCTCCGTGTGAGCTCCAGTCTCTCCAGTTTTTACCTCCCTGGTCTTTTTGCAAGATATACTTAGGAGGATATGGGTTGAATCAGGCGAACAGAAAATGAAATATTCCAGAAATCTACCACATATCTCTGTTGTAATCTCATCAAAATGTTCGAAATCGATTGAAAAATTTCACACACACAAGACTAAAAAGCAGAAAATAATTATTTTAGTAAAAAACTTTTTAATACATCACAGGAATAAAGTCCCATACAGATTTGTAGTGCTGTGCAGATAGAACAGAAAATGTGTGCTTCTGAATTTTTAATAACTATTACAATACTTGTAAAATTTAAAACAAAAAATATGGGGTGTATGCAGTAGGTAATTCATGCTTGAATAACTTCCTAAGTCACTGACAGCTTTATTGCACTGCAAATGATATGAATTGTTGTGTTATTTTTCTCAATGACAGCTGCTGTATATACTCCTTACTATATTCTATTGTGTGCACCCCACATTTTTAATTTTAAATTTTACGTGTATTGTCATAGTTATTAAAAATTCACAAGCAAAAATTTTTAGGACTAGGAAGCTGTATGGGACTAAGAGACATTATTTTATGCTTCATACAGTATTATGAAAACGATAGTTGCTACTAACCATACAGTGAAGATGCTGATCGCAGACGGGCACAACAAAAAGATTGTCAGAAAGTGAGCTTTCAGCCAACAAGGCCTTTGTCTGAAGTAGACAACATACACATGCATACTCACGCAAACGCAACACACACACACACACACACACACACACACACACACACATTATGTGTATGAGTTGCATTTGTGTGTGTGGGAGGGAGGGGGGGGGGGAGGTTTCATCGATTTCCGACGAAGGCCTTGTTGGTTGAAAGCTCACTTTGACAGTCTTTTTGTTGTACCTATCTGCAACTCAGCATCTCCGCTACATTGTGAGTAACAACTATCTTTTTCGTAATATTGTTACATTTCATCCTCAATTTTCCATTGTTTTATTTTATGCTTTATAGTCAGTTTTAAAAATGTGTTACATTAAAAAGTTTTTTATTTAAAGAATTATTTTCTATTTATGTTAGAACACATTTCCGAAATGATTGTCCTTGTTTTGGAGACATGTAGAGAACTGTATGTCATCTTTTTATTCCGACACTTTTCCTGTATTTGTTGTTTTCTATTCTGTTACATTTTTTCACATTTCAGTTCATAGAAATGTCTTCATTGTCTGTGTTACCAAAAAAGTTGTGAAAGAAATTCATTTTAGCAACAGAAATTGGCAGTGGTCTGTGCCATACTATGCAGTAGCCTAGTTTTATAAAAATGTGTGCATAGTTAGTTTGGCTGGAGATGTGACATCCTTGCATAGAGAAAGAGGATTTATTTGCCGCAATTTAATATGACTCATTAGTTTGTGTAATCTGAATTTTGTCTCTGTGTCCATTGTGACTATAAAATTCCTTAAATCACGTTGTCTGCAGTAAGGCCTTGTCCTGCGTGAGCGACAGAAGTGAGCGACAGCAAGCGACTTCTGGATACGCAACACTCCAGCGACAAACAGCAGCATTGGGCAAAAAGCTTGGGTGTCCTGTGTGCAAGCAACTATGTTGCGCTACAAGATGGCTACTTAAGATCACCAGACAAATTCTTCAAATACATGTGAATGAGCAGAGGAGCATTAGACTATCTCATCAATAAATTAAATATGATTTTTTTACATGATGAAGAACTTTTAACAGCCAATAAATATGGAGGAATGTCTACTACACGACTAATTACGCTAAATACAAACATAAGTACACAGATTGAGAGCAATACACAACAGTTAGCTGTGATGGAGGGGTAGCGTCTACAGTTTGTGATTAGGTTATAGGAAAAGGTCCTGTGTTCGATTCCGGATCATTCTTATATTTTTACTGACTGACCTACAATTCTGTATACTAAGTTTTCTGTATACTATTTACATTGCATCACTAAGTATATTTTTAAGGTCTTGCTAAAGAACTTGATCTTCACACCTTTCCCAGTATATCACGCACATTCAGTTCTTAATAAATTACCATGAACCATGAAATTTTACAGATATTTGATGTTGCGAACATAATTCATCAGCAGCGAGTGTTAAGGCCAAGTGTTTCAATTACTCTAAATAGTCTGTAAAAGTAAAGTTAGCAAAATTTTTGAAAATAAAGTCAAACATTTTGTGTAATGATTTGTCTAAAAGTATTAAATAAAAAATGTTAGGGAAACGTATGGTGCACCTCATTTTCTGTTCATGATCTCGAGCATCATTCAAAGGCACGTAGAACGTTTCTCTGATCTTCTTATTTCTTTTACAAAAATCATTTCATAAAATATTTGACTGACTTCTTTCATTTTGTAATTTCAAGTTTTATTCAGAAAGCATGATCTTACTGACTCCTCGTTTACCTTCCTACCATACTTGATTCGAAGGAAGCCTTTTTGACATTTAAATACTGCACCAATGTATCTTTTTATGTGCAAAATAGCTAGGTCTTGAACAGATGAAATTTTTGACTCTTCATTTACATAGCTTGGCAGCAGATTTTCGTGAAATATTTCAATTTTTCCTCAGTTTATTAATTAAGTTTTTGTTAATTACTCTGATTACTTTCAAGCATTTAAATATTTTCTGCAAACTAGATCTCCTGCGGTCACTTTGATACCCCGTTTACCTGTGTCTCTCCCTTTGTTGGGCTACGAAAATTTGGACAAAGCCTCATGTTGTAAGTTATAAGGTGTCTTGTTTTGGCTCTGCTTATGTGCTTACAAAAACGTATTGAGTGTTAATCACATTATAAAATAGTCCTTTCTGCATGCTGTCATTTCCAAAATTCGTCGTTTTGATATCTTGAACTGTTTATGAGATATGACTATTTTTACTACCACTTGATTTGTGAAGCACAAGAAAGGTTCGGATGCGCCATGAGCGACCTGTCCGCAGATATAACAACCAATATCTCAAGAATGAAAGGAGATATTGTACTGGTCTCAACTTTAAACACAATTTAGATAAATTGGTTACATTTCGTACGCAATAATTTATGGCCTTAAACGAACTATATGGAAAGTCTACACAATGTGATTTTACCCCTGCAAATTCTTAAAAATTATGTGCAGCCATGTACTCAATTTCGTGCAGCACAGTAACTATGACGAATAACAGAAATAAATTCGGAACTTTATCATTTAAGGATATCAAGCTATAGGTTTTGGAAGAATCAATTTTTTTCACCGAATAGTTTTCGTAAAATCGGATGTTAAGTAACTCATAGTTGCCATCACGTTCGCGCCACTGCTTTGCTGAGAAGACATGTGGCTGTCGCTATCTGTTGTGTGTCCTGCAGCAACAAGATACAAACACATTTGAATTCAAACGTTGCCAGATGCAGCGGGAGACAGGCAGCGACACAGATGTCGCTCACTTAGGACACTTCCGTAACTACACATGCGGTTGTGTTTTGTCACCTGAAGCTGTCGCGTGCTGTTGCTCGCTTCTGTCACTCATGTATATCACGGCCTAGGAGAAAAAAGTTGTTGTTCCGTCCAACACCAATAACAATAATCTTTGTTCTTCTAATCCCTGTCTGCTGTCAGGTGACAAAAATAACAATTTAAATTTCCAAACACTAAAGTCATTACCATCTTTTTAATTTGCATGTATGAGCTCTGCTTCAGTTCATGTTTTAAGTATTCTCTTCATCCTCAAATAAAGATATATAGAAAGAAGAATGTGTTAAGATATGAAAGGGAAAGAATTGGAGAAAGATGTTGCTATGCTTAGTATATTGATGCTGTGAATGCAATAAGTGACATGGGACTTCGTGCATAATAGTTGCTATTGTCTATGATTTTATGACGGAGGACATTTTGTGATGTATGACCGTCCATTATAACATGGAGTCTTTTGGAGGCAACTGTTCGTGAGCAAGTAGTTTTCTGTTGTGTGGTCTCCACAAAAGGCACGAGTTTATCGTAATAATGTTGTGTGGCTGATTTGCACGAGTGGATTCTGTTAGGAGTTGCTTGATGTTTGATAGGTACTTGAAGTTGGGAGAAGAGGGACGGCAGGGGGGTGTGGGGGGGCAAGAGCTCTTTTGGGCCATGGACCATTGTACAGAAATGAGTAATGACATTTTTGTGATGTAGAAGCAAAGTGGGTTGTAAGGACTTCTCTGGACAAGGGATGCAGTTAACTTGTGTGATTTTAGCATGTCTACCCATGGATAGTGAACATGAAATGTGATCCAAGGAATGTGAGAGAATTGTGTTCTTATTTGTCATTCATTCAGCTGCAGATTTTTTCTCCGATCATCTTCAATGCTAGGGTCACTTAAGAAAAAATTCAACATCCAGGCAGCCACGTGTCTGGCATTGTGAAACTGGAATCATCTCAATCATACAAAAAGTGTCTTCCTGTTTGAAACTAGCAAAAATTTGTACAGAAACAGGATAAAAAGATGTTTCTATTATGTATGTCTAAGGAAAATATTACCTATAATACAGAATCTTGTAGATATGATCCCAAATACAGGTATTTCTGTTATGTAATCTACTGAGTGATGTGGACCACAGTTTTTGCATCATTCCATTGAAATATTTTGTAGTTGTTGTATGGTCCTTAGTACCATCTGTTAGGAGCAGAACATGTCATGCAATGTGTACATGATACTGAGTTAAATTACTGCATTTAATTTCATGATATTGTATTGGCTGAGTTTACAGTTTTAAGACTTGTATGTACTAATTTTTAGGTATTCGGGACTCCAAACAAACATCCAAGAAGTCAGCCATTCATTGACCATGTCTTCACGTTCTCTGTGCTTGACAATCGAATATGGTTTAGAAATTTTCAGATTCTCTCTGAAGATGGTGCTCTTACTGAAATAGGTATGTACAAGTTGCTTAAAATGTAACAAGTGTGTGTTGATATTTGAATTAATTCTGTAAAACAAGATACGAAGTATTATTCCAGACTGAGAATATTATGAGCAGTAGCACATTGTAGACTGAGAAATGAGTATATTCTGGTAGGTATACAAGCTTTTAATAGCTAATGAGATAGATAACTTTCCACTGAGCACTTAACTTCACTAAATGTTATGACATTATGTGACATCAGATGTGTTAATTCCAGAATTGCTGTAATAGTAGTGACATAACAGTGCTAAAGAATTGAAAACTATTTTAGCATATTATAGAAGAAATGTTGCTTGTTTCAATATTTAAAAATAAATTCCTCAGTATAACCTGAGTACAATGAAGTTGGGGTGTACACATGTTTTGCTTGTTATAAATTTCATTACACTAATTTATGCATATGTTAGATCTGGATCAAGGGAAGGTGTGAGGCAATTGAGAGAGTATAAGGTGCAGGATGAGAAGATGGTGGGAAGATAATGGAAGATGTGACAGAGAGGAAGACATTTGCTTTTCAGTGCCAATAACACAATAGGAGTTGAAGGAAAAAAAGTGAAATTTCCTAACGTGACAGTGATTGTATTTGGGAGGGGAGGTAAATACAGCATTTTAGCAGGGAAGGAATAGTGTGGAAAATGGCAGAAGAAGAAAAGTGAGGCTAGGGAAAGAGGGGGGGGGGTGAGGCTTCACAAGAACAGATCATATGGTGGAAGTACAGTTCCCACCATATGTGGTGAAGAAGATATTCTTTCTCTGAAGGGAAAGAGTAAAGCAAAGCAGGTTAAAACTGAGCTTGAACTAAAAAATAAGACATTTTGAAAGGACTGAGGTGTGTGTAGGAATAATGTATTTGGATGAGTGATTGATAATAATGCTACACTTCTGGGTAAGGTTTTTGGGGAACGTAGTGTTTTGTGGGGAATGAGATGTGGGAGCTGTAGTAGATCAGCAAGGGAGGTTTTGGGGGTAAAAGGGGCTAGAGAGGATGTGGTGGATAGATAGAGGGAGTCCCAGGCGCAAAAAAAGTGCAAGTGGCTGAGGTACCATCTTCAGATTATGTTCAAGAAGGTAATCCACCTATTGGAGGACAACAGTCTATTTGAGAACTGGGTGGTAGGAAATTATTGACAAAGGGTGGATGGATTTTGCAAGTGGAGCAAAATCAGCAAATTATTCTCTGTGATGCAGTGGTGTGATGATCTAGAGACAGAGTTGTGAGGTATACGGATTTTGGAATCAGAAAAGTGTTTGTATGAAAGGATGGATGGCAGTCAGAGATGTTGTTGTGGTCTTCAGTCCAGAGATTGGTTTGATGCAGCTCTCCATGCTACTCTATCCTGTGCAAGCTTCTTCATCTCCTAGTACCTACTGCAACCTACATCCTTCTGAATCTGCTTAGTGTATTCATCTCTTGGTCTCCCTCTACGATTTTTACCCTCCACGCTGCCCTCCAACGCTAAATTGGTGATCCCTTGATGCCTCAGAACATGTCCTACCAGCCGATCCCTTCTTCTAGTCAAGTTGTGCCACAAACTCCTCTTCTCCCCTATTCTATTCAATACCTCCTCATTAGTTATGTGATCTACCCATCTAATCTTCAGCATTCTTCTGTAGCACCACATTTCGAAAGCTTCTATTCTCTACTTGTCCAAACTATTAATTGTCCATGTTTCACTTCCATACATGGCTACACTCCATACAAATACTTTCAGAAACAACTTCCTGACACTTAAATACTTGATGTTAACAAATTCCTCTTCTTCAGAAATGCTTGCCTTGCCATTGCCAGTCTACATTTTATATCCTCCCCAAATAGCAAAACTCATTTACTACTTTAAGTGTCTCATTTCCTAATCTAATTCCCTCAGCATCACCCGATTTAATTAGACTACATTCGATTATCTTCGTTTTGCTTTTGTTGATGTTCATCTTATATCCTCCTTTCAAGACACTGTCCATTCCATTCAGCTGCTCTTCCAGGTCCTTTGCTGTCTCTGACAGAATTACAATGTCATCGGCGAACCTCAATGTTTTTATTTCTTCTCCGTGGATTTTAATTCCTACTCTGACTTTTTCTTTCGTTTCCTTTACTGCTTGCTCAATATACAGATTGAATAGCAACAGTGAGAGGCTACAACCCTGTCTCACTCCCTTCCCAACCACTGCTTCCCTTTCATGTCCCTCGGCTCTTATAACTGCCATCTGGTTTCTGTAAAAATTGTAAATAGCCTTTCGCTCCCTGTATTTTACCCCTGCCACCTTCAGAATTTGAGAGAGAGTATTCCAATCAACATTGTCAAAAACTTTCTCTAAGTCTACAAATGCTAGAAATGTAGGTTTGCCTTTCCTTAATCTAGCTTCTAAAATAAGTCGTAGGGTCAGTATTGCCTCACGTGTTCCAACATTTCTACAGAATTGAAACTGATCTTCCCCGAGATCGGCTTCTACCAGTTTTTCCATTCGACTGTAACGAATTCGCATTAGTATTTTGCAGCCGTGACTTATTGAACTGTGTAACGTTGTTACTTCAATTTGCTATGAAAGCGGTACTGATAGACAATAAAAGCAGGTTAAAGCTGTGAGCTGTCTGGGGAAGTTAACCTTGCATTACTGAGCAACTGTTTCACCAGGTATCCAGTCTAGCTTACCAAATTCCCAACCAGACTAACTTTAATTATAATCTTTTAATAGTCATACGACAACCGGTGATACGTATACAAAAAAGAGAATTTAAATAAAAAGAAATAAATCAGTTTATATTTGGAAATTTATTTTAACATTGATCATTGAAATTTCAGCATATTAAACTCAATTCATAACTAAGCTGGTGCCGTATTTAGGATTGTGAAAATGAGAGATTGTAATCTTACGGAGCACATCAAATATGGAGCCAAGATTGGGAGACTGCATACAACACTGCATTCATAAAATAACACACGAAGAACGTTGAAACATATGCAAGAGGAAATTAACCACAACCAACCGATTCAATTTTCACCAAAAGAAGATACGTTCGTAGCACAATCCAGTCCATCATGTAATTACCACACACTGGTATACTAAATTCATACTAACTCTGTGAAATCTTCCCGAAAAGAATAGCTGAGGGCTACTTTGATGATTACACCACATGCATCATGTGGTCAACTTGGTTTACACAAAGAGTGTAACTCCACAATAATTTTGATAATTAAAATAAATTAGATCGAAAAGCAGTTTACAAAAGAAAAACCTCGAACTGGTTACTATCGTCTTACTATTAACATGATGGGTCAAACAGTTATATAAGCACGTGGTAATGGTCTCACCAAGTACACCCCACGTGGGTTGAACATAAAGAAAAGTTGCTATATTGAAAAATATTGTCAAGACGAGACGTTATAATCACACAAGCATTCGCATTTAAGATTGATGATCTTAGTTAGAGTTACTGATCAACACGTGGTTCCACTATACTCACAAAGTAGTGACAAAGCAACTACCGGAAGATATTCTGAACTTCACACGCGAATTACACTGCGTTGCAATTTACGATAACATTAGATATTTTGGAGATAAACCTGAAATAAAGGTGGTTAAATTTTTAGTTAGGCTGAACTTAAGAAATCCATTGTCCTACGGACTTAGCAGACACGCGCTTAGCCGGAGATCTTACCACTTCAGACGCTCGCCTGACAGACTGACCTGCGCTCCTACCGAGCGTGCTTCCCAGATACGAATGGAAGTGGCCAGAGAGACAGCTTCCTATGCCAACATGACAAGGGACGGACAGAAACATGCTAAGAATGGAAACCTCTCTGCTTTTAGAAAGTGTAGCTACCTGTTCCGACGTTGGTCCTACTGTTCTCTAGCAGACAGGCTTGTCTGCTACCCTCAAGCATGCAACTAGAAACACATTTGCTCATTCATCCTCTCACACAGAAGGGAAGGGGGATGACAGTATCTTATCATATACCGTATATAAAAGAAAGTGGATGTAGGTTCCGTATGAGACTGTGAACATGAATTAAATATAAACTGTGTTTTAAAGTGTAGTAGTGTGACAGATCGTTCTTGTTTATGTGTAAAAGTAACACGTTTCACTGCTCAGTGTCCTCCCAGATAGTCAGAAATACCACAGTAAATTTATAACAGGAATTAATGCCGTAAATGACAACAGATTTAAGAAATTAACATGAAAGGAATCCAACAGAGACCTTTCAACTGATAGATAATTCTCACATCTGTCAACACTTTCTTTGGGATTGGAATTATTATATTCTTCTTGAAGTCTGAGGGTATTTTGCCTGCCTCATACATCTTGCTCACCAGATGGTAGAGTTTTGTCAGGACTGGCTTCCCCGATGCTGTCAGTAGCTCTAATGGAATGTTGTCTACTCCGGGGGCCTTGTTTCTGCTCAGGTCTTTCAGTGCTCTGTCAAACTCTTCACGCAGTATCATATCTCCCATTTCATCTTCATCTACATCCTCTTCCATTTCCATAATATTGTCCTCAACTACATCACCCTTGTATAGGCCCTCTATATACTCCTTCCACCTTTCTGCTTTCCCTTCTTTGCTTAGAACTGGGTTTCCATCTGAGCCTTGATATTCATGCTAGTGGTTCTTTTCTCTCCAAAGGTCTGTTTAATTTTCCTGTAGGCAGTATCTATCTTACCCCTAGTGATACGTACTTCTACATCCTTACATTTGTCATCTACCCAACCCTGCTTAGCCACTTTGCACTTCCTGTCGATCTCATTTTTGAGATATTTGTATTCCTTTTTGCCTGCTTCATTTACTGCATTGTTGTATTTACTCCTTTCATCAATTAAATTCAATATCTCTTCTGTTTCCCAAGGATTTCTACTAGCCCTCGTCTTTTTACCTACTTGATCCTCTGCTGCTTTCACTATTACTTGATCCTCTGCTGCTTTCACTATTTCATCTCTCAAAGCTACCCATTCTTCTTCTACTGTATTTCTTTTCCCCATTCTTGTCAATTCTTCCCTAATGCTCTCCCTGAAACTCTGTACAACCTCTGGTTCTTTCAATGTATCCAGGTCTCGCCTCCTTAAATTCCCACCTTTTTGCAGTTTCTTCAGTTTTAATCTACAGTTAATAACCAATAGATTGTGGTCAGAGTCCACATCTGCCCCTGGAAAAGTCTTACAATTTAAAACCTAGTTCCTAAATTTCTGTCTTACCATTATATAATCTGACACCTTCCAGTATCTATATGCTTTTTCCATGTACACAACCTTCTTTTTTGATTCTTGAACCAAGTGTTAGCAATGATTAAGTTGTGCTCTGTGCAAAATTCTACCAGGCGGCTTCCTCTTTCATTTCTTACCCCCAATCCATATTCACCTACTACGTTTCCTTCTCTTCCTTTCCCTACTATCAAATTCCAGTCACCCGTGACTATTAAATTTTCGTCTTCCTTCACTATCTGAATAATTTCTTTTGTCTCATCATACATTTCATCAATTTCTTCGTCATCTGCAGAGGTAGTTGGCATATAAAATTGCACTACTGTAGTAGGTGTGGGCTCTCTTGGCCACATTAACGCGTTCACTATGCTGTTTGTAGTAGCTTACCCACACTCCTATTTTTTTATTCATTATTAAACCTACTCCTGCATAACCCAATTTGATTTTGTATTTATAACCCTGTATTCACCTGACCAAAAGTCTTGATCCTCCTGCCACTGAACTTCACTAATTCCCACTATATCTAACTTTAACCTATCCATTTCCCTTTTTAAATTTTTTGTGATTAGGAGAGCGGATGTTGCACTATGGTAACTCTACTTGTAATAGGCCAGCACAACAGCTGTCATTCATACTGCAGGACCTAGGTGACTGGTGTGCATCTGGGAAGCAGATTTGATGGGGGAAGGGGGGGGGGGAAGTAGAGAAATAAGAAGTAACGAAGAACAGATGATTGAATTATAGATAAGGAAAGAAAGACACCTACAAAGCTGTGATAAAATTAGGTGCAGGGATGAGAGAGAACGAACTGGAATATGTTGTTGTTGTTGTTGTTGTTGTGGTCTTCAGTCCTGAGACTGGTTTGATGCAGTTCTCCATGCTACTCTATCCTGTGCAAGCTTCTTCATCTCCCAGTACCTACTGCAACCAACATCCTTCTGAATCTGCTTAGTGTATTCATCTCTTGGTCTCCCTCTACGATTTTTACCCTCCACGCTGCCCTCCAATGCTAAATTTGTGATCCCTTGATGCCTCAAAACATGTCCTACCAACCGATCCCTTCTTCTAGTCAAGTTGTGCCACAAACTTCTCTTCTCCCCAATCCTATTCAATACCGCCTCATTAGTTACGTGATCTACCCATCTTATCTTCAGCATTCTTCTGTAGCACCACATTTCGAAAGCTTCTATTCTCTTCTTGTCCAAACTAGTTATCGTCCATGTTTCACTTCCATACATGGCTACACTCCATACAAATACTTTCAGAAACGACTTCCTGACACTTAAATCTATACTCGATGTTAACAAATTTCTCTTCTTGAGAAACGCTTTCCTTGCCATTGCCAGTCTACATTTTATATCCTCTCTACTTCGACCATCATCAGTTATTTTACTCCCTAAATAGCAAAACTCCTTTACTACTTTAAGTGTCTCATTTCCTAATCTAATACCCTCAACATCACCCGACTTAATTCGACTACATTCCATTATCCTCGTTTTGCTTTTGTTGATGTTCATCTTATATCCTCCCTTCAAGACACCATCCATTCTGTTAAACTGCTCTTCCAAGTCCTTTGCTGTCTCTGACAGAATTACAATGTCATCGGCGAACCTCAAAGTTTTTACTTCTTCTCCATGAATTTTAATACCTACTCCGAATTTTTCTTTTGTTTCCTTTACTGCTTGCTCAATATACAGATTGAATAACATCGGGGAGAGGCTACAACCCTGTCTCACTCCTTTCCCAACCACTGCTTCCCTTTCATGCCCCTCGACTCTTATAACTGCCATCTGGTTTCTGTACAAATTGTAAATAGCCTTTCGCTCCCTGTATTTTACCCCTGCCTTCAGAATTTGAAAGAGAGTATTCCAGTTAACATTGTCAAAAGCTTTCTCTAAGTCTACAAATGCTAGAAACGTAGGTTTGCCTTTTCTTAATCTTTCTTCTAAGATAAGTCGTAAGGTTAGTATTGCCTCACGTGTTCCAACATTTCTACGGAATCCAAACTGATCTTCCCCGAGGTCCGCTTCTACCAGTTTTTCCATTCGTCTGTAAAGAATTCGCGTTAGTATTTTGCAGCTGTGACTTATTAAACTGATAGTTCGGTAATTTTCACATCTGTCAACACCTGCTTTCTTTGGTATTGGAATTATTATATTCTTCTTGAAGTCTGTGGGTATTTCGCCTGTCTCATACATCTTGCTCACCAGATGGTAGAGTTTTGTCATGACTGGCTCTCCCAAGGCCATCAGTAGTTCTAATGGAATGTTGTCTACTCCCGGGGCCTTGTTTCGACTCAGGTCTTTCAGTGCTCTGTCAAACTCTTCACGCAGTATCTTATCTCCCATTTCATCTTCATCTACATCCTCTTCCATTTCCATTATATTGTCCTCAAGTACATCGCCCTTGTATAAACCCTCTATATACTCCTTCCACCTTTCTGCCTTCCCTTCTTTGCTTAGAACTGGGTTGCCATCTGCGCTCTTGATATTCATACAAGTGGTTCTCTTCTCTCCAAAGGTGTCTTTAATTTTCCTGTAGGCAGTATCTATCTTACCCCTAGTGAGACAAGCCTCTACATCCTTACATTTGTCCTCTAGCCATCCCTGCTTAGCCATTTTGCACTTTCTGTCGATCTCATTTTTAAGACGTTTGTATTCCCTTCTGCCTGCTTCATTTACTGCATTTTTATATTTTCTCCTTTCATCAATTAAATTCAATATTTCTTCTGTTACCCAAGGATTTCTATTAGCCCTCGTCTTTTTACCTACTTGATCCTCTGCTGCCTTCACTACTTCATCCCTCAGAGCTACCCATTCTTCTTCTACTGTATTTCTTTCCCCCATTCCTGTCAATTGTTCCCTTATGCTCTCCCTGAAACTCTCTACAACCTCTGGTTCTTTCAGTTTATCCAAGTCCCATCTCCTTAAATTCCCACCTTTTTGCAGTTTCTTCAGTTTCAATCTGCAGTTCATAACCAATAGATTGTGGTCAGAATCCACATCTGCCCCTGGAAATGTCTTACAATTTAAAACCCGGTTCCTAAATCTCTGTCTTACCATTATATAATCTATCTGATACCTATTAGTATCTCCAGGATTCTTCCAGGTAACTGGAATATATATTACAATAATGGTGATTCCAGGAATAAACCAAAAGTCAGGAAGGGCAGCCACACAACTTTTGAGCTAGCGTTATTTTTCTAGTTTTAAACACAAACTCGCATCATTGTTTTCATTCATGATTGTATTGCAACTTGGGAAAGTAGAACATGTCTGTCGTACTACAGTGTCGCTTTGTAAACTGAAGCAGAAAATAAGTACCGTCAAATGGGGTTATTTTGGACACGGGGGTGAATTCAGACAGTATGGCTTATTTGCTCTTTGCCACTGCATAGAAACAAAGAGTTACTTATTTTAACGTCCGTGCGCCAGTTATTTTAAGCGCAAGGTTGCATTTATCACTTCCCACAACTTTTATTTTACGTCAATTGTTTCCCTAGGTGAATAATTGATGAACAATCTCAATGTTAAAAATCCATGCTTTATCATAAAATGGAAATTTTCTATTGTTGCACCGAGCGGGAAGTTATTGTAACCGTAATTGTCGATGCGCTCAGTAGCTAACAGCATTGAGACAATTTCTGTACAAGTTTGTCAAGTTTCTTATGCAAGGTTATAAAATAACGACGGTTTTTGTAAAACTGTATACTGTGTGGGGCGATTTCGGACAATGCCAAGAACGTATAAGAGCAGGAGAGGTGCCAAAGTACAGTGTAATTATGACCCCTAACTTTGAGATAAAGCTGTTCGTGATATTCAGAGTGGTAAATTATCGTACAGAAAAGCATGAGATTTGTATGGTATATCTAAATCAACCCTACAAAATAAAGTGCAGAAAGCAAATCCGAAAAAAAGGGAGGACAGCCAGTGCTAAATAAAGAAGAAGAAGAAGAAGAAATGTTGAAGCAATGTATCTTGAGGGCTGCATATTGGGGATTTCCCTTCACTAAATTGTATATTAGATATTTAGTTAAAGGCTACCTTGTTAAATCTGGCCGAAAAGAGAAGAAATTTCATAATAATTTTCCAGGAGAAGAATGGGTGCATTTATTCCTCAAACGACAGAAGATCGTTCTGTTTGCTTAAGCGGAAATATTAAACGAGCTCGTGCAGAACTTATCTGTAATATATAAAATTCATTATATCATTCCATATCACTTATTCATAACAAAGGGCTACCTTAAAATGTGTAAAATGTCACCAAAATCAAATAAAAAGCATGTTGAATTTTAAAAAAGGCAGTAACTGCCCGAATTTGCCCTCTACATACTGTAACTTCGGACAGTCCATGGGGTGAATTCAGTCACTTTAAGTGCCTCAGATAAATATACCTACACATACACTTTCTGGTTCTGGGATATTTTATTCGTTACACATATACCCTACCACTTCCATAACAATCAAAATAATGACAAAATCATCCTGTTTGACGGTACCAAGATGGGAAGAGGGTAACTAGACGGAAATTGATGGTCATCATAGCCTAGAATAAAAGAAACAAAACCACTTTTTTGTTCCCATCTGTATTATATGTGCATTATTTGTATTATTTGAGCTTTGTCACAAATGATATCTCGTAGGTTGCATTGTGTCCTGACTTTAGCATTCTTGTTCCCCTCCCATTAGTAATTCATCAGCATTTATGAAAGAGAAAGAGAGAAATGAATAATCATGTAATGCCATATATCTCTTTCTTTCTTTCTTTCCCCTGTTTAGATGGGGCAAAGATACTTTAGTTGGAATCACACCAGGATTTTGCCTTGTATCACTTAATTTTATATTGGCTTCTAAATTAACTTGTGTGCTGGTTTTGAGTACATGGGTTTCAGTAGTTAATTTAACTGAATCTTATTTCTTTACAGTAAGAGGGGAATTTTTCTCAATTACAAATATACAGGTATCTATTATTTTAGGTAATGATTAGATGAATTTAAGTTCTGTATGGTGTGTCTTTTGGTCATTATTTGCAGCTATTTTCATATGATAAATGTTTTCTTGTTAACTTTTTTCATGTCTACAAAATAAGTTTATGTTAAGACAGTATCCCAAAAGTTTGTTGTGGCCTGCAAATGAGTGTAAGTGTGCAGGCTTGTGCAGATAACAATATGAAGGTGTTTTGTGGTTTTTGCATTGTCATGTTATCCATTTTTTATTTTATTTTATTTTTTTATTTTTTTGTTAAATATTTAACATTTAGTATCAAGTTTTGAAGAGGGGACACTCATTAGATATCTTGATAGAAAAATTTGTATTCTTTCAGTAGAAAGTACATATAAATCTATTTGCTTATGTAATTCTTAATTTTCTTGTTTTAATTGTTGTTTAAACAGAAGTAGGGAATTTTATAGGTCATATCTTTTTTTAGGACCACGATTTGTGTTGAATCCTGTCAAGATATTTGGTTCAAGTTTTGGTGGGCAGACACTGTGGGAGAATGCCTCGTATATTTCTCCTGCTAAGGTACGTTTTCTATACTTTGACTTCTGTTGGTGCTGGTATTCTGTTGATTGTGTCCTTTTTTTTTTAATTTGCTTGCCAGTACCTTTTCAGTGATTCCTTTGTTCTGCAAATGGTGCTTTCAACTACATTAAAATATATTTTTCTCTGATTACACTGTAAGTCACTGTACAGTGTGCCTGAGAAATCCCTAAGTGTATAGTCAAAACGGTATATTATATATTCGAGTACTTACATACACTGAAGAGCCAAAGAAACTGGTACATCTGCCTAATACCATTTAGGGCCCCCACAAGCACCCAGAAGTGCTGCAACACAACATGCATGGACTCAACTAATATCTGAAGTAGTGCTGGAGAGAATTGACACCATGAATCCTGCAGGGCTGTCTGTAAATCCATAAGAATACCAGGGGGTGGAGATCTCTCCAGAACAGCATATTGCAAGGCATCCCAGACATACTCAATAATGTTCTTGTCTGGAGAGTTTGGTGGCCAGCAGAAGTGTTTAAACTCAGAAGAGTGTTCCTGGAGCCACTCTGTAGCAATACTGGATGTGTTGGTGTCACATTGTACTGCTGGAATAGCCCAAGTCCGTAGGACACAAGGAACATGAATGGATTCAGGTGATGTCAGAGACGTATCTAGACATATCACGGGTCCCATATCACTCCAGCTGCACGCATCCTACACCATTACAGAGCCTCCACCAACTTGAACAGTCCCTTGCTGACACGCAGGGTCCATGGATTCATGAGGATGTCTCCATACCCTTACAAGTCCATCTGTTAATACAATTTGAAACAAGACTCATCCGACCTGGCAACATGTTTCCAGTCATCAACAGTCCATTGTCAGTGTTGATGGGCCCCAAGCGAGGCATAAAGCTTTGTGTCGTGGAGTCATCAAGGGTACACGAGTGGACCTTTGGCTAGCTCGGAGATGCTGTGTCTCAACGCCCTTGCACCGATTATAACACCACATTCATATTCACTCACATCTTGATAACTTGCCATCGTAGCAGCAGTAACTGATCTAACAACTGCACCAGACACTTGTAGTCTTATATGGGCATTGCTGGTCACAGTCCTGTATTCTGCCTGTTTACGTATCTCTGTATTTGAATACGCATGCCTATACCAGTTTCTTTGGCACATCAGTGTATAAAAACCACATATCCAACCAATCATTTTAGTTCTTTTTACTTTTATTTGTGTCTATTGGCAGTACTACACATTTCACCCCATAAAGTCACTTTTATGACAAAGTGTGAATACCTGCTAAGTTAGTAATCATTTTTTAAAGAATAATCGTGAAATTTTTAAAAATTGAGACAGGGTTAATGAAACTGGCACACCAGCAGTAAAATGTTTAGCCAGCACGGTACAGCTAGGCAAAAGTTGTGTATAATCTGTCACATGGAACTCATAAGAAATTGGTTTCCTCAGGTTTATCTGCTGAAGATATGCAGATGGAAATGTATGAAAATTATAAGAGCAATTTTATGTTCTCTTGGAGCTTCTCCTCTTAAAATTCATAGAGTCGGTAAACGCGATATAAACACAATTTCAAAAGCACAAACTTTAATAAGCAAACAAATAACTGCTAGTGGTTTGAACTGTGATGAGTTACATCAGCAAGCAGCTTCAGGTAAACAAGAGTGTATGGATTACCTGATGGTATTCAGCTATTGTCAAACGTAAAAGAAGAACTTCACATATCTACTCGTGTTTCGAAAATTCAGATTTTCAAGGGTGCCAAGGAGTTGGTCCATTAACGCTTTGGAGACCAGCCCCTTAGGAAAATCTCAGTTCTAGGAAACTGTGCCTTTATTTAAAGTGTTACTGGCACATATGTAATTGATATATCTTCAAAAGATCAAGCTTCAAGATCTGTTTTTCATATTTACTTTGGTTCTTTGATAAATTACAAATTTTAAAATAATGATGACAGAAAGTATAATTATCCTTAAAAAAAAGTGAGTTATTGAGAATTTTTTTCCTCTTGAGCTTCCAAAATTTTTTGCTCACTCAACAAACAGCACAATTGCAGAACAGGGCGAAACCTAATAAGTACACGCATGGTATTACATCAGTGCGGTCATATTTGTGAGAGCAGCTATTACGTTGGCTAATGTTTCTTTAGAGATAATTCTAGAAATTGACAACAAAAGGCAGCACCAGTCAAGGGACAGGTAGTGAGACGTATGTACAGGGTTCTAATATGCAATGCGTCCAGTTTTCAATGGTAAGTGACTCGTCGATGAAATTGCAGCCTGACCTACACTCAGGCTTGGTCTACAAAGTGTTAGAAATTCACAGAATGAGGAGGATGCTTAAAAGAGTTAGAAAGTTGAAAAGTGATTTTAGCATGGTTAGTTCAGTAGCTTTCAAATAAATTGTGAGATCTTACAACAAGGTGCATAGACTTCACTGGATAATTGTAGACTTCCTGGGGGGGGGGGGGGGGGGGGGGAAGGCATTCATAGAAATTTAATATTCTGTAAAGAAAGTAATGTTATTCCAAGTAGTGGTCACTGCATGGATTGTATGTCACTTTTGTGATAGGTTGTTTATTTTTGCAGCAAATTTTCAGTCTACTTCAGCCCCCACATGTCTCAAAAACTATAAATCCAAAAGTGATAAAACTTGTAGCAGTTATAAACAAGCTTTGTAATCAAATTAAGTGGAGAGATCTAGATTCTCAAACCTGGAAAAAATTTGTCATGACAAAGTTTGACACTTTTGAGTGTTACCAAACATAATGAACCAGATGCCATCAAACTTAAAATAAAGAAGTTCAAATTTGGGCAAAATTTTTGAAATATCACCATACCAGTTTTGTCATTCTTCATTTAAAAGACTGCTACTCACAAAGCTAATGAGATTGGCTAAAATTTTGCAGCTTCTCCTGTAATCATTTAGCCAGCTTGCACACACAATCTGAGATGGATCAGTGGCGAACATCTCTAAAATTGGACTACATCACTTGAAGTAACCCAATACAAAGTTTCTGAGTATGGAAATCCAAGTAAAACTGATAATTAGGATTACAAATGAAGTCCTACACTTAATCATAATGTTTTAGTTAAGGATCTATTTTTTTATGAAGTATGTGTTCTTAAAACCCAGAGAATCTTGTTATATTTTATTGTTAGTGTTTTGAAGTCCATTGGCTGTAATAAATGCAATAATAAACACAGCAGGCAACACTGCAGTGATGTAATATGAAGGTTTCCACAACCAATGTCAGTCTCATTAAAATTCTTCTGCAGATACTGTTGTGTGTGATCATATAAAATACTTAGAGCCCATCTTAGATTAGCACAGAGAATATGCTCAGAAATCACCATGAATTAGGATCATATTTGACTGACATAATTTTGTGAATCAAGTTAAGTTCACAATCTAGTAACATTACAAAACAACAGATTTAGTTTTGCACAAATAGAAGTTGAAAATAAGTAAATCATAAATATGATGTTACCACAGAAAATGGCAAATGAATGTGTCACTCCTGTGCTGCTAAAGTTTGAAATAATGTTTTGATTTATAGGATTGGTTATTAGCAATATAAGTCTTCTGCTTGTTTTCTCCATCTGTACAACACAAAACATCCAAATGTTCTGTAGGTTCGGATAGCATTACTACACAGTTCATTGAGTATCTGACTACCAAACATGCTTAAACTGTTATGAAAATGCACACACATTCACCAGATATTGTGAGCTCATGTAAATCAATTACAGAAGCGATATTTATCAGCCAGCTCATAAGCACTGCTTGCAACTGGGACTATGGTCGTAAAGACCTGCAGTTCGATCCCGGGTCAGTTCTCAGTTTTTCTTTATTTATTAATTTATTTATTTTTCAAGTACCACTTCTACATCTCTGGTCATGTTTGTTAATGTAAAAATTGTGAGTTGTATTGTGATTTGGAGTCCATGTTGTACTAAAGGTACCCACATATCTCTGAATAGGACTATGCTCAGTAAATCATTTTGGTGGTGAAACCGAACTTCATGTTGATGACAGCTGTACCAAATTGTGCAGTGCAAATATACAGGGTGTTTCTGTAAGAGTGTGTAAAAATTTAATAGGGCATAGAGGATACTCCACTGAATAATTTGAGGTAAGGAACCTAGGGTCACGGAAGCCAGCTTAAGGAGATAATAGGAATAAAATCACATTACTGTGTACTTTTTTATGTACATTAGTTAACTGCAAATACCATCGTTAACACAATGAACACCCCATTTGTACTGTGTTGTACAAAATGTGCTGAAACTGTAATGTCAGTGCAAGCATGACATTGGCGAACAAAAGTCTGACGCACCCTGACAAATATCCCTGGTATGTTTCGAATCACATCACAGGCAGCTACAATTCTGCCTACTAATTCCCTCTCCATATCCACTGGGGTCTCATACACAAGTGACTTTATATATATCCCCAAAGGAAATAATCAAGGTGATTGCAGGCCATGGAATAGGTCCTCTCCTTCCAAACCAGTGACCAGAAAAACTGTATCAGTACTTCTCCATTATATTGTACTGTACTTCTCTGAATAGCACTGAGTAATGAATGGGTCTGTTGTTGATTCATAGCACATTCTGTCACGAGACAAAGTAAATACGACACAACAGAGCCACCTTATGGACAAGTAAAGTAAACAAAGCCTGCATTATGACTTACTAGTATTCAGACTCATCCTCCTTGCGTCCTTGCTGGAAATAAAGAATGTACATGTAAATAAACAGCACAGTAAGAATATGTGTAAACTTGTATGTGTATGAGCTGTATATAAGCTGCAAAACAGTGATGCTAGACAAAGCGGTAGACAAGTTTATTTCCATGTCTCCTTAAGCTGGCTTCGCCAACGTCAGGTTCTGTACCTCAAATTGTTCAGTGGCACATTCTCTATATCCTGTTACATTTTTGTATACTCTTACAGAAACACCCTGTATGCTTTTGCCGCTCTCTGTGCTTATAATTTGTTTTTTTGTGAAATAACAGTGGCTTTAAAACTTGAGAAGTAATGAAACTTTCATCACACAGAAAGCCACCTAAATCTGTTGTCAACCCGTTTATGCTTATTTTCACCGCCTTCAGCAAACAGCTGAAATCCGTAAGCAAAGCAGCTGTCGTCTATAGTCAAATCAGCTGCACCATCCAACTACTAATGACAGGATACAATGTATAATGTATGATACTTGTTATGAAGATAATTATGACAGCATTACATTTTATGACCACACTGCATGATTGTGCCACATGCTGTTTCCCTAGCGTTCTAGGCTGCTGTGGTGAGCAGCATTCAATGTTCGAGAGCATTAGACGCCAATTCTCAATCATTTCTTTTTGTGTACTTTACAGAAATCTGACAATTTCAATGTTTTTTGGTTGTGAGGAGTTTCTTGAAGTTGAAGTTTTTTCTGCTTGTTTTCCTCTGCCTGTACAACACAAAAACTGCAGTAATAAATACCATGTATCTATGATTTATGATTTACATCTGTGGTTGAATAACGATAATCACGATGTGGTTGAAGCACGATAATCACGATGTGGCTGATACAGCGATGTTGCCAAGTTTGTATTGTGGTAATTTAGATCAACACTGAACCTTGTTCAGTTAACCCAAGTTGACAAAATAGCGAGTGTGGAACTGGGTTTATTTTCTGAACTAGGGCCAAAGTTGATCTGCAGTCAGTTACATTTATACAGTTGGCTCTTAACAAGGTAACATAGCTGATCTTTTGGCCATGTTGCACTGGCTTTTGTCAGGGTCTGGACTAATCAACAATATATAAACACTCACTCACCAGCTAACTAGTCTGTGCTATAAGGAAGGACTGAAACATCAGTTGTTTTAGTATTTTGCTTATTAAGAATTTTATAAGATGATGCACAGTATGCCCAGAAGGATTTTAATCAGACCACTACACTAAGGGACTTGTGAGCAAACATTGATTAATTTGAGGTAGAATTCCACGTATTTTAGATTGCTCAGCATTTTTAAATTACAGTGAAGCTTATTTTTATTTGATTATTATTGGCCTCTGTGCTTAACATTATTTTCCCCCCTTAATACCACCCAAGCTTTGAAATCCCATAGCGTGTTTTTATAATACCACCATCATTCCTGCCCTTAAAAACCTTTTTTAAATGTTTATAGGATGTTGATGTAAACATGCGTATTAAAACACTTCTCTGTTTACAGTACCGTCAGCAAATAGCCAAAGCTGCATCAGGGAAGTACATAAATCGAATTCAGCAGAAAGTGGCATATGAAAAAACAAAGCCTAAAGAATCATACAAGTTAGACGAGACAGATGATATATTCCATGGCGATCCCATAGAAAAAGCAGCCGAAATTGCAAGCAAAGAAGGAAAAGCATTGAAACTGAAAGCAAAAGTAAGGAGTCATAAACTTGATAAGAAAAAGAGGTTACTTAAAAAGAATCTGAAGAAAAAGAAGAAGAAGAACAGGACAGCTGAAAATGTACAATAATAATTTAAAATTTGTTCATGTGACACCTGAAATGATCTTATTGCAGATGTTATGAGTTATATGGATGTGTTATGTATATATAAGTAAAACTGTTGGAAGAAATAAGATATTGCAGTATTTGTAATATTTTTTTCTTAACCCTTATGCTTATAATTTTTTGTGAAATATCCAGAAGATGCTGTGGAAAATAAATTTGCTTAGTCACAAAATTTTCAGGTTTACTAATATCATGAAACTAAATATCTTCACCACAGCTTATGAACTGAAATGTACATAAGTGGAAATGATTATTTTAAACTTGTAAACTGGTCCACTTTCATTAAGTGTCAAAAAATTCTACAGAGTGTTTGTATTAATTTCATAGATAAGAAAATTTAACATCCGGATTCATTTTTCTCTGTGACAAATTTCTGAATAAACTTCTTAACAAAAGTAGGACACAGTTTGCATGTCAAATGCCTTTCATATTAGGCAGTGACATGAAGAGACATTTGAGAAATCATTTCTCTTCTACATATTAAGGTGTTAGATTGCTGGCATGAACCATGCCGTAGTCTCTGTAACAGCACTTTCCTGTGAAGACCAACATACCCATTCAGCTAAGAACATCCACAAAAAGTAAGAGAAGTGGGAATATCACTTTGCAGTGAAGTGACAGGAAACCTGAAACCACAGCAAGTGGGATTGCAATTACTTCGTAAGAATTACAGCAGAAGGCCACAGGAAGAATTGGAGTATCACGGTGACACCAAAATTTTAAATGTAGTGAAGGAAGTCAGAAAATGAATGTCTTTGACTAAAACTATTGCACTCACCTGTAAAAGACAAGGAGATTGTGGGAACTGTCTTATTAACGCCCAAGTACAGTGCACAACATTCATACCTGAAAGTCTGGATTAACAGACTTGGAAAACGAGCAAGAGTACTATCTGCTTCTCAAAGGGGAAAGGATTCAGAAGTTGGAGGCAACAAAGTTTTGTCTTTAAGTGGAAGTGAAGAATTTTTAAGTTACAACAGCTTTAAACATACACAACATTCTTTACATTATTCCTGGTAAAGTCAGTCAAAAAGATAGCTTTATAGATTATGTGTTCTCGCATTTGCCTGTCTACTGTTTCAGCTAATAATTTGTGCACTTCCCTCAATAAATTTCATAGGTATTCTTATTGTTCCTAAAGCAATAAGTAGAGATTGAAGTGTCTATAAATGCCTTTTTTTCACAGCTGTTTTCATGTGTCTTTGTGTCAGTCTAGAAATAATTTTAAAACACATTTATTCTATGCAAAAAAGTTGGAGATACTTATCTCCAGTGCGTGCGGAAGCTTTGCATTTCACTGCTTTATCTTGTTAAGTTTAAAAACTCTGAAATTCCTGATGTCAAGTCCTGCCAAATCTAAGCAGTTCTTAGCACACAACAATATGTTAGTTTCCCCAATGCCGTTACCTTCACAGAAAAAATTATAAACCCACAAACTACGAGTATAAAAATTGACTGCAGTCATTTCAAAACCAAATCTAAATTTACTCAGTACTTAGTTGTAGTTCTCACTCACACTATATTGCACTGTCCCTGTTCCACAAAGGCATTGTTATTCATGAGAAAGTTCATTACATATGGTGCCAAGCATATTTTATGTTGCACGTGGAAGAACAAGCTAAAAGTCTCACTGCTAACAGCAGTAGACAAAAAAAGTAACTGGTCTGTTAAATCCACAATTCTACTAACAGCTAACTTTATATGCATGGTGGTCTACGCACAGTACTGTTTTGAGACATACCATTGTACTTTACAGAGCTCTAGGTGGCACATATTTTAGGTTCAGAGGCTATTGCCCCCCCCCCCCCCCCCCCCCGCCCCTCCCACCGAGAAACATAACTTACCCAAGTTGTCTTACCTTCTAGAAACATAGGGTCATTCAACTATTGATTGTTTAATAGTAGCACACACTTGTACAAGCCAGTCAGCAGAAAATCTGGTTCTTCCACTGATCAGCCAACCTCAGGTCTTGTTACAGTTAACTTGTTCCAAAATTTAAGAGAAACAAATTAATATCAAACTGCCCCTATCTGCTGTTTTGTGAAGGAAAATAGTCAAATCCTTTTGTCAGAGACAAAATTGGTTGTTTTACAATCAGCATTCACACCAGTTCCAGTACTTACTACACAGTTGCATAATATTTATTTGCATACATTCACACCATTTTGTTTTTTAGTCATCAGTCTCCTGACAGGTTTGATGCAGCCTGCCCCGAATTCCTCTCCTGTGCCAACCTCTTCATCTCAGAGTTGCACTTGCAACATATGTCCCCAATTATGTGGTGGATGTATTCGAGTCACTGTCTTCCTCTAGAGTTTTTGCCCTCTACAGCTCCCTCTAGCACCATGGAAGTCATTCCCTGATGTTTTAACAGGTGTTCTACCATCATGTCCCTTCTCCTTGTCAGTGTTTCCCACATATTCCTTTCCTCTCTGATTCTGCATAGAACCTCCTCATTTCTTACCTTATCAGTCTACCTGACTCTCAACATTCGTCTGTAGCACATCTTAAATGCTTCGATTCTCTTTTGTTCCGATGTTTACTATTAGTAGTCTTCTCTTAGCATGGAATGCCCTTTTTGCCAGTGCTAATCTGCTTTTGGTCTTCTCCTTGCTCCATCTGTCATAGGATATTTTGCTGCCTAGGTAGCAGAAGTCTTCAACATCTACTTTGTGACCATGAATCCTGATGTTAAGTTTCTCGCTGTTCTCGTTTCTGCTACTCATCATTACTTTTGTCTATTCTATATTCATTAGGTTGTTCATACCATTCAACATATCATGTAATTCTTCTTCACTTTCACTTAGGATAGCAATGTTATCAGCGAACCGTATCATTGATATTCTTTCACCTTGAATCTTAATTCCACTCATGGATCTTTCTTTTATTTCCATCCTTTTCATTGATGTAGAGATTTAACAGTAGAGGGGGAAAGACTACATCCCTGTCTTACACCCTCTTTAATCCAAGTGCTTCATTCTTGGTTTTTCACTCGTATTACTTCCTCTTGACTCTTGTGCATATGGTATATCACCTATCTCTCCCTATACTTCACATCTGTTTTTCTCAGAATTTCAAATGTCATGCCCCATTTTACATTGTTGGAACACTTTTTGTAGGTTGACAGGTCCTATGAATGTATCTTGATTTCTCTTTAGTCGTGCTTCTGTTATCAACTGCAATGTGAGAATTGCCTTTCTGGTGCCTTTACCGCCCCGATAGCTGAGTGGTGAGTGTGACGGATTGCCGTCCTATGGGGCTCAGGTTCGATTTCCGGCTGGGTCGGGGATCTTCTCTGCTCAGTGACTGGGTGTTGTGTTGTCTTCATCACTTCATCCCCATCCGGCGCACAGGTCACCCAATGTGGCCTCGAATGTAATAAGACCTCCACCAAGGCGGCCGGACCTGCTCCATAAGGGGCCTCCCGGCCAATGACACCAAACGCTCATTTCACTTTTACCTTTCCAAAAACCGAACTGACCATCATCTAACACATCCTCAATTTTCTTTTCCATTCCTCTGTATATTATTCTTGTCAGTAACTTGGATGCATGTGCTGTTCAGCTGATTGTGTGATAATTCTCACAATAGTAAGCTCATGGAGTCGTAAATACCAGAGCTCAGTGTGTTTTTGTCAGTATCACCTTAAGATGGCCAGACGACTCTGTGCCGAAATATCGTGACAGGAAGTTACAAACATCCAGCAGTTCTCCCGAAATATTGTGGAACATCATGTATCTCGGGAAAGTTTTAAATCTCACTTGTCACTGCTTAATCTAATGTAGGTGCTGCTCAGATCCCTCTCTTGTAACGTTGTTGGTCTACAGAAATTGTGGCCCTAATATTGTAACCATACCAGATACACAATCGTGTACTTTGCCAGAATGTTTACAAACAACTTCTGCAGCCACTGCTGCTGCAAGTGATGAGGTAGATCACCTAGTGCTCTTACAAAAGCAGCTTAATCAAATGGCATTTGACAAATTAGAGTTACAGGGACAGCTTGAGGAAGCTTTATGTGAGCCCTGCCGTGAAACCCGACAGGTGTCAATACAGACTGTTGCAAGCTCTTCCAAAGCTGCTGCCGTGGATCCTATCATGTATGTGCCAGATGTTACCAGTACTCCCCTGCAGTTAATTTTGCACCTTCATTTTCTGGAAATCCAGGTGACAGTGTCACCATGCTCCTCCAAAATGTCTGTGATGTAGGGCAAACGTGTTCCTGGCCTAATACCTTTCTTTTAAATGTAACCAAATTAAAACTTTTGATGCATGCACATATTTAGAGTCAGTCGATGTGTTGTGTTACGCAATCCCTTTTGATGATATAGTCAAGGAGTTAAGAGTGCTACTCCGATAAGAGAGGTCTTAGCTACTACCATGAACAATTGTCTATACTCCAACAAAAAAATTGGTGAAATTTTTGAGGCATTTGCTGACTAGATACGAGTGGTACCCTGTTGAACATACACTCTGGGAAGGGAGAATGCCCGTAATGAGATATTAATTGAAGATCCATGTTAAGAACTATTGGCATATTTATAAGGGGAATTAAGCCACAAACTGGGAGTGAAGTGAAAGTAGCTTCCCCAACCTACCTGCCCAAAGCAGTTAGATTAGCCTTGCTGCACAAAGAAGCAGGACGGTTTGCAGCCTCTGCGTGCACTAATGAAGCACAACATGAAAACTAAATCACACAGTCAAGCGTTGTCGTGCTCCATGTTGCTCAAATTATCACACAATTGGACACAACATTGACAAATGACCCCAAAATCGACGGCGAAGTTACCCACAAAGGGGTGCACTACAAAATAGGAGGAGAAATGAATGGTTACAGAGGGGCAACAGGAGATGGGGAAACGAGCAAGTGGTGGGCCCTGCCACTCACCCTCACCACTGTAAAAAATTGTGAACCCAATACAGGAGACACCTCAGATGTGGCAAACTTAGCTGTAGGTGATAAGCTCCGAGAGGAAGACTGTCAGGATATTTATCAACACTGGAGCTCAGATTAGCGTTTTATTTGTTGGACATACTGATAAGGGCATGCTTAAATTGCCACATTTCAACATAAGTAGATTGGGTGAAAAGTAATTATTTCTGCAGGAACTTGTCAGTAAAAAGCACATTGATAGAAAATCATACAATTTGATGCATAATTAGTAATTAAGGGCAGATGGGATTTTTATGTCATCCTGTGAAAGGATTCCCTGACCTGTTACCAGGCGGTGATAGACTATAAGATGCCAACTGTTCGATGCTACGCACTGTTTTGACAATAAGCACATGCTGCAGTCACGAGGGACTTGTTGGGTGGGGCCTCCCACACAGACTCCAACACCTGGGCATTAAGAACTACCACACCTGTTAGAATCACTGGAAGAATGGGAGAAGTCCTCTGGATCAATGTAAAGACTGGATATCGCCAAGATTGGACTTCCTGGTTGACCCACTCGCCCATAATGATGATCTCGATCGATTGCAGATCCATGTCAAAAGGGGTTTAACTACACCAGAAGTACTAGGAAAGAAATTTCGAGTACTGGTGTGAGTTAACAATTCTGGGCAACTGGAGATAGAAATTCCATGTGTAACTATGTTAGCAAGTGGTACGGGAGTATTACAAGCAGAGAATCAGCCAGAAGCAGTTTAAGAGAAAGGTAAAGAAACAGTTACCAACGAGGAAGGTTTGTACGTCACCCCTTTGCTAAGAAATCAATTAAGGGAGAAGTTGGCACATTTGCGAGAGTCAGAGCAGAATCTTTCATATCCAGTTTTGGAGGAATATGTGTGGTTATTTGAGAAAAGGCAGTACTTGCCAGCAACTGACCTTGTGCAACATGAAATTCCAATGGGAGATGCTAGACCAATCGCTCAGAAACCATATAGATTACCAAATCATTTACAATCTGTTGTTGAAGGAACTATTCAATAGTAGCTCGCTGCAGAGATAATTCAACCTTCTGCAAGCACATAGTCATCCCCAGTGGTTGTCATTCCCAACAAAATCATCTGTGTTTCAATATGAGTGCAATAAACAGTCATTACCCCTGATACTACCCTCTACCCAGTATCCACAAAACATTGGACTAATTAGGGAATTGTAAGTATTTTACCGCCCTTGACATACACGGTGATTACCACAAGATTGACCCAAAATTGATTTTGTGGTTCCAACTGGATGATATGAGTTTCTTCATGTGCCTTGTGGTCAAAAGAATGTGCCTGCCACTTTTCAAAGGTTTGCTGACTTACTATTGGGAGGTTTGTAGCCTACTGTGTGTCTCATGTATCTGGATGACATAATAATTTTTTCAAGGACAGTTGAGGAACGCACAGAGAGACTGATGAGTGTGTTGTCTAGGTTGCAAAATATACACCTTAGTTTGAAGATAGAGAAGCGTTCATTTGTTAAGTCACAGATCCAGTACCTGGGACATATTATTGGTACAGATGGAGTTAAGCAAAACCTTAGGTTGATAGAAGCTGTAGACAGCTTTCCAGTACCTACAAACATTAAAGAGTTGCAATTGTTTCTGGGATTAGCAAATTATTATTGCCATTTTGTGGAGGATTATGCTATGATAGTCAAGCCATTGACAAAGTTGTTAAAGAAGGGTGTTAAATGTGAGTGGACAGAGGAATGTGGTATTTCTATGGGAAAAATTAAAAATCTTATAACAAGTTCACCTTTGTTAATCTACCCAGATTTTGAAAAACCATTTATTCTTTCCACAGATGCATCTGATTATGCTGCGGGTGCAGTTCTTTCCCAGGAATACGATGTTACGCCTCTAGGCAGATAAATTCAGTTGAGATTAATAATAGCACTACCGAGAAAGAGCTCTTAGCCGTTATGTTTGGAGTTAATATTTAAATACTATCTTTCTGCTGTGGTCACTGACTGCCGTTCTTGTTTGGATGTTAAGTTTAAAGGACCCCAGTAGTTACTTAACTCAATGGGCGTTGAAGTTAGCGGAGTATTTTCACATAGTACATCACAAACACGGCTGTCTCCACCAAAATCCAGATGGGTTAAGCCACAAAGTTAGAATTGTTCAGACAGACCATGCTTCAATAGAGGAGTTAAAGAAAGCACAAGAATGTAGAATGTCACCAGTACACATCTCATCCAGAGTTTATCACTAAAGACAGTATTCCATATTGCAAGACACCCTTGGGTAACAGAGTGGTAATACCTAAAGAATTACAGCAGTGCATTTATGGCACAATGTCATAACAGTTTGCAGGTCTGCCATAATGGGCAATGTGCCCCAAATGCTGGGATAGCCTCTCACTTTTGACAGAAAGGCAGACAAAGACTGGAATAAATATGTTGCTTATGTCGCTTCGGCATATAACAGCTGTATGCACATATGGACTGGGTATTCTCCCTACAACGCAGTCTATGGAAGGCCATGAACTCTCAGTGTGAACTCAGTAAACTCCAACCTGGAGTAGATATGAGTGAAGTAAAAGTATCGGCCCTGTGCCTCAAGTCAATTTGGAAATAAGTTGAGTAGAGTAATGACAAAAGTACTCAAAGACAGGGGCTATACTCCCATGGTATAAACCCATTGATCTTCTATTGCTCCTAACTCCTATAGTTAGGAAAGGAAGAACAAAGAAGTTCACATCTCGGTGTATGAGGGCCCATATCCTATTTTATGGGTGACCTCTCCAGTAAATGAGAAATTCAGTTGTCTGATCGCACTGTAATAGTTAATTTTGACCAGTTTTAACTGTATTATGGCCAGCTGTGCTGCCACCAGCGGCAGTGCTTACTCCTTTCTCAAAAGTTGAATTGACAAGTGAAGGTGTTACTACAAAAAAAAAAAAAAAAAAAGAAGCAGGATAAGCTGTTGGCGGCCTGTCCTCGCTATGCTCTGAGAAATGGGTGCCCATATGCTCACTTGTAAACTGTGTTGGTCGGACAGAACTATTAGCAACAAATAAGGAACACAGTCCCTGTGGATACTATAAGAAGATGCTTGCACTACTCTAAGGCAACAGTTGTGCCCTTCTATATTATAAGTTATAGTCTTAAGAATCAGCAACTAGAGCAGAGAAATATGGCAAATGTAATGTCGGAGAGAGTAAATGCTTACGGTGGTGATCCACTAAGCAGTAAAAGCTGCTCCAATTGTGGCAAAGTTGTGCCAGTCACTGAGATGTAATGTGAAGGTGCTAATAGGTCTATTGACACACTTAACTACTGAGCTGAACAGGTTAGTTGTGCCTACCATCTACTACTTAAATTGTGCGCAACAAACTTTTGTGCTAAAAGAAATAGATTCTTATGAGCTTTAATGCATTTCGCCATTTGACTGAACTGTTGAAAGTCATCTACATCTACATCTACATCTATACTCCGCGAGCCACCTTACGGTGTGTGGCGGAGGGTACTTATTGTACCACTATCTGATCCCCCCTTCCCTGTTCCATTCACGAATTGTGCGTGGGAAGAACGACTGCTTGTAAGTCTCCGTATTTGCTCTAATTTCTCGGATCTTTTCGTTGTGATCATTACGCGAGATATATGTGGGCGGTAGTAATATGTTGCCCATCTCTTCCCGGAATGTGCTCTCTCGTAATTTCGATAATAAACCTCTCCGTATTGCGTAACGCCTTTCTTGAAGTGTCCGCCACTGGAGCTTGTTCAGCATCTCCGTAACGCTCTCGCGCTGACTAAATGTCCCCATGACGAATCGCGCTGCTTTTCGCTGGATCATGTCTATCTCTTCTATTAATCCAACCTGGTAAGGGTCCCATACTGATGAGCAATACTCAAGAATCGGACGAACAAGCGTTTTGTAAGCTACTTCTTTCGTCGATGAGTCACATTTTCTTAGAATTCTTCCTATGAATCTCAACCTGGCGCCTGCTTTTCCCACTATTTGTTTTATGTGATCATTTCACTTCAGATCGCTCCGGATAGTAACTCCTAAGTATTTTACGGTCGTTACCGCTTCCAATGATTTACCACCTATGGCATAATCGTACTGGAATGGATTTCTGCCCCTATGTATGCGCATTATATTACATTTATCTACGTTTAGGGAAAGCTGCCAGCTGTCGCACCATTCATTAATCCTCTGCAGGTCTTCCTGGAGTACGTACGAGTCTTCTGATGTTGCTACTTTCTTGTAGACAACCGTGTCATCTGCAAATAGCCTCACGGAGCTACCGATGTTGTCAACTAAGTCATTTATGTATATTGTAAACAATAAAGGTCCTATCACGCTTCCTTGCGGTACTCCCGAAATTACCTCTACATCTGCAGATTTTGAACCGTTAAGAATGACATGTTGTGTTCTTTCTTCTAGGAAATCCTGAATCCAATCACAAACCTGGTCCGATATTCCGTAAGCACGTATTTTTTTCACTAAACGTAAGTGCGGAACCGTATCAAATGCCTTCCTGAAGTCCAGGAATACGGCATCAATCTGCTCGCCAGTGTCTACGGCACTGTGAATTTCTTGGGCAAATAGGGCGAGCTGGGTTTCACATGATCTCTGTTTGCGGAATCCATGTTGGTTATGATGAAGGAGATTTGTATTATCTAAGAACGTCATAATACGAGAACACAAAACATGTTCCATTATTCTACAACAGATTGACGTAAGTGAAATAGGCCTATAATTATTCGCATCTGATTTATGACCCTTCTTGAAAATGGGAACGACCTGTGCTTTCTTCCAGTCGCTAGGTACTTTACGTTCTTCCAGAGATCTACGATAAATTGCTGATAGAAAGGGGGCAAGTTCTTTAGCATAATCACTGTAGAATCTTACGGGTATCTCGTCTGGTCCGGATGCTTTTCCGCTACTAAGTGATAGTAGTTGTTTTTCAATTCCGATATCGTTTATTTCAATATTTTCCATTTTGGCGTCCGTGCGACGGCTGAAGTCAGGGACCGTGTTACGATTTTCCGCAGTGAAACAGTTTCGGAACACTGAATTCAGTATTTCTGCCTTTCTTCGGTCGTCCTCTGTTTCGGTGCCATCGTGGTCAACGAGTGACTGAATAGGGGATTTAGATCCGCTTACCGATTTTACATATGACCAAAACTTTTTAGGGTTCTTGTTTAGATTGTTTGCCAATGTTTTATGTTCGAATTCGTTGAATGCTTCTCTCATTGCTCTCTTTACGCTCTTTTTCGCTTCGTTCAGCTTTTCCTTATCAGCTATGATTCGACTACTCTTAAACCTATGATGAAGCTTTCTTTGTTTCCGTAGTACCTTTCGTACATGATTGTTATACCACGGTGGATCTTTCCCCTCGCTTTGGACCTTAGTCGGTACGAACTTATCTAAGGCGTACTGGACGATGTTTCTGAATTTTTTCCATTTTTGTTCCACATCCTCTTCCTCAGAAATGAACGTTTGATGGTGGTCACTCAGATATTCTGCGATTTGTGCCCTATCACTCTTGTTAAGCAAATAGATTTTCCTTCCTTTCTTGGCATTTCTTATTACACTTGTAGTCATTGATGCAACCACTGACTTATGATCACTGATACCCTCTTCTACATTCACGGAGTCGAAAAGTTCCGGTCTATTTGTTGCTATGAGGTCTAAAACGTTAGCTTCACGAGTTGGTTCTCTAACTATCTGCTCGAAGTAATTCTCGGACAAGGCAGTCAGGATAATGTCACAAGAGTCTCTGTCCCTGGCTCCAGTTCTGATTGTGTGACTATCCCATTCTATACCTGGTAGATTGAAGTCTCCCCCTATTACAATAGTATGATCACGAAACTTCTTCACGACGTTATGCAGGTTCTCTCTGAGGCGCTCAACTACTACGGTTGCTGATGCAGGTGGCCTATAGAAGCATCCGACTATCATATCTGACCCACCTTTGATACTTAACTTGACCCAGATTATTTCACATTCGCATTCGCTAATAACTTCACTGGATATTATTGAATTCTTTACTGCTATAAATACTCCTCCACCATTGGCGTTTATCCTATCCTTGCGGTATATATTCCATTCTGTGTCTAGGATTTCGTTACTGTTCACTTCCGGTTTTAACCAACTTTCCGTTCCTAATACTATATGCGCACTATTTCCTTCAATAAGAGATACTAATTCAGGAACCTTGCCCTGGATACTCCTGCAGTTTACCAATATTACGTTAACTTTTCCTGTTTTTGGTCTCTGAGGACGGACGTTCTTTATCAATGATGATAATGTTCTCTCTGGTAAGCCGTCAGGTATTTTATCGTTTCGCCCAAGGGGGGGTCCCTCTAACCTAAAAAACCCCCGTGTGCACGCCACACGTACTCTGCTACCCTAGTAGCTGCTTCCGGTGTGTAGTGCACGCCTGACCTGTCTAGGGGGGCCCTACAGTTCTCCACCCAATAACGGAGGTCGATGAATTTGCAACCATTATAGTCGCAGAGTCGTCTGAGCCTCTGGTTTAGACCCTCCACACGGCTCCAAACCAGAGGACCGCGATCGACTCTGGGCACTATGCTGCAGATATTAAGCTCAGCTTGCACTCCGCGTGCGATGCTGGTTGTCTTCACCAAATCAGCCAGCCGCCGGAAGGAACCAAGGATGGCCTCAGAACCCAAGCGGCAGGCGTCATTCGTTCCGACATGTGCTACTATCTGCAGCCGGTCACACCCAGTGCGTTCAATAGCTGCCGGAAGGGCCTCCTCCACATTACGGACGAGACCCCCCGGCAAGCACACCGAGTGCACACTGGCATTCTTCCCCGACCTACCCGCTATTTTCCTGAGGGGCTCCATAACCCGCCTAACGTTGGAGCTCCCTATAACTAATAGGCCCGCCCTCTGTGACTGTCGGGACCTTGCCGGAGAATCGGCCACTGGCCCAACAGGCGAGGCATCCTGTGGTGGCTCGGAAACAATGTCATCACCACTAGGAAGCACCCCGTACCTGTTGGAAAGGGGTAAGGCAGCCGCCACGCGGCCAGATCCCACCTTCGCCTTTCGGCCAGGCACGCGCGAGCCCACCACTGTCCGCCATTCACCCTGGAGTGATGGCTGACCGGTAAGATGCTCACTGCCGGAAGACGCAGCGACATCAGGGGTTCCATGTGATTCCAAGGCCACCGAAGTAGGCATAGGTCTCACCACAGTTGCCCCAACGCCACTACGAGCCGACGCCTGCGCCTCGAGCTCGATGAGCCTAACAGACAAAGCCTCCACCTGTCCCCGAAGAGTGGCCAATTCTCCTTGCGTCCGCTCACAACAACCACAGTCCCTACACATGACTATGTTTACCCTGGGTTAGTATAAGATCTCATGATAAGACATGTATTGAGCATAGTTAATTTCCAGAACATATGTAAACTGAGCATAGATGTAAAAAATTGGAAGGGCTCTTAAATGCTTACTGCTAGCTAATTTCACAGAAACATACACATCATAGAAAACTTTACTTGAATGTCAGTACACATAAGGAATGCGAGTTAATTTGCACTAGAGAATTTATCATCAGAAACACTTACAGGGCTTATGGGTATCACAATACCATTAAGCATTCACTACACAACTGAGCAACAACTTAGTAGGAAAAAATACTAAACGCGTAAAAGAAGTAAAGGTATATTGTGAACTTCACGTAGTTTGAAAAACACAAATTTCACATTCTATGAGTAACTGTATCTGCTTACTAATATATAAATTGTTTTATTTCATGTTAAAATGCTTTACACATACTGTCAATCTACCATGCATTGATTACTGCAAATGCTTTGTAACACATTATTTATACCGCCATGAACAAAATTACTAGTTACCGACGCAGAGAGTAGCACATACAAACACACGACTTGTTGCCACTACTCATGAATTTAAGCTATTGACGCTACTCACAACAAACTGAACTAGTTTCTAGGTTAAACCACTGAAACAGTTGGTGTCTTATGCAATACCTGCACCTGCTCGAAACATATTCTAGAACAGATGACATAGTTTTCAGTTACCTTTATGTACAGATGCTATAAACTGGGATGCAGCAATCATGTTGTGATCTAATTCATACCCAGTGATTAATGTTTTATATTGTTTTATTTGTGAAGTATGAAGCCACTCAAGGTAAGTTTATTTCTGCGAGCTTTGAGAAGAGCTGTGTCATAAGGGATATCATTAGTGATCCACAAATAATACAAGCACATACAGATTATTTAGTAAACAGCTTTGCATTTTCCCATTAGGAAACGGTAACAGAATTGTGTATCTAGAACTTTTAACAGCTGCCATAAGTGACGTCATGTAGTTACAACACACAGTGTGCACGTTTGTGTTGACTGGGTCTCCACCATCTCTCTGCAGTGGGTCGGCCATCGCTACGAGCCAACATCTGGCCACTCTCAGTCCAGCAGATAACGCCATCCCTCCCCTTTGCTCAGCTACACCCAGGGTCCGGTGCACGTGTCACTTGTCTGGTTCAATTTCTGTTTGTCTTATAATATTGATCTCCTTCAAGAAAAACACATTTGATCATATTTTATTTTAATATGCAAGCGTTAAGATGTGAAGTCAAAGTACCTAACCCACCAACCAGATAAATTATCACGCATTTGCCTAATTGCTTAAACCAAAGTTCAGTTTTGGAATGTTTAGTGTTCATTTGAAAGTACTGTATAAAGTGTCGCATATTGCATGAACTAATATTCATGGCTTCTACGTGAGAGAGAAAAACCTTCAATTCCCTATGCAATTTCATTTCATTGTGCTGATCTGTGGATCAATATGCGATGTGATGTAGTCTCTGACTAAATGGAAGTTTCTGTCCTGTTGCATCATCCAGTTGTCACGTGTCTGGCAGTTTTGTGTCATCTTACCTATCACCGTAGCAGAGCTGATTGTTGGAGGTTTACATTTTAGCAAAGGTGCCTGTTACTAAATGCATCTTTGTGGTCTCACCCGCTATGTAGAAGAAAGACAACATATCCAAACCATGATTGGATTGACTGACTTTTGACAAAGGTTTCAATTAAGGGTATAGAAAACAGTAAAATCCCGTTTGAAGATGCAAAGTAAGCAGTATTTATTATTGATAATGTTCCGTAAAGTCAGGCCTAAACTAAGCTGAGAAACTGTTCATTTATTAACTATACCCTCCCACTAGGACTGTTGTAGTAAAGAACTTGCAATCATTACAAATCAATATTGATCTCAGTACTGCTCAATCGAGTGAAGTGAATTTTCCAACATTAATGTAGTGTGGATTTTCTTCATGATGGCAGCCAGCTAGACAGTTGCAGAGCCAAGCCGCTGTACAACAGATGTGCTTCCTGACACCGCGGAGTGTTACACACCAATGGAGACACCGCTCAGCGAAGCAGCATAACACAGTTCCTCTGCAGTCCCCAGCGATGTCAGACAAATCATTCATAAACTTCGCTAACACGGTCTACTATGCACTGTTTAGCATACAAGCTCTATACTGTCCTCCTTCAATACATTGACCCCTAAATATTTAAAATAAACAGGGAGAGCCCACACTAAAATTACTAGCAAAAGAATAACTTTGAAAAGATGACACAAGACAGTCGTGGCTAGCAGAGCCTAGCCATAGGCTTGACGTCCTTCTTAGCCTCTACCCCAGGAGGAAACCTCATGTTTTGTTAGGACCAATACTTGACCCACAGCTGCATGATGAAGAATAACAGATCCCCCCATCACAAGGACGCACCATCACACTCTTGTCAAGAGCACATTGCTCTAGCCCTCAGCACACAACAAGCTCTCTTTTTCCCAGCCCTAAAGTGTGCTGACTTAGATTCCACGAACACGGCGAGCTACATGCAAACATTAGACAGACAAAGTTGTGACAGTGCATATTGATAATGCATTTAGACATGAAATAACCACTCAAGGACAAAATGTTTTAATTCATTTAATAATGTATGGATACAAACTACGCATTTATATGCTGATGTTGCTCTGAGCTACTATGAGGAAACATATATTACCCTAAAACTATGTATGTACAATTCGCCACAAGTAAAACTTCCAGGGTAGAAAGGTAAACTTATCAACAGAGGACTACTGCCACTGTCTATGGGAAACATCGATGCAGCACATTGATCTATAGGGTTCCACAGTTAGGTTAAATATACCGCAGCACAGTACTGGTTGAGCAGAACTTTACAAAAGCATTTGAGGGCGCCAACAAACCTTCACGCAAAAGCTAAGGAAATAACTACTTAGTAACACCCTATGAGAAATAATGTTAAAGTTCATGTTACATGGTGAAACATAACAATGTAAAACAGGTCGCATATAAGCAACAAATGTCTCTCTTAGTACCTTCATGTGCTTAAGAAGTTAAGAAATGGAAATAAGTGTATCAGTTTGGGAAGAACTGCCTCTTCCCTGCCTCTGCTCTAGCTGCTAAAAGATGTTTTATTGTATTTAGAATGAGGTGGTTGAGCTCCTCAATGATGATCTTTTGTGTTGCTATGTGTTGTAATTTATGTATTTTGTATTGAAAGGAATGACAGTCTCCCCCTTCCCTCTGTGCTTGACCACATTTATAAAATGTATTTTGTATTGTACCATGTGTAGGAATATCTTAATGCAGCCAGCTGCTGCTCAGTATGAGCTAGTATGCAGTAACAAAGCACGTTATTTTATTTTTGTGCATTTAAAAATAGCATATGAGGAAAATAATCCCTGCTGTAAATACCTTAATGATAAACTAATCTCGCTTAGACAAGTATATACATTATAATCAGTGTGAACATATGACTCGCATGTTGAATATGAAACGAAATATATGCGCTCTGATGCATGTTGCCACACTGAAATGGGCTACCATAGCAATCCCAATGGGACAGGTGGTAGACTCAAAAACTGGCAGTAGTTACCTATATTAGAAAACTGTAGAATGATCAATATTGTAATGGCCTGCAAGCTTTGCCCCAAGTAGAGTATTTTCGTCTATGTAAAATTACCTAGTGAGTTGTACATTCTAGTAACAACCGAGCTACTGATGCTTTGTTGGTTGCTATCCTTTGTTAGATGGTATAAACAATATCATCTTCACTAGACTCCCACTGTTTCAATACTCCAGGGCCGTGCACCTGGCACGGTGTTGTAGTGCCCCCAGGATTTTACGAAAGTCTGGAGACACTTGTATTCCAGCCGTTTCGAACACATTTGTGTTCCAGCCGTTTTGAACACGCGTTATTTTAAAGCAGGGCATAAGGATGAGCATGGGACACTGCACCCATTTATTGTTTGTGCAGGCGAAATTGGAAGGGAGATAATTCGTTGGTGCGCTGGCAAGTGTTCAGCGCGACCTGCCAAGAATAATCAAATACGGCCCGGAAGCTCCGTGGCCGGCTGCAAAGAGTAATGTAGCTTTGTATTGTTGAAAAACAAATGGAGTGACTCGCCGCAGTGTGACTAGCGATCTCCAAGACCACGTACTGGGCATAGTATTCTCTTCCAGTTCAGTTTTGTACTATGTTCTGTCTGACCTCTGTCTATCTGCACAGAAACAAACATACCTCTCGTGAACAATGAATTACCAATTTTTCAGTATCTTTGATTCACTTATGAAGGGATACAGTAGGTCAGCCAAGCTTTTATATCTTAATAGAGTTGGTTCAAGCCTTCTCAAAAGTTGCAAAACAACCACATCAACATATCCTTCGTCATTTTGCTTCAGGGAAGCTGATATCATCATCCTTTTTCCTTTTATATACTCCAGTGTTTTGCCTATGTTTTGTAGGAGGAATTGTTTCATATTTTCAACCAGACTGTCCGAGGACATTTGGCAGTCAGTTATGCGATGATCACTAGTACACTTTCAAATACACTTTACACACTGCATGGTACACATATTGCACTTTCGTGTGCTCTCTCAGTGTTATCTAGATCATTTTATTTACTCTGTGCTTTGGCACACTTTGACGTTACAACTATTGATTTTCAAGCACAGTTTCATGCTGCTATTAGCCAATTTTTCCCCCGATGGCTCTATGAGCAGAAGGCCCAGTATCAACCTCATGGGGTTCCCTGAGCACTATGTAGCTCTTGAGGGGAATTCTTCTGACAGATATTTCTCTCTTACCTCTACCACAGACATTTGGTATCAAACACATTGAAATGTCTATTGTTTTGCACGAGATAATATTGCAACAATTTATTCTACACATCAATGGATCTGTCATTATACCATTTACTCATGCCCACCCTTACACAATGTGAGTCACTTTGTTTACATGAAAATCTACCTCCCTCCTTGCAACTACTGGATAATCTATTACATAGTTGAACATATACAAATGGAATGTCCTCCTGGACTTTCTCGTTTGCATTTAAAACAATACTTCATTTAATTTTCATTCGTTGTCACTGTAAGCTAGCACTTGCCAACTTTCAGTCGATTTGTTGACGACTACCTCTGTCACAGACCAGCATTCTCAGTCTCCACATGGGTGTTGACTCCTCTGATAGGAAAGCACTCGGAACAATAGGATGCCTTTTGTTCCCCCTTTTCTTATTATTCTTCGTAACTTATGAAGTTGTCATTGGACTAGGTAACTGCATTGCTTTGCCTCCTTTGAGGGACTCTTATTTAATTTTCATTGATGCTGATAAGTTCACCCTTCTCATTGATGGTATCAATCACCGTCCGAGTTCAATACACTACAGATAGCAATACTTCATCCACTTGCAAGTGATGTACAGATAACTATGTACTAACATTTGTCTCTGCTGCCAGTTTCCTTATGTGGAATATATTGTTATGCTGTAAGCAAACAACACCGTGTGTTAATGCCTCTTAACGATCCCACACTATCGCTTAACACTGTGGAAAGGAACTGTTCTTAGAGGAAACTAAAACACCTCCTTGCCCTCATACTGTCCTTGCAATGCACAAACCTTGGTTCATCCCTGTTGGAAACAGTTTGCTGTACTGTACACCACAACCCATTTCAGTGGTTCTGATCTGCTACCAGCCTAACCTTGTTCCTCAGACCTATCAGGTCACTTTAGCTAACAGGGAATTTTTGTTTAACATTTCTTCTTGTGATGTAGTCACCCCAACTGTTAAGCTCTCTGAACATTTAACAGATGTTCATAACACTAGTCTTAAGCCATTAATGATGTACCAGTCTGAAGTACCGGTGGTGTTGCCACATTTGAAACACCTACCAGTGTTACCTAAAATTTCAAAGACCCACCTCTTCGGTTCCATTAATGAACTTTTAACAAAAGAACATGGACAGATTACCCTTGATGATGCATATTAGCTTTGGATTATACGCACCGAGTGATCGTTCCAACTGCTACATCTGTATCTATAGCTCTAGTTATTGTCTGCCTTGTTGTATGGACTCTGTATACTTGTAAATGTTGTAAGCCAAAGCCTCAAGATATACCAGAACAGCAGCCATCTGACGAATATCACGGTTAATGTTTAAATACCCATGAAACTTCTCAGGCATGGCCCCCCTCCTAAGATACAGAATTTAAGGACTTTTGTTACAATTCATGTTGTTCAATTTCTACATATAAATCCAACATGGTTACTTATTTGTGAAGAGTAGATTCCATTTATACTTAAAGAGGTTTACGTACCAAGTGTACACCCTAGTTCACAACCCTTCAGCAGGAACAATTAGTCAATAAAGTGAATCAGTGAGATTACTTAAATTGGTCACTTGTGAATTATTCATGTAATAACCTAGCATTCAGGTAACAATACTTGTACCTTTATTACTAGTCAACTCCCTTTGTATACTGCCCCCCCCCCCCCCCCCCACTCCTGATGCGTTCCCCACCAATGAGTGTTCAAAAAATGGTTCAAATGGCTCTGAGCACTATGCGACTTATCTTCTGAGGTCATCAGTCACCTAGAACTTAGAACTATTTAAATCTAACTAACCTAAGGACATTACACACATCCATGCCCGAGGCAGGATTCGAACCTGCGACTGTAGCGGTCACGCGGTTTCAGACTGAAGTGCCTAGAACCACACGGCCACACTGGCCTGCCCAATGAGTGTTAGTCACTTACAATGGGTGAGGCTGCACATCAGGCTAGCTGGCCATCTCACAACAGACCTGATGGTCCTACTCAGCAGCTCTACAGGTGACCACCACCACCACTGCCACCCTTGCGCTGTCGTCCTGGCCATCACACTCAACCCAGCAACATCACATCAGTGGGAATGTGCCCAAAATTAAATGTAAAGCCACTCAGTGTTTAAAATTTTTGTGGCAAAAGACAAAGAATGTGAATAAGTGTGAAATCTTATGGGACTTAACTGCTAAGGTCACCAGTCCCTAAGCTTACACACTACTAAACCTAAATTATCTTAAGGACACACACACACACCACACACACACACACACACACACACACACACACACACACACACACACACACACACACACACACGCCCGAGGGAGGAATTGAACCTCCGCCGGGACCAGCCGCATAGTCCATGAGTGCAGCGCAAAGAATGTGAAATTTTGAAAATGCATATAAGTGAAAAATATTGTAACCCATGTCCCTTGAAATATTTTTCTATTTATGTATTTCACCCTCCAATATGTTAATGCCCCACAATACACTAAATGTCAGCAAAACCTTCCATTTGAGCCACTTAATTGTTGTTCAAAATAGTTACCATTTTTATATTTGTTGTTTACTAGTCTCCCATGGAAGTGGGAGGGAATTTTGCTTGGTGAGCAGTAGGAATGTGAGAATGAAGGATAACTCTATTTCTTCAAAAATGTAATTGGTGGTATACGTTCAGTTCTCTGTCACGGCCCAGCCATGCTTCTTTGTCACGGCGTGATGTGAGCCAGGTCTGACAAAGCACTGGATGCTGTAGTCACACAATCTACCCAAGTACTTGTGGATATCTTCCCATGCATAGTAATGCTGAGTGATGTATGCTTACTATAATGCTAACAACCTGCCAATGGGAGGACTGGATGCATGTCATGGGGTACATCAGGCGAGTCGGCAAGGAACTGCTGGTATGGATAGCTCGCTCTTGTCTGCCAGCTCCGCTACCCTCCAGATGTTTCTTCCAGCTCCTGATGTCTCTCACTTTTGCTGTGACAGCCTCCACTTGCTGTAGAAGTGATCGCAAGATTTTTGGCCTGAAGTAGGTGATGGGAAATAAACCTCCCTGGTTCTTAATTTATGTGTTTTATGTTCAAGTAGAAACTTGAGGATCCATCCTGGATGCCCCACTACAACTCCCAAATCCATCCTGATTCCACACATACACAGGAATGGTAAGTGCACCCCGGAACTGTAAAATGAATGGTGATGATGCAACCCAGTTATCTGTCTCAACACATAAAAATGTTGCATTTAGGTTGAAAGTCTGCTGCCTGTTAGTGTTTCATGTGTGTTGTTAAACAAGAAAAATAATCACGTGCTTACAATGACATTTCCCGTAACACTCTCCACAACTGTTACAAAGGCACACAATACTACATAGACACTGTGATACTGCCCCAAATACTGTCTGCACATGCAACTCTACCTTCTATCAATGAAATTCACAAGTATGTGTTTCTGAGTTGTTGTCATTGCAGTGACCTTGCAGAACAACAGAAGACTTGGTGAAGTTGTAACTTCAGAATGTACATTGGTGTAGAAAACACATTATAATGACAGCAGATGGATTTTTATTTTTAAGTATTGCGTTTATTTCATTGTTTCAGTTTACCAAGAATAGCCACCGTTTTTACAGAGTGTATACGCCCCAGGACAACCAGGAAAAACCCGGGGAAAACACGGGAATTTTTTAGAATTCCGGTAATTTTTCAGTGCTTTAGTTTTAAGTTAAATTTTTGGAAGTCTGACTGCTCAGAACTGATAGTCTAAGAAAGAATATTACTATATGCCGCTACTGCAGAATTATACTGCAGCAATAAAATGCAAATGACAGAAAAAAAATAGAGCAAAACTTAGGTTGCAAAGGAAATGCGCCATTTACAACAAAATACACAACACATGCAAGCGCCTGCCAACAGCAAAATGTGTTAAAGGCTTTAGGACGAAAGACTACGCAATACTTCAACAACAAACTGCTTGCGATCATCGTGACATAACAATTCTTTACTTGCAAATACGTTCTCTTGACCTGTCCAATATCATATGTACAACCGTACAATTCTATGATTTGTATTAACTGTTTTGTTTAAGACAGATAATTTCCTTGCTACAAAATAATGTAAAAATCAATTGTAAATAGCTTTCTTGACCTGTCCAATATCAAATATACAGCTGTACAATACTATGATTGCCTGGATAAATAAAAATACAATACAAAACAATACACTAGCTTCGTTAGATCAGCTGCCAGTGGGCTCATTCGTTTGCGCAGTTAAGTCTCATATGAACAGTACATTCATGCGCTTCTGGCCACTGGATATGTGTCTGTTGACTGTAGCAAGCAGCCAGATGCTACCCGGAGAAAATTTTCCTGGCACGCAGTGTTTACGTTTAGTGATTTTGCTCCTTCCTCTTTATTTACAGCTGTCACGTCAAATGAAAACAAAACGGATTTCTATGGCAGGGAACCTTCAATTGAATTAAAATATGTTATTAGTTTCAGCTTTTTGTTTTATTTACAGGTTTTTGAGAGTAAAGCATTAATAGCCTGCACAACGATTAAGTTATTTTCGTTGGTTTGCTAAAGAAATTTGACTGTTATCAATCTATCTTGCTGAGGCAGTCAATCTATTTTAAACGAAGTGTCTCATTCCAGAGTATTGGCTAGTTTCAACTGTTTGCTGGATTTCAAGCGCACGTTTTCATCTTCTGAGATAATGCAATACTGGTACTCCAGGAAAATTTAAATCCCGAAAACCACACTGAAAAACTTAATATCAGGTTGGGGCCTATTTCATTGTGAATCTGGACATATGAATGTGCACTTTAAGCTGAATTATGTATTTTAGTAGGGTTTATGAAATTCTGATGCTCTTGTAGTATCATCTGATTTTCTGTTAATTTAATGACGTAATGTAAGATCTCTTAATGCATTAAACGCAAGGTCATATAGGCTTCCTATCGGTCACCGTAGCTGCGCACGCTCAGTAACGACTGTTTTCTGGCGATCAAAGCAACTGCTGAAACAAACCCGTAATTAATAGTTTGTGGGAAAATGGTGGTTTGAAAAGCGTCACTTTCAACGTAAATTTCCTTTTACGCAATATGAATTATGTTGCGTTTGAGAATGTGCGATGAATTTCTTAAATCACAGTGTGTTTGACTCTCATTTAAAACGTAAGACTCTGAGGACCAGGCGCTTAGAAGAATTTCTAGACCAGGCATTTATGTGATCATTTAAAATTTTACTGGCACATGTGTGTGCTGTATTTTTAAGAGTAACACACGAAAAAAAAAAAAAATGACCAATTTAGACGTAAAAGCTTAGCTTTTCTGGTGGCTTAATGATCTTTGAGACCAGTACTTTTCCTACTTGTTTGTTCGTGCCACTTAACAATGATGTTGCTGCTTAGTGCTTACTGACTACATCACAAGTTCTGTGCTCTGAATATCTGCTTTCATTGGCTGGCGAGATTTATGAAAAAATGGATGTGCTGTTACGTTTTAAACTTTAAGTTTAGAAAAAAATCAAATTTTGTAGTTAATTATCTCAATTTTTACCACAGTTTTTAATAGATTTGGAAAATTCTAGAGTTTCATACACCTGTAAGTATGGTTTGTATGCTGTGCAAAATTCATCAAAGAATCTCTCGTACTTGTGAAGAAAAATGTACCTATAGCAACAAATGCAGCCAAAAGTAAGTGAAAAAATGATGAAATTTCATATCTAAAAAAATTTATTTTCCACTGCTATGGGTGTGAATCCTGAATCATTCCTGGTCATGCTGACAAAATTTTATGAATTTATTTGTAAAAGTATAGACAGTAGAAAATAAAATGTCCTGTGGTGCCTCTCCTGCTCCAAGTCGGCCCGTTTGACGTCCTACCCCCCTTAAAGAGTTATACGCTACTGGCCATTAAAATTGCTACACCACAAAGATGACGCGAAATTTAACCTACAGGAAGAAGATGCTGTGATACGCAAATGATTAGCTTTTCAGATCATTCAGACAAGGTTGGCGCTGGTGGCGACACCTACAACATGCTGACATGAGGAAAGTTTCCAACCGATTTCTCATAAACAAACAGCAGTTGACCAGCGTTGCCTGGTGAAACGTAGCTTTGATGCCTCGTGTACGGAGGAGAAATGCGTACCATCACGTTCCAACTTTGATAAAGGTCGGATTGTAGCCTACCGCGATTGCGGTTTATCGTATCGTGACATTGCTGCTCGCGTTGGTCAAGATGCAATGACTGTTTAAGAATATGGAATCGGTGGGTTCAGGAGGGTAATACGGAACGCCGTGCTGGATCCCAATGGCCTCGTATCACTAGCAGTCGAGATGACAGGCATCTTATCCACATGGCTGTAACGGATCGTTCAGCCACGTCTCGATCCCTGAGTCAACACATGGGGACGTTTGCAAGACAACTACCATCTGCACGAACAGTTCGATGATGTTTGCAGCAGCATGGACTATCAGCTCGGAGACCATGGCTGCGCTTACCCTTGACGCTGCATCACAGACAGGAGTGCCTGCGATGGTGTACTCAACGACGAACCTGGGTGCACGAATGACAAAACGTCATTTTTTTGGATGAATCCAGGTTCTGTTTACAGCATCATGATGGTCGCATCCATGTTTGGCGAATGCACATTGGAAGCATGTATTCATCATCGCCATACTGGCGTATCACCCGGCGTGATGGTATGGGGTGCCATTGGTTACATGTCTCGGTCACCTCTTGTTCGCACTGATGACACTTTGAACAGTGGACATTACATTTCAGATGTGTTACAATCCGTGGCTCTACCCTTCATTCGATCCCTGCAAAACCTTACATTTCAGCAGAATAACGCACGACCGCATGTTGCAGGTCCTGTACGGGCCTTTCTGGATACAAAAAATGTTCGACTGCTGCCCTGGCCAGCACATTCTCCAGATCTCTCACCAATTGAAAAGGTCTGGTCAATGGTGGCCGAGCAACTGGCTCGTCACAATACGCCAGTCACTACTCTTGATGAACTGTGGTATTTTGTTGAAGCTGAATGGGCAGCTGTACCTGTACACGCCATCCAAGCTGTGTTTGACTCAATGCCCAGGCATATCAAGGCTGTTATTACGGCCAGAGGTGGTGGTTCTGGGTACTGATTTCTCAGGATCTATGCACCCAAATTGAGTGAAAATGTAATCACATGTCAGTTCTAGTATAATATATTTGACCAATGAATACCCGTTTATCATCTGCATTTCTTCTTGGTGTAGCAATTTTAATGGCCAGTAGTGTAGTAATGAGATAGTAATGAGTCTGAAACCATATAGGCCTAGCTTCATTTGATTATAATAATGATTGCAAAACCTCAAGAAAGGGGAAAAGCGGTACTGGTATCCATTGTGTTGGCTGTATAACACGTTGTAACAATACGAGTCCAACTCAAGAGGGCTGTTGCCACATGCTGCCACTTGCTGTAATATGTTGACTCAACACTTTGCATTGGAAACTGCTTAGGTGCTGCAGTTCTGTCGTTCAGAGACCAAATGGTTACTGAAACCAAGGACACTTCAGCAAGTGGGACATGTGACATTTCAAGAAGCCACACCACAACAAACCCACTTTGCAGCATATAAATACTGACTGTCCATTGTGGTTGGTCACTGAACTGGCGAGTCATCGAGTTAGCCTATGCCCCAGTGTGGAAAACTTTGGAAATTTGTGTTAAGGTCTTATGGGACAAAACTGCTGAGGTCATCAGTCCCTAAGCTTACGCTCTACTTAATCTAACTTAAACTATCTTATGATAAGGACAACACAAACACCCATGCCCTCCAATGGCATCCACCCCCAGTGTATATATTTCAGCTGTGAAGCCATTACCACTCCATCATCATGCTGACAGGGCCATCTCCTAGGGGGTCCAGTTGATGGGCCAAGGGTCAAACTGAGGTCCTTCCCACCATCGAGCCACTGGGCACCTGCCAGTGCCAGATGCTAGTGGAGATTTACACGTTGAATGCCTCCACTTCCGTCACTTCTTATGGTTGGGCAGATCGTGCCAGCACCTGGCACAGTTTCAGCAAGGTATGTCGATAATACAAGGCCACTACACTACTCAGCCGCACTGGTCTTAGCAGCTACTGGGTCTTTGAGACACCATTTGCCAATCCAGTGCTCACCTGATGTGGGCAAGAGACTCCTCTAAACACTGTTGTGACAAATAAAGGGTACTACTGACAACAAACTACTTATAATTAATTCTGATCCACCAACCTTCACCAGACAACACCCTTGACACCCTTTACATTTGGTGTCAGAAATGGGATTGATGGAGGTGCTGCTGTGAAACAGCTGAGAGTAAGTAGCAGCATATTTATTCTGCAAAGCCCCCTTTAAACCAAAGTGAACACAATTGAACACAAGCAAAGACGCATTAGAAAACCAATGCACAGGGGATTTATTTGTGTGTACCATCATTGACTTGTACCTGCAAATAAGCATTTACACTAGAGCGAATGGAAGAGAAAGCATAAAATGTGCATATGTTCAAAACAGCAAGATGGAGCAAAGAAATATACAACTTGATTTATTTTGTATGGCAAGTACATTGTTGGTCATGAAAGTAAAATGGTGCAGACAGAGAAAAATGTGGGTGTCTGAATTTTTGCACAGTTGTTAAAGAAGTGATGGTTTGGTTCTGATTACTGATTTGTAGCTGCAACAATAGATTGCTTTATTCCAAAACTTCACCCACATGTCAATGGACACCTTTTGGCTGCAACCAAAACGTGAATCGAAGATTTCAAAGCAAGACACAAATTTTTAATGATCCATATCAGCAGAAGAATCGCTGTGATTCGTGGCAACAGGTGACAGTGATTCTAGCATCAAATATTTATTTCTTATATCAACCACGTCTGTTTCCCAAATAATTACTAAAGTATGTGGAGTCATATGCACAACATTCATGCATTTTATAAAGGTAAATGCAAAGTCAAATAAAGTCATTAAAGTGGGTAATGTAATTTAAAAATACTAAATACCAGCCACATCTTTAAGTTTTATAAAATAGTAGCTAAACTGTTACGTTCAGACAGATACCCTGAATATAAGTTACAGTAATGGTCAGGTCTTTCACTTATTTTACGTTAATGTACATTATCTGTTTATTTTGAGGAATTTATTTCTCTTACAGCAGTTACATGAAACAACTTATGTTGGCACTGCCAGCATTTCTGGATATTTAGGATCCCACAAGCACCTGTAGGATCTATACTCTTCTATCAACAGAAGTACGCTTTCATCCAACCATTCCATCACCAGAAAAACACTTACAATAAACACCACCAGTGCCAGTTCATGTGCAAAAAAAGCATACTGCAGCAAAGTGGGCATGCTGTATTCATCACTGAGGCTAGTGGAGAGGAGGTGAACGTCATCACAAGCAAACACTTGCGAATGCGACCCGTGCACAACAGAACAACACATGTTTATGTCAGAGAAAATTCTCATTCTCTGTTGTGTGTTCACTTGTGTTTCTTTCACTATAAAGGAGGCTTAGTAGCTCATGGGTTTCTCGTGTCTGTTGTTCCTGTCTTTGTGTCTATCCTCTGCCCAGTGTCCTATTGATATGTCTGGATTATATAGGGAATAATTTTGGCTGTATGCGGAAAGGATCCAAGGGACAAATCAATGAAACTAATTATCTGCATGCAGTGTAATCTACCAGGTCATGTAGCTACATGTACCAAGTTATTTGAGGTGACGTGTTGGACATGTCAGTAGAGAGGGCATTATTTCAGGCAATGTAAAGAGAGTGTGTATCTGAGATGTGGAGGACTGTGGATAGGGAAAGGAGATGCTTTTACTGACTGAGCAGTCCCAGTACAACTCACCCCTCTAACATTGTAAAAAGAGTTGCAGGCAAAGTGAAGAGCTACAAGGGTGAGCCATGAGCTGTGTTTGGGTTGTGTTTGGGTAGCTGTTGGTAACATCACTGCCAGCAAAAGGAAGGGTTTTGTGTTGAAGTCTCACTCTAGCACACAGTTGTAATTTGTCAGGAAGTTTCATCAGTCAACCTGATGACAGTGCAATGTTAGGGTTGTGAAAAATGAAAAAGGCACACACAGCAATCAAAAGAGAGAGAGACAATATAGTTACAGTTTCAAAGATCAAGAACTCATGGGGAAAAATCAGGAACTGGCAGGAAATAATGAAATTTGATCGTAAACATCACATCACATGCTGATGCCAAATGTCTGGTATGAATGTAATAACTGTTTAAGTATGAAGAAAAAGTATAATGAAAATTTTTTGTGTTTAAAACATTCAAAATTTTCATATAACAATAACTGTTTGGTATGCTATATTACAAAAATAACCAAAGGCATCAGTGTAGAAATGGGACAACACCTAACAACTTTCTTGTGATCTTCCTTTCCTATGCTGCAGTCTTATTCTTTGACTATATCTTTTCTCAGACTCGGTCTGTAGGACAGACTGCTTGTTGACAACTTGGCTTTTCCACAGGACACTGATTATGCCTTTTTCACTGTAAGTTATTCTACAATACTTATTTTGGTTAAATCGTGTTTTATCCCTACATCCAGTGCTGACCTCACATTTTCAAAAAGAGTGTGGGGAAGGTCACGTGATAATTAGAATGGTAGCCAACCTACTGAGGGCTCATCAGATACCTGCTTGATGGCAACCTCCTGGCTATGGAGAGGTCACAGTATTTATTGATGCCTGAGCTATTATCCCTACAGATGCCGAGGAGTTGGTGCCCATCTCTTTCGGGACACCAGGACTCCAAGCAAATGACATCACACCGGGTGGCTACTACTCTGACTGGGTAGTACCACGGGGAGAGTCTTCAACTGGAGTAGACAGCATCATGGCAGATAGATCGTACAGTGAATAGACCCAAGTTATTAAGTAATGTCCATGAGGCTGTGGCAAACTCTCCGGACATATCCGAATGTTTCAATGCAGATGACCCAAAGAACTTATCCTCCATGGCCACCATGTGGTAGCAAAGCAAAACCCGGCAAACTGCAGTAACTTACCATCCTCAGTTCCTGGTTTACACCCTGACTAACAGAGCGATCCTTTCTGACTGTTAATCCTGTTGTTTGTAATCAATATCAAACATGTACCTGGAGAAATCTCTACTGTCAGTAAATTAAAAAGTGGTCCTGTCTTAATTAAAACAGCCACTCCCACAATGTCTCAAGCACTGCTTTCTCACAAGAAACTTTGTGACATAGTTATCCTATAACATACCATAAGAGCTTGAATGTGGCACAGAGTGTAATTTTTCACTGGGGATAAACACTGCAGATGGATTAGAGATTGTGTGGAAAACTGAGTTGAGGGCCCACTTCGTACGTGGTGCATTGTTGAGACATGCCAGACAAAAAGTTTGACACCAGAGCATTCATCCTCTCTTTTGAGGGGAATTTGTTTCATGAGAAAATTAAACTCATGTTCTACCATTGTGATGTAAATACCGAAGGAACATTTTAAATGCCTATGCTTTGACCATAAGTCTTCCTGTTGTATGAACAACTGTGGTTGTCTGATTCGGGGAGATTCCTGGTGTGAGCAATGACAATTGTATGTCAGTTGCAGAGACAATCCTACTTCCCCCTTCTCCTTTCCACCCCTGATCCCTGAAGTGCGCTACTTTGATTGAGGAACATAAAATCTAGGAGCCTAAGGTCTCTGATCACCTCTCACATTTTGAAACCTAGGGTAAGTACGATCACTTATATGTTGTCCCAGTAGTATCAAATTTTACCATTACCACAGCAAGGTCATCAGCAGTATCTCGAGTACTTACTCCTTCCATTTCCTTGACATTGACCTCTCATAGTCACGCAAGTAAATTAGCCCATGGGAGAGTGAGCCCCACTTGTGCCTTGTGCCCCCCCCTCCCTCCCTCCCTCCCTCCCTCCCTCTCTCCCACTTGTGGTTACTGCAGCACCATCTTTTGGGACTTCTCCCTGCACCCAGCCAGAGAAGCGGCATCCTCTTCCACCACCTAGCAGTGACAGGGCTCTCTATAGGAAGCCATCTCTCCGGAAATCTATAGACGAGTGACTTGACACCAACCAGTGTCTTCAGGAGCCACAGACTGTGCATCTCAGAGCAGCCCTCTCCTCTCCAGTTCCTACCTGCAGTCAATAAGCCATCACAGGTGTCCTGATCCTTCAAAACAGGTAAAGAGAAAAAGAAGATACCTTGGCAGCTGTCTACTCTTCTGATCCTGGAGGTGCCAGGTCCCCCATGCCATGAGACTCATAACCTACGTTTGTCAATGTTGTTCCAACTCCACCAGTGACAGACAGTGATCTGAAATTACCTATCATCTTTGTTTCTTCACAGCTTACCAGGAAGCCCTTAATGTGCAAATTCAGTGGTGCTTCAATGGATATTACTGTCACCTGTCAACCCTGCATCAACTTATGTCCTCTTGTTATACAGACTGTGCTGCTCCCTTAGAAAAGCATGCCACTGATGACATTCTCCAACCCTTCAAGGTTACCATGCATTCCATCTTAACCATACTGGCCCCAGGAGAGCATCTGAAAGGGTCTGTATGTTGGTTCGACCAATTGTAGTCAGTGAGTGGATTTCCCTTGTACCACTTAGGAAGCAATAGCCAAGCAAGAGTGAATTGTAAAGCTCCTCTCTAACATATTTAGTTTATTAATTGTGTGGCTTTTGGGCTCAAATATGGGAGATTTACAGAGAGAACATGCTTTATTACTAAATAAACTTGACCATGTGCCTGATACGAATGTGTCTCTTATACTTGCAGAGATTCTCAGCTACAAATGGAAAGAATGCCATGTAGAAATAATAACAGTGCAAATCAATATCACTTCATTTTATTATCTATTTGACATTTAATACAAACCCTAAGCTTATTGCACATGCATGCTGAAATAGCAACTGCTGCATCACATTTCCACATTAATTTAACAGTTTATCACTGTTCACAGAAGCCATTTTGTATCTGTTCAATAGCAATATTTCGAGTAATGAAACTATTAATCAACAACCACAATGCTGTTTTAACCACAATTTTTGTTGATAATTCCACATGCCTTTCTACAAGTAAACTGAATCACTACTCTACCTTTATGATCCAATGAAATACTTTCACCTTATATTCATATTTTCCAGCAAATTCTTCAGCTCATTTATGCACAACATGGCTGCTCCATAGGTAACTCCAATGACAGCTCTTCTGTTCACAAGCTTGCACATTATTGACATTAATAGCGAAACAACGTTCTCACCAATGAAAATGCGTGCTCAGCTTTGAAAATTCCAGAAGCCAGGGAGGAATAAGGTGTAAGATATTACTAAATTGTAACACCAAAGATAGCAGCGTTTCTTACATCCCTGCCACCCTTCCCCAGTAGAATTTTTTTCAAGAAACACTGGTGAAAAAATTTTTGGAAACTCAAAAAGGAAATGCAAGAGGAAAATTTTGGCCCAACAATAAAAGCCCCAGAGACACTGATAGCCAAACCTACAGACAAACAAACCCAAAATGGCTTCCTCCTCCTGAGTTGTCAAACTGTTTATATAATAGAAATATCGGGCACACTTGACAATTTCTCAGCTCTACACCAGAAATTACAATCTGGTTACATTTTGTTCATATATTGGTAAGTAGAAAAAGAACATACATGGAAATGAAATTAGTCATATGATTAGTTTAAACTAGGATGACCAGATGTCCCTTTTTAATGGGACTGTCCTTTTTTTTCTGAGTCCCGTTGTCCTGCATAATATTCAACAAGACACCAAATGTTGTATTTTTTTGTGACCAGCAATAACTTTATCCTTTCTTGCTCAATTTAGTGTGAGAGACATTTTCTTGACTCTTGACTTGCTTTGTCTTGAATGTAAATATGGAATAAAGAAGCATTATTTTGGTCACGGGATGAGGAGAGGTGTGAACAGAAGATTTTTCCATCCACATGCTCAGTGCCAGTGAATTATGGTGCATGACCTTTGCAATTCATATCAATCATTTGTTACTGCAGAAATGATGGCTGGATGTAACAAATTTCCATTAAAGAATGTTATAGGGTTATCAATGTTCAGTTGTATTTGTAAGTACGAATTAGCTGTTCACTGTTAGATGACATAAATTTGCAGTAAATATAACCAACAAGATGTCTTTGGACTGTTACAGACAACAATGAGAAGTAGGCAGCAGTTTCAACACAGGGTTCAGCAGGCTTGTGTTAGTGCGCTTCACTGTCTGTTGTTTGCTGTGTGTGAAACTAATTCATACCCATTAATAAGGTGAAAGAAAGTGTTCTTTCTCTAAAATCATGAAAGAAGAGTTCCCTTTTGTTGAAGGAAACCACATATATGAAGGTAGAATGTACGTTGTATCATTCAGTTTTTTCCATTGAATATGGAAGACATGCCAATATAATGCGTCACACACAGAAAAAGAAGCACCCGCTGGCAGTTTGTGCATGAACTTTTAGCAGCATAACTTCCTACTACGAACAGAAGAGGAAAAATGCATCAATGCAGAAGGAGGGCTGTTTGTGTTCCATACTGTAAAATGAAATCATTCTTTCCTTTCAATGGACTGCATGGCTCTTCTCATCAGAGACCTATTTGAGAAGAAATTCACTTGGACAAAGTCAATTTTAGAGAACGTTTTATCGCTGTACACAATGCATCAAGTTCAGTCAGAACTTAATGATACTAAGTATGTGCCAGTGATGGTTGATGCACCAAATCACAAAAGCTTAAAACTATCATTGATTCTAGCTAGGTATTTTGTTCCTAGTTTCTTGAGTTTCTGCATGTTAATTTGATATGTAATAGCTGCAGTTCTCGTATTTTCATTTGTGTCATAAAGCAAACCAATTTTCCAACATATTACAAGTTCCTAGTCAGGGGCAAATTATTTAGTTTCACCTGAGTGCTTCGATAGTTAGGTTTTGGAATCTATGCATATTAATCTAATTTATTACACACAGTTCCTACATTTTCATCAGTGTCTACAGTAGAGGTCCACAGCACGTGCCAATAGTCCTTTTATCTGGATAGTTTAGTTTTCCACAGTCTTTAGTATGGACAGAGACTGTAGTTGTGTTATTTATTTAAATAAATAAAATATTGCTACTGCAGAATGATACTTCAACACTGAAACATAAACGAGAGAAAAAAACGAAAATAACTTAAATTGCAAAGGAAATGCGCCATATACAGCAACACATAGTGCTTAAGCAAGCGTCTGCCAACAGCAAAATGTGTCAAAGGCTTTAGGAAGACTATGCAATGCTTCGTAACAACAAATTGCCTCCGATGAGTGGCAATATAATTTGTTAGAGTAATGGTTCTTACCAGTCAAAATTACAAAAATTTAACTGAAAACTAAAACAAGGAAAAATTTCCGGAATTCTAAAAAAATCCTGGGCTTTTCCCAGTTTTCTCCCGGATGAAAAAATTCCAAGAGTTTTCCCAGTTGTCCTGGGTCGTATACACCCTGATAAACATTGTTCAGGCTATGCAAAAAGAATCTGTACTCTATTGACAATTATACAATATGTGATCAAAAGTATCCGGACAAGCCAAAAACATATGTTTTTCATATTAGGTGCATTGAGCTGCCACCTACTGCCAGGTACTCCACATCAGTGACCTCAGTAGTCATTAGACATTGTGAGAGAGCGGAATGGGGTGCTCCGCAGAACTCACTGACTTCGAACGTGGTCAGGTGAATGGGCGTCACTTGTGTCATGCGTCTGTATACGAGATTTCCACACTCCTAAACATCCCTAGGTCCACTGTTTCCAATGTGATAGTGAAGTGGAAACATGAAGGGACACGTACAGCACAAGAGTGTACAGGCCCGTCTTGTCTTTTGACTGACAGAGAGCACCGACAGTTGAAGAGAGTCGTAATGTGTAATAGGCACACATCTATTCAGACCATCACACAGGAATTCCAGACTGCATCAGGATCCACTGCAAGTACTATGACAGTTAAGTGGCAGGTGAGAAAACTTGGATTTCATGGTTGAGCAGCTGCTCATAAGCCACACATCACGCTGGTAAAAGCCAATCGAAGCTTCGCTTGGTGTAAGGAGCATAAACATTGGACGATTGAACAGTGGAAAAATGTTGTGTCGAGTGATGGATCACGGTACACAATACGGCGATCCGATGGCAGGGTGTGGGTAGGGTGAATGCTCACTGAATGTCATCTGCCAGCCTGTGTAGTGCCAACAGGAAAATTCAGAGGCAATGGTGTTATGGTGTGGTCTTGTTTTTCATGGAGAGGACTTGCACTCCTTGTTGTTTTGGGTGGCACTATCACAGCACAGGCCTACATTGATGTTTTAAGCACCTTCTTGCTTCCCACTGTTGAAGAGCAGTTCAAGGATGGCGATTGCATCTTTCAACATGATCGAGCACCTCTTCATAATGCATGGCCTGTGGCAGAGGGGTTACATGACAATAAACATACCTGTAATGGACTGGACTGCACAGAGTCCTGACCCAGTCCTATACAACACCTTTGGGATGTTTTGGAATGCCGACTTCGTGCCAGGCCTCACCGACCAACATCGATACTTCTCCTCAGTGCAGCAGTCTGTGAAGACTGGGCTGCCATTACCCAAGAAACCTTCCAGCCCCTGATTGAAGGTATGCCTGTGAGAGTGGAAGCTGTCATCAAACTAAGGGTGGGCCAACTCCATACTGAATTCCAGCATTACCAATGGACGGTACCACGAACTTGTAAGTCATTTTCAGCCAGGTGTCTGGATACTTTTGATCACATAGTGCACATATAACTGTAGCTTAGTACATAGAATATGACTGTACATAAACTATAGCCACTATTCAAATGGAAGTTGAATGAATTTACTCAGATTAAGTCATTTGGATAAACTAGAAAAGCAAAGCACAGTAATAATTACTATCTACTTCGGCACTTTTAAACACAGGGAAAAAAGTTTTACTGCACATTGCCACAGCTACAGGCAAACAGAAGCAAAACTGAAAATATTTACACCTCAAGCGGAAACAACATAAGCACATATGGCATAAATACACTAAGGTGACAAAAATAATGTGACAGCGGTATGCATGTATGCAGATGGCAGTAGTATCGCATACATATGGTATGAAAGGGGAGTGAATTTGCAGAGCAGTCATTTGTACTCAGGTGACTCATGTGAAAAGGTTTCTGACATGATTATGGCCACACAATGTAAATTAACAGACTTTGAATGTGGAATGGTAGTTTGAGCTAGATCTTGGGACATTCCGTTTCATAATTCATTAGAAAATTCAATAATCCAAGATTTTCAGTGTCAAGAGTGTGCCAAGAATACAAAATTTCAGGCATAACCTCTCACCACAGAGAATGCAGTGACCAATGGCTTTCACCTAACAACCGGGAGCAGCTGTGTTTGCTCATGTTGTCAGTGCTAACAGGCAAGCAAAACTGTGTGAAATAACCACAGAAATCAGTGTGTGACATATAATGAAGATATCTGTTAGGAAAGTGCAGTAAAATTTGATGTTAATGGACTGTGGCAGCAGATGACTGACACGCGTGCCTTTGTTCACAGCATGACTTTCCTGCAGCACTTCTCCTGTGTTCCTGACCATATCCATTAGCCCCTAGATGACTGGAAAACCATGGCTAAGTCAGATGAGTCCCCATTTCAGTTGGTAAGGGCTGGTTATAGTGTTCAAGTGTGGCACAGATCCGACAAAGACATGGCCACAAGCTGTCAACAAGATACTGTTAAAGCTGGTGGTGGCTCCAAAACAGTGTGGGCTGTGTTTACATGGAGTGGACTGGGTTCTCTGGTCCAAATGAACCAATTATTTACTAGAAACAGTTATGTTCTGTTACTTGGAGCCCATTTTCAGCCAAACAGCTATGGAATTTTTATGGATGACAATGTGCCATCACCAGGCCAGAATTGTTTGCAGTTGGTTTGAAAAACATACTGGACAATTTGAGCGGGTGATTTGGCCACCCAGATCACTCAGTATGAATCCCATCAAACATTTATGGGACTTAATTGAGAAGACAGTCCGTGCACAAAATCCTGTACTGGCAACAATGTCGCAGTTGTGGATGGCCATAGATAGAACACGGCTCTGTATTTCTGCAGCAGCTTCCAACGACTTGTTGAGTCCATGCCATAGTAAGTTCCTGCACTATGTCAGGCAAAATGACATCTGAGATGATGTTTGGAGGTATCCAATGACTTTTGTCACCTCAGTGTAATAATTCAAACATATTATCATAACAAAGAAATAGATAAAAGTTTATTTTTTATGTAAGTAATGTAGGACAGGCAGAAAATGTGGTCTTTGTAATAACATCTCAATATAAAGAAATACAACTTGAGATAAGTCTGTTGAAACAGAACACTCACAAACATGCACATAATTGATGTTTTACTTTGTCACTTAACATTTAAAGAACATTCACACTCACTGATGAATGTTTGTAGCAACTGATTTTGACATTTTTTTCTACAGAAGAGAATGCCATGGCTATCATGTTGGGGCACTGATTATTACAAGTAGGCTATGTGTGCTGCCGGTGGCTGGCTTCACAGGTGAAGGTTGGCAACCTTCCCACTGCTCAGAAGAGACAAAGAGTAACAGGGCAAGTGTGCTGCTATTCTGCACACTCCCCACTTTCTCAGCCATTATCTGCAGCAAGTGAGGTGCTATTTGGGGCTGGACTGCATCACCAGAACCCCCCCCCCCCCCCCAATCACCCCTCTGCAGCCCTTTGTCATGTAGGGAACATGAAAACTGTAGCATGACTCAGCGGCTACAGACACGACAAAAAACCAAAACATGCACATTGTGGGACACACACATGTTCTCCGTAAGTATTGCAATGCCAAGTAAAGAAAAGGGAATTCCACTGTTTACAAAAGCAACAGTCTACTTTGTTGCTAGCACTACATGCACAATATACTAACACAAAGGATAGAAACACTAGATAAATCACTGTTCATAAACATTTGACAGCTCAGTATATTTTGTGGGCACCACTGAATCTTTTTGTGGGCCTCGATCAAGCACCATTGCATCTTTGTTGACCTCCTTGCATTCCATTGTATAATATTTACATTCAGACAACAAAGTACCACTTCAGGTCTGCCTGTTCTGTTTCACAGAGGTCCACACATATATTGCTGACCTCAGTCACTCACTGTACTGTCATTCCACCTCTTTCTGCATTGCTTTTCATAATTAGGTGAGCCATAATTGTCTCATGCATATTCATAGTGGTAATCGTGTCTTCTCTCATTTCCTTCGCTTGCATTTCCTCTTGACCCCTGTTGCTCCTCCTTTCTTTTACTTTTTGCTAATATTAATGACACTTGCTCCACAGTTTCAGTTATTGTGCTAGTCAAATATCTATGAACTTCACATGGTAGGCATTGCACTGCCCTGCATACAATGTGGCTTTCTTCACACCATATTTCAAAATACTGATTTCTGTCTAGTTCTGTTTCCAAAAATTCGGAGTACAATTCATATCTCTGGGTGTACAGATGGTTACAAATCAAATTTTCAACTCTCATTTTTCAAGCTTTTGTACCAACAGTTAGCCAGGAACATTGTCTCGGACTCTACTTATGGCAAGATTTCTTTTCTTTGTTTCAAAGAAAACATATCTTTGAGTTTCTCCACATGCTCTACGCAACTCTAAATCTTGTTTTCATTTTGTGGTAGCCTACTTCAGCTTCTTTGTTACAATCATATTTGCATCCTCTGCTTGAATCTTTTGCTTCGAAGTATGTTCTTTGTAGAGTGACAATACATCTCAATCTGTTCCAAGAATGCAATTCAGTACTATCACCATCTTTTCATATACTACTCATTCTGTCATCTGAGGTTGTCACGTGGGCTACAAAAATGTTGCATTGAATCTTCATCTTGAGAATACTGTTCAATTTAGAATAAACATTGTTTGTTTCTGCCCTCTTATACCCACCAAAGTTGGTATTACAGTTACAAGCACAAAATACGAAAATCTTGTCAATTATTTTGCTTTTTTAAAGTATCCAGAATATGAGGATTTATTTTCTTTCTGATGTGTGCAAAATTAATGTCAAAGCATTTCATTAATAAATTTTACATCTCAGGATAGTTATTTTTCATTTGTTGTAATTTAAAGTCCTTAGTTGTGATTTTTAAGGTACAGTCTAAAACGAGTTTTACCAGCCATAAAAAACTGTAAATATAATGTAAATGGTACTGTTTGAAGAAGCCAAAACGTTTTTTTGTAAGTGTTTGCAGTAGATCATAATACACTGCCTGATCAAAAATATGAAACACACAGAATTGGAGCAGGAAATTAAACAAAAAATTATGGATTGACAGTGTATATGATGTTATTTCAGAGAGTATAAAATCAGGCCACATTTATAAAGATCTTGGCAGTACGACCCTGCATATCAGTATGATGTTTCATCCCTTGTTGCCTGAATTTTGTACTTCGGTTGAGTTGGGAAGGATGTCATAATGTCATTGTATCCTCTTGTGAGACAAGCTAGCCCACAACTGTCCTAGTTTGACCTTGATGTCCTGATTACTCACACTGGGAATGAGTTGATATTTGAGCTGGTCCAAAACAGGTTCTATTGGGGACGGATCCAGAGATCTTTCTGGCCACAGGAGTTCTTCAGCAGCACACAGACACTTCATAGAGACCCATGCCATGTGTGGAAAATCACTGTTCTGTTGCAGGACGGCAACTCAAACTTAAATGGGGGTAAAACCCAACTCCCTGAGAATTCTAGGTTTTTCAAGGTAATGAATATATTCATTTATTTCTCATATATCATAAATAAAGAAGTTTGTAAGCAACCCCTTCTGGTCCTTGCCTACAAGAGGATGGAACTTTATAACATAGTTTTGGAAAAAACGGTACTAACGTAAGAGGTTTATAATAGAGTGGTCAAAAATAGCTGATAAAGGTCACTCAAAACAAAACCAAGATTATAAAATTGATAGAAATCTATTTGAAATTAACCAGGTCTATAAACCATAATACAATTTTCTGCCAAACAGTCACACACTTCTTTACTATTTTCAATTACAAGTAATGTGGACATGTACAATACATGTATTTTTGACTGTTTCATTTAAGTATCTCCCAATGATTTCTTGAAAAATGTGAGTCTCAACTGACACAACGCAAAATGTCTAATTAGAAATTTGGCAAAGATACGAACTTTTGAGTTTTTCAGATAATTTCACTGCTTATGAAACAGAACGTTGACACAATGTAGTTATCTGTTTTTTTAAAACCTTTATTTGTTCTTCAAATGCCAACACTTTTCTGTGACGCTTTCTAAAATTTTCAAATGCTTTGCTTCCCATTCTTTCACTCCCATGTCTTTTTCCCATTTTTTAAAATAAGCTGTTCCTCTGCATGCTGTTCTTCATTGATTTGATTACAATATTCTATATACTGTGAGTGTGCATTCCTTATGCTGTGAATAAGGTACTGTGGAATATCCAAACTGTCAGTGCCTCCAATATCAGATACACTATGTAACTTGTAACAACAGATTCCTCATGTTTTCAAAAAGGTATTCAGGTATTAAACGAAAACCCCCTTTCAATGTCAGCATTCCCATGGGAAAGACTGTAAACTTCATCACTAAGCATACTCCACCTGAAATGATTAACTCTCTCTCTCTCTCTCGCTCCCTTTTAAACTTGATGACAAATATTTAAAGACTCATCCTATATTCTTGTCAAAATTTAATAATATTGGTAGTTTTTACATCTGAACTGGTTTTATTTATTGCATTACGAGTATCAAAACCTACAATTATGTTTTTTGCAGTCAGCAGTGTTATAACCTTTAAGCACTAATAATTTGTGTGGATATGCAAAAGTAGAAACACTAGCGGGTTACATACTACTGACTCCGCATCTGTCATTCGACTGCCGTGCCGTGACATGCGGCCGGCGCCGTTCATTGCCAGGTGGCGCTCCCGCGCTCGGCCGAGCTGCGGAGCGCCTCTATCGCCGTGTTCGCGTACTGACGTAGCGGCACTTTTAAATGTCGTGGCACTGTCACAACACTTTCCCCCCCTTGAAAAAAAAACACTCACTTCCTTGGAGACACGGACAGTGTGGAGACATCCATGGCCTCTTGGGAGGCCCCGAGAAGATCCCGCAGAGAAACACGAGAGTATGGTCGAAAATGTCCAGGACGGAAGCTTGCGCGTGGAACGCGCCTCCTGGACGAGATGATGGGGGAAAACTCCGGAGCAGCATCCATAGGTGTCGTGGACCTGGGGGTGTGCTCCAGCGAGATGGGTCCCGGAGAAGGCGGCGTCACGACTGGGGCCGGTTCCGGCGTACTCGGAAGCGGTAGCGACATTGGCTGCAGCAACACGCCCGGAAGATCGGCAGCAGCGACAGGACTGGCTTCTTGGGCTGGTGGAGACGAAAGAAGGGGCGGTGGCACCGGCGTGGCCACCACTCGTGGGCGCATCTGGTCGTAATGGCTAACAACCATGCTGTCATCCGTACGTATTTCACAAAGCCGGCAGCCGCGAAGAGCCTGGACCACCCCTGGAATCCATTTAGGGTGAGATCCGTACCCCCGTGCCCACACGTCGGCGCCTACCGGGTATTTTCCCGCACTAGGGGACACAGTACAAGGCCTGACAGGGTGAAGCAGGTGCAGTAGAGTGCGCGGTTGGTGGCCATGCAAGAGTTTAGCAGGGCTGCGATCACCCAGAGGCATGAAGCGATAAGAACTCAGAAATTGCAACAGAGCGTCATCTGTGGAAAAATCACTAAGGAATTTTTTCATTTGGCTTTTGAAAGTGCGGACAAGACGCTCGACCTCCCCATTCGATTGCGGATGGAAGGGCGGTGCTGTAACATGATGAATCCCTTGTCCAGTACAAAAATCACGGAAGGCCTGCGAAGAGAACTGAGGGCCATTGTCCGTGACAATCGTGGATGGAAGACCTTCTAGCGCAAAGATTTTGGACAAAGCCAGCGTCGTCGCCGCAGTGGTGGGCGACGGACATCGAACGACAAACGGAAACTTTGAGAAGGCGTCAATCAACAGTAGCCAATAAGTGCCGAGGAAGGGGCCGGCAAAGTCAGCGTGCACCCGTTCCCACGGCTGCGCCAGATCAGGCCACGGAGAGGGCATAGTACAAGGTGCGGCCAGTTGTTGAACACACTAATCACACGCAGCAACCATGTGGGCGATGTCCGAATCAATACCGGGCCAATAAACGTGCCTGCGGGCCAGGGACTTAGTCCGAGAAATCCCCCAATGGCCGTCATGCAATAGTTTGAGAACAGCTTTGTGAAGAGAGGCTGGCACCACGACCCGTGGAGATGCGCCATCCGTGGCCAGAAGAACAACACCCTCACGAACAGACAGATGAAGGCGCAAGGCATGGTAGTTGCGAAGGGGATCCGATGCCCGGCCCTTGGTCCTGTCCGGCCAACCCCGTTGAACAAAACCGATCACCTGACGCAGGACCGGGTCCCGCGCAGTAGCCAACGCGACCTGCGAACCTGTAAGTGGAAAACCCTCGACTGCACAACGTTCTTCCTCATCAATGTGGAAACAGAGTAGTTCATCTCGATCGAAAACCGGGTCGGGGCCCATCGGCAAACGCGACAACGCGTCAACGTTGGCGTGCTGGGCCATGGGGCGATAGTGAATCTCATAGTGAAAACGAGACAAGTATAAGGCCCAACGTTGCAGGCGGTGAGCTGCCTTATCCGGAAGCGACGCTGAGGGGCTAAACAGAGAGACCAGCGGCTTGTGGTCGGTGATGAGGTGAAACTTAGAACCATACAAAAAAACGCTGAACTTTTTTAGAGCATAAACGATAGCAAGCGCCTCCTTTTCGATTTGAGAGTAACGCCGTTGAGCATCGTTGAAGGTCTTGGAAGCGTAGGCGATGGGTCGTTCCGACCCATCCTCATACCAATGGGCGAGAACAGCCCCTAGGCCATACTGTGACGCGTCAGTCGCCAGAACCAAGTGCTGACCCGGACGGAATGTGGCAAGACAAGGCGCCGACTGCAAATGAGCCTTCAGGCAGACAAAAGCCTGCTCACACTCATCGGACCAACAGAAAGGAACGTTTTTGCGTAACAGCTGATGCAGAGGATGAGCCACTGCCGCCGCAGGTGGAATGAATTTGTGATAATAAGCAACCTTGCCGAGAAACGCCTGAAGTTCTTTGACCGAAGATGGCCGGGGTAGAGCGGTAATGGCCGCAACGTGCTGTCGTAGAGGACGTATACCCTCACGGGACAAGTGGAAACCAAGATACACAATGGAGGGTTGGAAAAACTGTGACTTGTCCAGATTACACTTCAACCCAGCTGAATGCAGGACCCAAAACAGTGAACGCAAATTGCGAAGGTGCTCCTCAGTGGAGGCCCCCGTGACAACAATGTCATCCAGGTAGTTGATGCAGCCGGGAATGGAAGCCGTGAGCTGTTCCAAAAACCGCTGAAAAATGGCTGGCGCGCTAGCGACGCCAAATGGTAACCGCTGGTACTGATACAACCCACAAGGAGCGTTGATGACGAGAAATTCCTTGGAAGACGCATCCAATGGCAACTGATGGTACGCCTCCGATAAGTCAAGTTTGGAAAAGAACTGGCCCCCAGCGAGCTTGGTAAATAACTCCTCAGGACAGGGAAGAGGATAAGTGTCAATGAGGCTCTGAGCGTTGACAGTGGCTTTAAAATCACCGCACAATCACAGACTCCTGTTTGGTTTAGAAACCACCACGATGGGCGATGCCCATTCGCTGGAGGTAACACGAAGGAGAATCCCTGAAGCTGTTAACCTGTTGATCTCAGCTTTGACAGGCGCACGCAATGCCATCTGAATAGGGCGTGCCCGGAAAAACTTAGGGCGAGCTGTAGGTTTAAGAGTAACGTGGGCTTCAAAATCCTTGGCCCGACCCAGACCAGCAGAGAACATGGACGAGAATTCAGAACACAATCCATCCAGTTGTTGATACGGAATATCCTCAGATATGAGGTGCACATCATCATCAATGGAGAACCCGAACAACTGGAAAGCATCATAACCGAACAGGTTTTCCGTTCCCGCATGATCCACCACATAAAACGTGAGGGGCCTAACAACAGACTTGTAGGCAGTGGAAGCATCAAACTGGCCAACGATAGGAATTTTCTGCTTATTATAAGTTCGCAGATTTCGCGTAAGGGGAGACAAGGGAGGGGAGCCCAACTCCAAATACGTGCGAGAATTAATGAGAGTTACTACAGAGCCCGTGTCCACTTGCGTGCGAATGTCTTTATCCAGAACACAAACAGTAACAAACAACTTATTTGTTTGAGAAAGCACACAGTTAACATCCATGTCCGATGCCTCGTCGACAGGAGCTTTAGGGGACTGACACACAGAAGCAATGTGGCCTTTTTTCCTACAGGAATTACACGTGGCCCAACGCTTTGGACACGCGGCCCTGTCATGCTGTACAAAACAACGTGGACAAGAAGGAAATGCGGAACGAACCTGCTTCCGTGGTTGCTGTTTTCGCTGCAAGCGTGGGGGCCCCACGCGACGTTGTTGACGCGATTGAACCGCCGCCACATCGTCGTTCCCCTGTGAAACAGGCAAATTGTCCACGTCGAAAGCGGTCTGTACAGTGCCCACATCACACCACGCGTCTATTTGCGCACCAGCAGCGTGAGACACTTCAAAAGATTGAGCGATGCTGAGAACTTCCGACAACGACGGGTTTGGCAGTTGTAAGGCACGTTGCCGAACTTCTTTATCAGGAGCAAGCCGTAGAATAGCGTCCCGAACCATTGAATCAGCATAAGACTCATGATGAGTGTCCGTGGCAAACTGACATTTCCTACTCAGACCGTGTAATTCCGCCGCCCAAGCCCGGTAAGATTGATGGGGCTGTTTACGACACCGGTAGAACGCCACGCGGGCGGCAACGACGTGGGTGTTTTTACGGTAATAGTTAGACAATAATTCACACATTTATTGGAAGGACAGAGAGGCAGGTTCCCGCAGAGGGGCTAACTGAGATAGCAGCTGATAGATCCGTGGGGAAATCCAAGATAGAAATAACGACTTACACATAGGAGCGTCGACAACGCCGAAAGCCAAGAAGTGTTGCCGCAAACGCTTCTCATAATCCTCCCAGTCTTCAGCGGCCTCGTCGTAAGGAGGGAATGGAGGCGGAGAAGAGGAAGACAGACGATGAGTAAGCGATGTCGACAACGCCTAAATAGCAGCCGTCAGCTGTGTTTGTTGTTCAATGAGCGCTTGCATAAGCTGTTCCATGTCTGCCCCGACACGAACACCCAAGTCCACAATGCAGGAAAAAAAATATCCGACCCTCGTCGCCAAAATGTTATAACCTTTAAGCACTAATAATTTGTGTGGATATGCAAAAGTAGAAACACTAGCGGGTTACATACTACTGACTCCGCATCTGTCATTCGACTGCTGTGCCGTGACATGCGGCCGGCGCCGTTCATAGCCAGGTGGCGCTCCCGCGCTCGGCCGAGCTGCGGAGCGCCTCTATCGCCGTGTTCGCGTACTGATGTAGTGGCACTTTTAAATGTCGTGGCACTGTCACAACAAGCAGATTTTTGCTTCCTTGGTATTGATGTGCTTTTCTCTAATATCTCTCGCTTCATAAAATGTTCTAATACTTTCTTTACCGTCGATACCACAGCTGTTTGAAGAAAAGGGGTTAATGGAGCATTTGTCTGGAACACAATTTGGAAGGCTTCGATATTGCAGACTGACGATTTGAAAAAAAGCATGTTTCAGAAACAGCAACGGATCACTATAAACTTACTCACCAATACAAAACTTTCACTATTCAGTTCATTCTTATCTTTCTTCGCACCCTCAATGAATTTCTTCATGCTTGGTGTTATATCGATTGCTCTTAGAGCAACTGAGAAATTCTATAGCTACCTGACACAACAAATTTCTTTTGGAAATGTGGTGGAGCCTGAATACTGAGTATCATTACTGAACTGTCCATATAACAGTACATTTCCATTTTTATTACAGATACATGTATTTATATATTTCTATTTGATTTTATTTTATTTTTACTGGGATTGTTATTTACCATGTAATTTGGGACAAATGTCCATTTTCGATTTATCTAACCGGAATGTTGCTCATAAGAGCGTTTTATATGACTTCGTAATGAAACTGTGTATGTAAATCAGTACACATTCAGAGTTTGCTTCACTAGTGGTGAAAGCAGTTTTTTTTAAACTTTATTTTATTTTTATTTCTCTCTCCTTTTTTTTCAGTCACACAGCTCACACACCACCAACACTTGCTACGTTTGTGGGACTGCATGACTCAATCTTATGAAAATATTTTTGTTATATCCATTCTTACACATGAACAAATATATTATTTAAGCATTTTAATCATTTGTATGCTATGTATAGAAAGGTGAAATTCCTCACATTTAATGCAATAGCACTCAAGTGAACTTTTGTTAAGTTATTGATCCCTTTTAGAGTAAAATACATTTATTATGGAGATTCTCTACTCCTTGTTCAAATAATTTACGAATATTACAGTGTAATACTTGACATAAAAGCTTATAAACTAATACATACATAATTTTATCACATTATTACTGCTAATTGTTTTACCATAAACGTTATATTTACAGTTATGGTATAGTGAACTTGCTCTTCTGATTGGTTCTTTGTATATTCACTTAGTTTTTCTTAGTCCAGGGGACCGAGTAACATGCTCTGCAATAGGTCTTGTGCGGATATACTTTCATATTATGTTGGTAATCTTTTATGATTCCAGGGCATTCAAAGAATACTTCGAGGTATCCGGATAATAATTCTGTTAATTGTCTAGTCTCTGAAGCATTAATGCAAGTTGCCTCCTGTACTTTCTCTTCTATTGTTGTGACGATGTCACTCACGTTGCTGGGTGCATCATTATTTTGATTTTTGTGACACATCTATGGGTGCTTATGATCCAACACTAACAACTTCTGTTTGCTGACAGAAAGATTCATTTTTCTCATCAGCAGAAGGTTGGCACCGAACTCCCGATTCAGCATTAATGTTATCGGTCGCTGTTGGTAGTTAAGTGCACATGTCCCACGGGCAAGATCAATTACAGCTTCCCTTTCCCGAAGGAACTCAAGACACAGAAGCACCGGTACTGACAAGTTATCCATTAGTAGTAAGGTGCATAATAAGCCATCATTTCCCAAGGACACTTCCACCTGTGTCTGGTATTTTATACTCTGTGCCTTTTTTCCCAATGCCCCTATAATCTTACAATTTGCAACAGGCAAAATTGGCAATCTTCTTATCTCTGATACTTTCTTGAAAAACTGCGTGTTCATAACTGATACATTCGCACCTGTGTCAAGCAGAAAAGTAGTTGTTACACCATTTACAGCTCCAGTGACACTTGCTTGGATATTTTCCCTTTGTGGCTTATCAGAGACAGCAGGTTCCTGATATAGCTCATCTTTGATCCTGTTGCCATCCTGATACCGCATCATGTTTATTTTTTGTTTTGTTGACCTATTGCCTTCATTGTTGTCCTAGGTCACCTGGCGAAGGCCTACAGGGACTGAAATTAGTTTGTTGGCTTCCGAGTGTTTTGTTTTGCTTCTGAAGGTACCTCCACTATTCTAACATTTTGTGAGTTTTCAGTCGGAGGGGGCCTGCTTGGATCCCACCACGGTGGATATTGATTGCTTGGTATAGGTATAGCCTGAACATAATTTATTGGCTGACCTGAATTGATAGAATTTTGCTGCGGCTGCCTATGACTTGGCCCTGGCTGTCGCCAATATTCACTGTCACCCCGCATATTTTTAGGCTTGTCTTTATATGGATTGTCTGACCTGTTGTCATTTCGTCTCTTTCAGTTGCTATTGTCATTGTTTGGATTACCATTCGGTTGTTGGTGTTCTTCAGCGTTTTGATAATTACTGTTATTATTATTAGGATAATCAAAATTTTGGTTGTATGGATTCCTACTACTACTATTATTATTATTATTGTATTTTCCGTTACTATATGCTTTACTTTTATTTTTCTTTGGACTACCTTCGCCCCTATTTCCATTCCATGAATTTTTTCTATTAGGACTATCGGTATTGCTGATCACGTCAGAATTTTTTCTGGTGTCTTTTTGCACTAGATCCAAAGAATCAATTACAGACAGAAATTTTTTTCAGATAAAGGAACGCCTTCTCAAAGTTGTGGAAAGTCTTGCAAGTTTCTGCTGCAATTAATACCCAGAGCGATGCATCACCAGAAATATGTGAAACCACAAACTGTATTTTCTGTTCTTCCAACCATGATTTTGGAAGAACACTTTTGAAGTTTCGAATGAAAACTACTGGATGTATGTTTTTCTTGCGTTCTTCGTTGAATATTTGAAACTGTCTATGCTTAATCAGGCTTTCTTCATGCATCAAAGTAGTTAAGTGCATGGAATTGCTATCATTCGCAGGTGGTGTGGTTACTTTATTACAAGTACATTCTATTCCACTATTATTGTTCCTTGGTGTCACATATTGTTGTGGTAATATTGATTGTTTACCAAAATTTGGTCTTCCTTGTGGTGCATTAAAATTCACCGTTAGATCATTTGCGATCTTTTGCCTGTCAGTACCAGTGTTGTCATTACTGCATACTGTCAGATTTTCAAAGTTTTGATATTCAGAGCTCAGCACCCTGGCTACTTCTGTTCGGAGTTGCTTTTGGATTTCCGAGGGAATGTCCTCCTGCATTGTTTCCACAGCGGTAGCCAAAGCTATGAATTGGTTCTCTAGTCTATCTACTTCAGTTTGAAGGTTACTGACCTGAACTGGAATGTTTGTTAATGGTTCAATAGTGGTTTTTACTGCATCGATCTCCTGCTTAAAATGGGTAGTAATAGCATTATCACATCAACCAACACTTGATTTATCCTATGGACAATTTCTTTATCTCTTTCCACAAAAATATTGTTTATATTTTCCATAAATTTCTTTTCCTTTTCTTGGTCCCTGAGCTCCTGTTGCTGTTTTTCTACAAGCTTTTCCTGTCTATGTTTTTGCTTTTCCTGCTGACGTTGTCTTTCACACTCCTGCTCTTTAATAGTAAACTTTTCAAATAATGCTGTTAGCATATCCTGTATCGACATGGCTTGAGCATTGCTAACTTCTGCCCCTTGCCCAGAAGAAATATTGTCATTAATTCCTAACTGGTTGAATGCAGGAGTACAGTAGTTTGGTAGGAAGATGTCAATGCTCATGAAACAAGTAAATATACAATGATTAATAGTTTGTTTTGGTACCCCATACCTGTAATAGATCACAATTTCAATTATTAAAATGAATAAATGTGCATTGGTGACCCCACGTTGGGCGCTAGTGAGGCGTTCGCTGTGTTATTCGGTGGTTTGGTATTTAACTAATTTGTAAATGAAAATGATAATCTTATTCCATTACATAGGGTAATTACTAAATAATTTTTTTCTCCCGGCTAAAGATTTGGTCAAGTTGCTAAAGAAATCCAAGTTAACATTGTGTTAAAGTGTTATCTGTAGGCTGTGTAAGTGTCACTAAATCACAGTTCGTACGACAGATTCTATACAACTATTGATTATGATGGAAACAGTTATCTTCAACAAAATGATCATTAAAACCACCGAATATCAGCTGCGCACAACACTGACGTTTGTTAGCTGAAACAATATTCTTCATAACTCGTGCGTAATTAATTTTGGCTCCATACATCAGCAAGAAAAAGTTTGTTATATGGACAGTGCTATGAGCACTGTTTTTAAAGAATCAATCTGATTCAAACTATTTTCATTAAAATGAGTTTGGGACCACCGATGCACATTTATTTTTACACATTTTTATTACCTTCGGCATTTATGTCTGCAGAGTTGCGTAATTTGAATTTGCCGCTGAGATAATTGTTAAGATGGCGGAAGACAATTGATAGAGACTTTCTATTGTTAGAGCAAATAGGATAAGTATTTCAAATGCTTATTAAACTTTACTTTCATATTGTGCACTGTTTAGACTAATTTTCATCAAGCAAACCTATGATGTTTTCCTAAGAAACACAGATAAAAACACGATACAAATCGCTATCATCAATGGCTGCGCTCCTTGCAGTGGAAAGAAATAATTAACACAGATAATGCTTATTGAGAGAGGAATTAAAGTTGTTGTTGTTGTGGTCTTCAGTCCTGAGACTGGTTTGATGCAGCTCTCCATGCTAATCTATCCTGTGCAAGCTCCTTCATCTCCCAGTACCTACTGCAACCTACATCCTTCTGAATCTGCTTAGTGTATTCATCTCTTGGTCTCCCTCTATGATTTTTTCCCTCCATGCTGCCCTCCAATGCTAAATTTGTGATCCCTTGATGCCTCAGGACATGTCCTACCAGCCGATCCCTTCTTCTAGTCAAGTTGTGCCACAAACTTCTCTTCTCCCCAATCCTATTCAGTACCTCCTCATTAGTTATGTGATCTACCCGCCTTATCTTCAGCATTCTTCTGTAGCACCACATTTCGAAATCTTCTATTCTCTTCTAGTCCAAACTATTAATTGTCCATGTTTCACTTCCATACATGGCTACACTCCATACAAATACTTTCAGAAACGACTTCCTGACACTTAAATCGATACTCGATGTTAACAAATTTCTCTTCTTCAGAAACGCTTTTCTTGCCATTGGCAGTCTACATTTTATATCCTCTATACTTCGACCATCATCAGTTATTTTACTCCCTAAATAGCAAAACTCTTTACTACTTTAAGTGTTTCATTTCCTAATCTAATTCCCTCAGCATCACCTGATTTAATTTGACTACATTTCATTATCCTCGTTTTGCTTTTGTTGATGTTCATCTTATATCCTCCTTTCAAGACACTGTCCATTCCGTTCAACTGCTCTTCCAAGTCCTTTGCTGTCTCTGACAGAATTACAATGTCATCGGCGAACCTCAAAGTTTTTACTTCTTCTCCATGAATTTTAATACCTACTCCGAATTTTTCTTTTGTTTCCTTTACTGCTTGCTCAATATACAGATTGAATAACATCGGGGAGAGGCTACAACCCTGTCTCACTCCTTTCCCAACCACTGCTTCCCTTTCATGCCCCTCGACTCTTATAACTGCCATCTGGTTTCTGTACAAATTGTAAATAGCCTTTCGCTCCCTGTATTTTACCCCTGCCTTCAGAATTTGAAAGAGAGTATTCCAGTTAACATTGTCAAAAGCTTTCTCTAAGTCTACAAATGCTAGAAACGTAGGTTTGCCTTTTCTTAATCTTTCTTCTAAGATAAGTCGTAAGGTTAGTATTGCCTCATGTGTTCCAACATTTCTACGGAATCCAAACTGATCTTTCCCGAGGTCCACTTCTACCGGTTTTTCCATTCGTCTGTAAAGAATTCGCGTTAGTATTTTGCAGCTGTGACTTATTAAACTGATAGTTCGGTAATTTTCACATCTGTCAACACCTGCTTTCTTTAGGATTGGAATTATTATATTCTTCTTGAAGTCTGAGGGTATTTCGCCTGTCTCATACATCTTGCTCACCAGATGGTAGAGTTTTGTCATGACTGGCTCTCCCAAGGCCATCAGTAGTTCTAATGGAATGTTGTCTACTCCTGGGGCCTTGTTTTGACTCAGGTCTTTCAGTGCTCTGTCAAACTCTTCACACAGTATCTTATCTCCCATTTTGTCTTCATCTACATCATCTTCCATTTCCATAATATTGTCCTCAAGTACATCGCCCTTGTATAAACCCTCTATATACTCCTTCCACCTTTCTGCTTTCCCCTCTTTGCTTAGAACTGGGTTTCCATCTGAGCTCTTGATATTCATACAAGTGGTTCTCTTTTCTCCAAAGGTCTGTTTAATTTTCCTGTAGGCAGTATCTATCTTACCCCTAGTGAGACAAGCCTCTACATCTTTACATTTGTCCTCTAGCCATCCCTGCTTAGCCATTTTGCACTTCCTGTCGATCTCATTTTTGAGACGTTTGTATTCCTTTTTGCCTGTTTCATTTACTGCATTTTTATATTTTCTCCTTTCATCAATTAAATTCAATATTTCTTCTGTTACCCAAGGATTTCTATTAGCCCTCGTCTTTTTACCTACTTGATCGTCTGCTGCCTTCACTACTTCATCCCTCAGAGCTACCCATTCTTCTTCTACTGTATTTCTTTCCCCCATTCCTGTCAATTGCTCCCTTATGCTCTCTCTGAAACTCTCTACAACCTCTGGTTCTTTCAGTTTATCCAGGTCCCATCTCCTTAAATTCCCACCTTTTTGCAGTTTCTTCAGTTTCAATCTGCAGTTCATAACCAATAGATTTTGGTCAGAATCCACATCTGCCCCTGGAAATGTCTTACAATTTAAAACCTGGTTCCTAAATCTCTGTCTTACCATTATATAATCTATCTGATACCTTTTAGTATCTCCAGGATTCTTCCAGGTATACAACTTTCTTTTATGATTCTTGAACCAAGTGTTAGCTATGATTAAGTTATGCTCTGTGCAAAATTCTACAAGGCGGCTTCCTCTTTCATTTCTTCCCCCCAATCCATATTCACCTACTATGTTTCCTTCTCTCCCTTTTCCTACTGACGAATTCCAGTCACCCATGACTATTAAATTTTCGTCTCCCTTCACTACCTGAATAATTTCTTTTATCTCGTCATATATTTCATCAATTTCTTCATCATCTGCAGAGTTAGTTGGCATATAAACTTGTACTACTGTAGTAGGCATGGGCTTTGTGTCTATCTTGGCCACAATAATGCGTTCACTATGCTGTTTGTAGTAGCTAACCTGCACTCCTATTGTTTTATTCATTATTAAACCTACTCCTGCATTACCCCTATTTGATTTTGTATTTATAACCCTGTAATCACCTGACCAAAAGTCTTGTTCCTCCTGGCACCTAACTTCACTAATTCCCACTATATCTAACTTTAACCTATCCATTTCCCTTTTTAAATTTTCTAACCTACCTGCCCGATTAAGGGATCTGACATTCCATGCTCCGATCCGTAAAACGCCAGTTTTATTTCTCCTGATAACGACGTCCTCTTGAGTAGTCCCCACCCGGAGATCCGAATGGGGGACTATTTTACCTCCAGAATATTTTACCCAAGAGGACGCCATCATCATTTAATCATACAGTAAAGCTGCATGTCCTCGGGAAAAATTACAGCTGTAGTTTCCCCTTGCTTTCATCCGTTTGCAGTACCAGCACAGTAAGGCCGTTTTGGTTAATGTTACAAGGCCAGATCAGTCAATCATCCAGACTGTTGCCCCTGCAACTACTGAAAAGGCTGCTGCCCCTCTTCAGGAACCACGTTTGTCTGGCCTCTCAACAGATACCCCTCCGTTGTGGTTGCACCTACGGTACAGCCATCTGTATCGCTGATGCACGCAAGCCTCCCCACCAACGGCAAGGTCCATGGTTCATGGGTGGGGGGGGGGGGGGGGGAGGAGACATCCCATATTACTCAAAAATATTTGGGCAGTGCAGTAAGCTAAAGCAGGTTCACCAGGAACAGTTTCAATCCAGTCTTTTAGATTTTGGTGACTCTTTCAAATATCTTGAAAAAACATATTGAAATTAGCCATTGCAGCGCTATTAATCTGTAATTGAGGAACAAAATACTTACATCACATTAACTCTTTCTCTCTCTCTCTCATGTGAGTGCCAGCTGAAATACAGTGCTTCTATTCATTACTGTGTTTACAACTCATGACCTTGAACCCCACCATTAACACAGAACAATAATGATCTTTTAACATCAACAATTTAAACAAACTTTTCCAAAAACATAAATATTTAATTTGAAGCAGACAACACACTAGGGGATAATGAACTCCAGGTTGACAAACAGAAAAATATGTAAAATAAGTCCAAATAAGAGACTCAACTGTGCATGTCATGAATGCGGATACAGCTAGTTTCACGTTTGTATACAGTACCCTGCTTCATCAGTTTCACATTACATGAAATGCATTATGTATTTTCATACTGATTTCAGATCTGATGTTGAAAACACGTTTGCAAAAGTTGTCTGTGAGAATGCCTTGCAAACACATAGTAAATGCCACATTAAAAATGCCATATATTTTAACTCACCTTTGTTATAACAATCCAAATGTGAAAGCATTTCATCACTCGAGCATATTAACTCTAAGAAACACCAATATTTACTTGTTACACTTCAAACAATATTGCAGTGCAAGTCTCCATTAAACATAGTATCAATTGACACCATCAAGAACTTACTTTTTCTCAGAAAGTGGGCACTGATGTGAAAGGGTTTGATGTGCTTGATGCACAATATGTTGATCTCCCTATGTGGCGGTCAGGTGTGGTTGATTGAAACCCTGATGACAAGTATGCCTGCGCTCACGTTCCTATGTAGTCCAGCATTTGATTGCTGTCATATCTGAATGTACCGCAAAACTGGATATCACACAATTCGACCAGCCAGCCACACAGAGACCAATAATGAGGCCCCTTTCAAACTGTCAGGTGCTAGTAACACTGTCTGACACGAACGCGTGGTATGTCGGTGTCCTTCACGGTGATCACTCAACATCTGACACTGTCACGCCCCTTATATACACTACCAGGACTGGTAACAACACTAGACATAACTATTATACTTTTGGTTGCTGTTTTTATTTTAATATTTTTCTGTGGAAGTCCTCTCACTGCACTTCTAATGCTATTGCTAAATTTAGTTTTATTCTTTCTCACTGATTATTTTCCTCAGTATCAGATGTGTATAGCTTGAATACTTAGGCGTAGCCTAATGTTTGTAAGAAAATGATGTGAAAATGTAGGATGTAACAGGATTGCTCTCTTTAAACAGCTTCCCAATGCTGCACTTGTCCAGAAAATAGTCATGTCCAATCATTGGGCTGGAAAAGATATGGAATGCACTCATACTATGATTACTGATTTTGTTCATAATTTACATTTTGTTTTATAAGAAAATTTGGTTTCAAAATATTGACCTTTCCCTCTCCCCTAGCTATGTGGCAAACCCTGAGTAGCTGAATTGGTGGTAACATAGGGCTAGAAACATGTTTCAGCATGTTTTTTTGATCCAAAAGAAGGAATTTGTCTGGAATCTAAACAATTTATTATATTTTTTATACACCTGTTTGCTATTCAGTGCTTCTTGTATTCGGTGAGAAGTTGACCTCTCTCTGTACACACATTATGAAACAGAAGGCTGCTGGAAGACAGTAACAGGTGGCACTACTTTCCTATTAAATATTCTTTAGGCAGAAACTAAAATCATTTAACCATTATAATGGAAAGTTCAGAAAATAAAGCTATGTGGTTTTTAAACCCTCAGTATGAAGTCTTAATTTCTCTTGTTATCTTATTCTGACAAACTTAAAATCCTGAGTATACTCAGGCAATTTAGAACAAGTCTTTAAAAAAATAAAAACCTCACTTACATCTGTTTCAGCACCGATAGTTAAGAGATCAGCCATTAGAGAGCTTTCAGTACTACATTTGGAGGCTGGCTATTGTGTTTTGTTTGAAGTGGTTACCACTTTGTGCAGCTTTGGATACTAGACAACAAAATATGTGCTTTCAGCCTCTGTCCTATATTGTTGTTTAAGGGAGTGCTTCTGAAAATGGATAGCTATAGTGAAACAAGAGTTTGAAACTGAATTTAGCAGCTCAGAAAGTGAAGAAGAACGTGATGTTACTTCACTGGAGACTGAAAGTGAGGACAGTTTGTCAGATTGAAAAATTCCTGCCATTAGGACAAGATAAATATGCCTACTGTGCTCCAGTCAGCTCCTCCACCATTCTTGTTCACAGGAAACCATTGTGAAATACATGGTTTACTTCATATTTACAGAGAGACTAAAAAATTACTAAGTTTCAGGATACTTTAATGTTTACTTCACAAGTATCCTTGGGATTTTTTTAATGGTGATCTTCAACAATTTGAAAAAATAAATAAATAATAAATTTTATAATAAAATGTATATATTTTCAAATTCTTAGGGCACATCATAAGAGACCAGATTACCTGTTATCTCACATTTTAAACTGTCTCTCAAAATTAATGGGTATAGTATTTTTTATAAGAGATAATATTCATAATGGTATTATACAATGACAAATCTCCACACATTTTCTAGACAAGAGACAACGACTACCGTTAAAAGTACTAGTGATGACAAGCAGTCTCATGTAAATGGTAGGATATACATTTTAAATTAGACATGAAGATACACCTACTCACAAGAGTGAGTGTTATATCTAAAAAATCCAACAGTGTTGCTGTAGTCATTGCAAATATTATACATCAGAACCTTCAGACAAAAACAATAATTTTAACAGGAAAAGGTTATTATGTAATAATATTCAAGACATAAATTAAGATTGCATTTAAAAATATAATTAGAGAGAGTTGATATGGTTGTCTTCTATCATCTACATACAGATTATCCTAGTTTCCTGATGTTATATGTACAAGTATATGTTTTTGGAGGAGCAAGTTCTTTTTAACATCTATGAATTAATAAAAATGAGGCAGCAAATCAGGTGCAACCATACCACAGCAAGCAGTTATTAAGAAAATAAAAGTTACACATTGAATATGACATCTTTCATTATGTCTCATTCAAATCTAAAATTACTCTGGAAGACATTTACATAAATTATGAACAATAATGAACACTAGTAATAATTTAACCAAATATTTTGAATTGGTACTACTTAAAACTGATGTTGAAATTTATACATCTGCCTAGTTTCAATCTGATATTTTGTATGGGCTGCAGAAAATAATATGACCATATCATGAATGTCTGGCCTGAAAGGATTTCATTTTACTGTTGTACTGGCTCTGTTTATAAATATTAGCAGTTTGTTATTACCACATTCAGTTATGAATACATGTGGATTTATTATTTGTCTGGAAACACGAAATGGATAACTGACAACAAGTGGTTTTGTAGTGATACATGCACTCTTTAACCATTCGAGAATGTTGAACATTTAATACCTGATCCTTTGCTTAAGTTTCTTTAATGCTAACTGCCTTTAAGTATTTTACAGCCCAATAAAGAGTAGCAAGTTTGTACTTATGCTCAGTTTCATTATATAAGACAGTTAAATATGTACACATCATTTCAAATGATCATTTGTCATTTGAGAAAATTTTAAATGACTAGAACAATGTTAGAGAGCAACACGTTGACTTTGTTTTAACCTCTATGCACATGAATTCAATGGACATACAAAAAAGGGATTATTTACATAAAAAATGACCTCTAAAATACTGTTGTTAATCCTAAGAACCACTAAAGAGAAAAACACAATATAATGATAGATAACAATAGTAACTGTAATTTATATCTCAAAGCTGATAAAACATTCTGTGACTAGGATAAATATTCTGAAAGACTTGAAACTCTTTCTTAATACACTTGTGCAAAAACTTCACATGAACATGTGAAACTGAACATGTAGGTAGGGCTTCTGATACTATGTAGTACAAATGATGACCTATAACACTAACATATTTCGATGAACTCAGGTTCAGTTAAATACTGTATTTCTGCTATGTTTTTAAGACTCACATCAAGACTTTAAGCTGAATTCAGGGAATACACAAATTATGACTTAGTACATTGCTGTTTAATATGAAAGACAAAAGTTTTCCTAGAAAGAAGGGAAAGAAATTTACACATGTTGCCACAAGCCCAGCTAAAGATTTGTACATTCCAATAGATATACTTTTCCTCTATCTAGCTTCCTTTTGTAATACATACCATTTACAGTAAGCATGTAACATAATATTAAGAATAAAACAATATCTGGAATCTATTAACAATTAATACACTTTCAAAACTGCAAAAAGCTAAAGAATTGATATTTGTTGTAGACATGTAATGTTTGCAATTCAAGAGAAGTTTAATCTTTCTATTTAAGATTACAATAATGAGTGTTTTCTTTCCCAGCCATCAAACTGAAGATTATTGGAAATGAATTCCAAAAATGCTGTCACACACTTTAACATTATTTTAAAAGCTGCCTCCTGGCACCTGTACCTGTATGTTGAATTTCACTTGCGTGACTGGAGATGAAAAATGCCAAATAATCAAGGATTTTTTATGAATCAGTTCACTGAAAAGAAGTGCTACCCAGCTGACTCATGGTTTTGGCTGCATTACATTGAATGCAAAACTTTCTACAATATGCAACATGATAACAAGGGAGATGAATCACTGAGATTACAGCCTGACTATAACTCCAATGACTAGTGAGGATGCTCCATCCAGGTAGAGCTAACACAGTTTCTTTGTAGGTAAACATTATACACTTATGATAACTTACATGTTATGACAGTGGCCATCATGCGCAACCGAGAAACAAGTTCCTATATCAAAAGTTAACAAGTCTATATACATGCTGTGATTACACACAAAATTATTTATAAAGGCTTCTCAAATTTTGAGAGAGTCCTCTCCTCTTCAAAAATTATTTGAACCCAGATCTCTTTTTCAATAAATTAGATAACTTTCCCAAATCAGTAGAGAATAGTCATGCTCTATACTTCTTCATTTTGCTATCAGTGAACACTTATATGCACTATTTTCCATTCTCCTTCTGCTTGTAGACAAAAAATTTGTCAGTCACTATCCATATTTGGATTTAGCCTTCTCTCCTACCATAAATCAGTGCCACCTTATTCACACTATCCACACCACACACTCAAAGCTCTCAGAGTAATTCTAAAGTTATCTGCATATTCACAAGTAGGCAACATTAAAATGTTTCATTGTCACAATTGACTATAAAACTCTATAAGTCAAGGATTACATTGTCTTTACAAATCTTAAATGTTTAATTTTCAGTGATGTATTTATAAAAAAGGACATGGACCAATAAGCGTACTTTTTATCACAATAAAATAGATTTTCTTCAATGCTTATGATTGTATAAACCACAGAGTCCGATCAACATTGTAGATTGGCTGCCAACCTGATTGTTTCAGACTTCAGTTGCCTTTCTGTCCTGTAAATATCCCATTACACAATGTGGACATGCAAGAGGTGGTGTTGTGCCCTCATAAAGTTCCTGTAAAACACGTGATGTAGCTGGACATTCTGGAACATGTGTTACTGTTTGAGGACATTGATGCCCACAGGTGAAAGCACGCAACTGTTCTCCGTTCACTACCGACTGAAAAAGAAAACTGTTTATTAGACTGTAATTGATTTTCTGTTCAGTGTGAACTAGAATGACACACACTGTGAAGAGGGATAGAGATAGATACATAGATAGATAGATAGATAGATAGATAGAGAGAGAGAGAGAGAGAGAGAGAGAGAGAGAGAGAGAGAGAGAGAGAGAGAGAGAGGGGGGGGGGAGGGGGGGATTTTCTCATACAAGACTACAATACATGAGAGAGGGGGGGGGGGGAGAGAGGGGGGGATTTTCTCATACAAGACTGCAATACATGAGAAAGTGTTAAAGATGAGTGCCCTATCAACGGGGAAAACATTATCATGAAGTTTAGTGGTGGTGCAATAATGCAGAAAATAGCTACTTGAGATCTTATTCAAAAAAATCATTTCAGTGTTCACTCATGGCTACCTTAAGTTAGGCTTGTGGCTAGTTTCACATACAAAACTAATTAACATCACAAAAGGAGTTAAACTGCAAGGTGACTGTAGGCTTCGTAGCACAACTTGAGCTCCCATTTCACCTGCTGGGTAACTTCAACAAACACACAACATGCTACGGACCGAATTGTTGAACTGCCCCAGGAATAGAATTTTTGATAGTCTAATGATGTCTCAACTGTTATAACTTCGCAACAGTGGTGAGAACATCCATTCCAGCAGTGCTTCAGGGTCACCCCCGTCCCTAGATCTCTTACTCTGCTCTCCGGCCCTCACAGGTTCTGCTCACTGGAAATTGCTGATGATTTTCATTCTAGTGACCACTTTCCAGTCTCGGTTCATTCACCAGACATTGCAGGACATATCACAAGCATAATTCACAAGCCACTGACTAATTCACCCCATAACCCTTAGGGAGCGCATCCCATGGTAAAGCCAATTCAAGTGCACAGCAGTGTATTGGTTAAAATGTCAAACAGCTGTAGAGAACCTCATGGACCTTGTTGGTCATGAGGCCAGAGTTTGACAAATGAATAAAGGAAGCAACAAGTGATAAGTTCTGGACTCAACTGACTATTTCACTAACTCTACACAAATTTGGGAGGCTAAGAGGATTTCTAAAAAATACAGTAGGAAGAGCATTTCCACTAAAACAGTAGCTACTGCCTTCTTGGATTCAGTGCTCCACTACTACCTTAAAACCAAGAGGAGGGTAGTTTGGACTTAAGATACAACACTGAATCACACATCTACAGCTAGGAAAGACACTTTCTTCTTTTACATACTAGCAAATTTCTACTTCAGTCTATTAGCTGATATCACACAGATCTACTTCCATAGTTTGGTAGTAACTAGGTTTCATCATATTTGAAGTGAACACTTCAACTAAACAGCATTATTCACAAACTGATCTAACAAGGGGACCACCAGACCTGTCAATCATGAATTTTGATGAATCTTAGGTGCGCTGTAGTGGGACTTCTCCTGAGTACATAGTAAGTGCTTTTTCATGCGATGGCCCTAATTTCTGAGAAAATCAGTGTTGAAGTTTCATGTGTACCTGCTAAGTTTTGAGCACGCAAATGCAGTGCAGGGGCTAAGATACATGCTACCACGCAAGTAACATGGTTTCAAAACCTACCAATGTACCTTTTTTTTCAGTTTCATCATACAGAAGATCATGAAATAGTATATGACAAGCAAAATTATTCAAAAATAGTCATTTTTGCCAATCTGACTCCTTCCACAGCTGCCAATACTTCATCCATTGTTGGGAACTCATTGGAGTTGTCCAATTGTTTGGAATTTTAACTACGAATTGAAAATGGAATATTCATATGAAGAAACTGTGCTGTAATGATTGATTTATTAATTAAATTACTACAGTGAAAAATGAGTATTTTTGAATAATTTTACCTGTGTGACATATACTATTTAATAACAATCTGTATGATGGAAGAAAAATCACATGTGAACAGTAGATGTGGAGAGTTTGAACCTGCACGTTCGTGTGGTAGCTGTGAACCTTGGCCCCTGCACTATGTTCTCTCGGCTGAAACATTTTATTTAATGTTACAGATATAGGAGCTACGGATAAAACTTCAAGATCAATTTTCTCAGAAACTAGGGGCTGTTGCACGAAAAGCCACTAGTCACATAATCACGAAAGGACCCTCTACAACATAGCTAGGACTCGTCAGAATAAGTGATTAATAGGTCTGACGGTCCCCTTGTAAGTATTAGGAGACTCTGGCTGCCCAAGGTTTTCCCCAAGGACTTCATAAACTACTGCCTGCCAAATGAATCTCAGGTATTTGATGCAAACTTTGTCAATTTTTGTCGTGTGGGAAAAAGGCCGTGGTTCGGAGACTTTAAAAGACACGGCTGCTCTGGACGACAAGTTAATAAAGCTACACATTCTCTTCAGTAATAAGCTGTGTCATGGTATCAGGAACAAGATCGATAGTTTAACTACCGAACTACGGAAGTAGATCTGTGATATCAGCTAACAGACAGAAGGAGAAATTTGCTTATGTTTAAAAGAAGAGAGTGACTTTCTGATCTGCAGATGTGTGTAACACTGTCATTAAAAGGTCTGACAGAGTTCTATCTACGAATGAAACAGCTACGCTTGCCAAAGGAGAAAATTATGTGACTGCTCTTCTCAGAACAGAATATATTGTTGCTAATAACAAAACAAATCCATTTTTTATCTAAAACAGCTGAAGATGAAATACTCATGACATCAGCCAGGATACTGCCTAGGAGCAAACCACCTAACAGTAATTCAACAAAAGGTGAGATGAGAGCTCTCCGAGATTTAAAAGCCGATAAAGACATTATTCTTCTTCCAGCAGATGACAATGCTGCAGTGGCAGTGAGGGAAGAAGACTCAGGTCTTCTTATAACCAGGAGAACTCAACAGATATCCCACACATTTTGTTATTAGCAACTTATTAAAGCCTCTTCAATTTCATTAGTTGTGTTTCATCAAATCAAAAGTGTTGCCATCAAAACTGTATGATTTACAAAATACCCACAAATCTGGCATTCCATTAACTTTACTGTTTGCTATATCGAGTTGAGGGAACGGACAAACCCTTGGCAACCTTCCTACTGGATAAAACTGACACTTAAATTGTATATTCTGGTCACAGTGCCAATTAGTCCACTCTACAATGTGCTGGTGCAGCTCTGTGGTCTCAGGAAGCAGTCTGATGATGTCACGAGCTGACTGTTGTTTGGATACAGGTTGTTGTGCTGAACTTTTTCAACTTTGGAACTACTGAGTCGTTAAAGGTTCAGATGATGTCTCCAACATCAGGTGAAGAAACATTAGGCACGGAAACATGCACTGGATCACAGCCTGATGCCCATATAACAAAAATAAGCAAGGATGCAAATGCTAGCCCTGAGCCTACATCTTATGTTTTGATGTGGAGTTACACACGATCTTGCGGGCACTGGAGCTGGGGTGATGTGCTTGTGCTGAGAAATGCCTCATCTACTCCATCTCCTCAAGTACCTTTCAATCTATATGTACCCTCAGATAAAATAATCAAGAGAAATTACACACGAAAAAAGTGACAAATCGTACAAGAGGAAGGAAGAGATAAACGAAGGTAGAACTTTAATGGGAAAAAGGACAAAAAACTTAGCAAGAGCAGGTATTTTTCACTGATAAAAACAAATACAATATTTTGCAATCGAGTAACTCTGATAAGGACTATGTAAAAGACAGAACTTCCAAAAATCAATATGGAATGGTCATTTTGGGAAAAGAAAGACAACAAACAGAGTTCATTGAGTGTGCTCTTCTTAATAACAGTAACAGCAGAAAACTATCTAGCATATTTCAAGAAATAGAGCAAGACACATCACTGGCTAATGTGGTGAAACCTAGAGTGTAACAACATGTTTCAGAAGCTAACATTCAAACAATAATAATGCAAGAAAGTTACTTTATCATTTGTAGAATGGGCTTAAAAATGTTGCAAAAAATAAAATACCACAGCACTACTGAATTTTCTTGAAGATAATAAATCAAGAAATACTCTCGTATTGTTACACTCCATCCTGGATTTTCCATTGTTTGATTACTACAATATGTTCTAAACAGAATCAATAGCAAAATGGCGGCCAAGTTGAAAGTTTATAATGTGCCTTCACAAAAAAACGTAAACTTCGGTAGTAAAAGGAAAACGTGTGAAAGTTGTAAGAATGAAATACTGAAGCTGAACAAACAGATGTCCAGTCTACAGTTTACAATCGACACTCAAAAGGTGGAACTAAGTAAACTACAATCTGAAAAACGTGAGACATTAATGAAGAAAGAAGACTCGGTCTCGGGAAAATGGAAGAGAATAACTGAAGGAAGTTGTACTCAGAAGGTAAAATATCTGAAACACAGTGAAAATTTAGTGCAAAAAAACTCTTTCGAAGTGATTTCTGCCGTGGATTCAGTGAACACGTTGGAAAGGGTTGAAAAGTTGAAAAACAAAGTAGGCAAACCGTTGCTCATTGTAAGTAGGTCAAACAGTGAAAATGCTGCGTCAGGAGATATTCTAAAAACTCTGGAAATAAGTGCGCACACCTACACCACCATAGACTTCAGTGCAACAAAGGAAACTAAGTTAAAAAACGTATCTCCAGTGAAACTGCAAACTGAAGAACATTTAGAATATGTGCGGCAAAAAAACAACACTAGTCAGGTGAGAAGAAGAACCTTAAATCCTCCAGTTACAAAAAGTGTGAAACACAAGACAATCTGTGTGTTAGGTGATAGTCACGACCGTGAAATTTCTGCAATGTTGATGAGAACATGTAGTTTCAAGGCATCTGGTTTCATAAAGTGAGGGGCTCTATTGACTGTAACAACGGACCTAACAACATCAGCTGACATAGCTAGTTTGAATAAAGATGATTTCACAGTGTTAATAGGAGGATCAAATGACGTCTATAGAAACAAGACACATAAGGTCATTACAGAAATGAGGAAATGTTTAAATAATTTAACACACACTAATGTACTCATTCTCAACATCCTGCATCATCATGATTTACCACCCTGGTCGTGTGTGAACCGCGAAATTAATGTTGCAAATGAGTGTATCACTGAAATATGCACTAGCTTTAAGAATGTCGATATTGTAGATATAAACAGATTGGAGTGAAGGTTCCATACAGTCCATGGACTTCATTTAAATATGCCAGGAAAGAAATTACTAGCCGAAAAAAAATGTACTCGCATTTCGAAAAACAGTGAAGAAAAAAATAAAGTATAAGTGACAAACAAATGGAGATTAAGAAGTGCTTTAGATGAGTTACAAGCTGTGCCATCTGCCAAACGCAAATTACCAAGTGGTTTACACCGATCAGGCAAGAAACAATAAATCAAGTCATCAGCCAAACGAAAATTACGAAATGGTTTAAACCGAAGAGGACAGATGTGGATTAAGCAAAAATTATACAAGTTCCAGAAGTTAACTCACCTGCTGATTGCCACCAGCAAACAGAAGCCACACACAAGATCGATACAGAAAATGTTTTAGGGTAATTGCTGTATTAGAAATGCCATTAGATAAAGAATCAGAAACCGTTTCAACTAAAGTTACTAAATACCCAGATTTTGCTGTACTACACCATAACGTTCAGTCACTCACAAATAAAATTTTCATGTTGGAAGCACTACTCCAGTATGCATTAAACATAGACATAATTTGCATTACTGAACATTGGCTACGAAATGATGAAGTAAAATTAAACTCAATCTCAGGATATAGATTAGCAAGTCATTTTAGCCAAGAGTTTTCCAAACATGGTGGCTCTGCTATCTTTGTGAAAGAACAAATAAAGTTCTGTGATGTCAGTAAAAGTTATATTGACTCAATTGAGAAAGACTTTGAACTTTCCATTACCAAACTGCCAGAGCTTAATTTCATAGTTATTACCATATATAGAGCACCAAGTGGAAACCTGTCAGTCTTCATGAATAAACTAGAGGTTCTGCTGAACAGGATCAGTACACTAAATATGAAGATAGTGCTTTGTGGGGATTTCAATATTGATTTTTCAAAAGACAGCAGCACCAGAGATGCTTTGATAAATATGACCAACACCTTCAATATGATCCCCACAATACACTGCCCAACAAGATTAACAGAATGCACAAATTCCATTACTGACCAAATATTCATCTCAGAAACAACTTACAGATTCACAAGCAGAGTACTGAGCATGGGTTATAGTGATCATGAGGCACAGCTGCTGTGTATATAAATGCCAACAAGTAGTAGCAGTTCCGGAAAAGTAGTTGAAAAAAGAACCTTTTCTGAAGATAACATTAGAATTTTTAATCTCTTACTGGCGAAGTAAAACTGGGAAAGCATCACCACTCAGAACAATGTTGATAGCATGTACACGGGTTTTCTGAGCATCTTTCTTCACTATTTTAATGTAGCATTTCCAAAAGTAGTAAAAACAGTAAAACCTAACAATAATAAGCAATGGGTAACTAAAGGCATAAAAATTTCCAGTGAGAGAAACAGATTTCTGCAGTACTCTTGTAAGAAATATAGAGTAACCCAAGAATACGCAGATTATTCAAAAGCCTACAAAACAATCTATGGTAGAGTAGTCACAGAGGCAAAAATTATGTGGAATGACAATTTGATAAGAAACTCATCTAACAAAATGAGATCCACGTGGAGAGTTATAAAGAAAGAAACTTGTAGTTCAGTGCCAAAGAAAAAGAATGTATCATTAACACTAGAAGGCTCAAACGTCACAGACCCAAATTCAGTTGTGGAAAAATTCAATGAATACTTCACCTCACTAGCTGAAGACCTCATTCAAGTACACTGTCAAGGGCTAGTCCCAAGTTTCTCCAGCAAGTCAGTGATCTCGACTGCGTCTATGTATGTGTATGAAACAAACCCCAATGAAATTACAAGTAAAATTAAATCATTAAGCAATGAAATGTCAAGTGGTCTTGATGAAGTACCTGATTTCATATTAAAAGCATGTGCTCACCACATAGCAAACCCCTTGGCAAAAATTTTCAACCTCTCTTTAAAAACTGGTGTATTTCCAGATATTTTTAAAATAGCAAAAGTTTCACCACTTCTAAAAAAAAGATTCTTCTGAAAAAATATCAAACTACCGACCCGTGTCACAGTAAAGTTCCTTCTCAAAAATTCTAGAAAAACTCTTCTATGACAGGCTTTTAAGTTTCATAAATAAATATGCACCTCTTACAGTACAACAACATGGTTTTAGAAAGTCTAAATCGACACAGACAGCAATATTCGAATTCTTAGACTGCATTTTAAAATCCCTTGATCAACATAAATTAGCTGCAGGTATTTTTCTAGATCTATCAAAAGCCTTTGACGTCCTGGACCATAACATTCTGCTCGAAAAATTAGAAAGACTAGGAGTAAGAGGTGTAGCACATAGCTGGTTGTGTTCATACTTAAAAAACCGCAGGCAGAAAGTATCACTTCAGTATGAATTCAACAAAATGAATAAAACAAGAAACAACTCCTTTCTTTCTAGGGAATTGCCAATAAAATATGATGTACCACAGGGCTCAATCTTAGGTCCACTACACTTCTTGATTTATGTGGACGACTTAGTTGAATATACACTCCCGGAAATTGAAATAAGAACACCGTGAATTCATTGTCCCAGGAAGGGGAAACTTTATTGACACATTCCTGGGGTCAGATACATCACATGATCACACTGACAGAACCACAGGCACATAGACACAGGCAACAGAGCATGCACAATGTCGGCACTAGTACAGTGTATATCCACCTTTCGCAGCAATGCAGGCTGCTATTCTCCCATGGAGACGATCGTAGAGATGCTGGATGTAGTCCTGTGGAACGGCTTGCCATGCCATTTCCACCTGGCGCCTCAGTTGGACCAGCGTTCGTGCTGGACGTGCAGACCGCGTGAGACGACGCTTCATCCAGTCCCAAACATGCTCAATGGGGGACAGATCCGGAGATCTTGCTGGCCAGGGTAGTTGACTTACACCTTCTAGAGCACGTTGGGTGGCACGGGATACATGCGGACGTGCATTGTCCTGTTGGAACAGCAAGTTCCCTTGCCGGTCTAGGAATGGTAGAACGATGGGTTCGATGACGGTTTGGATGTACCGTGCACTATTCAGTGTCCCCTCGACGATCACCAGTGGTGTACGGCCAGTGTAGGAGATCGCTCCCCACACCATGATGCCGGGTGTTGGCCCTGTGTGCCTCGGTCGTATGCAGTCCTGATTGTGGCGCTCACCTGCACGGCGCCAAACACGCATACGACCATCATTGGCACCAAGGCAGAAGCGACTCTCATCGCTGAAGACGACACGTCTCCATTCGTCCCTCCATTCACGCCTGTCGCGATACCACTGGAGGCGGGCTGCACGATGTTGGGGCGTGAGCGGAAGATGGCCTAACGGTGTGCGGGACCGTAGCCCAGCTTCATGGAGACGGTTGCGAATGGTCCTCGCCGATACCCCAGGAGCAACAGTGTCCCTAATTTGCTGGGAAGTGGCGGTGCGGTCCCCTACGGCACTGCGTAGGATCCTACGGTCTTGGCGTGCATCCGTGTGTCGCTGCGGTCCGGTCCCAGGTCGACGGGCACGTGCACCTTCCGCCGACCACTGGCGACAACATCGATGTACTGTGGAGATCTCACGCCCCATGTGTTGAGCAATTCGGCGGTACGTCCACCCGGCCTCCCGCATGCCCACTATACGCCCTCGCTCAAAGTCCGTCAACTGCACATACGGTTCACGTCCACGCTGTCGCGGCATGCTACCAGTGTTAAAGACTGCGATGGAGCTCCGTATGCCACGGCAAACTGGCTGACACTGACGGCGGCGGTGCACAAATGCTGCGCAGCTAGCGCCATTCGACGGCCAACACTGCGGTTCCTGGTGTGTCCGCTGTGCCGTGCGTGTGATCATTGCTTGTACAGCCCTCTCGCAGTGTCCGGAGCAAGTATGGTGGGTCTGACACACCGGTGTCAATGTGTTCTTTTTTCCATTTCCAGGAGTGTATGAGTCCCACAAAAACTATCCTGTTTGCCGATGACTCCAGCATATTGGTCACTGGATCCAGTCTAGAAACTTTGCGATCCACAGCAGAAAGTTCTATGAAAAGACTTTCTGAGTGGCACACAAAAAACAAACTCATTATAAATACTGAAAAAACTGTGTGTGTCGATTTTTATTTAATTCCTCCAACTAATCAAATGTCTATTCAAGCCCAATTAAAAAAATTATCCCCTAGAAAATGTAAGTGTCACAAAATTCTTGGGTCTTTGGTTTCAGCAAGACTTAAAGTGGGACACACATATAAATAACTTGTGTAGAAAACTATCATCTGTGTGCTATGGCCTAAGAATTTTAGAGGCTACAACAAGCAAAACAACAGTACTGCAGACATACTATGCACAGTTCCACTCACTAATCCAATATGGGATCATTTTCTGGGGATACTCAACTCACAGTGTAAAGGTTTTTAGAATGCAAAAAAAGATCTTTAAGAATAATGTGTGGTCTTAAAAAGAATGAGTCCTGTAAATCCCATTTTTATGAGCTTGGTGTTCTAAATGTTCTAAGTTTATTCATTTATGAAACTATCTTGTTCACTAGGGACTACCTCCTGAAAACAGGCAAACTGCGACAGAACAAAAATGTACACAACTATAGTACCAGAGGGGAATCAAATATACATCAAAAATATCACAGAACAACCACCTATCAGAGGAGTATAATTAACATTGGTGTAATACTACACAATAAGATACCAGAGGAAATAAGAAATACTACTCATCCAATATTTAAAGCTAAACTAAAGGCATTTCTAATAAAGCACTGATTCTATTCTGTCAGAGAATTTCTGAATAATTAACAAAATTAATTATAATAGGTACCTAATTTTAATTTGCCTACTATTTTGCAAATATTATGTATTATTGTAACTTATCTTTGACCTGTCCAATATCAATTGTACAATTTGTGCTATATGATAAAACTGGACCAATAAAAAAATCAGATCAAATCAAATCAAGTTGATACTGTGGCCCATAGGCACAACATAATTTATAGTTCATGCATAAATAAAGAACTTTGAAAAACAAATATCAAAGTAAATGAACTGTGTTTGTAATATTAAAACGGTGCTGTAGTGGACATAAGTAATTCACACTGTAACTACACACTAAACACATCATGGATTTGAAGGAAAATAATTAAAGAAAGACCTGAATATGCAACAAATGGTTTGAATACTGCACTGATAAAATCACACAAGAAATCAGAGTAATTCTCCTTTGGTCACTTTGATGAATATAAGATATGGACTATAGTGAGGAAAGTAAAATGAACAAGAAAAAAAATGCAACACTACTGGTGATCTGAATTTCATCTAAATATACATGAAGCTGTAAATATGAAGCACAACTACCAAGATGTGAATGAATCTGATCTAAAAATTTATGACCATAATGTAAAGTCCCTGCATAATAAGATCAATGTAATTAACATCCATCGAACAGATCTCAGTAATATGCATTTATGAGCACTGTCTTAGCCCAGAATTAATTAAATACACAAAAATAACTGAATCCATTTTGTATTTCTGTGATTGTGGAATAATCAGGGTTGGGTAGCGATGTACATAAAAGAAAATGTAGATTTTACTATCCTATCTGGTTTAACTTGAATGAATGTTGAAAAGGACTGTGAGGATGCAGCTATAAAAATTACTAGGTTCCATTTCATAATTGCTGCAGTTTACTGTTTACAATCTGGTATTTTTGCGATTTTCTTAAATAAATTGGATTATTACTAAAGGAAGTATGAAATAGGAGATAATTTTTGGAGACTTCTAATTGATTTTCTTACAAAAAGTAGAAACACAGAGGTCATTTTGAACCATGCTACATACTACAATGTAGAGGCTGAAGTAATTGCTGCTACTCAAATAACAAACACTTGCAAAACAGCTTTAGATCAGTTTCTGGTCAAGATGAGTTTACACAGAACTGCACCAAAAAATTTTTATTGCAGATTTTGGTGACTAACTAGTTCAAATAGTGATCTTGAAAGGAAAAGGCATTATTGGGAACAACATGCCTTTATGAAACACATATATACATAGATGCTGTAGTCAGGATAGCCTGAATTACTTCAACAGGTTACTAATGAAAGAAAACTGACTATATATTTATGGAATCAATGACATAAATGAAAAATTAAACACCTTCAATGATATATTAAAAAATTACCTTCAAATTGCAGTTCCAAGAGAACTGTAACCTTAAGACACAATTCTAGAATAAACAGTTGCATCACAAGGGAAATAGGGTTGTCACTGATGAGAATGCTACATAAAATTTGTACTCCAAAATATTAAGAAAAGTATTAAGGGTGCCAAAAATAATGCATAATATTAAATAATACATTTATGGTTCAACAAACAAAGTGAAGGCCATGTGGAGTGTTATAAAAAGAGAAACTGGTGAAAACAAAGCATCATGTGAAAATATAACACTAAAAAGTGACAAGCCCCCTAGAAGTAGCCATCACATTTAACTACTTTTTCATAGATGTTGCACAGAATATGATAAAATAAAATGTGAATAAGAACACACTATCTAATAAATATAAAATAAACACATGTAGTAATGTGTCAGTGCACATCAGCACCATCACAGAAGGTGAAGAGCAAAGGCAATGAAAGATCTAAAACACCAATGCTATAGGCATTGCTGGTGTCCCTGCAACAATCTTAAAAAAGAGTAATCTAAACATAGTTGAACTACGTACACATTCATGTGACTGCTCACATCTAGCAGGCAGTTTCCTTAATGTACTGACAATATCTAAATAAAATCAATACATAAAAAAGGTGGGAGGGATAATGAAAATAACTACAGGCCCATCACAATTTCCTCCTGCACTTCAAAAATATTAGAAAAAGTTGTGTGTGACAATGTTATGGAATTCCTAAATAAAAACAAAAGCTTATGTAATGAACACAAACTCAGCAGTAAGATCTCAATAATAACTGCTACTTATGCGTTCATTAATTGCATACTAATCTAGACAGACAAGAAAAAGAATGAACATGAGCATTTACTGATTTATTGAAAGGTTTTGACATGATGGATCACAATATTCTCTTATCAAAGCTTGAAACATATAATATTCAAGGTCTACCCAACTGTTGCACAGTACCTTCTTGAGCAGATATAAGCAAGAAGTATAAGGCACACTAATTTCAAGCTTAAAACAGTTTCTAAACACTTGTCAGGTTATAATCTAATTAAATTTGGTGTATCCCAAGGATCAGCAATGGGCCGACTTCTGTTTCTTTTTACGATGATGATCTATGCTTAAATGTGGATGCTCATAAGCAATCATATTTGCAGATGACGCCACAATTATATTATGAGGGGAAAATAAGGAAGATTTACAACAATCAATAAACACTATCACAAAACTAACAAAACTATTTATCAACTGAGCACGGAATAATCACTTTTTAATAAATGGTAAAAAAACTATAACACTGAATTTTCACAATGCTCTGAACAAAGGTAGGTGTGTGTGTGTGTGTGTGTGTGTGTGTGTGTGTGTGTGTGTGTGTGTGTGTAATAACCATATAGAATTCATGAACATATGAACATGAAATTGAGCAAGATGTGCTACCTTCTTTGCTCACTACATTCTTGTTCCCAAATCCTCGTTCTGTACCAAAGTAAGCAATTTTAAATCTTCATGAAGACTATTCTTATTTCTAGTACTTATTTCATGAACAGAAATGTTGGTTTGAAAGAGAGATATAGTTTTAATAAAAAATTTCATTAAGGCATAAATACTTTGGGAAGCAGTGGTTAGCATCCCTGCTGCCATAAACAGACCTCTGCAGAATGGTCTTGAGTTCATACTCCAAATGATTTTTATCCAACACTTTTGGAATCAGAAAACTTAAGCTTGCTTTGATGAGTTATACCAAAACAGTAATTCCATATGATCTTATGTAATGAAAGGAAGCATTAATGTTGACTAATAGGTGTCCACATACTTTTGGCCTGATTGTGTATACAACAATCAGAATAAGTTTGTTTAGCAGATAACACTAGTATTGTAATCAGTTCAAACATACATACAGCAACAAAAGAAATGGTAAATAACGTCCTAAATATATTAATGTGAGGTTTTCTGGAAATATTCTCAATTTCAAAAAGACACAAAATTTTCAGTTCTGCACATACAGATGTCCTGCACTGATGATAAATGCAGCACATGGTAAGGAAATAATAACTAGGATGGAGACATCAAAAGTTTTAGGAATGCACATTGATGAGAAACTGAAAAAAGAAGACCTATTTGAACTCTTGAAACAACTTATCTCAGCCACATTTGCTTTCTGAATCATTGCATATCTTGGGGAGAGACAAATCAGTTAGCTAACATATTTTGCATGTTTTCATTCAATAATGACGTACTGAATAATGTTCTCGGGAAAAATCTTTAAAAATGGAAGTTTTTATGGCTGAAAAGTGTGGTGTAAGAATAATGTGATGCTCACCCACAATCACCTTGTAGATCCCTGTTTAAGGAGCTAAGCATTTACACTACTGATTCACAGTATATTTATTCCCTAATGAAGTTTGTTGTAAATAGCCCACAACATTTCAAAAGGAACAATGATGCACACAATTACAATACCAAAAGAAATAAAGAATGACACCCATTATTCCACATTATGGGTGTCTTTACCGCAAACAGGGGTCCACAATGCTGGCACAAAACAGTTTTGATCACCTACCCAACAATACTAAATGCCTAACACAAAGTGAAGTTAAATTTGAAAACAAACTGAAATAGTTTCTCCTTAACAACACTTTCTACTTCATAGAAGAATTTCAGAATTTCTACTAACCTAATTTCTAAAAGGTGCTGAGTAATAACTGATAATTCATTTCTGTATTTTGTTTTTAAGGAATGCCACTTGTAAAACATCAGCAGATAGCAATACTTACATAAGAATGTAAAATATTACTTCTACACCATTACAATTAACTGTACAATTGATCCATGACCATAAAACTGACTAACCAACTAACTACAGTAATTAATTAACTAAGTAACAAAGAGACAGTTACCCAGCCTTGAGGACCCTCCTACCTGCCCCTGATGATACAAAATCCATCTCTTTTATTTACAGAAAGGACACAGCCTGATTATGAAGAACTTCCTGTTTAGGTGTGGGGACTTTCCAATGTACTGTGCTGTGCTTGTGGTGTACAGATTTATGTACACCATATTTGAATGGGCCATGTTTTAAATTAGATAAGATGACAAATGGTCTGACCTCTAATTTAACAGAGGGGTAGGAGGAGGGGGAGGGGGAGGTGGAGGAGGAGGAGGAGGAGGAGGAGGAGGAGGAGGAGGAGGAGGAGAATGCAGTATGACTTAAGATTTAGTGGACTCTCCTGTTACTTCCTTACATTAATAGTGAGTTGATTTTCATGTGCTAATAGGATGGTTGTCTCACCTAAACATTTTGTACATATGAAGTAGCCACAGCTTCTTGAACTGTTATTTTAGCCTTCACTTTATTACCACTCTATTCAGATTTTCAGCAGGTTTTAGACAGGATGCTGTTTACAGTTTGGTTCAAAAATGGTCCAAATGGCTCTGAGCACTATGGGACTTAACTTATGAGATCATCAGTCCCCTAGAGCTTAGAACTACTTAAACCTAACTAACCTAAGGTGATCACACACACCCATGCCCGAGGCAGGAATTGAACCTGCGACCATAGCGGTCCCGCAGTTCCAGACTGTAGCGCCTAGAACCGCTTGGCCACTCCGGCCGGTACAGTTTGGTGTTGGAGTGTGATTCTGTGGATTAAAATGAGCAGAAACGGTAGAGAGGGTGCAGTTTTAAATGAGTTTGTATGTTATGCCATTTTCAGTTTCATATAAAGTGTATTTCATAAAGAATGCAACTTTTGAAATGTCCACCATTTCTGTTCTAGTAAGTCAGCAACACTGAATGCTGAATGATTTTCATCTGTTTTCTTTGTGGAGCACCTGATGATGGAATGTATTATTGTGACAGGGGAAACTTATTACGAATATTTTGAATATTGTGCAGAGACTGTTTGTAAACACTGTCGAATGTTTCATCAACAAAATGCATCCAATAAGTTGACTGTGATGAGACAGATCACTAAATAAAAAAAAAAAAAAAAAAAAAAATAAAAAAAATAAAAATAAAAATAAAAAAAATTATAAAAAAAAATATATATAAAAAACTCTGGACATCCTTGTGTTAGTTGTTCTGTAGTAAACATCACCATAGTGGGTGATAATGTTGCTCCAAGTCTGGTGAAATCTATTTGCTGACATTTGAAACAAATTGGATATTCCCAGATCCAGTATGCAACAGATTCTGCAAGGAGATCTGACCCTTTGGTCCTATAAAATCTGACTGTCACAAGAACTGAAGAAAAAGAAACATGAAGCGTGCCGAGCATTTGCCCGTTTGGTGCTTGTAAAACAAAGAGCAGCCAATAATTTCATGAAGAAAATAATGTTAACTGATAAGGTGCACTTCCTGTTGAATGTATTTGTTAACAAGTAAAATTGTAGGATCTGTAGCACAGAAAACCATTGAGTGATTATAGAGAATCCACTACATTCATTATGAGTGACCACGTGGTGTGGCATTTGAGCTGAGGGCTTCTTTGGGTTGTACTTCTTTGAACATGGCACCAGAAATGCATTAAGAGTGGACAGCAGATGATACCACAACATATTAAGTGAGTTTTTGTGGTCTGAATTGGATTGTGTGAATGCTGAACCAATTTGGTTTCAATAAGATGGCACAACCTGTCACACATCATTTGTGGGAATGGACTTGTTACAAGAGGGGTTCCCTGGTTGGGTGGTTTCTTGCAATGATGATATGAACTAGATACTGTGAACTTGTGATATGACACTATGAGATTTTTTCCTGTGGGCGTGTTTGAAGCTGCACATGTATGTCAACAAACTACTATCACTTCCAAGCTCAAGGCCCTGATTCAGCTAATAGTTTCAGAGTAGTGCTGCAAGTATGCCAAAAAGTTATGGGAAATTTCATCAAAAGAGTGGGAGTGTGCATGCGGAATCGGGGGGAGCATCTGAGTAATATCATATTCCATACAAAATCACAAGTAGCATACACTGCAATAATATATAAACTATTTAATGTCATCAATAAATTCATGTGTTATTATGCTCCTAAATGTTGTGTTCTTTGTGGGACTCTCTTCATTTGACCCACCCTTGAAAATTTTTAGCAAGGATTCCATTAAGCATCGACAGCGGCTGCCCTAATGTCAACAACCCCCCCCCCCCTCTTTCTCTCTCTCTCTCATGATATGAAACTACTAAGAAAAACTGGTAATCTTGTACTTTTCTTCCACTGAATACTGCTAGCACATATTTTGAAATATAACACATACTTCCCAATTCATAAATGGATCTCCCAAGAGGAAAAGATAGGAAAAGTGCTACAGCCCAGTGTCAGCAGACACACAAATGAAAAAGGGAAGAAAAAAGTTGGCTGTGGGAAGGGTGAAGCAAGGAAACACATTCAGTAGTCCATGTCAAGAACAGATGGCAGGGGGGTACAAGATGGTGAGCAACAATGAAATGCTAACAGCAGATGATATTTGAAAACCTGAGAACATAGACGTGCAACAGAAGCAGTCAGTATGATTGTGATAAGGAGACTGGATGAAGAAGAAATGAGGCATTTGACAATGTGAATCACAGTATTCTCCCAGATAAATAAGTTTTATGGGATTGATGGAATAGCCGACCAATGGATGTCATATCTAACCACAAGAATGAAGAAAGTTGCGTGTTATTATGCACCTGAAAGTAATTCAACTAATGGAGTCAGGTGACATTATTCTGACTGGGGAGAAATCACATATGGGGTTCCCCAAAGCTCAATCTTAGGTCCACTACTGTTCCTCATATCGCACCGTGGCAAGAACAGTGATGCAGCTCAAAACTGCAATACTTGAGAAAACTTGACTTAAAGAATCAATTCTATAAAACTTATACTGAAATAGTATGATGAGCTTCATTTAAATTTCAAGTAAGTATTGTTGGCAGAGAGTTCCATTATATTTTTCATGCATGTTGGGACGCTCCACACGTATGTATTTTTCCAGTGACATAAACTAAATATGCCATTTTTTGACCTGTGTCACTTTTCTTGCTGGGGTGCGCTACATGTAAACAATCTTCTGTCTAATATACAACAAGCAGAATTAGTTCTTTCTGCAGATGACACTCCTGCTGTAACCAATCCAAGCATACATACAGAAACTGAAGAAATGGCACATAAGAAGTGGCAAATTATGTTCTTAAAAGTGTCACTGATCGGTTTTCTGCAAATAGTCTCAATCTCAATTTTAAAAAGACACAACATATTCGATTCTGCACATCTAGGGTCACTTCACCAATGATAAGTGTAACACATAGTTGGGAAATAATAAAGAGGGTGGAAACTCCAAAATTTTTAAGTGTTCACATTGATGAGAACGGAAACTGGAAAAAGCACATTTTGGAACTCCTAAAACAACTTCGTTCTGCTACATTTGCACTTAGAATCACTGCAAATCTTGGGGAGAGACAAATCAGTAAGTTGATGTATTTTGCATATTTTTATTCAATAATGTCATGTGGATAGTGTTCTGGGATATTTCATCTATAAGAAATAAAGTCGCCATGACTCAGGAATGTACTGTAAGATTACTATGTGGTTCACACTCACAATCATTTCGTACACATCTGTTTAAAGAGTTGGGCATTCTGACTACTGCTTCACAGTATGTTAACTCCTTCATACAGTGCATTGTAATGAATCAATTTCAGTTCAAAAACAACAATGATGAACATAACTGCAGTGCCAGAAGAAAAAAATGACATTCATTACTCCATGTTAAGGTTGTCTTTAGCACAAAAATGAGTGCACAATGCTGCAACAAAAATTCCTGATAGCTTACCCAGTGATATAAAGTGTATGACAGAGAGCGAAGTAAAATTTGAAAACAAATTGAAAAAAAGTTCCTTGATAACTCCTATTCTAAACAAGCATTTCTATTATTGTTATGTATAAAAGGTGGTGGGTAGGAAGTACTAATTCCCATCTATATATTTAATAATAATAAACAACAAAAAACTTATAATGGTCAGCATACAGCAATATTTACAAATTAATTTGTGATTTGAATGTAAAATGACTCATTCCACATCATTACCATCAATTATGCAAGAGAGCCATATAACATGAAACTAACTAAATACCTAACAGTCCCTGTGTGTTCAATAACATCATCTTGTGCAGACTAATACTACTTTTATGACTGCATCTACACCTATACACCTTAAGGTGTGGATTTTGGTATCACTATCTTCCTGCACTTCCCTGTTACATTTACAAATGGTGCACTGCCAGTAAACCTCTGATATCAGCTCTGATTTTTCTGATTTTCTTGTCATGATCATATTTTGAGAACATGTGAAGAAGCAGTACATTGAAGACTCTTTTCGGAACATAAGTACTCAGAATTTCAGCAATAAACCTCTCTGTAATGCACAACATCTATATTGTGGCATCTGTCATTGGAGTTGGTTGAACATCTCTGTAGCACTCCTAAAGCAACTAAATAGTCCCATGACAAAATGTGCAGCTCTTTGTTGGATCTTCTCTGTCTCTTAAATAATCCAACTTCATAAGGATGCCAAACTGATGGGCAGTACTCAAGAACTGGTCAAGAAGTATTTTCTGAGCCACTTCTTTTGTGGATGAATTACATTACCTTACTGTTCCCCCAATCACGATTAACCTGCCGTTTGCCTTTCCTACAAATTGTTGTATGTGGTCATTCCACTTGTACATTGTTCACTAAACAACAGTGTAGAACTATATGGAATATCTTCTGGAAGTCAAGAAATCTGGCATTAGCCTGGGCAGTGTTGTCTGTAGTGCTTTTGATCCCGTAGACAAACAACACAAGATGAGTTTCACAAGACCTCTACAAGTAGAATTCATACTGATCTGTGTGGAGGACGTTTTTGTTCTTCCAAATGTATATACACAAAACATGTCCCATAATTCTACAATAGATTTACATTGGCAATGTGGAGGTATGATTACGTGCATCCATAGGACTTCACTTCTTGAAATAGGAATAACCTGCAGTTTTTCCAGTTGTTAGATGTACTCTTTGTTGCTCGACCAACCTATGATAAACTACATCTGTCAGGGAAGGAGGTTCTTTTGATAATATCTGTAGTTCCTCACAGGCATATCTATAATGTGGAGTAGTTTCGGTTGATTTGCTGTTCTGGGATCACTTATCTCAATATCTGTCATTTCAATGTTTCAACTGAAAGTAAGAATGACATTACAATCTTCTGCAGTGAAACATTTTCAGAAGGCTGAGTTAAGTAATTTTGTCCTTTGTCTGTCATCTTCTGTTTCAGTGGCCATACAGTCATTGAAGGACTGAATACAAATTTCAGTGCAAATCCTGTCTTTATGTTAGACTAATCCTTCTTAGGAGACTACAAGTGGGTATTATAGACCATGAGCAGGGAAGAAGCAACAGAGAAGGTGAACAAACGGGTACATGAATATTTGCTCTCCATTTAGCATAACGTGTTCAGCTTGAGGGTATCCCGTTTTTTATACCCAATAAGTTAATTACATTTTAAATGTCAGGCATTGAATTTCATTGTATACTTTGAATGTCACAATCATTTAATAAACTAGGTTTATTTTTTTTACTTTCACAGCTAGACTGCAAGTACAATACTATAAAAATTCCAGTAACTGTTTCTTACCTCCGTGGAAGGATTAACACTGAGGCTTAACAGGCTTGAATCTGTGATACTGGACAGTACTGTTTCCATTAACTGATCCGTACCAACACATTTACTATCCTTATCACTTATAGTTCCTCGAGATGGTGCCACAACTTCAGCAAGAACTTCAGCAAATTCATGTGGAATTCTCTTGGCTGGAATGAAATATAGTAGCAATGATTATTAAATAGCTTATCAGCTGAAAAAAAGTGAATAAGAAATTAGAAACTACAATTTTTTGAAACAAAATTTGTCAACCAACAAGTAGAATATGCATCTCAGATGCAAACAGTAAGAACTATGACTGTAAAAACAATGAAAAGGAGGAGAATGGAACAAAAATATAATAAGTCAAGAAAAAAAGCAAAGAATGAGAACATCGAATAATATAAAATCCACAATGCTAATTCTATCTTGTCACCTAAAATCAAAACACATGTCTGTCAACCAACAAGTAGAATATGGATCTCAGATGCAAACAGTAAAAACTATGACTGTAAAAACAATGAAAAGGAGGAGAATGGAACAAAAATATAATAAGTCAAGCCCTAAGCTCCTTAGTTGAGATACAAAGAAACCAACATTTGCAGAATATGAAGATAAAGGACAACCTGAATGTGGAATACTCAGAATACAAGTGGAGTATTATACATAAGAAATGATCATAAGGCAATTAAAAACTATAGCACTTGACTTTTAATGCACAATTTCGGCACAATGATGACAGTGTACCTTGACAAACTCAGATTTAATGTCAAGTCCATTCTACATTATTAAAATGTAATGTTAATATACTTACATTTGCATGTAAAAAGCATAAAGTACAGAGATATCTAAAAAAACATACAATCCAAAAAACAGCACTCCAGAAAAACAAATTTTGCAGGAAAACTGGATTTTGCAATCTACAGACACCACAGAAGTGAGAGAGATGAATACATTCTCATAAAAATACCAAATTAGAAGTTGCTATCATGTATTACTGAAATTGCTCTGAACTTGATACTGAAGACATGACATATCTAAAACTGATTAATAATTATCAAACAACAGTGTTTTACAGAAATGAAAACACTTAATGCTGAAACCATGAAAATTGAGAAAATTAAAAATTATTTTTGCATTTTGAATTACAAGTGCCAAACAGGAAAGAACTTTGCATTCAGTGGTGAAGTTTAGTTGAATAATGTATTAAAGCATGCAGACTTATAAACCATACTAAAAAGGATACAGAGATTTATTATTTAAATATAAATATTTCAGAGAGACTTGTCCATCTTGCTGTAAGTCTGGTAATTTGTTTGCAGAGGAGTGATTGAGTGTGGTGGGAGAACCACCTGCACAGCAGATGCACAATATGGCCACAGGTACAGCAGGAAAAACACGTTACAAACACAACACTTCACACCAGCTATTTTTGAAACATTTATTAGGGCTAATAACACATGGTTTGTTTAAAATTGTGAGACCTGAAGTTTCTCCTGGGGATGCAGTGAGGTGACACTGTCGACAACCGCCAATAGGTGTACACGCTGTAATTTTCAAGGCAGTTTTGCATTGAAAAATACAAGGTGTGCATCTGTTGAAATATCAGCGATTGTCAATTATGTCAACCCAGATGTATTCGTTTTTACGTGTACAGATTTGACGGTCCAACAGTATGTTTAAGGTATATCCATTTGGCAGTCCGTGCTTTCACTTAAAACACACAACCTCTGCTTATGGGTTTTTAAGTTCAAAATGGTTCAAATGGCTCTGAGCACAATGGGACTTAACTTCTAAGGTCATCAGTCCCCTACAACTTAGAACTACTTAAACCTAACTAACCTAAGGACATCACACACATCCATGCCCAAGGCAGGATTCGAACCTGCGACCGTAGCGGTCACGCGGTTCCAGACTGTAGCGCCTTTAACCGCTTGGCCACCACGGCCGGCGGGTTTTTAAGTATACTGTCAATGCCCTACCTCTCGCATCACAGGGATGCTATCTAAACCTTATCACAAACTTCCTCCCAGTTTGTCTGATATAAACTTCATCATAGTCATTATAGTTTACTTTGTACACTCCTGAGCCATTGTATTTGTTCCATTTCTCCTGTTATCTACTTCTTAAGTTACCTCTGATTTGAAAACCTCTACTGATGTTGACTTTCCTGAAGATATACACAATTCAGAGTTCTTACCATTAAATATTACTGCTGCATATCTCCCATTGTCCTTATGTACTATATGATAAAAAGTATCTGGATGCCCTATGTAATGCAGAATTGACCACTAGATATCAAGCGAGGTGGATACCCCAGTACAAAAGAGGTGGGGTGTACTGTATTATCACTACAGAAGCAGTAACAGCATAATGGATCTGTCAGAAGACCTCAGTGACTTTGTTATCACTACAGAAGCAGTAACAGCATAATGGATCTGTCAGAAGACCTCAGTGACTTTGAACATGGATTGGTCATTGGATATCACCTGAGTAACAAATCCATCATGGAATTTCAACTGTTCTAAAGCTGCCCAGGTTGTTTGTTAGTGATGGATTATGAAGTGGAACTGAGAAGGAACAATCACAGCTAAAGCAAGACCAGGCAGACCTCATGTTCTGATGGACAGGGGATGTCAAACACTGCAGAGGGTGGTCGGAAAAACAAACAAACAAACAAACAAAACACACACACACACACACACACACACACACACGAAATCAGTAGAAGGAATCACTCGTAAGTTCCAAAGTGCTCCCAGCAGTTCCACTAGGACCATGACTGTATGATGGGAGTTAAAAAGGAAGGTATACAATGGTCAAGCAGCTCCTCATGAGCCACACATTTCTGTAATCAGTGCTACTTGATACTTGAGATGGTGTAAAGAATGATGCCACTGGACAGTGAATGACTGAAAATAAGTGTTTTGGAGTGATGAAATGCTACATCTGGTGGCAAACCAATGGAAGGGTTTGGGTTTGACAAATGCCTGGAGAAAATTATATGGCATCAGGTGCAGTGCCAGTGGTGAAGTATGGAGGAGGTGATGTTATAATACAGGGGTGTTCTTCATGGTTAGGGTCTGATCCTCTGATTATGCCAAAGAAAACATTAAATGTCGAAGGTTATGAACACATTTTACAGCATTCGGTTCTGCGTAGAGTAGAGGACTAGTTTGGAATTGTTGATTGTTTCTATCAGAACAACAATTCACTCTGTCATAAAGCAACATCTATGAAGTAATGGTTTGTGGATGATGACATTCCCAAAATGGACTAGCCTGCACATCGTCCATCATCACTACTTTCTCTGGTTTTGATGCTTAAAGAAGAATTGGCTTCCATTGCTCCAAATATTCAGATAGCTCACAGAAAGTGTCCCAGCAGAGTTCAAACTGTCATAAAGGTGAAGGGTGGACGTAATACACTATTAATGTTCACTAACAGGTGTCCGGATATTTTCAATTGGATAGTGTACACCAGTGGTCAAGTACCTTTCCTAAACTAAATTTCCTGATACATGTTGGCGATTTCAATACTTCCGTAGCCATCTGCACTCATTATCTGCATAATTATCTGAATTTCTTTCTGAATCCCATCCTCACCCAACAGTAATTCCCAGATTTTGTTTAGTGTGAATCTGAAGAAGGTGTACCTACATCTTCTGGGATGACATGAGTTTGCATTTATGATCAGATCAGTGTAAACTGTTTTTGTGTGTACATTTACTTTATGCTTCCTATTATTACTGGTAATTACAATGATCAAAAGGTTTATTCTTTCTCTTTTTCAAGTTCTACCTTAAAGTTAATTTAGGGAACATGGACTCATCTATTTAGCCACTTCCCATGTTTCACTGTCATTACCTCTGTTAACAACATAATACTGTTCAGATATGTTCCATAATAAACAACTTTCTTTTCTATGTCGTAGTTTGCTTCCTCCCTTTTTGGTTTCCTATACCAGTATGTCTTATTTATTATGATGGGTTCGCCTCTCCCAAATGCATTTTACAGCTACTGCCAGCTGTCTCCCCCTCCCCCCCCTCCCCTGGTGGATTAACATATAGGCCCACTAGGCATGGGCCTAGGGGCGGCACCTTAAGGGGGGGGGGGCAGCATTTTTTCCTCTGTACTCATTTTAACCTTTTACATTTTAAAATAATTGCGCTTACATATGACAAAAATTTTTGATAATGTTAAACAACTTGCTAGTTTAAATAAGCCTTAATAACAAAATTCGACAATACAAGCTTGGAAATATACATAGTTTACTTGGTGACTGAATGGCAATTTAACATTGGGTTTCTGTCTGGTATCATCTTCATGATTGTTCAAAATATTTTGATGTAAGCTGTCAGCACGGAAATCTACAATACAATGTTTGAAACGTTATTCTGAGAATGTTGTCAGCTTCTACTTAAGCCTATCATATTTTCCCCGCAAAAATACCGGGACCCCTGAAAATCTGTGATAAATTAATCAGCAGTTTCTTAAATACTGTAATGTGTGGGTCTCAGTATGTAAAACCTGACTCTACTTAAATTTCTTGTAGAAATTACAGGGAAGTATCAAGTCAACGCTCCATTACTGTAATTAATGTGAAAGCTCTGTTGTCTTCAATATCTGAGCTTTGATTTAATGACACCTATTTAACAAAACATGTTGATACTGGGAATGTTGTACATTTTTAAACACATGTTTATACAAAAAAAACATAAGCAGAATATCTAATAATGTGTGAAATACACTTCACAATAGTTTAAAAATTTAATTTAATTCATTTACTTAGTTACTTTTTTGGCAAAAAAGAAGAAGAAACCAACTTGTATTTGTCTCATTTATTGTGCTGCTGCCTGCACAATATCAAAGTTCCCACTCTGTGTAATCAAATAGTACATGGCATTGCAAATATTATATTAAACTTCTTAATTAAGCTTTTTTTTTTTCAAGGAAAGGTTATTTTTACTTTATGTTGGAAAAAAAGGTGCATTTGTGTGTAGACATAGCAGCAGCGTTCACACAAATGACAACACACCACATCAACTGCCAACAAGAATACTTAAACTTTGTAGTCTGTCTTCTCTGACCACAGAAGCAGCTAAAATGTTATAAGAATAAATGGGATAAAAGTCAATCCAGCACACCTCACTGCAAGAAATTGCAAAAATTATTTGCTTTTTAAATTAGAAAGACAGTGTCAAGGATATTCAGAACATATTTGCGTCCCAGTTTACAGTTCGGTGACACAGGAAACAGAAGCCAAAAACGGGACTGTGCAGTTTTCTTTACGAGATGAATTCCAGCTCACAGGTGTGCTTCTACTGTTCACTGACAACAGAGAAATAAGTGACAGTAAAATTAAATTATTCTGCATTGTCGTTCTTTCATAGCACAGTTACGTCGAGTAATTCGAGTTGGTCAGTTCATCGCTCCATATTTACAGGAAAAATCTTTGTGCTCATGAACCATGTTTAAAGTAAAAAGCTTTGTGCCCATGTGCGGTGTAGTACGACTGGAACTGGATACAGTCTTTCTTTCTTTATTTCTTTCCTTTTACAATTTTTTTTCTTTTGTTTTGACTGTTGATGGACAATTTTGTAAGTGCCATAACACGAATAACAGTGAAAAAAGCAAACTTGAAAAATTAAGGGGGGCGGCATTTTGGAAATCATTGAAGGAAAGGCAAGAACGAAACGCCAATGTTCTAAAAACACTTGGAACAGTATATAAATTTTTCACAAAAAATTTGCTGGTTCGACTTCAAGTTCAAATAGTACTGGTATGGATGATATTTCTGGCACTGCAGCTGTTGTAAAAGAAGTAAATACCGATGAAACAAAAGTTAAAAATGAAGAAAAGCAAATTGTTCCTGATTTCGAGTTTTATGAAAAACTAAATGTCGGGTCAGATGTTACAAAAAGAAATAACCTCGCTAGTGACGATCCTGCAGAATGGTGTGTCAATGAATCGACAATCAACATTCTCTTACAACTTGGCATTAATCAAAAATGTAATGGTGATTTTTATAATCCAAGAATATCAATAGGCAATAAAACCAGATATTTGAACAAAAATGTATTTTACTGTAAACTTGTAAATGATGAATGAACTTTGCATGATTTTCTGTAGCAAAAGTGCTGTTTTTTGTGCACCATGTAAATTGTTTGGAGATAAGGCTGCGATTGCTACTAAGGCTCTTGCAGATTTGAAAATATTTCTAATATTTTATCTCATCATGAGAACTGACTTGAACACAAAAATTCTGAGTTATCACTCTTAACAAGAAAAAAGACACTTGGAACAATAGATAACCATTTCGAGTCATATGTTGAGACAGAAAAAAATGTACTGGTGCAATGTGTTGAAAAGGGTGCTTGCAGTAGTGAAGAAGCTAACAAGTCATGGACTTCCCCTACATGGACACGTTGAAAGATTCCATTCATTACATAATGGTCAATTTATGATGTCTCTTGAACTTATAGCTGAGTTTGATCCTTTTCTCGCAAAGCACACTGTATGATATGGAAATCCAGGCCAAGAACACACAAGTTATCTTTCTTCAACAATCCGTGATGAAATAATAGAGCTTCTTTCTGAACGAATAAAAAGAACCATGGACCTTGCTGTTGGTGCGGAGGCTTGCAGGCCTCAGCGATACAGATAGCTGTACCATAGGTGCAACCACAACGGAGGGGTATCCATTGAGAGGCCAGACAAATGCGTGGTTCCTGAAGAGGGGCAGCAGCCTTTTCAGTAGTTGCAGGGGCAACAGTCTGGATGATTGACTGATCTGGCCTTGTAACACTAAGCAAAACGGCCATGCTGTGCTGGTACTGCGAACGGTTGAAAGCAAGGGGAAACTACAGCCGTAATTTTTCCTGAGGGCATGCAGCTTTACTGTATGGTTAAATGATGATGGTGTCCTCTTGGGTAAAATATTCAGGAGGTAAAATAGTCCCCCATTCGGATCTCCGGGTGGGGACTACTCAAGAGGACGTCGTTATCAGGAGAAAGAAAACTGGCGTTCTATGGATCGGAGTGTGGAATGTCAGATCCCTTAATCGGGCAGCGAGGTTAGAAAATTTAAAAAGGGAAATGGATAGGTTAAAGTTAGATATAGTGGGAATTAGTGAAGTTCGGTGGCAGGAGGAACAAGACTTTTGGTCAGGCGAATACAGGGTTATAAATACAAAGTCAAATAGGGGTAATGCAGGAGTAGGTTTAATAATGAATAAAAAAATAGGAATGCGGGTAAGCTAGTACAAACAGCATAGTGATCGCATTATTGTGGCCAAGATAGACACGAAGCCCACGCCTAGTACAGTAGTACAAGTTAATATGCCAACTAGGTCTGCAGATGACGAAAAAATTGAAGAAATGTATGATGAAATAAAAGAAATTATTCAGATAGTGAAGGGAGACGAAAATTTAATAGTCATGGGTGACTGGAATTCGGTAGTAGGAAAAGGGAGAGAAGGAAACGTAGTAGGTGAATATGGATTGGGGGTAAGAAATGAAAGAGGAAGCCGCCTGGTAGAATTTTGCACAGAGCACAACTTAATCATTGCTAACACTTGGTTCAAGAATCATAAAAGAAGGTTGTATACATGGAAGGAGCCTGGAGATACTGGCAGATTTCAGATAGATTATATAACGGTAAGACAGAGATTTAGGAACCAGGTTTTAAATTGTAAGACATTTCCAGGGGCAGATGTGGACTCTGACCACAATCTATTGGTATTGAAACTGAAGAAACTGCAAAAAGGTGGGAATTTAAGGAGATGGGACCTGGATAAACTGAAAGAAGCAGAGGTTGTAGAGAGTTTCAGGGAGAGTGTGAGGGAACAAATGGCAGGAATGGGGGTAAGAAATACAGTAGAAGAAGAATGGGTAGCTCTGAGGGATGAAGTAGTGAAGGCAGCCGAGGATCAAGTAGGTAAAAAGACGAGGGTTAGTAGAAATCCTTGGGTAACAGAAGAAATATTGAATTTAATTGATGAAAGGAGAAAATATAAAAATGCAGTTAATGAAGCAGGCAAAAAGGAATACAAACGTCTCAAAAATGAGATCGACAGGAAGTGCAAAATGGCTGAGCAGGGATGGATAAATGTAAGGATGTAGAGGCTTATCTCACTAGGGGTAAGATAGATACTGCCTACAGGAAAATTAAAGAGACCTTTGGAGAAAAGAGAACCACTTGTATGAATATCAAGAGCTCAGATGGAAACCCAGTTCTAAGCAAAGAGGGGAAAGCAGAAAGGTGGAAGGAGTATATAGAGCAGGGCCGTCCAGAAATTTTACACGCGTGCGGTGCTCCTGCACATGTGCAACTTCCGGGTAATAGCGTGCACGCCGCAGCCGTCAGCGTTCATGTAGTGCATGTTTCTACGCACAGATGTCGCTTTATCCACTTGCTGAGGTACTCTGTACTGGCAAATTCTAGTGCTCTTTCCACAGCTTGCAAGCCAACCATGGGAAGGTATTTCGCGTATTAAACACGATTTCAAATAACATTAAACCAATGCAAGGTTTCCTACAACTAATTCTCGGTGCCCTCAGTTACACCCACATAATTTCTGTCTCACTGACCTCTGAACAGAATGACAACTGCAGACCTCTCCATGATGACCTGTATCATTATTGCTATATCTTTCATCAGTTCTGTCTGAAATCTGCATAATAACCGACAATTAGATGAATGTTATGTTTTATCGACTTCAGCTGAGCGTAGCCCTTCACACATTAAAAAAAAAAAAAGACCCTAAATGTAAGTATACAACAATCGGTTTAATGACCAATTTTCCTGATAATAATGTAACATGGAGCAGAATGATGCAATAATGCACAGTTCGTAAACAATAATTTTTAATTATGAAAGGAATAAATCCAAATACGTTTATCACTGGTCATGAGAAATGATATAGTTAATATCGGGCACAAAAGCACGGCTCATTGACAAACGCAAGCAGTTGCGGGAGATTTTCATCACTGATGCTTGATCGAAACGACTGAGAACATAGATCTTTTGTTCTTTGCTTTTTCACAGTACCCGGCATTTCTCAGTACTTCTCTGTTAAGGTTACGGTCACCAGGGGTAAACAAGACTGGGTATGTTGCGCTCTTGCTTGTACCACATAAACAGGGAAGAGGAGCCGCCGCCGTTCATTTAGGTCACATGTCTAATAACAGATGTCGCTGTCGCACACGTGCGCACATGTGCAGCACTTCCGCACGTCTGCACACTGTGCAGCGTTTGGCCGGCCCTGGACAATATTATGGAAATGGAAGAGGATGTAGATGAAGATGAAATGGGAGATATGATACTGCGTGAAGAGTTTGACAGAGCACTGAAAGACCTAATTCGAGACAAGGCCCCGGGAGTAGACAACATTCCATTAGAACTACTGACGGCCTTGGGAGAGCCAGTCCTGACAAAACTCTACCATCTGGTGAGCAAGATGTATGAGACAGGCGAAATACCCACAGACTTCAAGAAGAATATAATAATTCCAATCCCAAAGAAAGAAGGTGTTGACAGATGTGAAAATTACCGAACTATCAGTTTAATAAGTCACGGCTGCAAAATACTAACACGAATTCTTTACAGACGAATGGAAAAACTAGTAGAAGCCGACCTCGGGGAAGGTCAGTTTGGATTCCGTAGAAATATTGGAACACGTGAGGCAATACTGACCCTACGGCTTATCTTAGAAGCTCGATTAAGGAAAGGCAAACCTACGTTTCTAGCATTTGTAGACTTAAAGAAAGCTATTGACAATGTTAACTGGAATACTCTCTTTCAAATTCTGAAGGTGGCAGGGGTAAAATATAGGGAGCAAAAGGCTATTTACAATTTGTATGGAAACCAGATGGCAGTTATAAGAGTCGAGGGGCATGAAAGGGAAGCAGTGGTTGGGAAAGGAGTAAGACAGGGTTGTAGCCTCTCCCCGATGTTATTCAATCTGTATATTGAGCAAGCAGTAAAGGAAACAAAAGAAAAATTCGGAGTAGGTATTAAAATCCATGGAGAAGAAATAAAAACTTTAAGGTTCGCCGATGACATTGTAATTCTGTCAGAGGCAGTAAAGGACTTGGAAGAGCAGTTGAACGGAATGGATAGTTTCTTGAAAGGAGGATATAAGATGAACATCAACAAAAGCAAAACGAGGATAATGGAATGTAGACGAATTAAGTCGGGTGATGCTGAGGGAATTAGATTAGGAAATGAGACACTTAAAGTAGTAAAGGAGTTTTGCTATTTAGGGAGCAAAATAACTGATGATGGTCGAAGTAGAGAGGATATAAAATGTAGACTGGCAATGGCAAGGAAAGCGTTTCTGAAGAAGAGAAATTTGTTAACATCGAGTATAGATTTAAGTGTCAGGAAGTCGTTTCTGAAAGTATTTGTATGGAGTGTAACCATGTATGGAAGTGAAACATGGACGATAAATAGTTTAGACAAGAAGAGAATAGAAGCTTTCGAAATGTGGTGCTACAGAAGAATGCTGAAGATTAGATGGGTGGATCACATAACTAATGGGGAGCTGTTGAATAGGATTGGGGAGAGGAGAAGTTTGTGGCACAACTTAACTAGAAGAAGGGATCGATTGGTAGGACATGTTCTGAGGCATCAAGGGATCACCAATTTAGCATTGGAGGGCAGCGTGGAGGGTAAAAATCGTAGAGGGAGACCAAGAGATGAATACACCAAGCAGATTCAGAAGGATGTAGGTTGCAGTAGGTATTGGGAGATGAAGAAGCTTGCACAAGATAGAGTAGCATGGAGAGCTGCATCAAACCAGTCTCAGGACTGAAGCCCACAACAACAAAAAGAATTATCATAGGTGAAATAAAACAAGCCAAATATTTCCCTGCGATAGTAGATTCTACTGTGGACATTTCACATATTGATCAATTATCTTTCATATTAAGATATGTGAATGAGAATGGTGAACCTGTTGAACGTTTCCTTCTGTTTTTACCAAGCCCGGGAAACAAGTCCAAAAACTTAGCTGAGGTCGTACTAAAAGTCCTGTCTACAAATTCCATTGATATTACTGACTGTAGAGGCCAGTCATATGACAACGCAAGCAATATGTCAGGAACCTACACTGGTTTGCAGGCACACATTAATGAATGAAATCCAAAAGCGCATCATGTACCTTGTGCAGCACACTCTTTGAATTTAGTTGGCACTAGTGCGGTCTGAGGCGTCTGCTTCTACACAGCATTGGGATAAACTTCTTTCTTTCATGAAACCAGGAAGCAAAACGGCAAAAAGTTTATCAAAAACACGTTGGTCAGAAAGAGAGGAAGTGTGTGTATATCTATATGAAAACTAGGAGGTAGTTATCAATGCCCTCACACATATTGCCAATTATATGTTTGAAAAACCACTTGCAAGAAATGAGGCTTAAGCTTTATTGAGTCAACTCAGCAGACTAGAAACAGTATTCATGATGACAGTTTGCAAGGACATACTCCACTGATTTAATAGTGTAAATCAGAAATTGCAAAGTATAAATATTGATACTAAAATAGTGCATGAATTATATGAATCACTTGTAGGATTTATTGCATCTATTCTTGTCATGTTCGACTATTATGAAAATAAATCCATGGAGATTGTGACTGATATAGACTATGAATGCACCTATAAAAGATTACGAAAATGCAAACTTCATGGTGACAAAGAAGCAGACTCTGAAGAAGTTTTTCTGACTGGAAGGGAAAAATTTAGAGTTGAAACATTTCTCCCAGTAGTCAACAAGTTGTATGCCGAATTAGTGAGGAGGAAGGAAAGCTATAGAACACTGTTTGACTCATTCACGGTCTTCAGTTCACCAGACAATACTGCTGAATATGCAGCAAAACTCCAAGCATCATATGACACAGATTTAGATCCTTTCTTCCCTAGTGAATGTGTACATTTTCCGGAACTTTTGAAATCTTCTGACATTAGTGATACACCAGTCGAAATGAGTAAATTTTTACGAAAAGAGAGGTTAAAGTCTGTGTTTCCGAATGTTGACATTGCTCTTAGAATATTTCTATGTATGACACTTACAAATTGTTCAGCAGATCACACGTTAAAGATTCTTAAAAGACTGAAATCATAGCTACGTTCTACATTGTCTGAGGAGAGATTGAACACCTTGTCCATTCTTCACACCAAAGCCGACCTCCTACCCGATAACCATCTGAACTACAAAGATATTATCAATGAGTTTTCTGCCGTCAAAGCCAGATGCTAATTTTGCTGACTGGTGAGTTTGTTTATTTATTCACATTAGTTTTAAAAGGTGGTGGTGGTTGTTAGTGTTTAACGTCCCGTCGACAACGAGGTCATTAGAGACGGAGCGCAAGCTCGGGTTAGGGAAGGATTGGGAAGGAAATCGGCCGTGCCCTTTGAAAGGAACCATCCCAGCATTTCCCTGAAACGATTTAGGGAAATCACGGAAAACCTAAATCAGGATGGTTGGAGACGGGATTGAACCGTCGTCCTCCCGAATGCGAGTCCAGTGCGCTAACCACTGCGCCACCTCGCTCGGTAGTTTTAAAAATTTAAGATTATAATGAGATTTTTATTATAACTTAGAGCAGTTTCATTGGATTTACGAACTATGTATTACCTGTTTATTTTACAATTGCCGATGGCAGAATGCGGAACTAAACCCCGTTTACTTGCAGACATGACCAAAGGCGCGCGACAATACTAAACAATACCCGAATGACCCAGGCCGCTCATCACTGAACAGTCACATCATACTGATACTGTAGTATATTTCAACTGACGCGTATTCTTGGCGTCTGCTGAAATGTATAGTTATCACGGAAATATACATTATCCGAGAGCATGCTGAGATGACAAAATGTTAATAAATAATGTAGTTCAGTTCTGTTCATAAATACTTAAAAGCTTTGATAATACCGTTAGAAAGAGCTATGGTGAGTGCAGTACCTGCAGTACAAAACTGTTCAGCCCTCAGATGGATACACTGTGTACACTTATTATGCAGCGTCTAGCTCCTCAGACCCTAATGCTTTACAAGTTAACTATTAGATTGTAAAACAAATTTGATTTTGAAACTTCCTGGCAGATTAAAACTGTGTGCCCGACCGAGACTCAAACTCGGGACCTTTGCCTTTCGCGGGCAAGTGCTCTACCATCTGAGCTACCGAAGCACGACTCACGCCCGGTACTCACAGCTTTACTTCTGCCAGTATCTAGTCTCCTACCTTCCAAACTTTACAGAAGCTCTCCTGCGAACCTTGCAGAACTAGCACTCCTGAAAGAAAGGATATAGCAGAGACATGGCTTAGCCACAGCCTGGGGAATGTTTCCAGAATGAGATTTCACTATACTCGATGTTAACAAATTTCTCTTCTTCAGAAACGATTTCCTTGCCATTGCCAGTCTATATTTTATATCCTCTCTACTTCGACCATCATCAGTTATTTTACTCCCTAAATAGCAAAACTCCTTTACTACTAAGTGTCTCATTTCCTAATCTAATCCCCTCAGCATCACCCGATTTAATTTGACTACATTCCATTATCCTCGTTTTGCTTTTGTTGATGTTCATCTTATATCCTCCTTTCAAGACACTGTCCATTCCGTTCAACTGCTCTTCCAAGTCCTTTGCTGTCTCTGACAGAATTACAATGTCATCGACGAGCCTCAAAGTTTTTACTTCTTCTCCATGAATTTTAATACCTACTCCGAATTTTTCTTTTGTTTCCTTTACTGCTTGCTCAATATACAGATTGAATAACATCGGGTAGAGGCTACAACCCTGTCTCACTCCTTTCCCAACCACTGCTTCCCTTTCATGCCCCTCGACTCTTATAACTGCCATCTGGTTTCTGTACAAATTGTAAATAGCCTTTCGCTCCCTGTATTTTACCCCAACCACCTTCAGAATTTGAAAGAGAGTATTCCAGTTAACGTTGTCACAAGCTTTCTCTAAGTCTACAAATGCTAGAAACGTAGGTTTGCCTTTCCTTAATCGAGCTTCTAAGATAAGTCGTAAGGTTAGTATTGCCTCACATGTGCCAACATTTCTACGGAATCCAAACTGATCTTCCCCGAGGTCCGCTTCTACCAGTTTTTCCATTCGTTTGTAAAGATTTCGCGTTAGCATTTTGCAGCTGTGACTTATTAAACTGATAGTTCGGTAATTTTCACATCTGTCAACACCTGCTTTCTTTGGTATTGGAATTATTATATTCTTCTTGAAGTCTGTGGGTATTTCGCCTGTCTCATACATCTTGCTCACCAGATGGTAGAGTTTTGTCATGACTGGCTCTCCCAAGGCCATCAGTAGTTCTAATGGAATGTTGTCTACTCCCGGGGCCTTGTTTCGACTCAGGTCTTTCAGCGCTCTGTCAAACTCTTCACGCAGTATCTTATCTCCCATTTCATCTTCATCTACATCCTCTTCCATTTCCATAATATTGTCCTCAAGTACATCGCCCTTGTATAAACCCATCTGAGCTCTTGATATTCATACAAGTGGTTTTCTTCTCTCCAAAGGTCTCTTTAATTTTCCTGTAGGCAGTATCTATCTTACCCCTAGTGAGACAAGCCTCTACATCCTTACATTTGTCCTCTAGACATCCCTGCTTAGCCATTTTGCACTTTCTGTCGATCTCATTTTTGAGACGTTTGTATTCCCTTTTGCCTGCTTCATTTACTGCATTTTTATATTTTCTCCTTTCATCAATTAAATTCAATATTTCTTCTGTTACCCAAGGATTTCTATTAGCCCTCGTCTTTTTACCTACTTGATCCTCTGCTGCCTTCACTACTTCATCCCTCAGAGCTACCCATTCTTCTTCTACTGTATTTCTTTCCCCCATTCCTGTCAATTGTTCCCTTATGCTCTCCCTGAAACTCTCTACAACCTCTGCTTCTTTCAGTTTATCCAGGTCCCATCTCCTTAAATTCCCACCTTTTTGCAGTTTCTTGAGTTTCAATCTGCAGTTCATAACCAATAGATTGTGGTCAGAATCCACATCTGCCCCTGGAAATGTCTTACAATTTAAAACCTGGTTCCTAAATCTCTGTCTTACCATTATATAATCTATCTGATACCTATTAAACCTTCTTTTATGATTCTTGAACCAAGTGTTAGCTATGATTAAGTTATGCACTTTGCCAAATTCTACAAGGCGGCTTCCTCTTTCATTTCTTCCCCCCAATCCATATTCACCTACTATGTTTCCTTTTCTCCCTTTTCCTACTGACGAATTCCAGTCACCCATGACTATTAAATTTTCGTCTCCCTTCACTACCTGAATAATTTCTTTTATCTCGTCATACATTTCTTCAATTTCTTCATCATCTGCAGACCTAGTTGGCATATAAACTTGTACTACTGTAGTAGGCATGGGCTTTGTGTCTATCTTGGCTGCAATAATGCGATCACTATGCTGTTTGTAGTAGCTAACCCACACTCCTATTTTTTTATTCATTATTAAACCTACTCCTGCATTACCCCTATTTGATTGTGTATTTATAACCCTGTATTCGCCTGACCAAAAGTCTTGTTCCTCCTGCCACCGAACTTCACTAATTCCCACTATATCTAACTTTAACCTATCCATTTCCCTTTTTAAATTTTCTAACCTACCTGCCCGATTAAGGGATCTGACATTCCACGCTCCGATCCGTAGAATGCCAGTTTTCTTTCTCCTGATAACGACGTCCTCTTGAGTAGTCCCCACCCGGAGATCCGAATGGAATATTTTACCCAAGAGGACGCCATCATCATTTAATCATACAGTAAAGCTGCATGTCCTCGGGAAAAATTATGGCTGTAGTTTCCCCTTGCTTTCAGCCGCTCGCAGTACCAGCACAGTAAGGCCGTTTTGGTTAATGTTACAAGGCCAGATCAGTCAATCATCCAGACTGTTGCCCCTGCAACTACTGAAATGGCTGCTGCCCCTCTTCAGGAACCACATGTTTGTCTGGCCTCTCAACAGATACCCCTCCGTTGTGGTTGCACCTACGGTAGGGCCATCTGTATCGCTGAGGCACGCAAGCCTCCCCACCAACGGCAAGGTCCATGGTTCATGGGGGAAGTTTTATATCGTAACACAACTATTTTATTTTCATTTTCAATGATTTCATGTAAAAGAACATCTTAAAATTGAATGTAAACAAAAATCCATTGTCTCCTACACGCTCTGCTGAATTTTTAGGCCATAAAAGAAAAGATATTTTCCTTGTGTTCATTTCTGTTTTATTTTGACAGAAGAATGTGTTAACACATTGCAGTTTTGAGTTTGTTTTATCTACTGCCGTACACCAAGTACAGTTGGGGAACCATATTACATTTTGATTGAGCGCGACTAGACCGCTGACATGTCCTTCAGAACAACGAACAGCAGAGTAATTAATGAAGAATTTAAGAAAGGGAGTGTGAGTGGTTGTACCAGAATGACATCCAAAAACTCTGACAGTCATGGAATAATTTAAACAAGGTATCTATATCTACATCAACAGCCATACTCTGTAAACCACCGTGAAGTGCATGGCAGAGGGTACGTCCCATTGTGTAAGTTGTTAGGGTTCTTTCCCATTTCATTCACATGTGGAGCATGGGAGGAATGATTGTTTGAATGTCTCTGTGCGTGCTGTAATTATTCTGATCTTGTCCTCATGAGTCCAATGTGAGTGATACATAGGGAGTTGTAGGGTGTTCCTAGATTCATCATTTAAAGCTGGTTCTTGAAACTTTGTTAGAAGCCTTTCTCAGGATGCTTTAAGCCTGCCTTCAAGAGTCAGCCAGTTTAGTTTTTTCACCATCACTGTAACACTCTCCAATGGATCAAACAAACCACTGACCATTCATGCTGCTCTTTTCTGTATATGTTCAATATCTCCTGTTAGTCCTATTTTGTACAGGTCGCACACACTTGAGCAGTATTCTAGAATGGGTTTTGTAAGCAGTCTCCACTCCTTTGTAGACTGATGGCACTTCGCCAACATTCTACCAATAATACGAAGTCTACCACCTGCTTTACACACAACTGAGCCTATGTGATCATTCCATTTCATATCTCTACAAAGTGTTACTCCCAGATATTTGTATGAGTTGGCTGATTCCAACGACGACTTACTGATATTATAGTCACAGGATACTATGTCTTTTGGTTTTGTAAAGGGCACAGTTTCACATTTCTGAACATTTAAAGCAGGTTGCCAATGTGTGCACCACTTTGAAACTTCATGAAGATTTGACTAAATAGTTATGCAGCTTCTTTCAGACAGTACTTCATTATAAATAACTGTATCATTTGTTAAAATATGAGGTTATTATTAATATTGTCCACAAGGTCATTAATATACAACATGAACAGCAAGGGTCCCAATACACTTCTCTGGGACGTACTCTAAGTTACTTCTGCATCCCATGATGGCTCTCCCATCGAAGATACCATTCTGTGTACTCCCTCCCAAAAAGTCCTCAATACAGAAACAAATTTTACTTGAAACCCCTTATGATTGAACTTTAGACAGTAAGCATATATTTGGTACTGAGTCAAATGCTTTTCAAAATTTTAGAAGTACTGCATTCAGCTGGCTACCCCAATCCAAAGCTTTCAGTATGTCCTACGAGAAAAATGTGAGCTGAATTTCACACATTTGTTGTTTTTGGAATCCATTCTGTGCAAGATACTCATTATGTTTTACCTCAGAATATGTTATGAGACTCTGCAACAAGTTGATGTCAAAGATACTGGATGGTAGTTTTGTGTATCACTTCTACTACCCTTCGTGTAGACAGGTGTGACCTGTGCTTTCTTCCAATTACTGGGCACGGCTCTTTGTTTGAGGAATCTACAACAGATTACTGTTAGAAGAGGCACTAACTCTGTTATAAATTCAATATAGAACCTGATAGAGAGTCCATTGGGCTCTGGAGCTTTGTTCAGTTTTCATGATTTCTGCAGTTTCTCAACACCACTGACACAAATACTGATTTCACACATCTCTTCATTGGTATGAGGATTAAATTGGGGGAATTCTCCTGGGTTTTCCTCTGTAAAAGAACATTTGGAAACAGAGTTAAGTATCTCAACTTTTCCTTTGCTACCCTCAGTTTCAGTTTCCGCCTCATTCACTAGGGACTGAACACTAACATTGGTGCCAGTAACAGCCTTGGGATTTGTGAAATATCATTTGACAATATTCTGCTACGGTAGTCACTGAAGGCATCATGCATTGCTCTCTTGACAGTCAAACGTGTTTCATCACCACATCTATATCTGTAGTCCTATGCTTTGTTTTACACCTATTATGCATTAGCCGCTGTTCCTTTGGAAGTTTCCTTAGAGTGACTGTATACTATGGAAGTTCTGTCCCATTATGAACTGGGTGCATACCTTTCTAGTACATGGTCAACTATTATTTTAAACTTGAACCATAGTTCCTCTGCATACTCCTGACCCATGCTGAAAGTTCAAGCTCCTCACTGAGATATGACACAACTGATTTATTATCTAGTTTAGTGAAAATATATATCTCTCTCTGCTTGTTTTAGTTGTCCTTTGTACTTTGGCAATCATTATTACCACAAACGCATCATGGTCACTGATATCAGTTTCGATGCAGACACCCTCAAAGACTATTTGTTGCCATTAGATGCAATATATTTTCATCATGGGTGGGATTATTAAATATCTGTTCTAGGTAGTTTTCAGAGAAGGCATTTACTAAAGTTTCACTGCGACAAATACATCACCTCCCTTCCCATTAGCCTATTCGTTTAATATACATTGAAATTATCCCCAAATGTCTCCTCTATAAATTACAGGTTTCAACCAGCTTTCTGTAACTAGAAATTAGTTACACATCACTGATTAACATACTTTTACAGCATATATTGTAAGATAAAGTACCACGTTTTGTTGTTGTTCAGTTTAACCATACTGTATACATTAGTGTTTAGTTGCCATTTCTAGGACTAGTCTTGCTTACACATGATTCAGTTTGTTGCGCATAAGAAACACATGTTGATTTTAAGACTCTGTTTCAATACTTCATGGAAATCATTAGTGTTCTCTACTGTGAAGAACAAACTTGTATATATGTACAATGATAAGTGAGGGAATGTTTTTGAAAGTTAAAGTCTAATGAGTAAAATAATGACCATACCAATCAATTATTTTATTCCACCAGGATTGCACTTCTACAAAAATGTTAGCAATTTCTGTAGTAATTATATTCTGTTCCAGCACTACAACAAGAATTCTTATGTATTGTAATTTTTCTGGGTGCACAATAATGTTGAACATGGGCAAAACTGAGATGTCGTGCAATGATATAGAACCCATAAAAAACTTTTAAAGAATACTGCATTGCCTGGAAATATTGTGTCATCTATGGGCATTATTGACAATATCCTTGCCAGTCTCTAACATTCTGGTCTCTGGATACCTTTTTGTTCACTGTTCACTGTTGATTTTGTGTTCAAAATGAGCTCAAAACAAGATGAAAGATTATTCTTATTAGAGAGCACTTTGCTGGCACTGTGGGATGCTACAGTAAATGGGTACAAAAAACAGAAATATTACCCTACAGCCACAAAGGATCATGTTTAACAAATTATTTTACGATGCAAAGTTATGAATAGAAGTAAATACAGTTATTCATTTGTGTACATATGAGGGTTGGAACTTAAATAGTGGCAACTATTTATTCACAACCAATACAAAAAGAGTTACACATTTGCACATGATTGCAACTGTTACTGTCCTTCAAAGCAGTCACCAGCGTTGTGTAGAACTCGTTGCCAGCGAAATGGAAAGTGTAGTCTACCATTAGTGGGGCCTGTTCTGTTTCTGGTGTGAATGGAGTGGTCTAAATTTATGGTGATCCTTGTGTACGACTGTGATGGTGTTATCGTAATGCATTATGTTCCTCCACGGCAGACCGTCATTGCACAGTATTACTGTTCATTTTTGGAGCGTCACCTGCGACCAGCTTTGTGAAAGAAGCGGTGACACTTTCTGAGCAACCCACCCATCATTTTGCACGACAATGCACAGAAGCATACAGCGCAAGCTGTGGCTGCTCTGTTCAGTTGATGGGGCTGGGAAGTACTGTACCATCCACCATACTCTCTGGACTTAAGTCCTTGTGACTTCGATTTGATTCCGAAGATGAAGGAACAACTTCGTGGCATTCGCTTCACAACTGTTTCAGAGATTCAACAGGCAGTAGACTGCTCCATTCGTGCCATCAACAGAACAGGCTCTGCTAATGGTATACTATACGAGATGCATTCAAGTTCTAAGGCTTCCGATTTTTTTCTGCGGACTGGAAAGAGATAGAAACATGCGCATTGTTTTAAAATGAGGCCGCGTTCATTGTCAATACATCCCAGAGATGGCAGCACCGTACGGCAGATGGAATTTTACCGCCAGTGGCGAGAATGAGAACTGTTTTAAATACTTAAAATGGCGACGTTTTCCTTACTTGAACAGCGTGCAATCATTCGTTTTCTGAATTTGCGTGGTGTGAAACCAATTGAAATTCATCGACAGCTGAAGGAGACATGTGGTGATGGAGTTATGGATGTGTCAAAAGTGCGTTCATGGGTGCAACAGTTTAATGAAGGCAGGACATCATGTGACAACAAACCGAAACAACCTCAGGCTCGCACAAGCTGGTCTGACAACATGATCGAGAAAGTGGAGAGAATTGTTTTGGGGGATCGCCGAATGACTGTTGAACAGATCGCCTCCAGAGTTGGCATTTCTGTGGGTTCTGTGCACACAATCCTGCATGATGACCTGAAAATGCAAAAAGTGTCATCCAGGTAGGTGCCACGAATGCTGACCGGCCACCACATGGCTGCCCGTGTGGCATGTTGCCAAGCAATGTTGACGCGCAATGACAGCATGAATGGGACTTTCTTTTCGTCGGTTGTGACGATGGATGAGACGTGGATGCCATTTTTCAATCCAGAAACAAAGCACCAGTCAGCTCAATGGAAGCACACAGATTCACCGCCACAAAAAAATTTTTGGGTAACTTCCAGTGCTGAAAAAATGATGGTGTCCATGTTCTGGGACAGCGAGGGCGTAATCCTTACCCATTGAGTTCCAAAGGGCACTACGGTAACAGGTGCATCCTATGAAAATGTTTTGAAGAACAAACTCCTTCCTGCACTGCAACAAAAACGTCCAGGAAGGGCTGTGCGTGTGCTGTTTCACCAAGACAACACACCCGCACATCGAGCTAACGTTACACAACAGTTTCTTCATGATAACAACTTTGAAGTGATTCCTCATGCTCCCTACTCACCTGACCTGGCTCCTAGTGACTTTTGGCTTTTTCCAACAATGAAAGACACTCTCCATGGCCGCACATTTACCAGCCGTGCTGCTATTGCCTCAGCGATTTTCCAGTGGTCAAAACAGACTCCTAAAGAAGCCTTCGCCGCTGCCATGGAATCATGGCATCAGCATTGTGAAAAATGTGTACGTCTGCAGAGCGATTACGTCGAGAAGTAACGCCAGTTTCATCAATTTCGAGTGAGTAGTTAATTAGAAAAAAAATCGGAGGCCTTAGAACTTGAATGCACCTCATACTTTCCACATTGCTGGCAAGAGGTTCTACACAATCCTGGTGACTACTTTGAAGGACAGTAACAGGTGCAAAGAAGTAACTCTTTTGGATGGGTTGTGAATAGATAATTGCAACTATTTAACATTACTTACACCAACATAATCCTTTACTGCACATATTATTGTATAGGTGACAGACTCCTCATCAATATCATGAAGAGGATAGATTCCTTATCACCATGGAGAGGAAATGTTGGGTTCCAGAACAGGCACAACGAAGACTTCTACGCATTTAAGTTTTCTGCCAAAAGGCTATCTTTCTAAACACACACACATTCATGCAAGCGTAACTCACACACAAATGACCACTGTTTCTTGCCACTTATGCTGGCCTAAGTGTTCAGACACAATTGTCAAGTGTGTATGGGTTGTGAATATGTGTGATTTTGTGTGTGTGTGTGTGTGTGTGTGTGTGTGTGTGTGTTTTTTTTTTTTTTTTTTACTGGCGCATTACTGGTGCGAAGAGTGCTCGCTGTGTATTTTGGTTTCATGAAATGATCTCTGCAACAACTGCTCAGCATAAATTTTGTACTGAATATGCTAAAGAACCTCCAATATTCCGTAAGCACTCAGTTTCAGTAAAAGCTGCTTGGGTGTTACAGTGTCAAAAGTCTTCTGGATATCTAGAAATACGGAATCAATTTGAAATCCCTTGTCAATGGCACTCAACACTTTGTGTAAGTAAAGAGCTAATTGTGTTTCACAAGAACAGTGCTTTCTAAATCGGTATTGATTGTGTGTCAATACATCAGTCTCTTCCCATAATTCATAGTGTTTCAACACAATAAACGATCCAAAATCTTGCTGCATATTGATGTTAATGATATGAGCCTGTAATTTAGTGGATTACTCTTCTTGTGCAACTTTCCAGTCTTTGGATATGGAATTAGTGTAGAGGGAGTTGTTGTACAAGATTGTTAAATATGGAACTATTGCATCAGCATACTCTGAAAAGAAGCTAATTGTTATACAGTCTGGCCTGGAAGACTTGCTTTTATTAACAAACTTAATTTGTTTCACTACTTCTAAGTTACTCATGTTGGAAGCTGTTCTTGACAGTGGTGGCTGCTGTGAAAGAGGACATGATCACCCTAACTTTTGACACCTTGAGGATTTATTGGTTATTTTTCTTTGAATGCTGTTAAACATAATATAGATGAGGTAATCTGAAATACACATTATTAAATCAACTGCGCTGTGCTACATATTTCTCCTCTAGGCTCAGTGAAATTTGGCATAATGTTCACGAGCACATTCAAAGATGGTGTCCTTTTGGCCCTTATGGCTCTCATCACCTCAGTTGTATTCTACTCAAGTTACCTCATTGGTAGATAGTACTACTAGAATTTAATCATTTCTGCAAATGGCAGTCTGTGTTTGAAGTTGGTTGTCTACTGTGCATGAATCAACTTTCCTGTGGAGTGTCAAGATGAACTCTGTTGAATCTGTATTAAGTGCTAACAGAAAAGAAAATTACCAGGAAAAGTTAGCCGAAAAGAAACTAGGGCATTCCAGACCAGATCCGTTGTCTGAGGAAGTGACAAAATCACGTAAGAGTGACTACTAGCAAATATTTAACAAAGATTTAACAAAGAGGCGTACATTGTTCTTTGGATACAACTTAAGAATGCCTGTCTTCGCCAGGACAAAATGCATATTACGATGGGCTGGTTCAGTTGGGTTTTTTCGGGGGAAGAGACCAAACAGAGAGGTCATCGGTCTCATCGGATTAGGGAAGAACGGGGAAGGAAGTCGGCCTTGCCCTTTGAAAGGAACCATCCCGGCATTTGCCTGGAGCGATTTAGGGAAATCGCGGAAAACCTAAATCAGGATGGCTGGACGCGGGATTGAACCGTTGTCCTCCTGAATGCGAGTCCAGTATGCTAACCACTGCGCCACCTTGCTCGGTTTGATAGGCTGGTTCAGCCTTGGTACAGGAACACATACATGTTACCAGAATGGAACTCGACAAGAATGCCAAGACTTTGCTCACTCACCACCTGTACCTGGCTTTCACTCTCCCAGCACACACCTGGGAGTGACTGGACGGCAACACGTACACCAGCAGTGAGCTCCACAAGAAGAAAGCCACCAACAAACAGTGCCAGAAGTTCCTCAGACTTCCAGGCGGATGTCAACAGGAGGAGAAAGTCAGCAATATTAAGACCATCATCAACGTGACAGAGAGAGCACTGGATGAGTCAACAATCTCCGTGCTGTCGAAAGGCCTGAATATTGCTGCGACTCCAAGAATGTTAACAAAATGTGACATCATCAGCAACGCTGAGCAAGCCATACATGGACTCCTGCTGAGAGCAGCCGAGGGATTGAGGAGGGAGACCAGCAGGGTACTCGAGAAAGCAAGAATGCCAAAGAACAACATTACGGCAGAAGAGCGCAAGGCACTGTTGAACCTTCATGATGACAAGGGTATAGTGGTCTTAGCAGCAGACAAAGGGAATGCGACAGTCCTACTTAAGCCAGAAGATTACTGGCAGAAGATCGACACCTTACTATAAGATCCAGCATACAAAGAAGTGGGGAAAGACGCAACTGCTTCTGTTATTCGCAAGACCATCGATCTTCTCAAAAGCTCAGGACTTGACAGAAACACCATCAGGAAGCTTTACCCTCGGGCACCGGCTCCATCGTGACTGTATGGCCTCCCTAAGATCCATAATGAGAATGTCCCACTACGTCCTATATTGAACACCATAAATTCTTCGACGTATGGTGTAGCCAAGCATCTAGCACAGCTGTTAAAACCACTCATGGGTCACTGCCCTCACCGTATCAAGAACTTGACCAAATTTGTTAAGGTTGCTCCAAGGGTTACGCCTGGATGAGAAGGATCTACTAGTCAGCTTTGATGTCACTTCTCTTTTCACCCCAGTGCCGCTGGATAATTCCTTAGCTCTACTCGAAGATCACTTACAAAGGAACCTCCCCGTCGCACCCCCCTCAGTTTTAGATATAAGTTGGCACACTGGATAGGCCTTGAAAAACTGAACACAGATCAATCGAGAAAACAGGAAGAAGATGTGTGGAACTATGAAAAAATAAGCAAAATATACAAACTGAGTAGTCCATGCGTAAGATATGTGACATCAAGGCCAACGTGTGCCAAGGAGGGCAGTGGTCCCATGGTTAGCGTGAGCAGCTGCGGAACCAGAGGTCCTTGGTTCAAGTCTTCCCTTCAGTGAAAAGTTTAATTTCATTATTTTCGCAAAGTTATGATCTGTCCGTTCGTTCATTGACGTCTCTGTTCACTGTAATAAGTTTAGTGTCTGTGTTTTGCGACCGCACCGGTAAACCGTGCAATTAGTAGACGAAAGGACGTGCCTCTCCAATGGGAAACGAAAACATTTGATCGCAAGGTCATAGGTCAACCGATTCCTCCACAGGAAAACACGTCTGATATATTCTATACGACACTGGTGACGGCATGTGCGTCACATGACAGGAATATGTTGTCGACCCACCTTACTTGTACACTTGGCGAATGGGTAAAAAGATTCTTCTACCTTACCTGATTTCGGTTTTCTTGTGGATGTGATAAACACTCCCAAAAAAGTGATGAAAACATAAGAGTTTGTCACATAAACTGAAAATAAAAAATTAAACTTTTCACTGGAGGGAAGACTTGAACCAAGGACATCTAGTTCCGCAGCTGATCACGCTAACCACGGGACCACGGCGCACCTGAACTCATATTAGCCTTGATGTTGCCTATCTTGCGCATGTACTACTCAGTTTGTATATTTTGCTTATTTTTTCGTAGTTCCACACAACTTCTTCCTGTTTTCTTGATTGATCTGTGTTCAGTTTTTCAAGGCCTATCCACTGTGCCAACTTATAACTAAATCTGAGGGGGGTGCGATGGGGAGGTTCCCTTGTTAGATGAGGACCACACTCAGACTCTTTTGTCTTGTGTTAACCACAACGTACTTCAAATGTGGTGGAAATTCTATGAACAAACAGATGGTGTTGTAATGGGTTTTCCCCCATTGTCAACTTGTACAGGGAACACTTTGAAGATATGGCACTGAACACCGCCTGCCTACAGATACATGTATGACACTTTTGTGGTGTGGCCCCTTGGCAAGGAAAAACTACAGGAGTTCCTACGCCATCTCAATGGCATACATGGCAGCATAAAATTCACCATGGAGGTAGAAGAGAATGGTTGCCTTCCCCTCTTGGATATTTTGATCAAGAAAAATCCAGACAGTACGTTGGGACACTCGGTCCACAGGAATAAGACGCACATGGACTTATATCTCAATGCTTGGAGCTGCCACCATCCAGCACTACGTAACTCAGTACTGCATCCCTTAGTAAAAAGAGCCAGGTCAATCTGTGACAGTGAGAGTTTGCCGCATGAGTTAACACATCTGCGGGAAGCCTTCCGAAAGAACGGCTACACTGAGACACATATAAGACACGCCTTGCGTGCAGACAAGAGGTGGGAGGAAAAACGAGAAGATGATGAAGCAAAATGTGTGGCGTTTCTGCCATTTGCTGGACCGCCAACAGCCAAGATTGCAAGAATATTAAAGAAGCACGAAATAATGACCATCTTTCGAACACCGAAAAAAGTCAAAGATATACTTGGCTCAACCAAAGACCAGCTGGGGTTGCAGATGCTGGGCATTTACAGTATTGAGTGTGAATGTGGGATGGAATATATCGGGCAGACACGATGATGTATCTCCCAGCACTGTACTGAACACATCAGGAACGTACAACTAGGACAGACAAACAAGTCTGTGGTAGCAGAACATAGCATTATCGAGGGACACACCTTCGAATTCGAAAAAATGAAGAAGCTGTGCAGCGCCAACAGTTTCTGGGACTTGATCTTCAAAGAGGCAGTGGAGATATGTCTGCACAACAATTTAGTAAACAGGGATAGCGGTTTTCAGCTCAGTGCAGCATGGAATCCCACAATTGACAAAATACATCAGGACTGCTCCGATCTGAAGGCAGCAGTGTCCACAGACAGATTGGATAGGCAACGGGTCTCGACGCTGAGCTTTGTCTGTCCATAGGATGGTCCAAGGGCAGCCCTCGTCAACTTCAATCCTAGAGAGAAAGTGGAGAGTGAAGTCAACGTGTCATTGTGCATCCTGTGGTGCAAGCTGCTGTATGATATGGATCTTGTAGAGATACCATTTGAAAATGGTTTAAAGATGTCAACAAGTGTACTCCGACTGGTCAGATGTGTGAGGCTATGAATCACGATGACTGATCATGGCAACTGGTGGCCATAGTTGGAACCTGACAGTGGCGCTGTGATGCATGGAAACCATGCACCCCATACTTTGGACATAAATGCTACCACAAGTTTGGTACTCATATGGTAATTAGTTTCTGTGTAGTAACATGTTAAATGGGGGAAGTTTAATTATAACCACCAGGGCAATGTCCTTCCTGTCCCAGAACACTGTGCACATCACTTTTTTACCCACTACAACTGTTTGCTTGAAAATTGTCTTAACTGGAGATACAATGTGACAGCAATGCTTGGTTTCTGGGGTAAATTGAGCAATCAACATTTCTCTGCCTATAACTATCCCATCAAGCAACTCATCATTGTCATCATTGACTGCTACAAAAATGTCAATGCTGCTCTTAAGAAATTCATTTTGTTTTTATGTGTCAGGTTTTTCAGCACCTACAGGCACATGCTCCAGTGAACACCAATGCATAGTGGCTTTTTCATGGAACAAGGATTGAGGTATCTGTGGAAATTGGCTACTAATATCCATAATCATGAAGTTATAGTCCTCCATCACCAGCACCACAACATTGCCACTGAAGAGGAATGGTTTCCCATGGAACTCTTCAATATGAACACTGTGACAACTTTTGGAAAATTGACTACAGAAGCAAAGCACCATCTGACTGTTCATGATCCTTGACTCATACATGTGACATAGCTGACAATGAATTTCAGTTGGCACTATGTATTATACTAAATTTTAACGCATGACACGCAACTGTATTGATAATGTTTTATTACTATCAGTTCAATATTTTACTATGATCTAGGTTTGAAAAGATCAATTATTAATCAAATGTCACATTTCTTGTGATCTTCATTTATTGTTGCCCTTATCGAACACTGGTCCCCAAACGTACTACATTCTCATCCACAATTACTTTTCCTTTGAAGGCATCACATACAATCAAATCCACAGTACAACATTAGGCACTCACATGGCACCATCCCATGTCAACCTATTCATGGGCCATCTAGAGGAATCCTTCCTAACCACCCAGAATCCCAAATCCCTCATCTGGTTCAGACTCACTGGTGATAAATTGGTGATCTGGACCAAAGGTGAGACACCCTATCCACATTCCTCCAGAATCTCAACATCTTCTCTCCCATTCAGTTCAGCTGGTCTTCCTCAACCGAACAAGCCTTCCTCAATGTGGACCTCCATGTCAATGTTAGCTAGATTGGTAACTATGTCCATATCAAATTTACCAACCACCAGCAATACCTCCACTTTGACAGCTGCCACCCATTCTGTATCAAGAAGATTCTTCCATATAGCCTAGCCACACATGGCCATTGCATCTGTAATGACAAGCAGTCCCTCTCCAATTTACCAAGGATCCCACTGACGCCATCAAAGACCAATATTATCCTCCCAACCTCGTACAGAAAAGATCTCCCATGCCTTGCCTCTTGTCACCTACTACCTTCCACATACCCACTTCCAGCCTCAAATGACCACTCCCCTCCCCTCATGATTCAGTACCACCCAGGACTGGAGCAACAGAATCATGTTCTCTGCCAGTGTTTCAACTGCCTCTTATTACGCCCTGAAATGAAGAATATCCTACCACTACCTTTCCCACCCACTATCTTTCCCACCACAACCACACTGGTATTCTGCTGCCCACTGAACCTACACAATATCCTTGTCCATTCTTACTCCAACTGACCATAACCCCTTGCCTCATGACTCATTTCCCTGCAACAGATCTAGATGCAATACCTGTCCCATACATCTTCCAAACACCACCTACTCCAGTCTAGTCACAGGCATCTCCTATCCCTTCAAAGGCAGGACTACCAGTGAAATAAGTCATATGGTCCACAAACTAAACTGCAGCCTGCTTTCTACATGGACATGACAACTAACAAGTTGTCTGTCTATGGGAATGGCCACTGGAAACTTGTGACCAAGAGACAGTTGGACTGCCCAGTTGCTGAACATGCCGCCAAACACCATGTACTACACTTCAATGTCTGCTTCACCACTGTACTGTCTGGATCCTTCCCATCAACAGCAGCTTTTCTGAACTGCACAGATGGGAACTCACCTAGCAATAAATCTTATGTCCCCATATGCCCCCAAACCCCCCCAACCCCCACGGCCTCAAGTTTTGCTAGTCCCAGTCCTTCAGCTACCTGTTCCCTTCCCTACTCCCACACTAGTACTACAAAGCCTTCTTTTCCACCAAAACATCCAGTAGTCTTTTTCCTCCTTCTCTATTTCTCTCATCCCCTCCCCACCCCTCCCGTCCCCCTCTCCTCCTCCTCCTCCTCCTCCTCCTCCTCCTCAAACCTCCCAACTGCACCTAGCAGCCCTACCCTATCCCCACCACATCCCTGCAAGCTCCCATAAGCAGCTCTACTCCTTCCCCCTCCCATATCCTGCCATCTCCTCCCCCCCCCCTTCCTCACTTCAGCCTCCTCCTTACCTCCACTATCCACAGATTCCTTCTCCCATTAGACACAGTTGTGATCTGCAGCCTAGACTCAGCAGCCAATGACATTGGTCATGTGTGTGAGCTATGCTTGTATGAATGTGTGTCTGTTTTCTGCTTCAGAAGGAGGCCTTTTGGCTGAAAACTTAAAAGCACAACAGTCTTTGCTTTGTTGCTGTCTGCAACTCAATGTCCCCTCTGTATGGTGAGTAGGAATTTATGCTTTTCATAATATTGTCTTCTGTTCTTGTTTCTCTGAGATGGCCTACACTGGGAGGATATATTCACTATGTATCTATGGAAGAAAATTACATCAAATCTAATCACATCATTTAACAATTGGAAATCTATATAATACATGTCTCATCTACACTTTCTCACTTACACAGAAAGCCAAATTGTTTCCTAGCACAAAAGATGATGTGAGGCACTAGAATTCACAATTACAAGTGATTTTTATGTAAGTATCACAAAAACAATATAAATAGCTATGAGCACATTGTGACCAATTAATACTCATGGGTCACAAGTAATCGTCATCTATCTACAATCTACATGATGATCAGTTATAACTTTTTCTAATGGTTCACACTATCTTTTGTGGTAAGATACCTGTTGGCTTTCTGCACATGTGTAAGAGTGTAGAAAGGACACATATTATATGGATGTTCATATCATTAAATGATAAGACATGTGATTAATAACTGATTTTTTCATACCTGGATGATGGTATAATAGCAAACGGATAGCAATTTAAAATAAAATAAAAAAGGGGAACAGCTATTAATACAGTAGTCCATCATGATCATGCATTTCAAAAGATATGTTACTGCTGTTGGAAATCATATGCAAAAAATGTTATATTTTTTTGTGCATTAAGAATCTTTATTACAGACTGAATGTTACAGGCTGTGGGAGAATGAACAAGAGCCATCCTTTTCAGCCATTGCAGCAGAAGCTGATGACAGATGAGATTTGCCTGGCTGTCATATGATTGTTATATCATATCTCTGTCACAGATACACTGTATTCCTGACTAAATGATGGCACTTCTAGAAAAATTACTTACTTTGTTCAATATTGTTCAGCAGAGCAGCACTCAGCTGGAGGCAGAAGTCAGGAGACAAGTGACTGAGAGATACTGCAGCATCTTCCTTGCTGAAATAACAGTACATCACTTTATACAAAATGGCTTTAAAGGAATTCTTTACTGCTATGTCATAGTTACAAAGGAAATCAGTAAATAAACTATAGAATGCAAATCGCAACAGTAGGTGTTCACATGAAGCTGGAAGTATGTGTATAAAATGAATGTGTGGAAGCAGGCGAATGTAGCATCAGAACACTGTGTACTGAGTGACCACTGTCATGTGTAAAATGAAGTCAACTGCAGCTTCTAAATCTTCTTTTTAATTTTGTACACACTGAAAGCCTATAAAATGATGGATCTGTTTATGATGAAGTTGTTTCAGTCACTAGGAGAGCTGAATTCAACTTAGAAACACAGTGGTTCAAGTACCATTGACTCTAAAGTGAAGAAGATAATGATTAACATGGTTAACAACATTCTAAAAACATACTGATGATTTGCCATGGCAACATGTTCACAATTTTGCATGGCTGCCTGCATGCAGGCAGGCTGCATCTCTTCAAGACTGATGTTAAGATTACTGATGTCTGGTCAAAAAATTGGTGTGCACAGATATTTGTCAGTGTTTCAGCCAAGGAGTTTGATGATCATCTCGAGCTCTTTCAACATTTGTGATGAAAGCAGGCTTCATAATGAAAACTCTCAAAGTCAAATGTGGAGGTATGCTGAGAAATTATCTGATTCACTAACACCAAGAAAGGCCAAGGCTAACGAGAGGCCTATACACGGAAGGCAAAGGTGATTTCTCACTCAGTGTGACATGGATATGTTTACCAATGTTTATTTATATTCATTTTCCCTCTGTTTTTAACATGTATATCACCAGCTCGCTGTAAGGAGTACCCTAGAAAATGGAACTGTGTCATTAGTTCAGTGTGAAAATTAAAAATATGTGTAAAGAATTATGAGGATGGCCGAGCACTGACTATACAGATGATGGAATGAGGAATGAGCGGTGTATCTCTCTCACACACACACACACACACACACACACACACGCACACACACACGCGCGCGCGTGCGTGAAACTACAACTGCAACTCTGTCTAAAAGATATGATTTAATGAAAGAGAGTTCATTGGTCTTGCCATCACAGTGTTCAAATTTATATCTAATGGTATCGTGTGATACACAATCAAATTCATTGCTCATATCAAAGAGCATATCACAGGCAAAACAATGTCTTTCAAAACTTTTGAGAACATTCTAACAAGACTTTACAGCTGCAGTGATGGACAGCATTGGCCTAAATCAACTTAATGGACAAGAAATTATTAGTTTAAATCCTTTATTGCAATTTTGTCAAAGTTGCGTTTAATTATGCTGGTGACTAGTTTCGAACTACAAAGTTCATTTTCAAACCAGGTCTATTAAAGCTGCAGTAACAGCACTTGGCTGCACAACAGTCAATTTATATATAAGTTATATACATATAATACAGTCACATGACGTGTCAGAACAGTTTCATTGTGTATATATGTTCACAAGATGCAGCTGAACTAGACTCTAGAGGGTTGGGGGGGTTGGGTTGTTTGGGGAAGGAGACCAGACAGTGAGGTCATCGGTCTCATCGGATTAGGGAAGGTTGGGGAAGAAAGTCGGCCGTGCCCTTTGAAAGGAACCATCCCGGCATTTGCCTGGAGCGATTTAAGGAAATCACGGAAAACCTGAATCAGGATGGCCGGACGCGGGATTGAAACGTCGTCCTCCCGAATGCGAGTCCAGTGTCTAACCGAACTGGACTCTAGAGCTGCCTATTTCTAAGCCCAACATATGGGAGTCTGTGTGCCAGTCAAATGATGGTATGTCTGTATGATCCTCCTGCGGACACAAAATTTAAAACTTCAGCTTTCCTTTTGCTCTCTTCTATTATAAACCCAGGCTGGTCAATGAGAGGCTGGATAGAAGCAATCGACCCACCTACTGATTTTATACAGCACCTGAATTATCTTGGATTCTCGGCAATATCTTACACACACGTATGATGGTGGAAGTTGTTGTAAACCATAAATCTAAATGATCTGATAACAGTGGGTTTATCACACGACAGTTTAGTTCATTTGTATCTATTTAATTTCATCCATATTTTGCAGCTTCAAATGTGACTGTATTCAGTACACTGGAAGTATGAATTAAAAAAAAGCCTTCAGTCACAACTTTTCATGTTGTATTAGGTACACAATGCATTTTGGAGGTGTAAGGCATATTCATGTTGTGAAAAGGTTTGATGTTAGATTATGAATTTTGTGTCAAACACGGAAAATATCTGCAAAATAGTGGAAAAGATGAACAGTGTAAACTTATCGTGTAAGCTAAGCATTTATAACGTTTTAGCAACATCACATATTCTTTTCTCAATGTTGCTCGTACATATCACTTCACTCAAGAGGCACATTTGCATACACATGTTTGTAAACACTTCACAGATGGTTTTGTACGTGATGTGATCAAAGATGAATTTATTTGTAGATTCTGGTTTTTTGATTTTGTGAAGGTATATTTTCAGATGTTCTAACAGATTTATGGTCTTACCATTGGCTTCATTATGTAGTACTGCCAAATTGTTTTGTAGACTGTTGATGATGTGTTTCATTTCCAAGATATATTGCACAATGACTGATTTTTCAAAGTGGTTGAGCCTGAAAGCATTTAAGTATTCTTGAAGTTTCTGCCTGTATTCCCTACATACGTAGCAGTCAAGATAACTGGAGCACGATACTTTGTACACTGCACTGTTATTGTATGTTTGTATATTTGTTTTTGTGTTATGGATGAGTAAGTTATCTACTTCTTATTAGTGGAGAATGCAACTTTACATTTGTTTTTTTGAAAAGATCAGCGAATTTTTGTGGTATGGGCTCCAGGTATGGGATACTGGCAAATATTTTCTCTTCTTTCACAATGTGGCCGTTTGTTGTCTTACTTTTATGTATTTGTCTGTCTACATTGTCAATTGTTTTTGCTGTGTAGCCATTTCTTATGTCAATGCCCTTTATTGTATCTATCTCTATCTTGAGGGTGTTTTCTTCTAAATCAAGAGAGTGTACTCTGTGTAGCATGGACCTACATGCAGCATGTTTCTGTGTGGTGACATGGCATGATGAGTTGTCCAATGTTACGTCTGTGTATGTGTGCTTTCTGTGTATGTCGAACTTATGTTTTTGTAGGTGGTTTTTAGATCCAGGAAATTTATCCTTTTGTTTTTCTGATGTTCTGATATGAATTTTATGTTTTTGTGGAAAGAACAGAATACTGCCAGTAGTTCTTCAATCTCCTCTTTTGTTACATCAAATAGCAGCAAGGTATCATCAACATATCTCCAGTAATACATAATTTTGCTTTTGAGTCCATCAAAGAACTTACTTTCCAGATTACTGAGAAATATATCTGCTTGAAAACTTGATAAGCTACTGCCCAGGGGATGACTCTCTTTCTGTCGGTAAACTTGCTTATTAAATGTAAAGTAGTTGTGGGACAACACTGGCTGCAACAAGTCCTTGACTTCTGATGTTTCTTTAACTGGCGATTTTTTATTTTTTACTAAGTTTTCAAAGATTATGTCTACTCTCTCTTATATTTGTAAGTACGTTAGTTACATCAAAAGAGACAAACGTGGCACCTACAGGAATATTTGTATCTATAATTTTAGTTGCTAATTAATTTATGTTCTTAACTGAGTATGATTTATCAAACGTATAGTACTGCTTCAGAATTTCATTCAGTAATTGGGAGACTTTGGAGACAGGCGTGTTTTCAGAATTAACAATAGGCCTCAATGGATCATGTGGTTTATGGGTCTTAGGTTGAGCTCTGTCTCGGGGCTGTGGGAGTCATTAACGTGCATGTTTTTGCTTGTTTTTCTGCGAAAAGGACGTTGCATTTATTAACCATTTTTCTAATTTTGTTTTTGAATTTTACAGTTGGAACTTGTTTGAGCTCTGTTATGTTGTTTTCAGAAAAGAAAGTCAGTGTTTTAGTGATGTATTCATCTTTGTTCATAATTACTACAGAATTGCTTTTGTCAGCTTTCAGAATCATGACATTTTATTATTGAGTTTCATGTTTATGCTGTTTACTAGCTTTCTCTGTTGATAAACTGCCGATATGGTTGCTCTATCGGTCGGAGGATGGAATTTACTTATTGTACAGCCATGGCTATTTCCATGACCACTAGCGGCGTACATCGGCCCCACATAATGCCACCCCAAAACAGAAGGCAACCTCCACCTTGCTGCCCTCACTGGACAGTGTGTCTAAGGCATTCAGCCTGACCGGGTTGCCTCCAAAATCGACTCTGACGATTGTCTGGTTGAAGGCATATGCGACACTCATCGGTGAAGAAAACGTGATGCCAATCCTGAGTGGTCCATTCAGCCTGGTTGTTGGGCCCATCTGTACTGCGCTGTGTGGTGTCATGGTTGCAAAGATCGACCTCACCATAGACGTCAGGAGTGAAGTTGCGCATCATGCAATCTATTGCGCACAGTTTTTGTCATAAATCGATGTCCTGTGGCTGCACGAAAAGCACTATTCAACATGGTGGTGTTGCTGTCAGGGTTCCTCCAAGCCATAATCCGTAGGTAGCGGTCATCCACTGCAGTAGTAGCCCTTGGGCGGTCTGAGCAAGGCATGCCATCGAAAGTTCCTGTCTTTCTGTATCTCATCTATGTCCGAACAACATCACTTTGGTTCACTCCAAGACGCCTAAACACTTCCCTTGTTGAGAGCCCTTCCTGGCGCAAAGTAACAATGCGGACACGATCAAACCGCAGTATTGACTGTCTAGGCATGGTTGAACAACAGACAACACAACCTGTGTACCTTCTTCCTGGTGGAATGACTGGACTTTAATGGCTGTTGGACCCCTCCATCTAATAGGCGCTGCTCATGCATGGTTGTTTACATCTTTGGGCGGTTTTAGTAACATCTCTGAACAGTCAAAGGGACTGTGTCTGTGATGCAATATCCACAATCAACGTCTATCTTCATGAGTTCTGGGACCGGGGTGATGCAAAAAAAATTTTTTAGATGTGTGCAGAACACAAGGACAACAAAAGCATAAATTTCCTGGATCTAAAAACCTCCAACAGAAACTGAGTTCAGCATACACAGAAAGGACACATACATAGACATAACACTGGACAACTCATCATGTCATCCCACCACACAGGAACATGCTGATTTAGGTCCATACTACACAGAGTACACTTTATTGATTAAGAAGAAAACACTATCAAGATAGAGATAGATACAATAAAGAGCACTGCCATAAGCAATGGCTACACAATGAAAAAAATTGACAATTTAGACACACAAAGATACAAAAGTAAGACAACAAATGGCCACACTGTGAAAGAAGAGAATATATTTGCCAGTATCCCATACCTGGGGCCCATATCACAAAAATTCGCTAATCTTTTCAAAAAAACAAATATAAAGTTGCATTCTCCACTAATAAGAAGTTAGGTAACTTACGCATCCATAACACAAAATCAAATACACAAACATACAACAACAGTGGAGTGTACAAAGTATCATGCTCCAGTATGTAGGAAAAATAAGCAGAAACTTCGAGAATACATATAATGCTTTCAGGCTCAACCACTCTGAAAAGTCAGTTATTGCAAACATATCTTGGATATAAAACATGTCATCAACAGTCTACAAAACAATTTGGTAGTACTACATAAAGAAGCCAGTAGGTAAGACCCTAAATCTGTTAGAACGTCTGGAAATATACCTCCACAAAATAAGAAAAACGAGGATCTATGTTGAATGAACAAACAGATTTCGCAAGCCACAGTTATTTCAGTTATTTTAAAGACTTATTCTGAAGTTATTCCCCGTTGAAATATGCTCACTACTTTTATATACTTGAATTTAGCATATTTCGTGACAGTACCCACTTTTCCGTGGATGTTTATACCATGATATTTGACTTTTTTGTGTTGGCTTCAGTAGTCTAGTGAAAGTATGATTCCATAATGCTGTTTTGTCGGCTGCGGAAATGTCCTGGTTCAATGCGTTTGCCTCATTTTTGGTGCTTCAAATACCATTTTTCCGAATGTGCTTCCTTCTTGATGTTTATATAAAAAAGTAGTAGAATAACTCATTTTTGCTGGTCACTTGGAAATTATTATAACGGGGACCTGTACATTGTTCCACCGTCACACACCGAGTGTACACTGCTGACTGACTACGGTCAAAGACGACTCCAGCGTCAAAGATATTTCACACAACACACAAGCTTCCACTTGTAACCAGTCTCTTTGATATTATTCGTCACATCTACTAATATTAATACGCTGTCACTCTTGAACATATAAGCAAATTAGCATAAAATAAGGAAAATTACAATTCACAAAAAATATTCTGACAAAAATATAAGAAAACATTTACAACCTCCCTCATTAGATTTGGTATCGACAAATCCGGTAGAAAATAACACATCTCCCAGATCCATTACACTGTATATATCAATTGTTTAATAATTAGGTCTTTAGCACTACGAAGAAATTCATCTTTGATCACACTATGTACAAAAACTTTTGTGAAGTGTTAACAAACATGTGTATGCAAATGTGCCTCTTGAGTGAAGTGATATATAAGAGCATCATGGAGAAAAGAATGTATGATGGTTCTAAAATGTTAAAAGTGATTTTCTTGGATTACTTGGTAAGTTTACATTTTCCATCTTTTCCACTAATTTGCAAATATTTTCCGTGTTTGACTTACGAAATTCATAACCTAACATCAAATTTTTTATGACAGGAATATACATTTTACCTCATTCAAGAGCAAAAATAAAGGATTTATTAAGAAAAATTACATCTGATGATGGACCTGCAGAGTCAGAAATGCATTGTGTGCTGAATAAAACATGAAAAATAGTGGGACTGAAGGTTTTTTTCCTTCTTTTTTTTTCATACTTCCACTACATTTATATCTAGGTTGGTTCAAATGGTTCAAATGGCTCTGAGCACTATGGGACTTAACTTCTGAGGTCATCAGTCCCCTAGAACTTAGAACTACGTAAACCTAACTAACCTAAGGACATCACACACATCCATGCCCGAGGCAGGATTTGAACCTGCGACTGTCGCGGTCGCGCGGTTCCAGACTGTAGCGCCTAGAACCGCTCGGCCACTCCGGCCGGCATCTAGGTTGGTAATTGTATTGTTAACGTATGTGTCTCATCTTGATGATAGTTCATTAGTACAATACATTTTGACAGCTCATAAAAAATTCAAAAAGCAGGTCAGGTCAAAGTTTGCATTTTACAGCCTATGTCAAGATTGGTCATGTTTCACTGTCAGATAATTAGTGAGATTCTTAACATGGTCAGATATCACAGTAACATCAGAATGTGAATTACTGTAGGCAGAGACAAGTATTGGCTTAGTGACAGAAAGTGGTACAGCTCTAATTTCAAAAACTTTGATTTAAAAAAACATATCAATATACACTGTGTCATAGTTAATGTTAACAGCTTTACTTACAAAAATAAGACCTTCTTCAAAACTAATTTTAATCCAACAAAAACTAGTTGCTAACACATATCCTTCTGGAATGCAGAAGGCAGATTCAGTTTGTGTGAGCCATTGTTCATTTCCACAGAAGATATTGACAGTAGCTTATGTTTAAGATGATATCGACTTCATTTAAGTAATTTAGAAGTGAGGGAAACAGCTCACCAAACAGTGGAAGCATTGAATCATTGAAAGGTGTACATAAAGGAATAAAACTTCTCTAGCTTTTGGACAAATTTGTTCATGAGGATCAATTACATGCACCCACACACGTTTGCACGAATGCACGCACATCGACGCGCGTGCGTTTATGACTCAACGCTTCCATTATTAGGTGAGTTCTTTCCTTTAGTCCTAAGTTATTGATGTTCTGCCAGGACTGTCTGTACCATGTCTGTTTCATTTAATTTGTTTCCAGCTGACTGCATATTTGCTATTGGAAGTGAGGTTTAGGCATACACTTCAATCCAATGTTCTGTTTTTCTCAAAACTGAGCAAGAGTAGAGCTACCACTGACCTGATTATTTGTACTTAACTCTTGTATGTGTTCATCATTCTGACGCGTATATGTTTCCACATGTTGAGACTACCTACTAGGTAACTGTGCTCTTTGTCCTCAATTATTCGCTATCTTCCCCTGCAGTTTTTGTCCTCCACAGCTCCCTTTAATAACATGGAAATTATTTCATGATGCCTTACCACCTATAATTCTGCCCTTCTTCTCGCAGTTTTTCAAATGTTCCTTTCTTTGCCAGTTCTGTGGAAAACCACCTCATTCTTTATCTTAGCAGTCCACATCCTGCTACAGCATCACATCTCAAAGACTTTGATTCTCTTCTTTTCTAGTGTTTGCACCCACAAATGCTCTCTCTGCCTGTGTTGTTTTGCTTTTTGTGTCCTCTTTGCCTCATCCGTTATGTCTTACTATGGTTCCAAGATAGCAGAATTCCTTCACTTCATCTACTTCATAACCACTAATTTCAATGTTTATTGCTAACCTCATTTATGCTAGTTCACATAAGTTTCATCTTTGTTTGGTTTACTCTCAATCCACACTCTGTACACAGCAAATCATTCAGTGCACTCAAGAGGTCCTGTGATTCTTCTTCAATTTAACAGAGGACAGTAATGTCCTCAGTAAATCTTATCATTGATATCTTGTCACTCTGAATTTTTAACACCACCAGTGAACCTCTCTTATCTCTGCTAATGCTTTTTCAAAGTCTAGATTGAACAGAAGGAGTGAAAGACTGCATACCTGTCTTATACTCTTACCAATCTATGGACTTCATTTTTGGTCTTCCATCCTTATCGTTCCCCCTTGGTGCTTGTAAGTACTGTACATTATCCATCTTTCTCTATAGCTTACTCCTATTTTTCTCAGAATTTTGAACATATTGCACCATTCTACATTGTCAATTTTTTTTTTATAAATTAATATACCCACTGAATGTGTCCTGAGTTTTCTTAAATCTTGCTTCCATTATCAAACACACGATCAAGATTACCTGCCTGGGGCATTTACCTTTCCAAAAGCCAAACTGGTTGTCATTTAGCAGCTCCTCAATTTTACTTGCCATTCTTCTGGATATTATTCTTGACAGCAACTTCAAAGCATGAGATGTTAAGCTGAATGTATGTAATTGTTACAATTAACTGCCCTGGAATGTGTGGATTACATTTTCCAGAAACTATGATGGTATGTTTCCAGTCCCATAGATCCTACACACCAACTTGAATAGTCATGTGGTTCCACTTTCTCCCAGTGATTTTAGAAATTCAGAAGAAATGTTGTCTGCCTTATTTATCGCAAATCTTTCATAGCACTGTTAAACTTGGACTTTAATACTGGATACCCTATGTCTTCCATCTCAGCTGCCATTCCTGCTTCTATCATGTCATCAGACATGTCCTCTCATCAGAGACTTTCAGTGTGCTCTTTCCACCTATCCGCTTTCACTGCATTTAACAGTGGAATTCCCGATGCACCACTGATGTTGCTGCCCTCGTTTTTGATTTCACGGAATGTTATTTCTTAACAATTTTGCTACAAATATTTTGCCTTGGTGTCCCTGTATTTCTTATTTATTTCACACCAAGTGACTTACACTGGTGCATGCTGTGTGTTTAGTTGTTCTAAAAAAATAAACATCATGAAAGACATCATGTTTCAGACATCAATTTGAAAGCTTGATTTCTCTAGAGCCTCTTTATTTGTGATCTTGTTTGTTTAGTTTAATAAAATATAATTAAAACAAAAATAAATAATGAACTTACCAGAAAAGTTGAAGGCCAAGAGGAAAAAATAGTTTGGACATGTATTTCAGCAGCAGATCTTCTAGATGATTCACCGGTAGAGCATTCTGCAACCAAAATTCTATACCCTGCCAAAATTACAAGAAAGTTTCAGCAGTTTATTGCAAGCTAAGTAAAATTATTTGTACATCACACAATATAAAAGGAATACTTGCGGGGGGAATAAAGATTAAACTCAATGCGCAATGAATCCACAATCTTCAGTGCAGATGGACAGTATCATCTGACCTCCAAGCAGGAATCTACAATTAGTGAGCATGGGGGACATGGATAGGGATTGTGGATAGCAGGCAACTGGTGGGAATGTGTATTGGCCGGGGAATGTGCTGAGGTAGTCTGTTCATTTGCGATAAACACTGTGTCCAGATGGTGCAGTGTCCACTGTAACTGCCGAGTCAGCAGGAGATCCTGGTTTGGGTCTCAGTCTGGCCCACATTTTCACTCGTCACCACCGATTCTGGACAAAGTCCCAATGCAGCTGATATCATCAGTTTCTTCCCTTTCCTGCTCCCGCTCCCCACCCTTCTACTGCCAATCTGCGTCAGAGAGGGTGAACACGATGTGAAAGTCTTTGACATATTGTGGTTAATGCTTCTTAATGTTTATGTGCATTCCAAGGTCATACTTGCCTTGTGATTTCAGACAGTATTTGTGACTGTGAAGTAATTAATGTTAAATGGAGATAAAACATTATAATCTGGAAACAAGTTATTAAGCTTCTGTCATGTCATTTCAGCAACTCAGGATCTAATGAGTTGTTTTAAGACTACACAGTTGTAGCTGCCTCTGAACACTATGCCATTTGCATGCTAAGCAAATAGTTAACAAAATGTGTGAAGATTCATCTCTTGAACTTCATTTACAAACATTGCATATGAAGTGGTTTACAATGAAAAGCAATGCCGCAATGCCACAATGCCACTTAAAATTAATATTCGCAATGTTGAAAACTAAGGGGGGATCTTTACACAATCCAGACATTTTTTTTAATACTTCGCAGTTTTAAGTGGATTTTTTTCCACTCTCAGAACGCAGAAACTATCTGTCCATCTGCTTTGCCTAAATAGGCTGTTGACTATATCATTTATTTTTAATATGAAGTGGAGTTCCTTGCAAAACTGGAATGTGATGTCTGCTAAATGATCCAACTGCCTTACAAAAAGTTTCTAACACTTCATGGCCTACATTATCTCCCATTCTAGACATTGCACTGTATCACCTATATCTTTTGTTCTGCCTTACGACTTTCCACCAATTTTGTTTCATGAGTTTATTGCTTGCAACTGCACTCTGGTTATACCCTTAATCATCATCTAACAGAATACTTCCTTCAGTGAAATCTTTGTCATAATTTTCCTACAACAACAGGCATCCTCCTGAGAAAAATTTTTTATCTCCTAAGGGGCTGCCTCATAAACCTTGTCTAAACAATCCTGCTCTTTTATACAGACAAGAGTGTGTATTTCACATACGCATCATCATCCCCACCCCTCCTCCTCCTCACCACTCCATATGTTCCCACAGATTGTGTACAAGATGGAAGTTCCATTTTGAGCTGAAAGTATGCTGTTATGAAATTTTAAGTATTTGAGAACAAAACCTGCATTGTCTGATCTCATGATCTTCCTTCTTTACTTTAATGTGAAAGTTTTATCTATCTGAGAATGGACTGGAACTAGGCCAGTACTCTACAGATGTACTGTGCAAGTTTGATGCCCACAAGGTAATGGTGCACAATCCGTAGTAGTGGGACTTCTTGAGACAGCAGCTGATTGACATACTCTTCCTCAACAATTCAGTGAAGAACTACTGGGGAGGAATCTTTCAGCCCATCAACTTGTACGCATATTAATATTAAGATTGTTAGCAAGGGTTTAGAAAAGTGAGATGCACATGCACACATGATGGATAAACAAATCATTATGTTTCTGCCATCTGTGGTATCTGGGCCATTGCACTGCATGCACCTTGGACTGGCTAAGATATCTACCTGCTGGAGATGGCTGCAGAGGCAATCATATCCTTTTGGGTTTAGAAAACTTGCAACAGCTTCTATCACATCTTATTCAAGGACTGCAGATGGTAGGGCATCTTTCCAATATTTATCCTTCAATTATAGTTCCCGATCAGGTAGGAATAATTCCCTCACCCACTAGTAAATGTTAATAGTTACTCAGGTGTTTGAGATTGTATTGGCCTTAGATAGGATGATGTGCATATGTGTGTTTCTAAACTATCAGATTTCTCTGTTCATAACCTACAATTTCACGATGGGGTGGTATCACACTGGAAAGTTTACAAGTACATTAATTTTCTGAGTGCAAAATTGTTCAGCACTGCTCTCTGAGAAAATAATGAGGTTTACAAATGCAGTTTTAAATAAGTAACTGTACACAACATTGTGCATATTCATTTGAGTGTAAGCCACTGAAGCACTGAAAGAACAATAAAAACACAAATGTTAAAAGAAGTATTCTACTAGTTGTTATATAATGTTCATATTATTCATGCTGGAAACATCTTCAATTAATCTGTGTCACTGTTTAACCTGACACTCATTTTCAAAACTTCTGAATTGACTTGAAGTTAGATTAACATTGTTTTATTATGAGAAAAGATTCTCAAGCTTTTTCTGGATGGTACAGGAGTGTCTAAATTTTGTTATAGTCATAGCTACATGAAAAATGTACTAAGAATGTAACTAATTATGCAAAAATCAAGGGAAGTTACCTCCTGGAGAAGATGACTCATTGCTGTATGGCTATCCTCTTCCATAACAGATATATAATATTCCATAATTACTGTCACTTGTTTTACAATGTCATTTCTAGTCAAAAGACCAGAACTACTTGAATCTGCTTCTGTAATTGTAGGAGCTTTTTCTGGAAGACTGTCAGGTTTACTACTTTCCTTTTCCTTTGTGATATTTTCCAGCAGAGCCTGTTCAGCATTGCTTTCCTGGACAGTCAGTTGCTTGGAGGACAATAATTCTGTATTACCATTTACTCTTACTTCTGGCATCATTTTAGAATCTTCAGCTTGATTACAATGTGAAGAGTTTGCATTACTCTCATCAGGAATGCCTGCAAGAGCACTGTTAAACAGCACATCAGGTGCTACTGAAGGACACCTTTCATCACTACCAAGGGAGCTTGTTAGATCAGGAGTCTGCAACCCTGGGGGAAGTGATGATGGAGAATCTGGACTCATAAGGTACCGAGTCTCCTCAGACATCTGCTCCTTCCCTCCCTGAATAGCAAATGGGTGAATTTCCAAAGAGAGAAGATTCTCTGGTGTAGAACTCACACTAATATCCTGACTTGATTCGGCATCTGTTCTACAATGTTCAGAAACAGAATATTCACTGTCCCCTTCTGTAAATTCTGACGACTGTTGGAGTTGCGATGTCTCTTCTACATGGTTTTCACTAAATTCCATTTTTGATTTTTCTTTGTCTTTGTTAATAGAATGTTCACTGGTGCAGATGTCTTTATCAGCTGCAGTTTCATGATGCTTGTTGGTAGAAGAGAAAACATTCATCTTTCCAGACGGTTGGCATTCTTCAAAACTCGAATGAGTGCTTGCTTCAGGAATAGTAATTTCCTCTGAGGAAATCTTACAGGTATCTGAAGCAACAGCTAGAGTCAAAGCCTTTAACTGGAAAGATAGTGCCTGGTGATACATCCTACCCAACAATGCAAGTTTTGCAGCTGCCTGGTAGTTCTCCAGCTCAACACACTGAAAACACAATTAAGAAATAAAATATCACATTATGAATTTACTTTAGATTCAATTAAAGAAATCTAATAGAAGTTAAATATTTTTAATTAATATACAGACAATGGAAAAGACAAATGAACATGGGAAATTGTCATTTCTTTAGATGATATGTACACACACACACACACACACACACACACAGAGAGAGAGAGAGAGAGAGAAAGAGAGAGAGCACCAACATGATAACAACTTAAGTAACCCAGAAAATGGTCTGTCTCTTACAAAATTTAGACCTCTAGCAGAGAGCATTCAGATCAGTATTACCATTTGCTAATTTATTTCTGCACTGATGATACAAATTCATAAGCAGATGTTGGGTAGCTGTTGGGATAAGAATGTGATGGGTGGATGTCTTGTTAATGTTTGATCAACAGCCCTCAATTCTCTGAGATTGGTGGTGTCCCAGGTATCCTCAATGTGAGGCCAGGTCATCTAGGGAGCTACATAACCACTCTCATGTTCTTTGACCTTCCTTCAAACCATTCACAAAAGACGCTATCAGTCAAAAAAGTTTCAACACCAGATTAATAATAAATGAGAAAGTTAAGATGGTGGTTTTAATGCTTCAGATTTTCTACATAGACCCCCCCCCCCCCCCCTTTCCCCCAAAACTGAGTGCAATGCACAGAACATTCATACAAACAGGTGACATTGTCAGAAAAGTTCTTCTTTGGGATGTTGTTCACATTCACATCTTCTTCGGTCTTGGTGAACTGTCACATATTCATTCTGAACTTTGTCATTTTGTGGTAGGTTCGTATTAATAACACTCTGGAGAATATCTTGAACGCTTGATTTAGAGATGTTCAATTCACTGCTCGGTTGTGAATGCTCAATGTCGACACATAACGATTGCACGTTCACTGCTTGAAACTACCTGCCCACAACTGACTGGTCAAATGCACATCTTAACAGTTATTAGTTCAAGCTGCCCTTATAGTTACTGCACTGATGTCACTTACAGGCGGGAATAAAATCAGTCTCAGAACATTTTGGATGGATGGTGTATGGGTATGGTAGAAGTAGCTTTTGTCTTGTTGAAGATGTAGATCAAAGGCTTGAGGCTGTAGATGAACTACCAAATGCACATGATGGGTCAGTAAGTTTAGGCATCATTTGTCAATGAAAGATAATTGTACAAGTGTCAAGGATGCCATTTCATTCCATGTAAATATACTTCCACTACTGTGCCCTGCAGGTAGGTGTGATGCATCACTTCACATGGTTCTCAACACATTCGCCTCGTGCCTTCAATGTACACCAATGAATATGACCAATACATTAGGCCTGTCAATTTTTTCCACACTTTTGGTCCTAAATGTGAGATTCTTGCATCCATGCTAACCTCACAGTCAAATAACACCTAGGGATCAGAGGCAAACATGTGGTGGTAGCTTCTATACCTCATAGTGAAGTATACTTAGAATAAAATAACTTCTAAAGCATGGGAATAAAAAGTCCTAGGTGAAGATTGTTAAAATTTCTTTATTTGATAGCTGGTTTTAGCTCACTGATGAGCCATCTCCAGATCTTTAGCAGCTTTCTGCAATCTCCCTTAGCCTGATCTGGCATATTTACATTGTTTTGTCAAATGGGAAGATATGTGATCACTTATGTTAAAATATGTGGGTAAAAAATCCTAGGTCAATACTGTTAAAATTCCTGTATACAATAACTAGTTTCAGCTCACTGACAAGGCATCTTCAGATCTTTACTAGCTTTTTGCAATCTCCCTTAACCTGACTTGGCATTTTTACATAGTTATTTGACATTGTCAAATGTGAAGATACATGATCTGTTGTGTTAAAATAGGTGGTTAAAAAATTCTCGTTTAAGATAACTAAAATTCCTTGATTTAATAAGTAGTTTCAGCTCACTGATGAGCCATCTTCAGATCTTGACCTAGGATTTTTTATCCACATATTTTAACACAACAGACTTCGTATCGTCCCATTTGACAATGTCACATAACAATGTAAATATTCCATATCAGGCTAATGGAGACTGCATAAAACTGGTAAAGCTATAGAGATGGCTTGTCGATGACCTGAAACTTAATTATCATGTAAAGGAATTTTAATGATTCTGACCTAGGATTTTTTATCCACATATTATGACACAACACACTTTCCATTTGACAATGCCAAATAAATATGTGAAATAACTTTGTGATTGAGGTTTCAGAGTCAAGTGGTGGGGCTGGATGTCAGCCAGTCAAAACTTTTTATTGGGCTCCATATGCTTGCTATGTTGCCTGTTTTGCAGGCACAGGAAGCAGTGCCCTTTCAGGTGCTGTTGGCTCCAAGGGTCAGGAGGGGTCCAGGGGAGATGGGCTGCATGGGGTACTTGTGTAAGAGTGTGATGTATTGAGTAACAGCTGGCAACTCTGCTTGACAAAGTCCTAGGTCAAGATTGTTAAAATTTCTTTATTACAAAGTTATTTTAACTGAAATATAGTGGGTCAGTAATGAACTTGTGATTGATTTACTATACGGTGGTCTAGCTGCAATTACATCCTTGATAGTTGATGCCAACATGTCAAAAACATGTTGTTACCCACGCTAATCGATTCTAACAACAGTGTTTTTTCCAAAATCTAGGTACTCCTGGTACACTGTTGATATGGTGACATGTGAAAATCTCTGTCCTTACATGAACGCTGGAGTGTCCCCATGCTCCATGGACTCAGTGTCTTTGCAATCAAATATATTTATACTGAATGTCTCGGTCATCCCTATTCGATTTTCAGACAGCTGGTATCTTGTACGGTGACATCCCAGTTATATTCCATGCTGAACTGTTTCATTAACTATAGCAACATAAGTTCTCTCTCTGAAGTATTGTGACTCCTTCCAATTCGACTGTTCATGTGCATGTTATTTCTGAATAATAAAGCTAAACACAGAGCACGCAATGAGAGATGAATACAAGAGACTCAATATTTGCTTGTTTCAAACAAGATAAAATAAGAAACAAATGTAAAACAATGAATATCTAACCATTTGCCTACACAAATATTATTTCTTGGGACACAGATAGAAATATTATTTCTTGGGACACACATTACTGTTTAGGGCAACGTAAGAGTAAATAGTAATAGTAAAAGCAGTAATAATAATAAAAATAACTGCACAATGAAACAAAGATCCAAATATTTATTCTTAGAAGATAAACAAACTACACCTTGCTTAACAGTGTTGCAGAATCATAATGCCCATGGAAGTGTTGCAAAGCAAAATGCAGTGTCCTTGGACCATATGGTGGATCTTCGATATTCAGTGATGGACACGGCTGCTGAAAAACTGGTCCTTGAGGCTAAGAGAATGAAATACAAAAACACATTAGAATACAGGAACCAACACACAAATATATAAAAACACAACAGAATGTCATTAGGTAAAATTAAGTGATGTAGCAAAAGGAGTCATAAAAGTTTGTATGTAATTAATTTGACAATGGAAACTCTCCCTCTCCCTCATCAACTACACACAGAGTGGGAGGAATTGGGATGGGGACCAGCATAAAACATGAGGAAGTTATTGTCTTATTAATGCAATGCCTACTCCTATAGTTCTATTTCTATTCAAAATGAGCTACTAATCCAAATCTGATTCATCACACCCTAATTAGCAGTAGTATTATGCACACCAGAATTTTAAGAATACATTAGAGGCCTCACTGAGATCAGGCATACCGAAGTTAGTTGATGTGCCTCTGAAATATTGCACATTATATTTTCAAACAATGGAAACTCCAGGTACGAATATCAACAATGTAGGAAAAGATAGACTGCTACTTACCATTAAGAAGACATGTTCTGTTGCAGACCGGCACAATTAAAAGACACTTACATAAAGATTTTGGCCGCAGCCTGAGCTCAGCGAAAGAGAAACACACACCATTCATACATACAAGCAAGCACACCCGAACACACGTGACGGTCAACTCCAGCAGCTCGGGCTGGAATGCATTCTGGCGTGAGCTGCTGCAGCTGGCAGTCGTGTGTATGAGGTGTGCTTGCTTGTGTCTATGACTGATCTATGTTTCACTTTAGCTGATGAAGGCTGTGGCTGGAAGCTTTATGTAAATGTCTTTTCACTGAGCCTGTGTGCATTTTAACATGCATTCTTTATGGTAAGTAGCAATCTATCTTTTCCTACATTACATTTTCAGACAGATACATTGCTGTGGACCTTGCCGCTGGTGGGTAGGCTTGCGTGCCTCAGCGATACAGATAGCCGTACTATAGGTGCAACCACAACGGAGGGGTATCTGTTGAGAGGCCAGACAAACGTGTGGTTTCTGAAGAGGTGCAGCAGCCTTTTCAGTAGTTGCAGGGACAAAAGTCTAGATGACTGACTCATCTGGCCTTGTAACACTAACCAAAATGGCCTTGCTGTGCTGGTACTGCGAACGGGTGAAAGCAAGGGGAAACTACAGCCGTAATTTTTCACGAGGGCATGCAGCTTTACTGTATGGTTAAATGATGATGGCGTCCTCTTGGGTAAAATATTCAGGAGGTAAAATAGTCCCCCATTCGGATCTCCGGGCGGGGACTAATCAAGTGGACGTCGTTATCAGGAGAAAGAAAATTGGCGTTCTACGGATCGGAGTGTGGAATGTCAAATCCCTTAATTGGGCAGGTAGGTTAGAAAATTTAAAAAGGGAAATGGATAGGTTAAAGTTAGATATAGTGGGAATTACTGAAGCTCGGTGGTAGGAGGAACAAGACTTTTGGTCAGGTGAATACAGGATTATAAATACACAATCAAATAGGGGTAATGCAGGAGTAGGTTTAATAATGAGTAAAAAATAGGACTGCGGGTAAGCTACTACAAACAGCATTGTGAATGCATTATTGTGGCCAAGACAGATACGAAGCCCACACCCACTACAGTAGTACAAGTTTATATGGCAACTAGCTCTGCAGATGACGAAGAAATTGAAGAAATGTATAATGAGATAAAAGAAATTATTCGATAGTGAAGGGAGATGAAAATTTAATAGTCATGGGTGACTGGAATTCGATAGTAGGAAAAGGAAGAGAAGGAAAAGTAGTAGGTGAATATGGAATGGGGGGAAGAAATGAAAGAGGAAGCCGCCTGGTAGAATTTTGCGCAGAGCATAACTTAATCATAGCTAACACTTGGTTCAAGAATCATCAAAGAAGGTTGTATACATGGAAGAACCCTGGAGATACTAAAAGGTATCAGATAGATTATATAATGGTAAGACAGAGATTTAGGAACCAGGTTTTAAATTGTAAGACATTTCCAGGGGCAGATGTGGACTCTGACCACAATTCATTGGTTATGAACTGTAGATTAAAACTGAAGAAACTGCGAAAATGAGGGATTTTAAGGAGATGGGACCTGGATAAACTGACTAAACCAGAGGTTGTACAGAGTTTCAGGGAGAGCATAAGGGAACAACTGACTAGAATGGGAGAAAGAAATAGAAGAAGACTGGGTAGCTTTGAGGGACGAAGTAGTGAAGGCAGCAGAGGATCACGTAGGTAAAAAGACGACGGCTAGTAGAAATCCTTGGGTAACACACGATATATTGAATTTAATTGATGAAAGGAGAAAATATAGAAATGCAGTAAATGAAGCAGGCAAAAAGGAATACAAACGTCTCAAAAATGAGATCGACAGGAAGTGCAAAATGGCTAAGCAGGCATGGCTAGAGGACAAATGTAAGGATGTAGAGGCTTATCTCACTAGGGGTAAGATTGATACTGCCTACAAGAAAAATTAAAGAGATCTTTGGAGAAAAGAGAACCACTTGTATGAATATCAAGAGCTCAGGTGGAAACCCAGTTCTAAGCAGAAAGTTGGAAGGAGTATATAGAGGGTCTATACAAGGGTGATGTACTTGAGGACAATATTATAGAAATAGAAGAGGATGTAGATGAAAGCTGAAGTGGGAGACATGATACCGCGTGAAGAATATGACAGAGCACTGAAAGACCTAAGTCGAAACAAGGCCTCGGGAGTAGACAACATTCCATTAGAACTACTGACAGCCCTGGGAGAGCCAGTCCTGACAAAACTCTACTATCTGGTGAGCAAAATGTATGACACAGGCGAAATACCCCCAGACTTCAAGAAGAATATAATAATTCCAGTCACAAAGAAATCAGGTGTTGACAGATGCGAAAATTACCGAGCTATCAGTTTAATAAGTCACGCCTGCAAAATAGTAACGCGAATTCTTTACTGACGAATGGAAAAACTGGTAGAAGCCGACCTCGGGGAAGATCAGTTTGGATTCCGTAGAAATACCGGAACATGTGAGGCAATACTGACCCTATGACTTATCTTAGAAGCTAGATTTAAAAAAAAGCAAATTTACGTGTCTAGCATTTGTAGACTTAGAGAAAGCTTTTGACAATGTTAACTGGAATACTCTCTTTCAAATTCTGAAGGTGGCAGGGGTAAAATACAGGGAGCGAAAGGCTATTTACAATTTGTACAGAAACCAGATGGCAGTTGTAAGAGTCGAGGGGCATGAAAGGGAAGCAGTGGTTGGGAAGGGAGTGAGACAGGGTTGTATCCTATCTCCGATGTTATTCAATCTGTATATTGAGCAAGCAATAAAGGAAACAAAAGATAAATTCGGAGTAGGTATTAAAATACATGGAAAAGAAATAAAAACTTTAAGGTTCGCCGATGACATTGTAATTCTGTCAGAGGCAGCAAAGAACTTGGAAGAGCAGTTGAACGGAATGGACAGTGTCTTGAATGGAGGATATAAGATGAACATCACCAAAAGCAAAACTAGGATAATGGAATGTAGTCAAGTTAACTCGGGTGATGCTGAGGGAGTTAGATTAGGGAATGAGACACTTAAAGTAGTAAAGGAGTTTTTCTATTTGGGGAGCAAAATAACTGATGATGGTTGAAGTAGAGAGGATATAAAATGTAGACTGCAGAAAAGGAGAGAAATAAAGAGACTGGTTGTAGTGGTGGAATGATGACTGTGTAGTACTGGAATGGGAACACGGAGGGGCTGGATAGGTGAGGACACTGACTAACCAAGGTTAAGGACAGAAGGGTTACGGGAATGTAGGATGTATTGCAGGAAAAGTTCCCACCTGTGCAATTCAGAATAGCTGGTGTTGGTGGGAAAGATCCATATGGCACAGACTGTGAAGCAGTCAATGAAATGGAGGATATCATTTTTGGTAGCATGTTCAGCAACAGGGTGGTCCACTTGTTTCTTGGCCACAGTTTGTCGGTGGCCATTCATGTGGACCCTTCTCATTTCAGTCTTCATTAGTCACTGTCCTCACCCATCCAGCCCCTCCCTGTTCCCATGCCAGCACTACACAGCCTCCACCATCACATCCAGTCTTCTTATTTCTCTCCTTTTCCGCACTCCCCCCACCCCCCTCCTCACCTCTCCCCTGCCCTCAGTCTAACCTCCAGCACTTCGCTGTCTGCCACCCCCACCACACTATCCCTCCCCTTCTTCGCTCCAGCCTCCTTACCCCACCCAGTCTCTGCCACTAACACCATGGACTGGTGCAGCTACTCACAGTGTGCTTTCAGTTGCCTGAGACTGCAGTTGTGTGTATAAGTCGCACGCGTGAGTGTGTGTGTGTGTGTGTGGAAGGAGGTGCAAGAGCATATGTCTGTCTATTGTTGACGGAGGCCTTAATGGCCAAAAGCTATAATTGTGAGGGTCTTTTTGTTGTCCAATTATGATAAGCCACTTGGCCTGTCATGAGATGAATCTCATCTGCAATATAAAAACCAAACATATTTTCAGTACTCGCTTTGTTAACCACAAAGTAGGTAACGGAATGGGCATATAAATATTGTCAGCCATGAATTGGCTGAGAACAGGAATCTGTTGTTTGTTATAGCTTACCAAATGATGCTTGATGCACGGCAATGGTGGGGATCTTAATCTGGCACACAGTTGACTAGGGCACGGTGAACACCGTCATGTCAAATTGTAGGATTAATGGCTTATCCATCACTCTCACTTCAATAAAAAAGTTTGTTCTGGCCTGCAGATCTCTGTGTTGACCACTGAGAACTCCACAAAATGTTGGCGAAGCTGCTTCTCATAAGCAACTCAGTCTTCCACAGATTCATCATGGGGGGAGGAGGGGTAAACAGTGAGTGGCTGAGCCTGGGTCAACATAGCCAACAAACATTCTATTGATGCTGTATGACATGCCATTATGACTGGAGTAAAGCCTCCATGGAAGGACCAAATGGCAGAAAAAAACACAGAATCCAAAACACGTCAAAATTTGACCCTTAACATCGTCACTTGTGTTCTAGCTAGGAACCCAAGGAAACACATGCTTGCTGTAATGGCTGGACATATGTCCACTGTGGGTGGTAGGCATAGTAATCAGTGGGTTACCACTACCAGCTAGAGTGCTTATTATTGTTTCTGCCGTGTAGGTTTCTTTTGTGAGGCTGAGTATCTTTTTGCAATTGATGAAAGCTTCACAGTTTAACTGAGAAAGTCGACTGATGAGTGGAACTTGTCTCTCTGATGATGACACAGTGATAATGTCTACAACAGTAAACAACTTACCAAAGCAATTTTTGTTATTAGCATTTGTTGGAATAGCTTTGTCGCTCTGGAGCTCTGTTCTTCCACAGTCTATGACTGCTTGTGAGGCTTGCAAAAAGTCTCATCCAAGAATAACATTATAACTACATTCTGTCAAAAATTAGAATAACTGTGTGCAACATATTTTACTGTGGCTGGACTTCTTTCCCATTTGTGACTTTCAGCATAATTCCATTCATATCAAGGACCATAGTTTCTTTTACTGATCGTAATAAGCCCCTGAGACAACTAGCACCTGGACACGTTGGCCCTATGTGATTACATCAACAAGATTTCCTGGCATCTCGCTGAGTGTTATCCACGGAAGATTTGCGTCCGTGACGGCCTGACCTCTGTAGATTGTCATCTCACTTATTTTTCTTGAATTCAGCAGCTAAGTGACCAACTGGAACCTCTGAACAGTGATAGGGAATAACTGCAGCATGTTGGGTGCTACCTCGTCCAGGGTACAAGGATGGGCCTTGTTACACAGATCGACAGTTATCATCTGCAGTTGACTGGAGTGATTAGAACTGTTAAGATGCTTGACATCTGGTGTCAGTAGCTTGCCTTCTTTCACTGGAGTAGCATATAATGCATCCAGGTTGACCACCGTGGAAACATACTGACATGTTGTCTTCTGCTCTCCAAATGCTTGTGCTGAGTCACAGATAGGCACAACAAAAAGACTCACACAATTATAGCTTTTGGCCGTTAAGGCCTTTGTCAGCAATAGACAGACTGGCTGACACAGTTTATATGCCCATTCTGTTACCTACTTTGTGGTTAACAATGTGAGTACTGAAAATGTGTTTCAAACATTGTCCCTCATTGCATTAACTATCTTGATGATACCATCAAGATAGGTGCTAGCACAGAGCAATATCTAAGAAGCCTCCATTCTTTGTTTACTGTTCTAAAGACCATTGGCTTCAAACGTAATCTCACTTTTTCCAGCTCCCATTGTTTATTTGGGCCATGAAATGCCTGGCAAGGCATGAGCCCCATGAAATAATGTGTCACCACCATTATGGCTTTGCCCCATTTGTCTTACTTATGAGTACTTCAGGTATTCCTTGGAAAACTGGCATAGTATCACAAGTTTATTCCCAGAGCAGCTGCTGTCTCCCACCCCTTGCATCTGTTACTTCAGAAAAGTGCTCCTTTTGTTTGGTCTACAGACTGTCAGCATGGTTTTGTGCAGTTTAAGAACAGTGTTTGCCATGTCTTGCAACATCTCCACCCATCAAGCATCTGGTCCTAGCCACAGACATGTCTCATCATGGGAAGGGGTGGTCCTGGCCCCATCACCATTCAGATGTCTGCAAACAGCCTGTTGCCTTAGTGTCAGAAACACTCAACTCAGCTCAGCAACATTATTCTCAGGTGAAAAAAGAAGCTCTTTTTATTGTCTAAGCCTTTAAAAAAATCATGTATTCTTGTATGGTGCAAAATTTCATTTAAGTACTGACCGCAAGCCCTTTCTTTCCCTATTAAGCCTGCAGGTGTTCATAGCAGAGAAAGCTGCTTATTGTGTTCAGAAATAGACTTCATTCTACTCCCAGTAAAATAATGAGATCTATTTTTGTTGCATACCACAACATGAAAAACAGCTGCTCTGTCCTGGCTCCCCATGGCCCTGACCCCTTGTTTGACCTGGAGGGACTGCTGTGTTTTCAACTGGATATGGAGGCGACACATATGGCAGATGGTTTCTCCATCACCAGTTCAAGCACTGTCTCTGCTGTGGCATTGTAGTTCTAGAAGCTCTGCTTATTACATCTGGATCACTGGGGTATCTCTCACACAAAATAGTTTGCATGGTGCCATGTGTTTGGGCTAAGTATTGATTGGGAGGTGGAACATCTGATCGCTGCTTGCCATAAGTGTTCCAGTCAAAAGACAGCAGCGCACACTGTTCTTTTGTCATGACCAGCCTTTGAAAGGAGTCCACACTGATTTTGCCAGTCCTTTTAGACACTTCCACATTATCAGTGATTGCTGCTTTTTCTCATTTTCCCTATGTTCATCGTTGTCTGCAGCAGCATATGCTATTGCTAAGGCCTGTTGAAGATATTCTCCACAGAAGGCACCCTGGTTTCGGACAATGGACCACAGTTCGTGGTGTACCCTTCCAAGAACTTAGGTGCACACAATGGCATTCACCAAGTCAAGGCACCTCCCACCAATCTGCAGTTGAACAGTGAAGCAGTACACCTTGTCCGAATGTTTAAGAGGAAGATGTGAAAGTACACAGAAAAAATTCCGCCTGAGCAGGCTCTCACTTTTTTTTTCTTGTTCTTTTTTGGCTGTTACAGAACGATGCCAACTGGAGCCAAGAGTCCTTCCAAGCTTCTGCTCAGCCATCAGCCAAGGACACTGCTCAATCTCCTGCTGTGAAGCAGGCGTTCCGCAGCAGTGCCGGTTTTGTCAATGCTCATGCCTGTGTCTTCATGGTTCACTCCAAGTGGCACTTCACTGGAACCAGTTGCATCCTTGGATGGGCACAGGGGCCCCTCCATGAGCCATGGGCCTGTCACCTCATTCTGGCCACTCCGAGGGTGACCAGTCTGGTTGTCCCCACCTACTCCAGCAGTTGGGGCTTTGTAATAACCAAGGGTGGGTGTGCTTCCTGCGGCCAGTACTGGCACCTTACACTGCACTGAGCAGGGGCTGCCGTCAGCAAGGACAGAAGATAGGTCTCTTGACATCACAGCCCCTCCTCTCCAGTCGCTGTCATCACTGCATGTGTTGGCGCCCATTGTCATGGATTCTGGTGTCCAGACAGTTCCCAGCCCCTTTGTTGCTGGTTCTGTCCACCAGTTGCCTTGGGGTCCACAGGTGCCCCTGTCCTATTCACTCTTGTCCATATGTGCTGGTCCGGGCGGATCGGGAACTTCTCATGCCTTTCGCTGTTGCCTCTGGCACAACTAAGGATGCTTTGGACGTCTCTTCAGTCACAGCATTACAGTCGCCGAAGCCTGGTCTTTCTCCCCACAAGGATAGAGGACTGTAGTAACCTGCTAGTTACTACACCTATCACTTACAGTGGACATTCGTTGGGCCATTACGTAAGAGTAGTGCGTGCCAACAACTGCCACTAGAGGCAGCCTGGTCACCAACTGTTATCACCAGGTATGCCATGCACGAGCAGCCGTACACCAATACCATCTGACATGGATAACGTCTTTTTAAGGGCAGGCATGGGTCTCTGGGCCTGCAGTTGTTAAATGTGTTTGAGATGAGTAAACTACTTTCATTACATTCCTTTTGATGTCACCCCATGACCCAGTAAATTGTATCCCATTTATGGCCATATGTTTCCCTGTGTTCCTATTTAGACAAGTGGCGAAGGGTAACTTCGGCTCACTAGTTGTCATGAGTAACCACAACTCATTTGAACAGGCATGCACAGAAACAGCCAAAACAGTTCAGAAAGAGCATATTAATGTCATTGATGAAGACTTATGCACTGCTACTACTACAATGAAGAGAGAAAGCTAATACTGAACTGCCCCGGGATTCTGTCTGAATGTTGGTAACTGATAGCAGCTTTTCTGCATCAATTTCTTTATGCTTTCAGATCCACAGACCAAGTGACCTATGATAGAACACCATGTCAACCAACAATTAGCCAGCACTCATATAGTGTATCACTAGCTGAACAGCAAATAATTCAGGAGGAAGTGAAGAGGATGCTATGAGGTGAGGTCACTGAACTTACAGACAGTTTTAGGTCCTCTCCCGTGGTGCTTGTGAAGAAGAAGAGTGGTCCCTGGCTTTTCTCTGTTGATTATCTACAACTGAACAAAATCTAACAGAATGATGTCTACGCAAATCCACACACTGATGACACACTAAGACTGTTTGAAAGCAACAAAGTATTTCTCAGCTATGGATGCATAGATAGCCCACTGGCAAATCGAGGCTGATGAGGCTGACCCAGAAAAGATTGCCTTCATAAGCCCTGATGGCCCCTGTAAGTTTAATGTTATGCAAATTGCACTTTGTAACACTCCAACTATCTTCAACAATATGCCAACCAGCTTCAACAACCTTAAACACACGTGTTAGGTATCTGGATGATATTGTTGCTTTCTTAAAGGCTTTTGAAAAACATCCAGGCCACCACACAGCTGACTACAGACTGTAAGCCTCTATCTGAAACAGAAAAAGTGCCTTTTTACTGCCCAAGAAATAAAGATATTGGCACCTCAAGTGAAGTGTAGTCTATTCCAATCCAGAGAAAGGAAGAGCAGTCACAGATTTTCTAATTCTCACCACATTCACAATGTGAAAAGTTTTTCTCATACTGTGCTCATACTACTGGCAGTTCTAAAGGACTTTAAAGGATTTCTGTACCATGGCAAATCCATTGCAAGAACTTCCAGCCCTAGCACTGTATGACAAGAATGCTAAAACGTCTCTTCCTAATACAAAAGCTTCTTGAAGGTGTGGAAAGTGTTCTGGGCAGTTACTGAGTCATGGTAATAGGTCAGTGATAAAGCAGGTGTATGGCAAGGGGTACTTCTGTCAGCACAATTTGTTGAACTGTTTCAGTCAGTGCCCTTAACTTGGTGCTCAGCTACCAGCACGGCTTGATTCATTACAGGTCTGTTTAAGATCTTTGGCCTTCCTCCTTCACTGCATATCCACATTATGAAATTCCTTATATTCTTTAAAATAAATGTAATAGATAAGAACTGAAGATTGCAAATAAAAACTGTGATGTTCATAATCACTTAACCAGACGAAACAAAAACTTATATATGACACAAATCATCACAGCCCTGTACTAAAACAGTACTTTCCACATGGGAGCTTGACCGAGCGAGGTGGCGCAGTGGTTAGCACACTGGACTCGCATTCGGGAGGACGACGGTTCAATCCCGTCTCCAGCCATCCTCATTTAGGTTTTCCGTGATTTCCCTAAATCGTTTCAGGCAAATGCCGGGATGGCTCCTTTGAAAAGGCACGGCCGATTTCCTTCCCACTCCTTCCCTACCCCGAGCTTGCGCTCTGTCTCTAATGAGCTCGTTGTCGACAGGACGTTAAACACTAACCACCACCACCACATGAGAGCTTGAACTTTATAACAAACTTAACCAAGAACATAAAAGCAATTACTGACGACAAAACCTTTGGAAAATCTTTAAAGTCATACTTACAGCATCACTACCTTTACTCCGCTGAAGAATATTTAAATGTATTAAGTGTGTTATATGTAACTTTAAATGTGTGTTGGCAGGTTGATAAACAAACACAAACATACACACAAAATTCAAGCTTTCGCAACAAACTGTTGCCTCATCAGGAAAGAGGGAAGGAGAGGGAATGACGAAAGGATGTGGGTTTTAAGGGAGAGGGTAAGGAGTCATTCCAATCCCGGGAGCGGAAAGACTTACCTTAGGGGGAAAAAAGGACGGGTATACACTCGCACACACACACATATCCATCCACACATATACAGACACAAGCAGACATTCTTTGTCTTTAAATATTGAACATTGAAGATAGCCCCTCCTGTTGACGCAATGCGATTGTTGAGTGGATCTTCAGTTTCCTCCAGCCTCCCATCATTGATCTGCTACATACAGAGGACATGGGCAATGTCTCTGTGCTTTTGTCTTCTTGATGTAGTTTCTAATACACGACTCTGTATTGGATGTCCAACAAGTGACAGAGGATACAGCTCAAAGTAGTATTTTGGTAAAATTTCTGATAGTCCCACTTTTGTTCAGGTGTAAAAATCTATACCAAATCTCCCTGGCTGTACCTTGCTGGTTGGTGCTTGGCATTGCTTTTGGTCTTTCTCCGGGACCTGTATGTGAGCCAGGTGCCTTACTTCATCAGCTGTGGCCGTATCATCCATTTGAAACAGAAGCAGTGTGTCCACTGTTGTTTTGGCCTCATGACATGAAGCAGAAAGCACGCTGTGAAGCCTAAAGTGTCACACTTTCCTGTGTTGTACATGAATGCAATAATGGGCAGTGTTGTGTCACAGTCTCTCTGTTCAGTTTCAGTGTACAACGAGAGCATATTTTCCGATGCCTTAATAAAGCATCCTGTGAGGCTATTCATCTGTGGGTGGTAGGCAGTTGCCAGATGTTGCAATGCGAAATTACCAACAAACCTCACAATTTCTGGAGCTTTGGCAGTCAACAGATTTCGTGGCAGCATAGTGAGTGAGGTAGCCAGTGCAATTTCTTAATCATTGATTCCCATTTGTTGACTTTGGGAAGCTCGATTTGGGTTCAGTGTACTGACACCACAGCAGACAGTGTTTGTACATGTTGCCCCGAACGTGGTTGTGAAATATGCCTCTGTTGCTGGTATTCCTTACTGTAGCTAACACAGTGTGTAAAAGATTAGTGGAGACCTGGCTATTGATATCTGCATCTGATTCTGTCAAGAGTCTCCACAAATCTGAGGTGACCATCATGAAAAAACTTCAGGATAGCTGGTTGTAGATGAGCTGGAATGAGATGCAGCTCTTTCCAACCCTTTAGACCATAGTCCCTCTTATACAGTAATCCACATATTAATCGGAATTATTTGTTGGTTGGTTCCTTCTCCTTAAGGCTCCTGTGGTTTCCAGCAATGCTACATCATCTTCTGTTCGGATGTACTGATTTGTAATGCTGCAGTGACTGTGATTTCATTCCCTCTGCTGTGCTCTGCCAAAGGTTTCCTGAACTTCAGTCGGCGTCCATGTGTTTGTGTTTGCTTGTGTTGCCAAATGACCCAACAGACCCATCAGTCTAGTCAGTCAGCACAGAGAATGGTGGTCTGTCATAACAGTGAACAGTTTGGCAAATAAATGTGGCCAGAACTTATTGATGACCCAAACAACCGCGACTCTCTTCTCAGTTGTGGAGTAGCTCATCTTGGATTTGGAGAGTACCCTGGAACGTGACCTACCATCTTTTCAGCATCTTCCTGAATTGCACTAGAACCTACTCCACAATTGCTAGTGTTGGTGTGAAGTTCTGTTTTAGCATTCTTGTCATACAATGTTACGACTGGAGATAATGTTAGTCCTTCCAATGGATATACCTTGATGCAGAAGTCCTTTAAAGTCCTTTAGATCTGCCAGTAGTATGAGCACCATCTGAGAAAAACTTTTCACATCATGAATGTGCCAGGAATCGGAAAATTTGTGACTACTCTTATTTTCTCTGGATTGGAATGGACAACACTTCACTTGATGTGCCAATATCTTTATTTCTTGGGCAGTAAAAAGGCACTTTTTGTGATTCAGATAGAGGTCTACAGTCTGAAGTCAGTTGTCTGGTGGCCTGAATGTTTAGTTAGTTAGTTAGTTAGTTGCGTGTTCCACTGGTCAATCTCACGGTAACTGTTATGATGTGGAATGTTTCAAGTGCGTAAGAAAAGCACACATTAATGAAGTTTTTGTTTTTTTAAACCTTTAATTTGTTTTAACTACCCCATTCCCTTAAATGGCACAAAATGTATATATTATACCTACAGATTTATTTATTCCTATTCAAGAATTCATCTATGGTATGGAAGTAGTTGTCAAGGAGATATTATTCCAATTTATTTTTAAAACTGTTACTGCTGTCTGTCAAACATTTTAATTCATCTAGTACTTTATCATAAAGTTTTTCAGCAGCATATTTTACCCCTTTCTGTGCCAAAGATAGGTTAAGTAGAGGATAGAGTAAGTATATCTTTCTTCTGCTGTTATAACCATGTTGTTTTTAAACTGGTCCATGTTGTTGAGAACAAATTTCATTACTGAGTAAACGTACTGTGAGGCCGTTGTTAGAATTCCTAACCTTTTAAACAGATGCCTACAAGATGTGCGACAATGAGCCCCACACATTATTCTAACCACTTTCTTTTGAGCAGTGAATACTTTTTGCCTAATTGTTGAGTTACCCCTAAATATTATTCCATATGACATCAGAGGATAATGGAATGTGACATCAGAGGATAATGGAATGTAGTCGAATTAAGTCAGGTGATGCTGAGGGAATTACATTAGGAAATGAGACACTTAAAGTAGTAAAGGAGTTTTGCTATTTAGGGAGCAAAATAACTGATGATGGTCGAAGTAGAGAGGATATAAAATGTAGACTGGCAATGGCAAGGAAAGCGATTCTGAAGAAGAGAAATTTGTTAACATCGAGTATAGATTTAAGTGTCAGGAAGTCATTTCTGAAAGTATTTGTATGGAGAGTAGCCATGTATGGAAGTGAAACATGGATGATAAATAGTTTGGACAAGAAGAGAATAGAAGCTTTCGAAATGTGGTGCTACAGAAGAATGCTGAAGATTAGATGGGTGGATCACATAACTAATGGGGAGCTGTTGAATAGGATTGGGGAGAAGAGAAGTTTGTGGCACAACTTGACTAGAAGAAGGGATTGGTTGGTAGGACATGTTCTGAGGCATCAAGGGATCACAAATTTAGCATTGGAGGGCAGTGTGGAGGGTAAAAATCGTAGAGGGAGACCAAGAGATGTATACATTAAGCAGATTCAGAAGGATGTAGGTAGCAGTAAGTACTGGGAGATGAAGAAGCTTGCACAGGATAGAGTAGCATGGAGAGCTGCATCAAACCAGTCTCAGGACTGAAGACCACAACAACAAACATCATGACATCATCAGAGAGTGAAAGTATGCAAAGTATGTTAGCTTGCTAATTTCTATATCCTGAAAATTAGCAATTATTCTAATTGCAAAAGTTGTGGAACTTGTCACTTTAGGAGATGCAAAATATGAATTTTCCAATTAAGATTCTCATCTATATGTACACCCAAAAACTTAGTATGCTCTACCCTGGCTACTGACTTCTGTTGATGTGTTATATTTATTGAAGGAACCGTACTCCTCACAATAGAAAATTGGATGTACTGTGTTTTTCAAAGTTCAGAGCAAGCCCATTCACAGAAAACCAATCAATAACTTTTCCAAAGACATTATTTGTATCATTTTTTATCGGAGTTTCTTTTATTGAATTAATAATGATGCTTGTATCATCAGCAAACAGTGTCAGTTTAGATTCTTGATTTACATAAAAAGGGAAGTCATTCACATATATCAAGAACAGAAGGGGACCCATGATCAAACCCTGTGAAACACCTAATATAATTTCACCCCAGTTGGATGAAGTGGAAAACTTCTTTAAATCAGCTAAACCATATAAAGAAACTTTTTGTTCCTTTTCCATAGATATGACTTAAACCACTCATATGCTGTTCCATTTATACCATAGAATTGTAATTTCTGTAACATAATGTAATGGTTCACACAATGAAACACTATGGATAAGTCACAGAAAATTCCTATTGGTGACATTTTACTATTTAAAGACTCTGTTATGTGGGCAGTGAAATTGTGTATTGATGTCTCAGTGGAACAACATTTTTGAAATCCAAACTAATTTACTAAATAACCCATTACTGCTGAGATGGCTAACCACTCTTGAGTGCCTGAGACATAAGGTAGCACTTGGAGGTCCGAGGCCCTTTTGAAACAGAAGCAGTGTATCCACTGTTGTTTAGACCTCATGACGTATCAGCTAGTCATCATCTGGACAGTTGAGCTATGTTGTGTTTTGCACCCCCTGCCAGTCACTGCCTTGAAGAAAATGGTATAACAGAGTTGCAGCTGCCACTAATGCTACCTCGCCTCGGACCTCCAACTGCTACCTCATGACTGCTGCACTTAACAACCAAACCCAATTCAAAAGTAATAGCAGTGTGCATAACTACAATACTAGGAGAAAGGATGATCTTCACTATTCAAGATTAAATCTAACTTTGGCACAGAAAGGGGTGAATTATAATGGCACTAAAGTCTTTGGTCACTTACCAAATAGTATCAAAAGTCTGACAGATAACCAACAAGTATTTAAGAAGAAATTAAAAGAATTTCTGAATGACAACTCCTTCTACTCCATAGAGGAATTTTTAGATATAAATTAAGAAAAAAAAAAAAACATTAAAAAAAATTAAAAAAATAAAAATAAAAAATAAAGAAAAACAAAAAAACACAATAAAATAAAGTTGTTATATTAACTTAAGTATGTTGTTAAATTAACCTAATTATGTCATGTATTGGAAAATTCGACTCGTTCCACATCATTACGAAATATCGTATTCATGATCCATGGAACTAGTATTAATCTAATCTAATCTAATCTAATCTAATCTAACCTCGGCTGCTACTGCTAGTCTGTAACACTAGAATCCAGTCATCTTCATATGTTGGGTGGCTCACACTGAGGAACCCGCACCCCTGTGCTGCTGGGCCTGACGCAGTTGCCCACCGTTGGCGTAACACATTGCTAAGCAGAACATGCTAGAAAATTTAGTTTCTCCTACCCGATAAAATGTTGAAATTTTCACAAGTACACAACACATCATTTTCGAGGCACAAATGCAGGAGAGACGGCTGTTCAAGAAAATTTAAAACATCGACATATCGGACATATGCAAAAAGGCAACTAATGCCACCACACATCCAAAGATGACCAATCTTAGAAGTTATCAATAGAGAATCTTAATTGCCACTGGTTAAGCAAGTAGCATTAATTGTCGAGTGAGCAAGCGGGGGAGGGGTGTTGCTGTGGGAGGTGCCAGGAGAGGGCGGCGGGCTGCTGGGGGGGGGGGGGGGGAGGGGGAGAACTCCAAGCAGAATCCATCTCAATTTTTAAGGTCACTTGCTAACTGGCTGCTTTCTCAATAATACTATCCCAGTAGCTGGAAGGGCATGCCAAAATCTCTGTATTGTTATAACCTATAGGATGACCAATGTCAAAGCAATGATCTGCAATAGCAGATTTCTTTTTGACTGAACTTAGCAAAAAACTGATTTTATAAATATAAAAGGCAAGCTAAATGTACAAAAACAACAGTGATCTGGACAGGAAGGTAAATACAGATAAAAATTGCATAATAGGCCAGCAGTGGTGGTGGTGGTTAGTGTTTAACGTCCCGTTGACAACGAGGTCATTAGAGACAGAGCGCAAGCTCGGGTTAGGGAAGGAGTGGGAAGGAAATTGGCCGTGCTCTTTCAAAGGAACCATCCCGGCATTTGCCTGAAACAATTTAGGGAAATCACGGAAAACCTAAATCAGGATGGCTGGAGACGGAATTGAACCGTCGTCCTCCCGAATGCGAGTCCAGTGTGCTAACCACTGCGCCACCTCGCTCGGTAGGCCAGCAGTCCATGACAATAAGAAAGAGTATAGCTTTACTGAAAGATTTTATACCTTCAGTATTCCTGGAGGCTGTAATTCCAGCATGTCCTTGTTTGATCCCTGACAGGTCCTAGGAGTTTTATCCTGCCCCTTACAAATACTTTCACCTCTAGAAATGATAAATATTTAAGAAAAACTGCAATGATAGCGCCTCACAGTCAGCTTTAAACTATAGGAACACATAACTGACTGAATATGTTGTAGTGTCGCAGAATAGTAAAGAGATGGAAACGAGGAATATTGTCAAAGTTTCGTTGTCTATGCCGAGAGCCAGAGGCAGTAAGTTAGCCAAGAGGTAAGAGGATTGCACATGTATGGAATGTGTTATCACGCAGGGGCAATGGCCTGGTTAAATACAGCAGGCGAGAGAGAATTGCTTAGCACGCGGGTTTGTGTGAGATGGAGACTTTCGTAGAGTGCAAGACAGAGAATATAGCATCAGCTGTACTGCATTTCACAACTTCGCGTAAGTCTGACGCAACAACACGTAACTCTGTTGCAAGAACACCTAAGGGGCGAGTATGACAGATGAATCAGCAGTATAAGTGGAACGAATGCCTTCATTACAAATGAGCATGACGTCAGGACGTCACTCGTGCTTCCTTTAAATATGCCAGCTTTGATAGCAACAAGGTACCCGCACTCGCAATTAGACTTGCAGTTAGATGTGTACTGGGTCGCTGCATAGAGCTCAGCTCGGTGATCGACATGTTAATCTCTATTAAGGAGATGTTGCAGTAAGGGTGGCCCATCCAGCAGCAGATGTGAGGGGACAGTACCAGCTCTAGTCCTCTCTGCTGCCGCTCTCAATCATCAACCCAGGATTAGCAGACATCGCGGCAGACTCATTTACCGCCAATGCTGACCACATCAGTGAGCCGTCGTCGAAATCATGCAGGGCCTGGGCCCTGTGCATCTGCCGGGTGAGCCGACGACGCTGGGGGACTGCAGCCCGTTCCGCCGTCCTCCACGGATGAGCTACCAGGAGGAGCAGGGAAGAAGACGGGGTGGGATAGAGTACACTCCGCATTACGAGAACGCCTCTCGTGCTGACGGCACCGGGACTCCAACCCGGAGCCTCCACGTGCAGCAGCCTCTGCTGTCCGCCACCAAGCTCAGCCAGCCTGTGTTGCGCGGGCCACATTGTACTCAGCAGGAATAAAGGTATTATTTATTAATAATGTTTCTTTGGCGTTTTTGACACGTTCACAGCCATTTCCTAGCATCCTGACAACTGGAGAGGTCACCGCTCGGCCTCCAGTGCACCGTAGGTGACCAGGACCACAGATTTTGTGTCAGAAGTGGTTGCGCCTACTGCCTACAGATTTGGTGTCAGAAGTCCTCACGCCCACCGCCTACAGATTTGGTGTAGTGGTAAGTGCACGAGGCGATTTTTGTTAATAACTATGGATGCACGTTCTTTGTTGGGAGTGCACTTTGTGAGACCTGCGGAAACAGCAGGTTTACCTGAGTTTAAGAGAAACAGTTGGGAAACGTACTTTGTACCAGTCAGATGTACTGTGTGTAATTTAAATGGGCATGGGGAGCCATGCACGAAGTTTGTACCAGTAGAATGTTCAATTTGTAGACGGTTTGGTCACGCAGTGAACGACTGTAGAGGGTGTCGTTGGGCAATAACAAGGCGGAAGGATTAATTTTGTTTAGTTGTGCATTGTGAGTCTTGTTTGTCTTCTTGTGTGTAGTGCTCAACTGTGACAGAGGAGTGGAGTAGCTAGCATAGTTATTGTTCTGAGGAGTAAATTTAATATAGAGTAAGTTTTTGGTAGATTGCACAAATCATGCAGGCAACAAGATCCGTTAGTACTGAAGTGAGTATAGCTGCTCAGATGGAGCAAGTCTCAAAATTGTTAGAAGAGAATGCGCAGCATAAGTTACGTCATGTAGAATTAATGATGGAAATGGAGACCTTGCGTTAGGCGCAAGAGTCGCAAACGGGTTCAAGAGAGTGCAAGTCAGTAGCAATGTCCAACCTTGCAACATATCCTTCAGTAGCTAACCTGATCATGCCTTTCTCGGGTAAAACAACAGAGGATGTCACATCGTTCATTAACGATGTTTTGGCAACAGCTGCAATGAACAATTGGTCGGATGTAACTACGTTACGTATGGCAAATTTGCGACTTGCAGGGGAAGCCAAGATGCTTAGTAAGGCGAGCACATTTGAAGAATTGGCAGGTGGGTTACGACAAAGATATCATAAGCAGAATAGTGCAAGATTTTTTAGGGAGAAGTTAGCTAGTTTGACACATAACATCAATGAGACAGTGGAGTCTTTTTCAGATAGGATACGGAAAATTAATTCGCAGACCTATGAATTATTGGGTAATCCTGATGTGGATCGTGTGTTACTACAATAGGCAGAAAACAGAGCCCTCGATGTATTCCTCAGGGGAATTCCTGCAGAATTTTCTCGTAGGGTTAGGATGGAGAATCCTGGGGATTTAGCTGCAGCACTGCGTACTGCAACGCATCTGCAGGAGATAGACATTGCAACAAGGGTTCGAAATGATAAACGCATCTTTGCGTCAGAGAGGAATTGTTACCGTTGTGGGAGGAAAGGTCACGTGAAGGCTCAATGCAGACAGCTGCAGTGCTATGCTTGTAAATGCTACGGTCACAAGGCAAATGAGTGTCGTAGTAAGCAGAATGGTAATGCGAATAAGCAGGAAAAAGCGTTGAACGGGAACGGAAGTGTTTCGTCCGTCGGAAGACATTCCCGGTAAGCAGAAGTATGGTGAAAACTAGTACAGAGACGGATTATTGCTTGATGGGTGTTGTAAGGAATAACAGATGTAAGTTTTTGATTGATACAGGGGCACATGTATCTGTTGCCAGTCTAGACCTTGTGGGTAGTAGAAGACTAGGTACTCCTAGGTATGGATTACGTGGAGTAGGGAATAATGAGTTGCAATCATTTGGTACAGCACAGCTCATTTTTAAGATTGGAACTGTAGAGTTCGGAGAGCAAATGGAAGTGTTGCCAACTGTGGGACAAGGGTATTCTGTGATTCTCGGACTGGACTTCCTCGATAAACACCATGCCAAAATTAATCTTTCACAGCGTACAGTTGAACTTAGTGGAAACTTGTTTTCAATGGGTACAACAGCTGTAAATGTTTCTACGTCGCGAGGTGCATCCGTTGCTAAGATGTCACCAATTGAACCGCGTACAAGGGCATTAAAGATGATTACGCATGTCAAAGTGTCTTCGGGTACAGGGAAGTTAGTTTGGTTGTCAGTAGGTACCGATGTACCACAGCAGAGACTATGTGTGGTGGAGCCACTGCAGAGCAATGAAGCATTGGATGAAATGCATTGTTTTATTAGGAGGAGCGTTGTGCGCGTAACGGATATAAATGGGGAACTGATGATTCCGGTCAGTGTAGATAATTTTGAGGGAGATGAAGTGGATCTCCCAAAGGGTTTAGTGGTAGCGAGTTTGGAAATACTCGATGATGAGGATATAGGTGAATCCCAAGGTGATTATAACGTCAAGCAAACCGTCAAGGCATCTGTACTATGTGATAAGATTCGTCGTTTGGAGAATGGTGATCAGAAAGCTATGGAAGCTTTGTTATTGGAGTATTTAGATTTATTTAATTCAGAAGGTCCATTACCAACTCCTATTACACAGCACAGTATACCGACTGGCGATAGTCTGCCGGTCTATAGAAAACCATACAGGATAGCTAAACACCTACAACCACTAGTGGGAGAATTTATTAATCAACAGCTAAGGGACGGTGTTATAAAGAACAGTGAAAGCCCGTGGTCTACCAACATAGTGGTAGGTCCTAAGAAGTCACTGGACGGTACTAAAAAGTATAGGTTTTGTTGTGACTATCATTTTTTGAACGCACGAACTGTAAGGGATGCGTATCCAATACCGAACATCACGGAAACATTGGACAACCTGGGTCGGTGTAAATATTTTTCGACACTATGTCTAAAGAGTGGGTACCATCAGATAGAAGTAAGTCCTGAGGGTAGACCGAAGACAGCCTTTACAACAAGCCTTGGTCACTTTCAGTAGTGCAGAATGCCATTTGGGTTGAAAAACGCTCCTGCTACTTTCCAGCGTCTGTTAGATGGTGTGCTTCGGGGACTGAAACCGAAGATTGCTATGGTATACCTCGATGATATTGTTACTTTTTCGTGTAATATAGAAGAGCATGTGGAACGACGAACGAAGTATTTAGTAGGCTAAGAGCGGCAAATCTTACATTTAATGTCGAGGAATGTCAGTTTGCTCAGACGCAAGTGACTTATCTTGGGCGTATTATCAGTCAGGATGGGGTAAGAACAGTTCCTCGTCTAACGTCGGTTGTGCGTGGTTTTCCAGTACCATGACCACTAAACAAGTTCAGCAATATGTCGGTTTATGTAATTACTACAGACGATATGTAAAGGGGTTCGCGGAAATTGCACATCCATTAACGAGATTGTTAAAGAAAGGTGTTAAGTTTGAATGGACAGCACAGTGTCAGGAGGCATTCAAGAAGCTCAAACAGATACTAACATCAGACCCAGTGTTGATACTTCCTGATTTCGAACAAGAGTTCATACCATCTTGTGATGCTAGTAATATTGCTGTAGGTTGTATTCTTTCTCAGAGGGTTAATGGACAGGAACATCCAGTGGATTATGCTTCCAGGCAACTGAATAAGGCAGAGAAGAATTATTCAACTACAGAGAAAGAAATGTTAGCAGTGATTTACAGTATCTCGTATTTTCGCTGCTATTTATATGGGCGTAAGTTCAAGGTGATTACAGATCACGCAGCATTGAAGTGATTGTTGGGGTTGAAAGATCCTTCGAGTCGTTTAACGAGATGGACACTGAAACTAAGTGAATTTGACTACGAGGTAATTTACAAACCAGGGGTAAAACATACGAATGCAGATGTGCTTAGTAGAAAAATTGCAGCTGTACTAGTTGTAGGCATAGGTGAGAAGGAGTGCATAAAGGCGCAAGCCACTGACAGAGAGTGTCAATTGTTCCAAACGCAACCACAGTTTGAAATGCAGGATGGGTTGCTTTGCAGGAAGACGAAGTGTGGACTACGCGTCGTAGTACCGGAGTCGCTGAGAGAAGAAGTGTTGAAACAAGCACATGACCATGTATTGTCGGGTCATGGTGGTAAAAGAACAACTGATAGATGGGTAGCTGAAAGGTTTTGGTGGAAGACACATCACAATGATGTAGAGCAGTATGTGCAAAATTGTATACCGTGTGCGCAGAGAGCAGATGTAAGTCATCAGAAAATTCAGTTACAGAGACTACCTGAAGCGGATTGCCAGTTCGCATTCATTGGATTAGATGTAATCGGGTCATTTAACAAGATCCAAGCTGGTAATCGATACGTATTAACAATATTAGATCATTTTTCCTGATACCTAGTAATGGTGGCTATTCCAGATCAGAAGGGAAGCACTGCTGCGCAAGACTTAGTAAATAACTGGTTGCTGAAGTATGGTGTGCCTGATACTATAATTACAGATCAGGGTAGTAACTTTATGTCGGAGCTGATGAAGCAGTTATGCCATTTATTGAAAGTTAAGAAATTGCGAACAAGCCCATTTCATCCTCAGTCGAATGGACGAACTGAACAGGTTCATAGGATGTCAGTTAAGATTATTAGTCATTAAGTAAATTCAGAACACACAGATTGGGAAGTGTATTTAAATCTGTTGACAAGCGCATATAACGCGAAAGTTCATATAGGAACAGGGCTCTCTCCGTATGAGGTAATTTATGGTCGGAAAATGCCATCACCATTTGATGTGCTCAAACCTACGGTAGGATCACAGGATGAGTCAGTGAAGAATTTCGCCAAGAAATTGAGAGAGATTTGGCAAAGGGCACAGCGTGGTAATACTAAAGCTTTGGAGAAACAAGAGAGTATTGGGCAAAGAACAGGTAAACTGCCACAATACAGAATTGGCCAATGGATGTTGTTGGCTAATCCTGATGTTCCGAAGGGTAAAACGAAGAAGTTTTTGACGAAATATTCTGGACCGTATCAGGTAAATGAAATAGTGTCTCTAGTGAACGTAAATTTGCAGTTACCAACCAAGTCATCAATAGTTCATGTCAGTAGGATTAAGCCGTTTAAGGGCGCAGTGGATACGTTACTGCAGATTCCTCCAGCAGTAACAAAGGGTGTGAGGGCACCGAAGCTAAAAGAACAGCAGAGGAACGTTCCTTACGCACTTAAGTCTAGGGATAAGTAGATTAAGTGTCCTCGGGGAGGAATATGTCGTATTTATTGTTATTAGGTAATAGGGCATGTGTAGTTTTTAGTTGTCATTTGTGTGTTTTAGACGTGGTAAGGAAGGGAGCGATTGACATGGCTTCCTTTTCCTTCAGGTGCCGTGCCAGGATGTGGCCTGGGAAACTTTTCGTCAGTCTGGTACTGCTACACTGTTGCAGAGGAGTTGGGAAGTGGGTGCAAGTGCAAACTCGGGAAGTGTTGTTAGTGTCAAGACGTAGGAGTGCTCATGTCGTAATGTCTACGGAAGATTTGACAGACTGTTTCAGAGCAAGTGTTTTTATTTGTCCAGTAAAGGAGGTGGCAACCCACAATGATTCGTGTGAGATGCAGTTGTTCTTGGGGAATATGGGAACCTTAGAATGCGAAAAGAAGGTGTTACTTCCGAGACCGAAATTTCAGAAAGTTGGAGAACATTGGATTTTCTCTGTGTTCGAACTAGAGACCGTAGTTGCCACTTGTTACAGAAATGGTAGACTGACAGATATATCAAAGCTTGAATTGCAGGGCAGTGGGTTATTGATTAATGGCACTGAATGTGAAATAGTGGGAAAGCATTTTCACCTACCAGCTACTATCAGGGGTACAACAATGATTAACGTGACACAGCCTATCTTGTATTATCCAGAGGAACCACCATACTTATTGCCTCGCCAGAACCTAACGTTTATTGAGTCCTTGGATCCCACATTGCTACAATCTTTAGATAGACTGATTATGTCACAAAAAGAGCAGATCTCAGTTAATCAACTACTGCAGCACGTGCAGCAATATCGGGAGAAACGTAAGCAAAACACAATTATATTTGGTGTGTCAACGACTAGCATAATCTTGGTTCTAGTGTTTATTTGTGCAACTTACTTTTGTACACGGAAAAAGATGTCTCGTTCTGAAATAACAACCGCACATCAAATACCTACGGGATGGATCTGGAATAGCGGAATGTAATATAAATAGCTAACCAATGATAAGATTGGTATCAGTATTAAGTGTAAATAGATTATTAGCGGATAAGAAAAGTTTGACAGTGTTGAAAGAGTAGTTGTTAGATACCTGTAGAGTATAAGGAAGTATAGTGTGCACAACCAGTAAGTCCAGAATTATACAATTCGGGACAAATTTTCTTAAAGGAGGGGGATGTGTAGTGTCGCAGAATAGTAAAGAGTTGGAAAAGCGGAATACTGTCAAAGTTTCGTTGCCTATGCCGAGAGCCAGAGGCAGTAAGTTAGCCAAGAGGTAAGAGGATTGCACATGTATGGAATGTGTCGTCACGCAGGGGCAATGGCCTGGTTACACACAGCAGGTGAGAGAGAATTGCTTAGCATGCGGGTTTGTGTTAGATGGAGACTTTCGTAGAGTGCAAGACAGAAGTATAGCGTCAGCTGTACTGCATTTCACAACTTCGCGTAAGTCTGCCATAACAACACGTAACTCTGTTGCAAGAACACCAAAGGGGTGAGTAAGATAGATGAATCAGCAGTATAAGTGGAATGAATGCCTTCATTACAAACGAGCATGACGTCAGGACCTTGCTCATGCTTCCTTTAAATATGCCAGTTTTGATAGCAACAAGGCACTCACACTCGCAGTTAGATGTGTACTAGGTCGATGCGTAGAGCTCAGCTCGGTGATCATGTTAATCTCTATTAAGGAGATGTTGCAGTAAGGGCGGCCCATCCAGCAGCCGACGTGAGGGGACAGTACCAGCTCTAGTCCTCTCTGCTGCCACTCTCAATTATCAACCTAGGATTAGCAGACATCGCGGCAGACTCGCTTGCCGCCAATGCTGACCACATCAGTCAGCCGTCATCGAGATCATGCGGGGCCTAGGCCCTGTGCATCCGCCGTCACAACCGGGTGAGCCGACGACGCTGGGGGACTGCAGCCCGTTCTGCCGTCCTCCGCGGACGAGCCACCAGGAGGAGCAGGGAAGAAGACGGGGTGGGACAGAATACACTCCGCATTATGAGAACGCCTCTTGTGCCGACGGCACCGGGACTCCAACCCGGAGCCTCCACGCGCAGCAGCCTCTGCTGTCCGCCACCAAGCTCAGCCAGCCTGTGTTGTGCGGGCCACATTGTACTTGGCAGGAATAAAGGTGTTATGAATTAATAATGTTTATTTGGCGTTTCTGACACGTTCACAGCCATTTCCTAGCATCCTGACAACTGGAGAGGTCACCGCTTGGCCTCCAGTCCACCGTAGGCGACCAGGACCACCGGGGAGCCTACAATGTTAACTTACAGGTTGGAAAATGGAAAGGCTATTCCCCCTGAAATAGTACCACACTTGCTAATGCACTGTGGCATTCACACTAACATTTGAGCTGGTAACAGCTTTAATGTTAGAGAATCTAAACATTTTTGTAACTGAACAATTGAGTTGCAATGAAGAACTTCCACAATGAATAGGCTGATGGTAACATCTGAGCAGGAATGAAGAAGATTTTCATGTACATAAGGAAAAACCAAATTGTGAAACTTATAATCTTAATGGTAGTGTGTTCTGAAAATGAAAAAAATGCATTTGCAAAGAATATAACTGCTGATTGACTGTCGAAAAAGATTATGTCAGTATGATACGTACCTGGGCCTGAAAAGAGATGCTGTTACTCGGAACTCCTGTCACTTCCTGTGGCATATCACAAGCATTATGTGCACCTTGCGGCAATTTAATGACACGTTTTGATGTCTTCAGCATGATGAGGCGACCCTCGAGTGCCTTGCCCTCTTCTAAAGGTGGCCTGCCCAGCTATTAACAATAAAGAATTGCTTTAAGAACTCTGTAGCCCCACACTAGAACTAAATTACTATTTGTAGTGTGCAGTTTTATGGTGAAGAAAAAGGATGGAAGATTAGGGTTTACATTCTGTAAATTATGTTGTCATTAGACATGGAGAACAAACTCGAACTGGGTAAGGATGGGAAAGAATAAGCCACATCCTTTTCAGAAAGATCTTACCAGCATATACTTTAAGAAATTTAGGAAAACCAAAGAAAAAGTGTATATGGACTGCCAGAGGGAGATCAGAACTTCCATCCTCACAAATGTGTGTTCAACATCTTACCACAGTGCCAAGTCACTATATAATTTTGTGATGGAGTAATGTTTGCTGTTTTCTTATTCTTTTTCATGTTTAATCTAAAATCATAATAAATCCTCATATGACAGCTTTGTGATGGCATTGCAAGGAATATGAGACCACACAATGACACTTCATTAAATTAAGCAGATATGATACAATGCTTTAAGTTACATTTAAACACTGTGCAGTGCACACAGTTTATGATGAGGCAAAGAAGGGAGAAATATGCAAGCCAAGAAGTGTACAGTCGTAATGAATCTTGGGGCAGGCCAGGTATGCTTCGTTTGTGCATACATCAGAGATCTTAGATTCAAAAGATATGGAGACACATGAAGTGAGAGATGTATTTGGTTTCTCAGAGGAAGACCTAATTTAGTGTCTTGCACACAGACAAAGGTTTTCTTCCTTTTCTGACTTAACAGGGGCACTTCCTGTTTTGCATACAGTAACTAAATAATAAATAAATCAATGAAACTAAAATAATAGATTCAGTAATTAACATCAAATCCATCATTTGAATATGAGATACTGATGACGTGCTAGAGAGCACAACTGAGTTGAGATTTGTATTAATGCCAACAAATTTTATCTTCTGAAATTGCAAGTGACTTGAAATTCATATGCTACTTTCTTGTCCAGATACTTTTCGTATGTAGATATTCTGAGATTACCAAAAGGCTGAACAATAGCATCACCAATGAGTGTGTGGTGGTGGTGGTGGTTCTTTTAGAAACGATATGGTGATTAGCTATAAAAATCACTTTAATTTAAGCTTAGCACAATAAATCCCAAATTCACAACCCCAACATAACATTTGAGCAAAAGTATGTGATGGAGTTCATGTGTTCAAATCATCTCATGGCTGGGGAGTGGTTCTCCATCAAAATATAATAGCCACTGTGTGTTAGTTACTTTGTTAGCCACCAGCAAGTATAGCTTACTTCCTATACTGAAATGGTAGTACTTTTTACGGATGTTGTTAGTTGCGGGAAAAGCAGTGGAGATAGTTGTATCACACAAGTGTGCATCTCTCTCAAAATGTTATACTACAAAATTTAAGTTTATAGTTTTCTTGGGAGTATTTTCCTTTCCTTACTATGAAGTTCTGAGGACCAGTTTAAGTTTATGTTGGATATACATAAAATTGAATGAGGAAACAAAGGGAAACATTTTGTACAATATTCTTCATAAAGTTTCAATAATTTTACAGTACCTGGCCATGAGCATTGCTGCCCCATGCCCACAGACGCCCACTTGCTGCTTCTAATGCTGTAGTGAATTCACAGCCACAGCTAACCTGCTGTAACTGACTGTCTTCAGGAATGCCTCCACAGATAATTGTTGATGCAGGGGACTGCTGAAGGAAGGCAAAATTATCCAAAATATCACTATGAAAATATGCCACTAACACGAAATATCTAAAAATATACAGTGTGATTCCACGATTATGTTACAAACTTTCAGGGATGATGGAGAAGGGTAAATGTATTAATTTGAGGTAAGGGACTCTGGTCTGGAAATGACCAAATCCAAATTTACAAGCGAAAATTCTTATAATACCTCTGACAGTGTACAACTTGTACCGTGAGTTCTACGCTCTCCATATTCCATAGTTTGGAACAAGATAAGAAAAAAAAATGTCCAGTAAACATGGGGTCTAAAGTTCATATCTTGAGAGCTGTGAACACTTTTTCATCTTTCTTACTGTTTAATATATATCTCTTCTGCTGAATAAGGGTTCATAGTTCTATATTCAAGGCATCTGTTTGTAAATATAACAGCAAGACTGCTTGGTTTTTACATTTTTTAATTTACTGAACAGCTGCTGAGCACACGCTCATCTTCAGCAGTCCTTTATAAGTAAGTAATGAACTGTCAAACTCAAAGCACAAGTAATTATAAACACATTCCAACTCCCATAACACACAGTCTATAGCATTTATTATATATTATTTTCATATATCCTCCATAGGACCACTGCCAATGAGCATGTGCACAATATCGGGTTAGTAAATTAAAAAAATATAAAAATCAAACAGCTTTGTCATTATAAATACAAATAAAAATGTTTTTTCATCAAGTGTACATTGCTCTTAAGGTATGCAGTTTAGAGCCATGTTTACTAGACAATTTTTTCTTGTTTTGGTCCAGACTACCTCCTCATAAAATATGGAAAGCAAAGAGCTAACCATATAAGAAGTCCACTAGTCCACAGTCAGAGGTATCAGAACTACTTTTGCTAACAACTTTCGACTTGGTCATTTCCAGACCAGTGTCTCTTACCTCAAATTGATACAGAATCCCCCTGTATGTAATGTGTTTATGCAGTGAGCTTGACCACAAGCAAATACAACATGTGGGGAGGGAGCAGTGATGGGAGGGGATGGATGGGGAAGAGGGGGGAGGAGAGGGAGGGAGATAACACAATATTACTTGAGGATTTTTACATCTGACATATATAGCATGTACAAATGTTGTGTGATTTAGTCTTAGCTCTTTAGATATAAAACAGTGGATAGTGGTAGTATAATGAACAGAATACCTATAGCACATTCACATGGGATAGCTAAATATATCAACAGTTACTGGAAACTGTAAGTAATATGTAAATTTTGTAAATTCCGAAGCAAAAGTTTCAAAGTTAAAGAAGAATGTGTGTAGCAGAAGAGAAAGGCAGAAACCGAATGAGAGGCACCTTCAATGGAAGTTAGAGAGATAACAGGAGTTAGCAATTTGTATACATGGTTTATAATTAAAAAAATTATAAAATGAATGAGAATTTTGATTGTTACACATATAATAAACACAACACTTACATTCTTCTATTATTTGTTGAAGTCTATCTCCATTAAAAGCTTCTTGAAGGTAGCTTACATATGATCTTTTAACACATATTTCTTTTTTTTTCTTTCTTTCTTTCTCCCCCCCCCCCCCCCCCCCTCAGATTAAGGATAACAAATCATCATCTAGGATTGCTGACAAAAGTTCAGTTATATGGAATTTCCCTATCTGATGCCTTTTTCAATTCTAAATGTATCACTATTCAGATGAATTCATGTACTATTTGTTAAGCCTCAAGTCTTACAACTTGTCCTTGCAGTTATGTTTAGTATATGTGATATTTAATGATGATTAACTGAGCTTCTGTGTGGCCAAACATGGACAAAGATTGTAAGCAAGATGTATGTCAATGTGTGGCCTGCCAACGGAGCAAAGTTAGCCGGCATGTCAGGGAACCTGTTGGCATGTTTGTTTCACTGATACAAAGATTTGATCGTGTGTATCCCGACACTGTTAGGCCACTCCCACCACTGGAGAAGTACACCTACTGTCTTACAGCCACTGACCATATCACACACTGGCCAGAGATGTTCCCTATGGTTCATATTACTGCCGAAACAATCACGACCATGCTGTTCTGAGGATGCATCGTCCATTTCAGTGTACCACTGGGAGATACAACAGACCAAGGAAGGCAATTTGAGTGAATGCATCAGCAACTGAAAGTGTACTGACCGAGGTGGCGCAGCAGTTCGCACACTGGACTCTGATTGGCGAGGACAACCGTTCAATCCTTTGTTGCATCCGGCAATCCTGATTTAGGTTTTCCGTGATTTCCCTAAATCACTTCAGGCAAATACGGATGGTTCTTTTGAAAGGGCATGGCCGACTTCCTTCCCCATCCTTCCCTAATCCAATGGGACCGATGACTTCACTGTTTGATCCATTCCCCCAAATTAATTGAAAGTGTATATATGTTGCATAAATCACAGCAGTCAACAGAGACATTGGTCATCATCCTCCTGGGTCTTTGCATGTTGGTGAAAGAAGACTTGAAAGTCATGACCACAGACATTGTACGCAGTCTACGAGCACAAATCTGGCAGCTACATCATGTTGCTATGACGGACCCGTAAATCCATTTGTTTTCAATGAGCAACAGAGATGCGATTAAGTTTTTGTACAGCATGACACAGTGCGCAAAGGCACAGCAACCAACTTACGATGAACATTATCATGTTATCAGTAGAGCAGGAAAGATGTTCAATGTCAATGAGGGGTACATCACCCACCACTACCATCGACAGACTCAAACTTGTTTTGAGCACTGCCTTTACTGGTATGGACTCATCCACAAATACACCCTCAACTGACACGACAAACACACCAGCTGATCTGCCACACACCACAGATAAGCCGCGATGGACATCAGAGGCAACCTCTGATGACCCAGCAGCAGCCTGCACAAGACCTGTTGTGATCTGTTCTGGACAGTACATCCAATTCAACAACAACTATCACTGACATTATAACAGGGAGTGGTGAAGTGCAGAAGTAATCAAAGTGCAGTGATTATCTTTGAAACAATCTCTATTTGATTTATGTTTGCTCCCTGTGTTTTAATTATTCTGTTGTTTAGATTTCTCATCTAGACAACATATGAATTGTTGTTGTTGTTGTTGTTGTTGTTGTTGTTGTGGTCTTCAGTCCTGAGACTGGTTTGATGCAGCTCTCCATGCTACTCTATCTTGTGCAAGCTTCTTCATCTCCCAATACCTACTGCAACCTACATCCTTCTGAATCTGCTTGGTGTATTCATCTCTTGGTCTCCCTCTACAATTTTTACCCTCCACGCTGCCCTCCAATGCTAAATTGGTGATCCATTGATGCCTCAGAACATGTCCTACCAACCAATCCCTTCTTCTAGTCAAGTTGTGCCACAAACTTCTCCTCTCCCCAATCCTATTCAATACCTCCTCATTAGTTACGTGATCTACCCATCTAATCTTTAGCATTCTTCTGTAGCACCACATTTCGTAAGCTTCTATTCTCTTTCTTTCCGAACTATTTATCATCCATGTTTCACTTCCATACATGGCTACACTCCATACAAATACTTTCAGAAATGACTTTCTGACACTTAAATCTATACTCGATGTTAACAAATTTCTCTTCTTCAGAAACACTTTCCTTGCCATTGCCAGTCTACATTTTATATCCTCTCTACTTCGACGATCATCGGTTATTTTGCTCCCCAAATAGAAAAACTCCTTTACTACTTTAAGCGTCTCATTTCCTAATCTAATTCCCTCAGCATCACCCAACTTAATTCGACTACATTCCATTATCCTCGTTTTGCTTTTGTTGATGTTCATCTTATACCCTCCTTTCAAGACGCTATCCATTCCGTTCAACTGCTCTTCCAAGTCCTTTGCTGCCTCTGACAGAATTACAATGTCATTGGCGAACCTCAAGGTTTTTATTTCTTCTCCATGGATTTTAATACCTACTCCGAATTTTTCTTTTGTTTCCTTCACTGCTTGCTCAATATACAGATTGAGTAACAACGGGGACAGGCTACAACCCTGTCTCACTCCCTTCCCAACCACTGCTTCCCTTTCAGGCCCCTCAACACTTATAACTGCCATTTGGTTTCCGTACAAATTGTAAATAGCCTTTCGTTCCCTGTATTTTACCCCTGCCACCTTCAGAATCTGAAAGAGAGTATTCCAGTCAACATTGTCAAAAGCTTTCTCTAAGTCTACAAATGCTAGAAACATAGGTTTGCCTTTCCTTAATCTAGCTTCCAAGATAAGTCGTAGGGTCAGTATTGCCTCACGTGTTCCAATATTTCTACGGAATCCAAAATGATCTTCCCCGAGGTCGGCTTCTACTAGTTTTTCCATTCGTCTGTAAAGAATTTGCGTTAGTATTTTGCAGCCATGACTTATTAAACTGATAGTTCGGTAATTTTCACATCTGTCAATGCCTGCTTTCTTTGGGATTGGAATTATTGTATTCTTCTTGAAGTCTGAGGGTATTTCGCCTGTCTCATACATCTTGCTCACCAGATGGTAGAGTTTTGTCAGGACTGGCTCTCCCAAGGCTGTCAGTAGTTCTAATGGAATGTTATCTACTCTCGGGGCCTTGTTTCAACTCAGGTCTTTCAGTGCTCTGTCAAACTCTTCACGCAGTATCGTATCTCCCATTTTATCTTCATCTACATCCTCTTCCATTTCCATAATATTGTCCTCAAATACATCACCCTTGCATAGACCCTCTATACACTCCTTCCACCTTTCTGCTTTCCCTTCTTTGCTTAGAACTGGGTGTCCATCTGAGCTCTTGATATTCATACAAGTGGTTCTCTTTTCTCCAAAGGTCTCTCTAATTTTCCTGTAGGCAATATCAATCTTACCCCTAGTGAGATAAACCTCTACATCCTTACATTTGTCCTCTAGCCATCCCTGCTTAGCCATTTTGCACTTCCTGTCGATCTCATTTTTGAGACGCTTGTATTCCTTTTTACCTGCTTCATTTACTGCAATTTTATATTTTCTCCTTTCATCAATTAAATTCAATATTTCTTCTGTTACCCAATGATTTCTACTAGCCCTCATCTTTTTACCTACCTGATCCTCTGCTGCCTTTACTACTTCGTCCCTCAAAGGTACCCATTCTTCTTCTATTTCTTTCCCCCATTCTAGTCAGTTGTTCCCTTATGCTCTCCCTGAAACTCTGTACAACCTCTGGTTCAGCCAGTTTATCCAGGTCCCATCTCCTTGAATTCCCACCTTTTTGCAGTTTCTTCAGTTTTAATCAACAGTTAATAACCAATAGTTGTGGTCAGAGTCCACATCTGCCCCTGGAAATGTCTTACAATTTAAAACCTGGTTCCTAAATCTCTGTCTTACCATTATATAATCTATCTGATACCTTCTAGTATCTCCAGGATTCTTCCATGTATACAACCTTCTTTGATGATTCTTGAACCAAGTGTTAGCTATGATTAAGTTGTGCTCTGTGCAAAATTCTACCAGGCGGCTTCCTCTTTCATTGCTTAGTCCCAATCCATATTCACCCACTACGTTTCCTTCTTTCCCTTTTCCTACTACCGAATTCTAGTCACCCATGACTATTAAATTTTCGTCTCCCTTCACTATCTGAACAATTTCTTTTACTTCATCATACATTTCTTCAATTTCTTCTTCATCTGCAGAGCTAGTTGGCATATTAACTTGTACTACTGTAGTAGGTGTGGGCTCCGTGTTTATCTTGGCCACAATAATGCGTTTACTATGCTGTTTGTAGTAGCTTACTCACATTCCTATTTTTTTTATTCATTATTAAACCTACTCCTGCATTACCCCTATTAGACTTTGTATTTATAATACCGTATTCACCTGACCAAAAGTCTTGTTCCTCCTGCCACCGAACTTCACTAATTCCTACTATATCTAACTTTAACCTATCCATTTCCCTTTTTAAATTTTCTAACCTAGCTGCCCGATTAAGGGATCTGACATTCCACACTCCGATCCGTAGAACGTTAATTTTCTTTCTCCTGATAACGACGTCTTCTTAGTAGTCCCCGCCCGGAGATCCGAATGGGGGCAATTTTGCCTCCGGAATATTTTACCCAAGAGGACGCCATCATCATTAACCATACAGTAGAGCTGCATGCCCTCGAGAAAAATTACAGCTGTAGTTTCCCCTTGCTTTCAACCTTTTGCAATACCGGCACAGCAAGGCCGGTTTGGTTAGTGTTACAAGGCCAGATCAGTCAATCATCCAGACTGTTGGCCCTGCAACTACTGAAAAGGCTGCTGCCCCTCTTCAGGAACCACATATTTGTCTGGCCTCTCAACAGATACCCCTCCGTTGTGGTTGCACCTACGGTACGGCTATCTGTATCGCTGAGGCACGCAAGCCTCCCCACCAACGGCAAGGTCCATGGTTCATGGGGGGGACATATGAATTATGGGATAGTTTTAAGTGTCGCAATAAAGTGAATTTATCAAACCCATAACAGACCAGTCCAGAAAATAAGTGTGATAATCAACTTGACTAAATTACTGTATAACCAATGTACTGAATAGAAAATAGTTCAAATTAATAATAAAGTTACAAGACCAGTTGATGAGTTTTTTTGTTTAGGATAGTTGGAGTTGACACCTGAATGGATAGGTAAAGAAATAAATATAAAAGTAAAAATAATTTGGAGTGCTTCCAGTAATCTCCGTTTACAATAAGTGTACATATTATCAGCTCTGGCACATGGATTTTTGTTGAGAAATCCCTTCAGAAACTGAGTACTGATCAACAAGCAACAGACAGATGTGTGTTAGGAATTATTGTTTAAAGACCCAGACGGATCATGGAAAGGACTGGAATAGAAGATGTAAAGGTAAAGTAATGAAAATGACATGAAGATAGAAGAGCATGTAGACAGGAAAATGGATGGTTGCATGCAAACAAAGATCATTATGCATGGAAAATTCTACAGGATATTGGATGTCATACAGCTGATTGTGATGATGATGATGATGATGATTGATGATGATGATAAGACAACAGGAACAGAGAAAAATAATGAGTGACATGGTGGCAAACTTTCTGAGTGGAATGAAGCCCAAACAAGATTTAAACAACATCACATGGTAAGTGAAGAGATGTTAATACTTCTATAAAACGATTTCTTAATAATTTCCTCTTCAGGTGAACTGCTAAGTCCTTATATTGTTCCACTGTTGTACGATACATAAAATTATTAATGGGAACCATACAACATCAATTTTTTTCAGACTTCATCCATGGAAGCAAAGTTACAAGTGAAATGATAACTGTTGAAAGAATCAAATTACTGAATGATGTCCGAGTAGGTGATTCTTTGCCTCACAAAATAAAAACAGGACAGTCATAATAAAAGAAGTGCCAATTTGAACAAATTACAGGTACAACACTATGGATGTGTGTTAATTTATGATTCAGTGAAACAGCTAAAAGAAAGAATGATGACAGCAGAATTTCAAAAATTAGTTCAAATAAGGTACTGTACTGCCAACCAAGTTGTAAGAGAAAAGTGCAAGTACTGTATGACAGCATATATTGATATTTGGCAGCTTTTTCATGACTGTTCTTATGCACCTAAAAGGTGGGTATTTGATGTTGCAACACTCATAAAACAGAAGAGTTTATCTTCACATTCAATTCACATATACCATATCATGAAAATCAAAAGCAACTATCTTACAGACAAAAATAACATTTTTCTTTTGGTGACTTTTACCTTTTTCTGGGATGCAACAGGTGTTGGTATTAACACTTCTTTCCGTGAACCAGTGCCCAGCTGACCATCCAGATTTCTGCCCCAGACATACAGGGTACCATTAGACGTTAACAGTGCTGAATGATGGCAGCCACAGGACAACTGAAACAATTTTTTCCCTACCATTATCAGAGCCGAAAGGACAATATTGGTATTTTTTACTGTCAAGATCATGAAGCAAATGAAGCGTGAAACTTGCTGTCCTTAAACATACAAAGATATGTGGTTTAATTAACTGCACAGATAAAAAATCTACTCACCAAGTGGTGGCAGTAGAAACACATACAAAATGTTTTGCAGCTTGTTAGCTTTTGGAGCCAGTGGCTCCTCCTCCTGGCATGAGGGTTGAATGGGAAGAAGGAAGGATGAAGGAAAAGGACTGGTGTAGTTTAGGAAAAGGGATAGAATTCTGAAAAGTCACCCAGAATCCTGGGTCAGGGGATACTTACCAGAAGGGATGAGAAGGAAAGACTGATTGCTTGTCATTGATATTTTCAAACATATGTGATTTGCAATTCAAGTTCATACAAATATTCTCTATCCTCATTCCATTTTCTCTTACTATTTTTATTATCTTTTCTTCCCTCTACTATCCTATTTCAATCTCTCAACAAAAACATTCACCTACCTTAATTTCCTTTTATGTCACCATACAGTCTTTCAATCTCTTCATTATCTGCACATCAAGTAAATATATGAAGTTCTTGTATTGTGGATGGTGGTGGCTTTGTCTCTCTCCTCAATATGACAATATTATGAAAAGGATAGTTGCTACTCACCATATAGTGGAGATGTTAAGTTGTAGACAGGCGCAACAAAAAGATTGTCAGAAAGTGAGCTTTTGGCCAACAAAGCCTTCCTTGGAAATAGACAACACACACACACGGTGGCAGTCCCTGGCTGTGTGTGTGTGTGGGGGGGGGGGGGGGGAGGTACATTCATGTGTGTGAGCATGCACACGCACATGTGTGTTGTCTATTTTTGACAAAGGCCTTATTGGGCGGAAGCTCACTTTCTGACGGTCTTTTTGTTGTGCCTCTCTGCAACTCAGCATCTCCGCTACACGGTGAGTAGCAACTATCCTTTTCATAATATTCTCACTATGACAATGTTTCACTATATTGTTAATAGTAGCTTATCCACATTTCTATGTTCTTATTTTCAAAACTGGTCTTGTATCCCACCCCCAAATTTGATTTTGAATTTACAGCCGTGTACTCACCTTCTCACCTGAACAGAAATCCTATTCTTTCTTCCACCGTATTTCACTAGCTCCCACAATATCTAAATTTATACCTACCGACTTCCCTTTTAGAATTTCCTAATATACATATCCAATTAAGAGCTCTAACATTCCACATTCTGACCCGAAGAATGCTAGTTTTGTTTTTAAGAACGAAAAAACATACAAAACAGGTGTAATATTCTACAATAATTGTTATTTCATAAATTATATCCAAAAACAAAGATGATGTGACTTACCAAACGAAAGCGCTGGCAGGTCGATAGACACACAAACAAACACAAACATACACACAAAATTCAAGCTTTCGCAACAAACTGTTGCCTCATCAGGAAAGAGGGAAGGAGAGGGAAAGACGAAAGGATGTGGGTTTTAAGGGAGAGGGTAAGGAGTCATTCCAATCCCGGGAGCGGAAAGACTTACCTTAGGGGGAAAAAAGGATGGGTATACACTCGCACACACACACATATCCATCCACACATATGCAGACACAAGCAGACATGACTCCTTACCCTCTCCCTTAAAACCCACATCCTTTCGTCTTTCCCTCTCCTTCCCTCTTTCCTGATGAGGCAACAGTTTGTTGCGAAAGCTTGAATTTTGTGTGTATGTTTGTGTTTGTTTGTGTGTCTATAAATCTGCCAGCGCTTTCGTTTGGTAAGTCACATCATCTTTGTTTTTGGATATATTTTTCCCAAGTGGAATGTTTCCCTCTATTATATTAATATTATTTCATAAATTGATTTTTGGCTGTTATGCCATCATCAGGTACAAAGATAAATATGTGTGGCTGCAAAATTTTTGTGGGGTTAAAGATTTGAAACTAGTGCTCCTACAAGTATCTCAGTTGGTTTCCACAGATGATAATTGTCACCAACTGATTTAGGACTAAAATGAGAGGAATTATTTCAGTAAAAATACAATGCAAAACTATTTAACTTTGATAAAATATGTCCACATTACATGTGAACTATATGACAAACTACAGTAATTATTGTGTTGAGAAACATAACTTTAAAAATGAGTATCAAACTTCGGTGGCATGTTCTAAGAGGTTGATTGAAAGATAATCTTGTACTTAACAGGCCCAATATCATATACAGGTAAAATATTGAAAGTGAGACTAAACAGTTAAGTGAAACAACTGTAGTTAAATGAAGTAAACATTTTTTAACAGGGCAAGTGAAACTACAATAACTGAAATAAAGACAAAATGGGGTATGTGAATGGAAGAGGCATTTTACAAAGTGACCTGGATGGGATTAAAAGGAGGATCTGCAGTTCCATGAACCATCAGCTCAAGACATTAATAAATGGTGCATGGTTCCAAACTTAGGAAGGCTCTCTGAATGTAGGCAGAAAACTTAAATTCAAAAATATATCTATATTATAATTGTTAATTTGCCATTTGCATTTAAGTACGATGGTAAGTATTACTTTAACTATGAGTATGTGGGTGTCATGTGTCACACATTATCTTTACCTTTTGGATAAGTAACCCAGTGTGACAATTCTGCATATATATTTAATATTTTACTTTTGACTTCAAGTACAACCTGCATGGTATGTTTGACTACAAATACTTTACTAATTTGAATAATGACATTAATTTCATATGCTGTTAACCAAAAGCAAATATTTGTGCCTGCTTCTTCCTTTTCATAGGCATAGCTCTGCTTGCCATTATTGACTGTAAAGACAGTAGGTATATGGGCATTTTAATGTACAAATAGTTACAATGCTTTACAGGCTTTTTGTTCAGTTGCTACAACAGATAGTGTGGTATTCAGTGCACTAGTCTTCCCTCTAAATAACTATTTCTGAATCTTATTTGTTTGCTAGTAGAAATGTATTTGCCCTCGTGTTCATTTTGGGCTTTCCATAGCACATTTTACCTGAAGATTGAAAATAAGAAGTTTCTGGACAATGCAGTGGTTTTACACACTGTGAGTGCAATTACAATACTAAATGTAGTATGTTAATTCCCTGTACTTTTTTTTACTTGAACCAGTAGCAGTTTTACATAACTTTGTAATTAAGGCAATTTTTCTTTTGGTTTGTCTGTTCTCAGATCTGATGATGGTAGTTAAGCTACCAAAACTAGTCATTGCTTTGTATAAAATTTTTAATGCTAACTGTGATTGAGAGAAAATATAGATAGTTTTTAAATAAAACAACGAGTTTACTGTTACCAGTCACCGTTTTATTTATTTCCATGACGCGTTTCGAAGGTTTAAACCTCCATCATCAGGTGGATTTACATTAGTTGGTATTACATTTGTATGTGTGTTGTGTTACGATTTTTGGAGGAACTTGTAGCACAGCCTAGTGGAGAAACAGGACACTATTTCAGGGTCTTGCCATTATTTGTAGAATACCTTAGGAAGAATACCATAATTTTGTTGTACGAGTCTCACATTACAGGTCAGTATATGACAACTGTGCGTATATTGTTTGACAGAAAAATGACCAGTAGCTTATCGTATCATGTCATTTAAGTATTATGTACATATAAAGTTGAAACCTTTGATTTTTTACTATGAAGCCTGTTTCTATACTTATTACCATTTTGTGTGTGGAAGTCAATATATTATTTTCCAAGGTAATTGCTTTCAAACAATGATGATGTACAGTAGACACCGGGGCCTGATACGCCAAGAGGAAAAGAAATGAGCGAGTTGCATATGTGTATATGTAAAACATTAAGAGTGATGAAATATAATGAAATAGCTGGGAATTTTTGATATATGTTATAGCAATAACTAATTGTGCCATTGCATTTGTGACATGTCTTTCCTGAGGTAAACTTTCCATAATACATTTCATACTTTTTACCATATTTAAATATTTCTTTCACTTTTCACTCTGCAGTAAGGAAGGATATGTTGTATATGCTAAGTAATGTAGACTTTAAATTCAATACCTCCCATGAATCATGATGGATCTTGCCAAGGTGTGGTGGCGTGTGTGCCTCAACAATAAACGTAGTCACAGCATGTGTGAAACCACGATGGATGGGTATCTGTAATGCCTACTAAGTAATTGCAAGTGCAGCAGTCTGGGTTATTACTATGACCTTCATCTACATCTACATACATACTCCGCAATCCACCATACGGTGCGTGGCGGAGGGTACCTCGTACCACAACTAGCATCTTCTCTCCCTGTTCCACTCCCAAACAGAACGAGGGAAAAATGACTGCCTATATGCCTCTGTACGAGCCCTAATCTCTCTTATATTATCTTTGTGGTCTTTCCGTGAAATGTAAGTTGGCGGCAGTAAAATTGTAGTACAGTCAGCCTCAAATGCTGGTTCTCTAAATTTCCTCACTAACGATTCACAAAAAGAATGCCTCCTTTCCTCTAGAGACTCCCACCTGAGTTCCTGAAGCATTTCCGTAACACTCGCGTGATGATCAAAACTACCAGTAACAAATGTAGCAACCCGCCTCTGAATTGCTTCTATGTCCTCCCTCAATCCGACCTAATAGAGATCCCAAACGCTCGAGCAGTACTCAAGAATAGGTGGTATTAGTGTTTTATAAGTGGTGTCCTTTACAGATGAACCACATCTTCCCAAAATTCTACCAATGAACTGAAGACAACTATCCGCCTTCCCCACAACTGCCATTACATGCTTGTCCCACTTCATTGTCTGCAATGTTACGCCCAAATATTTAATCGACGTGACTGTGTCAAGTGCTACCCTACTAATGGAGTATTCAAACATTACAGGATTCTTTTTTTTTATTCATCTGCATTAATTTACATTTATATATATATTTAGAGTTAGCTGTCATTCTTTACACCAATCACAAACCCTGTCCAAGTCATCTTGTATCCTCCTACAGTCACTCAACGACGACACCTTCCCGTACACCACAGCATCATCAGCAAACAGCTGCACATTGCTATCCACCCTATCCAAAAGATCATTTATGTAGATAGAAAACAACAGCAGACCTACCACACTTCCCTGGGGCACTCCAGATGATACCCTCACCTCCGATGAACACTCACCATTGAGGACAACGTACTGGGTTCTATTACTTAAGAAGTCTTTGAGCCACTCACATACTTGGGAACCAATCCCATATGCTTGTACCTCAGTTAGGAGTCTACAGTGGGGCACCGAGCCAAATGCTATCCAGAAGTCAAGGAATATGGCATCCGTCTGATACCCTTCATCCATGGTTCGCAAGATATCATGTGAAAAAAGGGCGAGTTGCGTTTCGCAGGAGCGAAGCTTTCTAAAGCCGTGCTGATGCATGGACAGCAACTTCTCTGTCTCAAGGAAATTCATTATATTCGAACTGAGAATATGTTCGAGAATCCTGCAACAAACCGATGTTAAGGATATTGGTCTGTAATTTTGAGGATCCGTCCTTCTATCCTTCTTATATACAAGTGTCACCTGCACTTTTTTCCAGTCACTCGGGACTTTACGTTTTTGACTTACTTTGTTGCTATTGTGAATGGCTGAATGAAAGGAAGAAACTACACTGTTAATTTTCTTAAGAATGTGCATCTGTACTGTACAGCTTAATGATGATGATGGTATCCTCTTAAATAACATATTCTAGAGGTAAAACAACTACACTGCAATGCTTATAAACTTATTGTCGATACAGTCAGCAACTGCAAGCAGATATTTGCTTATGAAAAGGAAGAAGCAAATTTGCTTTTAGTTAATAGCACATGAAAGTAACACACTTATTCAAAATTGTAAGATATTTGAAGTGAAACATACCATACTGGCTCTACTTGAAGTCAAAAGCAAAATATAAAATATATATGCATGTGGATATATATGAGTATGTGGGTTGTCATGTGTACCCTTACTGTGTGGGCAAGCTACACTAGGTAACTTGCCCACACAGTAAGGGTACACATGACCCCCACGTACTCATAGTTAGAGCAATACTGATCATTGTGTTTGCAGGCAAATGACAAGTTAATATTTAGATATATTCCACATTAACAGTTAGATATATTCCTGGATTTAAATTTTCTGGTTACATCCAGAGACTTTTCCTAAATATGGAACCAAGCGTCATTTATTAACATCCTGAGATGGTGTATTCTTCTAACTGCAAATACTCCTTTTAATCCTATCCAGACCACTTTGTAAATTGCCCCTCTATTCACATGCCCCCTTTTTCCTTTATTTCAGTTCTTGTAGTTTTGCTTAACTTGTCAAAATTATTTAATTGGATAGACAAAAAAATCTACTCACCAAGCGGCGGCAGAACACACACATAAAAGACTGTTGTCATTGGCAAGCTTTCGGAACCAGCAGCTCCCTTTTCATGCAGAAGGGTTGAAGGGGAAGGAAGAAGGGTGAAGGAAAAGGACTGGAGAGGTCTAGGAAAAGGGATAGATTTTGGGAAAGTCACCCAGAACGACGGGTCAAGGGACTTGGCTCTGTTTGAAAAAAATATAAAAAGCATGTAGAAGAACAAAGTCTTGATAGTTGAAGTAAGAAATATATTAATCGACATGCAAAGATTTCTTAATGAAAGAATGAGTGCCAACCAAGATGAATTTGAACAAATTAAAGAATGAGAACCCTAACCAAGATATAATCAATTTGATTTTGAAATATGCAGAAGAGACAATGGCTTTCTATCCCACAGAATTTAATTACTTAGAGAAATGGGCTATTTCTTTTAATTAATGTCAAGTATTTGATAGGACGGTGCTATCTGAAACCCCAGATTAGGTGGTGACTGAAAACACTATTATATACCAAACTAAAAATGGTGTGGAGATTTCAGGCGACAATCGTTTTCAGGAATCTATGTGTACAAAGAGATTTTTAGAAATTAAGACTGACTCGGAAGAACGGAAGTCTAAACACTCCATGGAAAAAAGGTGGATTTACTTTCTTAAGGAAACCGAAAATCCTGAACACAAATGCCAACTGCTAAAATCATGCAAGTATTTGTTTGCTATTCTCACACACAACGTCACTGTCGAAAGGGTATTTTTGCTGATGTCATCCCAGTGACCTAATGAAAGAAACTGAAGGCTGCCAGGGACTGTGGAAATCAATATTACAGTGCCAGTTTAACTACTAGCAGACTTGCACCGAGTTTTATAAATAAGTACAAGGGAAAAAAGACATGCTTAAAAAGGTAAAATCTTCCAAAAAATATGGTGTACCAACTACTTCTGCTGCAAAAAGTGGCATGTAATTGTGTTCTAAATAAAAAGTAATTATATTAAATACACACATCAAAAAAAGTTTTCGATCATCCCGGTTTCCATAGAATTCCTGAAGATAGATGTTGACTGTGGATATTGTATCACAGACAATGTCCCTTCGACTTTTCAGTTCCAGTCATTCCACCAGAATGAAGGTACACGGCTCATGTTGTCTGTTGTTCAACCATGCCTAGATAGTCAATACCACAGTTTGATCACGTCCGTATTGTTACTTTGTGCCAGGAAGGGCTCTCAACAAGAGAAATGTCCAGGCAGTCTCAGAATGAACCAAAGCGATGATGTTCGGACATGGAGGAGATACTGAGAGACTGGAACGCTCGATGACATGCCTCGCTCAGGCCGCTCAAGGGCTACTACTGCAGTGAATGACCACTACCTATGGATTACGACTTGGAAGAACCCTGACAGCAGTGCCACCATGTTGAATAATGGTTTTTGTGCAGCCACAGGACGTTGTGTTATGACTCAAACTGTGTGCAATAGGCTGCATGATGCGCAACTTCACTCCCGATGTCCATGGCGAGGTCCATCTTTGCAACCACAACACCATGCAGTGCGGTACGGATGGGCCCAACAACATGCGAAATGGACCGCTCAGGATTGGCATCAGGTTCTCTTCACCGATGAATGTCGAGTATGCCTTCAACCACACAATTGTCGGAGACATGTTTGGAGACAACCCGGTCAGGCTGCATGCCTTAAGACACACAGTCCAGCAACTGCAGCTAGGTGGAGGTTTCCAGCTGTTTTGGGGTAGCATTACATGGGGCCGATGTATACTGCTGGTGGTCATGGAAGGCGCCATAATGGCTGTACGATACGTGAATGCCATCCTCCAACAGATAGTGCAACCACATTGGCAGCATATTGGTGAGGCATTCGTCTTCGTGGACAACAATTCGCACCCCCATCGTTCACATCTTGTGAATGACTTCCTTCAGGATAACGATATCACTCAACTTGAGTGGCCAGCATGTTCTCCAGACATGCACCCTATCGAACATGCCTGGGATAGATTTAAAAGGGCTGTTTATGGATGATGTGACCCACCAATCACTCTGAGAGATCAATGCCAAATCGCCATTGAGGAGTGGGACAATCTGGACCAACAGTGCCTTGATGACCTTGTGGACAGTATGCCATGATGAATACAGGCATGCATCAATGCAAGAGGACGTGCTATTGGGTATTAGAGGTACCAGTGTGTACAGCAATGTGGATCACCACCTCTGAAGGTCTTGCTGTATGGTGGTACAACATGAAATCTGTGGTTTTCATGAGCAATAAAGAGGGCAGAAATGATGTTTATGTTGATCTCTATTCCAATTTTCTGTACAAGTTCGGGAACTCTCGGAATTGAGGTGATGCAAAACTTTTTTTGATGTGTGTAATTTCTTTTACTACATTACCCCAACCCAAACACAGATAGTCCTGATGAGGTCCCAGCTAGATAAGGCAACCCAACTCTGGTCAGAATTATTGCATGGCAAGGGAAATGCCTTTCATAACAAGAATAGACAGCAACAGAAATATCAGAGAAACCAAGCGAAGAAAGACAAACATATTTTTTAAAAAAATATTAGATTCAGGTACTTACAATAAAAGGTGCTCCTGATTATTTTTGGTAAGCAACTGAAGGGAAGACATGGAGCAAAAAGGGAAGACATGGAGCAAAAAGGGAAGACATGGAGCAAAAAGGTAATACAAAAATAAATTAGAATATATTTCTCCACAGATATGTTGCAGCTAACATCATGTTATTCATGAATTTGGCTCTCTTTGCATTAATTTTATGATTATTCATGTCTCTTTACGTTTTCCTAACACCTGGAATGTAAAAATAGAATAATATGAGGAAAGCTTCAAAAACACCTACTGCCAATCACTGATTTTTATGTCTGGTGATATGCTTGGTTTCCCCTGTTGTGTTACAGCTTCAATGGGGTGATGAACTGTTCCTTCATCTATCAGAAGAATGACTTCATAGAAAGGGGAGCCATTGTCAGCCTGAAATCTGAGCACTGTTGAGCAATAAGGCATATTCAGAGTGCAACAGCACCCATTCAGAACACTGACATAGTGAAATGCCAGCCCGCACTTCTGAAAGTCGAAGTTGTGAAATCTTACAGCTCCAACTAGGCTTCTGGAAGAGCTGACTAAATGAGAAAACTGAGGCAATTTAACTCATTGCTGTCCAATGGCAAATGCCTGGCTTCCCACATGTGTTGCCCTCCAAGTGGTCAAAACGCTGATGCCACGTGCCTGTGGCCAGATACGCCACTGAGGCCAACAACCTTCCCTAAAGTAGCTTGCGTCTGTATATGTGTGGATGGATATGTGTGTGTGTGCGAGTGTATACCCGTCCTTTTTTCCCCCTAAGGTAAGTCTTTCCGCTCCCGGGATTGGAATGACTCCTTACCCTCTCCCTTAAAACCCACATCCTTTCGTCGTTCCCTCTTTCCTGATGAGGCAACAGTTTGTTGCGAAAGCTTGAATTTTGTGTGTATGTTTGTGTTTGTTTGTGTGTCTGTCGACCTGCCAGCACTTTCATTTGGTAAGTCACATCATCTTTGTTTTGTGTGTGTGTGTCTGCTCTGCTGTCAGCCACTTCCCTGGTGGGCCCTGAGTTCACGCCTGAGCTAGCTTGCTGCCCATCTACACTGTTGCAGACTGTCACCTGTGGTTGGTGCATGTTACCATCTCCTATCATGCTGGGCATCACATTTTAAACACGATCTATCCTGGAGTGTTGCTGCTGCAACTACAAATTGGCTCAGCCACGAGGAGGTGCCTCTGTTATCCACTGCCAACGGAACGACACTGGTGTCAGAACTCTACAGCCATGTTGGCACCAGCAGCTGTGGCTTCCCACATGTGTTGCCCTCCAAGTGGTCAAAATGCTGATGCCACGTGCCTGTGGCCAGATACGCCACTGAGGCCAAAAACCTTCCCTCAAGTAGCAGTTCTACCCCTGTAATTGACATGTAAGGACCACTGATGTTTTACTGATGGTTCAATATATGATCACAGTCGCCACCACTTCCACAGTTCTCATCCAGGTGAAGAGACAGTGCTCCAGCCTGTTGGGCTATCAACCAATCCACTCACTACTGGATGGGAAATGTCTAGATCCCTAAATTTTGCTGTCAGAAGTGTTTTGATGGCAATGGCTGCCATATGTTGAGAGGCCACTCAAACCGCAACTTCATTTCCAGCTCCAGTTTGCTGCTATGATGGTACGAGTGTGGTTGGGGTTGGGTTGTTTGGGGGAAGAGACCAAACAGCGAGATCATCGGTCTCATCAGATTAGGGAAGGACGGGGAAGGAAGTCGGCCGTGCCCTTTCAGAGGAACCATCCCGGCATTTGCCTGGAGCGATTTAGGTAAATCACGGAAAACCTAAATCAGGATGGCCAGACGCAGGATTGAACCGTCGTCCTCCCGAATGCGAGTCCAGTGTGCTAACCACTGCGCCACCTCGCTCGGTACGAGTGTGGTGAGTGAAATTATTTTTGTGGCCTCTTCTGTTCCTGTGTAAGAACACAAAAGCGAGAACTGATTGCCATAGGAAACTAAATGTCAGGGTCACACATGAAGTGATTAATTATTTTGTAAAACAGATATCTTAACTGAATGTGGATGATTATGTTCACAAAAGCAAATAGATACTTTGACAACAAATAACATCCATATGCAACGTAAGTTAAAGGAAGAAAAGGAAACAAAACTTCAACCAGTGTGGTTAGACATTTATTGGATTCAACTGTGGCTAGTTTGCAGCAACTTTTTGGCAAGATGACAGAGGATGTGCCTTCATTCAAAGAAACTTTGGTGTGTCGTCATATGTGATGGACTGCTGTTCAAATTGATCGCCAATATTTTATAAGGTTTTAGACTTCAGATACTTATTTTAAAGATTATTTTGTTAAATTTTGCTGTTAAAGTAACTTATTAGTGGATTTTCATTCGTATCAATCTTTCTTTTTGTGTTATTGACATGAGTTGACTGTTATTTGTGAGTGTACTTACGTCGTTCATCAAGGTCACAGCACTGCGCTTTCATTTCGCGGCATGCGGTTGCAGCTGTGGTGGTTCTAAAGCTAAGTGCTAACAAAGTTATTTTGTGCACTCCACTCAAATATTAAATTTAGTAGTTTTCAATCATTCATCCAAATATTAGCAATATGTTTACATTTCACAGAGTACAGTTGCAGCTATAGTTGTTCTTAAGTTCTGACAAAGTTGTTTTTATTCTGTTATTTGGTTATTAAATTTAGTAGTTTTCAACAGTGTCTTGTGCTGTTTCTGGCACCATAGCAGTTGAATAAACTTTTGCCCACTGTGTTTTATAAAAATTAGAAATTCTTCCAATCCATATCCATATGTGGCATACAGCAAACCAGTGCTTAACGGTATAGGTTAAAAACAGTCTTTGTTGCAATTTTAGTTTTTTTATTTTTCAACTACGCGTTTCGCCTTATTTAGGCATCTTCAGGTTAGAAGGATCCTTTGGACAGTGTAGCCAAACGGCATCATCGAATATATCAGGCCAACATCGCCTTCGTTAAACTCAGTAAAAACTTTTCTAGATGGACATGAGTGACTCCAAGACCTGTATAACGCATTGCCTTTCACAGGAGCGAGCCATAGACAATATTTTTATTTATTCTTCACTCACTCCTGTTAACGGGCACACTTTCTGTAGGTCTTGGAGTCACTCGCATTCATCTAGAATGAGTTTAATGAAGGCAAAGTTGGCCTGATATATTTGACGATGCCCTTTGGCTACACTGTGGTTCAAATGGTTCAAATGGCTCTGAGCACTATGGGACTTAACTGCTGAGGAGGTCATCAGTCCCCTAGAACTTAGAACTACTTAAACCTAACCAACCTAAGGACATCACACACATCCATGTCCAAGGCAGGATTCGAACCTGCAGTCACGCGGTTCCACACTGTAGCACCTAGAACCGCTCGGCCACTCTTGCTGGCCGGCTACACTGTCCAAAGTATCCTTCTATGAAATACCAAATTAAGATAACCTGAAGATGCCTAAATAAGGCGAAATGCGTAGTTGAAAAATAAAAATCTAAAATTGCAACCAAGACTGTTCTTAGCCAATACTGTGTTTTATAAAGCTCTTTGTGTGTTTAAGTAATTTATTAAATTTAGTAGGCTAGTTTTCAGCTGATGTTTCTTACTGTTGGTAGTGAAATATTTCAGTAGAGCTTTCATTTACTGTGCTTAATTTTGTTGAGTGTTCCAGTGATCACTTGGAGTTTTGGTTTTAGATAAGAAATTGTGTGAAGTTATTGTAGTATTGGTATTAGTTGCAATTTAGTAGTATCAATAAAAGTAGTTGCTTTCTTATAGTTCTACTATTTTAACTGAACTTAAGTAATGTAGACATTTAGTTTTTTCAGTAACTGTTAATACTTTACCATGAGTGAGAAGTGTGGGCTTTGTCATAGGTTTGTGAGTAGTGGGTTACAGTGTGAGATTTGTTCAAAAGTGGGGAACCCAGTGGGCATTCTGGTGAGATCCTCTCCTGGAAATGCAGAATTTGTAGCATAAATAAGTTGATAGAGGAGCAGAGTGTAGGATCTGTTGCCCTTCAGGTGCATTTACAAAAAGCAGAGGAAGAACTAGATGGGCTGAGGAGAGTGAATGGCACTGGGGAATGGGAACTGGCAGTTGGTAGGAAGGTATGGGAACTGGCAGTTGGTAAGAAGGTAGCTAGGACGAGGAGATATTCAGACAGTTGTACTTTGTGTATAACCAATACATCTGACCAACTGTCACAGTTGAGTGGAGAGGAGCCTCTTGTAACTGTAGCGGTAGGTGTAGGTGGAGGTATAGGTATAGGAAACATGCAGCTGACCTCAACAGTTAGGGAGCCTAAGTCAGTTGCAAACTGTAACAGAAAGAAGAAGGTTCTGCAGCTAGGTAGTTCGCATGGCAGAGGGTGGCCCAGCAGTTTCAGGAAGTGTTGGAGAGTGAGTACCATGTCATGAGCCTTGTGAAGCCTAGCGCAGGGTTGATTCAGATGACTGACAACATAGGAGAGCTATGTAGGAATTTTATGGAAGAGGATCAGGTAGTGATTGTGGGTGGAGCTGGGAATAGCTTGATAGGGACAGGGTGTACGATGTAGGTGGTGACCTGGCAAAGATAGCTACTCAAACTGGTGGCACTAATGTGCACTTCATGCAACTGTTTCAGCATCATGACTGGCCTCATCTTGACATTGCTGTCAGGTGTATTAACATGGGGCTGGAGAAGGTGCTGATGACGGAGGGCGTGGCTCAAATTGCAGTGGTGCCAGTTCAGTCTATTAATAGATCGCGTTTCACTAGGCATGGCCTGCACCTCAATAGGAATAGGAAGGGGAGGCTGGCAAAGCTTATAGGTGACAGTGTAGTGGGCAGTGGTTGGATCACTCATGCGAAAATTCCTGTAGTAGCTGGAGTTAGAGCTGCACCTTTTTTTAGATTGAAATCAGCTGACAGGTATCCCTGCTTAAAGGAAATCCCTCTAACAAAGGAATCACCTTCAAAGGAGGTCAGGTATCAAAGTAGTGAAGGAGTGAGCATATTTCATCAAAATATAAGAGGTGTTAGAGATAAAGTTAGTGAACTACTTATAAATGTTGACTCTGACATTATTCGTTTATCAGAGTATCAGACAAATAATTTGACAATTCAAAGGCTTCCTTTACCAGGATACAGATTAGCTGACTGTTTTTTAAGGAGTTCTTTGTGGTCATGGGGGACTGGCAATGTACATAAGAAACAGTATTCCATTTGAGTCTGTAGATGAATCTCGGCACTGAAGTACCAAAAATAAGTTATATGTGGTGACTTCAATATTAATTTTGTATGTGACTATGCAAGGAAAAAGATGTTGGGAGGTCTCCTAAATTCATATGATCTCATGCAGACTGTGTTTTTTCCAACCAGGGTGCAGGGTAACCTTAGCACAGCCATAGACAATATTTTTATTTATTCTTCAATACTAGATGGGCATTCTGTCAGTAAAAGAGTAAATGGCCTTTCAGACCATGACACACAAATTTTAACATTAACATGTTTTTGTGCTCAAACAAATATTATATATAAGTACAAACTATGTGGGAAAACTAATCCAATGGCAATACAGAGTTTTTAAACCATGTTAAGGAATGAGAGTGGCAGGATGTTTACAGTGCCAATAACATTTCTCATGCTCGTTGAGAGTTGCTTTCCATTAGAACTTTCCAGTAAAAGGCAGCCTGGGTGGCTGACTAGTAGGATAAGAATACCATGTTGAACAAACTGGGAATTATATCAAGATGTTAGAAGTAGTCACAATTGAGCTACAGTAGCCCATTACACAAAGTGCTGTAAGGTGCTTAAAAATGTTATTAGGAAGGCAAAGAGTATGTGGTACGCAGACAGAATGGCTAATCTGCAGTATAAAATTAAAACCATATGGTCAGTTGTGAAGGAAATGTCTGGCCAGCAGCACAAGGTCGACGATATAAAGTCAGTTCACAATAAAAAATATTTCTGTTGCTGATAAGACAGATATCTGTACAGCATTTAATAACTGTCGGTGAATTAAACAAAAAGTTTCACCAGCTGCGACATAGTCACATAGTAGTTGTGACAAATTTTATATCGGTCAAACTGGCCATTCTTTTACAATAAGATTCAGGGAGCATTTGCAGGCACATAACAAAACTGCATTGGGAGTGCATTTGGCAGAAACCGGCCACACTATAGGCAATATTGAGAGTTGTATGCGTATCCTACACAGGGCAGAGAAGGGTTGTGCTCTCAACTTGTTGGAAGAGTTGGAGATTTACAAGGCGAAAAAGCATGAGCCCAGTAGGGTACTCAATGGACAAAGCAATTTTGTGCCCAATGCCTATGACAACCAAATAATGCCTCGCGTATTCATACCTAGCCCTGTTTGATGGTTTATGTTGAGAATAGTAGGCTTTTGCCTTACTTCAATACATTCGTCGCTCTAACCCTGTAACTACGTCCTACCTATTCATGGATTGTATGGCCAGACTAGATAATTTTACTTATTGACTGTTAATACACCAATTAAATGTTTTCTGTGGTAGACATATCACGATGTATGTAAAGCCCCCTAGTGGTTAAGTTCTAACAATTGGTGTGCGCCTACATAACGGCCTGGCAACTGACCCAACAGAGGGCGCTGATCACTGATCTGTCTTTTCTTCAACTGTCATATAGATATTTTATCTTTCATAGGTAATTTATAGGTTGCTACAGGCAATGTATTATGTATATTAATTTTTGACTGTAAATTCACCATAAAAGTGTCAGACCTATTATCTTTATATACTTCCTTTTTATAATTTTATATGGGTAACTGTATTCATCTTTTGCTGTATCAAAATTGGTTTCTATAATAGTTATCAATATTTAAAAGTCTGCTACATGTATTTGACCTAATGTGTTTTTATCATATTATGTTTCTTACGTAAATGCAGGCAAACATATTTCTGGTAGCTACTGTACTTCAGCAGCCATTTGCAAAAAATGACTGTGTGGATGATGTGGCCTATTCTACACCTTATTTTAGATCTATGTGACGATGCTGTGCTGAGTATATTTATATGTTTTGATGTTGCCATTACGGCCTTATGACTTTAGGACATGGTGCAGGAAAGGTACGTTTTACCGTATTTTATCTGTACATTTCCCTGGTTGTATGATAGTATATTGTGATACATAATGCCGTATTGTGTTGACAGACACACTGCTCACTAGGTGTATATATTTTTATATTGTAGATCTGAGGATGGTCATTATTGACTGAAACCAGTCTTCGTCAAAAGAATTGATATGTGATCAAAGTCTGGAATAAAAATAAAACAAATAAAAATTATTTTCTACAGGGAATCAAATAACTCTCTTGGAAAATGCCTTTCCAAGACTAATGTCTGAAATACCCCTCTGTGATATTGGCAAGGGTGAGACTGAGTCAATAATTAAATCACTGAAGACTAAGGACTCTCATGGATATGAATATTAAAGTATTGTGCTACACATGTTTCCCCTGTACTTAGCCATATTTGTAATTTTTCCTTTAAGAATGGTCAGTTTCCTGGGCGATTAAAGTACTCAGCAGTAAAACTGCCTTATAAAAAGGGAGAAAGGGATAATGCAGACAATTTCAGTCCTATTTCCATGCCACCACTGTTTGCTAAAGTTATTGAAAAGGTTGTCTATGTAAGGATAATTGATCATTTCATTTCACATAATTTGCTGTCAAATGTACAGATCAGTTTTAGAAGTGATTTAACAACTGAAAATACTATATTCTCTTTATTCTGTAAGGTACTGGATGGATTAAACAAAAGGTTTCAAACACTAGGAATCTTTTTTGATTTAGCTAAGGCATTTGATTGTGTTGATTACAAAATATTGCTCCAGAAGTTGGATCATTATAGAATACGGGGAGCAGCTCAGAATTGGTTCACCTCTTCCTTCAACAACAGACAGCAAAAGCTCATTATCCACAGTGCTGAGAATGGCTATGATGTGGGGTCTGAGTGGGGCATGGTCAAATGGGAGGTGCCCTAGCTTTCAATGCTGGGGTATTCCTGTTCCTTATTTATGTAAATGACATGCTCTCTAGTATTACAGGTGATTCTAAAATATTTATGTTTGCTAATGACACTAGCTTGGTAGTAATGGATTTTGTGTGAAACATTTTGCAGTTCATGATATAAGTTCATGGCTTGTAGAAAAGAAATTGATGCTAAATCACAGTAAGATGACTAAGAAATGAGTGGTTCAGACATAAGTGGTGTAAGTTCACAAACCTTTTGTTGACACCAGTTCACTAGTCTGGCTATTCTGACATTGGCCTCTCAATATATACATTTTTAATGTCATTTCTTGTTAACAATATCAGTTTATTCCCAAGAATTAGCAGATCTCACTCAGTTAATATTAGGCAGAAATCCAATCTCCATTTGGATCACACTTCCTTGACTCTTATGCAGAAAGGTGTGCAGTACACTGCACCTACTTTCAATAATCTACCACTAGAATACAAAAAACTTAGCAGTAATCTACACGCTTTCAATTCGAAGTTGAAGAGCTTCCTCATGGGTCACTCCCTCAATTCTGTCGAGGCAGCAATAGCTGGTCATGACACAAGCAGCAACAGGGAAGTACCCTAACCGATTTTGTGAATTTTATAAGTTACTAACCAGGAGTGAATTTTATGATATCATCTGTGTGCTTTAATAGTTTAGTTTCTTGTGTTTCTGTGTGTTTGTGTAATTTCTAATAGCCACAGTACTCGCGTTTTCGTTTACGTCGGCAAGTAAATCGATATATGATTTGAATAGTTTAGTTTCTTGTGTTTCTGTGTGTTTGTGTAATTTCTAATAGCCACAGTACTCGCGTTTCGTTTACGTCGGCAAGTAAATCGATTTAAGACATATTATAAGTGCCTAATCAGGGGCGAATTATTTAGTTTCACCTGAGTGCTTCGGTAGTTAGGTTTTTGAATCTCTGCTTGTTAATCTAATTTATTAGACACAGTTCCTGTGTTTTTGTCAGAATTTATGGTAGATTTGTGCAGCATGTGCCGATAGTATGTTTATCTGCATAGTTTAGTTTTCCAAGGTCTTTACTATGGAGGGACTGCGATTGCTGTGTGCGGATGTGAGCCGAGTTGGTGACACTTCCCTCTCAGCTTCAGGCTATGATGGCTTCAGTTACACAGCTTGAGGCTGCAGTGGATGGGCACTACTGTTGTGGGCCAGCTGTGGGGTTTCAATGGATGTCCAGCATGGCCGACACCTCCGATCTGTCCTCACCAGTGGACGGCCCAGTTACAGATCTCACTGAGCTTGACCCCTCACCTGTGGCCGAGTGGGAGGTCTCCCCGGGGCATAGCAGGTGGCGAAAGACTTCCCAGGCAGCTGCATGTAAGACCTTTCCGGTTTGTCTGACAAACAGGTTCCAGGCACTGTGTGAGGCTGATGCAGTCGCTGAGCCAGATGCTGTCACTTGTCCTGTTTCAGAGAAAACCTCTCAGCCTGCAGGATCTGGGATTATTGATAGTTGGGAACTCCAATGTTAGGCATGTTATGGGCCCCTTAGGGACATGGCTGCCAAGAAGGGAAAGAAAACCAATGTGCACTCTGTTTGCATACCAGGTGGAGTCATTCCAGATGTGGAACGGGTCCTCCCGGATGCCATGAAGACCACAGGGTGCAGCCAACTGCAGGTGGTTGCTCACGTTGGTACCAATGATGTGTGTCACTTTGGATCAGAAGAGATTCTCTCTGGTTTTGAGCAGCTAACAGAAGTGGTAAAAGCTGTCAGTCTTGCTTGCAAGATGAAAGCACAGCTGACCATTTGCAGTATAGCGATTGTGGACTTCTGGTACAGAGCCGAATGGAGGGCCTGAATCAGAGGCTCAGACGGTTCTGCGGCCATGTAGGCTGCAGATTCCTTGATGTGCGCCAAAGGGTGGTTGGGTTTCGAGTTTCGCTGAATAGGTCGGGTGTCCACTATACGCAGGAGGCGGCTACATGGGTAGCAGGAGCTGTGTGGCATGAACCGGGTGGTTTTTTAGGTTAGAGGGTCTCTGGAAAACACAAGAAGGGTTCCAGTCACAAAGGATGCAGGCCGAACACAGGAAAAACATAGATACAGGAACCATCAGTATAACAGTTGTAAATTGTCGTAGCTGTTCTAGATATGTACGAGAGCTCCAAGCACTAATAGAAAGCACTGATGCTCAAATCGTTATAGGCACTGAAAGCTGGCTAAAGCTGGAGATAAGCTCAGCTGAAATTTTTGCAAAGAACCTAACAGTTTTCCAAGAAGATAGGCTAAACACTGTTGGTGATGGCTTGTTTGTTACTGTTAGAAGTAGTTTATCTTGTCGCAAAATTGAAGTAGATAGTTCATGTGAGTTAGTATGGGCAGAGGTCACTGTTGGCAACCGGAAGAAAATAATAATTGGATCCTTTTACCGACCTCCATTTCAGATGCTTCAATTGCTGAAGGTTCAAAGAAAACTTGAGTTTGATTTCAAACACATATCCGACTCAAAGGATTATAGTTAGTGGTGACTTTAATTTACCCTCAATATGTTGGCTAAAATACATGTTTAATCCCGGAGGTAAGCATCAAACATCATCCAAAATTATGCTAAACGCGTTCTCTGAAAATTATTTTGAGCAGTTAGTTCATGAGCCCACACGAATAGTAAATGGTTGTGAAAACACACTTGACCTCGTAGCAACAAATAATCCTGAGTTAATAATGAGCATCAAAACGGGTACAGGGATTAGTGAACACAGGGTTGTCGTAGCGAGACTGAATATTGTAACCCCCAAATCCTCCAAAAATAAATGAAAAACTATTCAAAAAGGGAGATAATTCACTTGACACCTTCCTCAGAGACAATATCCACTCCTGCCAAATTAATGATATAAGTGTAGACCAGATGTAGCTTGAATTCAGAGAAATAGTATCGGCAGCAATTGAGAGATTTATACCAAATAAATTAACATATTATGGATCTCCTCCTCCTTGGTAAACAAAACAGGTCATAAAACTGTTGCACAAACAACAAAACACACATGCCAAATTTAGAAAGATGCAAAATCCCCAAGACTGGCAATCTTTTACAGAAGCTTGAAATTTAGCGTGGACTTCAATGCGAGATGCTTATAACAGTTTCCACAACAAAACTTTGTCTCGAAACCTGGCAGATAATCCAAAGATATTCTGGTCGTATGAGAATTGTGTTAGCGGCAAGACACAATCAATGCCTTCTCTGCATGATAGCAATGGAGATACTATCGAAGACAATGCTGCCAAAGCAGAGTTACTAAACACAGCCTTTCAAAATGCCTTCAGAAAAGAAGATGAAGTAAATATTCCAGAATTCGAATCAAGAACAGCTGCCAATATGAGTAATGTAGAAGTAAATATCCTCAGAGTAGTGAAGCAACTTAAATCACTGAATAAAAGCAGGTCTTCCGGGCCAGACTGTATACCAATTAGGTTCCTTTCAGAGTATGCTGATGCATCAGCTCCATACTTGGCAATCATATACAACAGTTCGTTCAATGAAAGATCCATACCCAAAGACTGGAAAGCTGCACAGGTCACACCAATATTCAAGAAAGGTAGTGGGAGTAATCCACTTAATTACAGGCCCATATAATTAATGTTGATATGCAGAAGGATTCTGGAACATATATTGTGTTCGAACATTAAGTATTACCTCAAAGAAAACAGTCTATTGACACACAGTCAACATGGGTTTAGAAAACATCGTTCTTATGAAACACAACTAGCTCTTTATTCGCATGAAGTGTTGAGTGTTATTGACAAGGGATTTAAGATCAATTCTGTATTTCTGGATTTCCAGAAGGCTTTTGACACTGTACCACACAAGCGGCTTATAGTGAAATGGTGTGCTTATGGAATATCATCTGAGTTATGTGACTGGATTTGTGACTTCCTGTAAGAGAGGTCACAGTTCGTAGTAATTGACGGAAAGTCATCGAGTAAAACAGAAGTGATTTCTGGTGTTCCCCAAGGTAGTGTTATAGGTCCTTTGCTGTTCCTTATTTAAATAAACGATTTGGGAGACAATCTGAGCACCCATGTTGTTTGCAGATGACGCTGTCATTTATCAACTAATAAAGTCATCAGAAGATCAAAACAACTTGCAAAATTATTTAGAAAAGGTATCTGAAAGGTGCAAAAATTGGCAGTTGATCCTAAATAATGAAAAGGGTGAGGTCATCCAGAGGAGTGCTAAAAGGAATCTGTTAAACTTTGGTTACATGTTAAATCAGTCAAATATAAAGGCCATGAATTCAACTAAATACCTAAATATTACAATTACGAACAACTTAAATTGGGAGGAACACATAGAAAATGTTGTGGGGAAGGCTAACTAAAGACTGTGTTTTATTGTCAGGACACTTAGAAAATGTAACAGCTCTACTAAGGAATACTGCTGCGCAGTGTGGGATCCTTACCAGATAGGACTGATGGAGTAGATCGAAAAAGTTCAAAGAAGGGCAGAACGTTTTGTATTATCACGAAATATGGGAGAGAGTGTCACTGAAATGATACAGGATTTGGGCTGGACATCATTAAAAGAAAGGTGTTTTTCACTGCGACGGAATCTTCTCACGAAATTCCAATCACCAACTTTCTCCTCCGAATGCGGAAATATTTTGATGACATTGACCAACATAGGGAGAAATGATCACCATGATAAAATAAGGGAAATCAGAGCTTGTAGAGAAAGATATAGGAGTTCGTTCTTTCTGCATGCTATATGAAATTGGAATAATACAGAATCGTGAAGAAGGTGGTTCGATGAACCCTCAGCCAGGCGCTTAAATGTGATATGCAGAGTATACATGTAGATGTAGATGTAGAGGAGTTACTTGAAAAATAAAGCTGATTCCTGTATTATATTGTTGACTGCATTTACATAAAACTTGTGGCTTATCTTTTTTTTGGCTTCACATACATTTTACTTTATCTGTTATATTTAAGTTGTAATTTCATGTACTGACACATTCCAAGACCTTGGAGATTTGCTCCTCAATTTGGTTCTACAGAGCTAGATATATAAAATAAAATAATTTGTAAGCTACTGCGGGTCTGGGTGGCTGGACAGATGCAATATGATTACAGATGACCAAATTACACAAACTGGGGAAGGTGAAAATGAGTATAATAAAGCAAGTAATTTTGAGCAGCTTAAGAAAGGACTTTTTCAGTACTACCACAAGCAGAATAACATCAGATTCTTTTGGGGCAGCTCACTGGAGAATCAGAAAAATGGAAGAACTGGTAGATATGTTTCTGGTAGGATTAGGAATATAAATGTGCAAACTTATGAGTTATTGGGAAGTTAGGAGGCAGACAAAATTATCCTGCAGGAAGCTGAACATGGGGCAGTAGATAATTTTTTTTTTTTTTTTTTTTTTTTGGGGGGGGGGGGGGGTTCCACCTAATATGTTGAGGAGGATCCAGGAGAAAAACCCAAGGGATTTGGCTTCTGCCATCAGGGTAACTACACAGTTGGAAGAAGTAGATATGTGATGCGAGTGCAGGGGAGGCGATTTGTTTTTTCCATAGAAGTAAAACGGTATTTCTGTGAGTGCATGGGCCACATTCAGAAGGAGTGCCACCAGCTATAATGCTACGAGTGCTCAGTGGTTGGACATCGTGTGTGGGATTGTAGGAATGGGAAACAGAGTGGACTGGGCTGTAGTAGAGGGTTCTGGAACACCAACGGGGACTCCAAAACCACTGGACAGTATTCCAGTTAAAATTAAATGCTACAAAGGTGTATGCAAAGGTGGAGTGTTGCTTAGATAGCATAATAATGGGACATAATCTAAGTTTCTACTGGATAGGTAGCAACTGAACTCTCCACGTTATAAGTTACACAGAGTAGGAAACAATGGTATTATCACTAGTTTCAACACTGCTCAGCTTCACTTTGGAGGAAGGCATCTTTGAGCAAATACGAAAGTGTTGCCCCATTTAGGTGTGAGTTACTGTGCAATCCTGGGGTTGGATTTCAAAAATAATAATAAAAAAATAAAATAAAAAAAGATCTTTTGCAGCACACTGTTGAACTCAATGGACATTGTTCCAGCTGGGAGGTACCGCTGCAAATGATACACTCCTCTCCTGTCATGAGGTAGAACCGAATAAGCTGGATACACAATCATTAAGGCTCAGTTTGCACAACAAGTGTGTAGAAAGCCATAGGGGAACTACTACCAATTAATATTTTGTATGTAGTAGACCCATTGGAAGACAACGATGCGTTGGATACTCCGTACTGTTTCATATGTAGGAGTGTGTACAAGTGTAGGAAGTGAATGGAGAATATGTGGCTCTGGTTAGTGTGGATAATTTTGGTGACAAAGAGTTGGTTTTGGCAGAAGAGTTATTTATTAGTAGCCCATTTGGGCTTTCTGGATGTGAATGATTTTGGCAGGTCAAATGTGTACCTCTGTCATAAGCAAACTATTTGTTTGTTTGGTTGGTTTGTGGGGTGCTCAACTGCATGGTTAGCAAACTATCAATACCTCTGCATTATATGAGAAAGTACAGTATTTGAAGGGAGAAGATAGAGCAGATATGGAGACACTGTTGGTAAAGTTTGTGGATTTGTTCCATCCTTCTGAAACTTTACACAACATAGATTCTGAATGGAGAATAAATCTCCAGTTTATAGGAAATCATACAGAATATCTCACCATTTGCAACCACTTACCAATCAACAACTGAAAGAAGGTGTCATTGGGGAAAGTAACTGTCCCTAAGGAATCGCCTAAGAAATCATTGAACAGGACTAAGAAATACAGGTTCTGTTGTGACTATCATTATTTAAATGATAGATTAGTTACAGATGCATAACATATACCAAATACAGCAGAAACATTAGATAATTTGGGATAATGCAAGTATTTTTCAAGAATGGATCTAAAAAGTCATTATCAGCAGTTGCAAGTAGTGCTGAAGGACTGACCAAAGACACCATTTACCATCCCCTGGTGGCATTAACAATATCAATTGATGCCTTTTGGGCTTAAAAATGCACAAGCCACATTTCAGTGATTCTTGGATAGGATGTTTAGAAATCTGAAGCCACGTCGCTGATAACAACCACCTTCCATCCAGCAGTGGTTCTAGCCTTATAATTGACATGAATAAAGGAGTATTACAACCAGGGGCATTTTACTGATGGTTCACAATATGATTCAAGTCACCACCACCTCCACAGCCCATGTCCAAGTGGAGAGATGCAGATGCATCCCGATTTGCCATCAGCCAATCCACCCACCACTGTAGGGGTCACGTCCTGGCTCTTATACCCATTGTGCATTACAGTGGTTGTGCAGTTATAGATGATGTGGTTATGGAGATATGAATGTTTGAAGTACTTGCAAGAGTTCAACATGACATCATCTGCTCCTTTCACATCAGTTTCAAGGGAAAAATTGAAGATTGTCATGTAATGTTCTTGAGCTTTTACAAATCTTCTTCTTCTTTCTGCATGTATTACGTATATGCCAGTGATGTCCTCTCGGTTACACTCTGCATGTATTATGCATTTGTCTGTGATGTCCTCTCGGTTACAAATATTCTTGAATGTTAACACAACAACAATGGAAATTCCTGAATATAACAATACATAAAGTAAGGGAAAGGCAACTACTTACCTATAATAAATTGATGTGTGGAACACAGAAACATGTAACAACAAACATTGTACACATTACCTTTCCAACTCTTGCTCTTTTTCTAGTAAAAGTACGCACATTCAACACTCGACCACACAAATAACCAAATACACAATCCCATGGCCATGGAAGACCAATTATGGATTCTCAATAATTGAAAGCATTTGCTTGCACTGAAGGAGGTGGAGAGTACAGCACTGCATCTGCATGGCAAAACTGCACAAGTAGTACTCACAGTCCATCACTTGCTTCATGTTAAGCATGTGGATGCATGCACTAACTAATTTCCTCACTCGGTATCACGTTGTTTCACTCGGTATCGCATGGTGCTTACTCACTGAATGCAAGGCAACAGTGCATGGGCCTGTCATGTGGCTGGAAAACCATGGACTCTACATGTTCATCACAATGTAGTGGCACTGATGGGCCTAGCAAGCATTGGAATGCATTTAGAAATATAATTCCTTTTTAGGTGTTGATTTTCCATCTTTCCTAAGGAGACAGTGAATGCTGTACACCTGAGTTTCATCAATTATTACCACAGCACCTGAGTATGATTATGTATAATGAAACATAAATTGATAATTGAATACTGAATGTTACCGAAGGTAATTGATTTAGTTGTGGAGCTCTATGAATTTGTGAGAGTGAAAGCTGATGAAATAATGCTTGAATTTAATCTCCAGCTAAAATCACACTGACATTCAGGCGTATTTTGGAAAGAACAAATGAAACACATTCATGTTGATGAGCATGACAACTGATTATAATTATCTAATTTACTTATGATTACCAGGAAAACTTCAGTCCAGCTACATTGTAGGTTCTCAAGTAAATCGAACAAATGAACTAATAGGAATCATTACAGCTGATAATATTAAATGCAGTGAGCACACAGAGAGAAAGATGCGCAAGGTGGAGAGATGGGAATTATCTGAATAAATTTCCATCTGGATAATTATTCGAATAAGTACATAATGCAGACAAACATATTCACAAATAAATTATTTGTAACTTAAAGAATGAATAATGTAGAATGCCACTGTCTTTTCTTCATCTACTTCTTGTACCAAATTCTATGACTAGTGTTTATCCCTTGAACAGTTACAACTTGACAAATAGTTTATTAATGGTTTGTATAGAAATGTACCTCTGCAGCTTCCAAGCTATGAAACTAAAGGTTTGGTGGTTGATCCCCCACTGGTCCTACAATTTTCCCTGTCACTTACTGCTACTTTCACCTCTCACAACAAAAATGTGTGGTCAAGTTGAGCCATGTTTTGGAGTACTCTACTTGTTGAAATGTAGGTCTCCTACAAATTGTTTTTGTGAGTCAGTTCAGATGTAGGAGGAAGTCAAGGGCACACCACCACTCCTAATAAAGCACTGCCATGTTTAAACAAACCTTCCAACTGGGTAGAGTTTTACTTGCTTTACAATGTAACAAATGCAACATAAAAATATTTATGGAAGCTGGCCTTAGGGGTTACACTAACTACGCGGCTGCATTCAACTTTCTCCGCACCTGTCAGTACTTCCCCCTCCCCCTATTAATATCCACAAGTACTCTACATAAGTAGTCAAAGATGAGAATGCAACTGACAAAACTTTTAATCTTCAACACCTTTCCTAGATTGCTTACACTATCAGATGTGGTGTCTCTTCAATATAATTATGCAGTTTATACTTGTTTTATTGCTACAAAATGAGTCAACCAAGCAAGAATTCGGTGGCTGATGACAACTTACATCAACCAAATTTTAATCTAAATTCCAATGTTTGAGGAATGCTGCTGAATGTCCAAAATAATTCAAAAATGTTTTAAGTGACCCAGAGTAAGTTTCCCAGTAGAAGATGGAATAGTTTTTCAATGTAACACGCGTCTACAAAGTTACATAGGGAGTTGAGATTGAAGAATTCCAGACAAGGCACTGAGTTTATGTTATATAAATGTTCATGATGTAGCAGCTTGTCCATGACCAAGGGAGGCTTACAAAAAACTACAGACATATAACAGCCAAAGAAAGGACGAAGAAACCGGGTCACAAGTTCAAATGATGTCATGTCATAAAAAGATGACTTTCTTTTGAACATGACTTTTATTTTGGTGGGGAGGGTGGGAGAGGGTGTGGGGATGAAAGGAAATATGGAACCGCAATGAAATACTTGCAAAAAAACTGACTGCAGCAGAAGAGATGATCTCTCATATTTTGCCGACAACGATTGTGATTCAGAAGTCGTTTATCACTATCCTCAAATAATGACGATTTTAGGAGATATAATACACTGACATCCCCTTTACATTTGTAGAACCTAGTTTGCTTAGTGTGTCACAACAGCAAATCTTAAAAAGTCAAATACCTTTCTGATGAGACGTTTGAAAAAAAGACCTTTTCTCACAACTGATTTAAAAGCAACAAAAAATACACTTGTTTAATAAATGCCAAAGAAATGGGGCAATAAATATCATTGGATTTCAAGTTATCTATTATTTGTACAGTTTTTTATTCATGCATGAAGAAAAAAAATAACGATTTTATTAATTTAAATGAAAAATATTTCGATTACATATTTTTATTTGTTATTACAAATAATGAATAGTAATTTTTTAAAAGTATTCATCATTAATAAATGGGAAGGAAGGAGGGAAGTGAAGTGCAACGGGCAAGCACACACTATGCAGCTCATGCGTGAATGAGTGCGAGCATGTGTTATCCACACGGCTGCAAACAAGTATTTGGCATCCAAGTGGCCACTACCAAGCACTCACTCATATTATTGGGCAAAGACCCACTGGTCATCTTTGGTAATTTCTGCCAACATTCGCAAAGTGCATTCATGCTCTCTCTCTAACACACTGCAGATGCATGGAGACCAAACATATAGGCCATGTGCTTGCTGTGCTTTAGTGAGGAAGACACAATGAAGGGGTAGCAGGAAAGAGGCAGGTCTTTCAACACACACTATGTGATCAAAAGTATCCGGACGACTGGCTAAAAAATGACTCACAAGTTTGTGGTGCCCTCCATCAGCATTGCTGGAATTCAGTATCATGTTGGCCCACCCTTAGCCTTGATGACAGCTTCCACTCTCGCAGGCATACATTCAATCAGATTCTGGAATGTTTCTTGAGGAATGGCAGTCCATTTTTCATGAAGTGCTGCACTGAGGAGAGGTGTCAATGTCAGTTGGTGAGGCCTGGCACGAAATCGATGTTATAAAACATCCCAAAAGTGTTCTATAGGATTCAGGTCAGGACTCTGTGCAGGCCAGTCCATTACAGGGATGTTATTATTGTCGTGTAACCCCCCCCCCCCCCCCTCCTCCGGGCCCTGCATCATGAACAGGTGCTTGATCATGTTGAAAGATGCTATCGCCATCCCTGAATAACTCTTTGACAGTGGGAAGCAAGAAGGTGCTTCAAACATCAATGTAGGCCTATGCTGTGATAGTGCCATGAAAAACAAGGAGTGCAAGTCCTCTCCAAGAGAAACACGACCACACCGTAACACCATCGCCTCCGAATTTTACAGTTGGCACTACACATGCTGGCAGATGTCATTCACCGGGCATTCGCCATACCCACACCCTGCCATCGGATCACCACATTGTGTACTGTGATTCGTCACTCCACACAACGTTTTTACACTGATCAATCATCCAATGTTTATGCTCCTTACACCAAGCAAGGCATTGTTTAGCATTTGCTGGCATGATGTGTGGCTTATAAGCAGCTGCTCGACCACGAAATCCAAGTTTTCTCACCTCCCACCAAACTGTCATAGAACTTGCAGTGGATTCTGATGTAGTTTGGAATTCCTGTGTGATGGTGTGGATAGATGTCTGCCCATTACACATTATGACTCTCTTCAACCGTCGGCGGTCTCTGTCAGTCAACAGACAAGGTCGAGTTGTACGTTTTTGTGCTGTATGTGTCCCTTCATGTTTACAATTCACTATCACATCACAAATAGTTGATCTGGGGATGTTTAGCAGTGTGGAAATCACGTGTACAGACGTATGACACAAGTGACACCCTATCACCTGACCACGTTCAAAGTCTGTGAGTTTCGCGGGGCACCCCGTTCCGCTCTCTCATGATGTCTAATGACTAATGAGGTCGCTGATATGGAGTATCTGGCAGTAAGTGGCAGCACAATGTGCCTAATATGAAAAACGCATGTTTTTGGGGGTGTCCGGATACTTTTGATCACATAGGGTATGACTCAGCAACTGCACAACAAGACAAAAGGAGTACAGAGGGTTCAGCATAAAACAGATACAGAAAGAGGGAAAAGGTTGGGGGAAAAGGAGAGGAAGGTGAAGATGAAGACAGTGACAAGGAAAGGAGAGTGAGAAAGAAAGAAGAGTGGAAAGGGGGGAGGGGGGGGGGGGGAGAATGTTAATAAATGTTTTCGAATATTCTAGGATATTCTTGAATGCAACTTGGAAATGTCACACATTCCATTGACCTGCACTTCAGGAAAATTGCCATAACTGATGAGTTATGCAACATGGTAAAGAGAGAAAACAACTCATAGAAAAAGGGTATTCGCTTATAATGATAAACCACATAAACAAGAATGGCTGTGTGACTGAACAATTTTAGCAATAAAAAATGACATAGTTCAACAAACAAATCAGTGAATACAGAATACAATACCAGGGGAAGAAAAAATATTTAGATCTATTTATATGACAATGAATCAAAACAGAAGTGTAAACATCCCAACATAATTCCTAAATTCACCCTATGTTCCTGATAAGTAGTCACAAAAAATCTTTTAAACACCACAGAAGCAGAAATGTTAACCAGAAAAGAAAATGACAGACAGGTGTTCATACCACAAATTCCACTTGTGACAGTTTATGTAACATTCAGTTTTCTAAGGCTCTAGTTTCTACTGAGATTAGCATATGGTAGGAATATCAGTAAAGCACAAGGGCAAATAGTCTAATAGTGCAGAGGGAATTTAAAAGAATAGTGTTTCTCATACCAGCAACTATACATAACATGTTGGCTTCTAGGATAATGACAAAACTTATTCATCTTTGCAACTGAAAGCAAATTACCAATTTTATTTTATGGGAATATACTTTGAATAAGTTAGATGCTATATAAATTAAATGATTACCTGCAATATCAAAATTGAACTCCCTTTAGTGGACTACAAAAATCAGATTAAAAACTAAACTTAATAAAGCTATTATTGAGCCAATTACCGTCTTTGGTACAGAGTGCTGGACAGTTATTGAGAAGAACCACATGAAGATCAGAGCTACAGAAACTGACTTCCTAATACAAGCATCAAGGCTCTCCTGTTTGGAACAGAGAACAAATGAGGTTGTACGCAACAAAGATACCCTAATGGATGAAATAGAATGCAGACAACTATTTTGGTTTGGGCTCTTAATGAGAATGGGACAAGAAGGAATACTTGAAAGATATTTGAATACAGACCGACAAACAAACTGTCCAGAGGAAGACCATGACTTAAATGGATCTAAGGGAAACTAGTATGACCAGTTCAAATTTGACCATTGAAGGCATCCAATATAAGTTATTATGGAGGCTGAGATGTGGCAGGAGCTGTAGGACCCCAGTATAAATAGAAATTTGTTTCCAGTTCAGAATACAAGTGAAGCAGGTCCTTTTCTCTCAGTTACTTTATAAATTATGTAGAAAAAGAATTAAAAGGAAACATTATCCTTAGGGAGGATATAGCATTAAGAAAAGGAAACTGTCAAATGATAACAGTATTCATGGGAGGGAGTGTCACAACAGTATGTTATATCTGTATAAAATATGTTTCTTCTATACAGTACCATCACACAACAATATTAGTAAACATCTCATTTAATTTTTCTTATAATGATACTGGAATCATCAGAAAAAGTGTTATTTTTACTTTATCAGTGTTAAATGGGATGTAATTTATTCAGAGAAAGAATACAAGTGGACAAAGTATCAAACCTTGTGACATGCTGGTTATGATTTGCTCCCAGTTAAAGCATTGTTCTGCATACAAATTAAAAAGAATTGCCTAACACTGCTCACAATTAGTAAAATATGAACTAAATTAGTTAGCAACTGTATCTTCACTAATATCAAATTTGAGTTTATAGAGGGTAATGTTTAGATTTACACACTTGAATGTCTCAGCATGCATCACAATAAATTATGATGGTTGTTATTTTGCACAAATTGGTAAACTGATCGATAGCATCTACAGTGGAGAGGCTCTTTGGAATCTTAATTTCACCCATTCAGAAACTTATTTTTGCAGATATGGTTCTAGAACACAATACAGTTATGTGACTATATAAGTGATTCTATTTGTGAATGTGGATACAATGTGTATGCAGGTGCTGAAGTAACAGTTAATTGTATTGAAAATAGGCTTAAGTAATTTAACACAAATATCATTTTCTCGCAATCAGTTTTCTGTTTGTTTCCAAGTTAAACATGTAAGACAGCTGGCATCCAGCAGGCAAGTGGACATGCACTTTGTTGGAGGACTATTTCTTTACATGTCAGCTTTTGTTCCCCTTCCTCTCCTCTTTTTCTGGTTTGGAATACTTCACCCAATTCTTCCTTTGCTCAGTAAGCTACTTCCCCAAAACTCTGTCCATATTAAACCCTGTAAGCACTAACAATTGGCAGTTTTCACACTTGCCACATAAAAAGTCCGTCCTCTACAGACTCTTTATCCATGGATGCCACATGGGAATTATAGATACTCAAAAATACTGATAACATTGTCAAATAATGTACTCTGACCATATAGTCCATAGAAAGAAAGGCACATCATTTTGGCCTATTCCCAACAAGACACTGATCAATACTCCCTTGGGGGCCCAACACCACACATATTTTGAGAACTTTAATCCATACTTTGCTAGGGCAGTCACAACACCCTCTCTATGTCATATTGGGATTTTAAGCTCTGTTCCTGACCATGCAGAAAAATAATATTCAATTAAAGAAAGTCCAGCTTTCAGTAGGTACACAGACCACTCTGAGTACTAAATATGCAAGTGCAAATATTATTATTATTATTATTATTATTATTATTTTGAGAAAAATGAGTGTTCAGAAGTTTGTTTATATTATGTTCATAAATGTACCTAACAGCCATACAAATTTCACTGTCATTTCCATAGAATGCAAGCTGCTGGTAGATATTTAGCAGATAAACTTTTCATTGTAGCAGTAGTATCAGGTGACACCCTTTCTGTAATAGAACTACAATAAGCTGGCTGTTCCTTCTGCAATATAGCAGAAAGACTTCGAAGGAATGTAGCCACTGCATATGATTGCTGGCAGCAGTGGTCATAAGAATGTACAGTTGCAAGAAGACCGGGGTCCAGATGGTCACGTGACACTACCGAGGGGGAAGACCATCATGTTCGGTGTATTGCTCTGGTGCATCATAAAGCATCTGCAGCAGCAATTTGAGCAACAGTTAGTACCACAGTGACACTAATAGCTGTTACAAATCAGTTACTTCAAGAACAACCCTGAGCCAGATGTCCTACCGCATGCATTCCACTGACCCCAAACCACCACCATTTGCGACTTCAGTGGAGTCGAGAAAGAGCTCATTGGGGGCAGAGTGGGGATCTGTTGTGTTTTCTGATGGAAGATGATTCTGCTTTGGTGTCAGTTATGGCAGTGTGTTGGTTAGGATGCCAGTTAAGGGCTTGCAACACTACACACTGGACCTGCACCTGGAGTTATTGTCTGGGCTGCGATTTCGTATGACAGCAGGAGCACTCTCATGGTTATCTCACACAACATGACTACAAAATTGTTTGTCAGTCTGGTGATGCAGCCTGTTGTGCTGCCACCCCAGAACAGCATTTCAAAGGTGTTTTCCAACAGGATAACACGTGCCTACATACCACTATTGTAATCCAACATGCTCTACAGTGCGTTGACATATTGCCTGGGCCTGATCAGTCACCAGATACGTCTCCTCTTGAACACATATGGGCCATCATCAGACAACAACTCCAGCATCATCCAAAAATGGCTTATCTCAAGCTAACATTAACCTGTGATCTTGCAATGATAATCACTTAAATATGTTTCTTAGACAAATTCATTCCTAAAATTTCATTACCCTACGTTAATTATTTTTTGGTGTTGCCGTTATTTCTGTCAATGTATATGGATAGTCTATGTTGGAAACCAATAGCTAATATTTGTATTTAATCAATTTTTTGACAGATTGCTGACACCTTTTATTTCATAATTTTATGAGTAACTGTCATACTCTCATCTGTACTCACTGACATGCACAGTTATCGCTAGGGATTTCAAATCTAAAGTATTACAGTGTTAATGCATCTATTAGCTTATTAGTTGATGTAGAAATGATTGTATAATACAATAACATTACTTTTATTTGATTTATAGGAGTCTGGAGTAAGCAAAACAGTGGGTGGCTCCCAACTATCAGATCTACTACTCTCTTGTAAAGCAGTAGTTAACAGTATATTAAAGTAAGGCAAGAAACAAACTGATAGCAGTGCAAGTTTAAAGTGGGGGAAAACATGCTCTAGCCTCTTTATTTTTTGTCTTTATTTATATATTTTTCATTGTTATAGCTATTATTTTTTACTCATCTTCTTTCTATTACTTCTATATTTATCTTTGCAGGCAGTCTACATACTAAGGGCAAACAGGACTTGTGTGCAACTCTGTATTGTTCATTTGCAGTATGGTAGGTGTGTGTCATGTACAAAATAGAATCTCAATACAGTATAATATAATCCCTCTTAAGACAAAAAACAAAATTTTCCATATTTTGTTATGAAACAAAGGCGGGTCTTTCTCATCACTGACCCACTTTCTTGGCATATACAGGGCGTCCATAATTAAAATCAAGCTTCAAAATGCTGTAGAAAGAGACCAACTGCTCCAAATGACGTCAAATTTGAACAGCATATTACTGATCCAGCGGAAAAGTCATGGCACAAAAACAAATTTTTTTCATGTAAATCTGACCAATAGATGGCGCAGTAGAAAGAAATGCCTTAGTAGAAAGAGAAATGGACATACATGGCCTGGATATTCTAGGGGTTAGTGAGACTCACTGGAGAGGGCACGAGACCAAGAGGAAGAGCAGCAAACAGATGGATAGATCAAATCAAGAAGATCTCTGGTCTACCTCTTCAGCAGGCACTAACAGAAGCTGGCAACCATCCGGGATGGAGACGCTTGGTTCTTGGGTCACAACGCTCAGCAATGAGCACAACGACTTATGAGATGAGATGGTGCAATAAGCAGCAGAATATGCACACCAACAGATGTGCAGCACATGGCTGTTCCCTAGTTTGTGCCCGAGACACCTAACATGACAGTTTCCAAGAAGGACTGTGCGCTGCTGGTAAAGCTCTTTTACAAGAATGATGACTCTGCACCAGTAGCCCTGCAGGAGTTCCAGACACTCAAGGGTATGGTTAAAGGTGCTAATCTGATGTCTGCTTCGGGTCTGAAGAAAATGATTACAAAATTCAAAAGGACACATTCTTTTGAAGTGCACTGTGGCAGAGGGAGGAAAGCAGCTGATCCAATGTCTGTCGAAGATGTGGCCACAGAACTGCAGCAGGGGTTGAGCAGTGGGTTCAAACATGTAGTGTACAGGGAATTGCCCAAACACTGGACCTGCCTGCAAGCATTGTGCATATAATCCTATGGAATATCTTGCATTGCTGTCCATACAAAATCACCCATTCTCAGAAGTTGCTTCCTGCTGACCTGCCAGTGAGACTAATCTTCGAAGGAAAGCAGAGTATGGATGGGGGACGGTGAAGTGCTGTTCGTGGGAGCATACAGGGATGAGGTGGAAAGAGGGTAGGGCAGCTGGTGCAGTCAGAAGGTTAAACTGGGTTTGGGGGGGAGGGGGAGGGGTGATAAAGAGACTGTAGGTGTACTTGTGGAGTAGAGGGCTGTGGAGTAGAAGGCTGTGGAGTGAGAACAGGTTCCCACATGAGAAATTCAGAGAAGCTGGTGTTGATAGGAAGGATCCATATGGCACAGGATGTGAAGCAGTCAATAACATGAAGAATGTTGCGATGAGCAATGTGCTCAGCAACTGGATGTTCCAGCTGTTCCTTGGCCACAGTTTGTTGGTGGCCATTCATGTGAACAGACAACTTGTTGGTTGTCATGCCCATGTAGAATGCAGCACAGTAGTTGCAACTTAGCTTGTAGAACACATGACTGGTTTCACATGTAGCCCTGCCTTTGATGACATAGGTGATGCTTGAGACTGGACTGGAGTAGGTGGTGGGAGGATGCACAGAACAGGTCTTGCATATAGGTCTATTGCAGGTATATGAGCTATGAGGCAAGGAGTTGGTAGCAGGAGTTTTGTAGGGATGGACAAGGATATTGTGTAGGTGCAGTGGATTTCTCATTTCAGGGCATGATGAGAGAAAGTCAAAACCATGGTGGAGAATGTGATTCAGTAGCTCCAGTCCTGGGTGGTACTGAGTCACGAGGGGTATACTCCTCTATGGGCGGATGCTGTGACTTTGGGAGGTGGTGGGTGCCTGGAGAGATAAGACATGGGAGTACTGTTTCTGTACAAGATTGGGAGAGTAATTAAGGTCTCTGAAGGCCTCAGTGAGACCCCTGGTATATTTCAAGAGGGACTGCTCATCACTATAGATGCGACAGCCATGGGTGGATAGGCTGTATCGAAGGGACTTCTTGATGTGGAATGGGTGGTAGCTGTCAAAGTGGAGGTTTGATATGGATGGAGGTTCTGATGTAGCTATCTATGAGGTGGAGGTCAATATTGAGGAAGGTGGCTTGTTGAGATGAGGTGGACCAGGTGAAGTGAATTGGGGAGAAGGTGTTGAAGTGCTGGAGGAATGTGGACAGGGGGTTCTCAGACACAATACAGATCACAAAGGTGACATCAGTGAATCTGAACCATGTGTGGAGTTTGGGATTCTGGGTATTCAGGAAGGATTCCTCTAGACTGCCACAGGGTGGTGTTATGGGTGCCCGCTGCCATGCCTCAGATTTGTTTATAGATGGTGCCTTCAAAGGAGAAGTAATTGTGGGTGAGGACTCAGTTCTCCATGGTGACCATGAAAAATGATGCGACATAACATATTGTGGCAGTCAAATGGTTGGTTGTTGATCAAACCTGGCTAACAGTATTTATAAGAGACTTTTGTGTAGACAGTGACACTGGGCAAATGTGATGTGAGGTTGTTTTTTGTTTACGCTTGGTCCAGTAGTTCTGATTGATGGAAAACTGAATGCAAGTGTTTATCAAAACACTTTAAAAAATACCATGTTTCCCACAGTGTGGCAAGAGTTTAGAATCAAATATTTTTGTATTATAATGACATTATTCCAGTGGATCTCAGTGATTTCATCAGATGATGCCAATAAAAATTTCTAAAATTTTGATGAAGCAAATCTTGGGATGGTGACGATTGTTAGAGGAAGATGCTAGTATAGGGATTTATATTTGTAGCAAAATATATGGCACATAGCAGATGAGCTTGAATCTTTATCATCTCAACAATAAAGGCTCAGCTTGAAGGCTATCAAAATGGGCCACATTAATTAGGCTCCTAATTGAAAAAAAAGAAAAAACCCACTTCCCCTTTCATAGTGCCTTTTTCCTATGTAGTTGAAACTATTTTAATGTGATCAGTGTCGAATTCCATGTTTTGCTGTAGTTATATCCAAATGTCTTGGTAAATTAAATTATCAGTTATGATGTGTATAACATTTCTGATAACCTATTGTAGAAAGAAGAAATAGTAGCAATAATCTTTGTGTTTTTATGATACTCTCAGTGTTCTTTGCTCAGACAATTCTTTGCATGTACAGATTTTCCAGTTGTTCTGTTGATTGTTGCCTTTACAATTAATAAGAAAACACATTTACATGTCTGACATGTATATGATTTCCTTCTTTGATATAGAATGTCACCTGTAGTTTGTTTGAACCCTATTCTCATTAACTATGAGATTTTTGATATGGCTTGAAAGTGGGTGTAGTGCAACAATTGAAACAATGAATACATTTTCTCTTAGCATGCGTGCAACTACATTGCCGTCCCCCCCTCCCCCCCCCCCCCCCCACACACACACATACATCACACACACACATAGAGAGAGAGAGAGAGAGAGAGAGAGAGAGAGAGAGAGAGAATGTTTTCATCAGAGGAAGAAGATAAATTGGTAACAAGTAAAATATAATAGTCCAGATTTACAAAATTAACCACAAAACGAGATTGAATACTCACCTGAACTATTGTTCCAGTAACTAATGATGTGTCCACTTCCTGGGGGAGCAGATGATGTTGCCCTTCTTTATCACTCAATACATCAGACGATGTTCGTTGAGGTGAACTTGACTGGAAGTTATGTGAAATTAATACCATACTACAATACATTTCAAAAGTATGTAGGCTAACAACCAAGAAATAAGAGAAGTAGAAGTATTTGAAAAAAATAAATACTAAGCATAAGCATGTTATAAAAGCTCATTACATTCCCTTCTTACTCAAAATTAATTATGTATCAATTTCACATTCTAACACATCAACTACAGTAACTCTTACAACACTGGTTTTCTCTAGTCATTTGCAATCTTGAGACACATGTTCACACTTGGAAGGGTAACATATCAAAAACATCTCTGCTAATCTGTACCATCATAGCCAGAAGAATTGGAGATCCAATCCAGAGACTGGCTTAATGCAGCTCTCAACAAAGGTATATCCTGTGTGAGTCTCTTTATCTTAACATAACTGCTGCAACTAAATCCACTTGAACCTATTTACTGTAGTCAAACTTTGGTCTCCCTCTGTATTATTACCCCCCACCCTTCCCTCCTGACTGAATTAACTATTCCTTCATACTTCAGGATGTGTGATCTCAACCATCCTGTTCTTTTAATCAAGTTGCGCCATAAAGTCCCTAATCTTTAATCTTATTTGGTACCTTTTTATTAGCTGTATTCAATCTACCCATCTAATCTTTAGCATCTTTAAGCAACACCACATTTCAAAACCTTCTATCCTCTTCTTGCTTAACATTTATCATAAATTTTTAATTATTAGTTTCTCCATATTTAGAGAGTGCTAGTGTTTACTTGTTTCACCTTCATATAAAAGTACACTCAATATAAACACATTCAAAGACTTCCCAACACTCAAAAAAATTAGGTTTTTCTGTTTTTGGAAAAGCTTTTATTGCTACTGTCAGTTTGCATTATACAAACTCTTTACTTCTACCTTTGTCAGTTATTTTAGTACTTAAATAGCAAAAATTGTCAACTGCTTTTAGTACCATCATATTGGGTGAACTTGTGTAATTCTGGACTTTAAACTTTGATATTTTTGAAACTAATAAAATTAATATATTGGTTTTTCTTTCAGAGCATGGGTACTGAGTGCTAGTAATAAAAGTTTTGGTTTTTGTTAACATTTGCTCTAATAGATAGGAAAATTAAAAAAGAACTGTGTCATTCAAACTCACCCCACCTGGGGGTGCATTTGACTGATTATCTGTTATATGATAACTGTGGATTGTTAATGACTCTAGGGTGACTAACTGTTCTAGAATTTTATCAATGCTTGTAAATTAAATCTGGCATTGTAATTAAATTTTGATACTAACATCAGAGTCACATACAAAAAATAGTGTAAGGACAAAAAATGTGATCATAAATTTGGTTTTTGAAATCCCACAGAAACGCGCGCAAATCTGTGTCCACTGTACACTGAGCCCTGAAATGGCAACTTAAAAAGAAACATGCCCCTTCTTCCAATTGTTGGGTTTGAAAAATTTTCTACAACATTTGAAACCTCAACCGGTCATCATCATCAATTAAAGGCTGCACAAACAAAATAACATCTAGCTGTTCTTGGCATTTTGTAAGAAGTTTACCTCCTTGATGTTCACTGTTTCCTTGGAGCGGTATTGAACTAACACCATTTATCTGTCAAGGATTGCCTTTGTTATATGTATTGAACATCTAGGGCAGAAGGCAGAAAACCTCCCATTTTCGCAATCAATTGGACTGGTCAGGAGAGCCCCTTCTTCTTCTTTATCACTAAAAATTGGCTGGTAACCTTGTGTTTTACCATTACTATAAATCCTGTTTATCAGTGGGCCTTTGGGAATTTTATATGCTTGGCTACCATTGCTAATGTTTAGTTTTCAATTTAAAATTTATGTGATAGACAGTCGTGAAACTATTGATTGGCAACTCCATGGAGTGTTCTGTGCACCACAACCAGATAATGGATATAATTGGAAGGAGAAACAGCATTGGTCATAGTTTTTTGTTTTATTATCCACAAAATTGATTTTCGGTCACTTAGTGACCATCCTCAGTGCTGTAATATACAATTAAAATTGGTACCAGTGCCTACCAATTTTAACTGTGCATTACAGCACTGAGGATGGTCACTAAGTGACCGAAAATCGATTTTGCGGATAATAAAACAAAAAAAATATGACCAATGCTGTTTCTCCTTCCAATTATAGTCGTGAAACTTCTTGGCTATATTTTTTCAAGTCACCCAATTTACATATGCACACATACAGCATTTTCACACTAACAATTCTTATGGCCCTAATTGTATGATGAAACAAACAGAACTGTGGCCTACAAGACAAATACCTACCTCTGCATCTATACTCTGCAAACCATTGTGAGGTGCATGGCAGAGGGTACGTCACATTGTAACAGTTATTATGGTTTCTTCCTGTTCCATTCAAGTAAGGAGTGTGGGAAGAATGATTGTTTGAATGCCTCTGTGTGTGCAGTGATTATTCTAATCTTACCCTCTCGAGCCCTATGTGAGTGATACATAGGAGTTGTAGTATATCCCATGAGTAACCAACCATTTAAAACCAGTTCAGAGACTTTGTTAAGAGACTTTCCTAGGATAGTTCAAGTCTCCCAGTTCGGTTCCCTCAGTGCATCTATGACACTCTCCGACAGATGAAATTGACCATTCACACTGCCCTTTTCTGTATACATTCAATATCAAATGTTAATTCTATTTGGTATGGGTCCCACATATTTGAGCAATATTGTAGAACCAGTCACACAAGTGATTTTTAAGCAATCTCCCTTGTAAACTGATTGCACTTCCCCAGTATTCTACCAATAAACCAAAGTCTACCACTGCTTTGCCCAAGACTGAACCTATGTCATCATTCCATTTTTATCTCCACAGAGTGTTACATTCAGGTATTTGTATGGGTTGGCCAATTACAACAGAGACTCATTGATATTATAGTCATAGGGTACTATGTTACGTGAGTTGTTTTATGCGAGCCCACGATTAAAAGTTTTGGTTTATTAAGAAGGTTAAAAAATCAGTTCTAAAAGTGACTAGTATTCAGATATAGGTTACATACATTTAGCCATTTCCTTGCTTTAAGAACTTTTGATCGGTAAATTGAACTTTTCGGTCGACTGCACCACAGCAGGCAGCTTAACTCCACTTGACAGTATCTCATTTCCTATCATCATCATACGATTTAATTCAGCTATATTCCATTACGATTATTTTACTTTTGCTGATTTTCAGCTTATAGCTTACTTTCAATTCACTATCAGTTTTATTCAACTGATCTTCCAAGTCCTTTGCTCTTTCTAGCAGAAATAAACATTGTCAGTAAACCTTAAACATTTTTATTTCTTCTCAGTGAACATTCATATTTTTTCCAAATTTCTCCTTAGTTTCTTTCACTACTTCTTCATGTACAGACTGAATAACATGGAAGCTAGGATACCACACCATCTCACTCTGCTCTCCACTACTGTGTCCCTTTCATGTTCTTTAGAGTCTTATAATGGCGCTCTGGTTACTGTACAAGGCATACTTCTAGGTAACGTTTTACATTCTGTACATTATCCCTGATAACTGCAGAATTTCAAAGAGAGTATTCCACAGGACGATGTCAAAAGCTTTTTCAGGAGAAAAAAAATGATACTATAAATGTATGCTGGTCTTTCTTCAACCTATGTTCTAAGGTAAGTCATATGGTCAGTATTGCTTTATGTGTTCTTACAATTCTCTGGAGCCAAAAATAATCTTCCCCTACATCAACTTCTACCTGTCAGTCCATCCTTTGGCAAATATTTTGTGTTAGTATTGCCAACTGTGACTTGCTAAACTGATGATTCAACAATGTAGGAAAAGACAGATTGGTATTTACAATAATGAGGACATGTTAAGTTGCCGACAAGTACAGGAAACGACACCACAATAAAAAGTGTCTATTAATTGTGTCTGTCTGCAACTTAACATGTCTTCTTTATAGTACTAGCAATCTATCTTTCCCCACATTGTTGATATTCCTACATGGCGTTTCCATTGTTTAAACGGATAATTCCATAATACTTACATCAACCAGCACCTACCTTCTTTTGAGTTGTGATCATTGAATTCTTCTTGAAGTCTGGTGTATTTTTCCTGTCTCATACATCCTGTGCATACATAGTTATTCTGGAGAAATGCTACCTACTCCAGGTGCTTTGTTTAGACTTCGGCCTTTCAGTGTTCTGTCAGATATCTTCGCAGTACTCTACCCCCATCTCATCCTCAGACATTTCTAATTGTATTTAGGTAATATTGTCTTCAAATTTATTTACTTTATGCTGTCCTTTTACTTATTCCTTCCACTTTTCAGAACTCATGTCCTCACCCCTTCCCCTCTTTGCTTAATAATTACACTGCCAGAATCCAACAACCCATAACCTGGCTCATTATTAACATATATGTATGGAAGCTGTTTAGACTGCCTCCACTTCATGGTTGTAACTGATCAAACCTGCACTTCTACCACAGTAACCAAGCAGGATGAGTTGCGACTTTATCGTTCCACTCATCTGCCTCAACATACAGGGCAGTGCCAGGCTAGGTGGCCAGGACCACCACAAGCAAAATACCTTAAGTTACCTTGGGCTGCATATATGATATTCTCACATGGTTTAGCTCCCCTTATTTCTTTCTCTTTCCTTCATTGATTGACATAAGCAATCTCCTGCAGGTTACTAGCTGTATCAGTCAGGGTAACAAAATCATAAGGCTTTTCGTAAAACATCACTCTCTGTCAGTCCTGAGGCCGCATTCTCTCAGGAATATGTACAACTTCTATTTGATTAAATTATACACACAAGACTCTCACATTCAGTTTAACTCTATCTACAAAGGAAAAGTCTTTGGCCCTACATTTTTTAGCCAAATTACGGGTGTAAATGCGAAGTCAACATATCCATTCCCAGTGTTAGACCTTTCTTGATTCGTGCTGGCATTATTGGCCAGTAGCTCCGCCACATGACACTGCTGTCAGTTGTTTAAGATGGCACTTGTGCTTCACATGTCAATGGTGTTAGAGCAATGAAGTGTGATACATTTTCTATGGAGCAAGGGATGCACACCAATCGAGATCTACAGGGAAATGCAGCCCACACATGGGGAAAACTGTCTCGCTTTGAGAACTGTGAGGTGGTGGTGTTGTGAGTGTGACATAGTCCATGAAGTCTTGTATGACAACGAGCGGTTGGGGAGGCCGCGTTCGTAACCGACTGACAACAACAATACCACGTATATGTAAAGGTCAAAGAGCAGATCCGGTGTGTGCACATCACAGCCCTTTCCCAGGTACTTGGCATGTCAAATGGGACATCGTTCATTCGTCCTTAGGGTACTGGAAGGTTCCATGTCAGTGGCTGCCTAAGTAACTGATGAAAGTCAAGCAAATGATGCCTTCACTGAATCATGTAGAATGGTACTCCAAGGATGGTGGAGGTTTCCTGAACCGCACTGTCACTAGTGATGAAACATGGATACTTCATTTCATGCTGGAATCCAAGCAGCAGTGCACGGTGTGGAAACATCCAGGTTCACCTGTGACAAAAAAATTCTATTCAGCACCATCTGTTGGGAAAATGATGTTAACAGCCGTCTGGTATAGCTGTGGACAAATCCTGCTGGATTTCATGCCAGAGGTGCAACCATCAATGCCGACAGTTATTGTTCCACACTGTTTGGTCTGAGGGCTCCTTCTTATCTCTGTTCCTGTAATGTTCCAGCTTAGCACCCAGCTTACAAACTTGATCTGTACATAGAACATTATTAACCAAAAGATTCAGACAAATATCAAGTTCTTCCAATGCCTTATAAATGATAGGAAGTGCAGATTCTCTCTCCTGTTCCTCCTGGGGCTACACTACCAGTGGCTTTTATTTGATCTCCTCCACCAGCTCCAACATCTCCATAACAGTTCCCTGGTGTTTATCCCTCTAGTTGTAATGCCATACATCAGCTCCTTCTTATCAAGATAACTAGGATCTTGAATCAATCTCAGTTCCACCTTGTAAATTTGACTAACTCAAACAAACCACAAAATCCAAATCAGCTAGACAAATAACCCTACCGATTTCAATTATAACATCAGGGCACAACCCTGATAACCTAGTAACCACACTCTGCAGCTTAACATTTGAAACTCCTGCTCGGTCCCATGAGCAATACTTGAGCAGAGGGCTGGAGTTTATCCCTTTCACAATACTTAAACACCCTCTATTTACAAGATCCCAGTGAGGGAGCAGAACCAACAACCAACAACCAACTAGGGCAATTAATCCACACCATAATTACTGCTCTATAAGGCTTAAGATTATATGTGTTTAACAACATACTTAGAAATGCGACACTGGTCACTTCAAATACATTGAAGTATAACTTCATATGGAGACCAACAACTAAATATAGCAAGTGACCTGTTTTAACTGACATAATATGTATTGGGCATTAGCTCCAATACAATTAAGAATTGTCTTAATTCCCCCAAATATGAACTGCACATGACAACCACTGACAGTTAAAAAGAGAAAAACAAGCAAAACAGACTTTATCTTCAGCTGAATACTCCAGTGATTCCCCTACTTAACAATTTCAAAAGTCAGTGACCACCAGATAAACCTAAACTGGAAACCTAATGAAGCACAATCAATTATTCAAACTTAGTAATAAAACAATAAATATGAGCACAAATGCCTAGCAAAGTATTACAAGAATTTGGTGAACAAAACGCACTGAATTCTGGATGTGCTGCCCTGTAAATATGTGCAATGTCACCCTAATACTATCTGCTACCATGAAAATTAAGGAAATATTTGTAACCCAAGGCAAGCCCCTTCAATAGATATATTTATACAAAAATGAAACCCCTCCTCATGAATATTACTAACACTGATGAACTTGTACGTGGTCAAATGAAAAACAACATATCCGCAGCACACCAGGCTTAATAGGTCCCAGGCTAATTGGTGCAGCACTTAAAATCGCATAAATATTTAATAAATATTTAAAGAACAATAGAGTAACACTAACCCTCACTCAACAAAAGTTAAATGAATTCAACTCAAGGAAAAGTACGGCAGGCATAACAATGTATCACCAAGAGTGAGAAATTCCTAGTCCCCGCTTATATTCCTTTAACAATAGCTAATACCAGTAGAAAAACACATCATCACTTAACTTCCAAACACTGACCACCTGAAGTTAACTGAGGTAATCAACAATCTCTAAATACATAATTCTTCAAAGTACATCAACCCAAAATAAAACATCAAAAAACAAAACTACTCTCAGTAACTCTGAAAGATAACCGTGTGTCCATGGCCCACCACACACACCGTGACAAAGACTCAGACTCACTGACTGCTTTGCCTGGCCACCATCAGCATTCCCCTAACTAACTCAAAAGGGCATTGCCTGCTTACCCAGTATGCAACCATTTGAAGCAGTAGATTTTTTAAATTAACATTGTACCCCACCACAGCTGAAGGTGAAAGACAAACTTGGAGGAAGCACTTATGGCACATCCTGTTGCTGGCAATGTTTTGCATTTTGAACCATGCTTTCAGGATCTCTATCTTACCATTATAAAAACTATTTGAAAAGTTCTGGTGTCTCCACATCTCTTCCACATACACAATTGTAGTAGCACAACCCAATGTCACTACAGAAACCTAACAGCTGGTGCGACATTGTTGTTGAACATTATGACACCACTATTCACAATTCACTTCTTATCAGGAGTGCCCTCTAACAAGACTACACCAGAATCCAGAATATAAGCCAGCCCAGTGCCAGGCTGAGTCAGTTGTGATGTGACCTGTGGAGTGTGTGGCAAATGTGATATCGTATTTGCTCAGGTGTTTATACTGTGGACTTGAGTTGCTATAGATGGGATTTTGTTTTGGACTTAAGGTAGCTTACACTGTTTCCAAGGAGCATCCTGTATATATCTCTTGTTACAAATAAACAGGGGCAAGCTCCTCTTGTTTGTATATGTAAATTGCCTTTTACAAATATAGCAATAAGGATGGGACAGTGACACACACAAATCAGGCCTTGAACATTTTTTTAATTAGGCAAAAGTGTGGGTTTTCAATCACTTACAACATCTCCTAACACAAACTGTGAAACTGTGCTGGGTTTCAGGGGCTAAAGACAGCTATGTTACACACAGTGAAATTGTTAGGAAACGTGCAGTTATATTTTTCGACTTGTCAAATTTCCTGCTTGTAAAGCCAAATGCCAATGTTCTTGTCAGTATATACCAAACTAGATCACTTGACTGAAATACTGACCTACATGAATTAAATAGGAATTGCAATTTCAAATGTTTGTGTAGGCAGAACACATGGGCTCTGTAGTCAGAGACATTACAGTCCAGTTTACACCTGACTTGGAAGGGAGAAACCACATACTGAGAAAATCAGATCCTTCTCTGATAGAAATAATGCTTATAGTTCAGGTCCCAAAAACTGCCTGTGCAGCTGAAAGTTTGCTTACAATATAAAATTATGTGGTAGTCAGCTCTGTGGCAGTGGTTGTGTGGGGTGCCACGTAACCTCTAGTGGAGCCCTCACCGGCTCCGTAGTTGGAACTTCTTTGTAAAAAACTATGCCAGCGGAGATGGCTATATCAGCAGTCCAGCTATAAATATTGTTTCCTTTACCATGCATGCGGCACATGCCACTATTGGCATGCAGCATACCATGGATGTGGCAAAAAGGGACACTTGCAAGAGGTATGTTTTAGCAAGTCTGCCACACATGTAACCTAACCTGCAGAAGTGATCCATGTGAATTATCAATCTACAGAAGTGCAGACTTCTCAGAACACAGCCCATAAAATGTACTTAGATATATTCACTGGTACATACCCTGTGAGGTTACTCTTCCACAGGGCACGGTTGCTTCTGTGTCCTTGCTAAACCAATCTACTTACTTAAGTTTAGGATCACCAGCTTTGCAGACAGTGAGAAGACTATTTGGGCCTATGGATGTCATCATGTAACTTTGCTAGGAAAGTGTCCAGTTTTACTTAATTGCAACGATGTCACTCGTTCAGTGAATATTCTGGTGGCAGCTGACCCAAAAGTGGACAATGTTTTTGGGGTAGGCTTCCATGCTTTTGGATTACACTTCATGAAACAGTGCATGCCATGCTATCCAAAGGGCACTATGCTTTCTTAAAAGCTCCTTTCATAATTCTATCAGTCCTTGCCATATTTCAACAATTTTAACTCAATTGGACCCACTGATTACAATTGTGTACATTAACTTTTATTGTGCCTTAGCTGCAATGGAAAATCTAGGATGGAATGAAACAATATTATCAGAAGGAAAGCTGCTACTCACCATATAGCGGAGGTGCTTAGACGCAGATAGGCACAACAAAAAGACTTGTGCCTATCTGCAACTCAGCATCTCCAATACGGTGAGTAACTTTCCTTCTCATAATATTGTTAGCTGCAATAGAAATATTTTTCCTTGATGGAAATCTCATTTACACACTTGTGAATGTTCAATCTGATCATTCACAAGCGCTGCCAACTGTTGGGCATCACTATAAAAAATATCAGCAAGGCAGTGTAGCATTGTGCAGCAACTAGTTACTGCCAGAATACCCAGACATGATTGGTTAGTTACAGTCCACTTTATAACTGAATATTATTATTGTTTATTGTTTGATAATTATTGAATGATCAATTTATTTATTACAACAGCGATTATTTCAAAATTAGTTATGTTGGTCCATAAAAAGAAACCAAGGGTAAAATGTATGATTTTGAAAACAGGTATGTATCTTTGTATAAATCTTGCATCTGAAATAATTAAAATAAATCACCTAAGAGCATCACAGCATAAATAAAAATTTTCGTTCATACAGGAAAAATTCAGGTCTGAAAGGGTTAAGGATCAACTACTACAAGATATTCTCAACTGTGGCACATGTCTTGACAATATTTTGGCCACAGATGCCAACTCTGGAGGACCACTTTCAAAACCTTGAGTTTTTGTTTTGAAGAGTGGCAGTCAAAGGAGTTAAATGCAGCCTGCACATATGTTGTCTCATGCAACCTTCCTTCACATACTTAGTGTTTTAACTCTTGGAAAATGGATAGGGACCAATAAGGAATTACCTTATGGTGATTGACAAAAATGCAGATTTCCCATGAATATATGTGACTTAAAAGAGTTTCCAGATAAATTCCATTTTTATGATAAATTCATTGCAGACCTAGCAGAACCCTCTTACCCACTGAACCAGCTAAGTCTTTAAGGTCCACATTTTAAGTTTCAAACTGTCATCTTGCTGTCAACAAGCTTTCCAAGGTGGGAGGATCCTATGCTTCTTCTCAAATAGAACAGGAGGCCCTTGCTATTATTTACGCAGTTCAGAAATTTAAATTATTCCTTTATGAACAGAAATTTCATCTTGTCATCGATCGTCACCTGTCGCTCACCACTTTTAGCCCTACAGGTCACTTACTAGACCTGACAGCCCACTGCCTGCAGCAGTGGGCACAATACTTATCTAATATTCATTATTCTATCCACTGTCAAATAGCAACATTATACACAAACGTAAACACGATGTCCCGATTCTCCACGGTCCTCGAAGCACATTTCTAAGAAAATTAATTGGTGTGTTTCACTATCTTGCTCACTTTTTAAAACAAGGATAGCTGGATATTCCTCTTGCAGCTGAATTTTGTCCCCAATTTTGTTCCCACTGGCCATGGCGACATCAAATACAACTAAACCAAGGGTTCCACTGCAAGTATCAGATTCCTCCCTCTCTTAGTCTGCAAGTGCAGTGGCTCCCGGTACCTGCTCATTGTGGCACGTTCTGTGTGAAAAGTTTGGTGTGGCAACATGTATTCTGGCCAAATACTGCCTCTACCATCATGGATGTGTTCTCCCATTGTTCTGCCTTTCATGGTCATCAAAATGCACCTTCCCAGTGGTTCTCTCCCTGGCCTGATGCTGCAGAGTTGTAGGAACATATTCACCTAGATTTTGCTGGCTCAGTTTGGGGCTCCATATGGTTGGGCATAATTGATTCCTTTCTCAGTTCCCTCTTGTTTTCCACATCTCAGTATTGCTACTACTACGCGGCCTTGGATAATATCTTTACTCTTGAACGTAACCACCCCCCCCCCCCCCCTGCCCCCCAAATCACAAGGATTTCTCATAATGGGACAACATTTACCTCCTATGACTTCAAGCAGTTCTGCAACATTAACAGGATTCACCATCTTTGCACCAATTGTTTTCATCCAGCTTTCAACAGTCACACAGAGCACTTTATCCACAGTTTCAAAACTCAGCTCTGTAAGGAAATTATTCTAACACTGCATCTAATGCCCTGTTTAGTTTTCTAGCAACCTACAAGGTCACTCTGATCAAAGGGCTGCAGCCCAGGCACCCTCTTGGATATGCTGTGCCCATGCTGATGTAGTGGTGCTATCTGACGATGGGAACGAAATAGATATGCAACATTACTGTTGGACATGATGGCACCATGAGCACCCTTTGATGAGACCAGATCAGAATCCAGCTTATAAGCCGGCCCAGGGCCAGTCAGAGTCAATTATAATGAAATATGTGGAGTGCATGGTGAGTGTGTTATCAGTTTTCCTGAGGTGTTTATATTGTGGACTCTACTTGTTATTTGTGGAACTTAGATATGGACTGGACTGGACTTTACTTTGGAGTATGGTCTTAAAATAGCTTGCACTGTTGCTGAGGAGCACATTGCATATATCACTTCTTGTGAGTAAACTGGGGCAAGCCCCTATTGGTTGTGAGTATAGATTTCTTTTTACAAAAACAACCTTATTACAGTCTTCTTAAACCAAGCAATTAAACTGTGCTCTGTAAAAAGCTCTATCAGGTAGCTACCCCTTTCAATCCTTTTCTCCCAGTCCATACTCTCCCACTAGTTTCCATCCTGTTCCTTTTCCTATTACAGAATTCCAGTGCCTCATCACAATTAAATTATTCCATTCTAACATATTGAATTTCTTTCATTTCGTGATATCTTTTTCCCAATTTCTCAATTGTACTGCTGTGGTTCGTTCTGGATTTTCATTTCCCTTGGCTACAATAATGTGTTAGATTTCTACTAATTGCTGAATATTAGTTCCATGGCCAAGATACAGAGTACATAAATAAGGTGAATAGTTTTTTCTAATCTAAATGTTTTATAAAAATATTTACAAAAGTTAAAAACTTTTATTTACGTTGCCTCAACAGATTTCTGTACAAGGTATTAAACAGTGTTAAAATTTGGACCAACCTAACCAATTTATGATGAGTTAATAGTACTACATCATCATCATCATCATCATCATCGGTAGGACGGCCCTTTGTGACCCTTACCTTCTCTAGAAGATTATTCCATTCTTCGCTATTCTGTGCACAACTCCTCTGATTCTGAATTCCAGTTTTCCTAAGGTCTTCACTGACACTTTTCTCCTATCTTAGCTTTACACTTCCAAGTCTCTTGTTTCCTACAGGCACTGTACTAAATATCTTCTGAATCCTTCTGTCATTTGCTGTCAGTACATGTGCTGCCCTTCCAGCTTCTTCTTCTTAAAGAAGCAGACAATATCTTACTCACTATATCCACACATTTAATAAAGGTGGATGTATGTATGTTCCACGGCTCCCCCTAAACCACTGGACTGATTTCAACCAAACTTGGTACACATATCATTCACCATCTGGAAACCATCACTGTCAAGGTAAGAACCACCTACCAATCAAAGGGGCAGGGATGGAAGTGAAAAAGCAGTGCACCTCAATACATACAAATAGCTGTACTTTAGTGATCCACTATTTGAGAAATGAGAGCACTTAGTCACTTGGAAAAACTTCACATGCAATTACAAACCTTTATGAAAATTTTTTCTCACTGATGACATCCACAAAATAATGAAAGGAAAAAGGTTTATTGTTCAGTATATTTTCTCTGTTTGTGCAGTAAAACAGCCACATGAAGCATGATGCTTCGATTTGTTACCTCTTTACTACTGCTGACTGTATTTGTGACATATTTTACGAACACTATTCACATATACCACTGAATGGATCAGCAAAATTATATTACTACACTCCTGGAAATGGAAAGAAGAACACATTGACACCGGTGTGTCAGACCCACCATACTTGCTCCGGACACTGCGAGAGGGCTGTACAAGCAATGATCACACGCACGGCACAGCGGACACACCAGGAACCGCGGTGTTGGCCGTCGAATGGCGCTAGCTGCGCAGCATTTGTGCACCGCCGCCGTCAGTGTCAGCCAGTTTGCCGTGGCATACGGAGCTCCATCGCAGTCTTTAACACTGGTAGCATGCCGCGACAGCGTGGACGTGAACCGTATGTGCAGTTGACGGACTTTGAGCGAGGGCGTATAGTGGGCATGCGGGAGGCCGGGTGGACGTACCGCCGAATTGCTCAACACGTGGGGCGTGAGGTCTCCACAGTACATCGATGTTGTCGCCAGTGGTCGGCGGAAGGTGCACGTGCCCGTCGACCTGGGACCGGACCGCAGCGACGCACGGATGCACGCCAAGACCGTAGGATCCTACGCAGTGCCGTAGGGGACCGCACCGCCACTTCCCAGCAAATTAGGGACACTGTTGCTCCTGGGGTATCGGCGAGGACCATTCGCAACCGTATCCATGAAGCTGGGCTACGGTCCCGCACACCGTTAGGCCGTATTCCGCTCACGCCCCAACATCGTGCAGCCCGCCTCCAGTGGTGTCGCGACAGGCGTGAATGGAGGGACGAATGGAGACGTGTCGTCTTCAGCGATGAGAGTCGCTTCTGCCTTGGTGCCAATGATGGTCGTATGCGTGTTTGGCGCCGTGCAGGTGAGCGCCACAATCAGGACTGCATACGACCGAGGCACACAGGGCCAACACCCGGCATCATGGTGTGGGGAGCGATCTCCTACACTGGCCGTACACCACCGGTGATCGTCGAGGGGACACTGAATAGTGCACGGTACATCCAAACCGTCATCGAACCCATCGTTCTACCATTCCTAGACCGGCAAGGGAACTTGCTGTTCCAACAGGACAATGCACGTCCGCATGTATCCCGTGCCACCCAACGTTCTCTAGAAGGTGTAAGTCAACTACCCTGGCCAGCAATATCTCCGGATCTGTCCCCCATTGAGCATGTTTGGGCCTGGATGAAGCGTCGTCTCACGCGGTCTGCACATCCAGCACGAACGCTGGTCCAACTGAGGCGCCAGGTGGAAATGGCATGGCAAGACGTTCCACAGGACTACATCCAGCATCTCTACGATCGTCTCCATGGGAGAATAGCAGCCTGCATTGCTGCGAAAGGTGGATATACACTGTACTAGTGCCGACATTGTGCATGCTCTGTTGCCTGTGTCTATGTGCCTGTGGTTCTGTCAGTGTGATCATGTGATGTATCTGACCCCAGGAATGTGTCAATAAAGTTTCCCCTTCCTGGGACAATGAATTCACGGTGTTCTTATTTCAATTTCCAGGAGTGTATATGGCACACAGTTCAGGAGATATGACATTATAAACACTGACATGCACTAAAAACTGCTGCATTATGCAAGGCATTTAAATTTATTATTTCATTGCTGCTAATTCTATTCACAACACCTTTCACAGACAGTATCCACATATGCTGAATAAGATGTCACACCAAACATGATGTTTTAATTTATTACACCTTTACTACTAACTCTACTCACAACACATTTCGCAGACAGTAACCACATATACCACTTGAAGTACCAGCAAAATCATATCATTGTGCAGCACATAGTTCAAGATATATGAAATCAGAAACATAAAGCTGCATGAAAATGAAAGTCCAAAGTGAAATCGCTAGAGATACAGTTGAAATACATGTACAAATACATATGAAATACACTCTAAGACAAAAAAGGAAAGACAACACACCATGAAGGAATTATCTGAATGGGACAGGAATCAGCAGATGTGATGTACATGTATAGACAAATGATTTATAAAAACTGGGTAATTTACTCAGGAGAAAGAACTTCACAAACTAAGGAAGTCCATAATGCTTTGACCCACCTCTGGCCCATATGCAAGCAGTTATTTGGCTTGGCACTGAGTGAAAGAGTTGTCGGATGTTGTCAGGAGGGATACTGTGCCAAATTGTGTCCAGTTTTCACAGTAGATGGTCAAAATTCTGAGCCAGTTGGTGGGTCCTGCCTGCAATGCTCCAAATGTTCTCAATTGCAGAGGTACACGGTGATCTTGCAGGCCAAGGTACAATGGGCAAGCATGAAGAGAAGTAGTAAAAACTTTCATCATGTTTAGGTGGGCATTATCTTGCTGAAATGTAAGCCTAGGATGGCATACCATGGAGGGCAAAAAAATGGGATGTAGCACACTGTCGACATACCATTGCGCTGTAAGGGTGCCATGGATGACAACCAAATGGGTACCACTACGAAAAGAAATGGCACCCCACACCATCACCCCTGGATGTCAATCTGTGTGGAAAGTGACTTTCAAATTGGTATCCCACCGCTGCACAAATAGTTTCAGACAAATCTTTGGCTTGTAATCTAATTGACTGGAATAGAATTGTCTTCAGTGATGAATCCCTCATTGAATTGACCCCAATGACCGGTGAAGACATGTCAGGAGATGCCCCAGATAGTGGTGGGATACCAACATGACTGTTGCCCACCATAAGGCCTGACAACCAGGAGTGATGGTCTAGGATGCTATTTCTTTTCATAGCAGGACACTTTTGGTTGTCATCCAAAGCACCATTATTACAAGAAAACAGTAAGTCCCTAATGATATTCTGTACCTCATAGAAAGTCATCTCAGGCTTACATTTCAGCAAGATAATGGACACACAGAAAGAGTTTTTACTGTGTGTCTTCATGCTTTCCAAAACCTATCTCAGCCAGAAGAGTCATCATATATCTCCCCAACTGTGAACATTTGGAGTATTATGGGCAGGGCTCTCCAATCAGCTTGGGATTTTGACAATCCAACACATCAATCAGATAGAATTTGGCACAATATCCCTCAGAACATCCACCAACTCTATCAAACAATGCCATTCGAATAACTACTTGATAAGGGCCAGAGAAGGATCAATGCATTACTGACTTGTTTAGTTTATGAAGCTCTTTCTGATTCATAAATCATCTAACTCTTCAGAAACAGTTATCATTTGTTTGTCTGCACACATACATCACATCTACTGATTTCTGGGCCATTTGGATAATTCCTTTATGGTATGTCTTTTCTTTATGTCTTAGAGAGAATAGTTGACATATGCATACATGGGCAATACCATGGGAAAAAGGCTCATCCTAAACACCTGGAACAATTTTAATCAAATTTGGTACACACATTAGTTAAGAACTGGATAAGAAATACTATTGGGGGGAGGCAGGGAGAACCACCAGGCTCCTATTGGGTGAGCATCATAACATGGAGAGAGACAGGGGGAGGGGGGGAGGAGAGGAGATGGACAGACAGTGTGGGGCAGATGGACACAGACAAGAGGAGGAGGAGATGGACAGAGAGAGGGGAGGAGGAGATTGACAGAGAGAGGGGAGGAGGAGATGGACAGAGAGAGGGGAGGAGGAGATGGACAGAGAGAGGGGAGGAGGAGATGGACAGAGAGAGGGGAGGAGGAGATGGACAGAGAGAGGGGAGGAGGAGATTGACAGTGAGTGGGGAGGGGGAATGGACAGAGAGTGGGAAGGGGGAAATGGACAGAGAGAGGTGAGGGGGAAATGGACAGAGAGAGGGGGAGGAGGAGATGGACACAGAGAAGGGAAGGAGGAAACAGACAGAGAAAAAGAATAAGAGGAGATGGACGGATCAAGGAAGATGGAGGAGATGGACAGGGAAATGGACAGAGGGAGGATGAAGGAGGAGATGGACTAAGAGAAGATTGGATTAAGTACATACCTGTGCAATACTGAGAATTCAACAAATACATTAGATAATTCACAGTTGAATCTCCTCCTTCCCACATCAATTTCTTCCACTGGCTCAACAATTTGTCTCAAGATCTTTTTTTCAAATGTTTCTTTTTCATCATGTCCATGTTTCAGCACTGTATGTAAACACCAGACTCACTGAAACTTCATACATCATAACTTTAGTTCTCCTGAATAGGAGCTTAGGTTTCAAATGTTTTTGGAGGCCATGGTATCACTTGCTGGTGGACAATATTTGTTTTTGCATTTCAGAGCTGACATTGTTCTTACACTTCACTTCCAATCCAAGGTAAGTGAAACTACACACGACTCGAAACTTATATGAACCAGTTTCTGAGAAAGAAGGCTCATTTGGATAATCTTTCTTAGTTACTGGCATATACTTAGTTTTCCATTCATTTATCTTTTGTGCAGCTTTCTAGCAGTTCTTTCAAAGCTTGTAAAATCTTCTTTCATTGCTCTTGGCATTTTTGCAATTATATCAATATCATCTGCATATGCCAGTACCTGAACTGATTAGTACATCATACTCCCCCTTAAACTGACACCTGCACTTTCCAAGGCACTATTAATCAGAAGGCAGGATAATACATCCCTGCTTTACTCCATGCTTTGTGGTCACAGCACTTGATCACATATTCTATGTTTTAACTGGACTCTGGCTGTTTTCCATAGTAGCTTTCACCAAGGTGATCAATTTATTAGGAATCTCTAACTCTTCACTGCTGTATACAGTTCACTTCTGTCAGTACTGTCATAGGCTAATTTGAAGTCTATAAAGAGGTGATGCGTATCAATCCCAAATTCTTTAAATTTTTCTGGTATTTGCCATATTGTAAAGATCTGATCAGCAGTATATCCGCCTTGACAAAATCTATGTTGACAATTACCAACAGCATTTTCAACATAGGGTGTACTCTAACTACAGGGAAATTTGCCTATTACCTACCACATATAAAATATTCTTCAATATCCACTTTAATAGGCTTGTACCTTATGTTGAAAATGCTGTTGGTAACTGTCAATAGTACTACTGTGACATATGTTTAAGACAGTATATTAATTTAAAAAAAATAAATATTCAATCAAGGAACAATGTAGGATGATGTGACTTTCTTTGCTAGTGTCAGAGATTAAAAAAGAAATATTCCGATATTGGCAGTTCATGCCAATAGTTACCACTCAAAGCCAGAGAGTCAAAAACATAACAAAATTAATTATCTATAGGGGAATGTTATTACAACATGACCTTCCCATAAAGAGAAGAACACAAATTCTGAAATACACAAAACTTTTTGCCCTGATTGCAACAAATAATACAGAAGTCCTGCTGGATATGTTTTCTTCTTATTATTCATAGAACATATTTTTCCAAATAATAAGACAGCCTTAGCTTTCCATAAGCAGAAAGAAGGGTTTCATGTAGGCAGAATGCAATAGATAAAGGGCAACAATTTGAGATTCTGGAATAATTGGGAAATTGTGCAATGAAGAGCAAAAACCTGATAAATTATTCACTTATCACACTGAATACTGCAGGGATGCTAATTTTAAAATTTATGATGAATGAAGCTGTCATCTGAAAACCTACAATCACAGCAAAGTGAGAGAGCTGTCTGGCACCACTTGCCCACGTTGCCTGCACAAATAATCTGACTGAATGAAACAAGTCACCAGCCCAGAAGAGAGGTGTGCTCTATGCTGGAGACGCAAAATTATTTACATTCTCCTTTCATCTGTTTCTCGTCTGGTACATATAAGAGTACACCCATAGGAATGTTTTCTACTTTGTATCAAATTCCGATGAAAGTTTTTAAGTTGTGAATAATTCAGGAATTAATAAAGAATCTGGTGCAATCTCTGTGTGTCATGACAATGTTGTATGTTGCAGAATATTTTATTTTAAGAATCTGTGGTACGGTCTTAATTTTTGTTTTCTTTGCTTCAGTTCTGATGACGTTAAAAAGTGGCCAGTTGTAAACAAATGAAATTGCACCTGCAAGGCAATATTTGTTTTTTAAATACATAGTAAACAGGTGTAGATTCACACTATATTAACCAAAATATTACTCCATACAACTGTAACAATCATCAACCATGTACAAGCATCAACTGCTCAGTGCAGGAAATTTAAGGTAATGCATATGCTTTGTGTGTGTGTGTGGGCAGTTGGTTGGGGTGGGGGGGGGGGGGAAGAGTTTTGGTTTGCTTGTTGTCTTGCCACTATGCAGATGATTGTCATGAGGCTGCTTTCACACTAGTAATTCAGATGCAGTGATTCAGCTGCATAGTTTCATAACCACAATGTGTGACTTTTGTCCAACAGTTACCTGATGGAATTTCTGCTGTACATGCAACTGTACCATTTGACTGAGACTCTGTGGGAAGAGCTGCATTTTTATGTGAGCCAGTTACAAAATGGACACTTTTTAATCACAAAAATGTGAAAGAAGATTTCTGTGCAGTATTAATTGAGCTTTTTGCAATCTGTACAACTTTGTATGAATCTCTAGAAGTTATTGGTTTAGGAGACATATAGAGCATCACACCTATAAAAAGCTTCTAGGCGATGTGCCTACAGGACAAATTCACAATTAATTTGCTCTGTTGGCACTGAAGGCACTGTTCCTTTGCAAATAAACACAATGTGAAATGTATTTTAATAAGTAATTAACAAAATAAATTATACAACATTTGTTTTTTATACAGTTTCATTTACGAAGCAAGAAACAAACTTTTTCTTCTCCCAAGCATTATGCTTTTGATCTTATTGCTGTAATACTTATTTCCTGTAACCCAAATTACAGGATGGTATTCTGCTTCAATTGTGAAAGGTTCCATGCCAAAAGTAATTTTTGTGGCACAAAAGAAAAACAAAATCTTTAGAACGATACAGGAAACGCATGTTATTCAACAATCATGAAGCACTAACAAGCAACAAATGCAGCACAACCTAGCAGTACAGCAATGGTTTACCGCTGCCAGATTACCACTTGTGAATGGATCAAACATGGCCACATCACCACATCCAGTTGTGCAGATTGGTGGGTGCACAGCAGGTCACACAGGAAAATCGCCACAGTGTAAGGCCTTTTGCGAACTGCAAGTTAAATGAAGAATGCAACTCAGTGATGTGGCCAAGTTGCATGACCCCAGATCACCTGTGTGTAAGCGGTCTTAAAGGAGTTGCTTTCCACCTCTTACTTATTGCCATGTTCTGTCTCCAAGCATTATCAATCCAATTCCTTCCAAAGTCACAGAACATACAAGTTTAATTGCTAAGAAATGTATAATTTGATAAAAGAAATGTAACTGAGGTGAGGTGAGGTGGAGGGGAACGGGGGAGGGGGGAGGGGGGGGAGAGAGAGAGAGAGAGAGAGAGAGAGAGAGAGAGAGAGAGAGAAGGGGCACCTCAATTGTAGCATCTGGTAATTCATAGCAACTAAATTTATATACTTTATGCAGTTACATATTACCAAAGTTCTTAAACAGAATCAATCATCTATAAAAGTTTTAATATAATACAGAAATAGATACTCAGATTACTGGAGAGCCCATGTTCTTGAAGGGATACTGCAGCTAGTCCAAGAGCAAATGCATAGTATTTATCCGTTAATGTTTCAAATAACATCGACCATGCCTCAATTTCTGCAGCTGCCTAGCATGACAGCAGCTCTGACAACTTTAAGTACCGGTACAGTTTTAAATGTTTTTGTTGTATTTTATTTACAAAAATATGACAGTGGAAAGTTCTACTGCAATGCAAATAATTTAAGAATAAAGGTAAACACTCACCAAACAGCAGAGGCATCGCAGGCGCATAAACAAGTGTCCTCGAGTCTTTTGTAGTGGTATGCTTCAATAAAATCATCTTAGTTTGCAAGCCATGTCACTTTTAAGCATGACATGTTTGGAGGTGGGAGTAGCAGTTTCAAACATGATTCCAGCCCCTTGCCTGATGTCACTCAGTCTTGTGGTGGGACGGAGATGTCATGTGCTGCCCACTTGCCTTCCACACATGCATAATTTTAGCCCTCTCTGAAGGTTACAGACACTGCTATTGCATCTATATAAGTAAATACTTCAGTGATTTTAACTCCTGATGACAATGGTGGAAACAGCTACTGTTTTGTTCAAAGTGACGCAGCTTGTAAACTGAGAAGATTTTATTAAGGCACACAATGCACAAAAATTTTGATAGCATTCGGACAAATACTTTTTCGAGCTACAGTACTCCAAGGATATGACTGTTATGACAGATCTAAATATAAATTATTTAATTAAAAAATAAATTGTGTTGTTGACTCACATGATCAGCTACTAATTCAGTTCCCATTGCTGCCAAGCCCTTGAATTCCATAGTTGGACTGACAACAACTGCCGCATGTGGTGATGCTGGTGGAGATGGAGCTTTGTCAGCTGCTGGGGCAGTATGCTTTTGCATTAATCGTGCTTTTTTGTGAGCCTGGGCTTGAAGACGAAGTACTTGAGGACTAGATCCCCAGCAGTACAGTTTGTTAGATGTACTTAAAGCCAGCTGTCAGTAAACAAAACAATTAAATTTTAAAAATTTGTTCAAATCTCATCAGTATGATACTAGGAACACCAGAGTGAAACACAAGAAATGGAATTAGTTGCTCTCTACACGGTGGAAATATGGATAGGATACAGGTACATTAACAACAAATGGAAAGTGTTAGCTCAACTTACAAAATTATACAGACACACAAACACAAACGTAATAACATTGTCATCAAAATTTGCCAAGTGGCAGGACCACTGACACACCAAAACTGAGAAACATTTCTAATTTAGTTCTTGTGAAACGGTGTTATTTATATTTGTTTAACATTTCCCTTTACAAGTGAAAAGTAGGGCATATATTTGTACAAATATGACATCTAAAGGGCTAACCAAAAAAGAACTGATCATAAACCTGAAAAAGACAATGTATGGAGCTAGAAGTAGTACTGTCCATTAGATTCTTAGGTATTAGTGTAGATAAAGCAGATGTCACAACTGCACGAACTGCGGTGGTGGTTGTTAGTGTTTAACGTCCCGTCGACAACGATGTCATTAGAGACGGAGCGCAAGCTCGGGTTAGGGAAGGATTGGCAAGGAAATCGGCTGTGCCCTTTCAAAGGAACCATCCCGGCATTTGCCTGAAACGATTTAGGGAAATCACGGAAAACCTAAATCAGGATGGCCGGAGACGGGATTGAACCGTCGTCCTCCCGAATGCGAGTCCAGTGTGCTAACCACTGCGCCACCTCGCTCGGTGCACGAACTGCTTCTGTGCACAGTATACCAGGGGAAATTCAAATATTCAAGAAAGAAAAAGATTATTCACATTAGAAATAAAAAGCAATACGGGTTATTTTATGGAGGACTTCTGAAACAGACAAAAATTGCTTCTGCAAACCTAGGCATATTACTTTTCACATCTTTATGCATATACAAAACAGAAATAAACATGATAAAAGATGGGATGGATTACAGACACTAGTTTACACGCCCACAACACACAAAGGAAGAACAATATATGAAGAAATGCCCCAGCAACTGAAAATGCATCAAAAGGGAACATCAGTAATTGGGCAGCAAGCTGCTAACAAGTCTGCCTAGAAACTTGTATGGTAGTATACATGACACTAATTTGCCATAGCAGCTCAAAGACTATCTGGTGGAAAAGGAATTTTGCAGTGTCAAAGAGTATCAATTAAATTATATTTACATGAATATAATAGAGTGAAACATTCCATGTGGGAAAAATATATCTGAAAATTATATTTACACAATTATGTTGTTCTTTGTAATCAATGATGGGGAGTGTAATCAAAATGACTGCACCTTAGGAAATAAGTGATAATGAATATTATTATTATTATTATTTTTACATGCCCAATATTGCACTAACATGTACTGTACACAACATAATTCACTGAAAGTCACAGTATTTCATCTTAGTCTACAAGGAAAAAATATGTTAATTATTGTCTTGAACCAACTGCTTTACAACAAAAGAAAACAAGTGAATTGCACACACTCACATTATGAAAGTATCCTGTTGATACAAGAACACAGGTTTCTGGGAGAGACGACACTAGTACAGGTGTGGAACTCTTGATATTTCCTCCGTTTCCTAATTGCCCAAAGACACTTGAACCACAAGTAAATACTTCGCCTGTTTCAGTGAGGAAAAGAGAATGGCCATGGCCACCACTAACCTGCTTCACAACCTAGTAGGAAACAGTTTAAATGCTGTTATAAAGTACAGTTAAAGTATTCTTATCTACATTTTTGTAAAAATCTAGTGCAAACAAATTTAAAAATTACTATTTTTTGTCATTACTTTTAAGAGAAAATAAGTGGAACGTATAAACCAAAATTACTAGCATTGTCTACAGAAAAGTTGCACATTACACATATTACTTTAGTAAAACACCCTGAACTTAATGCCACTGGTCAAGTTTGATTACCTTCTCATTATTAAAGACCTATAAAAAGAACATACTAACATTAACAAATTTCTTGTCTATAGTCTAGAGAACTTGAAAACATAATAATGACAGAGTTAAATTCAGCATAAGTTATCATCTATTACTTACATATAAATTAATGGTGCACTATTTCACATGAGATGTGGCATACAAATCAAATTATCAATCCACAAGTGAAGTCCACATGAATAAAAGTATGCTCTGTACCAAATACAAATGAAAGAGCAGTAAAATATGCAACAGATCCATATCCAGTACAATGTGAGGACAAAGATTCCATCTTTACACTACACCAAAATAAGTCATCATTTAGCAGCTATTTATGCAATAGTGACCATACTGCTACTAATCTGATACACTGGAAGTTCTACGTCAGCTCCACAAAGGCTGGCTAATGGTATTTACAAATAAATTGAAATTTATGTTGTCTTCAGTAAACTGACAGTGTGTGTTATTAACAAACACACTGCTTTAAAAAATAAAAACTGCTTAGAGAATTATATTATCTTGAAGACTGAAACATAGTTAACACTCATGAGTTATGTATTCGCCATGACAGATGTGTAGTACTTCTTTTTCCTGACTGGAATTATGAGTGTGAGTGATCTACTTTACCTTATTCAGATACTTCGCTTATATAGCAAGTAGAATGGAATATGAATAGAGTTCTTCGCTTTTACATTACAAATCAGGGCCATAGCTTTACTCTACTGTTATTAACAGGTTTATCTTATTTTATGTCCATAACTGAAATATTTTTGAATGTAGTATTCATATCTTATTCCAACAAAGAGACAGAGGGGCTGGCCAGTACTTACCTCAGCTCAGTACAGCCGATAGATACACAAAAAACAGAACCGAAAATTTACGTTCCTAGCTTTCGGAACAAATGTTCCTTCATCCGGGAGGAGAGAGGGGAAAGAAAGGGAAGAAGGGAAAGTGGATTCAGTTACTCATAACCCAGGTCATGAAGCAACAGGGAAAGGAAAACAGGGAGGGTAGCAAGGATGGAGGCATGGTTGTCAGAGAGAAGCCAAAGATATTCTACTGTAAGTACTGTGCCAGCTTCAAACCAAAGAGGATGCATACAGAAGGAAAGAGGTATACAGTATAAAGATAAACACAACTATGTAGGATGAAAAGATGCGTGAATGGCTAAAGAGGAAAGGGAAAGAGGAGAAGACTGAAGAGTAAATGGGAGTGAGGTTGTTTAACGTAGGTTCAGTCCAGGGGGATGGCGGGATGAAAGGATGTGTTGGAGTGCAAGTTCCCATCTCCGCAGTTCAGAGGGACTGGTGTTGGGTGGGAGAAGCCAAATGGCACATACGGTGTAGCAGGTTCCTAGGTCCCTAGAATTATGCTGGAGGGCATGCTCCGCTACTGGGTATTGGACATCTCCTAGGCGGACAGTTCGTCTGTGTCCGTTCATGCGCTCAGCCAGTTTAGTTGTTGTCATACCGATGTAAAAGGCTGTGCAGTGCAGGCATGTCAGCTGATAAATGACCTGTGTAGTTTCACATGTGGCCCTGCCTTGAATTGTGTATGTTTTACCAGTAGCGGGGCTGGAGTAGGTGGTTGTGGGGGGATGCATGGGGCAGGTTTTGCAGCGGGGTCAGTTACAGGGGTAGGAACCGTTGGGTAGAGAAGGTAGTCTAGGAATATTGTAGGGTTTAACAAGGATGTTACGGAGGTTAAGGGGGGCGACGAAAGGAAACTCTGGGTGCTGTGGGGAGAATTTTGTCAAGGGATGATCTCATTTCAGGGGTTGACTTGAGAAAGTCATATCCCTGGCGGAGTAATTTGTTGATGTATTCGAGGCCAGGATAATATTGGGTGACAAGGGGGATGCTTCTGTGTGGTCTGGGGGTAGGTACATTGTTGTTGGACGGGGAGGAATGTATTGGTCGGGAGATCTGTTTGTGGACAAGGTCTGCAGGATAGTTGCGGGAGAGGAAAGCACTGGTCAGGTTATTGGTGTAATTGTTGAGGGATTCATCACTGGAGCAGATACGTTTGCCACGAATACCTAGGCTGTAGGGAAGGGAACGTTTGATGTGGAATGGATGGCAGCTATCAAAGTGAAGGTACTGTTGTTTTTGTGTATCTATCGGCTGTACTGAGCTGAGGTAAGTACTGGCCAGCCCCTCTATCTCTTTGTTAGTATTTGTTTCGCATCTTTATATGAGATTTTCCATTAATCATATCTTATTCCAACCTTTGTAACCTGTAACACCACACTTATGTGTGTTTGCACATTTTATTGTGATGTAATCATGCTTATTCCAATTTTCAAACAATAATATACACTCAACAAGGAAGTAGAAGTTGCCCTTTGTATCTGTTATAATGTCACTTGTGTCTGTTCAATAAATTTTCCTCAGTCAGCTGATTGCATTGTTATGTTTTACATCATAGATATATAAGTAATGATATTTACAGCTGTATACACTACATGAGAGTGTAGACTATCGATGAGGAAAATGATGTTTTTACCTAAAATGAGATAGATGAAAAAGAAAGTAAACTGTTTATTATTTCAAAAGTAATTGCCATACCGTATTTACTCGAATCTAAGCTGCACTCGAATCTAAGCCGCACCTGAAAAATGAGACTCGAAATAAAGGAAAAAAAAAATAAAAATTTCCCGAATCTAAGCCGCACCTGAAATCTGAGACTCGAAATTCAAGGGGAGAAATAAGTTTTAGGCCGCACCTCCAAACCGAAACAAAGTTGGTCCATTGTAATATGAGACATAATTTAGGTCGAATGAATGACGATGCAGCTACAGTAGTTTGGTTCGAGTCGTAAGCTTAGCAGTTAAGCTTTACCAGGTAGCCATTGATATGCGTCAGGCGCTTTTTCACGTGCTTCATCTGGTTTGAATCAATTGCTTATTTTGCTTTGATCTGATAAGTGCCGTTTTCTTTGTTATAGGTGTTTACGTCACTCTAAGCTGAAAATGCATTACTGTACTGTGTCATGCATTGTTTGTCGCATTCTGATAGTCCGTGTTTACGGCCTGTCGCCACTCGCGGCATTGCTTGCTTTTGTGCGCTGCACGCTACCGCCGCTTACAATTAAAAAAGAGGAATTGTCTCATTAGCGAAACAATGGCAAGAGACTGCTATTTGTTGTTACTTACACTGCTGCTTTCTTTGATAATGATCAACAAGAACCAAATAATAGACTGCGTATGATAGAACATGGTTCTGAACGAGAGTTAGGCGAAAATTTTTCTCCGTTTGGAAATCTTTGCGGCCACTTCTTTAGTACATCAAATTCTGCACAGAAATTAAGAGTCATCTTAGATTTAAAAATCTAGTCAGTTGCCGTGCTTCATTTCTGACTATATCACTATTAGGCATAAGAATAATACGAATATAAACATGAAACGATACGTATATTCTTCCACGTTTGCTGTTGTCTCACTCTAGTTTCGTAGTTTATTGGGCAGACAGGATTTAAATGAGATAGCAGCAAACACGAAAGAATACATGACAAAATGTTTATATTCGTATTATTCCTATGGTGAAGAGAATACTGCAGGTGATTCACATTTCATCAGGTTCCTATCAGCAACCATCTCTTCTCACAGGTAGGAAAAAATTCAGAATGTAGAGTTGGCCATATTGACAAACATCCCAAACAGTGTTGCCAGTCGGATTTTCGTATTACATTGAAATTCTGCTACATTCGAAGATGAACAATACGGAATTTGTATTTACTTCGTTGGATAATGTATGAAAATGCAGTGGACGAAACTCGGGGGCGGAGAAAAAAGCTCGTCTTCCACCTTTTTTTTTTTTAATTTATTTACTGATGCAGAGGTTTTGGCGCCAGTATTTATCTTTGTGCCTACAAAGCATGCCTGTGCAGCGCTACATATGTTTGACGGCAGAAGTTAGTTGTGGCGGCACCTACCAACATTTTTCAGAACTTCCGCTTGCTTTGCACTCGATTCTAAGCCGCAGGCGGTTTTTTGGATTACAAAAACCGGAAAAAAAGTGCGGCTTAGATTCGAGTAAATACGGTAACTGTTAATACGTTTATCCCCCTATGCGTAGAGGACGTGTAAGGGCTTCCCAGCGGGACCCACATGTTACACCGACTACGTTGCACAACTTTTGCTGGAAGCCTTTGCCCATCCTCCACACACAGTGTAATAAATGTATTAATAGTTGCACAATTAATTCTGAAATAATAAACAGTTTACTTACATTTTCCCCACCATTATGAATGAAAATACACACAATACTGATGTCAAACAAAGGAAAATCCAGGATGGAATGTAACAATATTATGAAAAGGGAAGATGCTACTCACCATATAGCAGAGATGCTGAGTCGCAGGTAGGCACAACAAAAAGACACACACAATTAAAGCTTTTGGCCGTTGGCCTTCATCAACAGCACACACACACACACACACACACACACACACACACACACACACACACACACACACAACTGAGCAGTTGCGTGAGACTGCAGTTGTGTGTGTGTGTGTGTGTGTGTGTGTGTGTGTGTGTGTGTCTGTCTGTCATCTATTGATGACGAAGGCCAATGTCCAAAAGCTTTCATTGTGAGAGTCTTTTTGTTGTGCCTATCTGCAACTCAGCGTCTTCACTATATGGTAAGTTGCAACTTGCCTTTTCATAATATTGTTACAATACTGACGTAATATTCTACGACGTAGAAGAATATTACATTAATGTTGTTTGGGTTTTCAATTCATAATGTGTAAAATATTGTACCAAGAACCAATGGAACAGTCAATCATAGCAGTTTTTCCAACTGTCTTGTTTTAATTTGGCTGCCCCTTGTGCGACAATATTATTTGTCATTTGGCCTGAAATTCTCTTTCCCACCTCTACCTATGACATTCTTTGTAACCTTTGGGACATAGATTATTATTCTGTCAGTTGTAGGTTGCTCTGACAATTGCCCTTCATTCATAAGAAACTGAGATATGAAAGTGATTGTCACAGACACAACTGACATTCAGTTTATTTGGAGTATGGTGATATGTCCCTGCCCCAATGTTACGTGCATTACATCCTACAAAACAGGCTTATAATATCCAATCCCTCCTTTTCCCACCTCATCCTTGGCTAAACTAATATTTATATTATTGATGTGCTGTGCCATTCATGGAACAGTCCAGAAGTAAGACTGCTTAATAGAAAAGTTCATGGACCACTGTTACCTCACTATTTATAAATATTGTTCACATTCATGTTATTAGGTTTGTACCATTTTGACATTGTAACAAATGTTACTATCTAATGTATTTTAAAATGTAATTTTAATTTGCTTCCACTTACAGGAAAATACAGACACACTGAAGGACACTGTAAGAAAACCATGCAAATGGAATCATTGATTACATTAATGTACAGTCTAACAATGAAGTGTTCCTTAGTCACGAAAACATTAGAGAGGCAGATGATCCAGCACGCCAGCTTATATACAGCTGTCTGCACACAGCGTAGCATTTGCTGCGCCATCTGTGATGAGTAAGGTGGTCTTTTTAGGCCTTGCCGTGTATGTGCACAGTTTTCAATTATGCACACTCACTGTATAGGGTTACAACACTCCTCATCCCTTCCTCGACAGGTTACAAGCACACTTACAGGTGGGTGAGCAGTGAAAAGTAACACCTTTACTTAACAGAGCATGAAGGGGCTCAGCCACCATGACCACAACAGGAGGAAATTTGTGATAGCACACTATCTTACTGAGAAAGGCCTCCAACTCTTTGACACTGTCCAAGCTCTGAATGACTGTTGCCTCTGTTTTTGACAATGGTAGAACTTAACACAAACAGCAATAACATGAGTATGTTTGCAATGATACTTAGAAAGCAACTGGCGTATTTCATCAAAAGAGAGAGTAGCAGTTTCCTGCAGAGGAGCTAGCTGACACAAAAAATGAGAAGAAATGCTGCTGAAGGCATTTTTCATGTCTCCCAATCCTCCACAGTATTATCATATGGGGGAAACGTTGGGGGTTGTATCAACAGCTGTGAACCCTGGCACGTCAACAACGCTGCCAAATTGTTTAGTGCCATGGAGAGGGCATGTTGCTGGTTGGTGAGAGCTTGCTGCTGTTCAACAAGATATTGACGAATTTCTTCCACTGACATAATGGCCACAATGAACCAAAAAACAAAATATGCAGAGTGGTATAGCGCACTTGTCATGAAAAATGTATGCTTCCACATACAGGAAAATACAGACACATTGAAAGACACTGTAAGAAGAACAAGCACCAAGAATCATGGGTTACAATTATGAACATTCTAACTGTGACATGTTCCATAGCCACAAAAACATAAGAGTGGCCGAAGGCCCAGCACACTGGCTTATATACAGCTGTTTGCACATGATGCAGCACCTACTGCACTATCTGTGGTGAATGAGGCGGCCTCTTTAGGGCAACCATGGAGATGCATGTTGTTTAATTATGCGCTCCCACTTTATAGGGTTACAACAGTAAGATTTAGCTATCACTTATCGGCATGCCAGCAACCTATGTGTGGGCATTCATTATCCATAGATTTGTATATTGTCTTTGAACATATCTTTGGCAAAAGTTAGAATGGCCAATTACAAATTCAGTCTGTATGTAGTTGTTGCTAGTAGATTAGTTGTGGTTTGCACATGATACAATAACATTCTGTAGTGTAAAGATGGAATCTTAGATATCACATTATACTACAATTGCATCTGTTTCATATTTTGGTGCTCTTACTTTGTATTTGATACAGACCATACTGTTATTCATGTATAGCTTCACATGTAAATTGATAATTTGAATTGTATGCCACATCTCATGCAACACAGCACATATTTTTAATTTATATGTAAGTAACACACAATAACTTATGCCAAATTCAAGATTCTGTTATCATTACATTTTTGAGTTCTCTAGACTGCATACAAGAAAGGTATTACTCTTATATGTTTGTGTGCTCTTTTTATAGGTGCTTGATAATGAGGTGGTAGTCAAAAATGGCCAATAGCACAGCAGATAAATGATATAAATATATAGCCCAAAAGAACAATGTTTTCTTTTATGAAAGTTTCTATGATCTTAGTTTACAAAGTCAACAGTGATCTGGTGGATGATGTAGCTTCAATACAACATGCATACAGATGCTAATTAAATCTATTTTATGGACAATGTCATGCACTGTCTCTGTTTGTCAAGTGAAGGCAAATGGCTTCATTGAAATTTGCACATTACAGTTTTAACATTTATGTAAACAAAAAAACTAATTTGTTTTTACAGTACATGGAATTAAAGTACTTAATGATCATGAAATTAATGGATGAGATCTGATAACTACTGTAAACTTGAGTTTCTCCCCAGCTGTGATGAGAGTTGATAACTATGGTAAACTTGAGTTCCTCCCCAGCTGTATTCTTGTACGTTGTTTGAATGTAACTACTGAATGATGGTACACTAGTAAGCGACTGCCTATACTATGCATGGGAGGAGGGTAACACAAAGAAATATGACACATATGAAATTGAAAGGGGGGAGGGGGCATGGGCATGGACATGGAATCGACAGAATTAATTAATAAAGAAATTCACATGATGATATGTTTATAATCTTAAAGACCTCATTTCATTCTCAGATGCAACTACATTGTAGAATTGTATCTGGATTCCTTCTAACATTGCCATGTTTTTTCAGTTTCTTTTTTCACTCCTATGAGATAAGCATGGTCAACACAATGATTCACTGCAATAAAATCAGTGGCATAAAACTATAACATCTTCATCATTAAAGCAAACTTACACACACATCATCAGGAGGTATATATTAAAAAGGAAGTTATTTGCCTCAAACAATTTAGGAAAACCAAAGAAAACATAAATCTGACTAGCCATGTAGGGATTTGAATGGTCTAATTAAATCTAATGAATTGGCTCCCCATCTTCCATTTTTTTTTCCCTGCACTTTCAGCACCTGTTACACGGAATTAATTGAGTTTATCATCATCTGTTTCCTTGTTACTGTCATCAGGGAGTTCAGTATCATCTGCTGTAATATAGCACACTTCTTCCGGGTGCAACATATGAGCAAGATCCCATTTCATATTTAGTCTTGTGTATCATTTTCATCATTTTTCTGATCAATTATTGTTATCAATAAGGCACTCACATGAGCCATTTCATCTCTATTGCCATCTCATTTTCAGTTGTCCTGAAATAATGAAAAGAGTGAGAGGTAGGTGTTATTGGTCTTCTCCTGGGTGTTGTGAAGATGGGTGGATACTAAGAGAGGTGTGCTCATGTTTTTGTAACACATTAGCAAAAATAAATGGTGAATTTTAAATTCGTTAGTAAGGACTGCCATAATAACTTTTTCTATTAACTCATTTTAAATTTCTGTTGAAGAATGAAACAGTGAAAGGAGAACACTATTGGAAAGCAGTCACAAGACTTCTTCAGCCAGCATCAGGCTCGGTCACAGCAGAGAAAAAGTTATATGAGACTACCTCACCGAGCCCAATTGTTTCATGCTCAATAATATTCGTAATTCCTTTGCTTTTGGAATTTTGAATTTTTTAATGGCACAGCAGAGAATTCTGCAATATTGTCAAATCTTAAATGGCATTAGTCCTTTGCATTAAATAAAGCTCTTTTCCCTGTACAAGATATGTTGATCCCTTCTCTTCGCTTCCACTGCAATTGTCCCAGATCTGTTGTAAAGGTAAATTGGATGCATAGATGTTATATTTTCTTGCATAGAAGTCTCACCACTGAACATTTAAGAATCTAGGAAAATACTCACATAATTGTGCTACACAACTGGCTGAATACACTGCTAATGTACAAGGGCTGTACTGAAAATTGTGAGCAACCCATTGTTAAAATTCCAATTCAAATAATGTAACAGAAGTGACTGCAGGACCATAATCTACAGACTTTATTCCACATTTTATCACAATCTAATCTCATTAGAGAATACCAAGTGACCACAGGCAGTACTTTCAAAATGGCTAACATCAATGTTCCCTTTCGACAGCGTGCTGTCATTGAATCACTTGTTAAAGAGGAAAAACATCTGCTGAAATGCACCTCAGACTTCAACATGCTTATGGAGATGTTTGCATGGGTGTCATTAGTGTTAGGAGATAGGTTGGTTGGTAGGTTGTTTTGGGGAAGGAGACCAGTCAGCGAGGTCATCGGTCTCATCGGTTTAGAGAAGGACGGGGAAGGAAGTCGGCCATGCCCTTTGAAAGGAACCATCCCGGCATTTGCCTGGGGCGATTTAGGGAAATCACGGAAAACCTAAATCAGGATGGCCGGACACGGGATTGAACCGTCGTCCTCCTGAATGCGAGTCCAGTGTCTAACCACTGCGCTACCTCGCTCGGTAGGAGATAGATGAAAGATGTCAAAGACAGAAACATGAGTGTCCAAGATGAGGCTGCAGTAGTTGTCCTCAAACTGCCTCCACAGAATGTAGTAAGGAAATATTCTGTTTTTTTTTTTTTTTCCCTTGGACATACTATAACTGCTGCCCACTATATCCAGACACTTTTGAAGCTCAGTTTTGTATTGCAAGAAGATAATATTGTAACAGGATAATGTGTGTCCTCAAACTGTTCGTGTCTCTGTGGGCACTTGGTGGGAAATCTTCCACATCCCCTTTACAGCTTTTTTTTTTCCTATTAAGGAAAAGATGTGATGCCAACACTATAAGACAGTGGAGGATTTGTTTAAAGGGCATCATATTCGCTGTTGACTGTAGAAATTATTTATTTCACTACTGCAATTTCGGACTTTTGACCATTTTCAAGTGGTACTGCAAATGATTTTATTTCAGCACATATCAGACTTTAAAATTCTCTGACATGTACACGTCATTGTCATCATATTCGCTGTTGACTGTAGAAATTATTTATTTCACTACTGCAATTTCGGACTTTGGGCCATTTTCAAGTAGTACTGCAAATGATTTTATTTCAGCACATATCAGACTTTAAAATTCTCTGACATGTGCACATGTCATTGTCAAAAATAGGACTGTGGAAATGCAGTAACATCAGACGAGTGTGAAGTTCTGTACATCTGATGTTACTGTATTTCTGCAGTGAAAAGGCCTATTTCTGACAATGACATGTGCACATGTCAGAGGATTTAAAAGTCTGACGTGTGCTGAACCAAAATCTTTTGCAGCACCACTTGATAATGGCCAAAGGCCGAAGTTGCAATATTGAAATAAATAATTTCTCCAGTCAATGGCAAATATTATGTCCTTTGGTTTGTCTAAAAAATAAAGATTAATTTTTTAAAAAAAATTGTTGCTCATTACTTTGAGTATGTCCCTCTTACAATACACCAATTATCACTAACATTTTTGATATCTCATCACAGCCATGTGAATCTCTGCATCGTAAAGCCACAGTTACTGCCTCAGTTTTCTTTATATTAATGCAGAGTCAATCCATCCACTGTTATTCCACTAAGAAAGCACACTTTCAAAATGTTTTAGTAGTATTGTAATGGAATTTTGATTCACTTTACACTCAACAACCGAAAATAATGTTCTTTACTATTACATTTCAGCCATCTGAAAACTGAAGCATTTTGGTGCTACTGTTTTGATTTTATACCAAGATTTATGTGCCCTACTAGCACAGTTTGTGCTCTTAGTCTCTCAACAAGATTTCTTAAGGTCTTACACTATTTTCTGTAATGATCTATTTCACATGTCTCTTGATATTGCTCTAAATTCTGATACAACTCCCAGTTTCTTTAACTTTAGATTATCCTGCCTTGTGTTAAACTAATAGTCTACCAGTCATTATTGAGCAATCTGAAGCTTTGAGACAGACCACAGGTCAAAGGTCAAACAAACAGTTCTATTGCATACAGGTGGAGTGGAATTTCTTGCAAAACTGTTTACTCTCATGTCTTTCTTAATAGCTTCCAACATCAAAACCAGTGGCTACTCATCGGAAACCTTTCAGTAATGGCTTCTTCATTCAACTTACATACAAATGAGACTTTCATAAAAATATTACCCATTATTTTGATACTGTTTCCCGAGTTCTTTTGCAGAAGTTACAGCAGGTCGGCAAAGAACACTCTCTGTATTCACCCCTAGCCACTTGCTTCAGCTCCATGTGTGCAGCAAAGAACTGAAGCACTATCAATAGAAAGGTATGGACAAAAATATGGAAACACCACAACCACAACAAATTACTATGTCTCAAACAGCGTAGGAAAACTGTTGGCATTCAAAACAACTTCAGTTCAGCTCAGAATGGATAAATATAGTTCCCTTGTGGTTTCTAAATATAGTTCCCTTGTGGTTTCCAAGAGAACTTTATACCATTCTTCCTGAAAAATAGTGGCAAGTTCAGGTAATAATTATGGAGGCAGAGAGTAGCCACACTCCCTTCTCTCCAAAGTAAACCACAAAGACTCAATAATACTTAGATCTGGTGACTGTAGTGGACAGGGGAGATGCTACAACACATCCTCATGCTTAAAGAGCCAGTCCTGGACAATGCGAGCTGTGTGAACAAGGCCTCTGCTGTCTTGGAACACAGCATCACCGTTTCGGAACAAACACTGTACCATGGGTTTGGCACGATCAGCCAAAATGGTCATACAACCCTCGGCAGTAATTGCAGAGTAAGCATGGTGTCTATGGAATAGCATGATATGGCTGCCCGAATCATCACTGAACCCTGCCCTGTTTCACTCTTGGGACATAAACTTGGCCAAAGGTGCAAACAGTGTGAACAGCACTCATCCGACCAAATGACAAACTTATGTTGCCTCATATTCCAGGTTTTATAGCTTCAGCACCACATTTTCTTTCAATGGTCATTTGCATTACTAATGGGTGGTATTTGGGATTCCAGCTCATCCTGCAATTCCCTATTTCTTGAGCTTTCCCCACGCTGTTTTGATGCTGACGGGATTTGTGAGTTCAACATTCAGTTCTGCAGTGATGTTTGCAATTTTTATCCCCTTTATTTTTCATCACCATCCTCTTTAGTGACCATCCATCACATATACTCACTTCGTACTTTCCCATGTAGTGATTTAGCAGAAGATGTTTTTCCATTTTCCATGCAAGTGGCAGGAATCTTGGATATGGTGCTTCTTAAACACCAAATACATCAACTACTCTGATTATGGCAGAGCCCAACACATGAGCATACATACAAGCACCAATACGTTGCCCACATTTGAATTTACTTAGCTCCAACATAACACATTCACAACAACAAAGAACACTTTCCTGACCACTACTGTCATTTGCTACATATTGAGGACATTGTACAAGTGTTGTTTATGTTCATATACAATAGCACAACCAGCAGGCTTGGCTAGCATTTGCATTTATGTTCAAGCATGCACTACTCACAGTATTTCCACATTTTTGTTCAACCCATGTGTGTTGCCTTACTCATTAGAAGTGCTCAATGAAAAGACTGACAACTATAGCTTTAAACTAAAACTAGACTAAACTCCAACCGAACAGGCCACGAAGGCCCAATGGTACCAACTGGCCACCGTGTCATCCTCAGACAACAGGCATCATTGGATGAGGATGGAGGGGCATGTGGTCAGCACATCACTCTCCAAGCCGTATGTCATAGCTTTAAACTGAGTTATGAGAGGACTGACCAGGAAAATTCATCACAAACATGCAATATTTTGACAGTGAGTATAGCTATTAACTTCATATGGATTCTTAAGAATGATAGTTACTATAAGAGCACATGTGGGTTACGATTTACTCCTCTCAACTGTATATACCACTCAATGTTTTGACCTTAAGAGGCTAGAGGGAATCAGTAATACACAGATTCCACAAACCACTAACATCAGAGGGTCATTAATGTTACAGTATATTTGGGCCAATCTGCCATTCTAAATTATCAATGCACAAGGATGAGTACTGACATTTACTAGGATGAGGTAGAATAAACATAACCAAGTGATCAACTTATCATTCTCCAGTTGTGCTCAATTTAGTCCGATAAGGCAATGTAAAACTGTCAAAATGAATTGAAACTACTGCCAAATGTCAACTCCTCTATGTGTTTGTAGCCCACTGGGCAGGTATTATAGTAATATTCCATTTCATAGAAAATATTAACCATCATATTGTTTCACAACAGTAGGTCAACACTTGATGCAGAAGTTGCTTAATATAGAGTAATCAAGTCTTGACATGTGCTGGATGTGCTGAATGTTTAATTGTTTAAGTGATTCATGCATGGTACATTTACTCACTGATTTTTATGCTCAAAATTGCTAGTTAGCCATAAAAGAGAGTTCTGCATAATTATAACAGTAACAAGACAATCAATGCAATGTATTAAGTATTTCATTGTACCTGTCCATTTAGACGCTTCACTGGTTTTGGATGGAGAGCATCTTCGATTGAACCAATACCAAGTTGTCCATGTACACCCCAACCCCAAGAATAAACCCTGAAATGAACAATTGAAAAAGTTACAGATTTCAAAGAACAAACAATTTGTATTCATTTAGAAACATAACGTAATGATCTAGCAAACTTTAAATAACTGGACATGAAGTAAACATGAAGTAAACTATCAATTTTTTTTGTTTCTAAAATTCAGTTAAAGGGACTGAGGATGATTTCTCATTATTGGGACTGACAAATTTAAAAATTTATACTAACATGTTCTATAAAAGGAAGTTAACACAAACAACTTTTAGTATCCCTATCAGCAGACATTGCAATGGAGCCACATAAGCTGGCATGGTTAGTGCAGCGGAATAGTGAGGAAACCTGCCATGGAGGGCTCATGTGACATGCAGTATGGGCAGAACTGATGATGAAGTGCTAACCTGTGGGCAGAAGTAAGCCAAGCAGGCCATTGCTTACACTGAGTTCAATCGCAACGGACCTTGCCTTGCGCATCGTACAGAAAGTTGTTGCCAAGTGTTCAGACATCACACACCTAAGCCAGCCGCATGAGTTTATTCCTGTGCAAATCTCTATTTGAACCTTTCTTGTTCCCGTGGATTGATTCATATAGCAAGTTTTATTTCCCCTCATGGGATTCTGTTCCCTGGTTATTATCGAGCCATCATTGGCCTCTGAAGTACCTACACCAACAGTGTAGTGTAAAGGCATTGTCACGCTTGGGCAGATACTTAACTGCTCACGATGGACATTGTCCCACGTGTGATGCCCCATTTTTTTGTTTCCCTTTACCTATAGTTAATTTTGGGGCTGTTTTGAACCAGTGTTTCAGCAATGCTGGCATGTATAATTCTGCTTAGAGAAGGAACAGCAGCAGAGTGGGAGCCGATGAATCAAAATACATATTTGCTCACCCTCGCCCCGCCAATAGCTAGCCAGGCCCCAACACTCGCCCATGTCGCCCCCAACACCATTTACTGATTTCAATGAGTCAACGGAAAGGTGATAACCTGAGCCGGTTCTTACTGCATTGTCAGGTAATACGTATCATTGATCCAGTTGATAAGTCCATCTTCTTGTCGTCCAGCAGTGTGAATTTATACGAAGTTGTCCAAAATTTCAAGCCTTCCACTGAGTCTCAGAAGCTCCCCTTTGATGATCTTTGTCAGTTGCTATTGCAGTATTCCGGACTTCAAACCAATGTGGTGGTGGCACATGCAGTTTAACCAGCACCACAAGCACCCTAGGCAGGCATATGCGGCCTGGATCGCCAATCTGTGTGTGTGTGTGTGTGTGTGTGTGTGTGTGTGTGTGTGTGTGTGTGTGTGTGTGTGTTTTTGAGGTTTACAGGTGCTAAACAGCGTGGTCATCAGCACCCAAACGCATAAAAACAGGAACACATGCAGTGAAGGGACTAAGACGGACAGTGAACAAGGAGAACGGCTAAAAGACACAGACCTGACTCAGTTCCAAATCCTCACATACAGAGGCAAAACAAGAGGAGAAGAAACGCACTAAAAAGGAAAAGAAACACAAGGAAAAGAGAACAGAAACCGAAGGGAAACAAGGAGGTAATCGTGACTGGTGGACCTCTTACCTAAAACCTGGGTGAGCCAGTCACCCAGTAGCACATTAAAATGCTCTCCCTAAAATCCGAGGCAACAAACTGGACAGGACACAAAACCGTAAGACCTTAACCACAGTCGTTGCGTTGTCCTGCAAAATAGATGGCAAATCCGGTGGCAAAGAAACCACCGCCCTCTGGTCAGAGAATAAAAGACAGTCAAGTAAAATGTGGCGGACAGTAATCTGGACGCCACAAGCACTGCAGATTGGGGGGTCCTCCCACCGGAGTAAAAAACCATGCGTTAAGGGACTATGCCCGATGCGGAGGCGAGTGAGGAGAACCTCATCCCGCCTGCATGACTGGTAGGACATACGCCATGGCTGCGTGGTGGCCTTGACCAAACACAGCTTATTTTCACCGACTGCCAGCCACTCCTCTTCCCATTGACACATAACACGAAACCGCAGGAGGGAGGTAACAGCATGGAGGGGGACAGTACATTCAACAATGTGAGGGAGGGAACATGCATCTTTGGCAGCCACATCTGCCAGTTCGTTTACCCTAATACCCACGTGCCCCGGCACCCAGCAGAAGAAACCTCCTTCCCCTGCCGTTGCAGGCCTTGCTGACCCATACATGGTGCAACCATAGTCAAGACGCGATTGAACGAAAGCCCTATAAAACTGCAGCAGACGTGCCCGATCTGCTCCCCAGGACTGATGGCTCAAACACTTCAAAATATTCAGTGCCTTCAGGGCCCGTACCTTGAGGTCTTTAAGGTGAGGCAACCACAACAACTTGGAATCAAAAGTGAGGCCCAGGAACCTCACAGTGTCTCTAAAAGGAAGAACGGTGTCCCTCAGACGCAATTCAGGGGAGGTAAAAAGACGTTGAGAACGATTAAAATGAACACACACACATTTGTCTGCAGAAAAGGTAAAACCCATCTTCACAGACCATGCCTCTAATCGCTTTATCGTAAGCTGCAACTGCCGACTAGCAGTGACAAGACTGGAGGACGAACAGAAAACAGCAAAATCGTCCACAAACAAGGAGCATTGGGCAGGACTCCGGATAGTGGACGTGATACTGTTAATGGCGACGGCAAAGAGGGTGACACTTAAAATGATTCCCTGAGGAACACCATTCTCCTGCACTTACAAATCAGATAGCACATTACCAACCCGATATCGAAAGAGGCGGTTGGAAAGAAAGGACCGAATGAAGATGGGGAGACGGCCATGAAAGCCCCACTGATGGAGATGATTGAGGATAAGGTGGCGCCAAGTAGTGTCATATGCCTTATTAATGTCAAAGAATACACATAAACAATGCTGGTTACGTAGGAAGGCCTGCTGGATGGCCGCCTCAAGCAGGGTCAAGTTGTCTATAGTTGAACGACATCTCCGAAAGCCACACTGAGAGGGGTTAAGGAGCTGCCTGGTCTCGAGCAGCCAGACCAGGCGACGGTTGACCATGCGTTCCAATGTCTTCCCGACACAGCTCGTCAAAGCAATACTTCGATAACTACTGGGATGCATTCGGTCCTTCCCCGGTTTGAGGAGGGGAATCAAAATCGCCTCCGTCCATGAGTCAGGATACGTGCCGGATAACCATATCATATTAAAACAATTCAGGAGAACTTCCTTGGATGGCAGCAACAAGTGCTGCAGCATGCTGTACTGGATTTGATCATGACCAGGCGCAGTATCATGAGCCACAGACAGTGCCGAATCCAGTTCCACATTGTGAAGGGGCAGTTGTAGGATTCAGAATTTGGAGACCGGAAGTCCAAGTGACCCCTCTCGATGGCAGTGCGGTAGCGGCAGAAATCTGGATCACAGTTAATAGTTGCGGTAGATTCCGCAAAATGCATGGCCAGTGTCTGGGCAATGTCTCTCGGTGCTGTGAGGAGACATCCCTGATGCAGCAATGCTGTGACAGGTAGTTGGCTGAGTTTCCCGGAAATCCTCCTGATGGCTTCCCATACTTTAGTAGAACTAGTGGAGCGGGAGGTGGAGTTCAAGAACGATTGCCATGACCGTCGTTTGCTCTCTTTAATCACTCGCCGCGCTTTGGCCCTTGCCACCCGAAAGGCCGCAAGATTGTCAGCTGAGGGATGGCACTTGAAGCGGCGCAGAGCTGCACGGCGGGCTCGGATGGCTGAGCGGCACTCAGTGGTCCACCAAGGGACAGGACGCCTCTTGGGATGACCGGATGACCGTGGGATTGACAATTCAGCAGCATGGGAGATCACAGCTGTAACATGGTCGATCCATTCGTGGACACTGGCATGGTGTTCCAAAACAGCCAGTTGGCTGAAAAGTGTCTAGTCAGTTCTGCAGACGTGCCACTGGGGCGGCACTGGTAATGCCACAGACTCATCCAGGAGGCGAATCCAAAGGGGGAAGTGGTCACTAGAATGGAGGTCAGCAGCAACCTCCCACAGAGCAGAATCCGCGAGTGCTGGAGAACAAAAGGAAAGGTCAATAGCTGATGACGACCCGGAAGCAGTACAGAAATGAGTGGGAGCACCAGAGTTGAGGATGCACAGTTCTTTAGACATCATGAGGCTTTCCAGAACGCGACCCCTGGGGCAAGTAGTCAGAGAGCCCCATAAGGCATTATGAGCATTGAAGTCCCCCAGAAGAAGAAATGGGCGGGGGAGTTGGCTAATAAGGTCTGTGAGAGCCTCAGAGTCTAGTGCATCCTGAGACGGTAAGTAAACTGAACAGACTGTGGGCCTCCGACCCACAAGAAGGTCAACTGCAACTGCCTGCAAGTATGTAACGAGAGGGAGCTCAGATGAGGGGTGCATGTCACGGACAAAAACCACAACACCACCCTTTGCCCTTTCCCCCATCAGATCATCTTTTCGATATACGGTATAGCCCCGTAAAGAAGGAGCATCAGTGGCTCGAAAATGTGTCTCTTGGAGACATAAGCACAAAGGGCACTCTCGTACAAGGAGTTGTAATTCGGCCACATGCGTCCTGAACCCATTCAGGTTCCACTGTAATATGGGAGCCAGTGATCAGGGTGGCTGAACTTTCACCCTGCCTCTGTGCTTTTGAGGAGAGCCTGTACTGGCTGGAGATTTATTCCTGGGGCGAGAAGATCGCCCCCGGTCGACATCAATGTCCATCAGCTCCGATGACGACCCAAGGGAGATGTCAGACAGTACAATGGCCTCGTCATCGGACCGACCCTGACTAGTCTCCTCAGGTGGCAAAACCTTCACCTTCGGCGTCTTTGTCTTGGGGGGCTTAGAATGCAGAGCCTTGTCAACAGTTGGAGCTTTACTCGCCTGGGCAGAAGGCGCCATATGGGGAGAGGCAGGAAGTACCCCAATGTCAGCAACCACGGCCTTGTCTGACGTTTCGGGGAGAGCTGCAGGTTTCAAAACAACCGCAGCAGCACAAGTGCACTGGCAAACGCAGGTATCAGTGCTAACACTAGCAACCTCCGTTTGCGTAGCAACAGTGGCCAACTGTACCGGTTTTTTCAGAGCGGAAGCGAAAGATGTTGTAAACACAGGAGGCTGCATGGCCTTAAAGAGCTTCTTGGCCTCACCATAGGGGATGCGCTTAGATGTTTTAATCTCCTGTATCTTCCGTTCTTTGAGATAGATGGGGCAGGCCCGGCTCCAGACAGGGTGACTCCCAGAGCAATTCACGCACTTCACAGGCGATGAACAATCGGCTCCTTCATGGGCAGGCTGACCACATTTACCACAAGTGGCTATCCCATTGCACCCCAACATAGTATGCCCAAAGCGCTGACATTTAAAACAGCGCATTGGGTTGGGGAAATATGGCCGTACTGGCAAACATAAGAACCCCGCTTTAACATGCTCTGGGAGCCTTGGGCAACTGAACATGAGAATAAATGAGTCGGATTTGACTAGGTCCCCATCGACTCGTTTCATAATATGCTGCACGTCAACAATACCTTTGTCAGCCCACTCAGATTTTAACTCGTCTGTGGGGATATCCACCAAGTCCCTACATGTCACAACACCCTTACTATAGTTCAAAGTGGAGTGGAGCTCGGTCTCGATAGCGTACTCTCCAAGACAGGTTGCTTTCCGAAGAGAAGCGACTTGACGGGAACTAGAAGTCTCAACTAACAGAGTCCCATTGCGCAGTCGCTTCACAGATTTCAGTGTTCCTGCAATTCCCTCAAGACCCTTGTGGCTGTAAAATGGAGAAAGCCTCTCAAAGCTACCCTCCTTCTGTTTAATAATCAAAAACACATTCTGATTATCAGCATGTGCTCTGTTACGACAGTCTGATAAATCTCTAGCAACACCAGCTGCTGGAGGACTTGTAGCACGAAGTCGCTTTTTCGATGGGGTGTGTTTTCCTACCAGTGGCCCACCCAATCCACTGGTAGGGGAAAATACAGAGGTCGAAGGGTCCATTGCGGTCCCACGAGCATACAGTGGTCGCTGAAGAATGTCCGGGGGTTACGGTGACAGGAGACTGGCGGCACTAACCAGTACCCAGCTCAGGACCCCGGGGTCGCCAAGCCCGTACTCAGCAAATGAATGCTGAGCCCCTGGGGGCTTGCCAATCTGCAGGCCTCTCACAGAAGTGTCACTTTCAGTACCCCAAACGTGCTTCCTCTTGTGAAGACTTGCTAATTTTGGACATGTCTGCCCAGTTAGCACCTGATCCTGGGGTTCAGGCTAAGGTGTTGGACTTGGCTGATCCTTCCTTAGCTGACATTGCCCAGAATGCAGAATAGCATGAGCTGACAGTGGCTGCAAGGGTCATCCTTTCTGATAAATACCGGGGCTCAATTAGGACTTCACGGCAAACAGCCGCCTGTGCTCTACGAGGTATCCCAGGCAGCCTCGCCTTCTGCTGAATCACCGCATGTTGATGCTGTTGACAATTCTGATGCAGAGGCATCACAGCATCGAGTTACATGGGTTTGCATTAGTCACAGTGTTATAATTCCTACCTGTGGTGGATTTTGGGTCCTCCGTGTCATTTTCATTCTGCTCATTGGGTGAACCAGCAGTCTTCCCCTAAATGTCATTTGTTGCATCTTTGAAGAGACTGGCTGCAAGTGGAAGCTGCATGTGGGGCATACCATCAGGTACGTCATTTAGCAACTGCTTGTGACAAGTCAGTTGTCAGATATTCCTGCATTTTCGCTGGATTTTGGGGCACTCTCCAAGTTTCTGTAGGTGTTGCCCCGACATGTTTTCAGATATTGGCTGTAGATGGACAACTGGTCAAATTTCAAGCAGACTTGGGAGTGACAGTCAGTCTCATTAAATTAGATGAGAACAGGCTCTATGTGTGCCCGGTGTAGCCCCTGTGCCTGGTGTAGCAATGGCTGATATGTCAGGTTGTGTCTTATAGTAAAGAATGCACTTCCTTGTGGGGGCAATTCTCCATCTCTTACACTTTATAAGAATGTGGAATGGCAACTTCCATAGTTACTCATCAATTCACCATAGATACAAAATATTTTTGGCCTTCTTGCTGTTTTTTTCTGTTTTTGGCTTTCAGATAGTCGAAGTGCATTTAGTGTCTCAGTCTACTCCTTTGCACAATTTGGACTACTTAACATGGTCCTACATCCCATTGTTTGAGAATGAGAAGACCTTGGGCTGGGCAAAAAATTTTGAGGCACCTGCTTCTCTTAAGCCATCAGTGGTACCAAAATTTATTGACAGTATTTGGAGCAACTGACTGAAGACACTATCTGTTGCAACAATAGGGGCTTGTGCAGTCCATTTTTGAGCAGCATGTGGTTGTTGGTGGTCGATGAATTGTCCAGTTTCCTGTACATAGCCAAGGTGTCGACTGCCACCGTTCACGTGTTGTCAGTTCTTTTTGCCATTAAGGGACCCCCAGGACTCCCTTGTCCCATAATGGTAGGCAGTTTGGTTTCAAGAAATTGAAAAACTTTTGTGTTTACAATGGTATACAGAATTTGTCCATTGCACCATTTCATGCAGCCTTTGACTCTGAGATGTAACACTTTGTGCATACATTCAGAGCCCAAATGAAGAAGTCCATGTGTGCCTCATCCCATGATGACGTGTTGAATTTTCTGGCAATGTACCAGGCGATGCTAGTTAATGGGTGCAGTCCAGCCGAACATCCACATGGGCACCAGCTATGGAATCTCCAGGATCTGTAGCACTCCAAGTCGCTTGCCATGGACCACCATTGGCTGCCGTTTTTTCTTGTCGGGGCAACCATTTGGATCAGGTTCTTTGGCTGGCCACAGGAGTATCTGCCAGGTGTCACGGTGGGTCATAAAAGTTGGCAGTTGTGTGTGATGGATGTTGGTAGGAAGCAGCTGACCCGCCATGTAAATCAATAGAGCCTGTGCCCTGTTGGGGCACTGCTAATGCAGCTATCTGGTCAGCTGAGTGACAGGGTTGGTGATGACAGTGTTCCAGGGATGGGCTCCCACTTACAGCAGTGTGCCTCCCCACTGCCGCCTCCTCTGTGCCATAGTCTGGTCTCCTGCAGCCTCAGGCCCCAGTGAGGCTTCCATCTGCTGCTGTGGAGCCCAGAATTCAGACCCACACTCCTCCCCCCTTAGCCAATTGAGGTGGCATCATACTCCTCTCCGTCCCTGTCCTTCAGCTCTACCAGCGGAGCCAGCAGCATCGATTTTGCCTCCTTTGGTGGTGTGGGTTCTCTGACACCCACTACAGTTCTGCGCCAGAGGTCAGAGCCCAAGTCTGACTATTTTCTGCCCTACATGGCCTTTTCAGATGGACAGATCTGCTAGCGGACATCACATTGGAGTCATATGAGTTGCAGTGGGTAGCGCAGCAGAATAGTGCAGAAACCTGCCTGAAAGGCAAACATGATGTGTAGTATGGGTAGCCCCACTGAGAGAAGATTTTGCCTGCAGGCAGCAGAAAGCCTGGCAGGCCAGTGCTTACATTGAGTTCAACCACTGCAGACCTTGCCTTGCACTTCGTGCCAAGTGTTTTTTTGAGTGCTCAGTCATCAGTTGCTTGTACCAGCTGCATACTGAGTTTATAGCTGCGCACATCTCTATGTAGGTTCATTCTTTCTGCTACCCATAGATTGAGTTTTGCTTCCACTCATGGGACTCTGTTCTCCGGTTATTATGAAGCACATTGTCATGCCTGTGCAGATAGTAATATTAACTTTGGAGTATAATGTCCTGAATATTACATCTTACAGTTGGGTAAGGAGATTCTTGTGCAGAGGATTAATTTTTTGTTTCGGTGCACTTGATGGCATGATCAGTAGCGCCCTCCTAGTAACATTCAGAACGTTTCAGTCAGAAAACAAAATATAACTATAAACCTGAGAGACTGAAGTGACATAGTATTATGCCAAATTGAGACATAAAATAGATAAAGAGTTCTAGGACATCCTATCATTTTTGCTTCAGCAGTTGTTAGGGCATGAGATTTGTTCACTCACAAAAAAAACACACAGAGGGAGAATTCAATACTAGCAGTGGCATAGGGGCACAATTTTTTCAATATCACTTGATGTCTTCTGCTCAACACAAATTTGGTGGAAATAACAGAGGCCCAATAAGTGGAAAAATTAAAACTGGCAGTATATGAGTAAATGCAGAAAATATTGAAAATAGTAAGAAGAACATAAATAGAAACTTATACAGGCTAGACACCACATTCAGCAGTCACTGTCTACCAACAGAGAACAAACTGTAAATCATTCCAAGATTTCATTAAAATTTGTATTGTTCTAAAAATGAATAAGAAATGTAGACAGTCAATAATGAAAACATTGACATTCTAGAAACCAGTAATGCCAAAGGAGTCATTTAAGACCATTTGAGGTGTGAATAAAGGAAAAGTTCTTGGACATGAGAGCATTTTAATACAAATGGTTAAGGTTGGAGGAAAAGCAATGCAAAAGGATCCTGCTCACACATTTACAGAACATCAGTAAAAAAAGAAAAAAAAATTCAAGGTAAATTTTCAAATATGTAAACCGAGAAAATGTATGCAGACAATTGTAGCATATCCGAAAGAACTTCATGCTGCTGATAACACTGTAATGTTTCCATTAGTATTAGATTAACTTCAACAACAAATGGAAGAATGTAACAGAGTAATACTGAAAATTGACCAAGAACTGTGTTACAATAAGACTAAAATAATGTATGATGAACATATCACACAGGAAATAGTGCAAAATAATGAAGAAGACACAGACTAATTTGACAAAGGAAAATCAGAGTAACATCCTGCTGATCAGGAAATTGGTCATACTCTTTCAAAGGAACATCTTTGCATTCACCTAAAGTGATACAGGGAAATCCAGGAAAACCTAAATCTGAGTGGCTGGGAGAGAATTTGAAATGCTGTCCTGAGTATGGCTCTATTGTCTTACCGCCTTGCTCATTATGGATGGTAAGTTACTGTATTTAGGTCAACTGTATGCAATGTTTGGATGGTCATGAAAATAAATAAACAGAAGAGTAAAAATTATTGGAGTGCTAAATTAAAATGGTTTTCAAAACTAAGCCTCTATTTGTTTGAAAATGGGACGTTACAAGCAATGCATGTTACTATGTTTGATTCATTGCAGTGACACATGAAAGAGAAGTAGAGAAGGGGAAAGGGCTACACAGATGCATCGGCAGGACTGAATGTGTGTGCAGTACTGGAGTGGGAGCTGGGAAGGAGATAGGTAGGTGAGGGACAAGGACTAGTGAAGGTGGCTAGGGGGTTACGGGAACAGTGAATATGTTGCAGGGAGTGTTCCAACCTGTGCTTTTCAGAAAAGCTGGTGTTGTTGGGAAGAATTCAGATGGCACAGCCGTGAAGCAGTTGTTAATTGTCGTTCACATGTAGAATTCAGCACAGTGGTTGCAGCTAAGTTCAAAGATCGCATGGCTGATTTTACCTGTGGCCCTTCCCTTTATGGCATAAGAGATGCCTATGATAAGACTGAAGTAGGTGTTGTGGGGGATGTTTGGGACAGGTATTGCATATAGGTCTATTGCAGGGATATGGATCATGAAGCAAGTTGTTGGGACCAGAGCTGTAGTAGGTATAGACATAGACATTGCATAGGTTTAGTGGGTGTCAAATACCACTGTGAGCGGGGGCAGAGGATGATAGAAGAAGGGGGTATTGCATATTTCAGAGTATGACAAGAGGTAGTCAAAACCCTGGTGGAGAACACGATTCAGTTGTTCTAATCCTGGGTGCCCCCCCCCCCCCCCCATGAACCATGGACCTTGCCGTTGGTGGGGAAGCTTGCGTGCCTCAACGATACAGATAGCCGTACTGTAGGTGCAACCACAACGGAGGGGTATCCCTTGAGAGGCCAGACAAATGTGTGGTTCCTGAAGACGGGCAGCAGCCTTTTCAGTAGTTGCACGGGCAACAGTCTGGATGATTGACTGACCTGGCCTTGTAACACTAACCAAAACGGCCTTGCTGTGCTGGTACTGCGAATAGCTGAAAGCAAGGGGAAACTACAGCCGTAATTTTTCCGGAGGGCATGCAAGCTTTACTGTATGATTAAATGATGATGGCGTCCTCTTGGGTAAAATATTCCGGAGGTAAAATAGTCCCCCATTCGGATCTCCGGGCGGGGACTACTCAGGAGGACGTCGTTATCAGGATAAAGAAAACTGGTGTTCTACAGATCGGAGCGTGGAATGTCAGATCCCTTAATCGGGCAGGTAGGTTAGAAAACTTAAAAAGGGAAATGGATAGGTTAAAGTTAGATAGAGTGGGAATTAGTGAAGTTCGGTGGCAGGAGGAACAAGACTTTTGGTCAGGTGAATACAGGGTTATAAATACAAAATCAAATAGGGGTAATGCAGGAGTAGGTTTAATAATGAATAAAAAAATAGGAGTGCGGGTTAGCTACTACAAACAGCATAGTGAATGCATTATTGTGGCCAAGATAGACACGAAGTCCACGCCTACTACAGTAGTACAAGTTTATATGCCAACTAGCTCCGCAGATGATGAAGATATTGATGAAATGTATGATGAGATAAAAGAAATTATTCAGGTAGTGAAGGGAGACGAAAATTTATAGTCATAGGTGACTGGAATTTGACAGTAGGAAAAGGAAGAGAAGGAAACGTAGTAGATGAATATGGATTGGGGCTAAGAAATGAAAGAGGACGCCACCTGGTAGAATTTTGCACAGAGCATAACTTAATCATATAATTGTAAGACAGAGATTTAGGAACCAGGTTTTAAATTGTAAGACATTTCCAGGGGCAGATGTGGACTCTGACCACAATCTATTGGTTATGAACTGTACATTAAAAACTGAAGAAAATGCAAAAAGGTGGGAATTTAAGGAGATGGGACCTGGATAAACTGAAAGAACCAGAGGTTGTACAGAGTTTTAGGGAGAGCATAAGGGAACAATTGACAGGAATGGGGGAAAGAAATACAGTAGAAGCAGAATGGGCAGTTTTGAGGAATGAAATAGTGAAGGCAGCAGAGGATCACGTAGGTAAAAAGACGATGGCTAGTAGAAATCCTTGGGTAACAGAAAAGATACTGAATTTAATTGATGAAAGGAGAAAATACAAAAATACAGTAAGTGAAGCAGGCAAAAATCAATACAAACGTCTCAAAAATGAGATCGACAGGAAGTGCAAAATGGCTAAGCAGGCATGGCTAGAGGACAAATGTAAGGATGTAGAGGCTTATCTTACGAGGGGTAAGATAGATACTGCCTACAGGAAAATTAAAGAGACCTTTGGAGAAAAGAGAACCACTTTATGAATATCAAGAGCTCAGATGGAAACCCAGTTCTAAGCAAAGAAGGGAAAGCAGCCAAAGGTGGAAGGAGTATATAGAGGGTCTATACAGGAGCGATGTTCTTGAAGATAATATTATGGAAATGGAAGAGGAGGTAGATGAAGATGAAATGGGAGATATGATACTGCGTGAAGAGTTTGACAGAGCACTGAAAGACCTAAGTCGAAACAAGGCCCCGGGAGTAGACAACATTACATTAGAACTACTGATTGCCTTGGGAGAGCCAGTCCTGACAAAACTCTACCATCTGGTGAGCAAGGTGTATGAGACAGGCGAAATACCCTGAGACTTCAAGAAGAATATAATAATTCCAATCCCAAAGAAAGCAGGTGTTGTCATGTGAAAATTACCGAACTATCAGTTTAAAAATCACAGCTGCAAAATACTAACACGAATTCTTTACAGACGAATGAAAAAACTGGTAGAAGCCGACCTCAGGGAAGATCAGTTTGGAATCTGTAGAAATATTGGAACACGTGAGGCAATACTGACCCTATGACTTATCTTAGAAGAAAGATTAAGGAAAGGCAAACCTACATTTCTAGCATTTGTAGACTTAGGGAAAGCTTTTGACAACGTTGACTGGAATAATCTCTTTCAAATTCTGAAGGTGGCAAGGGTAAAATACAGGGAGCGAAAGGCTATTTACAATTTGTACAGAAACCAGATGGCAGTTATAAGAGTTGAGGGACATGAAAGGGAAGCAGTGGTTGGGAAGGGAGTGAGACAGGGTTGTAGCCTCTCCCTGATGCTATTCAATCTGTATATTGAGCAAGCAGTAAAGGAAACAAAAGAAAAGTTCGGAGAAGGTATTAAAATCCATGCAGAAGAAATAAAAACTTTGAGGTTTGCCGATGGCATTGTAATTCTGTCAGAGACAGCAAAGGACTTGGAAGAGTAGTTGAACGGAATGGACAGTGTCTTGAAAGGAGGGTATAAGATGAACATCAACAAAAGCGAAACAAGGATAATGGAATGTAGTCAAATTACGTCGGGTGATGCTGAGGGAATTAGATCAGGAAATGAGATGCTTAAAGTAGTAAAGGAGTTTTGCTATATGGGGAGCAAAATAACTGATGATGGTCGAAGTAGAGAGGATATAAAATGTAGACTGGCATGGCATTGAAAGTGTTTCTGAAGAATATAAATTTGTTAACATCGAGTATAGATTTAAGAGTCAGGAAGTCGTTTCTGAAAGTATTTGTATGGAGTGTAGCCATGTATGGAAGTGAAATATGGACGATAAATAGTTTGGACAAGAAGAGAATAGAAGCTTTTGAAATGTGGTGCTACAGAAGAATGCTGAAGATTAGATGGGTAGGTCACATAACTAATGAGGAGGTATTGAATAGAATTGGGGAGAAGAGGAGTTTGTGGCATAACTTGACTAGAAGAAGGGATCAGTTGGTAGGACATGTTCTGAGGCATCAAGGGATCACCAATTTAGTACTGGAGGGCAGCGTGGAGGGTAAAAATTGTAGAGGGAGACGAAGAGATGAATACACTAAGCAGATTCAGAAGGATGTAGGCTGCAGTAGGTACTGGGAGATGAAGAAGCTTGCACAGGATAGAGTAGCATGGAGAGCTGCATCAAACCAGGCTCAGGACTGAAGACCACAACAACAACAACAACAACAACAACAACAACAATCCTGGGTGATTCTGAGTCACAAGGGGGTTGCTCCTTCATGGCTAGACTGTGGGTATGTGTAGCATGGTACACGAATGGGGAAACAAGGCACAAGATATCTGTTCCTGGACAGTGTTGGGATTTCATACGTGAAGGCCTCAGTGAGAGTATGTCTTGGTGTGGGATGGATGGCAGCTTTCAAAGAGGAGATACTGTTGGTTGGTTGGTTTGATGTGGACAAAGGTACTGATGTTGCCATCCTAAAGCACATTAACCCTACCACTCATGACACACCATTATGTTTGGTTACTGCAACCCTACAGAGAATATCTCTGCTCTGCTCTTGTGGACCAACAGCCTCAGCTTGTTACCTGTAACCTATTCTCCTATATAAAAGACACCAACTACTTCCTCTACCAACTCTACACATTCCCTTAACCTTTACCACCCAATGCTCTGCTTACCACTGTTGATGCCACCTCCCTCTTCACTAAAATAGCCCTTGTCTATGGCCTTGCTGCTGCTAAACACTACCTTTTCTGATGCCAGAGTGACGCCAAACCTAGCTTTTAGTTACTATGACCCACTATATACCCACACACAGTTTCTTCTCCTCTGAAAGCATCCTCTACAAACAAATGTGTGGTACGGCAGTGGGCACCCACATGGCACAATCCCATGCCAACCTATTAATGGGCCATCTAGAGGAATCATTCCAACAACCCACAATCCCAAATCCCTCACCTGGTTCAGTTTCATTGAGGGAATCTTCATGATCTGGACTGAGGGTGTGGACAGCCTATCCACACTGTTCCAGAGCCTTGACTCTTCTCCATTCGCTTCATCTGGCCCTCCAGACCCTACCAGGCTGCCTTCCTTGATGTTGGCCTTCACTTCAAGGAAGGCCACGTTAGTACCTCTGTGCACATCAAACCCACCAGCCACCAACATCAGCTCTACTTCTACAGCTGCCACACATTCCACACTGAGACACATTCCATACCAAGAAGTCCCTTCTATACAGCTTAGCCATCTGTGATATTTGCATCTTTAGTAATGAGCAGCCTCCCTTCCAGGATGTAAGGGTCTCCATGATGCCTTCATAGGCTGAAATTACACTCCCAACCTTGTCCAGAAACAGATCTCCCATGCCTCGTCTCCCAAGTCATCTACTATCCCCCTCATTCCAACTGGACAGCCATAAAGGAGCATGACTCTTACAACTCAGGACCACACAGGACTGCAGCTACTGAATCAAACTCTCTGCCAGAGTTCTGACTACCGCTCATCATGCTGCGGAAGGAGAAATATCCTTACTATCCTTCCCAAAGTGGTATTCTGTTGGTCAACCAACTTACGCAAAATCCATCTCTGTACCTACTCCATCCGTATTCCCAATCCCTTCCCACATGAACCATATCCCTGCAATAGACCTAGACGCAAGACCTGTCCCACAAATCGTCCCACTAGCAACTACTCGAGTCTGGACACAGGCATGTCCAAACCCATCAAAAGCAGGGCCACCTGTGAAAACAGCCATATGATCTACCAACTTAGCGGCACCCATTGTGCCACGTTCTATGTGGACATGAGAACCAGCAAGCTGTAAGCATGAACGGCAACCACCTAACTGTGGCCAAGAAATGGCTGGATGGCCCAAAATGATGTGGTTCAATTTGACAACTGATTCACAGCCTGTGCCATCAGGTTTCTTCCCATTAAAAACATGTTGTACCTAGTAACCCTACCCATCCCCACCACATTCCTTAATGCTCCCACAGGCAGTAGTAGCAATATCCCTCACCCCTGCTATCCCTACCCTGGGCCTCTTCTGTAAGCACACTACACATCCCAGCAAAGATTGCCATTTGTCTCAGACACCAGATGCAATCATATTTGAGCCTTAGAACTCGGAGATGACAATTTTTGGGAGTTGTGCTGTGTGTGGGGGGGAGAGGGGGGGGGGATGGTTTCATCTTCTGATTAAGGAAATGGTCTGACAGTTGAATATATCCAGCATTCCTTTTCACTGTGCCTCTCAGCAACTCAACACTTCCTCTATGCATTGGTCCAATTGTTGTTATTTCAAGCTAGATTTTTCATTTCTTGATTATATCTACATATGTATTATGAAACAAAAGACACAAGAACTGTAAAATGTACAACTTCTTGTAGAGTTCCATGGGTCTAGAATTTATGTCAGCAAATTGTATTATATTCTGGATAATATCTATCTCTCTCTCTCTCTCTCTCTCACACACACACACACACACACACACACACACACACACTCTCTCTCACTCACACTTCTGACACCATTACCTATGTGGTACATGTAATAGTCCAGTCTGCAGCTAGTGGAACTGTGGGAAAGATGAGGATAGGGATGATGGCAGAAGTTGTAATACAGGGTGGGAATAGGATCAGATTCTTGCATCGATCATTCTGCACACAGGACGGTGGAGGGGTGAATCAAATAGACAGCAGCAAGTTCAAAGTTCAATAAATAGAGAGCAAGGAAAAAGTGATGGGTTACAAATGAAGGAATATCAAGAAAGGACAGATGGAAGGTGGAGGAAGTGACTCCAGAAACATAAAGTAAAATAAACAATGCTGACAATAATTCAAGCAAATAAGGCTGTTCTGTGTGCAATGAAAATACTTTCACATATGACTTCATTCACAATAAAAAAAGTATTACATGGAAATAAATGCAGAATATAAGTGTCAGAGGTTTTTTACATGGTAGGTGATGGCAGGAAAAGAATCATGAGGAAAAGAAAAGAAATTGAAGTTTTAATCAAAAGTGTAACGACTGTAGTTCAGACTGAATGGAACTTTTGCTGATTAGCATGATATATAAAGTTTTGGATGGAACCTAACTAAATTAAAATAAACAGTTACATCATACATTTAAGCAGAATTTATCACACAATGGTGAAAGTAATATACAGATTTTATGCTGCTTTATAGCAAAATTTAACCAAATTATTTTTTTTAAAACAAACAGTTAGCTGAAAGAACACAGTAGACGTTTGTGGTAATTGACAGCACAGTTAAAAGACTGAAGAAATCACAGTGAGACATACTAGAAGATACCTGTTGCTGTTTAAGCAGAAAATGTGAGGCAGTCATCATCATCAGTTTTCTGCTATGTCATGTGTCATATATACACCATAAAATAGTGGTACTGTGAGGCGGTATGGAACATTAAAACCAGCTACAAAGTTCTCTGATTATCAGCCAACACAAAGATCATAATTTCAATTAAATTATGAGGTATCTGTTGAAAATTTAATGCAAAGTAAGCAATATTACACAAATTTTATATTTCAATGCTTGTCTTGTCAGCACAAGAAGTAATTTGTTAACGATCAATGTCTTTTAAAGTGCTGTATAAAGATTTCTGTGGTAGTTTAAGAGGCTGCAAAAGGCTACATCACAGTTGAGGTATTGGTTTCAATGACCACATAGTTGTGTTACTTATTTTCAGCTGTTTTTAAACTATTAACATATGCTCCTCTGTCTCAACAATTAAGTTTCACTTTGATGTAAGATGGCAGAAGTGTCATAGCTCATTACTGACAAATTGTTGTGTGTATTGCATCAGTGGGTAACTTTTCAAAATTCCATATTTGCTTGTTATCATCCTTGAAGTCTACATTTTGGTTCACCATTGCCACATACAAATATTATCTCCACATTTATTACAAAGTACATTTACATCTACAAATCTGCAAATCACACTTAAGTTCCTAGAAAAGTGTTCATTGAACCACCTCCACATTAGTTCTCTGTTATTATACTCTCTAACAGTGCACACAGAAAAAGAACACCCATACCTTCCCATGTGAACTCCGATTTCTTTTATTTTAATGTGATGTTTGTTTCTCCCTTTGCATGTCAGTATCAAAAAAATATTTTCACATTTGGAGGAGAAAGTTTGTGATTGAAATTTTGTGAGAAGTCCCACAACAACAAAAAATCCCTTTGTTTTAATGATTTCCACACCAAATTCTGTATAATGTCCATGATACTCTCCCCTATTTCTCGATAATGCAAAACATGCTGCCCTTCTTTGAACTTTCTCGATGTACTCCATTAATTATATCTGGTAAGGATCCAAAACAGTGCGGCAGTACTCCAAAACAGGATGAACAAGCACAGTGAAGGCAGTCTCTTTAATAAATTTGTTGTGTCTTCTAAGTGTTCCATCAATAAAATGCCGTCTTTGATTCATCTTCCTCACAACAATTTTCTGTGTTCTTTCCAGCTTAAGTTGACTGTAATTGTAATTCTTAGGTATTTAGCTGAATTTGCAGCCTTTAGATCTGATTGATTTATTGTGTAACCAAAATTTAATGGAGTTTAATGGATTCTTTTTAGCTCTCAGATGGATGACCTGACACTTCTCATTATTTAGGGTCGAATCCCAATTTTCGCACTATACAGGTATCTTAGACGAATCATTTTGCAATTGAAACTTCCTGACAGATTAAAACTGTGTGCCCAACCGAGACTCGAACTCGGGACCTTTGCCTCATTCTGGAAACATTTTGCAATTGTTTTGATTTTCTGATGACTTTACAAGATGATAAACGATAGTATCATCTGCAAACAACCCAAGGCGGCTGCTTACATTCTCTCCTAAATCATTGATAAAGATAAGGAACAGCAGAGGGCCTATAACACTACCTTGGCAAATGCCAGAAAACCCTTCTGTTTTACTCGATGACTTTCCATGAATTAGTACAAACTGTGACCTCTCTGACAGGAAACCATGAATCCAGTCACATAATTGAGACGATATTCCATAAGCAAGCAATTTGATTTCAAGAATGAAATTCCTTCACGTACTACAGCCACTGAATTAAATGCCATTCACAATTTTTTTCCAACTTTTAGGCCAACATGTGCTACTTACATTGATGAAATTTTTATTGATTATCATTGTCTAACTCAATGTTTTATCACAGAAATGGTACACTGTACCATGTGAAATGGCTGAATAATTTATTTTTAATTGTACAACTAGTGTCATTCAAAGGCCAGTATCCAGTTTTTGTTAGTAATATGTGTCCCATTTATCTTGACCACCCTAAATAACTGTTTCTGCAGATGCAAATTACAAAATGTTTCAAGCAAATGTTCTTTAGCCATTAAGGGGACATCAATCAGCATGATTGCCTTTGTTGTAGCTTTGCTTTTTTACAAAGATACGGACAGCGGTATGACTTTTTTAAATGGCACCCTGTATTTTTTATTCAGTAATACATTTCCTCTCCTAAAGATCTGTTCAAAAATGTATCACAGTGTACAATTCACTGAAATACAATGTTATTAATTACATAACACAACACTGACTTTGAGCCCGGGCTCGTCCACTTGCTGGAGTTGTCAGCAAACAAATGAAAACCCAGTAAAACATAACACAAAATTGACTTTGACTCTCGCGTACCATTTCCCAGGAGTAGAACATTCAAAGGGGCTCAAAGTGGTGACCTTGGACACCGATACACTGGTGCACTCATTGAATGAAACAATTATTTACTGCTTCCAGTGTTGGCTGCTGAAGAGAATTACAAGCAAGCATGATACATTCCTGCACGTCCTCTGGAGTTGTTGGAATATTGCGATAGACAACGTCTTTAATGCATCCTCAAAGAAAAAAGTCCAGAGGATTTAAATCAGGAGACCTAGCAGGCCAAGTAACTGTTCCTAGTCTACCAATCCATCTGGCAGGATACCTTCAGTTCAGAACATGACGTGCACGGAAGGCATTGTGTGCTGGGCATCCATCGTGTTGATACCACATAAGCAACACTTCATCCACAAGAAGAGGAAGAATTCATCTGAGGAAGTTGGCATAAGCTGTGCCGTTTAGACTACCATTGATGAAATAAGGGCCAATAATTGTAGTACCAAGCATCCCACACGAGACGTTAATTCTCCACTGTCGCTGATGTTTCACCTGTCCAAGCTATCGTGGGTTGTCGCTGGGCCAATAATGCATGTTCCTAGTGTTTACCTGTCCTTTGTTTGAGAAGGAACATTCATCGGTAAATAGAACATCGGAGAAGAAGTTCGGGTTGGCGAGGATTTGCTGCTGTGCCCACTGTACACTATTCTGGAAATCATACCCATGCAATTCTTGATTTAGGTGTGCATGGTAAAGACGGAACCAGTGTCGTGTAAGAATGCGATGTACATTGGTTTTAGGAATGCCAAACTCATGTTCAAGCTGTCGTGTGTTCACACGTGGGTCCACAGCAACGGAAGGAAGAATGGTAACTTCGGCAGCTTCGCCTGTGTGAATGCTATGACGACTGCGTTGTCATGGGTTGAAACTTTCCGTTTCCTGAAGCGTCGCGACAAGACGATAAAACATCCGTTGGGAAGATGGGTTCTTGTCAGGATATCGCTCTCTGTACAGTTCCGCTGCCTGTGTAGCATTTCACCAACCTTCAACAACAACAACAACAACAATAAAAGAAACGTTATATCAATGCAGTTTGTAGGAAGGACAACCTTTACTGTATGCCTACTCTACACAATAGTATTTAAAAGGACTAAACTATCGTACTAAAAGTATTCATAGATAAGAAAACAGTACTGCAATTACTGTTCTGCTAACGTACATTCCCCATAGATGAGTAGCATTTGTACCTTCTCTTCATTGGTGTACATTCTACTCATTCTTCAAATGACGACGGTTGATGGAATGACGGTATGCATTCTACTTATGTTTTTATTTGTCAGCACGTGGAAGTGCTCCATTATCCTGAGTACCTGCACTAAGTGCTGGGAGTGTCAACGTCAATGTTGTGTTATGTAATTAATAATGTTGTGTTTCAGTGAATGGCACACTGTGATAAATTTTTGAATAGGGCTTTAGGAAAGGAAATGAATTACCGAATAAAAAATGCAGGGTGCCATTCAAAAAAGTCATATCTTTATTAAAAAAACAAAGCCCTGATAGATAAAGAACATTTTCTTGAAACATTTTGTAATTTGCATCTGGACAAACAGTTATAAATGGGACATCCTGTATACACCATAAAATAGTGGCCAAAATATAACATTTATGCAAAGTTATATGCATGGAGTGTTTTGTTATCAGGTGAGCTGCTGGAACCTTGGCACATGCCATCTCTTTAAAAATATGGACTGCACTCCTCCTTTCCCAAGAGAATCATGCAGACCAATTGCCAGCGTCTGGAAGTTATTTTACTAGCATTGGGGGCAGTGCATCAACATCAACATCAACATCTACATACATACTCCAGAAGCCACCAACGGTGTGTGGTGGAGGGCATCTTGTGCCACTAATTGCCGTTTCCTTTCCTGCTCCACTGGCAAATAGAGCAAGGGAAAAATGAGACTGTTGGTGGCAGTAGAATTGTTCTGCAGTCAGCTTCAAATGCCGCTTTTCTAAATTTCCTCAATAGTGTTTCTCAAAAAGAATGTTGCTTTTCCTCCAGGGATTCCAATTTGAGTTCCCAAAGCATCTCCATAACACTTATGTGTTGTTTGAACCTACCAGTATGAAATCTAGTCACCCGCCTTGACTTGTTTTGATGTCTTCCTTCAATGTCAATATATATTGTAGAACAAAAGCAAACAGGTGCTTTTCATTTATTATAATAATGTTCTACCAAGAACCAACGGAAGATTCTGTTAACATGAACCACTCTTTCCTAAAATTCTCCCAATAAACCAAAGCCGGCCATTTGCTTTTCCTACCACGGTTTTCCCATGCTCGTTCCACCTCATATCACTTTGCAATGTTACGCCCAGATATTTAAACAACTAGGCTGTGTCAAGCAGCAAACATTACAGGTTTGTTCTTCCTACTTATCTGCATTAACTTATATTTTTCCACATTTAGGGCTACCTGCCATTCATCACACCAACTGGAAATTTTGCCTAAGCCATCTTGTATCTTCCTACAGTCACTCAACTTCAACACTTAATCATACACCACAGCAGCATCAGCAAACAACCGCAGGTTGCTGACCACCCTGTCCAACATGTCATTTATGTATACAGAGAGCAACAGCAGTCCCGTCAAACTTCCCTGGGGCACTCCTGATGACACCCTTGTCTCTGATGAACACTCACTGTCAAGGACAACATACTGGGTTCTATTATTGAAGGAGTCTTTGAGCCACTCGCATATCAGTAAACCTATTCCATATACTCATACCTTTGTTAATAGCTTGCAATGGGGCAATGTGTCAAATGCTTTCTGGAAATTTAGAGAGATGGAATCTGCCTGTTGCCCTTCATCCATAGTTCACAGTATATCATGTGACAAAAGGGCAAGCTAAGTTTCGCACAAGCAATGCTTTCTAAAACCATGCATAAGCTGTTGAGCCTCAAGAAAGTTTATTATATTCGAACTGAGAATGTGTTCAAGAATTCTCAGCAAACAGAAGTTAGGGATATTGGTCTGTAATATGTAGATCTGTTCTTTTACCTTTCTTATGTACTGGAGTCACCTGCGATTTTTTGCAGTCGCTTGGGACTTTGTGCTGGATGAGAGATTCATGATAAATGCAAGCCCGGTAAGGGGCCAATCCCATAGAGTACTCTCTGTAAAACCGAACTGGGATTCCACCCGAACCTGGTAATTTATTTGCTTTCAAATCTTTCAGTTGCTTCTCTGCACCAGGTATGCTTATTATTATGTTGTCCATAAATGAATCTGAACAATGGTCAAATGACAGTACGTTTGTAGAATTCTCCTGTGTGAACAACTTCTTCAACATGAAATTTAAAACTTCAGCTTTCGTTGCAGGTGGGTGGGGGTGGGGGGGTGGGGGGGTGGGTGGGGGGGGTTGGGGGGGGCATGTAGTAGGGAGACTGGTCATGGTGCCCTGATGTTGCCAGTCCATACTGCCATTGCGTACACTGCTCGAGAGCTGGATTGTTAATGCTAAATATGTGTTGACGTAGCATCTCGTGTTGAACTCAGTTGGAAACTGCTGTCCCGGTTGTCAACATTGATTCTTACCCCTGTTTCTACCAAGACCCAGAAACCATTGGCATGATACAGCACCTCTGTGTAACTAAATCAAATAAGTGCCCTCCATTAAAACTATGTTTTGTCATTGCGGGTTTGCCTGTCTGGGCAATCCAAGTGCTTGTTTTGTGGCGTATGGTAGAGTTGTGAAATACATAATTGTGTTTGGTAGGTGAAGTTTCAGCCATACTCACACTTGGCACACCTGGCATACTTGGCCCTAATGTATACTTGATGGAGTCCACTGTGTCATTAAATTTGCAAGAAAGTTGCAATATTGATTTTATGTTGTGCCTGTTGATACTCTTACAGTTCTTTGGATTTGATGGCTCTGTATATTATAAGAACGCCAAACAGACAATTTCTTCTTCTGGTTTCTTCCTGTTTATCTGGAAATCATGCTTTGTTTGCATCTCAAAAGAAGTTGTTCTACTAACAGACTTTGCTGAGATGCTGTAGCATATCGGGTGGGCTCTTCTTATAGGAAGTCATTTCTGAAAGTATTTGTATGGAGTGTAGCAATGTATGGAAGTGAAACATGGACGATAAATAGTTTGGACAAGAAGAGAATAGAAGATTTCGAAATGTGGTGCTACAGAAGAATGCTGAAGATTAGATGGGTAATCACATAACTAATGAGGAAGTATTGAATAGAAGTGGGGAGTAGTTTGTGGCACAACGTGACTAGAAGAAGGGATTGGTTGGTAGGACATGTTCTGAGGCATCAAGGGATCGCCAATTTAGTATTGGAGGGAAGCGTGGAGGGTAAAAATCGTAGAGGGAGACCAAGAGATGAATACACTAAGCAGATTCAGAAGGATGTAGGCTGCAGTACGTACCGGGAGATGAAGCAGCTTGCACAGGATAGAGTAGATGGAGAGCTGCATCAAACCAGTCTCAGTACTGAAGACCACAACAACAACAACTTCTTATAGACGGCTCTGTACACCAAGGTTGTGAGTACAATACTACATTGCATCATGTGACATGTGACGGCAACTCCTAGTATTTAGGTACAGATCCTTATATATTTTCTTCATAAAAATGGAATACCTCAATGAATCATCTGTATTCTGCTTTATCAGAATGTCAGGTAATTGTACACATCAATTTTCTTCTACCATCACAGTGAATTTCATATTCTCACGGATACTGTTGAGATGACATGTAGCTGGCCCAAAAGTGCAGTGAAGCCAATAAAAGGTGACTTCACACAGCATCCCAGCACTTCACCTCATTGGAATGTTGCTTCAACACATTTTTGTTACTCAGTAGATAAACACAGATGAATCCATCAGTAAATTTTTTTGTGAAGACTTGTACCCATGTATGTGTACTTCACATTGCCTAACTTTTTGTTGGTCTTCATGCTTAGAATTAATGAGGGTTAATGGAAATTGTCACACAAGGTATTGATAATGCTAGCTAATGACCCCACATATCAGCCGAAAACTGTAAATTTATAATGTGAATAAGAGCTCCTTAAAACTATTTTACTACAGGTTTTTTAAAATTACTGCAGCCAGTTACCTTTTACTTTGTTCTTCAATTCTTTTACTATCCCATTACAGCAATTCATCATCAGATGGTACATGTTTATTGATTGTCTGTAGCAGTATGGGAGTCATGCAGCTTTGGCAAAACGTATAAACGAAACATGTAAGCACTGAGTGTGGTGAGAATTACTCTGCTACACTCGGTGCTTACATATTTTGTTTATACATCTTGCCACAGCTACATGACTCCCATACTGCTGCAGACAATCAATAAATATGTACCATCTGAGGCTGAATAGCTAGGCAGTTCGAAACTGGTAATGGGATAGTAAAAGAATTGAAGAACAAAGCAAAAAGTGAGTGGTTGCACTAATTTCAAGAAACCTTTATTCATCACAGTCGCAACATTCCTCATCCATAATAGATAAAAGTTTTATTTTACAACAGTTGATGATTTTTAAGGACAAACTGTAACATAATCCTTACTAGTATGTGTATAATTAGATACAATTTCATGAATCTATTATAGGTTAATGGCTGGAAGAATTCTAAATCCTGGTGATCTTCTTAATACAATGCAAACTGTTAATAATACGAAAAGACAAAACTCACTCTGCCAAGCATTTAGAAACAACAGTGAAAGTTACCTGCCATCAGCTGTAAGGGCAAGTGAATGGTATTGCCCTGCAGAGATGGAAGTAATTAATTCTGATGCAAGTCCACTGATGAGAATTGGAGTTGAAGACTGCCCTGTACTTCCAATGCCAAGCTGTCCAAACTGCGATGATCCCCATGCATAAACCTACAAGAGATTGTACACTCATCTATTAGCTACAAATACTTTGATTTTAAACGTAATTTTTTATCAAGCATACCATTTTTACACTAAATGCTACACTACAATACAATACAATGAAATAAAATGGTGCTAGAAAGTATAATACAAACTCTAGGAGGATAAGCCACAATCTCTTATTGTGGAAGTATAGACTGACTGATATGTGCATTGTAACCAAGAGATGGGGGACCGTCAGTTTGGCATGCCAGTACTGTCAATCCATTTTCACCAACATATTGTTTTGAAAGAGATGTTATTAGCAATTAGACTTTTTTTCACACAAATTGATGGCATTAGTGCTTAAGACAATATATATGAGGGGACTTCAAAAAGTATGTTACACATTATTATGGCCAGCCAAGTAATTTTTATTGAATAGTGCACTAACTTCAAAGTCACACAGAAACACAATACTATTTTCTAACATAGTCACCAAGTCCTTTTAAACAATAGTGTGAACTGTTCCAGCATAATGACAAGTGCCAGCATGAAGATGAAGAACGTAACTGACGTAACTGCAGAGAAGGCTGAGAGATGACATAAGCTGACTAGGACCGCACCATGACAGGAGCGGCCTCTATCTGAACAGAATAGAAGCGCCATTCCTGCCAGCCTTGGCCAGACAATAGAAGATGGACGCTAGTAGACCCAGACTAAAAGAGAGCACTAGAAGAGCTGTTACTTGTGATCCATATTCATTACTTGCATGGACACTCTATATGGCGAAATACATAGTTTATTTGCAAGTCACCAATAGCTTGTGACACGATACTGTAAACCAAAGTTAAGTATTGCCAATTTACTTTATTGTAATAAAAAACCATTAATGTGATTTGCTTGAATTGTTGTATAGTTACCCGAGAAAGCAGCATCCTTTCGACACCCTATAAGAGACAAGTGTGCAGGACTCCACATCGACAATGAGTTATAAGACAAACCCAGTGCCTGGCGGCCATGGAATTTTCTGTTTTGAGTTGCTGGTGCCTTAATTCTCTCTTGTCTTTTCTTTGCAGGGGCGTTTACTTGCTTTAACAGCCTCTTTCGCTAATCAGTGTTTTCAGTTGGGCATTACAGAAATTTTCTTTGCTTTTGTACTTATTTTGTTTGCTTGCCTTGTCTGTTTATTGCATTTATCTCTTCCAACATTCCCACCCCCTATTCAGACACCACAGCTACAAGCATTAGATGCCACACAGCTAATGCAGATGTTTCAGTTTCAGACGCAGCATATATCTACGCTACTCAACACGGTGCAGCAGCTACTGCCCGATGCTGCATGCCAGACAGAACAGGCATCATCTACAGCAACACCTACCGCTATACCAGCTTTTCGCCCATTTTGTGAACAAGACAAGGTGTGGCTTGAGTGGCTACAACAGTATGAAGCACACATCCTCGCTAACAACATACCAGGTACTGAGAAACTTCCACATCTATAATCAATGACAGGAAGTGCAGTGTTCCATTTAACTCAGAAGTTATTTCCTAATGCCACTCCGAGTGAACTTACTTACGAACAGGTGGTACAGTCTTTAACTAATTATTATGAGAAACAAGTGAATGTGGTAGCAGCTCACTTTCAATTCTGCAACTGCAAAAAATGGTCAGAACAAACTTATTGTGAGTGGGTAACAGATTTGCAGGATATGACAAGGAAATGCAAATCCAAATATGCTTGCGATGATTTATGTTCAGATGTTATGTTGTGTGATGCGATCATGTACAATGTACCTGATGTCAAACTCAGAGAACAGATTTTGACCCAATCCGATCCACATTTCAACAGGTAGTGCAAATCTTAGATCAGTACTATTCCGGTGCCCTGTCGGCAGATAAAATTGAGCAGTCAGCTATTAGTTTGGTTCAGTCCCTTGTCTGCAATTGGCCCATTCAGCGGCAGCTTGCGCTAGTCACACTGAGTAAACAACACTCCACGCCACATAAGCAGTTCGCTAAACAGGTGGCTACACAGGTAAACAGAATTAAGTCTTGCTCTTGGTGTTATTCATGGCACAAACGCCAAGACTGCCCCTCACAACAAGCTCAGTGTTACGCTTGTGGTAGGACATGTACAATCCATATGTTTGCAATGGAACAATCATAGAATTCGGCCCACTTACAAAAATTTTGTCACAAGGCCCATGTCATTAATGCTGCATATTCAAAGTCTGCAACAGGCATTCGCAAAACTGGCACACAAACAGTTTCTTCAGTGATACGCCAGACAAACAAACTTTTTGTTCAATTCCTTCTTCGTCGGAAACATGGGAAATTTCAGTTGGACACAAGTGCCTCTGTCAAATTGCTCACTCATCACACATATGAACTGTTAGGCTCCCCACATCTGTCTAAAACTAGGATGCAACAAGAACATTCTACCAATCATTCAATTTCTCAATGATGCAAGTCTGCTTCTTGGCTATGGAGCCATTCGAGAATCACTGTGTGAACATTATCAATGGAAAATCTCTTTCTTCCCATATATTCTTTCTTTTGCTGAAAAGATGGATATCGCAAGGTGCCAGATCTTTTTTTCTTCCGGATCAGCGTCACCCACATCTGTACAGCCTTGGTCAATTGATGACATGACTGCTTTGTACTTGTGCTTTTCTTTCCAACTGCTGTGATTGTCCTTTTTAGAGATGTCCATCCTTCTTAAACTGAACTGCCTACTGAGCTATTCCTTATCGCACTATCTATAGCCTTGGAGAACTTGAAGCTTATCTCTTCATTCCTTAGTACTTCCGTATCATACTTCTTTGTGCACTGATTCTTTCTGATTAGTCTCTTAAACTTCATTATCAATAGTAAATTGTGATCTGAGTCTATATCTGCTCCTGGTGAAATGTGACAGTCAGAACCTTTCCATCTCTTTAAAGTGTGTTACCAGCAGATTCTCAATTAAAGCTACTAACATGTTAACAACAATTCTAAGCACAGCAAGATATACTATACTCTGGGAATACTATACTTTGGGAACAGTTAAGATGAAATAAACCTGTAGAATGTATTCCTTATGCATCAATTAGACACTGTAATTGATACAAATTTTTGAAACCATACTATTTTCTTATAATGACTGAAATATAGTTATACAACCATTGTCTGTGACACATATTTTAAATCCAATGTTATCTGAAAGTAAAGAACAGAATTAAACAAGACTGTGAGTTTACTATGTAACTGCAAAGCATTATCCTGTCAGCCAGGCTCATTTTCGAAAGACTGTTATTACTGAAATGAAGTACATTTTTATTGAAGCTATGAAACATGTCGTGTAGAAATTATATTTGATATTTTAAAAATAATCCATTAAAATGTAGTACGTGTTGTTATATTTACACATCTATTTTCATTGTGAACGAGACTGAGCTGTAACAAGATTCATATAAAGCATAATGTCATTTTACTTTACGATCCATACAGTGTTGTTAATTGTTCTGATACCTGTCAAAATTCATTGTATTTCATTAATTTTCTGTTTTTAACAATCATTTCATTGTAGCAAAATGTGTATAAGGCCCATGTGAAACCATGTCGTGCTCCAGTTCTGTTCACGGTTTCGAGGTGGCCTGAGTGCCAATTTGATTTGTAAGCATGTACCCGATTCTTAAAGGCACACACTGTGCCAACTTTGTACAGTTCTACCATGGCTGTTCTTATTGCTGGAATGCCCTCAACACAGAAATAAACTATGCTGAAACTCAAAATCATATCTGGCATGAATTAAAGTGGGCATTACTACTCACTTGGTCAGTCTTTGTTATACCAGGATTTCAGCTTATTTCTTTTCTACAGCAACAGCGACAGCAACAAATCAACTCTATGAAGCAAATAACTCAAGTTCAGCATTTGATCCCAGCCAAAAGAGGGACCATTTCACTGATTGCACTTTATAATCCAGTATCTTATTTTGGAGTCTCTGCCTGACCATGATGTAATCTAACTAAAACGTTCCCATAACTCACAGCCTTTTCCAAGCATACCTCCTCTTCTTGTGATTCTTGACCACACGTATTCACTAGTACTAGCTGAAATTTATTGCAGAACTCAATTAGTCTTTCTCCTCTCTCATTGCTATGACCAATCTCATCTTCTCCCATAACCCGTTCTTCTACACCTACCCCTACAACTGCATTCCAGTTCCACAAGACTATTAGATTTTCATCTCCATTTATGTACTGAATTACCTCTTCAATATCCTCATACACTTTCTCTATCTCTTCATCTTCAGCTTGCGAAGTTGGTTTATATACCTGAACTATCACGTTAGTGCTGGCTCGCTGTTGATTTGGTTTAGAACAACCCTATCACTGAATTGATTACAGTAACTCAAGCTCTGCCCTACCTTTCCGTTCATAACAAATCCTACTCCCATTGTAACATTTTCTGCTGCCGTTGATACTACACCATACTCATTTGAACAGAAATCCTTGTCTTCTTTCCGCTTCACTTCATTGTCCAGTACTATACCTAGATTGAGCCTTAGTACTTCCCTTTTCAGATTTTCTAGCTTCCATACATGTTTAAACTTCTGACATTCCACACCCTAACCCGTAGAATGTGGTCCATATACCACAGCAATTTCACAGCGAATATGTCCGCAGTTTATACATTTTACCCACAAGAATCATACTGTCCTATGTACTTCACTTCTGAAATATGTTTCCAGCCACCACGCCATTTCACTCGTACCCCATGCTGCACTTGTTATCCTCACTGCAGCACAACAGTCCCTGCAGGAAAACTGGAACATGTAGTCTCTTCTGACAATGCACCACTCGTTACAAAAAGTTCTTAGTGTAAGACACATGTACAAGCAAAAGTGCCATGTAGGATTATCTTCAATTTTTGTTTTATACTTTTTGAGTACGAAGCATACGATGGAACTGTCAGAAAATTATTGGGACAAGCGGATTCTTTTTTACTCAACACCATGACAACCACTGCCCAAGTTTTGATGATTAAATATTAATCTGTGGTTGTGAACACCATGTTCTGTGTTTGTAACTAGGAAAAGTGATCATGAAAACCACCAATGCAATTTCAGTATCAAAATAGTTGTTCTAATCAGGCAGAGACTCAAAGAACACATAAGCCAAGCAACATTATTGAATATCAAAGGCCATATTATAAAGGAGTTCATAACATAAATTTAAGCTATCATAATTTTTTTGATGAAATAATGCAACTGTCTCGCTGCAACAACACTAAGGCAAGGATAGTACTCAGGCAGCTAGCTGCATATTAAAAATTATCATCATTAAAACTCTGATTAGACTTCTTTGAAGTGAAAAATTATAATCTATTTGCCACTGAATATTGAATTCAGAGCTGGTGATAGTTTCAAAGAGAACACATTGCATTCAGTATACCTCATCAGACCTACGGAATATTCAAGTGACTAATATCATAAATCAATTAAGATTTCAGGGTTCTTTTGAAACATAATGTCTATCTGGCTATGATTATAATGGTTCAGTCATATCAGATACCACTATTTTCAAATTATGCAGGGCGAAAACTGTTAATAGCTAGTGAGACATAGTAACATGTATTGCCACTACCACTTTATGTAGGTGGCAGTAAGTAAAGAAAACTATGTGATTCACAACATTCTACATCTACATCTACATCTACATCCATACTCCGCAAGCCACCTGATGGTGTGTGGTGGAGGGTACCTTGAGTACCTCTATCGATTCTCCCTTCTATTCCAGTCTCGTACTGTTCGTGGAAAGAAGGATTGTCGGTATGCTTCTGTGTGGGCTCTAATCTCTCTGATTTTATCCTCATGGTCTCTTCGCGAGATATACAAAGGAGGGAGCAATATACTGCTTGACTCTTTTGACTCTTCTGTGAAGGTATGTTCTCAAAACTTTAACAAAAGCCCGTACCGAGCTACTGAGTGTCTCTCCTGCAGTCTTCCACTGGAGTTTATCTATCATCTCCGTAACGCTTTCACCATTACTAAATGATCCTGTAACGAAGCACGCTGCTCTCCGTTGGATCTTCTCTATCTCTTCTATCAACCCTATCTGGTACGGATCCCACACTGCTGAGCAGTATTCAAGCAGTGGGCGAATAAGCGTACTGTAGCCTACTTCCTTTGTTTTCGGATTGCATTTCCTTAGGATTCTTCCAATGAATCTCAGTCTGGCATCTGCTTTCCCAACGATCAACTGTATATGATCATTCCATTTTAAATCACTCCTAATGCGTACTCCCAGATAATTTATGGAATTAACTGCTCCCAGTTGCTGACCTGCTATTTTGTAGCTAAATGATAAGGGATCTATCTTTCTATGTATTCGCAGCACATTACACTTGTCTACATTGAGATTCAATTGCCATTCCCTGCACCATGCAGCAATTCGCTGAAGATCCTCCTGCATTTCAGTACAATTTTCAATTGTTACAACCTCTCGATACACCACAGCATCATCTGCAAAAAGCCTCAGTGAACTTCCGATGTCATCCACAAGGTCATTTATGTATACTGTGAATAGCAACGGTCCTATGACACTCCCCTGCGGAACACCTGAAATTACTCTTACTTCGGAAGACTTCTCTCCATTGAGAATGACATGCTGCGTTCTGTTATCTAGGAACTCTTCAATCCAATCACACAATTGGTCGGATAGTCCATATGCTCTTACTTTGTTCATTAAACAATTGTGGGGAACTGTATCGAACACCTTCCAGAAGTCAAGAAACACGGCATCTACCTGTGAACTCATGTCTATGGCCCTCTGAGTCTCGTGGACGAATAGCACAAGCTGGGTTTCACATGACCGTCTTTTTCTAAACCCATGCTGATTCCTACAGAGTAGATTTCTAGTCTCCAGAAAAGTCATTATACTCGAACATAATACGTGTTACAAAATTATACAACTGATCGGCGTTAGAGATATAGGTCTATAGTTCTGCACATCTGTTCGACCTCCCTTCTTGAAAACAGAGATGATCTGTGCCCTTTTCCAATCCTTTGGAACGCTACGCTCTTCTAGAGACCTATGGTACACCGCTGCAAGAAGGGGGACAAGTTCCTTCGCGTACTCTGTGTAAAATTGAACTGGTGTCCCATCAGGTCCAGCGGCCTTTCCTCTTTTGAGCGATTTTAATTGTTTCTCTATCCCTCTGTCGTCTATTTCGATATCTACCATTTTGTCATCTGTGCGACAATCTAGAGAAGGAACTACAGTGCAGTCTTCCTCTGTGAAACAGCTTTGGAAAAAGACATTTAGTATTTCGGCCTTTAGTCTGTCATCCTCTGTTTCAGTACCATTTTCGTCACAGAGTGTCTGGACATTTTGTTTTGATCCACCTACCGCTTTGACATAAGACCAAAATTTCTTAGGATTTTCTGCCAGGTCAGTACATAGAACTTTACTTTCGAATTCATTGAACGCCTATCACATAGCCCTCCTCACACTACATTTCACTTTGCGTAATTTTTGTTTGTCTACAAGGCTTTGGCTATGTTTATGTTTGCTGTGAAGTTCCCTTTGCTTCCGCAGCAGTTTTCTAACTCGGTTGTTGTACCACGGTGGCTCTTTTCCATCTCTTACAATCTTGCTTGGCACATACTCATTTAACGCATATTGTACGATGGTTTTGAACTTTGTCCACTGATCCTCAACACAATCTGTACTTGAGACAAAACTTTTGTGTTGAGCTGTCAGGTACTCTGTAATCTGCTTTTAGTCACTTTTGCTAAACAGAAAAATCTTCCTACCTTTTTTAATATTTCTATTTACGGCTGAAGTCATCGATGCCGTAACCGCTTTATGATCGCTGATTCCCTGTTCTGTGTTAACTGTTTCAAATAGTTCGGGTCTGTTTGTCACCAGAAGGTCTAATATGTTATCGCCACGAGTCGGTTCTCTGTTTAACTGCTCAAGGTAGTTTTCAGATAAAGCACTTAAAAAAATTTCACTGGATTCTTTGTCCCTGCCACCCGTTATGAACATTTGAGTCTCCCAGTCTATATCCCGAAAATTAAAATCTCCACCCAGAACTATAACATGGTGGGGAAATCTACTCGAAATATTTTCCAAATTATCCTTCAGGTGCTCAGCCACAACAGCTGCTGAGCCAGGGAGCCTATAGAGACATCCAATTACCATGTCTGAGCCTGCTTTAACCGTGACCTTCACCCAAATTATTTCACATTTCGGATCTCCGTCAATTTCCTTCGATACTATTGCACTTCTTATCGCTATAAACACGCCTCCCCCTTCACTGTCCAGCCTGTCTCTGCAGTATACATTCCTATCTGAGTTTAGGATTTCATTACTGTTTACGTCTGGTTTCAGCCAACTTTCTGTCCCTAGTACTATATGGGCATTGTGACCGTTTATTAATGAGAGCGGTTCTGGGACCTTTCTATAGACACTCCTGCAGTTTAGTATTAGCACATTAGCTATTCCCTGTTGCATTTTGCCTACTCCTACCTTGCCGCATCTCAGGAGGCGTCTTGTCGGGCCTAGGGAGGGAATTCTCTTACCTAAAAAACCCACACGTGCACTCCACATGTACTCCGCTACCCTTGTAGCCGCTTCCGGCGTGTAGTGCACGCCTGACCTATTCAGGGGGACCCTACATTTTTCCACCCAATAGCGGAGGTCGAGAAATTTGCACTCCAGATCTCCGCAGAATCGTCTGAGCCTCTGGTTTAAGCCTTCTACTCGGCTCCAAACCAGAGGACCACGATCGGTTCTGGGAACGATACTACAAATAGTTAGCTCTGATTCCACCCCGCGAGCGAGGCTTTCCGCCTTCACCAATTCCGCCAACCGCCTGTACGAACTGAGGATGACCTCTGAACCCAGACGGCAGGAGTCATTGGTGCCGACATGATCAACAATTTGCAGTCGGGTGCACCCAGTGCTCTCTATCGCCGCCGGCAGGGCCTCCTCCACATCTCGGATGAGACCCCCCCAGCAAGCAGAGTGAACACTGGCCTTCTTCCCCGACCTTTCCGCTATTTCCCTAAGGGGCTCCATCACCCGCCTAACATTGGAGCTCCCAATAACTAATAAACCCCTCCCCCTGTGTGCCTGCTCGGACCTTGCTGAAGGAGCAGCCACATGTCCACTCACAGGCAAAGCGGGCGATGCTACACAGCCAGCCTCCACATTGACCCTCCGCCTTGTGCGCCGCAAATGCCGCTGAACCTGCCACTCCCCTTGGGGAGAGGGTGGCCCAACCAACATTTAAGTGAAAAGTTATGTTTTTGTTTGTGGTAATCTTCTTTTTGGAAAAGCAGGTAATACAGAGCAAGTCAGGGGTCAAATAAATATTCCATGAATGATCAAGAGTATGTAACATTAAGTGAATAGCATTATTATTGAGAGTAAAATTTCATTTCATTGTGATGTTCAAATCAAGCCGCAAAACAAGGAGTGAGTGTGTGAATATGAGAGTGTACCTGCCACAGTCTACAAATCCCTTTCTATCAAAAAGTAAGTATTGTATGAAACTTCCTGGCAGATTAAAACTGTGTGCCCAACCGAGACTCGAACTCGGGACCTTTGCTTTTCGCGGGCAAGTGCTCAGGAGAGCTTCTGTAAAGTTTGGAAGGTAGGAGACGAGGTACTGGCAGAAGTAAAGCTGTGAGTACCGGGCATGAGTCATGCTTCGGTAGCTCAGTTGGTAGAGCACTTGCCCGCGAAAGGCAAAGGTCCCGAGTTCGAGTCTCGATCGGGCACACAGTTTTAATCTGCCACGAAATTTCATATCAGCGCACACTCCGCTGCAGAGTGAAAATCTCATTCTGGAAACATTCCCCAGGCTGTGGCTAAGCCATGTCTCCGCAATATCCTTTCTTTCAGGAGTGCTAGTTCTGCAAGGTTCGCAGGAGAGCTTCTGTAAAGTTTGGAAGGTAGGAGATGAGGTACTGGCAGAAGTAAAGCTGTGAATACCGGGTGTGAGTCGTGCTTCGTAGCTCAGCTGGTAGAACACTTGCCCGCGAAAGGCAAAGGTCCCGAGTTCGAGTCTCGGTCGGGCACACAGTTTTAATCTGCCAGGAAGTTTCATATCAGCGCACACTCCGCTGCAGAGTGAAAATCTCATTCTGGTAAGTATTGTATGTTTCCTAAGTGGTAAAGGGATGTTTGATGGTTGGTTGGACGGTTGACTCGGGGGAGGGGACCAAACAGCAAGGTCATCGGTCCCATAGGATTAGGAAAGAATGCGGAAAAAGTCGGCCATGCCCTTTCAAAAAAACCATCCCAGAATTTGCCTGAAGCGATTTAGGGAAATTATGGAAAACCTAAATCAGGATGGCCAGATGTGGGTTTAAACTGTCGTCCTAACAAATTTAAGTCCAGTGTGCTAACCACTGCACCACCTCACTCAGTGATGTTCGAAAAGTCCAGTAAATAACTCAGTAAATATTCACTGAACAGTGGTATACAGACAATGTCTGCCTTTAACAGAGCATTTCAAACAACCAAATGAAAATCAAAATGCAATAACTGATTCTGTTTACATTAATTATCTAAGTTCATTAGGTTTAAGGTTTCTGAGTGCCAGCCACATGGCTCTAAATTTGCTTCATGTGACCATATTATTTGCACAAATGGAGACACACATGAAAGGGTAATAATTTTCTATGATGTATGTGGCCAGCACCAACAGACATGTAATGATACCGGCTTCATTCTCAGGGTAATTCCATGATGTTGTTACAAACATTTAGAGATAATGGAGAAGGGTAAATGTATCAATCTGAGGTAAGGGACATTGGTCCAGAAATGTCAGAGCTGAAAGCTATAAAGGAAAATTGTTCTGATACCTCTGACGATGTTATACATGCACTGATACTGTTGTTGCTAAGATTGTAGGGTAGGCAACTTTCAGAAGTGATAGTAAGGACCAACACAAGAAAAATGAGTCTAGTGAACATGGACTGTAAATTGCATACCTTAAGAGCTAGGAGCACTTGTTCGGGGGTAGTATGAGCCACAACAAGAAAAGAAGTCCAGCAAGTATGGGCTCAGAACAAAATCGTTCTCCATCATCTCTGAAAGTTTATAAGATCATCATGGAATCATCCTGTATAGTTTTGGCAGACAATACAATATGCTGAATTTTGTGTGAATAACTTTGAGTAAAAGAATTATTCTGTATTGCAAAAGTTGTTTACTAACTTTTGTTAGAAACGGAAAACTTCTACAATCAACATGGCAGCAGACACAAGCTCAATAGGAAAATGACACAAACACAAGTTTTCAGAATGAGACGTTCCATTAAATAAGTACAGAGAGTGAAAGCTGGAGGATACTAGATACTAGGTATGAATTTCAACCAGGATCCCAAGTCAAGAGAGACTAAACAAGACAAGTGAGAGTAAAATCAACAACAAAATTATGCCTGAAAAGTAGGTTTGGAAATCTGAGGACTGGTGCATGGGAACTGAAAGGAAGGATACGAACGCTGTATGTACACTATGCTAGACAAAAAGTGGACAACAACAGAAAAGCAAAGGAACCGACTGCTGTAGAACAAGTAAGAATCACAGAATAAAAATACAAAAATAAAAAGTAATGGAAAACAATGACAGTGAAAGAAAGGACAGAGTGAGGATCTGATGCACAATGACTGGCAACACTGTCATTGTTGAGTTTTGCAGAACTTATTCATTGGCTGCATATTGCACCAACAAATTAGTACCCATCACAACTACGAAATAAAACTTGAACAGTCAGTGCATATCATCTGATACATTACACAAATTATCTATATATTACTGCACTGATCTTAAGAGTGATAAGTAGAAATAAGTAAGAGAGTATCTAGCAGAAGTCTCATAACAGAGACAGTCTTAAGGATACAAACCATATGGCTATAGAATGGGCAAAAGGACATTGCAGATTTGGAAATGCAAATCTCCTGTCAACATCAAACGTGTCCTCAACTTATGTATTTCATCTGGCTCTATCCACAGGGGTAATTTCTGTTTCTACATAAAATATGCAACTGACTGCTCCTTGTGTTTTACAAGATAGTACCATTTGGTGTCAACTGTGGACTGTAACAGTATGCAAAAACTTCGTGTCTACAACTTATCATATCTTCTTCTTCCTTACTTTTTAAAATAACAACAATATGGAAAGGGTAAATTGCTACTCACCACATAGAGGAGGTGTTGAGTCGCAGACAGGCACATGTTCACTTTGCCTGTCTGCGACTCAAAACCTCCTCTATGTGACGAGTGGCAGTCTAACCTTTCCAAATCATAGTTATTCAATCCTAGACTTTCCACCATTTGATTACACCTTTTACAGTGCTGGTCTTATCCATCTCCATCTCTAGTCCAACTCTCATCAGCATCACCAATGTCTTTCTACATCTATAACCACAGTCTACAAACTACTGTGAAATGCATGGCAGAGGGTATTTTACACAGCACCCCAAGTATTACAGTTTCTTCTAATTCCATTTGTATATGGCGCGCAGAAAGAATGAGTGCTTAAAGACCTCAGTGTACATCATAATGAGTTAAATATTGTATCTGTGGTCCCTATGAGAATGATATGCAGAGGGTCATAGTAAGTTCCAAGTTTCCTCACTTAATTGTGGTCCTTAGAATTTTGTTAAAAAGTTTTCACAAGTTGGCATCTATCACTCATGAAAAATCCAGTCACACCAATCTCTTAAAGATAAAATGTTTAACCCATCTAAGGCGACACAAATTTGCTGCAGCCAATAACAACAAAGTGTCACAAACCCTTCTTTTAAAAAAGCTTCCCCCACTGAAACGCCATTGCCTATCAAAGATGTAATTTTTACTCAAAACTCAAATTCAATAAAAGTACTCTAGTTAATGACTTTTTCCCTACAGTCTGATAATCATTAACTGCACTATGAAAACCTATCATGGATGAAACCTGGTCTTGAAATTGGCCTAGAAAAGTTTTAACGAAGATGACGAATTCGTTCATTGGCAAGCCCTTAGGGCAACAACATTCACTAAATCCTTACATGCAGCAAAGCTTCATCATCTTTCCCTTGTTGCCTCCAACATTGTACTGAACAACACACTGCTAAATCACATGCTCTATGTCCCCAAAAATCTGATCACAGTTGTTACCATCCATTCTGACATTGTGCTTACTATTGTGGTATCTGAATGACAGGGGCAGCCTATGGGAAGGAGGGTCTTTACCAGATCTGCCACAACATCTCTTACAAAACCTGTCAATATTCATTTCAGAGAGAGAGAGAGGGGGGGGGGGGGTTGTGGGGAGAGGGAGAGAGAGAGAGAGAGAGAGAGAAAGTTGTGTTTGTGTATTTTCTATTTTGTGAGAAGGTCTTTCAGCAAAAATCTTCAATGTATAGCAGCCTTTTTGTTGTGTCTGTCTGCAACTCAACATCTCCTCTATATGGTGAGTAACAATCTATCCTTTTCATAATCCTGTTCTTATTCCATCCTTGACTTTCCACTTTTTGATTTCACATAAGGCTTTTCTTCTGTACCACAACCCAGTCCCCCTTTCCTTTGTTACTGTTTTCTAACTCATTATTTTACTCAGTGTCTGTCCTTTTCTTTCTCTTCTTTCCCTTGTTTTATCTGTCACCTTCCAAACCACAAATACTCTGACTAATGAGCTACACTGTATCAATGGTCTTGACAACACACAGCACATTGCAATGTGGCAATGCAGACTGATGGTGCAACAACTCATGTCCCACATTCTTTCTGCCAAAATAATTATCCACAGACCTTAAAACTGATCACACTTCCTCTCTCACTCTCAAGTATTTTCGAGTATTTTTTTCCATACCTTCTTGTGCCACACAAACATGTTGAATCTCGACCTCACCAACCCTCGCCTTCCTCTCCCTTTCTCTTCCCTTATTCCAACATGTTCACTTACTCCATTTACACTTGCTGTTCCTTCCCTTCAGAAACATCCACCCAATGACCTGCATCTCACTATTATTGTCTTTTTATTCATTTTTCTCTTTGATCCCATTATGCTTTCACTTCGATTTTAGTTCATTTTCCCCTTCACTATCGGCTCTACTCCCTTAAGTTTCACCTTTTCTACCTTCACACATTCCGTCTTTCTTGTTAGTTTTTCTACATATTTTAACACATTTTTATCCTCTTCTGTGAATCCCCACTCCTTCCATCTGCACCAATACGGAAATGTTTTCCTATCCCTAGCAAGAACCTAGTCCCACATACTGTTTTGGACTGTTGCCTAGCTAATGGAATACCCCCAAATGGCCTGAACAACAAATTACCCCTCTTTCTACAATGATGCCTATTTCTACAAATTCTGTCAGTCCATAGCACTCATATACCTGTTTCTGCAAAACCATGCAAATTAGGCCCAAAAATGCTTCCAATATCTCCTCTAAATTCTAAAAATTCTCCTGCTCTGCAATCCCAAATTCCTGCATCCCATGTCTTACGCTGAAACTGTTGGCCTTCAGGAACTACAACAGCACAAACATCATCATCTCAAGCAATTCTCCAAACTGTTCACCTCCTACTCCTGTTTTGGCTTGGACTACCACTATCCAACACATCAACAAGAGCCTCCTAACCCCACCTCCTCCTCCATCCCTTCATAGCTGACAACCTCATCTTGCAGACCTACTACATTTATCACACCCTCAGAAACTCACTCCCACCACCTTAAAGAATCCAGCTCCTAAATAGACCAAAAACACGCTCATGAACGTTTGCTCTAAAAGCCTTAGTCCCATAGAAGTATCAGTCCTTTCCAAAGGGCTTACCTCTTGCCCCACTCCCAAATTCAATTATGCTGGACTTGTTAAAGACCTCCTCTCCTTTTCCCAGCCCCTACAGCGGAAATATTTTTTTGCCATCAACCCTTCCAATCAGACTCAACCCAAAATCAATACTGAATCCTGCATGACTCATTTCAATCATCCATCCAACTTTGATTCATGCCCATTGCCCTCAATCATCCCCTTTTAATATTCCAGAATTTCTTAACTTTAAACCTTGCCTCAACCTAATTCCCCTAATCCCTCAACATGGAAACCAATCTTTTATCTGCATAAAGAACCACAATCCACCATCTGAAAGCTGATGCTGGCCTTATAATATTACCTGCTGACAAAGAATCCACCACTGTGGTTTTGAACTGCAGGGATTACCTAGCAGAGGGACACTGTCAGCTGTCAGATTCATCCACTTACAATCTCTGGCACAGTGACCCAATTCAAAAAATCCAGCAGAATCTCCAGTTCCTCCTCAAATCCTTAGGACCATCCCAGAACCCCCCCCCCTCCCCCCCACTCTCTCTCTCTCTCCCCCCCCCCCCCTCCCACCCCTACCACTCACTGACTTCTACCTTCTACATGTTTCCAACAGTCTGTAAACCCAACCACAGAGGATGCCCTATTTCAATGGTTACTGTGCCCTCACAGAGAGAATCTCTGCTCTCATGGACCAACACTTACAGCATATCGACCACCATCTACAACCTTATATAGAAAACAAACCAACCACTTCCTCCACCAACTCTTCACATTTCCTGTTCCATTTACCACATGGCACCCTGCTTGTCACTGTTGATGCCACCTACCTTTACACTAACATCCCCAATGCTCATGGCCTTGCCACTACCGAACACTACCTTTCCCAATGCCCAACTAACACCAAACCTTCAACCTCCCTACTGGCCACCATGACCAACTATATCCTTTCCCATAATTACTTCTCCCTTGAAGGTGTCACCTAGAAACAAATCCATTGTACAGCAATGGGCACACGCATGACACCAACCTATTAATGAGTCATATACAGGAATCCTTCCTAACCACCCTGAATTCTAAACCCCTCATATGGCTCAAATTCACCAATGACGTCTTCGTCATCTGGATTGAGGGTGAGGTAAGCCAATCACCTTCCGCCAGAACCTCAACACCTTCTCCCTCATTAGCTTCAGCTAGTCCTCCCCAACCCATCAAGCCGTCTTCCTTGTTGCTGACCTTCGCCTCAAGGATGAACACGTCAGTACCTCCATCCATATTAAACCTACCAACTGCCAGCAGTACCTCCACTTCAACAGCTGCCTACTATTCCATGACAAGTCCCTTCCATACAGCTTAGCCACACAAGATCACCGCATCTTTAGTGACGAGCAGTTCCTCTCCAAACATAACAAGGGTCTCACTGAAGCCTTCACACACCAAAATTACCCTCCAAACCTGGTGCACAAACAGATCTCCTGTGCATTCTCTCTTCAATCACCTGCCATTTCCACATACCAAAACGCTCATCAACAGAATTTGAAACAGAGTATTCCAGTCAACATTGTCAAAAGCTTTCTCCAAGTCTACAAATGCTAGAAAAATACATTTGCCTCACTGTAATCTATCTTCTAAGATAAGTCATAGGGTCAGTATTGCTTCCCGTGTTCCAACATTTCTACAGAATCCAAACTGATCCTCTCCAAGGTCGGCTTCTATCAGTTGTTCCATTTGTCTGTCCAGAATTTGTGTCAGTATTTTGCAGCTGTGACTTATTAAACTGATAGTTCAGTAATTTTCACTCCTGTCAACACCTGCTTTATTTGAGATTGGAATTATTTTATTTTTCTTGAAGTCTGAGGGTATTTTGCCTGTCTCATACATCTTGCTCACCAGATGGTAGAGTTTTGTCAGGACTGGTTCTCCCAAGGCCGTCAGTAGTTCTGATAGGATGTTGTCTACTGCTGCGGACTTGTTTCGACTTAGATCTTTCAGTGCTCTGTCAAATTATTCATCTCCCATTTCATCTTCATCTGCATCCTCTTCCATTTCCAAAATACTACCCTCAAAGTACATTGCCCTTGTATAGACCCTCTACATACTCCTTCCACCTTTCTGCTTTCCCTTCTTTACTTACAATTGGTTTTCCATCTGAGTTCTTGATATTCATACAGGTGGTTCTCTTTTCTCCAAAGGTCTCTTTAATTTTCCTATACGCTGTATCTATGCTATCCCTAGTGATATATGCCTTTACATCCTTATATTTGTCCTCTAGCCATTCCTGCTTAGCCATTTTGCACTTACTATCAATCTCATTTTTGAGACATTTGTATTCAGGGTGTATACAGGGACAAGGAAAAAAAATTCCCGGATTTTTCCCGGATTTCCCGGTTGAAAACACACTTTCTCCCGGGTGAACATACACTTTTCCTGTGTTAAGTTATAGTATACTTTTCCTCGGCACTGTGAAACTTATCAGTCCTTTGAATGTTGAATGTTTATGGTTTTATATGCCGACATAGAATTTCCCGACACTTTAGAAAATGAAACTAAGGGGGGCGGGGGAACACGTTTTGGAAAGATCTCTGATGCAGTAACATGCACGGTGCACATTTTCGTGTTATGAAGGTATAAATTCAAATCCCACCATACACCGCATGTTACTTTCCAAAGCATTGAAATCGAGATTGCGACGCGCTTTTGTAAGCCAGTTATAGCTCATGTCACGTGGTCTCGCCAGCCGAAGACAGCATAGGACACTTGAGGTAGTCAGCCAATAGCAAGATCACTCTCAAGTAGCGCGAAAACACAAAAAGGAAAAGTTAATGGTTTAAATTAATAGACATAGTGTTGCTACAAGAAAAACAAAGCTTTCACATATTATCGTGGTCTCGAAGATTAATAAGCTGCAAGAGACGCTAAGCTTCCACATATAATGTTGATCTTTTTTGCGTGTGTTACACTTTCAGATATATCATACAAATGTGCCAGTAAAATTTTTAATAACGACGTAAATTTCTGATCTTCTGGGGTCAAAACTCTTCTAGATGGTCATCCTCAAAGAGTTGATTTTTAATTGAGAGTCAAACGCTCTGTGATTTAAGAAATTCATCGTACATTCTCGCACATTGTACATCATGTGTAAAAGTAAATTTACTTTGAAAGTACCACTTTTCAAAACACCATCCGCAACGTTTTCCCGTGACCTGTTAGAAATTGATTCGTTACAGCAGTTGCCAGAGAGCGCCAGATAACAGGCGCCACTGCTCATGCGCAGCTACGATGACGCAAGAAGCTCGTGTGTTCGTACGTGTAAAACGTTAAAAGATGTTGCACTATGTAACAAAAGAAACAAGACATCAGAGGATACTTCAAGAATATCACAATTTCGTGAACCATACTAAAATGCATAATTCGGCTTAAAGTGCACATTCGTGTGTCCAGATTCAGATGTAAATTTTCTTGAGTATCAGTACTGTCAGTCACGTCACGCTCATCGGAGGCAATTTGTTGTTAGGAAGCATTGCATAGTATTCCTAAAGCATTTGACACACTTTGCTGTTGGCAGACGCTTGTATGAGCACTATGTTTTGCTGTTGTTTATGGCGCATTTCCTTTGTGACTTAAGTTTTATTTTCGTTTTTTTACCCTCTCATTTATGTTTTGTTGCTACAGTATTATTTCGCAGAAGTGGGATACAGTAATATCCTTTGTTGGAGTACTGATTCTTACCACTCAAAATCAGAAAAAATTAACTGACAACTAAAACAATAATAGACTCCCGGAACTCTAAAAAATTCCCGGGTTTTTCCCGGTTTTCTCCCGGATGAAAAAATTCCCGGTTTTTTCCCGGATCTCCCGGTTGTCCCGGGTCGTAGACACCCTGGTATTCCTTTGTGCCTGCTTCATTTATTGCATTTTTATATTTTCTCCTTTCATCAATTAAATTCAATATCTCTTCTGTTACCAAAGGATTTCTAATAGCCCTCGTCTTTTTGCCTACTTGATCTGTTGCTGCCCTCACTATTTCATCTCTCAAAGCTACCCATTCTTCTTCTACTGTATTTCCGTCCTCCACTCTAGTCAATCGTTCCCTAATGATCTGTCTGAAACTCTACAACCTCTGGTTCTTTCAGTTTATCCACATCCCATCTATTTAAAATGCCATCTTTTTGCAGTTTCTCCAGTTTTAATCTACAGTTCATAGCCAATAGATTGTGGTCAGAGTCCACATCTGCCCCTGGATACGTATTACAATTTAAAACCTGGTTCCTAAATATCTGTCTAACCATTATGTATTCTATCTGAAATCTTCCAGTGTCTCCAGGCCTCTTCCATGTATATAACCGTCTGTCACGCTTCTTAAATCACGTGTTAGCTATGATTAAGTTATTCTCTGTGCAAAATTCTACCAGGCGGCTTCCTCTTTCATTCCTTACCCTCATTCCATATTGACCTACTACTTTTCCTTCTCTTCCTTTTCCTACTATCGAATTCCAGTCCCCCATGACTATTAAATTTTTGTCTCCCTTCACTATTTGAAAAATTTCTTTTATCACATCATAGATTTCTTCAATCTCTTCATCACCTTCAGAGCTAGTTGGCACATAAACTTGTACTACTTTGGTAGGCATGGGCTTCGTATCTAGCTTGGCTAAAATAATGCATTCACTATGCTGTTCATAGTAGCTTACCCGTACTCCCATTTTTTTTTCTTTTTTTTGTTCTGAAACCTTCTTCTGCATAACCCCTAGTCAATTTTGTATTTATAACCCTGTATTCAACTGACCAGAAGTCTTGTTCCTCTGCCACTGACCTGCATTAATTCCCACTATATCCAACTTTAACCTATCTATTTCCCTTTTTAAATTTTCTAACCTGCCTGCCCGATTAAGGGATCTGGCATTCCACACTCCGATCCCTATAATATGTTTTCTTTTTCCTGATGACGACATTCTCCTGAGTAGTTCCCGCCCAGAGATCTGAATGGGGGACTATTTTACCTCTGGTATATTTTACCCAAGAGGATGCCATCATCATTTAACCATACAGTAAAGCTGCATGCCCTCAGGAAAAATTACAGCTGTACTTTCCCCTTGCTTTCAGCTGTTCACAGTACCAGCACAGCAAGGTCATTTTGGCTGATGTTACAAGGCCAGATCAGTCAATCACCCAGACTGTTGCCCCTGCAGCTACTGAAAAGGCTGCTGCCCCTCTTCAGGAAGCAAACGTTTGTCTGGCCTCTCAACAGATACCCTTCCATTGTAGTTGCATCTATTGTATGGCTATCTGTTTCACTGAGGCAAGCAAGCCTCCCCACCAATGGCAAGGTCCATGGTTCGTGTGTGTGTGTGTGTGTGTGTGTGTGTGTGTGTGTGTGTGTGTGTGTGTGTGTGTGTGAGGGGGGGGGGGGAGATTTAGGCACTAGATTTAAAATTGTAAGACATTTCCAGATGTGGACTCTGACCTCAATTTATTGGTATGAACTGTAGATTAAAACTGAATAAATTGGAAAAAAGGTAGGAAGTTAAGGAGATGGGACCTGGATAAGTTGAAAGAACCAGAGGTTGTTGAGAGCTTCAGAGGGAGCATTAGGGAATGATTGACAAGAAGAGGGGAAAGGAATACAGTAGAAGATGAATGGGTAACTTAAAGAGATGAAATATTGAAGGCAGCGGAGGATTAAATAGGTAAAAAGACAAGGCCTAGTAGAAATCCTTGGAAAAAACAAGCAATATTGAATTTAATTGATGAAAGAAGAAAACTTTAAAAGTCGCAAATAAAGCATGTGAAATGGGTAAAAAAATTTTTTAATTACATTGCCAGGAAGGGCAAAATTGCGAAGCAGGATTATATAGATAACAAATGTAAGTATTTAGAAGAATATTTCACTTTGAGAAAGATAGATACTGCTTACAGGAAAATTGTGGAAAAGAAAAGCAGCTGTGTGAATATTAAGAGCTCAGATGGTAGACCAGTCCCAAGCAAAGAAGGGAAAGGTGATAAGTGGAAGGAATATACAGTGTGTCTGTACAAGGGAGATGAACTTGAAAGCAATATTATGGAAAGTGGAGTGAAAGTAGATGAAAATGAGATGGGAGGTACGATACTGTGAGAAGAATTTGACAAAACTCAGAAAGATCTAAGTCAAAACAGGGCCTCGGGAGTAAACAATATTCTGCCAGAACTACTGACAGTATTGGTAGAGCCAGCCATGTAAAACTCTTCCATCTAGTGTGCAAGATGTATGGGACAGGCGAAATACCCTCAGACTTCAAGAAGAATACAGTAATTCCAATTCTAAAGAAAGCAGCTGCTGACAGGTGTGAAAATTATCAAACTAACAGTTTAGTAAGTCATGGTTGCAACATACTAACACAAATTCTTTACAGAAGAATGGAACGACTAGTAGAAGCAGACCTCTGGGAAGATCATTTTGGATTCTGGAGAAATGTTGGAACATGAGAGGTAAAACCGACCTTATGACCTACCTTAGAAGATCAATTAAGAAAAGACAAACGTACATTCATGGCATTTGTAAACTTAGAGAAAACATTTGCCAGTGTTGATTGGAATACTATCTTTGAAATTCCAAAGGTAGCAGGGGTAAAAAACAGGGGTTGAAAAGCTATTTACAACTTGTAAAGAAACCAGATAGCAGTTAAATGAACCAAGGGGCATGAAAGGAAGGCAATGGTTGAAAACGGAGTGAGACAGGGTTGCAGCCTATCCTGATGTTATTCAACATGTACATAGAAGAAGTAGTAAAGGGAGCCAAGGAAAAATTTGGAGTAGGAATTAAAGTTCAGGGAGAAGAAATAAAAACTTTGAGGTTTGCCAATGACACCGTAATTCTACCAGAGACAGCAAAGAACCTGGAAGAGCAGTTGAATGGAACAGATGGTGTCTTGAGAGGAGGATATAAGATGAACATTAATAAATGCAAAACAAGGATAATGGAATGTAGTCAAATTAAATTAGGTGATGCTAAGGAAATCAGATTAGGAAACGAGACACTTAAATTAGCAAATGACTTTTGCTATCTGGGCAGCAAAATAACTAATGATGGTTAAAGTAGAGAGGATATAAAATGTAGACTGGCAATGGCACAAAAAGAATTTCCAAAGAAGACAAATTCGTTGACACTGAATATAAATTCACGTGATAGGAAGTCTTTTTCTGAAGGTATTTGTCTGGTGTGTAGCCACGTACCGAAATAAAACATGGGCGATAAACAGTTTACATAGAAACAGAATACAAGCTTTCAAAATGTGGTGCTACACAAGAATGTTGAAGATTAGATGGGTTGATCATACAACTAGCGAGGAAGTACTGAACAGAACTGGGGAATCAAGAAATTTGTGGCACAACTTGACCAAAAAAGGGATCGGTAGATAGGACACATTCTGAGATATCAGGGGCTCATCAATTTACACACATCAAAAAAAGTTTAGCATCACACCGGTTCCCAGAACTCCTGAAGATAGACGTTGGCTGTGGATATTGTATCACAGACACAGTCCCTTTGACTGTTCAAAGATGTCACTAAACCCACTCAAAGATATAAACAACTATGCATGAGCAGCGCCTATTACAAGAAGGGGGTCTGGCAGCCGGTCAGTTCCAGTCATTCCACCAGGAAGGAGGTACATGGCTCATGTTCTCTGTAGTTCAACCATGCCTAGACAGTCAACACCATGGTTTGATCATGTCCACATTGTTCTCCGGACATGAACTGTGTCAAACATGTCTGGGATGGATTGAAAATGACTGTTTATGGAGAACGTGACCCACCAATCACTATGAGGGATCTATGCCGAATCGCCATTGAGGAGTGGGACAATCTGGACCAACAGTGTCTTGATGACCTTGTGGACAGTATGCCATGACGAATGCAGGCATGCATCAATGCAAGAGGACATGCTACTCAGTATCAGAGGTACCAGCGTGTACAGCAATCTGGAGCACCTCTGAAGATCTCACTGTATGGTGTTACAACATGCAATGTATGCCTTTCATGAGAAATAAAGAGGGCAGAAATGATATTTATGTTGATCTCTATTCCAATTTTCTGTACAGGTTCCGGAACTCTCGGAACTGAGGTGATGCAAAACTTTTTTTGATGTTAGTAGTATTGGACGTAAGCACGGGAGGTAAAAATTGTAGAGTGAGACCAAGAGATGAATACAGCAAGCAGAGTCAGAAAGATGTAGGTTGCAGTAGTTATTTGGAGATGAAGAGGCTCACGCAGGATAGAGTAGCATAAAGAGCTACATCAAAACAGTCTTGGGACTGAAGACCACAACAACAAAAGATTGTACAAAGTTTTTTGTTGAGAAGCTCCTTTTGCATAAATATTTTTGAGATAAAAAGTAGATGCAACTTTATACCATTCTATAATTTTTCAAATGCAGAGACACCCCTTCCCCTTTTCCTACAGAGCCAAAATCATGCACAGCTCATTCTTTTGTGCAAAGAAAGTGAATTAGGGAGTAGTGTGAAGAAAAAACCAAACCTGAAAAATAAGAGCCTCCCTAAGCATCAAGTTTAATTTTTAAAAGAAATAAGAAAACCGCAAGTTCTGTATAAAGTTCCTGACAGTATGATTTAAATAAATAAATAAATAATAATGATTAAAAGTTATCTTGAAAACTAGTTGTTAAACCAAGTAAATAAAAAAAACTTGCCATATGATAAGCATGCATTTTACATTTTATCAAAATAACAAAGAGATAATCATATTTCTCTTTTTGTTGCCCAAAAAATGTATGTATTACATACAACTTAGTTTTTATATATGTTATATAATTATAAAAAGGTTAAACTGGAATGGGGAATGAGTGACTACCCAAAAAGAATGGGGAACGAAGGAACTAGAATTATAACAAGAAATAAGCCTGGCCAAACTAGACCAAGGTGGAAATGAGACTAGCCAAAGTGAATGGTTAGTGACCATTCCAGGAAGAAGAGCGGCTGAAGTGAATGCTGAATGACCATTTAGGGAACAAAGCTGACCACAACCAAAGTAAATGGTGAACAACAGTTCTTCAGAAGTCATTCCTCAGTCCTTTTGTTCACTTCAGTGAGCCATTACTTTGAACCCGTATATTTGTGCACGACCTACCTTTACTTCACATCATATCTTCTCCATTGCATCCCATGGAAGAGCATGAACAACCTGATCCGTCACACTGATAAATCAGCCATTGCTGGTGTTGTTGGTGTCCTTGTGAAATTTAGTTCCTGAACTGACAGACTATATACCACCAGTGGAGCTCACACATATCAATTTGACCAATTTTCCAGTATATTTCATGTCAGAATGCTGCCATGATATCTTTTACTGCACTATATACCACCAGTAGAGCTCACGCATATCAATACGACCAGTTTTCCAGTATATTTCATGTCATAATGCTGTGATATCTTTTACTGCACATATTATTGATTTACCTGATTGAGTTCCAAATAATGTGAAGATATTTCAGCTTGTGGCTATGAGTGTTTGCAATATAAATATGACAGAAAGGACAACAGAGAAGAAACAACTTATGGAAAGCTAAGACAAGAACAGAAAACAAGAAATTGAAATAAATGCATCTGGCTGTTACTTGTAACTGTACAATGGTGCAAACTGACAATAAGAGGAAAAACTTTCCGTCAATGATTTTTCTTTCTCTGGGAGAATGCAGATGTAAACCTGTTTCAAAATATAAGTGTCTGAAAATATACATCACATGTCGTGGGCAATACTCACCCCATTGCTTGTAAGAGCAAGAGTGTGTTGGCGCCCACAAGCCACAGCGCTCACCTCCACCTTCAGATTTGGGAACAGTGAGAGGCCATGAGGAGTGCCAAAGCGAGACATTGTTGGACCAGTACCTGTAAATAAAAATAGGAAAACTTTCAACACTACTTGAACATAAAAATAAATATTAATACAACAAAACTAGTTGTTCAGGGAGGCTAGCCTGTCATTCTCCACAGCAAAAATCTTCACAAATGTCTAAATGAATAAAAATGTTCTAAAATACCTTGTGTCTCATCCCAGTTTTAATAAAGGGATGAATAAAGGACTGTTGCCTTGATTGTCAGATGACTACATCCAATACAAAATTCTGATGGAAAAAAGGGGCAAGGGAAGCAATGACTAGATAAAAAGAGGACAAAGTATGGAAAAAAAAACCACTAACAGAATTAATTAAGTGCAAGAAAACTGAAACAATACATAAGAGAGGATTAGCAGAGACAGAGATGTACTGTATGGTCAAAAAGTATAGAAGAAATAGGGTAGGGAAAAGAAAATGACACGTGTCAACATATAACGAGGATGACACAAGAAAAGAGAATGAAGACACAAAAATAGGGACTATGATTTCTTTCTTTGTATTACAGGTGTCTTGATTTCACATGTACCCTTACAATTCCCTAGACCCAGTTGCGGCAGATTTCTTTCTTGACAAACATTCACTGTGTTCTCACCACCTTCCAACTTGTACATCTAGGTGAGTCACTTGCCTGTCATCATCAAAGTTCACTCACTTTTCTTTTCCTGAGTTCTCATGAAATACAAGTGAATCAACCAAAAGTCTTTGTCCATCATTTATTATTTCATGGTACATTTACAGGTTTCTAGCCAAATTTGCCATTAAATGAAGTCACTTACTCACCTGAAATATTACATCAATCACACCAAGAAAACCCTTCAAATCACTCATCATTTTATCAACCGTGCAAGACAGTCCCCAACAAAGACTTAACATTATACATACATGGTGCCACCCTGAGTTACATAATCCATGATTCAGGCCTTGAGGTGAAAAGCCATTAGCTACTCCCCTGTTTGATACAACAAAAAATTGCTAGCTGGTAAACATTAAACAACGGAAATAAAGGAATAGGAAGAGTATTTAGAGTTTGATTTAAATCCTCAATCTATCACCTTTGATGCAGAGCTTTCTTGAATGAAACTATACCTATCACAGTATCAATATAATTCTTTGCATTATAGTGATGATACTTTACGACTTTACAACAAATATTAATACTAAACTCACCCAGGCATCCTTGAGCTGCATTTCCCCAAGTATACACAGTAGAATTACGAACAACAGCGACATGAGCAAAACCAGCACTCAACATGTTTGCTGCCACATTCCCAGCATTTTTTTTTAATGGAACATCCTGAAAGTGTTAAAATTATGATACACAACTGGTAATCATGCAATTTTTTTTAAAAAAAAGACAATTTCATATATAACACATTAGACACATAATTTATCTATCTTCCTTGTTATATCAATGAGTCACAGTTGGAATCTGTGTAACACTTTGTAGGGATATGAAATAGAATGACACACAGGCTCAGTTATGGGTAAAGCAGGTGGAAGACTTCAGTTTAATACTAGAAAACCAGGGAAATACAGTCAGTCTACAAAGAAGATTGCTTACAAATCACTCCTGTGACCCATCCTATAATACTGATCAAGTGTATGAAACCCATATCAAATAGGACTAACAGGGGATACTGAATGTATACAGAGAAGGGCAGCACAAATGATCAGAGGTTTGTTTGATCCAAGGGAGAGTGGCACAGAGACACTGAGGAAACTGCCAGACTCTTGAAGATAGACATAAACTACCTCATGAACGCGTACTTACAAACTTTCAAGGACCATCTCTAAATGATGACTCTAGGAATATACTACAATCCCCTATATATCGTTCCAATATGGATCATGAGGGCAAGATTAGATTAATTACAACACGAACAGAGGTTTGTATACCAATGTTTGGTTTGTTTGTATATATCAACTAGAGACTAGTTTTGTTAAAACCTGACAATGGTGCCACCTAGCTCCTGTTATTGTACATTATGTAGATCCTGTATTGTTGCTTGTGTTTCTATACAACATTCATGCCCTCTAGTGACAGAATGTGTTACCAGGCAAATGGAGCAAGGTTGTGTTAGCAAGTTAGTAGTGTGTCAGTCCTACACGAGAGTACAGCATGTTTTGAGATTCTTTTTTTGGAACATAGTACAATTATGTGGTGCATTCCATATGGGAGCTTGCTGTGCTTGTACACTTATGGTGAGGTTATTATATGCGTTTATCTCATGGGAGTTTGCACCATGATAATGAGTAAATATACACATATGTGATTAATTTTCAGACTTGTGAATTTATATCAGCTATATGATCATTGTGTCTCAACACGACACAATGCAAGAATCTATGGCAATTTTTACCCTGGTGTAGGTTTTATCTATCCTACAACAGGACATGGAATGAATGGTTGGGCAAGCATGGGCTTAACTTGCAGTGACTTGGTTGTGCCACTATTGCCTCGGTTGCCTGGTCTAATTATTTTTCGTAATAATTGTTGTCAGATGTATGGTCACGATTCCCATTATATATTCTCCAGCTGATGCTTTACATATGAAAATGACAATGTAGTTCATTGAAACTGATAATAGAACCCCTTTTTTTAAAGAACAGTTTTAGGTACTGTGACTATGGCTACACTACTGTAGTGCCAAATAAACATTTAGTTCACTAGCAATTAAAATGCATATTTGGAAAGTAAGGTTACAACAGGTATTTACCTGCAGTGGACGTTTTTCAATGTAAAGTTGGTGTTCTTGTATTATGTGGAAATTCTGCTGCAAAAAACAAGTGGTGGCAAAGATAATTCAATCGAATACTTGTTGGAGAATTGCGTGTATACACAAACCCAGCAAATCTCTCTTCCTCTCAGCGACCAGTGCATATCCTTATACGGTTTCAAAAAAATTGCATATATTTAATGTGATGTCATATCTTACAGTGGAAAAGTGGTGTAGGGAGCTTAAAGTTAGCTGAAGAAAGAGTTATGATAAACAGAGGAGCTACTGAAAACCGACTGTGCTATTGGCACTACATGCACTTCAGAACTTGTAAGGGGTGTCCCGTGAGTATATGCCTAATAAATGATGACAAATAGAAGAAGTGGACAGTGTTAAATTCTTGGGATTACGGCATGATAGTAAATTCAGCTGAGAGGAGCACACCACAGAACTGCTCAAGTGTCGAAACAAATCTCTATTTGAAATGTGAATTCTGTCAAACATAGGGGATATAAAAATGAAAAAGCTGGCATACTATGCTTACTTTCACTCCACAATGTCATATGGGATTATTTTTTGGAGTAATTCACCAAGCAAAGCTAAAGTTTTCCGGGCACAAAAATGTGCAATAAGAGTTATATGTGGTGTGAACTCAAGAACACCCTGCAGAGGCCAGTTTAGGGAACTAGGGATACAAACTACTGCTTCGCAATATACTTATTCCTTAATGAAATTTATTATTAAAAATATATCACTTTTTCAAACCATGAGCGCAGTTCATGGATAAATAACAGAAATAAAAATAATCTTCACAAGGATTTGAAGTCACTTACTCTTGTACAAAAAGGTGTGTCTTTTTCAGGAACAGACATTTGCAATAACTTGCCAGCAGAAATAAAAAGCTTAACAATAAATGAAATTCAATTTAAGAGAAGCCTAAAGGATTTATTGGTGGCCAACTCCTACTCCACTGATGAATAAACTTCTTCACGATTTCAGTGCAGTAATGTGTTCATTGTAAATAAGTATTGCAGTAGTTCTATTATATGTTTATTACCTTATAAATATTTTTTTAAATTTTAAATTCAGTGCATTAATGTGATCTTAGTAAATGAGTTTTGTAAAATGATCCTTTCATATAGTGTTCATTAAAAAACTGACATTAGCTTATTTGTTTTAGTTGTAAATATTTGTTATTTATTATTGTTTTTCTGAGATGTCATGGATGACCTCCTCACTACGGATCAAGTAAATCTAATCTAATATAATCTAATATAATATAATATAATCATAGGTACTGTCATCTTTTTCAGTACTCATTTTGGTATGTTCAGTGAAAGCCCTCTGTCTTCCCCTCTCCCACCTCCCAAAACCTCACTACTTGTTCTGGAGACCTTACTCTGCCAATTGCCACAGTCTTTTCTGCTCCCCAATCACTCCTATCTGGATCAGTCATCTGTCTTACAGTCAAAAACACTGCCACAATGGTTGGCTGCTTTTTGGCATCTATGTGGGACAATCTGTACTTTGCGTATGTGGGGATGGGTTGAGTGTCTCAACAGTACAGATAGCTGTACCACAGGTGCAACCACTATGGAGGGGTACCTGTGGAAAGGTCAGAAAAACATGTGGTTTCTGAAAAGTGGCGGCAACCTTTTGAGTAGTTGCAGGGCCAGCAGTGTGGATGACTGACTATCTGGCCCTTTAACATTAGCCAACATGGCCTTGCTGTGCTCGTACTGCAAACAACTGACAGCAAGAGAACTCAGAGCAATTATTTTTGCTGAGGGCATATATGATTTAATGATGAAGGCATCCTCTTGGGTAAAATATTCCAGAGGTAAAATAGTCCCCCCATTTGGAATTCCAGGTGAGGCCTACTCAGGAGAATATCAATATCTACATCTACATCATGGAATGATAGATCCCTTAGTTGAGTAGAGGGGTCAGAGAACAGAAAAAGGAAACTAGATAGGTTGAAGTTGGATATATTGAGAATTAGTGAAGAGCAGGACTTCTGGTCAGACAGATACAGGGTTATTAATATGAAATTAATTACGGGCAATACATGAGTATGTCTAATAATGAATGCGAAAATAAGAATGCAGATAAGCTACTATGAACAGCACAGTGAATATAGTATTGTAACCAATATAGACACAAAGCCAACACCCACCACCATAATACATGTTTATATGCCAACTACCTCCACAGATCATGATACGGACAGAATGTATGATGAGATAAAAGAAGTAACTCAGATATTTAGGGTAGAGGAAAATTTAATTGTGATGGGAGACTGGAATACAATAGCAGGGAAAAGAAGAGAAAGAAAAATAATAGGAGAATACAGACCACTGGAAGGAATGAAGAAGGAATCTGACTGGTAGAATTTTCTACAGAGAATGATTTAATCATTGTCTGAGGATCATGTAAAAAGGCTGTATATGTGGTAGGGACCTGCAGACACTGGAATATTTCAGACTAATTATATAATGGTAAGACAGAGATTTTGAAATCAGATTTTAAAGTGCAAGACATTTTCATGAGCAACCCCACCAGGGTAGCCAAGAGTTCTAATGCACTGGTTGCTGGACTTGGGTAGGTGCGCCAGCCCCCGGATCAGTCTGCCCAGCGGATTAATGACGAGGGCCGGTAGGCCGGCCAGACTGGATGTGGTTTTTAGGCGGTTTTCCACATCCCACTAGGTGAATACCGGGCTGGTCCCTATGTACTGACTCAGTTACACGATTCACAGACACTTGAAAACGTTTGCACTACTCCATGGCTTATACTAGACGCAGACAGCTGGGGTGCACTAATTCCGGCCTGGGGGGGTTTCAGGTGGTGGCAGCGAGGGCATCTAGACACATTCTCTAACTAACACTGCCACATCAATAGTATCAAGGCTGACCCCGCATTGCAGCAGGACTAAGGCCTCAAGTATGTGATGATGTTGACTATGCTCACAGTTAATTGGTTACTAGTGAACCCAGCAATGCTCCGCAATTGCTAAATATGCAAGGGAATTGGATATACGTCCTAATCACCCCCCCCCCCCCCCCCACCACCACCACTTTCTATCTTTCTCCTACTACCATCCCTCTCTTTCTCCACCTTCTCCTTCTGGCCCCTACCTCTGGCATCACCTTCCCTTCACACCTTGTACATCTCTTATCCCACACTCACTCTATCCATCTCCTCCTCCCCCCTTCTCTGCCCATCTCTTCCTCCCCCCTCTCTCCAACCTTATTTGTTTATACAAACAGAACTTTGATTGGGAACAGAAGTCAAAATGAGAGGGTAAACTGGTTGGAATTATTAGTACAAGGGGTATGAGAGAGACCTTTCCAGCTGCTAGATCAGTCAGGATAATCGCTTTAATGACAGTATTTCGCATGGTTTTAATCTATGAGCAGGTAGGATTATAAAAGTTAATCATAAACACAATGTTTCTATTTTCTGTTAAAAATGGCTATGAACAGGAAAACAAATCACCCATTTTCACACCAAAGCTTAGCATGTTCTTTTTATAGCTAGTTTAGCAGAAAATGTTTATTGTATAACATGTCCATTCTTCCAGTGGTTTAGGCTGTGCATTGTCTGTCAGTCAGTCTGTCAGTCTTCTTTGATTTGCCTTCAAACACTGTCTATACTCTATGGCAGTTTAATTGACTCAATGATCATGAAGTTTGCCTGTGCTGCACAGACGTCAGCCAATGTTTCGACATCTCACTGGTGGCATTTTTTCCAAAGAAGTAAACCCAATCTCTCGTCCTTCATTTCCATTTAAAACAGTAAAAAAGTCAAGACCCAGGCAAAGTTACGTTCCTACAATGCCACATGAGGAACCTGTTTGAGCACCAAGGAAGAATGATATCTGGAGGACCCAAGATAACCAACCAGTATGTGTGCACTGCGGACGACTGGGACATGTTGTGTGCTATTGTTGAGAAAGACAGTGGATATTTGATGATGCCCATGCCAGAACACAGCAGACCGACGCCAACTCCCGGACGACAAAGATGAACAAGAAGATGTGGGTGCAGGACGACGTAGGTCACCATCGCCGCAAGCTAGCCACTGGAGAGGACGCTTCCCAACATGTCAATCAAGGTCTCCATTGCTGTTTAGAGGCTCCAGACGATCACCTAATTGCCTCAACCTGGAAAACTAAAGGGTGCGACCTTCCTTGGAGGTGAGGCCGCCGAAGAGAAAAGTCCTCCACCATTGATCACTATAAAAATGATAGGAAACTATGTCAATATCCTCATGGATGGCCGACCAGCCCAAGCTCTTGTGGGCTCTGGAGCATCAATTCAGTCATTTTGGAGAAGTATTGTCACTGTCACAATTTGCAGAAAACCTTATTCGTCAACAGCAAAACATCTCTGCTGAAGGTGGCTAATGCGAAATATGTAAAACATACAGGAAGATGTGTCTTTCGTGTGGGTATAAGTGGCCATACACAGCCCTTAGAATTCATCGTCTTACAAGACTGTAGTCATGACGTCCTTCTCGGATCGGATTTTTTGAAAGCTTCTCAAGCAGTTACAGATTGTGGTTGCTCGAAGATTGTGCTAGATGAGATGAGATACTGTGGACAGGAAAATGGGCGTCCCCTTGTGTGGAGACTATGTGTGCTGGATGAAGTGATCATTCCTGCAGTCAGTGCTAGAAAGGTAGCTGTCATGTGTCCTGCCATGCATCAACCCATGGATCTTGTAGTGGAATGTAAGAGAAGCATACTACTGAAGAATAACTTGGTCACCCAACCTGTGTTGTCTCGTTTAAGAACGGATTCGGTGAATTGTGGATAATTAACTGTCGCCGAGAATCGCAGATCCTTCCACAATACATGTGCATAGCAAATGCTGAGCCGTTAATTGCAGAACAGCTGAGCGTCACAGAAAATTCCCATACCGAGTCTGTGGGCGAAATTAGCACTACCACTATGAGACAAGATCTTCTAGCTCAACTATCATCAGATCTCACTAAGGAACAACAGAAGAAGCTACTTGCCATTCTTCAAGAGTTCTCTGAATGATTCAATCCACAGGTGAAGAGCAAATTACACAAATCAGCAGTGAAGCACCGGATTAGCTCTGGAGACCAGCAACCAATAAGTCAGAGAGCATACCGTGTGTCAGCAATGGAACGTTGAATAATTCACGATGAGATAGAGAAAATGACGAAGAATGACATCATTCAGCCTTCGCAGAGCCCATGATCACCACCAGTGGTTTTCGTCAGGAAGAAGGATGGCAGTTGGTGCTCTTGTACTGATTACAGGAAGCTTAATAAGGTAACTAAAAAGAACGTTTAACCTCTTCCACGAGTTGATGATACACTAGATTGTTTGAAGGGGGCTAAGTTTTTCTCAACCATGTACTGGCAAATCAAAGTAGATGAGGCTGATTGTGAGAAAACTGCATTCATCACCCCCTGAGGGCCTGTACAAGTTTAAGGTAATGCCATTTGGTTTGTGTAATGCACCAGCAACTTTTGAACGAATGATGGATAATCTTCTAAGGCACCTGAAGTGGATGATGTATCTTTGTTATTTACATGACATTATAGTGTTCTCAGAGACATCTGATAAACACATAAAAAGACTGAGGGGGGGCTCCAACAAGCTGGACTGAAACTTAATCCAAGAAAGTGTCTCTTTGGAGCAAAAGAAATCAAAATACTTGGGCTCCTTGTGTTAAACAAAGGCATGTGACCAGACCCAGAAAAGGTGAGATCTATAACGGAATTTCCTATTTCTGAAAGTATTAGAGATGTGAGAAGCTTCCTTGGATTATGTTCTTATTACCATCGTTTTATCAAAGACTTTTGTATCAAAGCCAGGCCACTCCAAGAGTTGTTAAAAGCTGATGCTAAATTTATCTGAGGTGGTGCTCAACAAGATTCTTTCGATGTGCTGCGAAAAGCTCTGATGACTGACCCTGTACTTGGTCTGTATGATGAGAGAGCACCTGCAGAACTATATACAGATGCCAGGGGATATGAGATCTGTTCTGGTGCAGATTTTGGATGGAAAAGAGAACGTTATGGCCTATGAGAAACTACTGAACTACAGAAAGAGAATGTCTTGCTGTGATCTGGGCTACGTGCAGATTTCGACAGTATCTCTATGGAAGGCCTTTCACAGTTGCTACAGATCATCACTCACTTTGTTGGTTGACAGGTCTTATGGATCCAACAGGATGACTCGCCAGGTGGGCACTAAGTCTTCAAGAGTTTGACATTACCATAGTGTACAAAAGTGGAAGAAAACACCAAGATGCCGACTGTCTCTCAAGAAACCCTGTTCAAGACCATCAAGACTTTGATGAAGATAGTGGCTGTCTCGCTGCACTCCAGGATCTCTCTGCTGAGTGGAAGAAGGACACCAAGATATCTCAAATTATGCTTGCCTTAAATCGGTCAGAGGATGTGAAAGGACAATTTAAGGTAGTTAATGGATTACTTTGTACGAAAAACACTGATCCATTTGGAAAGAGGTGGCTACCAGTGATTCCTAAACACATGCGCTCAGATGTTCTACAGAAATTCCATGACACACCTAAGGCCAGACATTTAGGATTTATTGAGACATACAATAGGATCTGCAAGAGATTTTTCTGGTCACGTTTATTTAGGAGTGTCCGTCACTATGTGTCGCACTGTCGAGAATGCCCGAGGAGAATGGCAGTTCCTCAGAAACCACCTGGCTGACTATTACCAATTCCACCAGCCGAAACGCCTTTCCAGCGCTTTGGGATTGACCTCCTCGGACAATTACCAATATCTGCTAGGGGCAAAAGATGGATTATTGTTTGCACTAATTATCTGACACACTATGCCATTACAAAAGCCATGAAAACAGCCGAAGCATTTGAGGTAGCCAAATTCATCCTGGAAGACATTGTATTAAAACACGGTGCCCCAAGGTTGTTAATTATAGATCGAGGGAAAGTTTTTCAATCTTGTGACAGAGATAAACTGTCGGTGCAACATTACTCATCACATGATGACTGCCTATCATCTGCAAACTAACGAGCTTACTGAACACCTTAATAAGACCTTGGCCAACATGCTATCAATGTTTGTCAATGTTGAGCAGAACAACTGGGATGAGGTGCTACCTTTCGTGATGTTTGCTTACAACACTGCCAAACAAGACACCACAAGATTTACGCCATTTTTCCTGGTGCATGGGCATGAGGCAATGATGATGATGGACGCTGTGTTTCTGTTACACCCTGATGATGTGGACGACGACTACATCAGGCAGGTGTTAACCAGAGCTGAGGAAGCTCGGCAGTTAGCTCAACTCCACACGCTGCAGCCTAAAGAAAACGACTGCCAAAGGTATGACGCGAGCCACCACCCTGTAGTCTACCAGCCCGGTGACCTCGTCTGGAACTTCACTCCTGTTTGGAAGGTTGGTTTCTCTGAGAAGCTCCTCAGGTGCTACTTTGGACCTTGTAAGGTTGTAAGACAGTTGTCTGATGTTACTTATGAAGTTGAAGATTTCGACCCCGACACAAGATGGGAGATACGGTCCATGTCCTTCGAATGAAGCCCTATAAGAATCCTGCAGCCCAGGGTAAATTCGAAGTTCCAGCAACAGGCAACAAGCGGAAAGGCAACGAAGGACGTAGTGGCAAGGGAAGTTCTAAGAAGATCACCGCCAGGGTGAACATCAGGCATCGGGAGTCGCAGTATGCAGGACTGGTGACTCGTTCCCGGACAAGGAGGATGTAACACTGAGACGCTGTTCCCTCAAGGACAGAGCAATGTCACAGAAGAAGCTGAGTAGCGCAGTCGCCGAAGTCTAGTGGTTACGATACTAGATTGTTGCATTGAGGGTCTTGAGTTCAAAACTCAACTGAACTGAAAAAAAATTTAATTTCTGTATTTGGTTCGAGTACATTCTATAAGTATCCACAAATGGCAAGAAGCATTGTACTGGAATGTTCTGTAGCTGTATATATACCATATGTGTCCTGGCCAGAGGTAGTTTGCTCTGCGCTCTTGTATGTGCAAGTGCTGAATAAACCTTCTTTAAGTGAAGTTAGTGTTCGTCATTCATCTACTTACACCTTCCTCTATGTGACATTATTATCACCACTAATAACACACAGAAATGTTGCTTTCCATTATATTCTTTTTCACAAAATATCAATACTCATTGTGGAATTTGTTATTATTATGAAAACTTGTGATAACAGAACTGTTAAATTGACCATCACATTTCTTTCATTGAGATTTGCATAAAAAAAAAAAAAGAAAACCATCCAGATTTTCAACTTTTCCGGTGGATTTCCCAAAAATTTTCTTTCATACAAACCTTGCCCTGGTAATTAAAGGAAAAAAAACCAAATCGGTCAAGCTGTTCTCAATTGATGATCTTTCATACATGTGGCAACTGATTTTTATTTGTATACATAGACTGTACATTAAAACCTAAGAAATGGTAAAACAGTAGCAAATTAAGGAGATGGAACCTGGTTAAGTTGAAAGAATCAGAAATTATTGTAAGTTACAGAGGGAGCACTTGGTAACATTTGACAGGTAGCTTTCTGAGATCAAATAGTGAAGGCAGCAGAGGATCAAATACGTAAAAAGGCACGGCCTAGTAGAAATCCTTGGATAACATAGAAGATATTTAATTTAATTTATGAAAGGAGAAAATATCTACATCTACATCTACATGATTACTCTGCAATTCACATTTAAGTGCTTGGCAGACGGTTCATCGAACCACAATCATACTATCTCTCTACCATTCCACTCCCGAACAGCGCGTTGGAAAAACGAACACCTAAACCTTTATGTTCGAGCTCTGATTTCTTATTTTATTTTTATGATCATTCCTACCTATGTAGGTTGGGCTCAACAAAATATTTTCGCATTCGGAAGAGAAAGTTGGTGACTGAAATTTCGTAAAAAGATCTCGCTGCGACGAAAAACGTCTTTGCTTTAATGACTTCCATCCCAACTCGCGTATCATATCTGCCACACACTCTCCCCTATTACGTGATAATACAAAATGAGCTGCCCTTTTTTGCACTCTTTCGATGTCCTCCGTCAATACCACCCGGTAAGGATCCCACACTGCGCAGCAATATTCTAACAGAGGACGAACGAGTGTAGTGTAAGCTGTCTCTTTAGAGGACTTGTTGCATCTTCTAAGTGTCCTGCCAATGAAACGCAACCTTTGGCTCGCCTTCCCCACAATATTATCTATGTGGTCCTTCCAACTGAAGTTGTTTGTAATTTTAACACCCAGGTACTTAGTTGAATTGACAGCCTTGAGAATTGTACTATTTATCGAGTAATCGAATTCCAACGGATTTCTTTTGGAACTCATGTGGATCACCTCACACTTTTTGTTATTTAGCTTCAACTGCCACCTGCCACACCATACAGCAATCTTTTCTAAATCGCTTTGCAACTGATACTGGTCTTCGGATGACCTTACTAGACGGTAAATTACAGCATCATCTGCGAACAACCTAAGAGAACTGCTCAGATTGTCACCCAGGTCATTTATATAGATCAGGAACAGCAGAGGTCCCAGGACGCTTCCCTAGGGAACACCTGATATCACTTCAGTTTTACCCGATGATTTGCTGTCTATTACTACGAACTGCGATCTTTCTGACAGGAAATCATGAGTCCAGTTGCACAACTGAGACAATACCCCATAGGCCCGCAGCTTGATTAGAAGTCGCTTGTGAGGAACGGTGTCAAAAGCTTTCCGGAAATCTACAAAAACGGAATCAACTTGAGATCCCCTGTCAATAGTGGCCATTACTTCGTGCGAATAAAGAGCTAGCTGCGTTGCACAAGAACGATGTTTTCTGAAACCATGCTGATTATGTATCAATAGATTGTTCCCTTCAAGGTGATTCATAATGTTTGAATACAGTATATGCTCCAAAACCCTACTGCAAACCGATGACAATGATATAGGTCTGTAGTTAGATGGATTACTCCTACTACCCTTCTTAAACACTGGTGCGACCTGCGCAATTTTTCAACCTGTAGGTACAGATCTATTGGTGAGTGAGCGGTTGTACATGATTGCTAAGTAGGGAGCTATTGTATCAGCGTAATCTTAAAGGAACCTAATCGGTATACAATCTGGACCTGAAGACTTGCCCGTATCAAGCGACTTGAGTTGCTTCGCAACCCCTAAGGTATCTACTTCTAAGAAACTCATGCTAGCAGCTGTTCGTGTTTCAAATTCTGGAATATTCCATTTGTCTTCCCTGGTGAAGGAATTTCGGAAAACTGCGTTCAATAACTCTGCTTTAGCGGCACAGTCGTCGGTAACAGTACCATCGGCACTGCACAGCGAAGGTATTGACTGCGTCTTGCCGCTTGTGTACTTTACATACGACCAGAATTTCTTCAGATTTTCTACCAAATTTCGAGACAATGTTTCCTTGTGGAACCTCTTAAAGGCATCTCGCATTGAAGTCCGTGCCAAATTTCAAGCGTCTGTAAATTTTAGCCAATCTTCAGGATTTCGCGTTCTTCTGAACTTCGCATGCTTTTTCCGTTGCCTCTGCAACAGCGTTCGGACCTGTTTTGTGTACCATGGGGGATCAGTTCCATCTCTTACCAATTTATGAGGTATGAATCTCTCAATTGCTGTTGCTACTATATCTTTGAATTTGAGCCACATCTCATCTACATTTGCATAGTCAGTTTGGAAGGAATGGAGATTGTCTCTTAGGAAGGCTTCTAGTCACACTTTATCCGCTTTTTTAAATAAAATTATTTTGCATTTGTTTCTGGTGGATTTGGAAGAAACGGTATTGAGCCTAGCTACAACGACCTTGTGATCACTAATCCCTGTATCAGTCATGATGCTCTCTATTAGCTCTGGATTGTTTGTGGCTAAGAGGTCAAGTGTGTTTTCGCAACCATTTACAATTCGCGTGGGTTCGTGGACTAACTGCTCGAAATAATTTTCGGAGAAAGCATTTAGAACAATCTCGGAAGATGTTTTCTGCCTACCACCAGTTTTGAACAAGTATTTTTGCCAACATATCGAGGGAAGGTTGAAGTCCCCACCAACTATAATCGTATGAGTGGGGTATTTATTTGTTACGAGACTCAAATTTTCTCTGAACTGTTCAGCAACTATATCATTGGAGTCTGGGGGTTGGTAGAAGGAGCCAATTATTAACTTAGTTCGGCTGTTTAGTATAACCTCCACCCATACCAATTCGCAAGGAGTATCTACTTCGACTTCACTACAAGATAAACCACTACTGACAGACACAAACACTCCACCACCAATTCTGCCTAATCTATCTTTCCTGAACACCGTCTGAGACTTCGTACAAATTTCTGCAGAACTTATTTCAGGCTTTAGCCAGCTTTCTGTACCTATAACAATTTCAGCTTCTGTGCTTTCTATTAGCACTTGAAGCTCAGGGACTTTCCCAGCACAACTACAACAACTTACAACTACAATTCCAACTGTTCCTTGATCCAAGCACGTCCTATATTTGCCATGCACCCTTTGAGATTGCAGCCCATCCCGTACTTTCCCGAGGCCTTCTAACCTAAAAAACCGCCCAGTCCACGCCACGCAGCCTCCGCTACCCGTGTAGCCGCCAGCTGAGTGTAGCAAACTCCTGACCTATTCAGCGGAACCCGAAACCCCACCACCCTACGGTGCAAGTCAAAGAATGTGCAGCCAACACGGTTGCAAAACTGTCTGAGCCTCTGATTCAGACCCTCCACTCGGCTCTGCACCAAAGGTCCGCAGTCGGTTCTGTCAACGGTGCTTCAGATGGTGAGCTCTGCCTTCATCTCATAAGCAAGACTGGCAGCCTTCACCAAATCAGATAGCCGCTAGAATCCAGAGAAAATTTCCTCAGATCCAAAGTGAAACGCGTCATTAGTGCCAACATGTGCCACCACCTGCACCTTGTGCTCTTCATGGCATCCGGAAGGATCCTTTCCACATCAGGAATGACTCCACCCGGAATGCACATGGAGTGCACGCTGGATTTCTTCCCCTCCTTGGCCGCCATATCCCTAAGGGGCCCCATTACGCGCCTAACATTGGAGCTCCCAACTACCAATAAGCCCACCCTCTGTGATTGCCCGGATCTTGAAGGCTGAGAATCATCCTCTGAAACAGGGCAGGCAGTTGCATCTGGCTCAGCCAGAGACAGTACCTGAAACCTGTTTGTCAGATGCACCAGAAAGGCTTTCTGATCAGCCTCTGGGGACATCTTTCGCTGTCTGGCACGCCTTGGAACGGCCTCCCAATCAACCACAGACGAGGGCTCAGCCCCACTGCGGGCAGCAACCGGGGTAACCACAGCGGCAGACCGATCTGGAGACAGACGGGATGAGGTTGACATCCCCGTGATACCCAAGTCCGGCTCCCCACAGTGGTGCCCATTGGCAACAGCCTCAAGCTGCACGACCGAAGTCAGCGCAGCCTGCAGTTGTGAGCGAAGGGATGCCAACTCAGCCCTCATCCGAACACAGCAATCACAGTCCCTATCCATTCTAGTCGATGTTGAACAACAGTTACTGAAACACGAGTCCCTGCCTAGATAACGCAAGGGAAACACGCAAAGAATGTATGAACCAACCTGTACAAATGCCTAGCCACTGCGCTACAATCTGCCTGAATTTACGATTACAGTAACTAAAACTCGAAATTACACCTCCTATACGAAACTCACACGCAATTTAAGTAAGAATCTACGAAGTAAACACAGAGAAGAAGCTATATACGTATCTTTCTGCGCTGTCAATGTGCACCAACTGGGAGCTCAGGCCATATAAAATGCAGCAAACTAGGCAGGTGAAGGAAAATACAGAAGTCTAAAAAATGAGATTGGCAGGAAGTACAAAATGGTTAAGTAGGACTGTCTAAAGCACAACAGCGAGGCTGGAGAAGCATGTATAACTTGCCGAAAGATACAAAGAGACCTTTGGAGAAACAGAGATGCAATTTGGTTAATATCAGGTGCTCAGATGGCTAGTCAGTTCTAAATGAAGAAGGGAAGATGAAAGATGATAGAAGTACATAAAGAGGTTTCGTAAGTGAAAAGAGCTTGAAGGCAATATTGTAACAGCACAATGAGAATGCAAGGACCTGTCAGTGGCATATTGCAGAGGACCATTGAGAAGATTAGATCCAGGATGCTGTCGATGGCTTCAAATGAGAATTTGTAAAATACCACATCACTATTTCTCCAAGAGAAGGCGTAATGCCACAATCTGTGAGTATGCAGTATGATGTACAGCTTAGCAGTGTTAGCTGGCGTGCTGCATGTTATCAGTTCAAGCCCAACCACCAACAATTATTTCTTATTTAATATTTATCATTTCTGGAATGTTCTTGACATATGTTATGTTTGTAATGTTTTGATATTCTGGAATATTCAGTGTTTGTATAAATAGCTCCACTCTCCATACAGGAGTTCAGTTCTTTTCTGTTGCAGCTGTATGTTGGTGTCAGTCACAAATGTGTCTTCAGTGTTCTTGCTGTACTTCACTGATGACACAGCCTTTGGTTTGTAGTTGATTGTGGTGTCGATGTGACAATATTACAGAAAGGAAGAGGGAGCAGATGAAAATAAGAGGAAAGGTATGATACTGTGAGAAGAATGTGACAGAGCACAGAAAAACCTAAGCCCCCTGGAGCACACAGCATTCCCTCACAATTGTTGAGATCCTCAAAAGAGCCAGACAAGAAAAAATTATTCCACCTAGTGTGCAAAAAATATGAGACTTGTGAAATAATCTCACACTTTACCAACAATTCCAATTCCAAAGAAAGCAGATGCTGACAAGTGCAAAAATTAGTGAACCACCAATTTAATAAGTAATGACTGCAAAATACTGCTACAAATTATTTACAGAAGAATGGAAAAACTGGTAGAAGCCAGCAACAGGGAAGATCAGTTTGGGTTCCAGAGAAATGTAGGAAATACTGGCCCTATGATTTATTTCAGAAGTTAGGTTACAGAAGTGCAAACCTACATTTATAAAATTTGTGGACTTAGAGATAGCTTTAGGCAATGTTGACTGAAATGCACTATTTGAAATTCTGAAGGAAGCAGCAGTAAAATACAGGGGACAAAAGGTTATAAACAATTTGCACAGAAGCCGTACAGCAGTTATAACACTCAATGGGCATGAAAGGGAAGCAGTGGTTGAGAAGGAAGTGAAACAAAGCTGTAGCCTATCCCAAACATTGTTCAGCCTGTACGCTGAGTAAGCAGTAAAGCAAACCAAACAAAAATTTGGAAGAGGAATTAAAATTCAGGGAGCAGAAATAAAATCTTTGAGGTTTGCCAATGAGATTGTAATTCTGTAAGACAGCAACGGACTTCGAAGAGTAGCTGAGTGGAAGGGATTGTTTCTTGAAAAGAGGTTATAAGGTGAGCATAAACAAAATTAAAACAATGGTAATGGAATGCTGATGAATTAAATCTGGCATTTCTGTAGGGGTTAAATTAAGAAATGAGATAATAAACTTAGTATACCAGTTTTGCAATTTGCACAGAAAACTAACTCTACTTAGTAGAGACATTATAAAATGCAGTCTGGAAAGAATTACTGAAGACAAGGAATTCATTAACATCAAATGTAAATTTAAGTGTTAGGAAGTATTTTCTGAAGGTATATATCTGGTGTGTGGCTTTGTACAGAAGTGACAGGTGGACAATAAGCATTTCACACAAGAAGAGAATAAAAGATCTTGAAATGTGGTACTAAAGAAGAATGTTGAAGATTAGAGGGACAGATCACAAACTAATGAGATGATACTGAATTGAATTGTAGAGAAAAGAAATCTATGGATTGAACTGATCAAATAAAATTTCAGCTGATAGGACACATTCTGAGGTATCAAAGAACTGTCAATATGGTATTGGTGGGAAGTGGGGAGGGGGGGGGGGGGGGGAGATTCTAGGAGGAGACCAAGAATGAACACACTAATCATTTTCAAATGGACATAAGTTGCAGAAGATAGACTACCATGGAGAGCTGCATAAAACCAATCTTTGGACTTAAGACCATAACAACATGCACAATGTGTCAATCAACTACAGTTGAGTGGCTGCCTTACAGATTATTTGTTTATTATTTCAATTCTGGAATGCATGTTATGGTAATTTTTTATGATTTGTTTCCCTTCAGTCCCAATACCTCGTTTTGTTCTGCCGCTAATGCTGTATTTCTTTTCTAATGAAAAACTTATTCTTCTAATCTATGTTCACTTTTATTTTCATACTTTCTCCTTTTCTAACATAATTATGTGCTTTCACCATATCTACCAGTAATCCAGTATTGCACAATTTGACACTGCACTCCAATAGCTAGTTATACCACCAGCTGCTATACTGTTGTCACCTCCTCACTTGATTATGATACATATTTCTTCTTCTTCTTCTTCTTTTTCTTCATAACAGTGCCTCCTAATTGGAGGACAGTATTACTGAAATATGTGCTCCATAATTTAAATCATTTATCACATTTTAAGTACGATAACTGTAAATGCTCACTGCAAATCATGTCACTGTTTTGATAGTTAGGCAATCACGTCACACTTTATTTTTTTTATCCACTTTTACACATATTTTACATAAAAAACATTAAAATAAAATTCTCGTACATCTTTATTACAAAACATATACTACTATACAGGTTGTAACAAAAATGCATGACACAAATTGCAGGACACATTCCTCAGATGTAGACGAAGAAATTATGTTATATGAACATGGGTCTGCAAATGCTTTATTTCCATGTTGGAAGTAATTTTCTGCAACTCATAAATCATGGGAAACACACACGAACAGAACACACCAGCATACCACATGCAACTCTTCCTCACAGGAAATGTTCAATCTGCCCTCTGTGGGCACTGATACAAGCATCAACATGCCATTATAGTGAATCTTGGATGCGCTGATGTATCCCTGGAATAATGCGTATGATTTCACAGGCTTCCATAACAAGAGCACAGAGACTCTGAACATCTTTTACTGGGGTTTCATACACAGGAGCTTTCAAATGCCCCCCCCCCCCCCCCCCACAAATAAAAGTTGAGTAGGTTTAGGCCCAGAATGTGAAGGCCAGGCAATTGGTCCATCTCTACATATCCATCTGTCACTGAATCTGTTATGTAGAAGCCGACAGGCATTAACACTAAAATGAGGAGATGCTGCATCATGCATAATGTACACATTTTGTTGCACAGCTAAAGGCACAACTGCTAACAGGTCAGGTAGAATATTCTCTTCCAAATTATGATAACTTTGTCTATTGAGCCTGGGTGGCAGAAAGTGAGGCCCTAAAACAGTCACCAACAATGCTGCCCTAACATTGAGAGAAAATCTTTGTTGATGATGTGCTTCAACAGTTGCGGGAAGAGTGACATCTGCCCATACATGCCCTTGGAGACAACTAACAATCTGTTCTCATTGAAACAATACCTCATATGTGAACAACACTACTGCACTGAAACTAGGGTCAACACGTTGTTGAATAAACCATTTCACAGAAGAGTAATGGTGCAGGAAAACAGCTGCTGATAGTGCCTGCACAAGCTGTAAACGGCATGGATACAGCCAGCCCTCGTGTAACACACATCAGATTGTCAACATTCAGTGTTGCATCTACATGTCTTGTACTAACAGTACGGTCATTGTCAACTGCATGAAGAATTGCCACCACCAATTGGGGTGTCTTCATTCTTGTACGCCTCCCCTGTCATAAGTATCAGGCTAAAATGCCCCATGTTCCCTATGTCAACAATCAATGGCTTCAAAGTTTTCCCGCTGGGGCACCTTTGGCCTAGAAATCTCTCCTGGTATGATGGTTGAGTGTGAGCACCGATGTTGTAGCTAATCCATACAACAAATGGGCATCTGCGATCTCTGCATTTGTGTACACCATCCTTTGGCGAGCCAAGTCTGTGATTAACTGTACATAGTAACCCGTGTGCTTGCAATTGTCGTATTGATAGCTGGAACAGTTGACGTTATGTGTAAACAAGCAATGACATATGCCACATGGCAACAAAGGCATGTAAAACAAAATACTGGTGGCACGCAATGTAGCCAGATGTCACCATGAGTACATTTCCCCGTGACCTTAAGGTTCGGTTCTTGTTTGTTTCCCATGATTAATGAGTTGAAGAAAATGTGTTGTAACATGGAAACAGTGTTTCTACACTCATGTTCATATAATAATTTCTTCATCTGTGTGAGTAAAGTCTCCTGAAATTTGTGCAGTACATTTCTGTTACACTCTGTATACAATTTACTTTAACTGCTTAGAAAAAAATCTACTCACCAAGCAGCAGCAGCAGCAGAACACACACATAAGAGAGGGTCATAATTAGCCAAGCTTTCGGAGCCAGTGGCTCCTTCTTCAGGCAGAAGGGTTGAAGGGGAAGTAAGAGTGGTGACGGAAAAGGACTGAAGAGGTCTAGGAAAAGGAGGAGGAGGAGGAGATTAGTGTTTAACGTCCCGTCGACAACGAGGTCATTAGAGACGGAGCACAAGCTCAGGTGAGGGAAGGATGGGGAAGGAAACCGGCTGTGCCCTTTCAATGGAACCATCCCGGCATTTGCCTGAAGCGATTTAGGGAAATCACAGAAAACCTAAATCAGGATGGCCGGAGACGGGATTGAACCGTCGTCCTCCCGAATGCGAGTCCAGTGTGCTAACCACTGCGCCACCTCGCTCGGTCTCTAGGAAAAGGGGTAGATTTTGGCTTTTAGGAAAGTCACCCAGAACTACGGGTCAGGGGAGACTTACCACACAGAATGAGAAGGAAAGAGTTTCTCATCCCGTGCAGTAAGTTTCCTGTGACCTGCAGCTCTGGGTGACTTTTCCGAAATCTACCCCTTTTCCTAGACCTCTCCAGTCCTTTTCCTCCACTCCGCTTCCTTTCCCTTCAACCCTTCTGCCTGAAGAAGGAGCCACTGGTTCTGAAAGCTTGATTAGTTACAACCCTCTTTTACATGTTGGCGAGTAGATTTAGCACGTATCCAGTTAAATCATTTTGTCAAAAACTTATTGTTTCTGTATGCAATTTATATCACGAATATTTCCAAACCAACAGTTTTAAAGAAAGAGAGCACTTCCCACATGCCAGTCCTCTTTACATCATGTCATTTTAAGGTAGAAGGAAATCTGGAAGTTCATTTACGTAATTTGTGGTTCTTTCTGATTTCAAGCAAATGAACATCTTCTGGTCAATTCATCATAGCACATCACAACTTTTGTCCTAATTCTGTAATATATACTCCTGTAACTACATTCAACAGCATCTAAGGGAAGATATTTACAGTAGCTTTGTAGAAGCTGTATCAGAGTTGCATATTACAGTGGAGAATGTGATTACACTACAATAAAACCATATTGTAAACAGACAAAGGAAAAGATAACACAGCGTAGCTTAATCTTGACTTACTCTAATGTGTATTATGTACATATTTACATGGACAAGCTTGATGAAGAATCTGCATTGTGCCTTCCTTCTGTTTTGTCACTGCCTCATGTTTTCTATTTACAAAGTGACATGATTCACATCATTATCATTTCATTGTTCCTCATGTATACGCAGAAATATTTATTATTATTTCTTTATGCTGATACATGTGAATATTTGTCTTATGTCCTTTTTACCTTAACTATTACTACAAATATTTACAGAGTTAAGGGGGAATGTAATGGATTTTGGTCCAAAAAATCGATTTTTCGAAAATGTTTTTTTCTTGATCTATATAGTTTAATATATGTTGTTTGTTAATTTTATCATGATAGCAGCTTTAGAAATGCCTTTACATTATTAAACTCATTAATGCCACACAGGTGGCCACTCCCACCTTTTCCGACATTTGGAAAACTACTTGCTTCAGAGGAATTTTTGTCAGTGTGAAGGCTATTTTCTTTTGATATCTTTGGCTGACATCTATATCTCTGGCTGACATCTATATCTCTGGCTGACATCTACATCTTTGCCTGAAAACTTTCTTGCATGTGGTTTATTTACGGTTTGACAATACTAACACATATTAATGGGTGGAAGGTTGAATTCGCAAACCTTTATGTGGAAGTCAAGAGTTATGCATAATGGGTGGTGGAAAAACTGTGTTTAGGAAATGGAAGTTTCATGGAAATTGGTTTACCAACATAAAAGAGGAAGCAGCTTGAAATGAAGAACATAAGCTCTCAACTTCAGCATCGAAACTTGGGACAGGAGAATTGTACAGGTGCATGAATGATGTTAAGACATGGAGTCTACTGGATTCAGACTTATTGATTTAGAGCTTCTCTGTCAGGCTTTAAAGTTTTCGTGTTCATGTGTTAGCTCTAAAAATACGGAATGCATTATTGTTGTTGAAGAAACAAGAGTGGGAATAGCTTGTGATTTTAAATTAATTCGTAATTCTACATCTACATCTACAAGGATACTCTGCAAATCCCATTTAAGTGCCTGGCAGAGGGTTCATCGAACCACCTTCACAATTCTCTATTATTCCAATCTGGTATAGCACATGGAAAGAATGAACACCTATATCTTTCTGTACGAGCTCTGATTTCCTTATTTTACCGTGGTGATCATTCCTCCCTTTGCAGGTTGGTGTCAACAAAATATTTTCGCATTTGGAGGTGAAAGTTGGTGATTGGAATTTCGTGAGAAGATTCCATCGCAACGAAAAACGCCTTTCTTTTAACAATTTCCAGCCCAAATCCTGTATCATTTCTGTGACACTCTCTCTCATATTTCGCAATAATACAAAACATGCTGCCTTTCTTTGAACTTTTCCGATGTACTCCATCAGTCCTACCTGGTAAGGATCCCACACCGCGCAGCAGTATTCTAAAAGAGGACGAACAAGCGTAGTGTAGGCAGTCTCCTTAGCAGGTCTGTTACATTTTCTAAGTGTCCTGCCAATAAAACGCAGTCTTTGGTTAGCCTTCTCCACAACATTTTCTATGTGTTCCTTCCAATTTAAGTTGTCCGTAATTGTAATACCTAGGTATTTAGTTGAATTTACGGATTTATATTAGACTGATTTATCATGTAACCGAAGTTTAATGAGTTCCTTTTAGTATTCCTGTGGATGACCTCACACTTTTCGTTATTCAGGGTCAACTGCTACTTTTCGCACCATTCAGATATTTTTTCTAAATCATTTTGCAGTTTGTTTTGATCTTCTGATGACTTTATTAGTCAATAAACGACAGCGTCATCTGCAAACAACTGAAGACGGCTGTTCAGATTGTCTCCCAAATCGTTTATATAGATAAGGAACAGCAAAGGGCCTATAACAATACCTTGGGGAATGCCAGAAATCACTTCTGTTTTACTCAATGACTTTCCGTCAATTACTACGAACAATTCATGCGGCTGTGAATTTTCATTTTCCTCCTCCAAAAAAACTGACACTGGTACCTATGAAAGCAATCTTAGGTTAGCATATGCTCTGAGATGTCTTGGATAGGGCAGGGAAGGAAGTAATTTACTGTGTGGTTTTCTGAACATGCGTTTTGTGCAAGGTTTGAAAAAATACATGAAGAAATGTCTGATGCTGTATGCGATACTGCCAAAGTTTCTATGACGAAAGCAGTACAGGAGTTGGTGGAAATAAACCAAAAAGGAAATAGATCCTGGGGTACACGTTCATGACAGTGAATCTCCCACAAATGTTACTGAACTGTGCGAGTCTGAAGATGGGATCTGGATGAAAAGGGGTCACACATCTCTGAGTGGAGTTGCATCTGTTATTGGAATTGACTCAGTAAAGTTTTAGATCTAGAAATAATGTCTAAATACTGCCACCAGTGTGCAACAAAGAAAATGTCCAACAATGAACATAGTGAGAAACTGTGGCAAGAAAGGATGCAGAAGCATGCTCTAAAAATTAAAGCAGCTCAAGTGGGGCATGGAGGCTGCTGCAGTTGTGAGGATGTTCTACAGATCTGAGGACCAGTATGGTGTTCGATATACTAAATCTCTTTGTGATGGGGACTCCTCCTCATTCAAAACTGCAACAGATAAAAATTCATACAATGCAACAATAGAAAAGTTGGAATGTGTTGGCCACATCCAAAAGAGGCTTGGTGGCAGGCTTCATCACTTCCTGAAAGAGAAGAAAGGTGAAGTACTTGAGGATGGAAAACCACTAGGAGGAAAAGACAGACTCACTCTGAAAGAAAATGATTCTCTTCAGTTATTTTATGGGAGAGCTATCAGGAAAAACACACATAATTTAGAGGCAATGAGGCGTGCTGTGTGGGCAATTTTTTCCCACAAACTATCCACCGACCAGCCCAGTCGATTAGCTGTGCAGTCTAATGCCCTGCTTTCTGGGTGGGAAGGCATGGTGGTCCTTGGCATGAATCTGCCCAGCGGATTAGTACCGAGGTCCACTGTGCTGGCCAGTCTGTGAATGGTTTTTAAGGCGGTTTTCCATTCGCCTAGGTGAATGTGAGCTGGTTCCCCTTATTCTGCTTCAGTTACACTATGTCGGCAATTGCTGCGCAAACACTATCTCCACGTATGCGTACACCATAACTACTCTACCACGCAAACATTGGGTTTACACGTCTGTAGCGTGTTGTGGGGTTGTGAACCACTAAGGGCTATGGCGGGGACGAAGCCTCTCCATCATTTCTAGGTCGCCAGTTCCATACAATACAATACAATACAATCCACTGACCAAACAACAATGCCCAACCTGCGTCTGAAAGACGATTGGTGTAAGTTCATCAACATAAATGAGACATATTCACATAGACTTCACAGAAAGATACAAAATGCAAATGAAAGCTTCAATAACTTAATTTGCATTACATGCTTAAGAAGGACATTCTGTGGACTTGAAGTACTCACAATAGGTGTCTATGATGCAGAATTGAAGTACTGAAGAGAGTTGATATAGATCATGGTGTGTTTATAACAAAAGCATTTTACACCATCAATGAGAATAGGATCAGGAAAGCTAACAGATCAGTGTCTTACCTGCAAATACAGGCCAGGCATATTTGAAGAGGAGAGAAGAGAAACCTGGAGGATGAGGAGTATCAGTATGGAAGATTTTAAAATTGAGGTAAACTTATTAGATGTAGAAGTATGAGAAGAAAATCTTTGAACCTCATTTTTCCTGTTTTACATTTTTTACATTCTTAGAAGCTTTTTTTGCAAAAAGTACATGCACTAATTCAATGAATATTTCAGGATCTGTTTGCAATGTGTTGCTGTCTCCCTGTAACTAAAAACTACAAGATCGTGCAATTATATTCTGATTATTAGATGATTGTATGTAGAAAAAAAAGTTAATTTTGGATGTGCAAAATTGAAAACTCTGTTAATGATACAATTTGTTCCATAAATTAATAACTGTAGTTCTATGGTCTTATAATCTTCTCAGGACACTACAATAATATTTTCAGATTAATTGCATAGTTAGAATTTGAGTTATGCTTTTTACAAAAAAGACAATAAAAAATTAAGAATTCAAATTTATGGCAATATATTAATCCTGCATATTTCATTATATTTTTTCGTTAAAACACAGCTCTTTTGCTTTACACATGCAAAATTTTAGATTTGTGCATTAATAAATTTAGCTGTAATGATTTTTTAAATAAACGTTTACATTTTCTGTTACATCCCCCTTTAACACCACCACTTATATGGAAAGTTGTCTTACAGCAAATCTGTAATTCATTTTCGTAGCAAATGTATGTGTGACAAACTGTCACCACAATAATAATTTCATACAATGACTTTTCACAATATTTGAACTCGCATAATGTAACAAAACAGTGCAAGACAAGAATGTATTTCATGTAATTCCTTCAATGTTCATAGGTGATTTTTGTAGTGCATTATATAAATATGCAAATGATCATATCTGTGAGGGAGGAGAGTGTTGTCATTGCTCTGAGTAGTGAAATATTTTCTACTCTGACCTGTGAAATGAATGTTACCAAGTGATTTACAGCTCAATGTTTCTGTGACCTACTGTATCATTTCTTATATCACCAAGTTCTCACTCTCTCATTATAATTATCCCTCTACATCTACGTGATTACTCTGCTATTCACAATAAAGTGCCTGGCAGAGGGTTCAATGAACCATCTTCAAGCTGTCTCTCTACCGTTCCACTCTCGAACAGCACGCAGGAAAAACAAGCGCTTAAATTATTCTGTGCGAGCCCTGATTTCATTTATTTTATTGTGATGATCATTTCTCCCTATGTAGGTGGATGCCAACAGAATGTTTTCGCAAAAGGAGAAAACTGGTGATTGAAATTTCACGAGAAGATCTCGTCGCAACGAAAAACGCCTTTGTTTTAAAGATTGCCACTCCAATTCACGTATCACGTCTGTGACACTATCTCCCCCATTTCGCGATAATACAAAATGAGCTGCCCTTCTTTGTACTTTTTTGATGTCATCCGTTAGTCCCACCTGATGCGGATCCCACACCACACAGCAATACTTCAGAATAGGGCGCACAAGTGTGGTGTAAGCAGTCTCTTTAGTAGACCTGTTGCACCTTCTAAGTGTTCTGCCAATGAATTGCAGTCTTCGGCTTGCTCTACCCACAATATTATCTATGTGATCATTCCAATTTAGGTTATTTGTAATTGTAATTCCTAAGTATTTAGTTGAATTTACAGCCTTCAGATTTGTGTGACATATCGCGTAATCGAAATTTACCTGATTTCTTTTAGTACTCATGTGAGTAACTTAGCACTTTTCCTTATACAAGGTCAACTGCCACTTTTTGCACGATACAGATATCTTATCTAAATCATTTTGCAAGTCATTTTAATCATCTGATGACTTTACAAGATGGTATATGACAGCATCATCTACAAACAATCTCAGATGGCTACTTATAATTATTGTTACTGTACCATACTCGGTAATTAGTATTCATAAATACTTCACTGTTCCACTCTGCATTCATTCCCACACACATTCACACATAACTACATTTCTTGTCAGTGAGGTCCTCCTGGTACCTACCATCACATTTATATTTATTTTCCTCTATTAATCGAGGTGTGGATTTGAATCATTCACTTAAACCCCTTATCTTTATATAAAAAGACTACTAAGTTCTTAACTACCCATAGGTCAGCCAGCATAACACGCATACTTCAAATATTTTTGAGCAGAGTAGCTTACAAAGTGTTCCTTCTCATACTCCTGAAATATCACAAGTGTCTCGCAGAGTCCCCACCAGTACTAAAATTCTACTTACTCCTTCGAAACTGATATTAGTGAGCTCTTGCGTTGGTCTTCATGTTGTAGGCTTATACTGTCCAACATGTCATATTCTTCATTACTATACTTACATTCTGATGATTTTATTCAGTAAATTAAATTGCTTCTACAGTATTACACATTTTGTATTCAAAGTGGTCTTTATACTAGTCATGTTTTGGCGTGGTACTTCTTGTTGCTACATTTGTTGCTTATAAAGATTTTGTAACTATTTATACGTAATACAGATTTGGGCATCTTGTAATCTAGCATAGTTCAAATTTCATGTAGAATAGTTTTCTTTTAAGCCATTATGATAAGAATTTAGTATACCTTGGGTTACTGCATAACAGTTCTTTTGTAAACAGTCACACTCTGCACTTAGTAAACGTAGTTAGTTAGTTATATCCTTATCATTTTTTCTGTTCCTATCTTTTTTATTCCTAATCTTAAAACCAATATTTACGTCTGTACATTGTCTGTGTATTGCGTCCCTCATGTCTTGGTCTTTATTGTGACATAAAAAATACTTGTTTCAGTGTTGCATGACCCACTATCTTCTTCATTGATAGTCAAGGGAACAAATGCAACTAATTGCTGTTTTCTGGTGGTGATGTTGGAATAGCACCGTGCTCTCTGCTATATCAGTTTGTGTCCTAGTTATTATGTAAATTCTGCTCCCCTTGGCTAGTTTCTCTTCCTTGTATTGGACAAGCAGTTACTGGTCTGTACTCATTACAGTTCCATTACTTGGTTCCTATGGTATGTAGGACCTGGCCAGTCATTATATCAGTCTCTTTTGTTTGAATTTTGTGAGTCCCATTGGCTTGGCTTGTACGAACAGTTATCTCTCGTTTGATCACCACTTTTCCGACTATTTGTACGCCTGTTATCTGGTGATGACATGCACACTTGCAGCTGTCGTGGTTGTTGTTATTACTAGGTTGGCTGTTCCCATTGCTCTGAATTTTCAGTGCCCATTCAAACTGTCTCCTTGACCTTGGTCACCTTCATTTGTGTAATCTATAGAGTCCAACACTGAGAGAAAATACTCTAGGTCTGTCTCAGATATAGCGACCAATTTCTCTCATAAATTCAAATGCAATCTAGTTTTCAAGATCTTTTAACATGTATGAATGTGAGACAGGGGATACATGAAGAGTCTCTCATGCCAATACTAATGTAAGACAGGGTCCTGTTCTCTACGAGTGTGGTACTGGTTTGTGTGGCAAGGTATCTCATTGTTTTGCCATTGGCATTGTGATTATACATGCTGAAATCTCTCTCAGCGGCATCATGAATTTGCAGAGGTGAAAAGGTATTTTGTCTTTCATTTGCTGAGCACTCTTGCACGTTTCCTGTGTTAACAGTATCTGTTTTGTTCAAACGAACTCTGCCAGTGGCCAGTTCAGAATGAATTTATTGTACGGCAGCTCTGACATCTGCCTCTACATTGGTAACGATTTTACTTTCCTTTTTGAACATCCATTTTTTGGTTTCGTCTCTGTACATTCGATGCTGCATTACAAATTTTTCCACGAGTATGGTGTCATTGTTGAATGCCCCACTTCTGCACTGTCATTCAACTTCTTTATGTCAATGTCATCACATTTTTGTTATAGTTTCATAAACCCAATGTCTTCTGACAGTTTTTCAATTCGTCGAGGAGTTCATTGCAAATTGAATGTCGCAACAAAACATCTGCCTGAACTGTAGATCTATCTGCGCTAACATGTCACATGCAGTTTGCTAATTGTTTTGCTTTTTGTCAGCTCATTTAATCTACCAGTAGTTTTATTTTGTTCTTTGAGTAGCTGTGAAAATTATTGTTTGTTGACATTTGTCATGCCCTTTCACTGTAAACATTTTTTGTTCTCGCAACATCGAACTATTGAACAATTCAGTTAGCCACACTGCCTCTTTCCAAGCTATTAGGTGAAAAAGCACTCTGTGTGAATAACTGTGTCAGCATTTCATCTACTGCCTGTAATGAAATGTTTCCTAATAAAAATTTTCCGTCTATAGTTTCTGTTACATTTAAATCATGGCTGTTGCACACATAGCTGCCATCTTGTTGCTTCGCTGTGTTAGTCATTTCAGTTTGTTCATTCATATTATTTCCTGTTTCTGGTTACTAAAAATATTTCCATTCATTTCATTGCTTCTCTTCTGGTTCCATTTTGCTGAATACATATTTTTCACTTACATTAATTATTATTTATGCTATAACAATGAAAATAATCAGTTATTGAAAATATAGTGTAAATGGATAGATAAATAATCTACTCACCAAGAGGCAGCAGGGGAACACACTCACAAAAGGATTTAACATTTACAAGACTTCCCTCTTATATTAAAGTTACCAACCATTTCCTAGATTGTCTTAAATCTGTTCCCGTTCCACTCGCACCACACACCTTGCTTGACACTATTGATGCCATATCCCTCTATACCAACATCCCCCATGTACACAGTCAGTCTGCTGCTGAACATTTCCTCAGTAACGCCCACCTGATTCCAAACCTATGACATCCTTCTTGCTCACATTAATCAACTTTATACTTACCAACAATTACTTCACGTTTGAGGGGCACAAATACAAATAGATCAGGGGTATGGCGAAGGAAACCAGGATGGCTCCTTATATGCCAGTGAGCTTTCCTGGAATCCATAAATCTTCAGCCCCTGGTTTGGTTTAGATATATTGATGACATCTTTGCCATATGGACTCATGGTGAGGCTGACCTGTTAAAATTCCTGGAATACCTTATCCCAATTAAATTTCACATGGTCCTATTCTGAATCCTACGTCACTTTCCTTGATGTTAATCTCATCCTCAATGAAGGCCAGCTACACACTTTCATCCACATTGAACCCACTAACAAACAACAGTACTTACATTTTGACAGAAGTCATCCATTCCACGTCAAACGTTCCCTCCCATACAGCCTTGTCATTCGAGGCAAATGTATTTGTTCAGATGCAGGTCCCTTACAGCAATACTCCACCACTCTAACTTCAGCCTTCACAGAATCTAATTGTCCCAACAATCTAGTTCAAAAGCAGATTTTCTGGGCCATCACATCCATCTAGTACCGCTGATACCTCCAAAAAAAATTTTGGAGCACATCACTTGTCACCCAGTGTTACTCTGGTCTTGAATGTATCAATCAGCCACTTCAACAAGACGATGACTTCCTAAAATCATGCCCTGAAATGAGATCCATTCTGTCTGAGACTTGGCCCACCATACCTGGAATACCTTTTCGTCACCCTCCCAATCTCTGCAATATCCTTGTCATACCCTGCACTCCTTCTGCACCCATCCCCCTACCCTATGGCTCCTACCCCTGTGACCGTCCCAACTGCAAGACTTACCCTATGCACCCTCCTACCACCATCTATTCCATCCCTGTAACTGGCAAAACATATACTATTAAAGGCAGAGCCATCTGCGAACAATACATCATACACCAGTTGTTAAGTAAACACTGTTCAGCCTTTTACATCAGCATGACTAAAGTCAGGATGAAGGGGTACAGGAAGAGTGTGTATAAAGGCGAAACATAATATCCTGTCGCAGAAAATGCTGTACAACATGACAGTCATGACCGCGGTGCCTGTTTCACCAAAGTGCCAACTGGATTTTCCCCCCAGACACCAGCTTCTCCGAACTCTGCAGATGGGAACTAGCACTACAACATGTCCTTGGTTCTCGCCACCCATCTGGCCTTAATTTACATTAATTCTTTCCATCTCAGCATTTATTCACAGTAACTACTCATTTGTTCACTCCACTTTCATTTTCTACATCTCTCATTTTCTGAATTTATTTTTCAATGTGCAGCTCCCGCCTCTATTACATACAATGCACTTACCTTTTCACTCTTATTAACTCGTGCACGATATTTTAGTAGTAGTCTCTGTCCTTCATATTACCCTGTCTTCCACCTTTAAGCTCTCAGGTTTTCAAATCTCGATCTGTGCAGTCCCCAACTATCAGTCTTTCCTTCTCATCCCGTCCGGTAAGTCTCCCCTGACCCAGGGTTCTGGGTGACTTTTCTGAACTACATCCCTTTCCCTAAACCTCTTGAGTCATTTTTCCTTCACCCCTCTGCCTTTCCCTTCAACTCTTCTACCAGAAGAAGGAGCCACTAGTGCTGAAGGCTTGTAAAAGTTAAATCCTTTTGTGTGCGTGTTCCCCTGCCACTGCTTGGTAAGATTATTTATGCTATGCTTGTTATATTCATTTTCATCAAAATTAATTTTTCGTTGCTGTTTTGTATCGCTGTTTTTCATTTTCTGTCGAGTTTCCTTCTGGGCTTTTGTTTCCCTTCTTTATTTTGTTATTGTCATTTTCTTGATGATCTTGCATCACACAACGAAGGTAATTTACATCATTATTAAGTGAACAATCAAATGTTTTACAATAGTTTAAGCAAATTGTATCTACAAAATTCAATAAGCAAATTCCCTGTAAGGTTACCACTTCTAATGTTAAAGTTGCACTATTTACCAATCAGTTAAGTGTTTTAGGCATCCCTTACAGAAACTGAAAGAACTATGGAAAATATTCTACAAAGATTTTTATACAGTATTAATATTTGTATGTATTGTCCTTTCTGAGCAATAGTAGGTGCTGATTTTTCTGGAAAAATTTAAGATCGTCATTTTAGTTCTTTACTGTGCAGTCTTCCAGTCTCTGCAAATTAATTGTGGTCTGGCAAAAACAAATCTTGCATTTTTCCTACACAGATTTAGTGATTGCCTTTTTCACCTTGTTGCGTTGCGAATTCTGTATACTATCAATCCTTTTCTCATTTTGGGTCGATAAAGAAATTAGCTGAACAACTTTTGTGCTCATAAAATCTTATATTTTCATTTTAAAAGTGGAGTTTTTATTACAGAGCATTAACATGGTGGATTCATTCAACATGCTCCAGCAATAGCTTACACAGAAGAAAGCAATTAAAAAAATTGAATTAGCCCAATCTTCAACATTCATTTATGACCTAATAGGTATTATGATTTCCCAGTTGCTATTGCTATGTACAGTTTACCATAAGTGGTTGCAAAATTATAAAGTTTATTATCAAAAAAGAAAAGAAAAAAAAAAGTCTTTCCTCACTCCTCCTTCCTAAATGCATTACAGATTTGAGGGCCCTGTTGACAACTCTACAAACATTCTCAACTGTGGAGGGATCCAGTGGTCTTGCTAGCCAAGGTGGGACCTGGCAAGCACGAAGACATGCAGCACAAACTCTCACCATGTGCAGAAAGGCATTATCATGTTGAAATGTAAGCCCACGATGGCTTGCCTTGAATGGAACAAAACGAGGCATAGGATATTGCCAATACACTACTGTGCCCTAAGGGTGCTGCAAATGACAACCGAAGGGGCTCTGCTATGAATAGAAATGGCGCTCCTGATTGTCAGGCTGTAGAGCAGGCAACAGTCAGGTTGGTATCCCAGCCCTATCCAGGGTGTCTTCAGACACTTCTTCAGCCTGGAATCTCATTGACTGGAGTAGAATTGTCTTCGTGGTGAGTCCCCTTTCAAAATGAACCCTTATGACCAGCAAAGATGTGTCTGAAGATGCCCCGGACAGTGGTGCGATTCTAACCTGACTGCCGTCTGTCATACAGCACAACAACTACAAGTGATAGTCTGGGTTCCCATTTCATTTCATAGCATGACTCCTTTGATTATCACCTGTGGCACCCTTCCAGCACAGTGGTATATCAATGATATCCTATTCTCATTTTCTTGTCCTTCATGGCAAGACATCAATTGCATACATTTCAGCAAGACAATGCCTGCTGGCAGACAGCAAGAGTTTCTACTGCATGTCTTCATGTTTGCCAAACCCTACTTTGGTCAGCAATGTTACCAGTTTGTCACCAATAGAGAGTGTTTTGAGCATTACAAGCATGGGTTTCCAACCAGCTTGTGATTTTGACAATTTAATGTGCCAACTGACTGAATTCGGCATGATATCGCTCAGGAAGACATCCAAAAACCCTATCAATCAATGACAAACTGAATAACTGTTTGCATAATGGCCAGAGGTTGACCAACTCATTTTCACTTGCTCAATTTCTGAAGCTCTTCCCTTAAATATATCAACCAATTTTTCTGAAACTGTAATCACTTGTCTGTCTGTACATGTAATTTATATCTATTGATTTTTGTCCTCTACAGATAATTCCTTCATGGTGTTTGTTTGTTTTTGTCTTAGGGTGTATTATGTCATATATAAACAAATGTAAACAGGAACACAATTTTGAGAAGTAACTGTTCTGAAACACATTGTAGTTTATTGTCATTTTGGTCAGTCTGTAATTTGCATTTGAAGTTCTCAGATCATAACTGGTAGTCTAAGTTGTTTGCAAGCAGTTACTAATTTAGTTGTTTTGTACGAATATCTTTTGTTTTGGAAACACACCAGAGCAGATCTTCTTTCAGCTTCAACCAGTAGAATTTGTACCTGGCACTTCATATAAATTCTACTGGTTGAAGCTGAAAGAAGAACTGCTCTGGTGTGTTTCCAAAACAAAAGATTTGTACCTGGCACTTCATATACCCCCCATGAACCATGGACCTTGCCGTTGGTGGGGAGGCTTGCGTGCCTCAGCGATACAGATGGCCGTACCGTAGGTGCAACCACAACGGAGGGGTATCTGTTGAGAGGCCAGACAAACATGTGGTTCCTGAAGAGGGGCAGCAGCCTTTTCAGTAGTTGCAGGGGCAAAAGTCTGGATGATTGACTGATATGGCCTTGTAACATTAACCAAAACGACCTTGCTGTGCTGGTACTGCGAATAGCTGAAAGCAAGGGGAAACTACAGCCGTAATTTTTCCCGAGGACATGCAGCTTTACTGTATGATTAAATGATGATGGCATCCTCTTGGGTAAAATATTCCGGAGGTAAAATAGTCCCCCATTCGGATCTCCGGGCGGGGACTACTCAAGAGGACGTCGTTATCAGGAGAAAGAAAACTGGCATTCTACGGATCGGAGTGTGGAATATCAGATCCCTTAATCGGGCAGGTAGGTTAGAAAATTTAAAAAGGGAAATGGATAGGTTAAAGTTAGATATAGTGGGAATTAGTGAAGTTCGGTAGCAGGAGGAACAAGACTTTTGGTCAGGTGATTACAGGGTTATAAATACAAAATCAAATAGGGGTAATGCAGGAGTAGGTTTAATAATGAATAAAAAAATAGGAGTGCGGGTTAGCTACTACAAACAGCATAGTGAACGCATTATTGTGGCCAAGATAGACACAAAGCCCATGCCTACTACAGTAGTACAAGTTTATATGCCAACTAGCTCTGCAGATGATGAAGAAATTGATGAAATGTATGACGAGATAAAAGAAATTATTCAGGCAGTGAAGGGAGACGAAAATTTAATAGTCATGGGTGACTGGAATTCGTCAGTAGGAAAAGGGAGAGAAGGAAACATAGTAGGTGAATATGGATTGGGGGGAAGAAATGAAAGAGGAAGCCGCCTGGTAGAATTTTGCACAGAGCATAACTTAATCATAGCTAACACTTGGTTCAAGAATCATAAAAGAAGGTTGTATACCTGGAAGAATCCTGGAGATACTAAAAGGTATCAGATAGATTATATAATGGTAAGACAGAGATTTAGGAACCAGGTTTGAAATTGTAAGACATTTCCAGGGGCAGATGTGGATTCTGACCACAATATATTGGTTATGAACGGCAGATTGAAACTGAAGAAACTGCAAAAAGGTGGGAATTTAAGGAGATGGGACCTGGATAAACTGAAAGAACCAGAGGTTGTAGAGAGTTTCAGGGAGAGCATAAGGGAACAATTGACAGGAATGGGGGAAAGAAATACAGTAGAAGAAGAATGGGTAGCTCTGAGGGATGAAGTAGTGAAGGCAGCAGACGATCAAGTAGGTAAAAAGACGAGGGCTAATAGAAATCCTTGGGTAACAGAAGAAATATTGAATTTAATTGATGAAAGGAGAAAATATAAAAATGCAGTAAATGAAGCAGGCAAAAAGGAATACAAACTTCTCAAAAATGAGATCGACAGAAAGTGCAAAATGGCTAAGCAGGGATGGCTAGAGGACAAATGTAAGGATGTAGAGGCTTATCTCACTAGGGGCAAGATAGATACTGCCTACAGGAAAATTAAAGAGACCTTTGGAGAGAAGAGAACCACTTGTATGAATATCAAGAGCTCAGATGGCAACCCAGTTCTAAGCAAAGAAGGGAAGGCAGAAAGGTGGAAGGAGTGTATAGAGGGTCTATGCAAGGGTGATGTATTTGAGGACAATATTATGGAAATGGAAGAGGATGTAGATGAAGATAAAATGGGAGATACGATACTGCGTGAAGAGTTTGACAGAGCACTGAAAGACCTGAGTCGAAACAAGGCCCCGGGAGTAGACAACATTCCATTAGAACTACTGATGGCCTTGGGAGAGCCAGTCATGACAAAACTCTACCATCTGGTGAGCAAGATGTATGAGACAGGCGAAATACCCTCAGACTTCAAGAAGAATATAATAATTCCAATCCCAAAGAAAGCAGGTGTTGACAGATGTGAAAATTACCGAACTATCAGTTTAATAAGTCACAGCTGCAAAATACTAATGCGAATTCTTTACAGACGAATGGAAAAACTAGTAGAAGGGGACCTCGGGGAAGATCAGTTTGGATTCCGTAGAAATGTTGGAACACGTAAGGCAATACTAACCTTACGACTTATCTTAGAAGAAAGATTAAGAAAAGGCAAACCTACGTTTCTAGCATTTGTAGACTTAGAGAAAGCTTATGAAAACGTTAACTGGAATACTCTCTTTCAAATTCTGAAGGTGGCAGGGGTAAAATACAGGGAGCGAAAGGCTATTTACAATTTGTACAGAAACCAGATGGCAGTTATAAGAGTCGAGGGGCATGAAAGGGAAGCAGTGGTTCGGAAAGGAGTGAGACAGGGTTGTAGCCTCTCCCCGATGTTATTCAATCTGTATATTGAGCAAGCAGTAAAGGAAACAAAAGAAAAATTCGGAGTAGGTATTAAAATTCATGGAGAAGAAGTAAAAACTTTGAGGTTCGCCGATGACATTGTAATTCTGTCAGAGACAGCAAAGGACTTGGAAGAGCAGTTGAACGGAATGGACAGTGTCTTGAAAGGAGGATATAAGATGAACATCAACAAAAGCAAAACGAGGATAATGGAATGTAGTCAAATTAAATCGGGTGATGCTGAGGGGATTAGATTAGGAAATGAGACACTTAAAGTAGTAAAGGAGTTTTGCTATTTAGGGAGCAAAATAACTGATGATGGTCGAAGTAGAGAGGACATAAAATGTAGACTGGCAATGGCAAGGAAATCGTTTCTGAAGAAGAGAAATTTGTTAACATCGAGTATAGATTTAAGTGTCAGGAAGTCGTTTCTGTAAGTATTTGTATGGAGTGTAGCTATGTATGGAAGTGAAACATGGACGATAACCAGTTTGGACAAGAAGAGAATAGAAGCTTTCGAAATGTGGTGCTACAGAAGAATGCTGAAGATAAGGTGGGTAGATCACGTAACTAATGAGGAGGTATTGAATAGGATTGGGGAGAAGAGAAGTTTGTGGCACAACTTGACTAGCAGAAAGGATCGGTTGGTAGGACATGTTTTGAGGCATCAAGGGATCACATATTTAGCATTGGAGGGCAGCGTGGAGGGTAAAAATCGTAGAGGGAGACCAAGAGATCAATACACTAAGCAGATTCAGAAGGATGTAGGTTGCAGTAGGTACTGGGAGATGAAGAAGCTTGCACAGGATAGAGTAGCATGGAGAGCTGCATCAAACCAGTCTCAGGACTGAAGACCACAACAACAACAACACTTCATATACTGTGTCGTATGTAGTCATTCTCAGAGTCAGTCATCCATAGCTCTGCAGTAAAACACAAGCTTTTTTTTTCATGAATTTTGATATGTGAAAACCTGAAGCTGTATTCACACAACACTATAATAAAACATACTAAAGTTAAATTGCTATGTAGTGAAACAATGAGAAGATATTATTATTATTATGGCTGTCTATTGTGAAAAAGTAGAAAATTTCAAGTTATTGTGAAAATATGAAATCCATGGTATGTGAGTCAAGAAGGAAATAAATAGAATGAGGCATAAAAGTCAACTAACAGTGTCCTTTTCAAACTATAAATCTTGGGCAATACTTCTCAGACACCATTATTTCTAAAAGCTTTCTTTCAACAAGCCATGGTTACCATTGTGGCATTTGTCCAGGATTCTTTGAAAAAGAACTGAATACTAGTGTTGAACTGTATGTTTCAGATGAAAGAGGAGAAATAGTATGCAGATGTAAAGAAAGACAGTATCAACACCATTTAGTGTGGAACAGAAAGACTCAGTGGATAGCAGTGCTCCCACACTACATATCTACTTTCTTCTCATGTACTTTATGCTTTTCTATTCACCACCTACCCCCCCCCCCCATTTCTAAGCTTTTTTTCATCCTGTAGTTCCCTTCTCTATCTGCACATCATCTGAGCACTTTCCCTCCCCATCACCTAACTTCCTCATCACTCTTGTTACCATCACCCCTTTCATTTATCTCAATCTCCATCCACACATGGACAAAGGATCAGATGCAAAACTTTCAACAATGACCACCTGCAATACAATAAATTGCAAAGACAACCAATAGAAGTACACAAAAAAATGTATAATATTAATCTTCACTGACTGCCAAGGGAATAGTTCATACTTTGTAAAAGATGTTTACAAATCTCATACCTCTGTTTGCTGATCCTTATGCAGAGATATTCTCTCCATCAGCTCTGGCAAATACACATGATGTTTGTTTCGTTGTTTCGCAAGGTATAATAATATGATCAAAAATACAGTTATCATCTTCTGTATTGGTATGCTGAGATCTTCCTGTAATGAATCATGAAATAGTAGTATCTGTCCTTCACAATAAAACAAACACAAACACAAACACACACTACGAATCTTGTTGATGTATCTCATAATCAAGGTGCGAGCCTATGAGCCTGGTACACAAACTTTAAATTGTATTACCATAACACAAAAAAATCAAATCAAATTATTATTTCATACTAAACATGATCAATCCTATTTGTTATTATGGTAGGCAAAATATATTATTACGTCTCATGTTAATAAGCTGGTTATGCATATATGAATGAATGGATGCTAGTTACTGAATACGTCTCATGCATAGGAAACATACTGTACAATGGTTATTAAAGGCTGTTAGGCTGATTGCTAATATGTATATATCCAGTCCATAAAATGAATTAGGTGTCTGTTAGTGTCTGAAAATGTTACATTGAGTATTAACTTATAAATAAATAAAGGTAGGAGTTAAGGGTAACAGCACACCACGTAGTTGAGTTGCTGAGTGGTCTAGAGGCACATAAACTGAAGACACTGCTAAGATTTTGGACAATGTCCACCTTCAGAGCTAATTAGCCGCTGGGATCATGAGGATAAGATTAGAATAATTACAGCACACACAGAGACATTCAAACAATCATTCTTCCCACACCCCATACATAAATGGAATAAGCAGAAACCTGCCCTAGTAACTTGTACAATGGGACATACCCTCTGTCACACACTTCACAGTGGTTTGCAGAGTATAGATGTAGAAGAAGGTCAGCATCCAAAAGCCCAGCAATGTTTTCAGTCTTGTTTATGTGCCTATCAACCACTAAATACCTCAACTATACAGCAAGCTGTTACCTTTACTTCTTCCATTCTTTATATTCCACTAAAGAATTTCCAATAATATAGTACCATATACATCATCTGATCAAAAGTATCTGGACACATAATAGCCAACACTGATAATGGTGTGTCTCCATCCTTCACCTTTACAATGGCTTGAACTCTGCTTTGGGCAGAGGTGTCTGAATGTCTGTGCAAGATAGGCAGTCCATTTTTCTTCAAGAGCTGAAACTAGAGAAGGAAGTGATGTTGGACACTAGGGTCTGAGGTGTGGCTGGTGTTCTAACTCGTTCCAAAGGTGCTCCACTAGTTTCAGGTTGCAATTCTGGGCAGACCAGGGCATTTCAGGAATGTTATTGTCTGCACACCATTGCCTCACAGTGTAATGCAACTGGTAAGTGCACCTCTTTTTTGACGACTTTTGGAGAATCCAATACAAATGAGTCCACAATACAATACAATGAGACAAACTGTAGCTCTACATTTACCATACTCTTTATGTTGTAATCAGAATCATCTTTCATTTGATAAACAGAAATAAAGCATGAAGCTAAATCAGATTTATTTTTAGAAAACGATTATTTTTCATATTTCCAATTTAATTCAAAATTGTAGTCACATTTGAAATTACATTGTCGTTTTGTAATTTATTCTGAGTAATAACCTGACAATATTTGTAAAAGAACTTACTGTGTATTAACATCTCTTTATGTAAAACCAAAATTGTGTAAACTCAATATGCTGCTACTTCTCGCAACATCTTTCTTCTTGTTGAGCTGTGTAAGTGGTTGTTGGAGGAAGTTGGTGTGAGTTGAGGAACTGTCAAGCTGGGTATTGGTAATGGCCGAAATATTTTGTTAGCAATGAGCATATGTGGAAATAAAAAAGTACTGTACACGATGTGAAGAAAATAAAACATCAGACGAAAGAAACAGAAACCAGTAGTGTTCATTTAACGTCTAAACCTGATCTTACAGCCTCGGCATAAGAATGTTTATTTCTGCGTGCCATGACCTTCAATGAGCCACAAATTCAACAAGCAGCAACAAGGAGGAGGAATTGAGCGACTTTCCTTCTGACTTGTTTATTAGATGCACCTACTTAACGATACAAGCTAGAAAAGTGTACTTGCTCTGAATTTTTGTTTCCAATTGTTTTATACAATAGTACAAGGGAGGGTTCGCTCTGCGGATGTTGCCTTAAAACAGAGTGCATTGTCGTGATGTTACAAACAATCACTGTCTCCAAACTGTGCCTCTCTGCATGCAGTACACTATGCTGTAAAACGTGTTCATGCCCTCCTGCATTTAGCATTTTCTTAAGTGAAGTAAGGTGGGCACAGTGCAATAAGGGAGTCACATCCTAACCATAAAAAGCACCCCCATACTGTAACTCAACTTCCTCTGTACTTCACTGTTGGCATTAAAGGTGATGACACATAATGTTCTCAAGGCATTCACCGAATGCCACAATATATAGCGCAGATTGTAACTCTAAATCCATGATTTCCAGTCATCCACTGTCCAGTACCACTGCTCTTTATACCATCTCATCTCACGAGTCTATTAGCACCGACTATCATGGCTTATAAGGAGCCGCTCGACCATTGTACCCCCTTTTTTTCAACTGCCTACTTGCAGTCATTGCTACTAGGACTGCTCGTAGCACTTTGTAACTCATGAGTGATTCTTTTTGCTAAATTCATGTAATATCTTACAACCACCCTCTGCAAAGCTCAACACCTCCAGTCTGTCAATACATGAGGCCTCCGTGGCCTTGGTTTAGCTGTAGTTGTTCTTCCGCATTTCCACTTCACACAGTCACATCACCAACAGTCAACTTCGGCAGCTCTATGAGGGTTCAAATCACCTTGATGGATTTGTTACTCAGGTGACTTCCAACGACTAGTCCACATTTAAAGTCACTGAGCTCTCCTGACCAATCCATTATGATGTTATGCTTCTCTACGGACAATACACTCATTTCTTACTGGTAGGGCTGCCTCTCATGACATTTAGTGGTTAATTTCACATTACACAGGGAAGCCCAGATACTTTTGATTAGGTAGTGTATTAGAAGATGTTTTGTATAAAACAGGAAACAGCATACTTTCCTACAAAAGAAAAAATGTTTTCACTTATTTCATTCTACACTACATAGTCATTTCTGATGGCAAAATTAAGGTCCTTTGTGGGCAATCTTCATAGTGGTTTACTAAAAGTACACAAAAAAATAAGGTTCTTCACAGCATTACTATGTCAACATATTTTTTTGTTATGTCATTGGTTTCATGCCAAAATATATGACTTGTCTCCTGAGCACCTAACACAAGTATAGTTTCAATAAACAGTATAATTAAATAAGTGCTACTGCATACAGCCTGTTTGTGTTCCAGCAGGGAAAAAAAAAGTTTGCAAACACATTCATAGTACTACAAATTACGAAGTACTGTACACAAACAGTATTGAATTGACGGGAAACATCAGGAATGTCACAGAGGGCGGGCCTATTAGTTATAGGGAGCTCCAACGTTAGGCGGGTTATGGAGCCCCTCAGGAAAATAGCGGGTAGGTCGGGGAAGAATGCCAGTGTGCACTCGGTGTGCTTGCCGGGGGGTCTCGTCCGTAATGTGGAGGAGGCCCTTCCGGCAGCTATTGAACGCACTGGGTGTGACCGGCTGCAGATAGTAGCACATGTCGGAACGAATGACGCCTGCCGCTTGGGTTCTGAGGCCATCCTTGGTTCCTTCCGGCGGCTGGCTGATTTGGTGAAGACAACCAGCATCGCACGCGGAGTGCAAGCTGAGCTTAATATCTGCAGCATAGTGCCCAGAGTCGATCGCGGTCCTCTGGTTTGGAGCCGTGTGGAGGGTCTAAACCAGAGGCTCAGACGACTCTGCGACTATAATGATTGCAAATTCATCGACCTCCGTTATTGGGTGGAGAACTGTAGGGCCCCCCTAGACAGGTCAGGCGTGCACTACACACCGGAAGCAGCTACTAGGGTAGCAGAGTACGTGTGGCGTGCACACGGGGGTTTTTTAGGTTAGAGGGACCCCCCCTTGGGCGAAACGATAAAATACCTGACGGCTTACCAGAGAGAACATCAGCATCGTTGATAAAGAACGTCCGTCCTCAGAGACCAAAAACAGGAAAAGTTAACGTAATATTGGTAAACTGCAGGAGTATCCAGGGCAAGGTTCCTGAATTAGTATCGCTTATTGAAGGAAATAGTGCGCATATAGTATTAGGAACGGAAAGTTGGTTAAAACCGGAAGTGAACAGTAACGAAATCCTAGACACAGAATGGAATATATACCGCAAGGATAGGATAAACGCCAATGGTGGAGGAGTATTTATAGCAGTAAAGAATTCAATAATATCCAGTGAAGTTATTAGCGAATGCGAATGTGAAATAATCTGGGTTAAGTTAAGTATCAAAGGTGGGTCAGATATGATAGTCGGATGCTTCTATAGACCACCTGCATCAGCAACCGTAGTAGTTGAGTGCCTCAGAGAGAACCTGCAGAACGTCGTGAAGAAGTTTCGTGATCATACTATTGTAATAGGGGGAGACTTCAATCTACCAGGTATAGAATGGGATAGTCACACAATCAGAACTGGAGCCAGGGACAGAGACTCTTGTGACATTATCCTGACTGCCTTGTCCGAGAATTACTTCGAGCAGATAGTTAGAGAACCAACTCGTGAAGCTAACGTTTTAGACCTCATAGCAACAAATAGACCGGAACTTTTCGACTCCGTGAATGTAGAAGAGGGTATCAGTGATCATAAGTCAGTGGTTGCATCAATGACTACAAGTGTAATAAGAAATGCCAAGAAAGGAAGGAAAATATATTTGCTTAACAAGAGTGATAGGGCACAAATCGCAGAATATCAGAGTGACCACCATCAAACGTTCATTTCTGAGGAAGAGGATGTGGAACAAAAATGGAAAAAATTCAGAAACATCGTCCAGTACGCCTTAGATAAGTTCGTACCGACTAAGGTCCAAAGCGAGGGGAAAGATCCACCGTGGCATAACAATCATGTACGAAAGGTACTACGGAAACAAAGAAAGCTTCATCATAGGTTTAAGAGTAGTCGAATCATAGCTGATAAGGAAAAGCTGAACGAAGCAAAAAAGAGCGTAAAGAGAGCAATGAGAGAAGCATTCAACGAATTCGAACATAAAACATTGGCAAACAATCTAAACAAGAACCCTAAAAAGTTTTGGTCATATGTAAAATCGGTAAGCGGATCTAAATCCCCTATTCAGTCACTCGTTGAGCACGATGGCACCGAAACAGAGGACGACCGAAGAAAGGCAGAAATACTGAATTCAGTGTTCCGAAACTGTTTCACTGCGGAAAATCGTAACACGGTCCCTGACTTCAGCCGTCGCACGGACGCCAAAATGGAAAATATTGAAATAAACGATATCGGAATTGAAAAACAACTGCTATCACTTAGTAGCGGAAAAGCATCCGGACCAGACGAGATACCCGTAAGATTCTACAGTGATTATGCTAAAGAACTTGCCCCCTTTCTATCAGCAATTTATCGTAGATCTCTGGAAGAACGTAAAGTACCTAGCGACTGGAAGAAAGCGCAGGTCGTTCCCATTTTCAAGAAGGGTCATAAATCAGATGCGAATAATTATAGGCCTATTTCGCTTACGTCAATCTGTTGTAGAATAATGGAACATGTTTTATGTTCTCGTATTATGACGTTCTTAGATAATACAAATCTCCTTCATCGTAACCAACATGGATTCCGCAAACAGAGATCATGTGAAACTCAGCTCGCCCTATTTGTCCAAGAAATTCACAGTGCCGTAGACACTGGCGAGCAGATTGATGCCGTATTCCTGGACTTCAGGAAGGCATTTGATACGGTTCCGCACTTATGTTTAGTGAAAAAAATACGAGCTTACGGAATATCGGACCAGGTTTGTGATTGGATTCAGGATTTCCTAGAAGAAAGAACACAACATGTCATTCTTAACGGTTCAAAATCTGCAGATGTAGAGGTAATTTCGGGAGTACCGCAAGGAAGCGTGATAGGACCTTTATTGTTTACAATATACATAAATGACTTAGTTGACAACATCGGTAGCTCCGTGAGGCTATTTGCAGATGACACGGTTGTCTACAAGAAAGTAGCAACATCAGAAGACTCGTACGTACTCCAGGAAGACCTGCAGAGGATTAATGAATGGTGCGACAGCTGGCAGCTTTCCCTAAACGTAGATAAATGTAATATAATGCGCATACATAGGGGCAGAAATCCATTCCAGTACGATTATGCCATAGGTGGTAAATCATTGGAAGCGGTAACGACCGTAAAATACTTAGGAGTTACTATCCGGAGCGATCTGAAGTGGAATGATCACATAAAACAAATAGTGGGAAAAGCAGGCGCCAGGTTGAGATTCATAGGAAAAATTCTAAGAAAATGTGACTCATCGACGAAAGAAGTAGCTTACAAAACGCTTGTTCGTCCGATTCTTGAGTATTGCTCATCAGTATGGGACCCTTACCAGGTTGGATTAATAGAAGAGATAGACATGATCCAGCGAAAAGCAGCGCGATTCGTCATGGGGACATTTAGTCAGCGCGAGAGCGTTACGGAGATGCTGAACAAGCTCCAGTGGCGGACACTTCAAGAAAGGCGTTACGCAATACGGAGAGGTTTATTATCGAAATTACGAGAGAGCACATTCCGGGAAGAGATGGGCAACATATTACTACCGCCCACATATATCTCGCGTAATGATCACAACGAAAAGATCCGAGAAATTAGAGCAAATACGGAGACTTACAAGCAGTCGTTCTTCCCACGCACAATTCGTGAATGGAACAGGGAAGGGGGGATCAGATAGTGGTACAATAAGTACCCTCCGCCACACACCGTAAGGTGGCTCGTGGAGTATAGATGTAGATGTAGATGTAGATAATGTCAACGGATTCTCCCATTACTTTAAAGGAAAAATTTTACACTCAATAAAGAAAACATTCTTGTATCTGCATTTTACTGCACTTTATTCATGAGGAATGCATACAAAATAATCTGTAGTACAGGGCTTGAACAGTGTGAAAAATAAAATTAAGCTTTTAATTCCAGATATAGAAACCTGACGAATGATCAATCACTGTACATACACAGTGCAGATACACTGAGGAAATACTGAGTAACATTTAGACCAACAGGTATTCACTATTAATTTTTACTTGATTGCAGAAATAAATAGGAGCTGTTACTCACATTACTGTCTGTGATGTCAAACGATTCCTGAGCTGAGTAGGAACTGCTGCAAGAATTTTTATGTTGTCTGGATAATAGTAGTCGAGTCACAGCAGGCCAAAGTACGGGTGATGACGGATCATATAACGCAGCCAATCTCTGTAAAATAACAATACTCTATCACAATTTGTCATAGCATAATAAAAGAAATATTTGAGAGTTTATTTTGCATTCTCTATCTTCCTCTATTACCTCCCCCCTTCCTAAACCCACTCACTCACTCACTCACTCACTCACTCACTCTCTCTCTCTCTCTCTCTCTCTCTCTCTCTCTCTCTCTCTCACGCATGCACGCAAGCACACACATGCGCGGGTGCGCGGACACACACACACACACACACACACTTTTTTTCATTTCAGCCCTGGATTATGTCCTATGTTTTCTTGCATTTGAATTTTTTTCTGTTTATATCTTACTTAGAATTTCTGTTTAGAGCTCATGCACTTCATTAATGCGCAATAAAGCCAAGACCACTCATTTGGAGCTGTAGAGGAATATTTAATTAATGTTAAATCTTAATTCTGCGCCTTCTCTTTGCATTAAATAAGTCAAAAGCTTAAAATATTTTTGATATTCAAATATTGTGAAATATTTCTGATCTTCAGATATGGCATACATGATAAAAGAGATAATATTTGCAGTATTTTTGTTCAATCTGAAAGATCAACACTATTTGGAAAGAGCTATAGTTTGCTGGTGCATAATGGCCAGTAGGATTTTTTTTTATTTTTACCTCCAACACTTCTTCTCCCAGGTATGGCAAATGTGTACTAACAAATTGTAGATGGTGGCCCGCTTGTATTGGTCGACATATAAGGGCTTGAAGTAGTGAAGGTTCACTCAAGCAGCGCCATAATGCAGCTGAAACAATGAAAGTAAACATTTTGCTGTAGCAGCCATTTCTCAATTTTCGTTGACATTCTTAATTTTCTTTGGTTTTTGATTGACTTCCTCTTCAACAGTGAAACAAGCAGATGAGAGGGAAGTATACTTTTACAATCATAATTTAATATCTAATTCACACCACTGCATGGGTTTGTAGAGGAGAGCAGTAGACTGTGGAAGCCACAGGTGGAAAACATATCCCTCACATCCACTCAACACCATGCATCTAATCATGCATCCCAAAGTGGTATTCTGCCAGGCACCCTATCTACATAATGTCCTGCTCAGGGTTCATTTTGCCATGAAAGCCACAAGTGTATTTACAACTGGTCTACCTAGCTGCACAGTATGCTTCTCAGCATTATGTAGTTGACTTCAGAGGCTAGTTCACGGGCAGTGTCACTCAAATTTTCTCCTCTAATGTAAGTTTTTCTTATTTTTATAAATGACAAGTATCCCTCCAATAAACTCTTCATTACCACAACTCCCTTGCTGCAATCTCTGATAGATTTTTATTTACTTTGTGTGTCACTTTCCTCATTCTGATTCCTCTGCCTTCCCATTGTACTAGTATATTAACATTTCTCTTAGTGTGATGATGATTATGGTGGTGGTGATGAAGATGAGGTTCTGAGGGCCCATAACAGCAACATCTTTAGCCCCCATAATAAAATACAATAGGACAAGTGTGGAGGAATACCATAAACTGAATAAATCAAACAATGGAAACTCCAGATAGGAATATCAACAATGTAGGAACAGACAGATTGCTACTTACCATAAAGATGACATGTTAAGTTGCAGACAGGCACAATTATATAGATACTTACACATAAGCTTTCGGCCACAGACCACAGTGCCTTTTAACTGTGCCCGGCTGCAACTTAACATGTCATCTTAATAATCTATCTTTTCCTACATTGTTGATAGAATGACTAAAATCAGGAGTGCAAATAAAAACATACAGGAAGTCTTGAAAAACTGGATACACTCACACACACAAAGCAACAAAAATCACAAGATAAAAAAGGGAAAATGCAGTGGAAAGTATTAAAAGAAGACAGTAGACACCTGCAGCTGGCTGACTGCTGGAAAAAAGGGTGTGATCCGGCCACTTTGCAACACAATAAAATCTCCAGTCTAAAGGCTTAGGCCAGAGTCCAGACCCATCACAAAATTTTAAAAGTTTCACCCTACTCATCTCGTCACCAGATAAAATAGAGGGCAGGTCCCAACCTAAATTTGCTTCTGCCTGCTGGTCACAAAACAAAATACATTATTCAATTAAGATGTAGCGTACACTGATTTGCACACCACAGGCATCACAGACTGGGGGCAGGGAGCTGGTGGGGGGGGGGGGTGGGGGGGTGGGGGGGGGGCGGGTCAGACAGCCCTCTCGCTTCAGTAAAAAGCCATGTGTGAGGGGACAGTTTTCCCAATGCAGAGGGAGGTCAAGGCCACCTCATCATGCTGGAATGACTGGCATGAGGCTCTCCATGGCCAAGAAGTTGACTTCGTAACCATAGCTTATTGTCTATCACTGCCCCTCCCACAACTGCATGGCTCTGTGATCCACCAGCAAAATGACAGCCTGTGAAGAAATGGCATATTCTGTAATGGTATGTTCCCAGAAGGCTTCCTTCATGGCTTTGTTGGCCTGTTCATTTCCCAAAATTCCCATGGGTCCTGGTACCCAGCAGAATGACACCTTCTTCTCCCGCAGCTGAAGGAAGTACAGTTAGTTATGTATGAGCTGCACCAGTTTCTCTGCTGGGTACATGTGGCGTAACAATTGTAGGACAACAAGGGAATTGGGGCAGATGAGAAACTGTCTGCCCTGGAGACACCTCATCTGCTCCAGTGCCTTCAGGATCGCATGGAGTTCTACAGAAAACACTATATGCCTATGGGGAAGGCAAGTCCTGAAGATAGTCAGGGAAGGCAACGGAACAGCCAAGGGACTTGTCTTCTCAGGCGCCACAATTGTTAAACTGTGATGCCTATCTAAAATGTTAAAGAAACAGAGATTGAAACATGAAATTGGGAGTCCAATCTTTCTTACATTTATCAAATCTAAAATAATTCTGGGCCTCTGAAGGCCAATCAGTGGTATCGTATGCAGATGTGCATAGTGTGGACAGCATTTTATATGCATATCACACAATGAGCAGCTATCATTTGATGTGAAGTGGCGGCTCAGCAGCCTCAGCACAGAGGCTCAACATGTGGCTCATTCGGAAAGCCACTATAGCTAGGCAAATCCCTTCATGTTGCACCACGTCCAATATCTTTAAATAAGTTGGTCTTGCAGACCCATACACTGTGCCCCTGGAATCAGGTAAAGATCGTGCGAAGACCCTGTAAAATCTGAGCAAACAAGTCCTGTCTGCCCTCCATGAATTCTGGCTAACACATTTTAAAGTACTCAGTGCTACTAAGGTGTGGCAACCAAGTAAATTTCAAGTCAAACGTGCAGCCCACAAACCTCACTGCATCTTTAAACTTAAGAACAGCATCCCTCCTCTTCAAATGAGGAAGGATTAAAACAGAACATGAACAGTTACAAGGAACGCACAAAGATGTCTTGGTTGAAAACTCAAAGCCCATCTTCTCTGCCCATTCCTCAAACTGTTGAAAGTTAGATGCAATTGGTGTGTTGTCATTGCAAGACTGGAAAAGAAACAAAAGACACTTAGAAATCAAGGAATACTGGATAGGATATTTAACTACTGATGTAATATTATTAACAGCTATGGCGAAGACAGTCATGATTAAAACACTACCATGAGGGACACCATTCTCCTGCCCAAAACAAACACTGTGGCAAGAGGAAGGACCAAATAAAAATGGGAAGACATCCATGAAAACTCCATTTGTGGAGCTGTTTGAGGATAAGATGCCTCCAAGTATTATCACAAGCCTTCTTGATGTCAAAAAACATAGCCACAAGGTGATGCCAGCGACAGGAAAGTTTGTTGTACAGCCGCCTCCAGGAAGCCCAGGTTATCAAAGGTGGAGCAATACCTCCAGAACCCACAATGAAAGTGACTAAGGAGCTGCCTGTATTTTAAGATCCAGCCAAGGTGGCAGTTGACCATCCGCCCCATCGTCTTCCCCACAAAGCTACTGAGGGCAACACTATGATAACTATTCGGGCATGTGTGGTCTTTCCCGGGTTGCCTCTCGCCAATCGCTAAAGTGACCTGACACCCAAATGACACTACAAAGCACAAAGAGAAATTCTGTGCTGCACTCTGTAAGGTGCTGTAGCACATGATAATGGGTTGTTATGATTTCCTTTTGCTCTCCCTAATAATTCGGCGACATTTCACCCTCACTACCCAAAAGGCTGCAAGGTTATCTTCAGTTGGCCATCACTTGAACTGACACAGAGCTGCCCGCCTGGACCAGATTGCAATGTGGCATTGTTTGCTCCACCAAGGCACAACTTGCCTTTCCAGCTGGCCTAAAGACTGCAGAATGGAAGCTTCAGCGGAGTGGTGGTTCATTTGGGTAATATGATCCATCCATTCTTGACACTGTCATATTCAAACACAACGAGTTGGCTGTAAAATGTCCATTCTCCTCTATGAAGCATTCACTGTGGGGGATATCTTTCAGGCACCACTCTTTCCAGCAGGTGAATCCACATGGGAAGAGGTCACTCGCATATAAGTCATCAACCGCTCCCCACTGAGCATTGTGTGCGAGGGCTAGAGAATACAGCAAGAGACTGACGGCACTGAATGACCCTGAAGCAGTGCTGAAGTGTATCTTCTGCCCCAAGTTCAACAAGCATGCATTTGAGGACAAGAGAAGGCTACCAAGTGCTCTACATCAAGGGCACGAGATTGGAGAGCTCCGAAGCAATTTGTGTGCATTTAAATCATCACACAGGATGAAGGGTTGGGGGAGCTGAGTAAGGTGGTCACAGAGAGCCTCTTCGTAGACCACCTCATGTGAGAGCAGGTATAGTGAACATATTGTCAACTGATGACATGCATTTACTGATACTGCAACTGCTTGTAGGTTGGTTGTGAGGGGGAGAAGCGAGGAGTTGTATGCACTGTTGTCAAAAATAGCCACTCCTCTTTTAGCTCTCTCTACTGAGGTCATCTTTCTTGTGGATAATGTAGCAGCATAGCTGAGGGGCGAGGGAGAATTTAAAATATGTCTCTTGAATACAGAGAGACATTGCTCTACCCTGAGTTAATAGGCACAGTTCCTCCACATGTGCCCAGAAATCATTCACATTCCACTGCAGTATGGAAGCCATTTAAACAGTGGTGTTTTCCTCTATCTTTCCCCTTGTAGCTTTGCAATGATGGGGTGACTCGTGGTAGGGAGGGTGGGGGGTCACTTGAGGAACACAATGGTTCCCTTATGCAAACTTTGACATCCATACCAGCGATGGCATGATCATCGTCCAATCCGTCAAACCAAGGTCGCATGATCCAAAGGCTCTGGAGTAGATCGCTTTGGCCAGTTGGCCTTCAACCCCAGCTTGGATTTAGGGGATGGTGGCAAGGCCAATATAACAGGAGCACTCTGCTGTGTCACTTCTGATGTCTTCCATGGGGGTTTGCTATCTAGGCCAACATTACATTCAGTATCTTTCAATGTTTCAGCGATAGGAAGGCTGGGCTGTGGGACCAGTGGCCCAGACTGGCAGCTGCATTTACATGTGGTGGTAGATGTGTCTTGCTCAACCATCATAGTCTGAGTGCTGACACTGACCCTATGGATAGGCTGCTTCAATACTAAGACAAAAAGTACCAGGTGATCAAAAAGTCAGTATATTTTTGAAAACTTAATAAACCACGGAATAATGTAGATAGAGAGGTAAAAATTGACACACATGCTTGGGATGACATGGCGTTTTATTAGAACCAAAAAAATACAAAAGTTCAAAAAATATCCGACAGATGGCGCTTCATCTGATCAGAATAGCAATAATTAGCATAAAAAAGTAAGACAAAGCAAAGATGATGTTCTTTACAGGAAATGCTCAATATATCCACCATCATTCCTCAACAATAGCTGTAGTCGAGGAATAATGTTGTGAACAGCACTGTAAAGCATGTCCGGAGTTATGGTGAGGCATTGGCGTCGGATGTTGTCTTTCAGCATCCCTACAGATGTCGGTCGATCACGATACACTTGTGACTTCAGGTAACCCCAAAGCCAATAATCGCACTGACTGAGGTCTGAGGACCTGGGAGACCTAGCATGACGAAAGTGGTGGCTGAGCACACGATCATCATCAAACGACGCGCGCAAGAGATCTTTCATGCATCTAGCAACATGGGGTGGAGCGCCATAAACATCGTACATTCCAGCAGGTGTTTATCAGCAAGGCTGGGGATGATGCGATTCTGTAACATATCGGCGTACCTCTCACCCGTCATGGTAGCAGTTACAAAACCAGAATCACGCATTTCCTCAAAGAAAAAAGGCCCGATAACGGTAGATATGGTAAATCCAACCCATACCGTGACTTTCTCGTCATGCAATGGAGTTTCCACGACACTTCTAGGATTTTTGGTAGCCCAAATTCTGCAGTTGTGGGCGTTGACAGACCCTCGGAGTGTGAAATGAGCTTCGTCGGTCCACAACACATTACTCAACCAATCGTCACCTTCCGCCATCTTTTGAAACGCGCACACCGCAAATGCCCTCTGCTTCACTAAATCACCAGGTAACAGTTCATGATGCCGATTGATTTTGCACGGATAGCATCGGAGGGTACGCCTCAGTGCCAACCAAACAGTAGTGTATGGAATGCCGGTGCGACGTGCGACTGCACGAGCACAGACTTCCCCGTGCATAGACAAACCCGCTATAGTCTCCATTTCTTCCTGAACTGTCTCAGCAGCATTACACCTTGTGCTCGGTCGGCCACTATGAGGTCTATCGTCTAAACAACCCGTGGCTTCGAACTTCGAAATCATTCTTGCCACAGCTGCATTTGTCAACGGACCTTTACCTGTTCGAGTCCCCTTCCTATGGCGATAGGATCGTAACGCTGAACAAGCACATTCCCCATTCTGATAATACAGCTTCACTAAAAGCGCCTTTTCAGGTAACGTCAACATGCTGCGACTGCTGGCGCATCTGATTCTCTCTCTCATTACAGCTCCTTTAATACACGATTGTCACGCGCAGTCACTGACGTTTTGCTGTCCAGCGCCGTCTGTCACCCTCTTTTTTTTTACCTCTCTGTCTACATTATTCTGTGGTTTATTAAGTTTTCAAATTTATACTGACTTTTTGATCACCCGGTACATAAAACACGGTGGCTGAGTGGCCTTAAATTCCTTCTTCGCTCATAGTATGAGACATGTTTGGTGACTTATTTCCTGAATCTTCTTTTCTTCAGCAAAGACACAACAGTCCCTGCTCCAAAGTGGATGAGCCTGGGAGCAATTAATATACATGGGCTGTGATGCCACATCTTCCACACATAACCCAACCATTACAACTCATAGCGTTCTGAGGCATAAGGTCTAACCTTAAGGCTGAGAAAGACTGCTGCCATATACTCAGACAACTTCGGCACATTGAATATCAGGATAAAATACACTCACTTCTGAAGCTTACCGTCAACCCTTTTAAAACATAACATCTCAGACTTCAGTCATCTTTGCTCTTTCTCATTCCTGTTGCAGTTCTTTTGGATCCACATCCATAATGTCCCAGCATTTTACAACTCTTAAAACACTTGACCCAAGTAACTTGGCATTCAGCAGCTTCTGCACTTGGGGAGCCTACATGGTATCGAGCATGAGAGTACTGTTTCACAGCCTCTTGGTGGATTTGAGTTACCCTACAAGCCCCTCCAGAGCTTTAAGGATACAGAAATGCAACAATTTTCCAGAAGAACTGTCTATCCTTTTAATCACAATAAAGACATTGTCTATCACAGAATGTGGTCTGTTACTGTGAATACTATCACTGAATTTCAGCTATGGTCCACATGGACTAGCATACAAAGTTTCTTAGGATTTTGGGTTTTTATACTATCCAACAGCTCGCCCAAACCACTGGGAGTAGAAACATGAGTGTTACGTTTCACAATGTTCTCACTAGCAGCTAAGGAAGGAAGTCCACCCAGACAGAGCTATGCTTGTGCAAAACCTTATTCAACTGAGGTGCAACAGGCTCCCCAGAGATTACCCTCTAGTGACTGTTTCTCTTAAACAGCCAAACAGCCATACATCTCATCAGTGCGCAACGCATGTTGAGATTGAGGTTATTTTTTTAAAGTGGTTTTACCACCTTGCAATACAAGTGGTTCAAGTGGTTAAGCCGAAATCCCCGTTCCCTGTGACACACGATGTTTCACCGCTGCACCACACAATGGTCGCTGAAGTGTTCCCAGAGATTATGATAACAGAGGACTGGCAGCACTCACCATCCCCCAGCTCAGAAACCCCGGAGTTGCTAAGCATGTACATAGCAAACGAATGCTGAGCCCCTGAGGCACTTCTCTTAGTGGCCCCATTTCCAGCTCCTCACCTTATCTGCATAGATGTCAGTTGTTTCCCCTGTCAACCTTGTATAATATTTCCTAACCAATTTCACTGCTGCTCTTCTTTCTCCCAAACCCACATAATTTTTATGTCCTCACCACCCTCTCCCATCAAGATCGTTACTTGTCCCAGATGGGTTACAGCATCGGGAAGGTGGTGGTGGCTTTGTGTGTGTGTGTGTGTGTGTGTGTGTGTGTGTGTGTGTGTGTGTGGAGGCAGGGGGGAGGGGGCAAAAATGTACAACCATTTTATCTCTCCAAAGATGCACTATATCCAAAATTATCCGTTCCTCTCCTGTAGTGCAATAAACAAAACTCAAGACTGCAAATATACAGGGTGACAATTACTGAACTATATGAAAAAAGAATAAATTTGTTACAAACTATGGTGTTCACAAACTTTATTCAACATCATTACACATATTGGATTTAGGTTATGACTAGTCAACCAAATGCGCCAATTCTGTTTATTGACCATCCTATCCAAATGAAAATGGGCTTTGTTGCTAAACCAAACCCTTCTGTGTATACTGATTCCAATCATGCCCTGCAGCCAACTGTGTAGTTTGAACGTTCTAATGCAAACCATTCAGAAGTTATGACAATTTTATTTCATATAGCTCAATAACTGTCACCCTGTATCTTATATCTTCATGTACTATGTCTTTTATCCCTTTCTCTCTTTAGATACAGGAAAATTTCTCTTCGAAGATTTTCTTTTCTCTTTAACACTTGCTTCTATGGCAAATACAAAAAGATCAACACCTGAAAGTGTGTGCTAAAGTAACAAACCTTGGAAATTAGGGTAGACAGTGGTAAAAACCTAGGTGGGGTAAAAACTTAGGTGGGGTAAAAAATTTAGTGTTCCAGTAACTCTGTTTTTTACTGCTTACCTGTAACTTTTATGATGTTTCACTAGAACATTGTATAATGTAGTGTTTGAAAAGAAGAATCAACGAATTACTTATTGGCATTATTGCTTTTAAGCTTCATTTTCACTTTGAAATAACAGTTCCAGTTAATACCCAAAATCAACACGGTGCACTTGTCAAAAAATGGCGAACCGGGGCAAACCCCCAAAGATGTTTTTAGGGTAAATTTCTGCAGCTCCAACACTGTGATGATGATTGTTCACCAACAACAACAACCCCACGCAGGGTTTAGGATTCTGGGTTTTTAAGAAGGGTTCCTCTAGATGGCCCACGAATAGGTTAGCATAGGATGGTGCCATGCGGGTGCCCATACCCGTACTGCGGATTTGTTTGTAGGTAATGCCTTCAAAGGAGAAGTAATTGTGGGTGAGGATATAGTTGGTCATGGTCATCCTCACCCACAATTACTTCTCCTTTGAAGGCATTACCTACAAACAAATCTGCAGTACGGCTATGGGCACCCGCATGGCACCATCCTATGCTAACCTATTCGTGGGCCATCTAGAGGAATCCTTCTTAAAAACCCAGAATCCTAAACCCCTCACCTGGTTCAGAATCACTGATGACATCTTTGCTATCTGGACTGAAGGTGAGGACACCTTATTCACATTCCTCCAGAACCTCAACAACTTCTCCCCCATTTGCTTCACCTGGTCCTACTCAACCCAACAAGCCACCTTCCTAGATGCTGACCTCCACCTCAGAGATGTCTGCATCAGTACCTCGGTCCATATCAAACCTACTAACCACCAGCAATACCTCCAGTTCGACAGCTGCCACCCATTCCATACCAAGTCACCACTTCCGTACAGCCTAGCCACCCGTGGTCTTCGCATCTGCAGTGACAAGCAGTCCCTCTCAAAATATACCAAGGGTCTCACTGAAGCCTTCACTGACTGTAATTATCCTCCCATCCTTGTACAAAAACAAATCTCCCTTGCCTTATCTTTCCAGTCTCCCACCACCTCCCAAAGTCCCACAGTCCAGCCACAGAAGAGCATTCCCCTCGTAACTCAGTACCATCTGGGATTGGAGCAACTGAATTACATTCTCCACCAGGGTTTCGATTACCTCTCGTCGTGTCCTGAAATGAGAAATGTCCAACCCACTATCCTTCCCACCCCTCCTACCGCGGTATTCCGCCGTCCACCGAATCTATACAATATACTCATCCAGCCTTACACAACCCCTGCTCCCAATCCCGTACCTCATGGCTCATACTTCTGTAATAGACCTAGATGCAAGACCTGTCCCATACATCCTCCAACCACCACCTACTCCAGTCCGGTCACTAACATCACCTATCCCATCGAAGGCAGGGCTACCTGTGAAACCAGTCAACAAGCTGTCTGTCTCCATGAATGGCCACTGACACACTGTGACCAAAAAACAAGTGGATCACCCTGTTGCTGAACACACTGTCGAACATGATATCCCTCATCTCAATGACTGCTTCGCAGCCTGGGGTTCTTCCCACCAACACCAGGTTTTTGGGGATTGTGCAGGTGGGAACTTTCCCTGCAATACATTCCTTGTTCCTGTAACTCTCCTTGCCTCAACCTTCATTTGTCAATGTCCTCACCCATCCAGCCCCCTCCCTGTTCCCATTCCAGCACTACACAGCCGTCATTTCACCACCACACCCAGTCTTTTAATTTCTTTTTATTTATTTCTCTCCGTTCTGATACTTACCCCCTCCCCACCTTCTCTCTCCTGCCCTCCATCTAAACTGCAACACTTCACTGTCTGCCACTCCCACCATACTATCCCTCCCCCCTCCCCACCCCAGCCTCCTCCTTACCCCTACTCAGTCGCCACTCCCATCATGCACTGGTGCCAATGCTCGCAATGTGTTTTCAGTTCTCTGAGAATGCAGATGTGTGTGCAAGTTGCATTTCCGTGAGAGTGTGTGTGTGTGTGTGTGTGTGTGTGTGTGTGTGTGTGTGTGTGTGTGTGTGTGTCTACTGCTGACAAAGGCCTTAAGGGCCGAAAGCTATAATTGTGTGAATCTTTCTGTTGTGCCTATCGCGGCTCAGGATCTCCGCTATATGGTGAGTAGCAACTTTCCTTCTCTGATATTGTTACATTCCATCCTCGATTTTCCATTGTTCCATTTATGCCCATCGAATCACGTATTAGCATTTGGCAGTTTCATATACACTTGATAATGGCCTAATATAAAGGCCAAACCAGTCGTGTGAACTAAATAAAATCCTAAAAAATCAACTAGAGCAGCTTTTCAGAATTGAAAAACAGTTGCGGAATCAGCATCATCATCCGCACATTGAGAAATAAAGAGTATATTTCAAGCATCGAGTACACACACACACACACACACACACACACACACAGAGAGAGAGAGAGAGAGAGAGAGAGAGAGAGAGAGAGGGAGAATTCTGTTGTCCCAGCACTAGCATCGAGTACACACACACACACACACACACACACACACAGAGAGAGAGAGAGAGAGAGAGAGAGAGAGAGAGAGAGAGAGAGAGAATTCTGTTGTCCCAGCACTGAAGCTGGTAGCTGCAAGGAAAGACATAGTCCAAAATTTTAGGTATCTTGTTTATGTTCTTGCCTACTAAATGACACTTGAACTACAGGGAGAGTGGTTATCTTTACTCCTTCCCCTATTGTTTGTGTTCACCCAGGACATTCCAATATTGTGCAGTTCTCACACTGAGTACATACAAGGAGGCTCTAAGACATAATACCCCTCAAGTTTTGTGAATAGTTCAAAGTACTGAATCAGGTTTCAGCAAATGACAGTACGCTGAGTACTAAGTAATTTACTTGCATGGTATATATTCTTAACACTTATATCAACCAACATATTGAAGGAAGCATGTTTTTTTTCTTTTAAATGGAACAGTATACTTTCTAACAATACTCTAAGTCCCTTGAATAGACATGCACAGTGATATAACACACACTGTATTGGCACTGGAATATCTCACAAAAAGGATCTGAAAAATGTGCTGAAGTCAAGAATTGAGGCAGCTGGAACCCTCTTTTGCAGAGTAACCATCATTACCCTGGGCTCTCATACCAGGCTCTGTCATATGCAGCAAGAAGAAAAAGTGCTTACACCACAATAGAGGACGTCAGAATCATTTCTTTGAGTGAGTCAGTTTCTCCATGTTTAACTTATAGCAAGTCTTATTTTCTCTACTTTGGTTAACTTCCTTCACAAATCACACATACAATTTCATGTTACTGTATTTTTTTCTTGATATGTGGGAACCAGTGTATTTGAAGCTTCATCTGTAAAAAAACATTACCGCTACAAGAAACATTATGTATGACAGACACAACATTAAAAATCGATCAATGAAAACTGCTAAAAAGAAAAGAATGTTCTGAGTTCTGTCGACGCACTCATGTGCTTCTCTCTACGAAAAACAATAATTTTTACTTCCACATTATGGTTGATGCAAGCAACTCTACTATTAAGAAAGAAAACACATCAGGAATATTGTAACTATAACAAAGTTAGTAGAAGTACCTGTAACATAAGTGTCATGAGAAATTTCCCATAGTGTTACGAGAAATTTCCCACAGTCTCACAGTGTGGTAATCTAGATTTTGCTACTAAATTTTTCACAATCTTGCAAGAAGATTTAATAATGTTTCTCAGATCAGTTAATATATTCATATTAATACTCACAGCTAAAAGGAGCCATTACAGTATTGTGTTGAGAAAATTCAGAAGATTGGACTGCCTTAGCCAGGACCTCTAGCACCTCAAACTGAAGTCCCCTTTGGCCACAAAGATAATGTAGAACATCCCATAAACCAGTTTGTCCAGCAACATTGACAGCAAGTACCTCATCATAATGAGGATTCTCACATAAGAACTTCCTGTCACAAATAAATATATTTCACAGTCACTATAAAAGGAATACACAGGATCTGATTACCTATGAAAACATTTAATTAAAACAGAGAAACGAGATAAATTACAAAGACTATCACAAACAATTTTTGTTGTACACCATTAGTCACACAATGCAATTATGGAACAAGAGAGGGAAATCACAAACAATAGAGATGTTCTCTGGAACGACGACTTAACTGAAATCCAAAGCAGTTAGTAATCCAGGAAATGTATTCACAAACTGTGAACAAGGGCCACCACAGCTATACAATTTACTGGGGAAAAAAAAAAAAAGTGCCGGACCGAGGCTCAAACTCACCTTAAGCACTTCAGCTATCTGAGCATACTTCACTTTTCACTTAGAGATACACTCCTGGAAATGGAAAAAAGAACACATTGACACCGGTGTGTCAGACCCACCATACTTGCTCCGGACACTGCGAGAGGGCTGTACAAGCAATGATCACACGCACGGCACAGCGGACACACCAGGAACCGCGGTGTTGGCCGTCGAATGGCGCTAGCTGCGCAGCATTTGTGCACCGCCGCCGTCAGTGTCAGCCAGTTTGCCGTGGCATACGGAGCTCCATCGCAGTCTTTAACACTGGTAGCATGCCGCGACAGCGTGGACGTGAACCGTATGTGCAGTTGACGGACTTTGAGCGAGGGCGTATAGTGGGCATGCGGGAGGCCGGGTGGACGTACCGCCGAATTGCTCAACACGTGGGGCGTGAGGTCTCCACAGTACATCGATGTTGTCGCCAGTGGTCGGCGGAAGGTGCACGTGCCCGTCGACCTGGGACCGGACCGCAGCGACGCACGGATGCACGCCAAGACCGTAGGATCATACGCAGTGCCGTAGGGGACCGCACCGCCACTTCCCAGCAAATTAGGGACACTGTTGCTCCTGGGGTATCGGCGAGGACCATTCGCAACCGTCTCCATGAAGCTGGGCTACGGTCCCGCACACCGTTAGGCCGTCTTCCGCTCACGCCCCAACATCGTGCAGCCCGCCTCCAGTGGTGTCGCGACAGGCGTGAATGGAGGGACGAATGGAGACGTGTCGTCTTCAGGGATGAGAGTCGCTTCTGCCTTGGTGCCAATGATGGTCGTATGCGTGTTTGGCGCCGTGCAGGTGAGCGCCACAATCAGGACTGCATACGACCGAGGCACACAGGGCCAACACCCGGCATCATGGTGTGGGGAGCGATCTCCTACACTGGCCGTACACCACTGGTGATCGTCGAGGGGACACTGAATAGTGCACGGTACATCCAAACCGTCATCGAACCCATCGTTCTACCATTCCTAGACCGGCAAGGGAACTTGCTGTTCCAACAGGACAATGCACGTCCGCATGTATCCCGTGCCACCCAACGTGCTCTAGAAGGTGTAAGTCAACTACCCTGGCCAGCAAGATCTCCGGATCTGTCCCCCATTGAGCATGTTTGGGACTGGATGAAGCGTCGTCTCACGCGGTCTGCACGTCCAGCACGAACGCTGGTCCAACTGAGGCGCCAGGTGGAAATGGCATGGCAAGCCGTTCCACAGGACTACATCCAGCATCTCTACGATCGTCTCCATGGGAGAATAGCAGCCTGCATTGCTGCGAAAGGTGGATATACACTGTACTAGTGCCGACATTGTGCATGCTCTGTTGCCTGTGTCTATGTGCCTGTGGTTCTGTCAGTGCGATCATGTGATGTATCTGACCCCAGGAATGTGTCAATAAAGTTTCCCCTTCCTGGGACAATGAATTCACGGTGTTCTTATTTCAATTTCCAGGAGTGTACAAACTTCCATTTGTCCCAGTATCTGCTTCCCACAATGCTTGCACAAGGATATGATTCCCACATAGGAAGAGACTTCTTTAGTTTTCTGGTCAGGTTGCCAAGGTTTGGGCATGAAGTACAGTATGCAGTTTCTGTATTTTACAAGTTCTGTAAAGTTTGTTGCAATGTTCCAGCAAACATGCATGCTGCTGATTTATAATTATATTAAATCAGAAAATGTATTCACATACTGCGATTATGTGGCCACCACAACTATATAATTTACTAGAAACAAATGAAAATTTGTGCCGCACCATGATAATATATCTGTGGTGGTTCTAAATTCATCACTTGATTTAATATGGCTACAAATCATTAGCAGTGTCTGTTCCTTCGGACATGCATTCATGTATGTCCAAAGGAACATTGTATTGTACTTTATAGACACTGTCAAATACAGACACTGCACTACTGCATTTAATAATTCTTACATATTACACTATCACATCATATATTCTGAAAGCACAGTATTTTGTTCATATTTGACTGAAATTTAGTCCATATACAAGAGTTTGAAAAAAAAAAAAAACTGCTTAACATGTTTGATGCTCTGTATCTCGATCTCAGTACATTTCAGTTAAGTCGCAGTTTGAGAGAATATCTCAATTGCTGTTTTGCGACATTATTCATAACCTTTAACTCACACTGTTCCAACTCGAATCCCCATGCCAGGGGAAGTCGGGCATCCCTGCAGACAGGCAGGTGTGAGCAAACACATTACTCATGAGCAGTCAGGCAGCCAGACTGTAAACTATGCAACTGTATACTCAGCCAAGCATCCACAGGTAGGAGTGGGCAAATACCCCAAGTACACCACAGAACAATTTGTGAATGCGTAGCTTTTACCAGCACCACTGCCCAGTGGTAACTGACAAATGAGCACTCTAAAGCAACTGTTCCACATGAATGAGGCTTTATTCACTACATAAACGGTGTACTGTTCCTTATCATAATAAATGTTTAGTGTAAGACAAGTCAGGTGCCTGTGCTAGCCCTGGAAATTGTCCTACATTTTGGAGGGATTCAAGTGTAAGAAGTGTGTACCTGGGCACAGTCCTGCAGGAAATGCGCACTTGTCTGACATTGTAGGAATAGCAACGTAATGGGCTAGTTAACATTCTGGATGTGCCTTGCACTGTTCATTGTTTCTTAACAAACAACAAAGTTGTAAAATTGTAGGCTATGTCTTCCCACTCCATAATACCCAGAGCTGATTACATACATAATCATTTTCCAATAAATATTGCTCTCATAAGCAATGCCACAAGTGTGTCAGAAGAAACATAATAAGTGGCATCCTTACTCATAGAATTGCTTTCAGCAACTGGTTCGTGACAATAGTACCTGACACACTGGCTGCAGTGTAGGTCTACCAGTATGTCTGTGGTGTGGTCACCAGACTGTTTGACAATGGCAGCCCAGTTGTGAATCAGTATTCAGCTGGTATTTGGAACAAGGATTGCAAGCATGTCTATCTTCCAGGGATCAATGCTTCATCCAATAACCTTACAATAAGAGCTAACTGTAGCTCAGTCAACTGCATGAATTGCAGTCATTAACTTCATCTCAGGATGTCTGTCATGCTCAATGAAACTTTAAGACACTTGAATCAATAGAGTATTCCTGCAGTAAGTCAAATACAATTGTACTTTCATGTTTATGTGACAGTTCTCACCTTGTCCTCCATATAAAACTTTCAATCATTAGGATTACTTCCTGCTATCAGTGTCTCATGGAAATATCTTTTTTCTGCACCATTAAATTTACATATTTTCAGTTTTCACTTATCACTAGTGCATCAGCAAACTTTGGTGTAAACTATTTCACTGCCACTGCTATTATAGTTCTGACAGATATGTCTCACTGGCACCCTTCTGCACATGGCACTTCCGTTCAACAAACTCCAGTTCCACTGTCACTTGGGGCTGCAAGTCACTCTCAGGAAGTAACAGGAAAGTTTGAAAATGGCACAGCCAGTCTAAAGTTAGCTTGTTACTGTTCTAATGGCATCAGCATCTCTAGCTCATTCTGATTGACTGGTAATCAGTGAACTATGCTAAATTTTTGGACCACACTTTGGAATAATCTTGTGGACCTTCCTTGCTGCACTAGTGTGTATAAAATTGTCTAACATTGATCAGGTGACCTACTTCTCTTTTGTTGCAGTAACTGCAGAACAAAAGTGCCTAGGCCTTACAGTCTCTACTAATACTGAACAGCACTTTTGTCTTTTTAAATAAATTATTTTTTACAACTGAAATGACTGTTGTTGTTGTTGTTGTTGTTGTGGTTTTCGCCGGCCGAAGTGGCCGTGCGGTTAAAGGCGCTGCAGTCTGGAACCGCAAGACCGCTACGGTTGCAGGTTCGAATCCTGCCTCGGGCATGGATGTTTGTGATGTCCTTAGGTTAGTTAGGTTTAACTAGTTCTAAGTTCTAGGGGACTAATGACCTCAGCAGTTGAGTCCCATAGTGCTCAGAACCATTTGAACCATTTTGTTGTGGTTTTCAGTCCAGAAATTGGTTTGATGCAGCTCTCCATGCTGCTGTATCCTCTGTAAGCTTCTTCATCTCCTAGCAACTACTGCAACCTACCTCTATGATTTTTACCCTCCGCGCTGCCCTCCAATACTAATCTGTGGTCTAGGCACCACCCAGGGGAGTGTGAGAGAGGAAATCATGGGGCACATTTCATTGAATAGAGATGGAGATCCTAACAGAGGGAAGTGAGATGCATTCCAACTGGCAATCCCATCCATGGGCAGAGATCAGGATGGAGATGTCCCTTGCTTGCAAAGAGGTCAGAGTACTCAAGATGGTCAGGGAATCTGTGAATGGTAAATGCATAAGAAACCAGGAGTTGGCCTCATCATATTTGTAGAGGGGGAATCCCCGCTTCTGTGAGGAGGCTGTCAATGGGACTAGTGCGAAAGGCACCAATAGCCAGACGCACCCCACAAAGTGAACAGGATCAAGTATTTTCACAGTGTATGGAGCCACTGGGCCATTAACCTGACTTCCATAATCTAGTCTGGACAAGGCCAGAGCACTGTAAGATGGAGAAGTGTAGCATGGTCACCACCCCAAGATGTGTGGGCCAGGAGGTGGAGAGCATGAAGCTTCCGCATGCCTATAGCCTTCAGGCAGCAAATAGGGGGCAACCACATCAGCTTTCCATTAAAAAAAAGGCCCAAGAAACAGGACTGTGCTGCAACATCTAGGAGCTGGTCGTCTTATTTAGGTCAGGGTGTAATATGAATTGACGACAAAAATGCATAACCTGTGTTTTGGAGGGACAAGATTGGAATCCATGGGAGACAGCCCACACAGAGGTCCATCTGATGGCACCTTGGAGTTGGCACTCAGCAGATGCTACTGAGTGGCAGCTGCACCAGATGCAAAAATCGTCGACATACAATGCCAGGGTAAACTGAAGGACAAAAAGAGGTTACAAGCCCATTGACAGCTATGAGGAAGAGTTGACACTTAAAACAGAACCCTGCGGAATACCATTCTCCTGAATCCGAGTGGTCCTGAGTGAAGTGCCAACTGGAATCCAGAAGAGCTGGTTGGATAAAAACTCCTGAATAAAAATTGGAAGGAAACTGTGAAAGCCCCAGTCATGGAAGGTAACTAAAATGTGATGGCACCAAGCTGTGTCATATACCTTATGTAGGTCAAAGAAGACCATGACAAGGTGCCAACAGTTAGTAAAATCCTGTCGGACTGCAGTTTCAAATATCTGAGTAAATGATCAGTTGGAGATCATCCTTCCCAGAAGCCATACTGATATGGGGACAAATGGCCCTGAGATTTGAGTACACAACATAATCAGAAGCTAACCATCCTCTCAAGCAGTTTACAAAGTACATATGTCACAGTAATTGTGTGGCAGCTGTCTAGAGACATTGGGTTCTTCCCAGGTTTAAGGACAGGGATAACTTACTATACTGTCTCACCATTGTGAGGTGAAGGCACCTGTGTGCCAAATGAGGTTGAAGACCCTGAGTAGATATTGTCTCTGTGTAATGTCAAAATGTTGGATCATCTGGTTGTAGAAGGAATCTGGGCCTAGTGCCATGTTATGTGAAGAGGTAAGAGCCTGAAAGAATTCCCATTCAGTGAAAGGTTCATTATGGGGTTCAGCTTAGTGAGGGTTGAAACAGAAGGGGGTTTGTTCAGTTCTGTGTTTCTGTCGGAGAAAGGTGGCAGCATAGGAAGAGGACGGCAATGTTGTAGCAAAGTGTGTCCAGAGGTGTTCTGTAAGGACCAATGGATCAGAAGATGGGGCACCTTGGAGGATAAGCCCCTGGACAGTTGACTGTCACTGGCAGAGCTCGGACCAAATCTGTGATGAAGAGCCATACATTCCCAGGGAGGAAACACAGCACTCCCAGCATTCCTTTTTACTCCGCTTAGTAAGGTAATGAGCCTTAGCATGGAGACACTTAAAAGCGAGGAGGTTGGCCTGTGTCATTTAAATTGCTGCAGTGCCCATCGGCAGTCCTGGACAGTGACTGCTACATCCATGGTCCACCACAATACTGGTCAATGATGAAGGAGACTTGTGGATAGGGGGACAGCAGTGCCATAAGCATGAAGAATAGTGGCAGAGATGCCTTGCACAAGCACATCAATGCAATATGAGAGAGAGAGGTGTTGAAGTGCACAGCAGACATATATAAAGACCAACTGGCCCTGTGGAATGCCCAACAGGAGAATGGCAGAATCACCTGAAACTGGTCACTGTGAAAAAGATCATCACGGGGTGACCAATGTAGGCAAGCCACGAGAGCAGGGGAGGAGATTGTGAGATTGATAGCAATAAAGGTACCATGATTGGCACTGACGTGGGTAGGGGAACTGTCACTGAGGAAAGACAAATCAAAGACTGTAGTAAGTTGGTCAAGTAGAAGACCCCCTACCCGACGAAGTGGCACCCCCCACAGGGGGTGGTGTGCACTGAAGTCCCCATGGAGGAGATATGAGGGTGGGAGTTGTTGTATTAGGGTAGACAGTTCAACATAAGGAAGTGGCCTACCTGGAGGAAGGTAGACATTGCAAATGGTGATTGCCGGAGTTGTCTGCACACTAACCACTATTGCTTCCAGGTTGGTATGAAGGGGGATCCAGTCACTAATGACATCGGTGCGAACCAAAGTGCAGAACCCTCCAGACGCTATTCTGGGGCCAGCACAGTTCCGAAGGAACGCCAAATAACATGAAACGTTTAAAAAGGGGTCATCATGAAAGTGAGTTTCTTGAAGAGCAAGACAGAATGAAGAGTAAGAGGAAACAAGGTGTTGTATATTAGGGAGGTGGCGATAATATCCATTGCAATTCCATTGGATTATTATGTGATGAGAGTACAGATGACATCTCGTCTCCGATGAGGATGGGGTGACAGCCATAAAAACTGGGTCTGATTTGGAATGAGGTGGAGGGGGCAAAGCCCTCCGTGAAGCTGGGGAAGCCTTGTCCTTTGACTTGTGCTGCTTCTTCTTCTCCCTTGGAGGGAGGAGGCATTATCAGTAAGGGAATAGGTGGCAATGATGTCAGGATCGGACAGAGAGCAAGTGGCTTTGGGGCCCTCAGAGCATGGGTCTCTCCTCCGGTCCAAGGGTGCAAGCTTCCTGTCCTAAGAATGCAGGGGAGGGGTATTCTGAGACGAAGCCCCTTACCTAGCATGAGCCAGAGAAGAGGACGTTCTCCATTGAGGAGTAGAAGAAGGAGGAGAAGCAGCAGCAGTTCCTGGAGGGGAAGGGAAGAACCCATCGAGGGTGAGGAAAAGGACGGGGGGCAGGATGGGGATAAGGGGGACGGGTGAGGAGGTGAAGGCATAATTGAGGCAAAGGTAGAGGAGAGATTTACAGGGTGAAGTCTGTCAAATTTCTTTCAGGCCTCAAAGTAGCTGAGACGGTCAAGGGTCTTTGTTTCCTGAATTCTTTTTTCCTTCATGTACACTGGACACTCTGGTGAATGGGGAGAATGGAGAGCAGAGCAGTTTACACAGTTAGGTGGTGGGGTGCAAGGGCTCTCCACATGAAGAGGACGGCCACAGTCACCACAGAGTGGTTGGCATCGCATCGCTAGGACATGTAGCCAAACTTGAGGCAATGGAAGAAACGTATGGGAGGTGGAATGTACGGTTTTACATTGCATCTGTACACTATTACCTTGACCTTCTCAGGCAGGTTATCCCCCTCAAATGCCACGATGAAAGCGCCAGTGTCCACACCAGCCTTTCTGGACATGCCGTATAAAATGAACACCACGTTGTTCCAGATTATCCATAAGTTCATCATCAAATTTGAGGAGAAAGTCCTTATAGAAAATTACATCCTGTGTCACACTGAGTGACTTGTGAGGAGCGACAGCCATGGGGTTGTCTCCTAAATGGTCGCAGGCACAGAAGGAGGCTGGCTGACTGGCAGAAGTTGTCTTTATAAGGAGAGAACCAGATCTCATCTTGCTTAATAATTCAACTTCACCAAACTTGTCCTCAGTATGTTTTGCAAAGAAAAGGGGTTTGGTGCCAGCAAACGTTTCCCTGTCAGTCCTGGTACAGACCAAGAACCATGGACATGGTTTTGCCCCAAGCTGGCATGTCTGCCACTCCTCCAAAGGTGTATCCAAGGAGGGTAAGTCTGCAAAGGCAGAAACAGGAACTGAGATAGACCTACATTAAAGAATAGATGTGGCCGCAATAGAGTGACCAGAGAATTCCACACATTTCAGGTGCCATACGTCTGCCCAGGTACCACCCACAATGAACAGGGGCTCACCTTGTGGGCACCACCCAGCCACAGCAATGGCCGTCTGGTAAGACGGTTGTCGCTGGGAGTTCCGATATCCCAAAAAGATGGGCAACCACTCATAGGCTTGCACAAGGTGTTCACAGCACAGGTATCAGCAGTGTGATCCCTGTGGTATCAGGGGGCTCAGCCAGATGGGTACATAACACCCCCACCACACAGACTGGCTACCTAGCTGGTGACATAGTAAAAGGGCTTTGGCGGGGAGGGAGGGAAGGGGGAAAAGAGAGGAAGAGGAAGAGGTGGAGAGGAACTCACGCCAAAGACTCTAGGGAGGTAGCTCTTCCACCATCTGGCTCATGCTCTACAGATTTCAAATTTGGAGATGGATGTCAAACCCCTGAGGGGGATCAAACAACAAAAATCAAAAAGGAGGAGGAAAAGCAAACAAACAAAGCTGTAAGATGAAGCACAGTTATGAGGATAGCCAGGCCGACAAAGATGAACACCAAGAGAAGGAAAGGAAGGGACAAAGGGAAAGGAAGGAGGACAGGGAAGGAGAAGGAAGAGGAAGAAAAAGCAGCCCAGAAAAGAATAAAGGCTGTAATAGCTCTGGGACCTATGCGTGTCACACACGTACCCACAAAAGAGCTGTTTGCCCCCTGTGGGGACAAATTTTCAGATCTCAAGGGTAAGTAAAGATATAACCTGACAAAAAAAAAAGTAAGGACGTCAATATTTCTAAACATTTGAGCAAAAATCTTAAATACTAACATCAACATGTTTTGCAATAAACTATTTTTAGATGGAGAAATCAAGCCAAATGGTATATAATTTCATGAAGACCACTGATGTTATTTTATTTCAATAAAATGAAACACATTTGGTGACAAAAATATGTATTTCATTGGAGCCACAAGACGGATTTAAATTATCTTCACTGATTTCAGAAATAACCTCAGAAAAAAGTAGGCCTCTTGAAAGAAGTGTATAAGGCAGCGACGAGTTGTGTAAACCAACACTATAGATGACTGCCAATAAAATGTTGGTTCTACTATGTTTGTTATTGTCAGTTATTGCTGTCTGTGCTACATCTATTATTTTACAGGTATTGTGTGGTTTTTCTTCCACAAAATACTTGAGTACATAGCATACAAACTTCCAGTGACTGCCACAATTTTCTTCCTCTTGTCATCCATACTTTCCAATATATACACTACTTTCAAAGTGCAAAAATGTACTAGAATACATAAAATGTCTATAAAATGCCGCATTGTACAATGTTCTTGTGGTGAAACAGTTGCAAATCCTGAAAGCCATTGGATATGGCCTCTGGTCTGCTGAGGAGCACCGCAGTCTTGATTCCATGTATAAACAATGAAAATTTGCTGCATTACGCTACACACAAACAGACCTGGCCTGCAGGCAGATCAGTGAAACTAGATCCAACAGGTAGGGCCTGCGCAGTATGGGAGATGATGAGTTTCAGATTGGCAGGCCTAATCTGTTATAGATACTTCCAGAAATGGCCTGCAGTTTTGGCCCATAATGGAAGTCCACTAGTGTGGCCACTTATTTACATATCACACACATCATGTTGATGAAATGAGGCCACATGATCAATCCACACAACAGATAACGTGTGAATACTCTGAAAATCAATACTAATGAGGATAGGTAGCAACTCACCATAAAGATGACCACTGAGCTGCAGCAGGCACATAGAAAAGACAATCACACTCTCACAACTAAATTTTTGGCCATAGCCTTCATCAGAAAACATGAGCACACACACATTCACATGATCATTAAGACACAACTCATGCATACATGACTGCTGTCTCCAGCCACTGCATCAACAGTCTCTGAGAATGAGATCCAAACAAACCACTCCTCACACCTACCTGCCTTTCATTGGCAGCTGCTAGGCTAGCAGCAAGAAGTGATGGCAGTAATGACTGCAAGCTAATGGGAGTGGTAGAAAGAGAAGAAGCAGTTAGAAAGAGGGAATAGGGAAGTGGCTCATGTACTCAGCTGCACCCAGCCAGCGATGATGCATGAAATCTCAGTAAACAGTTTCATCTACTCAGACAAAAACGAGACTTTTCCAGAATTTTCTTCAAATTTTCCTGATATTTCCCTGATTCATTTGAAATTCCCTGATTTCCAGAACTTGTGGCAAACCCAATGGTGCCCCATGTGGCTAGGCTGGACTAATGAACATTCTCACCTCTTGGATGTATGTTACTTTTGGTAATCGAGAACATAGTTGTCAACAAACTGACCAGAAACAAACACCGTACATGCTGGAATCACCTTGTTCAATATAAAGCATTTTTAGCTTAATTGAAATGGGAGAGCATGCTCATAGCTGTCATATTCAAATATTCAACATTAGTTTTACACAATACATTAGAATCAAGAACTTCTCAGTTCTTGGTTCTTGGGTTACCCAACACTATTGTATGTGCAACTTATGTTGTAATGTACTTACTGATCATATCCATTAATGTTCTTCACATATTGTAAGCTTTATTGACCATTTATTTTGTTATTCGAAGCTGGAGAATAAATGCACCAAAAGAAGAAAAAAAAGGTCACACACAACATTACATATTTAGGTGTTGTTGAAGGTCTCCCTGAAAGCTTGTGCACCAACAGCAGAATCAGGTAAGCTTAAATAGTATGTTCTTCACTGAATATTTTCAAACAGTCTATGTATTATTCACGTAGATCATGTAGGTATTTCTGTTAGTTCTCTTAGTTTGAAGAAGACAGTCAACATGTTGAACTTATTTTTGTTGTCAAATCTACAAAGTAAGTGTTTATCAGCATAGGTAAATGCACTAAAAAAGAAATACGACTCATAAGCCCCCACCCCCCTCCCCCCATCCTCCTCCACCAAGTTGTTCCTCACACCGATACAGTTGATGGCAGGAAAAATTTACAGCAGCGCTGCTGCAGTGGCACCAGGGCAGCAGCAGTGCAGTTTCACTAAGTGGCCCCACACTACAGCTGAATGTGCTGTGGCAGCACTGGCACTTGAAGACTTGTGCATTCTGTAGGAAATTATCCATTGTAGTCTGTCATAATTTCATGTTACCTGACAAAGAGCAGACCCTTCTATTACACTGGTAAACAGCATTTTCATCACAAAGGATGTGAATGATGTTTTTCATCATAGTTGAAGGTCACACATTAGAAAGAGAAATTAGTTTCTGCTGGTCAGGGTCTGCTTTCTTGTGACATGTTATCCTCTTTGAAATCTGAGTTTCTCCTCACATATACAATTTTAAAACAACTTACGGGAATTCAGCCAGGTAGTATTAACAGCAGGAGCATATTCCACCATTTTCAAGGCAGACTGCAATGGACAGGCAATGTACAGGAAAATTTAAAACCCTGGTTCTCGGACTATTGCAGGAAAGATAACACAATCACACAGGAGGCTGTTGGTCTTCCTCACAACACTTTTTGTGGGGTCAGCATCAATTCTGCAATACGATGAGTCAGATAATAAACGTTGCATCTTTTGTACATAATCAGCATGTGTTGACATCCACCTACTTTTTATTCAATGGCCAGTATTACGAACAGACAGATGGAGTTGCGATGGGTAGTCCATTGTCTCCTGTGATCACAAATTTGTTTATGGAAGGCTTTGAGGAACGTGCATTGGAATCAGCACCTTTGAAACCCACCTGTTTCATCAGATATGTTGATGATACCTTTGTTGTCTGGCCTCATGGTAGGGAGAATTTGAATGCCTTTCTAGAACATCTGAACTCGATCCACCTGAACATTTGTTTTACAATGGAGGTGGAAGAGTATGGTGCCTTCCCTTTCTTGGCGTTTTCGTTAAGAGGAAGGATGATGCATCATTTGGACATGCAGTTTTCAGGAAACATACTCAGACTTGTATTTACAGGCTAATAGTTGTCACCATCCAGGTCAGCGTGAAGGGGTACTTCGTGCCTTGGTACTCAGGGCACATGTCATTTCCGACACTGAGACTTTGCCAGCTGAGCTGTCCCATCTTGAAGCTACATTTCGTCAAAATGGTTATAGTGACAGACAGATTGAACGTGCGTTGCACTATCGACCAACTGTGGATCGGGTGACTGATGATAATCTGAGTCGACACCTATGTCTACTGCCTTTTCACCTTACGTAGGAAGCACTTCCAACAAGATCGGCCATATTTTACGGAAGTACGATGTGAAATGTGTTTTCCAACCTCCATCTAAAATAAGAGTGCTTTTGGGTTCCGTTAAGGATGATCTTGGTTTGCATAAGGCAGATGTGTATCACATTCTTTGTAGCTGTGGCATAACATATATTGGTCAAACTTATCAGGACTGTGGAGGACCGATGTACTGAGCATAAACGCCACACACGAGTACAGCAGCCCAGTAGATCGGCTATTGCCAAACATTGCTTACATACTGGTCACCCTATGTTATACAACAACACCGAGATATTGGTATGCATGTCCAGCTATTGTGACAGTGTTATTAAGGAGGCAGTAGAGATTAAATTAGGGAGCAACCTTGTTAACAAGAATGGAGGTCTTTGTTTAAACTTGTTTGGACTCCTGCTCTCTTCCTTGTCAAAAAACAGAGGGACAGAGTCAATGTTACCTTACCTGCTAGTTCATAGTATCACTATTGATATTTCTGACTTTTGTCACCTTTGGTGGCACTAGTGTTCAGTGTGTATGTTATCTTTCCTGCAATAATCCAAGAACCAAGGTTTTAAATTTGCCTGTACATCACCTGTCCGTTGCAGTTTGCCTTGAAAATGGCGGGGTGTGCTTCCGCCGAAATATCGGCAGTCGCTGTTGATACTACCTGGCTGAATTCCCATAAGTTGTTTGAAAAATGTTATCCTCTATATACCAACATCCTGCAAAACACTATACTTCATTTATTGTGCTAGAACTTTAATTATTCAGCAGATGCTGCTGTTGAGACACAGTAGCAGTTCTGAGAAGTCTCACATGTGATTGTCAGTTCGAAAATCCTTCCCCAAAAAATGATGGAAGTTTAGGAGCATTACTGACAATCCATGCTCAGATCTCTTGTACTTGTGTAAATAGCACAAATTCTATTTTATATCAGTCAGAGCAGACTCTTAAATGAGACTCTTCAATGAAAAATAATCATCTTCCTGAATATGCTATTTGACATTTTACTCTGATTCACTGGCTAAAACGATCATGTCACAACAGAAGGTGCAACATCCTAATTTCAGATCAACTTTAAAGGCCTGTGACAATGAGTGACTGCTGGTAACAGTTATGCCTGAAAACATGACGAAGAGTGAAGATAAATACAGCTATTAAGATTCTGAAGGCAAAGAGGGACATATGCATGATGACCAAACATTTCAATACCTTTGCTGACCGTAGAGACATGTAAGACCACAATTATGGAAAATGGTTTATATAAACTGTATGGCACTAGAATTAAAAGAATTAACTATAATAAAATATGACTAAACCAAGAGAATGAATTTATTTATACAGAAGATGTTTCAGCCTCAGATAGAAATAGTACTGGCAAACTTAAAACATTATCAATTAATACTGAAGATTTTTTAGAGGAAGAAGTTGTTGGGTGCACCATAAAAATTTAGAAAGAAACCTGTGCCAAAAATGTTTGTTCACACCTCAGGTTTACCTAGATTAGAAATGGTTTCATATTTTTTAAAGATCAGTTTGCAATATTTTTAACGTAGAATCTCATATACTGCATTCAAAACAATCATGAATTATTATGAATCAACAATCTCCAAGAGCTCTTACAATCCTTAAATTTCTATTCCATTGCTTAGTCATGAGCTGAACTGATCCCATATAAATGGTCTCAATAAAAGGAACATATATTCCAAATTTTTAATATCACTAAGAGAAAGAGAAAAAATTTTCTCTTTTCATATTAGATAACGCATGTATTTAACATTATAAAACTCATATGTAGTTACCCTTTCTTCAAACTGATGTTAATATGTTACTACCAGGGACCAGTTACTACATGTTGTTTTGTGACTAAAGCTTTTACACTGCAAGCAACAAGATGAAATATATATATGGTTATAATAAAGGGAAACATTCCACGTAGGAAAAATATATCTAAAAACATAGATGATGTGACTTACCAAATGAAAGTGCTGGAAGGTCGACAGACACACAAACATACACACAAAATTCAAGCTTTCGCAACAAACTGTTGCCTCATCAGGAAAGAGGGAAGGAGAGGGAAAGACGAAAGGATGTGGGTTTTAAGGGAGAGGGTAAGGGGAGTCATTCCAATCCCGGGAGCGGAAAGACTTACCTTAGGGGGAAAAAAGGACGGGTATACACTCGCACACACACACATATCCATCCACACATATACAGACACCTGTGTGGATGGATATGTGTGTGTGTGTGCGAGTGTATACCCGTCCTTTTTTCCCCCTAAGGTAAGTCTTTCCGCTCCCAGGATTGGAATGACTCCTTACCCTCTCCCTTAAAACCCACATCCTTTCGTCTTTCTCTCTCCTTCCCTCTTTCCTGATGAGGCAACAGTTTGTTGCGAAAGCTTGAATTTTGTGTGTATGTTTGTGTTTGTTTGTGTGTCTGTCGACCTGCCAGCACTCTCATTTGGTAAGTCACATCATATATATAACTTTCCATGATACATGACGGACGCTCTCTGGAGCCTCGAGCACACTGCTGCTGTACTGTATTTAGTCTAGACTGGAAATACGTATGATTTTGCTTTCAGCTTTAAAATTAATTTTGATGTGTTTACCACATTTCTTGCACAAAAATGTAAGGTAGCTGCGACTACATTTTTCAATGTGAATTCTACAAATAAGTTACTTAAATTCAAAATATCAAAATAACTATATAATACTGCCAAGTGCCAACATGAAACTATAAGATATGAAATTATTAATTTTTTTAACTGACAGTTTCTTAAAATCACTTGAACTTGAGAAGTGTTAAGCTGCACATATGCTTCATGAAAACACACACTGTGCTGTGGCACAGCTGAAAAGATGGTCTGCAGCAATTACGTGGCAGTACATCAGAGAAAGCTATATTGCTGTGGTACAGCATTGTGTGCAAAAATGCACCATTGTTAGCATCTGTGTGAGGAACAAGTTGGAGAAAGGGGGGGGGGGGGGGGTGGGATAGTATGAGAGTATGAGTTTTTAATGCATGTACCTATACCAATAACCACTTACTTTGAAGATGTGATATCAAAAATAAGTCTTACATGTTGACTGTCCTCTTCAAAGTTACAGAATTAATGGTAATATCCACATGAATAGTACAGACTATTAGGTGCATTGTGTGAAAAGATTCAGGTGTGATTCTAAATACTGTGTTGGTCAAGGCACATTCTCTGCCATTTCAGTGACAGAATACTTCCTGACTCAGCTTTCCACCCCAAAAACTAATGTTTGTTGTAAACATTATTTACATATTTGCATGAGTATGGTCAATTATTTCTCACTGCAACAAACTAACCTTTGCCCTATATATGAATTTACTTTGCCTTGTATTTATTTCAGCTATATACATATTGTAACACAATACTAATGAAAATGTCCAATATGTGATAGATCTTAATAAGTTTCTATGCTGGAAATTAAAAGCACACATGATCTACAAAAGTTGTTATCATGCAGATGGGGCATTTCTAATTGGCTATATTTCTTTTCAAAAAGAAAAATGAAAGAAAATGTTTGCATGACTCACAAATATTTTCTCAAAAGCGATGGTTTTCCTGCAGTAGCACGTAAGACTTGCTCTGAATGTGCCATTACAGCCAAATTAGCGAGATGGATACGCTCTGGCGTGGTGAGATCAAGTCCAGTTGTCTCTAACAGTAGATTTATATAGCCAAGCAGTTCTGCAGAATGTCCTGCCACAGCAAACTTTAATACACTCTTCAGATGTCGACACTGAAAATCAGAATAAAGATGTTAGGAGCAAATCTGTGTAACTTAATTACCAATTTCTATATACTGATTAAGGAGCTGAAAATGTTTTTTCACAAGACTGGCAGGGCACTAAACAAAATAGAATGAACCAGGTTACTTCTATTCAAATAACAAATCTTAGAGAATAGCTGTAGCAGAAATGATGATACATTTCACCACCAACAAACAGGCATATTTCCTGACAAACTTAAACAAGCTGTAGTACGAGACAGATATAAGAAAAACAACCTCCAATTACAGGCACATATCACTCCTTTTGATATTTCTGGAAGTGTTTGAGGAAGATGCCTATGACAGAAAACAGAATCATTGTCCTAGGCAGAGCCTGTTAACTGTCTCTCGATTTTGCTTTCACAAAGTCTCCTCACAGATAAATTCATACAGCACCTAACAAGAAAAATTATCTGTTTGTATATTCTGTGACGCAGTCAAAGCCTTTGATTATGTGGTACACAAAATTCCACTACGCAAACTAAAAAGTTACGGTATTAATGACATCTCTCTTGCACAGATGAAGCTTTAACTTCACATCAAATAAATGGGAGTCTCATCAACTGATTGTATCACAGGAATAGACACAAAGAAAGGCTGATATTGTTTCTAACAAAGGTAAAATTGTGCTAGTAGATGCTGACAAAATTTCAAGTATAGTATACACATTAACAAGAGTGGGGCAAGATTAGAAAATTTGCCAGCTAAAAATATTTGAGGCATAGAGGAGAGGGGGTGGATAGGGGACATTGTCCCAAATGAGAAGGAAAACATTTCTAATTGAAGGTACCTGGAGACACCACTTTGAAGTTAGATTCTTCACTAAGTCAGACAGTTTGAATATGCATTAAGTTGAATTAACTTTTTCATATTAAACTGAGAGGCAAATGTAAGTTAATGCACCAGAAAAAAAAAAATGAGGTGTGTGGTTATCTTGTGTGCTTAGATGAACATTGTACCACTCAAAAGCACACATATTGTTTGGTAACTTTCCAGAATGAATTAAGTGGCATAGCTATTAGCCTATAAGAACATCTCTTCCATAATTTCAATGAACATGAAAGCCAAAAGCAAGTCTAAAGAAGTAAAGGACTTAAAATAATTTTCGAATAAGACATTACCTAGAGAATTAATATTTTATGATTTCCCCAAGTACCTTTTACATAATGTTACCTGTAATTTCTTCTACTTACTGTTGCTTTCATTATTATTATTATTATTATTATTATTATTATTATTATTTTCAATTATTCCCATTTAAGAGAGCGTTTGAACTTGAATTCCTTTATGATGATTGTTTATGTTTTTTCTGAGCCCAAATTTTCTTCATGTGTTCACTGTGTTGTTTCTTTCGCTCCGCTGTCCATTTGCATCCTGTTCTCTTCTGTGTTGTGGTGTCAAATTTATGTTTTTTGATGATGTTCCTGAATTCAGTTCTATTTTCTGCATAATTTACTGTTATGTGTGCTTGTCTGAGGTCCTCTTCAACTTCTTTTATCCATTTTGTTTTTCCCCTGCCTGAGTTGATGACTTTAAGAATTCGCTTTGAAATTCTGTTTTCATTCATCCTGTGGATATGTCCGTAGAACTGCATTCTTCTTTTCCTTATTGTATCTGTAATCTTGTCTGTGTATTTATATAATTCTGATGTTGGTCTCTTCTTCCAGATTCCTTGCTCTTGTATCGGGCCAAAAATTTTCCTGAGAATTTTCCTTTCTTGTTTCTCTATTTCTTTGATTTTAGTTTGCCCACCTATTTGTGTTGTTTCAGATGCATACAGTGCCTCCGGAAGTACGACGGTGTTGTAGTGCCTCAATTTTGCGTTAATGGATATGGACTTTTTGTTATAATAGTTCCACGTGAGTTTATATGCTTTCTGTAGTTTTTTTATTCTTTCCTCATTGGCCTTTAGGTTGATCCCTGATGGCTGGATGATTTCTCCCAGGTACTTAAAATTATTATTATTATTATTATTATTATTATTATTAATATTTCTTTCCTTTCTCAGACGTTATGTCTGGTTAAAAATGGAAAGTGACGCGGACCTTGATCAAGCGTGACTTCCTTTTAACTGTACAGTATATGTTACATTGCATTTAGGAACTTTCGGGTAATTGAACATGTATCAATAATTACAGACTTCTGTATTGCATTGATGTACTGGTGGATATTGTGTGGTATGACTCCTGTAGTTGATAGTATAATTGGTATAATGTCAACTTTATCCTGATGCCACATGTCCTTGACTTCCTCAGCCAGTTGGATGTATTTTTCAATTTTTTCTCCTCTTTTCTTCTGTATATTTGTTGTATTGGGTATGGATATTTCAATTAGTTGTGTTAATTTCTTCTTCTTATTGGTAAGTATGATGTCAGGTTTGTTATGTGGTGTTGTTTTATCTGTTATAATGGTTCTGTTCCGATATATTATTATTATTATTATTATTATTATATTATTCACTGATGAACCCATAAAAATGTTCTTGAGCAATATGATCTTCAATCTTTTGCTTCACTGTCAGTATACTGAAGATGGATGTCCACACAAAACTCAATTAACTAGAACAGTGTTGTGAAGTGCCAAATTCTGTACTTCTTTTGTTCAAGTTTTCACTTGTTTTTCAATATTCTTTCAACATTTCCATTTTCTCATAGCATCATTTGAAAAAGTAATATGTAGCTACTTTATATCAGGAAGGTAACTGCAGAAAATAGATGAGGTGTTCCAAAAATTCTGTCAGTGAAATATCCATCCTTTTATTTGCAGAGATAGTGGCAAAATTCTTCTTGTGAACGGTGTTTTAGTGTTGATAAAAAATTTCAAGTGTGGTGGAAAATTATCAATTTTTGGGATAGGAGGAGGGAGAGAGAGAGAGAGAGAGAACCCTGATTCAGAAATGACAAAGCTAAAAGTTGTAAGCACAAATGGAAAAAAGAAAATCAAACTTGCTGTTGCTCTATTGATGATAATTAAAAGTCAAGCAGACACATTTCTGTAACAAATGTATTTATCTGTATAACTTGCATCTGATGTTAGATTCACAACAGATAAAGGATCATCATTCATGTGAGCAGCACCACTTCTTCCAAATTGTGAATCCATAAAGGTTTTTGTCCTCCATGATTGTTCTACTGTAGTACTACTATCCCAATTTCCTTTAATCATTGGCACAATCTTGGAAACATATGTGCATCAGATGTCTCATACCTGGATACTTGGCCTGATGCAAGCTGTCCATTTCTTTACAGTTCTCATTTGCTTAGCCAAATATGAAAGTAACGGCTTATAATTCTATAATTTCACTTTGGGTGGCAGATTATTCACATCAGTTTGTAAACATATGGTTGCAGTCTTATAGATATTTGCGCACCATGCCTGCTAAAGATCATTAATGGAGCTTCTTATTGTGGTCATTCAAGCTGCACACATACACCTTTGCCTACTCTACAATGTTACCAGCCACTAGGGACTTCAGACAGTAAGTTACACATTATTATGGCAGGCCAAGAAACTTTTACTGAATTCAGTGCAACACTTCAAAGTGACACAGATACACAAGTGATACGGCTACAGGAAATTATGTTTCAAGTCACCAACTCTCTCTATACAATGGTCAGAATGTTCTACCAAGTGTTCAATTACTCAATGGCAGAAATCCTCTCCTTGTTAATGGAGTCATTTGAGAAGTGCTATGTGAACATCCTCATCATTGGAAACTCTCTTTCTCCTTGGATGTTCTTCAAATTTGCCAACAGATGAAAATCACGTGGTGCAAGTTCTTTTCTGCTTACCAATCAACATCACCCACACCTATGCAGCCTTTGTCAAATCATTGGTTCCATTTCGCTATGGCTGGGCACACCATTCCATTTTATCTTCATCCCTATTGTCAGAATTTCACGGTGAATATTTGTGCAATTTAGACATTTTGCTCACAAGTATTGTACTCTCCCACATACTTCAACTTCGGACTACATTTCCAGTTGCCACAACATTTAACATCCACACCGTGAAGTACCTGTTACCTGTACCACAGTAGAACTATGTATGCAGGAAACCTGGAATGTGTTCTCACTTCTGACAAAGTGTCATTCTTCTTGCACAATGGTCTTATGGGACAATGCATACTTACTTTCTGATGTCCCCACATACATGTAAATAAATTCGTTTATTACAGAAGACACAATTAATGATTTGTCCTCATACAGACTGACAGAGTTATCCCACAACACACTTGGCTTAATACTTTTTGATACAGCCACTTTTTGTGCACTGTACTTTATATGAAACTGATACATTTGTTCTTCTCCACCATCCTCGGAAGTTTATAAAATTATCAACACCTCCACCACCACCACCACCACCACCACCACACAAACACCCTCCATAAAACCATGTAAAATACAAGTAACTTTGGGGAGCATCAAGGCTTGCCACTAATAAAATGAATATGACTTAAAAACAATAACAATTTGAGGTCAAGGGTCAAGCATATACAAATATTTGGTATACAAATATCATTAAACTGATTTAATCATATACTGAAATTGTGATATGTATATCATTCATAGAATCATCCCACTTCCAGCTCCACTCCCTCCAAAACCTCAAAATTCCAATCAACACAATCTGGAACCACAACACCCTAATTCAGTAGTTAACCTTTCCTCCAAACCTCTCTCCCAATCCAAAACCTCTGTCCTATCCAAAGGCCTCACCTTCAGCCCCACTCCCAGATTCAACCAAACAGCCCTTGTCAAAGATTTACTGAACTACACTCGTACTCTCTGCTGGAAATATCACTTTGCCACGAAGAAAAATGATCCTAATCCTACTCCTAATGATCCAACTCCCCAAGACAGCATCCAAATTGAACCCTGCCTGGAACAGTTCCGTCCTCCGTCACAGCGGGACCCACCTCCTCTTCCTCATAATCACCCTCTCCAAACCTTCCAGGAATTTCTGACATCCAGCCTTGCATCTCAATCCTTCTTAAAAAAACCTTAATCCTACTCCCAACATCACCACTGCTGAAGCCCAGGCTATCCGTGATCTGAAGGCTGACCGATCCATCGTCATTCTTACGGCGGACAAGGGTTCCACGACCGTGGTACTTGATCGTTGGGAGTATGTGGCTGAGGGACTGCGTCAGCTTTCAGACAACACCACATACAAAGTTTGCCAAGGTAACCCCATTCCTGATGTCCAGGCGGAGCTTCAAGGAATCCTCAGAACCTTAAGCCCCCTGCAAAACCTTTCACCTGACTCCATCAACCTCCTGACCCCACCGACACCCAGCACCCCTACCTTCTACCTTCTTCCTAAAATCCACAAACCCGATCATACCGGCCGCCCCATTGTAGCTGGTTACCAAGCCCCCACAGAATATATCTCTGACTACATAGATCAACACCTTCAACCCATTACATGCAGTCTCCCATCCTTCTTCAAAGACACCAACCACTTTCTCGAACGCCTGGAATCCTTACCCAATCTGTTACCCCCGGAAACCATCCTTGTAACCATTGATGCCACTTCCTTATACACAAATATACCGCACGTCCAGGGCCTCACTGCGATGGAGCATTTCCTTTCACACCGATCACCTGCCACCCTACCTAAAACCTCTTTCCTCATCACCTTAGCCAGCTTCATCCTGACCCACAACTTCTTCACTTTTGAAGGCCAGACATACCAACAATTAAAGGGAACAGCCATGGGTACCAGGATGGCCCCCTCGTACGCCAACCTATTCATGGGTTGCTTAGAGGAAGACTTCTTGGTTACCCAGGCCTGCCAACCCAAAGTTTGGTACAGATTTATTGATGACATCTTCATGATGTGGACTCACGGTGAAGAAGAACTCCAGAATTTCCTCTCCAACCTCAACTCCTTTGGTTCCATCAGATTCACCTGGTCCTACTCCAAATCCCATGCCACTTTCCTTGATGTTGACCTCCACCTGTCCAATGGCCAGCTTCACACGTCCGTCCACATCAAACCCACCAACAAGCAACAGTACCTCCATTATGACAGCTGCCACCCATTCCACATCAAACGGTCCCTTCCCTACAGCCTAGGTGTTTGTGGCAAACGAATCTGCTCCAGTCCGGAATCCCTGAACCATTACACCAACAACCTGATAACAGCTTTCGCATCTCGCAACTACCCTCCCGACCAGGTACAGAAGCAAATAACCAGAGCCACTTCCTCATACCCTCGAACCCAGAATCCCCCACAGAAGAACCACAAAAGTGCCCCACTTGTGACAGGATATTTTCCGGGACTGGACCAGACTCTGAATGTGGCTCTCCAACAGGGATATGACTTCCTCAAATCCTGCCCTGAAATGAGATCCATCCTTCATGAAATCCTCCCCACTCCACCAAGAGTGTCTTTCCACCGTCCACCTAACCTTCGTAACCTGTTAGTTCATCCCTATGAAATCCCCAATCCACCTTCCCTACCCTCTGGCTCCTATCCTTGTAACTGTCCCCGGTGTAAAACCTGTCCCATGCACCCTCCCACCACCACCTACTCCAGTCCTGTAACGCGGAAGGTGTACACGATCAAAGGCAGAGCAACATGTGAAAGCACCCACGTGATTTACCAACTGACCTTCCTACACTGTGATGCATTATATGTGGGAATGACCAGCAACAAACTGTCCATTCGCATGAATGGACACAGGCAGACAGTGTTTGTTGGTCATGAGGATCACCCTGTGGCTAAACATGCCTTGGTGCACGGCCACCACATCTTGGCACAGTGTTACACCGTCTGGGTTATCTGGATACTTCCCACCAACACCAACCTATCCGAACTCCGGAGATCGGAACTTGCTCTTCAATATATCCTCGCTCCCCGTTACCCACCAGGCCGCAATCTCCACTAATTTCATGTTGCCGCCACTCATACCTCACCTGTCATTCAACATCATCTTTGCTTCTTCACTTCCGCCTTGACTGACATCTCTGCCCAAACTCTTTGTCTTTGTCATTAAATATGTCTGCTTGTGAGATGTCTGCTTGTGTCTGTATATGTGTGGATGGATATGTGTGTGTGTGTGCGAGTGTATACCCATCCTTTTTTCTCCCTAAGGTAAGTCTTTCCGCTCCCGGGATTGGAATGACTCGTTACCCTTTGCCTTAAAACCCACATCCTTTCGTATTTCCCTCTCCTTCCCTCTTTCCTGTTGAGGCAACAGTTTGTTGCGAAAGCTTGAATTTTGTGTGTGTATTTGTGTTTGTTTGTGTATCTATCGACCTGCCAGCGCATTCGTTCGGTAAGTCACATCATCTTTGTTTATATATATATCTAAAAACAAAGATGATGTGACTTACCAAACAAAAGCGCTGGCACGTCGATAGACACACAAACAAACACAAACATACACACAAAATTCAAGCTTTCGCAACAAACTGTTGCCTCATCAGGAAAGAGGGAAGGAGAGGGAAAGACGAAAGGATGTGGGTTTTAAGGGAGAGGGTAAGGAGTCATTCCAATCCCAGGAGCGGAAAGACTTACCTTAGGGGGAAAAAAGGACGGGTATACACTCGCACACACACACATATCCATCCACACATATACAGACACAAGCAGACATATTTAAAGACAAAGAGTTTGGGCAGAGATGTCAGTCGAGGCAGAAGTGCAGCGGCAAAGATGTTGTTGAATGACAGGTGAGGTATGAGTAGCGGCAACTTGAAATTAGCGGAGATTGAGGCCTGGTGGATAACGGGAAGAGAGGATATATTGAAGATCAAGTTCCCATCTCCGGAGTTCGGATAGGTTGGCGTTAGTGGGAAGTATCCAGATAACCCGGACGGTGTAACACTGCGCCAAGATGTGCTGGCCGTGCACCACGGCATGTTTAGCCACAGGGTGATCCTCATTACCAACAAACACTGTCTGCCTGTGTCCATTCATGCGAATGGACAGTTTGTTGCTGGTCATTCCCACATAGAATGCATCACAGTGTAGGCAGGTCAGTTGGTAGATCACGTGGGTGCTTTCACACGTGGCTCTGCCTTTGATCTTGTACACCTTCCGGGTTACAGGACTGGAGTAGGTGGTGGTGGGAGGGTGCATGGGACAGGTTTTACACCGGGGGCGGTTACAAGGGTAGGAGCCAGAGGGTAGGGAAGGTGGTTTGGGGATTTCATAGGGATGAACTAAGAGGTTACTTGATCGTCGGGAGTATGTGGCTGAGGGACTGCGTCAGCTTTCAGACAACACCACATACAAAGTTTGCCAAGGTAATCCCATTCCTGATGTCCAGGCAGAGCTTCAAGGAATCCTCAGAACCTTAGGCCCCTTACAAAACCTTTCACCTGACTCCATCAACCTCCTGACCCCACCGACACCCCGCACCCCTACCTTCTACCTTCCTTCCTAAAATTCACAAACCCAATCATCCCGGCCGCCCCATTGTAGCTGGTTACCAAGCCCCCACCGTACGTATCTCTGCCTACGTAGATCAACACCTTCAACCCATTACATGCAGTCTCCCATCCTTCATCAAAGACACCAACCACTTCCTCGAACGCCTGGAATCCTTACCCAATCCGTTACCCCCGGAAACCATCCTTGTAACCATTGAAGCCACTTCCTTATACACAAATATCCCGAACGTCCAGGGCTCCGCTGCGATGGAGCACTTCCTTTCACGCCGATCACCTGCCACCCTACCTAAAACCTCTTTCCTCATTACCTTAGCCAGCTTCATCCTGACCCACAACTTCTTCACTTTTGAAGGCCAGACATACCAACAATTAAAGGGAACACCCATGGGTACCAGGATGGCCCCCTCATACGCCAACCTATTCATGGGTCGCTTAGAGGAAGCCTTCTTGGTTACCCAAGCCTGCCAACCCAATCTTGGTACAGATTTATTGATGACATCTTCATGATCTGGACTCACGGTGAAGAAGAACTCCAGAATTTCCTCTCCAACCTCAACTCCTTTGGTTCCATCAGATTCACCTGGTCCTACTCCAAATCCCATGCCACTTTCCTTGATGTTGACCTCCACCTGTCCAATGGCCAGCTTCACACGTCCGTCCACATCAAACACACCAACAAGCAACAGTACCTCCATTACGACAGCTGCCATCCATTCCACATCAAACGGTCCCTTCCCTACAGCCTAGGTGTTTGTGGCAAACGAATCTGCTCCAGTCCGGAATCCCTGAACCATTACACCAACAACCTGGCAACAGCTTTCGCATCCCACAACTACCCTCCCGACCTGGTACAGAAGCAAATAACCAGAGCCACTTCCTCATCCTCTCAAACCCAGAACCTCCCACAGAAGAACCACAAAAGTGCCCCACTTGTGACAGGATACTTTCCGGGACTGGATCAGATTCTGAATGTGGCTCTCCAGCAGGGATACGACTTCCTCAAATCCTGCCCTTAAATGAGATCCATCCTTCATGAAATCCTCCCCACTCCACCAAGAGTGTCTTTCCGCCGTCCACCTAACCGTCGTAACCTCTTAGTTCATCCCTATGAAATCCCCAAACCACCTTCCCTACCCTCTGGCTCCTACCCTTGTAACCGCCCCCGGTGTAAAACCTGTCCCATGCACCCTCCCACCACCACCTACTCCAGTCCTGTAACCCGGAAGGTGTACACGATCAAAGGCAGAGCCACGTGTGAAAGCACCCACGTGATCTACCAACTGACCTGCCTACACTGTGATGCATTCTATGTGGGAATGACCAGCAACAAACTGTCCATTCGCATGAATGGACACAGGCAGACAGTGTTTGTTGGTAATGAGGATCACCCTGTGGCTAAACATGCCGTGGTGCACGGCCAGCACATCTTGGCGCAGTGTTACACCGTCCGGGTTATCTGGATACTTCCCACTAACATCAACCTATCCGAACTCCGGAGATGGGAACTTGCTCTTCAATATATCCTCTCTTCCCGTTATCCACCAGGCCTCAATCTCCGCTAATTTCAAGTTGCCGCCACTCATACCTCACCTGTCATTCAACAACATCTTTGCCGCTGCACTTCTGCCTCGACTGACATCTCTGCCCAAACTCTTTGTCTTTAAATATGTCTGCTTGTGTCTGTATATGTGTGGATGGATATGTGTGTGTGTGCGAGTGTATACCCGTCCTTTTTTCCCCCTAAGGTAAGTCTTTCCGCTCCCGGGATTGGAATGACTCCTTACCCTCTCCCTTAAAACCCACATCCATTCGTCTTTCCCTCTCCTTCCCTCTTTCCTGATGAGGCAACAGTTTGTTGCGAAAGCTTAAATTTTGAGTGTATGTTTGTGTTTGTTTGTGTGTCTATCGACGTGCCAGCGTTTTCGATTGGTAAGTCACATCATCTTTGTTTTTAGATATATTTTTCCCATGTGGAATGTTTCCCTGTATTAATTTTAATATATATATATATATATATATATAAACAAAGATGATGTGACTTACCAAACAAAAGCACTGGCACGTCGATAGACACTCAAACAAACACAAACATACACTCAAAATTCAAGCTTTCGCAACAAACTGTTGCCTCATCAGGAAAGAGGGTAGGAGAGGGAAAGATGAAAGGATGTGGGTTTTAAGGGAGAGGGTAAGGAGTCATTCCAATCCCGGGAGCGGAAAGACTTACCTTAGGGGGAAAAAAGGACGGGTATACACTCGCACACACACACATATCCATCCACACATATACAGACACAAGCAGACATATTTAAAGACATAGAGTTTGGGCAGAGATGTCAGTCGAGGCAGAAGTGCAGCGGCAAAGATGTTGTTGAATGACAGGTGAGGTATGAGTGGCGGCAACTTGAAATTAGCGGAGATTGAGGCCTGGTGGATAACGGGAAGAGAGGATATATTGAAGATCAAGTTCCCATCTCCGGAGTTCGGATAGGTTGATGTTAGTGGGAAGTATCCAGATAACCCGGACGGTGTAACACTGTGCCAAGATGTGCTGGCCGTGCACCACGGCATGTTTAGCCACAGGGTGATCCTCATTACCAACAAACACTGTCTGCCTGTGTCCATTCATGCGAATGGACAGTTTGTTGCTGGTCATTCCCACATAGAATGCATCACAGTGTAGGCAGGTCAGTTGGTAGATCACGTGGGTGCTTTCACACGTGGCTCTGCCTTTGATCGTGTACACCTTCCGGGTTACAGGACTGGAGTAGGTGGTGGTGGGAGGGTGCATGGGACAGGTTTTACACCGGGGGCGGTTACAAGGGTAGGAGCCAGAGGGTAGGGAAGGTGGTTTGGGGATTTCATAGGGACGAACTAAGAGGTTACAAAGGTTAGGTGGACGGCGGAAAGACACTCTTGGTGGAGTGGGGAGGATTTCATGAAGGATGGATCTCATTTCAGGGCAGGATTTGAGGAAGTCGTATCCCTGCTGGAGAGCCACATTCAGAATCTGATCCAGTCCCGGAAAGTATCCTGTCACAAGTGGGGCACTTTTGTGGTTCTTCTGTGGGAGGTTCTGGGTTTGAGAGGATGAGGAAGTGGCTCTGGTTATTTGCTTCTGTACCAGGTCGGGAGGGTAGTTGCGGGATGCGAAAGCTGTTGCCAGGTTGTTGGTGTAATGGTTCAGGGATTCCGGACTGGAGCAGATTCGTTTGCCACAAACACCTAGGCTGTAGGGAAGGGACCGTTTGATGTGGAATGGATGGCAGCTGTCGTAATGGAGGTACTGTTGCTTGTTGGTGTGTTTGATGTGGACGGACGTGTGAAGCTGGCCATTGGACAGGTGGAGGTCAACATCAAGGAAAGTGGCATGGGATTTGGAGTAGGACCAGGTGAATCTGATGGAACCAAAGGAGTTGAGGTTGGAGAGGAAATTCTGGAGTTCTTCTTCACTGTGAGTCCAGATCATGAAGATGTCATCAATAAATCTGTACCAAACTTTGGGTTGGCAGGCTTGGGTAACCAAGAAGGCTTCCTCTAAGCGACCCATGAATAGGTTGGCATATTAGGGGGCCATCCTGGTACCCATGGCTGTTCCCTTTAATTGTTGGTATGTCTGGCCTTCAAAAGTGAAGAAGTTGTGGGTCAGGATGAAGCTGGCTAAGGTAATGAGGAAAGAGGTTTTAGGTAGGGTGGCAGGTGATCGGCGTGAAAGGAAGTGCTCCATCGCAGCAAGGCCCTGGACGTGTGGAATATTTGTGTATAAGGAAGTGACATCAATGGTTACAAGGATGGTTTCCGGGGGTAACGGATTGGGTAAGGATTCCAGGCGTTCGAGAAAGTGGTTGGTGTCTTTGATGAAGGATGGGAGACTGCATGTAATGGGTTGAAGGTGTTGATCTACGTAGGCGGAGATACGTTCGGTGGGGGCTTGGTAACCAGCTACAATGAGGCGGCCGGTATGATCGGGTTTGTGGATTTTAGGAAGAAGGTAGAAGGTAGGGGTGCGGGGTGTCGGTGGGGTCAGGAGGTTGATGGAGTCAGGTGAAAGGTTTTGTAGGGGGCCTAAGGTTCTGAGGATTCCTTGAAGCTCCGCCTGGACATGAGGAATGGGATTACCTTGGCAAACTTTGTATGTAGTGTTGACTGAAAGCTGACACAGTCCCTCAGCCACATACTCCCGACAATCAAGTACCACGGTCGTGGAACCCTTGTCCGCCGGAACAATGACGATGGATCGGTCAGCCTTCAGATCACGGATAGCCTGGGCTTCAGCAGTGGTGATGTTGGGAGAAGGATTAAGGTTTTTTTAAGAAGGATTGAGAGGCAAGGCTGGAAGTCAGAAATTCCAGGAAAGTTTGGAGAGGGTGATTTTGAGGAAGAGGAGGAGGGTCCCGATGTGACGGAGGACGGAACTGTTACAGGCATGGTTCAATTTGGATAGTGTCTTGGGGAGTTGGATCATTAGGAGTAGGATTAGGATCATTTTTCTTCGTGGCAAAGTGATATTTCCAGCAGGGTGTAGGACAGTAAATCTTTGACAAGGGCTGTTTGGTTGAATCTGGGAGTGGGGCTGAAGGTGACGCCTTGGGACAGGACAGAGGTTTCGGATTGGGAGAGAGGTTTGGAGGAATGGTTAACTACTGAATTAGGGTGTCGCGTTTCCAGATTGTGTTGATTGGAATTTTGAGGTTTTGGGGGAGTGGAGCTGGAAGTGGAGATTGAGTAGATGGGAGAGACTGGGTCTGTGTGCAATGAGAGGAGGTTGTGGTTTGCTGGAAAGGTTGTGAAGAGTGAGTGAGTTGCCTTTCCAGAGGTGGGAAACCAGGAGATTGGATAGTTTTTTGAGGTGGAGGGTGGCATGCTGTTCTAAGTTGCGGTTGGCCTGTAGGAGGATGCTCTGAACAGCTACAGATCCTAATCCTACTCCTAATGATCCAACTCCCCAAGACACTACCCAAATTGAACCCTGCCTGGAACAGTTCTGTCCTCCGTCACAGTGGGACCCACCTGCTCTTCCTCAAAATCACCCTCTCCAAACCTTCCAGGAATTTCTGACTTCCAGCCTTGCCTCTCAATCCTTCTTAAAAAACCTTAATCCTACTCCCAACATCACCACCGATGAAGCCCAAGCTATCCGTGATCTGAAGGCTGACCAATCCATCGTCTTTCTTCCGGCGGACAAGGGTTCCACGACCGTGGTACTTGATCGTCGGGAGTATGTGGCTGAGGGACTGTGTCAGCTTTCAGACAACACCACATACAAAGTTTGCCAAGGTAATCCCATTCCTGATGTCCAGGCGGAGCTCCAAGGAATCCTCAGAACCTTAGGCCCCCTACAAAACATTTCACCTGACTCCATAAACCTCCTGACCCCACCGACACCCCGCACCCCTACCTTCTACCTTCTTCCTAAAATTCACAAACCCAATCATCCCGGCCGCCCCATTGTAGCTGGTTACTAAGCCCCCAGAGAACGTATCTCTGCCTACGTAGATCAACACCTTCAACCCATTACATGCAGTCTCCCATCCTTCATCAAAGGCACCAACCACTTTCTCGAATGCCTGGAATCCTTACCCAGTCTGTTACCCCCGGGAACCATCCTTGTAACCATTGATGTCACTTCCTTATACACAAATATTCCACACTTCCAGGGCCTCGCTGCGATGGAGCACTTCCTTTCACGCCGATCACCTGCCACCATACCTAAAACCTCGACCTAAAAACTTCTACCTAAAACCTAGCTGAAACCCTACCTAAAACCCTACCCCAGCCAGCTTCATCCTGACCCACAACTTCTTCACTTTCGAAGGCCAGACATACCAACAATTAAAGGGAACACCCATGGGTACCAGGATGGCCCCCTCGTATGCCAACCTATTCATGGGTCGCTTAGAGGAAGACTTCTTGGTTACCCAGGCCTGCCAACCCAAAGTTTGGTACAGATTTATTGATGACATCTTCATGATCTGGACTCACAGTGAAGAAGAACTCCAGAATTTCCTCTCCAACCTCAACTCCTTTGGTTCCATCAGATTCACCTGGTCCTACTCCAAATCCCATGCCACTTTCCTTGATGTTGACCTCCACCTGTCCAATGGCCAGCTTCACACGTCCGTCCACATCAAACACACCAACAAGCAACAGTACCTCCATTACGACAGCTGCCATCCATTCCACATCAAACGGTCCCTTCCCTACAGCCTAGGTGTTTGTGGCAAACGAATCTGCTCCAGTCCGGAATCCCTGAACCATTACACCAACAACCTGGCAACAGCTTTCGCATCCCGCAACTACCCTCCCGACCTGGTACAGAAGCGAATAACCAGAGCCACTTCCTCATCCCCTCAAACCCAGAACCTCCCACAGAAGAACCCCAAAAGTGCCCCACTTGTGACAGGATACTTTCCTGGACTGGATCAGACTCTGAATGTGGCGCTCCAGCAGGAATATGACTTCCTCAAATCCTGCCCTGAAATGAGATCCATCCTTCATGAAATCCTCCCCACTCCACCAAGAGTGTCTTTCCGCCGTCCACCTAACCTTCGTAACCTCTTAGTTCATCCCTATGAAATCCCCAAACCACCTTCCCTACCCTCTGGCTCCTACCCTTGTAACTGCCCCCGGTGTAAAACCTGTCCCATGCACCCTCCCACCACCACCTACTCCAGTCCTGTAACCCGGAAGGTGTACACGATCAAAGGCAGAGCCACGTGTGAAAGCACCCACATGATTTACCAACTGACCTGCCTACACTGTGAAGCTTTCTATGGGGGGAATGACCAGCAACAAACTGTCCATTCGCATAAATGGACACAGGCAGACAGTGTTTGTTGGTAATGAGGATCACCCTGTGGCTAAACATGCCTTGGTGCACGGCCAGCACATCTTGGCGCAGTGTTACACCGTCCGGGTTATCTGGATACTTCCCACTAACACCAACCTATCCGAACTCCGGAGGTGGGAACTTGCTATTCAGTATATCCTCTCTTCTCGTTATCCAATCTCCTCAATCTCCGCTAATTTCAATTTGCCGCCGCTCATACCTCACCTGTCTTTCAACAACATCTTTGCCTCTGTACTTCCGCCTTGACTGACATCTCCACCCAAACTCTTTGCCTTTAGAAATGTCTGCTTGTGTCTGTGTATGTGCGGATGGATATGTGTGTGTCTGCGAGTGTATACCTGTCCTTTTTTCCCCCTAAGGTAAGTCTTTCCGCTCCCGGGATTGGAATGACTCCTTACCCTCTCCCTTAAAACCCACATCCTTTCGTCTTTCCCTCTTTCCTGATGAAGCAACCGTTTGTTGCAAAAGCTTGAATTTTGTGAGTATGTTTGTGTGTCTATCGACCTGCCAGCACTTTCGTTTGGTAAGTCACATCATCTTTGTTTTAGATATATTTTTCCCACGTGGAATGTTTCCCTACATTCCACGTAGGAAAAATATATCTAAAAACAAAGATGATGTGACTTACCAAATGAAAGTGCTGGCAGGTCGACAGACACACAAACAAACACAAACATACACACATAAACATAAACATAAACACAAACATAAACAAAAACACAAACATAAACATAAACAAAAACATACACAGAGATGTGTATGTTTGTGTGTCTGTCGACCTGCCAGCACTTTCATTTGGTAAGTCACATCATCTTTGTATATATATATATATATATATATATATATATATATATATATATATATATATATATATATATATATAAAACAGAGGGAAACATTCCACGTGGAAAAAATATATCTAAAAAGAAAGATGATGAGACTTACCAAACAAAAGCGCTGGCAGGTCAATAGACACACAAACAAACACAAAAAATGGTTCTGAGCGCTATGGGACTGAACATCTGTGGTCATCAGCCCCCTAGAACTTAGAACCACCCAAACCCAAATAACCCAAGGACATCACACACATCCATGCCCGAGGCAGGACTCGAACCTGCGACCGCAGCAGTCGCGCGGTTCCGGACTGCGCGCCTAGAACCGCTAGACCACCGCGGCCGGCAACAAACACAAATACACACAAAATTCAAGCTTTCGCAACAAACTGTTGCCTCATCAGGAAAGAGGGAAGGAGAGGGAAAGACGAAAGGATGTGGGTTTTAAGGGAGAGGGTAAGGAGTCATTCCAATCCCGGGAGCGGAAAGACTTACCTTAGGGGGGAAAAAAGGACAGGTATACACTCGCACACACACACATATCCATCCACACATACAGACACAAGCAGACATATTTAAAGACTAATGTCTGCTTGTGTCTGTACGTGTGGATGGATATGTGTGTGTGTGTGAGTGTATACCTGTCCTTTTTTCCCCCTAAGGTAAGTCTTTCCGCTCCCGGGATTGGAATGACTCCTTACCCTCTCCCTTAAAACCCACATCCTTTCGTCTTTCCCTCTCCTTCCCTCTTTCCTGATGAGGCAACAGTTTGTTGCGAAAGCTTGAATTTTGTGTGTATTTGTGTTTGTTTGTGTGTCTATCGACCTGCCAGCGCTTTTGTTTGGTAAGTCTCATCATCTTTCTTTTTATATATATATATATATATATATAATGACTGCCACACCAACTCGTATATCATATCCAGGGTATTCTCTCCCTTATTTCAAAATACAAAAAGAGCTGCCCTTCTTTGAACTTAGAGGTGGCACACAAGTGTAGTATAGGTGGTCTCTTCAGCAGACCTCCTGAAGGCTTCTAAGCGATCTGGCAATAAAATGTATGATTCAGTTCACATTCCCCACAAAATTATTTATGTGATTATTCCGATTTAAGTTGTTTTTAACTGTAATCCCTAGGTATTTAGGTGAGCAGAAGGCCTTTAGATTTGTGTGATTTCTCATGCAACCAGTAAAGAAAAAGACAGAAAGGGGTATTTATATCTTGATAATCAACACTACATTCAGTTAAAAATTATGAGTATACTCAGCCTTTACATCTAAGAGTTTATCCTTTTTAATTTCAAATGAATATTTTTCAAACACACCAGTGCAACTACAATAAAATAAACTTTTCATAACTACAACACAAACAGCATCTGCAACATCCAAGTGACTTAGTATTTTATCAAAAACATGTCCACACATAACAACTGAATTATTCAATTACCTAGCTAATCAAACACTACATAAACTGTATTTAAAATAAACTTAATTTTTGAAAATAAACTTAATTTTCTCTCACTAAAAAAATCTTAAACAATGAAACATAACATTGGTAGATAATACCACAAATATACATCAGCACACATAACACTTGTCATTTTAAGAAAGAACAATGAACATCAATTCCACTACAAATTCTCCCATGGTAGAAATGTGAGTTTTCCAAATAATCCCAAGAGTCAACTGACTAAGTGCAGAATTGACTTTTATTCTGAGAGGTACAATTGGTGACTTATTTACTTCATTCTTAAACAATAGACATCTTTCAAACAATTGAAAATCAAGGATGCAATGTAACAATATTTAAAAAAAAAAAAAAAATAGTTGCAGAGATGCTGAGTCACAGATAGGCACAACAAAAAAACTGTCAGAAAGTGAAATTTCGGCCAATAAGGCCTTTGTCGAAAATACACAAAACACACACACACACACACACACACACCACCACCACCACCACCACCACCACCACCACCACAGTCTCTGGCAATAAATTTTATTAGCTTGCAAATTATGAGTTTAGTGTAAATCATTTCCCTCCTTCTCTCATAACACATAAAGGACCTCTCAGCTTATACTGATGAAGTTAAAGCAGATCTATAGATGCTGATGTATACAGTTATCATCTTTACCAGAAACCCTCCACAGGAAGAGGAGGTAAACAAGAAATCCTGAAAATTATTTTCAAACAATGGAAAATCCAGGATGGAATTTAATGGCCAAAAGCTTTATTTGAGACAGTCTTTTTGTTGTGCCTATCTGTGACTTAGCATCTCCTCTATATATTGAAAATTATTTTCTTGAGATCTGAAACCAGGTTGTCATTTGAAAAAATTAATAATAGATGTATTGCCATATCTAGGTGTCCAGCAGGGACAGCAACCAACAATACTGCCATTAACTGGTGCAATTAGCAAATGATCACTTCTGGACTGGCAGCCATTAACCCTGTGGAGCACATGTCCACTGTAATGGACAACTGTTCAATGGTGCTTTGGCATTTTACATCAGTCCTGAGATTGCAAATTCACACAGTCCACTCCAGTGGACACTACCTGCTGATGCTGTGATTGCATGCACTTGCAGCCTCGGAACTGATTGAGAATGCCACAGAAGTGACCATTAACATCTGTCCACTGCAGTGTGATGCATACTGCTGAGTTCTTTGGCTACCGATTCACATCATCAAAAGTAGCAGCATTAGCTTCATGACTAGAGGGCAGGCGAGATCGCAAGGAGATGGTTTTAAGGAGGAGTATGGTGCATGATAAGGAGAGGAGAGAGAAAAGGGAGTAGTGGATGAGTCAGTACACAACATGACATGCCTTAGTGGTGCCGCATGTGGACCCCTGGAGGGCACGTGTGAACCAGAGTTGAATGCAGCAGGGCCTGGCACAATGCCGTTCAGTGAGAACAGAAAAAGCTACTGCAGCTGGCATCCTGAAAGTCCAGCAGTGCAGAGTGGGAACTACTACTCCTAGATTTATGGTAACATCGTCAAGGATCATTCCTGAAGAATATGTCAGCTATTTTTTGGTAAAACTAACATTGTCATATGCTGAATGGCTCAGATTGTGTGAAATCTTCCTTGGGTTTTGCTAAAAATGTGGCAGTCTCAGGGTAAGATCCTGAGCCTTCTCTTAGTGGGCAGATGTAAAACATTGTGACTAAAATTAACAGGCATTGTACATATGGGCTAGTGCTGTTTTGTACTGATTAGCCATTTCCTATGTACTTAAACTTATTGTGTGCTTAAAAACATCCAAAATGGTGGGTGGTTAAATGCTGTTAAAACTGTCTGTTGTGTGGCTGTTGTGGTGATAGTGGCTGTTATTTCTAAAATTTTTTGAGTTAAATGTTTGGGAGCAACATAGGCTGGTGAACTATTTTAGCAACGGAAATTTTGCATATGAGCTATTGGTAGATATGTGAGTGGCTAGAGCTGCCTAGTTGAAATATTCTCTGTTATTATTCTTACGGCCATCTTTAACATGTTCTGGAAGTACTACCATATGTGTTGTTTTAGAGTAATTTGTGGCATTAAAGTGGTTTATGTCTACCCTTCAATCACACCTCTATGTTTAAATTGTTATCACTGAATACTTTTAAAACCTTCCACCTGTTATGTTTCAGGATTTGAGGACTTATCCATTGACAAGTCGTAACCTTATGTCTGATTAAGTGTCATTTAGCTAATGCCCATATCATTTTATGTCAGTGGTTGGACTTATGTGTAATGGGCTGTGTCATCAGCGCTGAAGGCTCCGATTAATGCAAGCGTTGTTTCCATGTGCTGTGTTGATCTATGTTTGAGGATCTCCTGTTAAAAGTTTAGCTTCACTAGTGATTTAAATTGAAAGACCCAAGCACCTGTCATTCCTCAAGGAAATTGTTAATCTTCTTAGTTTAGTGGTGGCTACAGCCTTAAAGCTGTTTAAAAAAAAAAAAAAAAATTTGGGTGTTATGTGTGGTGAAGGGCTAGATTAAAAAAAATAAAAAATAAAAATAAAAAATAAAAAAAATGTGTATTCCTGAAGTTAAAACGGCTAGTGCCAATTCAAATTGGTAAAGTCACTGGAGAATTTAAAGACAGCTAAGGGCTGATTTAAACTTAAAATGTAATCTGTTTGTGTAAGCTGCTTGTGTAGTTTGAAAATTTAAATGGCTAGTGGAAATTCAAATTGATAAATTCATGTTAGAATTTAAATGGCTGAGCACTGAGTCAGACTTAAAATTTAATCTGTTTCTGTAAGCTGCTTGTGCAGTTTGAAAATCTGAACAGCTAGTGCTGATTCAATTGATTCAAAGGCAGCTAAGTGCCAAGTTAAACTTCATGTTTTGATTGTGCAATCTTCATAACAACGGTAAATTCATCTTATACTGTTTGTTGTTGAAAATTTAAGGGGCTACTACCACTTCAAGTAGGGAAGTCGAGTTAAGTTTTTTAAGGTAGCTACACACCAATTCAAATTTTAGTATTTTGAGTGTTATGTATGGCTTATGTGGTTACTCTTATAGAGTAGCTAGTGCCAATTGGAAGCGAGAATTATAAATGATCCTTTTAGGTGACACAGCTGAGAACTGTGGGGAATATTAAAGTCACCGTCTTTTAATTATTTAGTAACAGAAGGCCATCTGAACCTGGATTACTTGTTAGCTTGTATTACTTGTTTAAGCTGGTTGAAACTGAAGAACCCTGATTGGTAAGGTCTTGCTGAATTAAATTGAAAACTGGAAAGTGTTATTATGTAATGTGGCTAATGCCAACTGTATGCAGTTTTTCTTAATAACTGTGCGCATTGCTCAAGTGCCGAAGTACTATTTTGTCAATAAAGTAAATTTAATTTTTGGTGCTTAATACATTTCACTCCAGGACCCTTGTGTCCTAGCTACCCCTGCTCCAAAGGATATCCCCTTTCCTTGTTTCCATGGTAGGACAAGTGGGGAGATTCGTAGTGGACATGTGCGCCAAAAGGTTGATATCTCTTCGTCCCACTCCTATAACTCATATCTGGAAACACACACTGGAGACACATCATCTGGTGCTCCATCTCCAACATAAGTTTGTTGTGGTTGCAGACAGTCTCCTTCTTCTTCCTCTTCTTCTTCTTCTTCTTCTTCTTCTTCTTCTTAATCAAATAAAGTGCAAGTTCCCATGCCTTACTAAGATAGTAGCCTCTTCACAATTGATCACCTAGTCCCTTACTTTAATCTTGGTGGATCCTTTAACAACATGGTTCTAGTATTTTGACATCTATGTCAGAACTTTAGTGCAATCGTACATCATTTCTTGTAATTCTGTTACAGAGTGTAATGTGACTGTTGCCTTTTTGGGTTACAGTACTCAGGTATGCCACTGGTTTTTGCTGCAGTTATCCACAATATGAATCACCAGCACTGTGTTTATCATGCCACATTGGCAGAGTTATTTTTCAAGAGAATGGGCTTTCATTGTGCAAGACTGTCCTTGACAATATCAAGTAGAGCTCATGTATTATCTGGTGCATAGAAAATAGTCTTTACATAGTGTTTTCCGATAATTCTCCTACTTTCACGAAAATCCACTGCATACGAAACCTCAAAATTCAAGCATATCTCTGAACATCTACCATCAGATGCTCCCTGCAAGATATTCATCATTCTCACAGACAGACCAAAGGGACATTATGATTTCATTTCTTATAAGACGACTCAATTTTACACTCTCTACTAAACCTGCACCTATTACAAACTTTTTTAATGCTGTACAACAGGTATTTATTTGACTTTCACCTAATTCAGATGAAGTACGAAGTCTGTTCAAAAAATTCTGGAAAATTTATAATTGTGTGCCAATGGTGTATTGGAGCGAAATGCAGTTGGCACTCCTGCACATGCCCATGTTTAATGTGTAACATCTGGAAATTTCACTGTAGTATGTCTGTTAGTTATTGTTCAGTGCTGTATTGAGTAGTGTTGTGTTGCACAGTTTGTGAATTTAGAGGTTATAGAGTTAGAGGAGCAACACTTCTGCATTAAAGTTTGCAGGAAACTTTTGAAAAACTTTACAGAGACACACTGAATGATGCAGGAAGTCTACGGTGATGAGTGCTTAACCCATATTCATTGTTACAAATGGTTCACATGGTTTTAAAATGGCTGGATGGAAGTTAAAGATGATCTATACTTAGGACACCCTTCAACGTCTACCAGACACCCTTCAATGTCTACCAGAGATGCTCATGGCAGGAACATCAACAAAATTGTGCGTGCCAATTGAAGACTGACTGTCTGAGAGATTTCAGAAGAATGTAACATTTCAGTTGGATCTGGATCATGTCATGAAATCCTGACACAGCATCTTGGAACGCATCATACTGCTGCCAAGTTTGTCCCACGACTCATGAGTGAAGACTAGAAAGGTCTTTGCCATCCCAATCTGTTAAGAGATTTTGGGTCGCGCAAATGAGAATGAGATGTTCCTCAACAGAATCATAATTGGTGATGAGACGAGGATCTATGGTTATGATGCTGGGGCCAAGGTTCAGTCTTCACAATGGGTCAGGAAAGGTTCTCCAAGACCAAAAAAGGCTTGTCAGGTCAGGTAAAATGTCACAGCCATGCTGATAGTTTTCTTTGACTTTGAAGGATTAGTTCATCATGAATTTGTGCCACAGGGACAAACTGTTAATCAATGGTACTATAGGACATATTGCAATGACTGAGAAAAGAACAGCCTGAAATGTGGTGAGACAATTTGTGGCTCTTGCATCATGAAGAAGCACTTACAGATGCATCCCTGTCGGTGTGCGACTATTGCACAAAAAACAAAATCACTGTGCTCCCTCATCCTCTGTACTCTACAGACCTCATCACTGCAGACATTTTTATTTTTATTTCTAAAGTTGAAAACCCCTTTGAAAGGATGAAGATTTGTAACGATAGACAAGATGAAAGAAAATTCATGGATGACACTTTGTGCAATCCAGCAAGAGACGTACGAAGACTGCTTACGGAAGTGGAAAAGGCATTGAGAGCGATGTATCAGTTGTTGAGGAGAGTATTTCAAAGGAGACCATTGACAATAAGTAAAAGATAAGCATAGAAAAATTTTGTGGACAAAGTTCCAGAATTTTTTGAACAGACCTCTTACATCAAATAACATGATGTGCAGCTAATTCAGCTGCAGAAGTACATCAAGTACGATGACATGCTCTAACATGTATCTCTAAGAGGTAAAGGGCTGTCATCCTTGAGAACTAGACATAGTGCAATAACCTGCCAACAAAGGCAATGAAACCGTCTTACCCCACAAGAATTACATTGAGAAAATAGCAGTATCTGCTAGAAAACAGTGAGCATTGAAAGACTGAGATGCATTGTACCAAGAAAGTGGAGAGGAAAACCACGGTGCTTCCCAAAGATTCAGACTTACCAGATGAAGTGGTTAAGAAGCTACAAACACGAACACCAATTCTGCAAAGACTTGAGCATCCTCATGTTCAAAATGCAGAGGTATCATTACATCACTGTTAGCAACATTGTAGCCCAAACATACTTCCTTGCTAAGTACCTGACGGACACACTTAGCCCAGGTTTGGAAATATCACATCATATTAGTAATTCTGGATTTTGTGCAATACTTCAAAATGTTAGGTTAAAGAGCTCTGACATTATTGCTAGCTTTGGTTTCATAATTTCCTCAGTAAGTTTCTTTACAGCAAGCCTTGTAACATCTTTGGAACTTATTAAACAGAAATTCAACTTGGAGACCTCTAACATCTTTACAGACGGCTGAAAGCGACTTGTTCTTTCTGTTACACTGACAACACATTCATAATATGGCCACATGGAAGAGAGAAGCTGAGTGAATTCCATAATCTGAACATCAACCTTATCAGGGAACTTAAAGTCAATGGTGTGAGCCCCTTTCTGGATGTCCTGGCAAAACAGGGAGCATATGGTACACTGAGTGACAAGCGTGTACCAGAAGAAGGTGCACAATGACTTGTACTTATACGGTCCTACTGCCACTATGCAGCACAGAGGAAAAGCATGTAATGACACAAAATTATTTTTATTGGATATTTGTAATATCCCGGACAAATAAGTTTGCTCTCTCAAAAAAATCAATTATAACTGAGTGAGGTCTGCATAATGAAATGAAAATGAAAGCTATATTTCTTGTTTACTGTAACAAAAAATATTAGATACTGTTTTTGTTTCTTGATTATGTTCCAGAGTTTTCAGAGCAATGAGATGCAGCAATGCAATGTGACAGTGTGTCTCACAAGTTTGTACAGCATGCGGCTGTTGCAGAGTTTCTAGCACTCCGTCCAATACATCTTTGAGATCCACATGCTTCACAACAATGATTTACATTTATTAAAATTTGAGAAAGGATTACTCTGCATAAAAAAGATTGTTTTTTTATATGATTTCTGCTCAGGACTTCAGTCTGATCAGACAAGTTAAAACTACCAATTAATGAATAAATGAGTGTAGTTTTCATGAAAGATATCAAGTAATTTGAAATACATCCAAATATTTTCTTCACAAAGACAAAAGAAATAGAAAATAAAAATAATTAACGATGGACAGAGGACCGTTGCAAGTAGTTTACACAATTTGATGAACATTTGGCAATCTTTGGTTTGGGAATAAGTGTGCTTTATGGAGAATTTTTTTGAAATTAAGCAAGAGAAAAGCCAGTTGGTTGAACTGAGACCAACTGAGTACTAATTGAAATAAGAATAAATCAATGATAATCTACGTTTTGATATTCTGGTGTCTGAGTGCACACTAAGAGGCAGACAGTTTCTTAATCAATGGCAGTTTGGCAATAATGCAGGTGGGGTCAGATGTTTTTGTCCACAGCAGTTGACATAAAGTGAGTTGCAGCTGCACAGCCGAATGATTAGCTGTAACATTTTTCGTAAGTGTAAAATTTGGAACACACCTGAAAAACACGGATGGCCCTTGCTTAATCACTTGCAATCTAAATTTATTACTCATGGTAACTTCTGTATCAATGGCCTTACATACTGTTGGCCGAGAATGCTAAATCTCCTCCCTATACCACGGCATCTCTCTTTGTCACACAATGCTGTTGTACATGCAGCTGCACGATGACTGACGCCGTCTTTCCAGATTCGTTAAACACATAGCCTTGTCGCAGCCTTCAGCCTTATCAACTTCCAGCTGCATTAAAATCACTAACAGTATCTGCCAAATGTTCATCAAATTGTGTAAACTACTTGCAACGGTCCTCTGTCCATCATTATCAGGAGAAAGAAAACTGGTGTTCTACGGATCGGAGCGTGGAATGTCAGATCCCTTAATCGGGCAGGTAGGTTAGAAAATTTGAAAAGGGAAATGGATAGGTTAAAGTTAGATATAGTGGGAATTAGTGAAGTTCGGTGGCAGAAGGAACAAGACTTCTGGTCAGGTGACCACAGGGTTATAAACACAAAGTCAAATAGGGGTAATGCAGGAGTAGGTTTAATAATGAATAGGAAAATAGGAACGCGGGTAAGCTACTACAAACAGCTTAGTGAACGCATTATTGTGGCCAAGATAGATACGAAGCCCACACCTACTACAGTAGTACGAGTTTATATGCCAACTAGCTCTGCAGATGACGAAGAAATTGAAGAAATGTATGATGAAATAAAAGAAATTATTCAGATAGTGAAGGGAGAGGAAAATTTAATAGTCATGGGTGACTGGAATTCGAGTGTAGGAAAAGGGAGAGAAGGAAACGTAGTAGGTGAATATGGATTGGGGCTAGGAAATGAAAGAGGAAGCCGCCTGGTAGAATTTTGCACAGAGCACAACTTAATCATAGCTAACACTTGGTTTAAGAATCATGATAGAAGGTTGTATACATGGAAGAACCCTGGAGATACTAAAAGGTATCAGATAGATTATATAATGGTAAGACAGAGATTTAGGAATCAGGTTTTAAATTGTAAGACATTTCCAGGGGCAGATGTGGACTCTGACCACAATCTATTGGTTATGACCTGTAGATTAAAACTGAAGAAACTGCAAAAAGGTGGGAATTTAAGGAGATGGGACCTGGATAAACTGAAAGAACCAAAGGTTGTACAGAGTTTCAGGGAGAGCATAAGGGAACAATTGACAGGAATGGGGGAAAGAAATACAGTAGAAGAAGAATGGGTAGCTTTGAGAGATGAAGTAGTGAAGGCAGCAGAGGATCAAGTAGGTAAAAAGACGTGGGCTAGTAGAAATCCTTGGGTAACAGAAGAAATATTGAATTTAATTCATGAAAGGAGAAAATATAAAAATGCAGTAAATGAAGCAGACAAAAAGGAATACAAACGTCTCAAAAATGAGATCGACAGGAAGTGAAAAATGGATTAGCAGGGATGGCTAGAGGACAAATGTAAGGATGTAGAGGCTTGTCTCACTAGGGGTAAGATAGATACTGCCTACAGGAAAATTAAAGAGACCTTTGGAGAGAAGAGAACCACTTGTATGAATATCAAGAGCTCAGATGGCAACCCAGTTCTAAGCAAAGAAGGGAAGGCAGAAAGGTGGAAGGAGTATATAGAGGGTCTATACAAGGGCGATGTACTTGAGGACAATATTATGGAAATGGAAGAGGATGTAGATGAAGATGAAATGGGAGATATGATACTGCGTGAAGAGTTTGACAGAGCACTGAAAGACCTGAGTCGAAACAAGGCCCCCGGAGTAGACAACATTCCATTGGAACTACTGATGGCCTTGGGAGAGCCAGTCCTGACAAAACTCTACCATCTGGTGAGCAACATGTATGAAACAGGAGAAATACCCTCAGACTTCAAGAAGAATATAATAATTCCAATCCCAAAGAAAGCAGGTGTTGACAGATGTGAGAATTACCGAACAATCAGTTTAATAAGCCACAGCTGCAAAATACTAACACGAATTTTTTACAGACGAATGGAAAAACTAGTAGAAGCCGACCTCGGGGAAGATCAGTTTGGATTCCGTAGAAATACTGGAACACGTGAGGCAATACTGACCTTACGACTTATCTTAGAAGAAAGATTAAGGAAAGGCAAACCTACGTTTCTAGCATTTGTAGACTTAGGAAAAGCTTTTGACAATGTTGACTGGAATACTCTCTTTCAAATTCTAAAGGTGGCAGGGGTAAAATACAGGGAGCGAAAGGCTATTTACAATTTGTACAGAAACCAGATGGCAGTTATAAGAGTCGAGGGACATGAAAGGGAAGCAGTGGTTGGGAAGGGAGTAAGACAGGGTTGTAGCCTCTCCCCAATGTTATTCAATCTGTATATTGAGCAAGCAGTAAAGGAAACAAAAGAAAAATTCGGAGTAGGTATTAAAATCCATGGAGAAGAAATAAAAACTTTGAGGTTCGCCGATGACATTGTAATTCTGTCAGAGACAGCAAAGGACTTGGAAGAGCAGTTGAACGGAATGGATGGTGTCTTGAAGGGAGAATATAAGATGAACATCAACAAAAGCAAAACGAGGATAATGGAATGTAGTCTAATTAAGTCGGGTGATGTTGAGGGTATTAGATTAGGAAATGAGACACTTAAAGTAGTAAAGGAGTTTTGCTATTTGGGGGGCAAAATAACTGATGATGGTCGAAGTAGAGAGGATATAAAATGTAGACTGGCAATGGCAAGGAAAGTGTTTCTGAAGAAGAGAAATTTGTAAACATCAGGTGTAGATTTAAGTGTCAGGAAGTCGTTTCTGAAAGTATATGTATGGAGTGTAGCCATGTGTGGAAGTGGAACATGGACGATAAATAGTTTGGACAAGAAGAGAATAGAAGCTTTCGAAATGTTGTGCTACAGAAGAATGCTGAAGATTAGATGGGTAGATCACATAACGAATGAGGAGGTACTGAATAGGATTGGGGAGAAGAGGAGTTTGTGGCACAACATGACCAGAAGAAGGGATCGGTTGGTAGGACATGTTCTGAGGCATCAAGGGATCACCAATTTAGTATTGGAGGGCAGCATGGAGGGTAAAAATCGTAGGGGGAGACCAAGAGATGAATACACTAAGCAGATTCAGAAGGATGTAGGTTGCAGTAGGTACTGGAGATGAAGAAGCTTGCCCAGGATAGAGTAGCATGGAGAGCTGCATCAAACCAGTCTCAGGACTGAAGACCACAACAACAACAACAACATCTGTTAATGTTGAAGGGAAGCCAGATATGGATATCACCCATCGTGGTCTTGTTATATTTGTCTCAAATGAGTTGGCAATTGGTGATGAAGCTCCACTGAGCAGGTTGCAAATTCTATGTGATGATTTTCATATTCGTCATTGCCAGGTCAATGGTCTGATCAATGCTGAAGCCTTGTCTGAGGAGTGCTTGCCTGATACTTTGGCTACATAGGTTGAAGACTTGGACCCAAATACGACGTATGATCATGTGATATGGACCTCCATTAAGGAAGATAAGCAAAGGACGACTCATTCACTGTTGTGTGAGGCATCTCATGGGACAAATACCTACAACAGTAAGGCCAATGCATCGATTATTGATGGAGTTCCATCATAATGTTTGGCAACTTTTAAATATACATATGGGAACAATGAACATCAATTAATTAAAATACCAACAATTAATGCTACTGTCATACTTGAAGCTGGACTTCTGCTAGTCATGAACAGGTCAACAAAAACATCGGGCTGCGATACTGCTGTTGGTAGGTGGGTGAACTGTTTTGATGCAATAATAAAACCACTAGCACTGACAACTGTAGTGCTGATGTGTGTGAAGTGTGTTCTGAGTAGACGAATTTATTCACTGGGGTTATCATTTGTACTGTGAATGACAATGATGACAGTTACTACTGACAATAATATGATTACTACATTGGTACAATTAGTTCAGCAAATTAAATGAAAGGGTCAAGGAAATGGAAAATGTAATGGATGAAAAATTGAACAAAAGGATGTCAGGCTGAGACATTTGGTGCACAAATACGTGGAAGGATGTTCCAGTTAGATAGTAGAGCAGACTAGAGGTATAAGAATGTGCGCAAATTATCAGGGACACTGAGAAAAAGGAGAAATGGCTCTGAGCACTATGGGACTTAACATCCATGGTCATCAGTCCCCTAGAACTTACAACTACTTAAACCTAACTAATCTAAAGACATCACACAACACCCAGTCATCACGAGGCAGAGAAAATCCCTGACCCCGCCGGGAATGGAACCCGGGAACCCAGGCACGGGAAGCGAGAACGCTACCACACGACCACGAGCTGCGGACAGGGACACTGATAAAATGGTAGCAAATGGATTAGAAATAGTAGAGGACTTAGAGCCAAACATAGCTCAAAAGAAAGTTGGGATGGCTAGGCAACTAACAAGGTGAGTGATCAGGTAGATCACATTCAGCAAAAGACGAATGACATTGAGGGGAATGTTGCTAAGTGTATGAATGAGGTTGTTAAACTGAAAGAATATTTTTTATATAAATTGTGGTCACTCAAGGGAATGATGGAGGAACTAGATGCCAATGAAGAAAGACTACATAAGAAGAATTAAAGAATTTAATAGTAAGTTAAACAGTAAAAGTCAGCCTGTCTGCACTTGGGACTAAACTGTCAGAGAAGGCGGAATCTTATAAGAGTTATTTACGGAGTATAAAATAGGACTTACAAAAAATTATTCCATATTAGAAGTTACCAATGCTAACTACCGTGGGGAACTAGGATACAGAGTACAAGAGCGTCAACATACTATTAAGTGTAGGGAGAACGTTATTTTGAGAATAGGAGAAATCTGTGACATCACTTTATGGTGTTCAAACATAAATGTGATGCATACCCAGTGGTATTTTTGAAAGCATTTAAGTGTTATTACCTGAAACATGGGTGGATAAACAACAAGTAAGATTTGTGTTGAGTCGTTTGTAATGAGAAGCAGGCCATTGGGCAATGTAACACACGTGTGATTATTGGAACTTGAATTTGACTTAGCTTTTAAGAGTAAATACTGGTCAGATGGAGCTCAAAAGAAACTGACATTGGAATTGTTGAGCCCTACTTCTGATGGTACTTCTTGGAGAGGATAAAAGATTTTGTTGAGTAGTATTCTAATAAAGCAGTGTTTAGGTGAACTGATAACATAAGATTATTTAGCAAAAATGTTAATTGCCGTATCATCATCACAAACAGAAGAAAAGTTAGTGTGGCACGATTGGACAAACATTAATTAATTTTTTTTATTTTCTGGAACAAATGGATGTTCTAGTGAGAATGGGAAGGAGTAGTGCACCAATCACAGGAGACTGGACCCTCACAGAAATGAGAACAACTTAAGAAAACACTGTAGGGAACCATGAGGCGAATCAATGAAAGGAGGAATGTTAATGGCAGATGGAAGAGTAGGAACCAGTCAAGTGGACAGAGGTTGGAAAACCAGAACGGCAATAGGAGAGCAATGGAGAAAAACTAGCGTGCCTCAGGTCTGGGATCCACCTATCAGAGGACTCAGAACCAGGGCCCACAACAGTTGATGTGAGATTGTATGACTTCAAAATTTCTAGCAAGAGAGGGCAGGCATATCTTCCATTGGAATAGAGGCAGAAAGAAAGATGGGATTCATAATAGTAAGATGATTGGAGAAATCGCCATTAATGCCCAAAATAAAGAGATGGAAAAAATCTGGAAAACTGGAATAGTATCTGGTGAATGGAAAACAACACTGATTCACCTTCAATTCAAAAAGGGTAATAGAGCTGACATTAAGAAATATTGCGGCATTTCCATCATACCTCAAGCTTACAAGGTACTCTCCAAACCACTGCGGCTTATGCTGGCTGAGCAAGTCCATCATCAACTTGGTGCATATGAAATGAATTCAGGAAAGAGAGATCGTGGTTGAGCAGATTTGGAGCCTGAAAAGAGTTTTGGAAAATTACATCTGATAGTGGTCTTTATTAACTTATGTTTTGGTCAACTGGAAGATATTGTAAAGTGATAAAATCTGGAGTGGATGCTAAAACAGCGGAAACTGTCAACCAAAAATAAAATTCATAAGAGAACTCACCAAAAAAGTTTTAGTTAAAACTGGAGTTCAACAGCACGATGGACTTTCCAAATTTATCTTCAACTGTGTGTTATATAAGTTCATTCAGGATCGGGAAAAAATTTGCAAGGGAACAGCTACTAACAAAGTTCAAACTGGAAAATCAAAGCATGGTGTTGGAGTCAATTGCCTTGCCTTTACCAGTGACCTTGTAATCCTGTCAAGAAAACACTGCAAACACAAGTGGAACAAATAAACATGTTAATAGAACAGGCAGAAAAAACTGGCCTCCAAATTACTTTCGATAAAACAAAGCACATAATCAATATCAGAGCAGCACCCCATCACCTAACAAAGGAGTATGTTAAAACAGAAAAAAATGGACAGTTTCAAATACCTTGGTAAGACAGTTAAGATAAAAACTACTCAAAAGGATGTCAACAGCAGTAGGCAAGAGAAGATGGGTCACTCCTTTTCATAGGATGCTTATCATATACAAGAAAAAGGCAATCCCATGAAAGGCTAAACTCAGGCATAATAACACAATGATCAAATCCAAAAGTCTGCATACGAGAGAATGCCTAAGAATGATATGAAAGACAGAACTGAAAGAAGCTACGAAGTTTCGGTGCAAGACTCTTCACAAAATACAGTCCTACGATAACAGATGGGCAGTAAAGACTTCGAGAAAGAGCAGAGTTATACAGGGATAATGAATGGCTGATGAAATCAATAAGGAAAGGACAGCTGAAGTTTACTAGTGGCTTACAAAGAGTATGGTGGAGTTTAAAAAATGAAGACAAAGATTTTAAAAGGGAATCTGTTAAGAGTGTTAAGGAAATAGAGCAACAAAGAATGTTGTTGTTGTGGTCTTCAGTCCTGAGACTGGTTTGATGCATCTCTCCATGCTACTCTATCCTGGGCAAGCTTCTTCATCTCCCAGTACGTACTGCAGCCTACATCCTTCTGAATCTGCTTAGTGTGTTCATCTCTTGGTCTCCCTCTACGATTTTTACCCTCCACGCTGCCCTCCAATACTAAATTGGTGATCCCTTGATGCCTCAGAACATGTCCTATCAACCGATCCCTTCTTCTAGTCAAGTTGAGCCACAAACTCCTCTTCTCCCCAATTCTATTCAACACTTCCTCATTAGTTATGTGATCTACCCATCTAATCTTCAGCATTCTTCTGTAGCACCACATTTTGAAAGCTTCTATTCTCTTTTTGTGTAAACTATTTATCGTCTATGTTTCACTTCCATACATGGCTACACTCCATACAAATACTCTCAGAAACAACTTCCTGACACTTAAATCTATACCCGATGTTAACAAATTTCTCTTCTTCAGAAACACTTTCCTTGCCATTGCCAGTCTACATTTTATATCCTCTCTACTTCGACCATCATCAGTTATTTTGCTCCCAAATAGCAAAACTCCTTTACTACTTTAAGTGTCTCATTCCCTAATCTAATTCCCTCAGCATCACCCAAATTAACTAGACTACATTCCATTACCTCATTTTACTTTTGTTGATGTTCATCTTATATCCTCCTTTCAAGTCACAGTCCATTCCGTTCAACTGCTCTTCCAAGTCCTTTGCTGTCTCCGAGAGAATTACAATGTCATTGGCGAACCTCAAAGTTTTTATTTCTTCTCCATGGATTTTAATACCTACTCCGAATTTTTCTCTTGTTTCCTTCACTGCTTGCTCAATATACAGATTGAATAACATCGGGGATAGGCTACAGCCCTGTCTCATCCCTTCCCAACCACTGCTTCCCTTTCATGTCCCTCGACTCTTATAACTGCCATCTGGTTTCTGTACAAATTGTAAATAGCCTTTCGCTCCCTGTATTTTACCCTTGCCACCACCTTCAGAATTTGAAAGAGATTATTCCCGTCAATGTTTTCAAAAGCTTTCCCTAAGTCTACAAATGCTAGAAATGTAGGTTTGCCTTTCCTTAATCTTTCTTCTAAGATAAGTCGTAGGGTCAGTATTGCCTCACGTGTTCCAATATTTCTACAGAATCCAAAGTGATCTTCCCCAAGGTCGGCTTCTACCAGTTTTCCATTCATCTGTAAAGAATTTGCGTTAGTATTTTGCAGCCGTGACTTATTAATCTGATAGTTCGGTAATTTTCACATCTGTCAACACCTGCTTTCTTTGGGATTGGAATTATTATATTCTTCTTGAAGTCTGAGGGTCTTTCACCTGTTTCATACATCTTGCTCACCAGATGGTAGAGTTTTGTCAGGACTGGTTCTCCCAAGGCCGTCAGTAGTTCCAATGGAATGTTGTCTACTCTGGGGGCCTTGTTTCGACTCAGGTCTTTCACTGCTCTGTCAAACTCTTCACGCAGTATCATATCTCCCATTTCATCTTCATCTACATCCTCTTCCATTTCCATAATATTGTCCTCAAGTACATCGTCCTTGTATAGACCCTCTATATACTCCTTCCACCTTTCTGGTTTCCCTTCTTTGCTTAGAACTGGGTATCCATCTGAGCTCTTGATATTCATACAAGTGGCTCTCTTTTCTCCAAAGGTCTCTTTAATTTTCCTGTAGGCAGTATCTATCTTACCCCTAGTGAGATAAGCCTCTACATCCTTACATTTGTCCTCTAGCCATCCCTGCTAATCCATTTTTCACTTCCTGTCGATCTCATTTTTGAGACGTTTGTATTCATTTTTGCCTGCTTCATTTACTGCATTTTTATATTTTCTCCTTTCATCAATTAAATTCAATATTTCTTCTGTCACCCAAGGATTTCTACTAGCACTCATCTTTTTACCTACTTGATCCTCTGCTGCCTTCATTACTTCATCCCCCAAAGCTACCCATTCTTCTTCTACTGTATTTCTTTCCCCCATTCTTCTCAATTGTTCCCTTATGCTCTCCCTGAAACTCTGTACAACCTCTGGTTCAGTCAGCTTATCCAGGTCCCATCTCCTTAAATTCCCACCTTTTTGCAGTTTCTTTCATTTTAATATACAGTTCATAACCAACAGATTGTGGTCAGAATCCACATCTGCCCCTGGAAATGTCTTTCAATTTAAAACCTGGTTCCTAAATCACTGTCTTACCATTATGTATCTATCTGAAACCTGTCAGTATCCCCAGGCTTCTTCCATGTATACAACCTTCTTTCATGATTCTTGAACCAAGTGTTAGCTATGATTAAGTTATGCTCTGTGCAAAATTCTACCAGGTGGCTTCTTTCATTTCTTACCACCCAATCCATATTCACCTACTATGTTTTCTTCTCTTCCTTTTCCTACTATCGAATTCCAGTCACCCATGACTATTAAATTTTCATCTCCCTTCAGTATCTGCATAATTTCTTTTATCTCATCATATATTTCTTCAATTCTTCGTCATCTGCAGAGCTAGTTACCATATAAACTTGTACTACTGTAGTAGGCATGGGCTTCGTGTCTATCTTGGTCACAGTAATGCGTTCGCTATGCTGTTTGTAGTAGCTTACCCGCACTCCTATTTTTTTATTCATTATTAAACCTACTCCTGCATTACCCCTATTTGATTTTGTATTTATAACCCTGTATTCACCTGACCAAAAGTCTTGCTCCTCCTGCCACCGAACTTCGCTAATTCCCACTACATCTAACTTTAACCTATCCATTTGCCTTTTTAAATTTTCTAACCTACCTGCACGATTAACGGATCTGACATTCCATGCTCCAATCCGTAGAATGCCAGTTTTCTTTCTTCTGATAACGACGTCCTCTTGAGTAGTCCCCGCCCGGAGATCCGAATGGGGGACCATTTTACCTCCGGAATATTTTACCCAAGAGGACGCCATCAGCATTTAACTATACAGTAAAGCTGCATGCCCTCGGGAAAAATTACGGCCGTACTTTCCCCTTGCTTTCAGTTGTTCACAGTACCAGCACAGCAAGGCCATTTTGGTTAGTGTTAGAAGGACAGATCAGTCAATCATCCAGACTGTTGCCCCTGCAACTACTGAAAAGGCTGCTGCCTCTCTTCAGGAACCACACAGTTGTCTGGTCTCTCAACAGACACCCCTCTGTTGTGGTTGCACCTATGGTACGGCTATCTGTATCGCTGAGGCACGCAAGCCTCCCCACCAACGGCAAGTTCTATGGTTCATGGGGGAAGTAACAAAGAATAAGGTCAACTAAAACTTGGGGTGAATGCCACTATTAAAAATCAAACTGAACTTGTGCATGACAGAGAAATCCTGGATTGGAACATGAGAAGTGTCTGCGATAAATCGTAGCTAGATAGCATGGCAGTAGTTTAATATGAATTTGAAAGTGGACATGAAATTGTCTTGTATGATACCTCTATCATTACAAGAACTCCCTTGACCATGCACTGAGTGTCTAATAACAACTCACACAGGTAGCACTACTCCCAAACCTAGTTTGGAAACAGATTTTCTGTGCCTTATGGTCACACTGAAATGGAAAAACAGAACCATATACTTTGCCAGAGCTTTAATTATCATCGTGTCTGGAAATGAGGGACGCCCTAACCAAAAACCTTTCCATACCCACCCAATTTACATAACAACCTAGTCCATCCCTACGCCACTCCCACTCAAAACCCCTTTCCACACATATCATATGTTTGTGGATGACCGAGGTACAAGAGCTGCCCAATCCACCTACCCAACACTTCCTCCTGTCACAGGCTTATCCTGTCCAATCAGAGGCAGAGCCATCTGAGAAAGCAGCCAAGTCATAAAGCAGCCCTGTTGCAATCACTGCACAGCTCTTTATGTCGGTATGACAACCAACCAGCTGTTCTTCAGAATGAATGGCCACTGCAACATACAGCTGAGCACAACATCCTCGAGTTCAATGGCTGCTACACAACTCGGGCCAACTGATACCATCCCTCCACCACCAGCTTTTTGAACTACACAGATGAGAGTTATCCCTGCAACACTGTTCTTTGCACCCAAAATCCTCCTGGCCTCAACTCTTTAACAGTTTCATCTTCCTCTGTCCTGTTACCCCACCCTAGTCCACGTCTCTGTTTCACTTTCATCATGCACTGCACCCTACCAGCTCCAGTACCCATGTATAACATGCCTAAGCCTTGCAACTGCCACCTCTCCCTTCCCCCATTCCTAGCCAGCATCACTGCTGCCTCTCTCCAATCTTCTAGCCACCCACTTCGGACCCTCTAACTGCCTCCCACCTCACTTACCCTAAATAATCGACCAAACACGTCCCCTGACCCTACCCACATCTACCTATCGAAATGGAGTCGCAACATTGTGAGTCCAGCAGCTCATTTTTGAGGCACATGGGTGCATGGTCTCCTTTACTCCTAAATTATTTACATTCTGCCAGAACTTTCCTTATACTATTTATTATGACAGCTAATGGTTTCTGAGATAGCTCATTAAAATGAGCTATAGATATCAAAACATATAATAATACCTTCAATAAAGACAGTGGTCTGCAGCTGAGTACAATGAGGAACGTTGCCACTGCAAGGTTGAAAGGGGCATGGCACACACCAGATGAAAACAAAGAACACTGCCTTATACTGCAATGGTATGAGCTTCAGTGACATTACAGGTGTACCATGGCTATATAAGGAGGAGGCCAGCAATCAACAGTAGTCAATTATCTCTTGACCATGACTGAGGAGCACAGATGTGATGTGTCTGAAAAATCACTAAGATTTTGTTCAATAACAATCCTATTTCTAAAAATCAAATAGTACTTTGTCTTGTTTGTGCTAGATAAGACCATTCCTGCCAAACAACAAAATGTAAAAGTGAGAATACTGTGTATTAATATTATAGTGATGTCAACAATAAATGTCGAGTTTGTGACAGAATAAGGTATTAATGACCATGACACACAAAATGATAAATCAACATTTATATTATAAGAACCATAAAGCAGTTACTACAGCAAATTAGTGACTCAAATATTTACAACTTACTCTAGAGAGTTTGTAGAGAGCAATGGCCTGAGGAAAGTCCTTTGCTGATAGCTTGAGATCTCCAGCCATTTCCAGTAGCTGTTGCAGATTGAGGCCAAAAATGAGTGCCAAACGTTCAGCTCGTTCTATTTCAGAATGTTCTAATATCAGTTCCATAAATATCTCAACAGGAGGATGGCTGCAGCAAGTGACAATAATACAAGTTCTGTTATAAAATACAATATTTGGCAATGCATGTCAAAGTGACCACAAAAATAATTTAACATAAATCAAAAGTTTCAACCAAACAGAGCTGTAGAGATAAGTGCTGCTATGTGGAAGTTGCTTTATTTTGTATGTTTCACACTGCACATCTTAAGCCAATGACTAATAGAACTAGAAACAAAACTAGCATCTGCAAACGGTAACGCTTTTCTTTTCACCACAAAGAATTCTGATGATCACACTGTCAACTTTGACAGAACACTGTGTTTTATTCATTTATTGGTAGGAAGATACAATGCTAAGATTACCTTCACTAGTTTTTCCTAAACATACAAAATTGTGTATGTGCCTCAACAATCGAAATTCCAGAGATTTCAGACACTCCCATACATACATTAAAAGAGAGATTATACCTAACATAAACTATTTCTGAAAATTACATTAATAAGCAACAACTATTAATAGTTATGTGAAATAATTTGTGTGTGTTAAAAAAGAAGCTGTAGGTGGAACAAGAAACTATAGCTTCGTAATAATGCTTTTTTTTTAATTATACTTCTCAGAATGAGTTTATCTGTTACAGATTGCTCAAGCTTATCACAAATACACTGACAAAGCTACATCTCAACTCTGTAAAACACTATTAAGCACATGGCAAAGGCTAACTTCTACTGTGTAATAATTAAGGCTTCTTGTCACTCCATTCACATATGGAGCATTTGACAAATGATTCTTTTTATTTCTTACATGGTTTTGTGCATCTTGTTTATCTCAGCAGCAGTGATACACAAACATTCAAGAATATTTGTAGATTACTCCCTGAAAACTTGTTCTTCAAGTATGCTAGGATGTAATCCATTGATGTAGTTCTTATGGAAGTGTGACAGAGATGCTGAAATAACATGAATGGGAATCTTTGGAAGAAAGTTGTCATGGATGCCTGTGGGTAACTTACAAGAATTGGAATTACACAGATGACTATGTGATACTTCTGGTACCTCCATCATAAGTCTTGTACAAGGATCCCCATAATAAAGTAAGAGTTTAGGGTATGTACACAGGTATACACAATCATTTCCCCTTGGTTCATATGTGAATGAAATTGGACAGAAACTAGCTAATATTAGTTCGAACTACTTTCCACTCTGAATTGTATAATTGTTTGCTTAGTATAAAATCAGATGGAGATGGTTTCAAGGTAACCAACAAAATGATATTGTTGTGAATCTTGCACAAATCTCAAACAGTTTCAATTAATTCTATATAAATGTAGTAAAATCTGATGTAGACTTGACAGCATTTCAGGACAATGTTAATTTCAGCAACATACTTGACAGACAAACTATATATCTTGAACATTTTCATAAAATCAATGAAAAAGACACAGAAGACACACTATCATCCCTTAAAAAAATAAATAAATAAATAATAAAATAAAAAAAATCAGCTGGCTAGTGCAGAATATCATCCACTGTAATCTAGGCAGCATATTATATTATTTCACACCTCTTAACTATCATCATCAATAAATCCTTAGAAATTTGTTTCCCTACTGTATCACAATAGGCTGAGAGAAAACCAATGTTCCAAAAGGGGTAGACAGAAGATACAGGAAATTACTGCCCTATTGCTCATTTCCCTGTTTTATTCAGAGTAATCAAAAAGATTGTGATAAAAAAATTAGAAAAGATGGTGACAAAAGAAAATCGAGAAGATGGTGGGGGAAAAAATCAACCAAACCGGGAGGAAAAAAAGAAGATTGTGACAAAAGATTGAAATTATTCTTATGGAAAAGGCCATATACTGAAACTGTTACATTGTTGCTTGGATTGCCCACATGAGACTAAGTTGTTCCGTATTAATTATTCTTATTATTCCAAGAAGATATATTGTGTGATTGAAGCTTGGTTCAACTTTATTTGAGCCTCAAAGACTCTTTTGTTTATAATAGTGATTTCTATCTTGGTCTTTGTATGCTAAATACATTGGTCTTAAAAATATTGAGCCCTATGCCTGCACAACACCCAATCCAAACCCACTGTACCTAAATCTCACATTATATTTGGGCAACGGTGTTAAAATTACATCTGACAATACCCCTATCATCATGAGGACTAAGATTTTCTGGTAGAGCTTAATAAAAAAAAAAGCTATATGCATCACAATACCTAATAATACCCACAATAAAGATGGAAGCTTCCAGCTCAGAATAACATGTAACTAGGCCATTGCAATATTGAAGTAGGCGTGCCGGAGGTGGGTCAAAAACATAGTACTGGACTAACTAAACATAAGTGATATTGCAGCCAGTAACACAATTATACAAGGATGTGGACATCATGCACACAGCAGTCAGTTACTGCTTTCCAATGGCTGAGGAACACTCAGTCAAAAGCTCAAAAAAGTGTAAAACTGCAAGCTGCATCTGGAAGCCTGAGAAGATTTTATAAAGACTAGTGCAAAAATCAAACTTCATCACCTCACAATCCAAGCCTAATATTCAGTGTCACAATCAAATTCAATCACACTACTCCAGTCAACCATCTCCTTTCACTTATTTGAAAATGCCACTTTACTATGCAGTTCCAACCTACGACCAAGAGAGGAAACTCAAACCCTGCCTACAACATTTTTAATGCCAATTCCAGAGAGACCCTCATCCCCTTGCCTAAGGTATTTTCCTCCAGGCACTTCTGGAATACCTCAGTTCCAGTATACCTCCGTGAAAAACATCACCAAGAACCCAAACAGTTCTCAAGCTGAGTCCAGAGCAGTCCTCGACCTCTGCGTGGAAAGAAGCTCCACTACAGTGATATTTGGCCATGAGAGTATGTGGCAGAGGGTCTTTTGTCAGCTGTCAGACAACTCAACATAGAAAACTGTTCCTAATGACCTCAGTCCTGCAGAAATTCCCAAAATCTCTAGACTACAAGGACTTACAACTACCTCCAGAGGACTCCTCACTTCTCCTGATCCCCCCCACCTGTTTTCCACAAACTCTAGAGAGAGGTACTTGCTCTCGAACAAAATCTCGTATTCAATTACACTTGTAGACTTAACATACATTATCAAATCCTTGTTTTATTCACACACACACACACACACACACACACACACACACACACACACACACACACACACACACACACACACACACAGACCATATTTCCTTATTTACTTGTAGTCTGTTATACTAGCCTCCTCCTCTGCTTTCCTCTTGTTCTTAACTGCGCCACTCATTTCACTTCTCATTTTCTCTTCCTCTCAACCCAGTTTTACCTCTTCTTATTCTGTTCTTCTCTCATCTCTGGACTGAAGCTGTCACAATCCTTATTTTTTATGTACTGTAATAACCTTCTATTGTCTGCGACTTCTACCCTTTCATCTTTTTCTTCTCTCTTCCCAGCCTTAGACTGGTCCCTCTCAATCTGGGATCTAAGTAATCTGTCCCTCCCTTTAAACCTTCCGATACCTATCCTTTTTTCTCTCTCAGGGAAGAAACTAATAGTCCTAAAAGCTATAAATAGTTACCCTATTTTGAAATGTCCACTGGAATTTCACCTACTGCAGGTATCTCTTGGACAGCACTTTCATCTCTATGTAATTTTACAACCTGAACAAATTAGCCTTTGCAATATGCATATCAGCAAGTGTCATCCATATGGACATCAAAAAGAGATTATTTCACAGTTATTTTAAGTCAGTTATTCCACTTGGTACAATTTTCTGAAGAATGGCATCAAACATCACAATGTTATAAATACCATAGGAAAAAACTGTCAGAAATGTCTGCTGTCCCATAAAGAGACTCATGATTATTTAAAAATTTAAAACACTTGATACTGATATTTCAAACACAACTACACCACTTCTCACAGAAACAGATTCAAAGATATAGAATGACATATTTATCTGTGGACTGCTGTTCTTTTTATTTTCCATGCGGTTGGCCAATAAAAAGAATACAGCCTACTTGGAACATGTTATCATTCTCAATGAACTACCTGTTATGAAATATTGGCATCTCCTCTACTTTTATTTGCATCTTTCAGCAGTATTTGGAATTTTGCCACTTCAAAGCGGCCAACCTTGTAATTTAACAATTAACTCAAATTATTTTAAAATTGTATGTCATAGGATCAATAAATTACATTTCAAATAGTGACAGATGACAGTGCTGTAGAAAAACTGAGAGAGATGCTTTTCTTTTCTACATGTTTTACAAAGTTGGCAACCAGTTCTTACATATACAAAGCAAACTATTCACGAAAATGCCATTACCTGGAGGTATCTTCCAAATGTGGGTTGTGTGTTACATGTTCACTCACTTATTCAAAAGTTACAAGAATTACCCAGTTATAAGGTTTTCGTTACAGGGAAAATTTACTAAAGTTCAAATCAAATAACACTCATCACACTTAACGCAGTAATCCCTATGTTTGATCCACTGATGGAAACAGTTTTTAATGTCATCCAGAGTTATAGTGGTAGTAGCTTCAGTAAGTTGCTTCACCTCTTTCATGTCCTGAATACACTTTTATTTCAGGCTGATTTTCATTCTAGAGAACAGTAATAAGTGTCAATGGGCGACATCTGTTGCGGTAAAGGTGATTTTGAAACTACTGTGTGATTGCTGTTGGCCAAAAATTGTCTGACACTTTGTTCCATGTGAGCAATAATGTTTTTATGGTGTAGGATCTAGTCCTTTGATCAGCAAAATGCAGCCTATTTTTTCTGTAGTGTTTCATCCTTTAGTTTTGGTGCCTGAAAAAAGTGATGCTAGTTAACTGTAATACCTCTGTAAACAAAATCATTGTGAACCATCCTTTTTATGCAATAGAAAAGGAACTGCCATCATGTGGGTTTTCTCTTTTCTTTTTTTCCAGTCATGATGCTGAGGTAGCTTCCACTGGCTCAACTCTTGCCCAGTTTCTGGATCATATGCATACAGTTTCTGCTGCAGATTTCAAGAAACAAAACTTGTTGCTAGCACATTGCTCTGTCATGTTCATGAGTGAAAAATCAACATCTACAAAAGTAACCATCTACATGGATACTCTGCAAATCACATTTAAGTGCCTGGCAGAGGGTTCATCAAACCATCTTCACAATTCTCTATTATTCCAATCTCGTATAGCACGCGGAAAGAATTAACACCTACATCTTTCTGTATGAGCTCTGATTTCCCTTATTTTATCGCGGTGATCGTTCTGCCCTATATAGGTCGGTGTCAACAAAATATTTTCGCATTCGGAGGAAAAAGTTGGTGATTGAAATTTTGTGAGAAGATTCCATCGCAACAAAAAACGCCTTTCTTTTAATGATTTCCAGCCCAAATCCCGTATCGTTTCTGTGACACTCTCTCCCATATTTCACGATACACAAAACGTGCTGCCTTTCTTTGAACTTTTCTGATGTACTCCGTCAGTCCTACCTGGTAAGGATCCCACACCGCACAGCAGTATTCTAAAAGAGGACGGACAAGCGTAGTGTAGGCAGTCTCCTTAATAGGTCTGTTAAATTTTCTAACTGTCCTGCCAAAAAAACGTAGCCTTTGGTTAGACTTCCCCACAACATTTTCTATGTGTTCTTTCCAATTTAAGTTGATCTTAATTGTAATATCTAAGTATTTAGTTGGATTTACGGCTTTTACAGCACACTGAACTAACTGACACTTCTCCATGGACAACAATTATTCACACAATTCAAAACAAAGACTGGTAGAGGAACCTGTCACTATGACCTCTCCATCTTTACACAACAAAGTCTTATTACTTTTGGGTCCCCTAATTCTAGGAAAAGAACTAGAATAGCTAAATGTGAGTAAATAAAAATCTATTACTATTTTTGATTTCCTATTTTACCTGAGATATGGGAATGACACACAGACATAGCAATAATTTCATACCACTACTGAAACCATCTCAATAAGAGAAGATAGGAAAATCCAGAATGGAATAACAAAAAGAACTTGAAGTGAACAGATTGATGCTGACCACATAGAGGAAGCAATGAATGGCAGACAGGTACATTAAAAGAACACTGTTCAATATTATTCAGTTTCTGGACAAAGTCTTATCAGCAGAAGAAACACACAGACTAATACATGCACACCTCATAAACACATACACATGGCCACTGTCATCTCTGGATGTTGTGGCCCCACTCAAAGAGAGAGTGAGTGAAAGGACCAGAAACAGTGTAGTCCATTAGTACATCCTGCTGCTCCTAAATATGACCATAATAATTAGATATCTGACAAGTAAATCTGCTGCAAACAATGTATGTCTGAATTTTATGTATGCCAATATGTTAGATAGAGTAAAAATGCTCACTTGCTGCGTAGAAATTGCTGAGCAGCAGATGGAGACACAAATTAGAAGTTGAAAGCCGCAACTTTACAACTGGTTTTTCAAGAGCACACACACCAGTCCCCCCCCCTCCCCCCCCCCCCCCCTAACTTTACAACTGGTTCTTCAGAGCATGTTCACACACCCACACCCACACACACACACACACACACACACACACAGAGAGAGAGAGAGAGAGAGAGAGAGAGAGACCTAAAATGTTTTTATTTTGAAATAACATACCTCAATTTTACTTCATACAGTCCATGGTTGGTAACAATAATAATGGTGTCAATAGATGGAGCATCAATTTTCAAGTCACTAACTTTTTGTGGTAATACAAATTGACCCCCTTGTTTGTCAAAGTCTTTTGCATACTTCCTGTATCTGTCATCCTTCCTACTTTCACTCTGTTCTGTATCCCCTTGTCTGTTTGTTTCTTCTTTTCTTTGGTAGCATGCAGAGTGTTTAAACACACTTAAAATTCTTTCATCATCTTTAAACCCAAATGAATTTATCACCGAGTCAGGATTGTAATCCTGTAAAAAAGAAAATATTTCCACTATAGTACTGTAAATACATGTGAAAATTCCATTATTAAAGAGACATGAAGAACAATCAAAATGGACTGAGACCAAAGACATGGGGACATAAACAGGAGTGTACTGGCATTATTTATGCAGATTTCAACAGTGCATAAATGCAACAAATTAGAGCTCATCATCAATGTTGCATATGGACAAAATCAGAAGCACAGCTATGAAGTCTACTACTGGACCACATTTTCTAAATTCCACAATATTTCATGAAGGTAGCTGCTTGATATTGTTTGCTGGTTGCTGCTGGCAAGTAGCAACTGCAATGGTCTTCTTGCAGAGTCTGCACATGAGTGAGATAGTTGCTTCCACACAAACGAAGGTAGCACGGCACACCTTGATTCCCAGTACCACAAGACCAAGTCCCTGTCAGCACACTCTCAAATACCTACCGTGGATAGACTTATCTTATTTTTGGCATTTAGTAAAGTGTTGCATGTAAACGGTTTCACAGGATGCCTGAGGTGTTTTTAAAGGTTCCTATAACAAACAAAAACTTCACATCATAATTGTTTATTATTATTATTATTATTATTATTATTATTATTAGCTTCCAGCATATGATAAATGCATGTACCTGCTACTCTTCGATATTGCCACCATCACAGTTGCTTCCATATCACCAGTCAGAAACAAATATATACACAGTCACCTAAAGTTTTCAAACAGTTACATCACCTACTGCCCCATCTCTCTGCTAGTAATTAACTGCTAAGGCAGTTACTTTTTTAATGGTGGCTTGTGATGTCTCTCTTATGGTATCATCCAAACCATACATCAGAATTACACAGATTTCTTTTGAATCAAATATATTTTAGCCGATTTAAAATGATGCTGCAGGCCAATTTTAAGCAAGATTCAGTGGGTCAAAATTGAATTTTGGGACCCTCAGAGATTACCAGTCCTTTCACGTACATATCATATTTATAATATGAGGGTAAATAAGGAAGTCTTTGCCCCAGTATTTTATTATATGAAACAAGGTATACACAGGTAATTACAAATATACATACTATTCTATGTACCTTACACTACTTTTCCACATTGGTTCTGCACTAAATTTGAGCTGCCCACGTGGCAGAATTTCTGATTGACTGTGGAACCTATGGCAGACTGCTGGCTTTGCTTCATCGTTGCACGTGAATTGCTACCCTGCCAGGATTCTGCTTCAGCAGAATAAAAAATGTGGAAATCACTAGGGGAGGGGTATGGACTGTATGGTGTTTGTTCCAGACTTAACCAGTGAAATGATTGGAGCTTGTCAACAGTTCTGATTGCACATGTGGACTCACATTGTCGTGGAAGATACTACATTGTTCATATCGAGAATCCCTTGGCATTTTTTCCTGGTAACAGCCCGTAGACATGACAGTGTGGAACAATAATTGTTGGCATTAATAGCTATACACAGTGACATGAAATCTGGAAGGAGTGGTCCTTGGCGATCCCAGACAACTTTTAACATCACTTTCCCAACAGATGACGCTGAACAGAATTTTTTGCCATAGGTGAACCCAGATGTTTCCACACCTAGCTCTGCTGCTTGATGAATCAGTGAAGCAATCATTCACCTGCCTTTCATCAAGTCACCCAACTGCTTAGGCACCCACTGATGTGAAATCTTCTGGCACACTAAGAACCTGTGTACAATGTCATAAATGCTTCCATATGAAATGCCGAGTTCCGGGGAAATGTCCTTGAGGTGCACACACTGATCCACAGTGAGGAATGTGGCCTCCCCAAAAGCTCATTGTTATGCAAGCCTTCACAGCCTTTTATGAATTTACATCACCACCACCACTACCACCTCACAGTTGTTAAAGTGAGACACTTTTCCCCATACATGTCCATGATGTATCACTTGGTGAGAGGTGATGGGCATCACTTGCTGAGGCCTTAAGGAGAAAAAGACAGACTGTAGGGAGACAGTTGTGGCACAGATAGGTGAATGTGCCAGTTTACATTCCAAGCAACTTGCTGTGCTTTGCATGAATATTTGAGTTCATGGCAGGTAATAGGCGGTGGCGTGCCAAGGTGTACATTAATAGTTGTAGTAGACAGCAGTGGTTATGGAATAACATCGTGAAGTGTTATTAACCCACTGTGTATGGATTTGGCATGAAGAAAGCTCCAAAGTCAAACACAGTAACCACATGGGGGGGGGGGAGTGGTGATGAGATGGCATTGCGTGGTTTGCAAAAGTGAAATAAGGTGGATGCTAAGGACCTTTAATTGGTGTCACACCTTAAAGGCACTGTGACTGATGGGAAGTTATGCTATGTGGCTGAACAAAGATGAACTCAACTTCGGCATGATCTGGTTGAGCATCTGCAAGTTTGAAAAACTTTGTTCATTGCCACTGCTTTAATTGTTTTAGTACGGTTCACCCTCTTTCTAACAACACTGATTTTGAATAGTTTTGTGTGAATTTTGTATGTTATCCTCATCAGCCTATGTGCTGGCTGCACTTGAAAGATGGGTATTACTATTATGTGTTCTGTTTAAAGCTGTTGTGTGATTTAGATTTTATTAAGCTATCTTAAGCAGTGCTGCACTTATTGAAACATATTCTAGTTTAATTACTTCAATTTGCAATCACTGGCCCATTAGCTTAACAAATTAACTGTTCACAATTTTTTTTGCTGTTGACTGGCTAATGCTAGAATTTAATTCTCGGAAGAAAATTAACTGATGAGTAATTTTAGTGATGCCATTGCCTGATGCTGTTATTTATTTAAAGTTGGGTTTTAAAGTTTCTCTTACCCAGTGAAAATATTCTTTAATAATAATCACAGTAATTGTATATTACAGTCTTGAGCTCAGGGCGGATTAAGGGCTCATAAAATAATTGTTTTTGTTGTTATATGTATGCTTGTTTTTTGTTTTAGAAGGTACCTGTACCAAACTGTTCATGACACTACCAGCAGCTGTTGTTGGTGTAATATGGGGTTAGGGAATGTGTTGTGCCCATTATGTTAACAGCTTTGTAATTAATAATGTTTTTTGTTGCAGCTATTTAATTAATATGAATTATTGTGATAAAGTGTTTAGAATTTAAAATTTTGTTGCCTCTGGATTATTATATTCCTAGCACTCCCGAGTTTGAATGTAATTTTGTCCTTTCTCTTGTGTTTATGATTGTTCTTCAGCTTTATTTTACTTGCTTGAAGCAGACTGCAACAACATGCCAGATTTCACCTCAAATAGCTATCCCACCTTCACCTAAACTACTTCAACAGTGGTCTTTCCCTTCCTGTCCCTCTGCAGCTCCCCAAACAGCCACGCCATCAACCACCACACCTCTCCTACAAACCAAGCTTGGCCAACCACCTTAACATCCCACAGCCTTCACCACTGCCTCCCAGACCTGTAATAACTCATAATCAGAAGAACCAGTCACAACAGTACAGTGTTCTCAACCTCTCGCCCAAAGCACCTCCCCCCCCCCCCCCCAAATTATCTGTATTATCTAAGAGTCTCACTTTCAGCCCTAAACCTGCATTTAACCATGCTGCTTTGGTGAAGGACCTACTTTCCTTTACACATAATGTCAATTGGAAATATCACTTTGCAACCCAATCCCAAAATCTTTCCAACAGCAAACCTGACATTGAACCCTACCTTGAACAGTTCTGACCATGTTCCCAACTTGATCCACCATCAATACCTCGGAATCACCCCTTACAAGCCTTACAAGAATTCCTCGCATCCAGCATTGCTTCACAACCTTTCCTCAGGTCCCCACAACATGACCCTAATCTGTCCTCTGCAGAACTCTAGGCTCCACATTTCCTAAGGATGGTGGCTCCATCATTATCCTCCCAGCAGAAAAAGGATCTACCATTGTGTTACTTGACCAACAGGAGTATGTTAGTGAAGGTCTATGCCAGCTGTCTGACACCTCTACATACAGCACCTGCCACCAAGACCCCAGGATTCAAACTGACCTGCAGTCCTTCCTAGAAACCTCAAGGCCCCTCACAAGTGATTGCACCTCAATCCATAGAACTTCTTACCTCATCCAAACCAAACACCCCCACATTTTACATTCTTCATAAGATTCACAAACCCAATCATCCTGGTCATCCTGTAGCTACTGGCTTCAAAGCACCCACTAATGTATATCTGCCTTAGTTGAGCAATACCTGCAACCCATAGTACAAAGACTTCCCTCCTATATTAAATAAAGATACCAACCATTTCCTAGATTGTCTTAAATCTGTGTCTGTCCCACTCCCACCACACACCTTGCATCATTGATCCCATTCCATTAATTCCTTCCATCTCATCATTTATTCACAGTAACTACTCCTTTCTTCACTCCATTTTACTTTGCTACATCTTTCATTTTCTGACATGTCTATTTTTCGCTGTTCCCTCTCCCACCTCTGTTACATACAATGCACTTACTTTTTCACTCTTATTAACTCATGCATAATGTTTTAGTAGTAACCTCTGTCTTGAATATTACCCTGTCTTCCACCTTCATGCTCTCAGGTTTTCAAATCTCATCCAGTGCACTCCCCAACAATCAATCTTTCCTTCTCATCCCATCCATAAGTCTTCCCTGATCTGGGGTTCTGGGTGACTTTGACAAACTGTACCCCTTTCCCTAAGCTACTCCAGTGCTTTTCCTTCACCCCTCTTCCTTCTGCTTCAACTCTTCCACCAGAAGAAGTATCACTGGCTCCGTAAGCTTGTGAAAATTAGATCCTTTTGTGTGTGTGTTCCCCTGCTGCCACTTGGTGAGTAGATTTTTTTATTTGTCCAATTAGATTACATTTTATTTTACATGGTTTACTGGCCTTGTCCATATGTATCAAAGAAATAAATGTCACACTGGACTAATTTCAGGCTTGTATATTGATTGGGAATGTAAAATTACACTTAAAAAATCATTTTGTTTGCAATGGGAGACAAAATGATGCTTACCCTGACATCGTGAGAACTGTTTCTTAGAGCTCACGAGGACTACAAACTGCAAAAGTGAAACTGCAAATATCTGCATTAACACCAGTGGCAACACACCTGATGACTCCTACAGCGGACACCATCTACTCACTGGTGTGCAAAACATAAGGACTAAAGTAACTTTCATTTGTCATGTCACTGCTAAGTAACATCTTTTGATGAAATTTAGTCCATACATAACTGCTACAGTATAGTACAGAAGGTAACTGAATGAAGTACAGAATGAGACAAACAGAAATGACACTTCTGTTCAAAGACAATAATTAGCCTCCCTGATTTATGGTACCCCCTGGACATTACAAATGGCAGGTCATACTTCTTAATAGGGTATGTGATCACCACAGATGGCAATGCATGCTCTGCAATGAGCTACCACTCTGGCCACTAGATTGTTAAGGAGTTCTTGTGGTAGGGCATTCCACTCCTCCACCAACATGGTTGATAACTGCTGGATGGTTGTTGATGCATGAGGACACGCTGCAGTACATATCCCCACTGCACCCCCATGTGCTCCAACTGCCAAATATCCTCTCATTCCAATACAGTGTCACAATAACATCAATGGGTGCATTTCCCGTGTTCAAAGGATTGGAGGTCAGTGTACACACGCAACATTGTGCCTCCCCAAACCATAACACATAGACTACCGAAACGATCATTTTTGACAAAGTTCTTGTGTGCACTATACTTTTCGATATCTAGCCATATGAGGGTACATCCAGCATTATCGAACATGATCATTTCGTTGGTCCAGGTGTTATGGTGTGGGGAGGCATAATGTTGCATGTGCATATTGACCTGAAAATTTCTGAAGGCAATACATTCATTCATCAATGTCATTGAGACACTTCACTCCTTTCTCATGTGCATCTTTTCAGGGGTACATTTGGCTCCGACTTCATTTTTATGGATGAAAACACATGACTGCATTGAACTACACAGATGGAGCAGCTCCTAGAATGAAAGGATATTCAATGAACAGACTGGCCTGCCCATTCCCCAAATTTAAATCCCATCAAGTACAAGTGATATGCATTGGGAAGATGTAATGGAGTACTTTCACATGCACCAACGACCAGCCATAAGTTATCAACCACACTGGTAGAGGAACTGAATGCTCTACCACAAGAACTCCTAACCATCTTTGTGGACAGGATGGAAGAGCATGCATTGCTGTCTGTGGCGATCACATACCATATTGATAATCATTCCTGCCTTTTGAACTGTCCATAATGTCCAGAGTACCATCATGTATTGCAGTGACTTCAGTGTAATTTTTGTTTTCGAATAAAAGTGTCATTTCTGTTCATCTCATTGTGTGTTTCTTTTATTTACCTCCTGTAATAGACTGTAGCAGTTCTTTCTATGTATGGTCCAAGTTTCAATGAGTTATGTCACTTGTTAGTGATACATAATGCAAAAGTTACTTTCATTTTAAATTTTGCACATGTGTGTGTGTGTGTGTGTGTGTGTGTGTGTGTGTGTGTGTGTGAACTTGAGCCAATCACAGCTTCATTCCCTTTTCCTCATTAATTCACTGTCAAGTTTCTTCCTTTTATCATTTTTTACCCTGTTGTTTCTTTTCTTGAGCCTTTGCAATTTCTTTTTATCCTGATTTTATTTCTGAATTCTTTTTTGTCTCAATTTCTTCTGAATTTTTCAACCATTTCGGTCTTCCTCTGTTTCCTTCATCCAACTGGTCTTTAATTTACTTGCATTAAGATGGTTAAAAATTCTCTTAATGAGTCTTTTTTCATCTGTCCTACATAGGTGTCCATAGAAATGTAGGCATATTTTCCTAAATTTAGTTGTGATGATGTCTGTATTTTCACAGAGATCCTTTGTAGGTCGCCTGTCCCAAGTTCTGTCTCAGAGAACAGTGCTGTGGATTTTTCTAAGAATTTTCTATTCTTGTTTCTCAATGTTGTTAATTTTCCCTCTAATTACTGTGGTTTCCACCACATACTAGATTTCTTGTACAACAACTATGTTGTAGTGTCACATTTTTGCATAACAAGATACTGCTCTTCTGTTGTAGTGATTCCATGACAGTTTGTAAGCATTTTGCAATTTGAATATTCTTTCTGTGTTGGAGACTGTATACATGTGGACTGGATGGTTTATATTAAGTACCTGAGGTGAGAGAGCTGTGAGATTTTACTATATTGTGTTTTCTGGAGGAGTTTCTCTGTTGATTCAGTGTCCATATATTAAGCTTTTGTTGGGAAATTTTCAATCCAGTTTTACAGGAGATCAACTGTTGTTTATACAAGGGTTGGAACTTAAATAGTGGCAACTATTCATTCACAACCGACACAAAAGAGTTACATGTCTGCGCCTGTTACTGTCCTTCAAAGTAGTCACCAGTGATGTGGAAGGTGTAGTATACCATTAGCAGAGCCTGTTCTGTTGATGGTGTGAATGTCGCGGTCTACTGCCAGTAGAATCTCTGGAACAGTTCTGAAGCGAATGCCACGAAGTGGTTCCTTCATCTTCAGAATCAAATTAAAGTCAGAATGACTTAAGCCTGGGGAGTATGGTGGATGGTACAGTGCTTCACAATCCCATCAACCAAACAGAGCAGCCACACCTTATCTGTATGCACCCACACATAGTCGTGCAAAATAATGGGTGGGTTGCGCAAGAGGTGTCGCCGCTTCTTTCACAAAGCTGGTCTCAGGATTTGCTCCAAAAATGAAAAGTAATACTGTGCATTGACGGTCTGCCGTGGAGGAACATAATGCGTTAGGATAACACCATCACAGTCGTACATGAGAATCACTATAACTTTCACCACACTGGGGTTGTGACGCACTTTTGACTTTCGCAGCAACCCATAATGATGCCATCTGTTGGACCGGCGTTTCAATTTTGGCTAGTACAATGTGGCCAGGTCTCATCCAGTGTAATGGAAATGGAAATGTCGTGTGGCTAGGGCCTCCCGTCGGGTAGACCGTTCGCCTGGGGCAAGTCTTTCACGTTGACGCCACTTCGGCGACTTGTGTGTCGATGGGGATGAAATGATGATGATAAGGACAACACAACACCCAGTCCCTGAGCGGAGAAAATCTCCGACCCATCCGGGAATCGAACCCGGGTCGTTAGGTATGACATTCCGTCGCGCTGACCACTCAGCTACCAGGGGCGGACTCATCCAGTGTTACAATACGGCATAAGAAAGCCTTTCCTTTGCGCTCATAACGCTCCAAGTGTGTCTGAGCAGCATCGTAACGTATCCATTTCTGCGTTTCTGTCAAGTCATGCGGAACCCATTGTGATGCAATTTTTCTTATGCCCAGACATTCCTTCAGGATGCAAAGCACAGTCGTATGCTCTAATATGGTTTTGTGGGCAACCTCATGAATCATATGCCATCAATCATTGTCCACTAACACGGCAACAGCATGCACGTCTTCTTCAGAGACACTAGGACGACCTGCCCGATGCATGTCTGCCAAAGTTTGCTGAACTTCGTTGAAGGCTTTTACCCAACGTGCCACTGTTCTGTACGGCAATGCCAATTTCCTGAATGCCTCCTGAAGACTCTGTCATGCTGTATGACCTCTGGCACATTTAATCTTGATCCAACTCCGTTGTTCCTGTTTTGAAAACATAGTGACACAGTTATGTTAGACTGCTCGCTCACAAGTGACTGTGTTTCCCTCAATTGTGCACATGCTGGTGACGTGGGACGGGCAAGTCCATGTGCTCGGAGGTAAGGTAGGTATGTCAACAGCATGTGCTATCAGCAACAATAGTAGATTCGATTGCATAGAGACTCCTCAGCAGTGTTGCCACTATTTAAGTTCCAACCTAAGTATTTGTGCAATAACATCTAAATGGAGAATGAAAAACATAGAAAACTGACATTCACTTATGGCAGCAACAACATATAATTAATTATTAATTAATCAAGTAAAAGGAAAGGCTCACAAAGTGTCCACAGCAGTGTTGCCACTATTTAAGTTCCAACCTACATATAGTGTTAATTTGACTTCATACTAGTTGTTTGTTAATACAGCCAAGTCATACGTAGAGGTCAAATATTTCATAGTGACTATCTTCTTTCTCCTTTCCAATCTGGAAGCTATCCCCACAAGATCTATTACATAACTGCAAATATGAGATGGTTCTGATGTTCAAAAAATGTTAGTAATGTTAGGGATAATATCTTAAATATAACCAAAGACAAAAACTTGAATCCACAATGAGAGCTGATAAAGTAAATATGTATAAGTAGAAAGACATATAAAAAAAGATAATTTCTACAAATTTTATGTTTTAATGAAAAGTTTTATTATGTTACATCAGACTCAAGTTTCACTAAATGAAGAATAAAGTATTTATGAAGAGTCTTCCATCTGAGATAACTGATTACATATGGTTGCAAGCACTTGATCTAATCTCAGAATAACAAAAAATATGTAGAACTAACCAGAATTATGTCACAGGCTTCTACCAGCTCATCTGTCAGGTGAGCCTGTGGCCAGGAACCAAATCAGCATTCGTAACTACGTGAGTATTCCAAATACTGGGATGATGTTATCATCTTAAAATCTTGGTTTTCCTCATTATGATCTAGTGACAGGAGGCATAGGTTTGCAGGTTGTACTTAGCTGGACTGCCTATTAATAACGTTATCTGCCTTGGGAATATGTAAAACTTCCTTTACCATAAGAAGGCATCATTAGCTGCTATTTGCCAGTAACAAACAGCAACCATCACCTGACAATTTCAAGCAGTTACTTTAAGAAAACATAGGAATTTATACAACCTTATCTGATGGCAGACATGTGAATCATATACTCAACAGATCTGTCAGAAAAGCCTGAAAAGTCACACATACAGATCAGTATGATATCTCCTGAAAATTCCATTGACTATTTGCAACAACTACATTTGCCATAAATATTTGGAAATTCACTATAATTGCTGTTAGTGGTTCTTTAAATTAGTGCCTTTAAAATGTTGACAGAACACCTGACACTTGTTTTTTCTGAAAAACAAAAAGCAATGAATCCATTAATTTTGGTGCACAGCTCCGTAACTGTTCTCAAAATGTTACAGAAATAAAAAGTCATTTCACATGAAATAAATTATGTATGGAAATTAGAATCATATTTTAATTTTTTTTTCTTCCCACTCCAAAGTAGTATCTTACTATGAACTGCAAAATAGGATTTAACAAATTCACTTAACAATTGCTTCTTACCGTGTCACCATCAAGTCTGCTTTCTGACAACTGTGTTGAAATAACAGACAGTTTTTCATTTTTGCTGTCGGTGACAAACAAAAATCTGTCAGTGACCAGAATATATCCACACTTAGGAGGTAATTTGTGGACAAACAGTGGGACAACTTCAAGATCCATTCCATGAATCTGGAAGACCAAAAAGCATTTTTATCACACAGTTTTTAAATATTTTATATTCCTTTACTAACAGTTCTTTAATATGGAAAACATTCCAGAAAAAGGTACAGAGCGCAGTTGAACGACATCATCATCATCATCCCATCCTCATTCTCCCCTCCCCCTCATCATCATCATCATCATCATCATAATCAACAATAATAACACCAAAAAAGTGGTATATTTTCTGCTTGTGTGTCCAAAAGAGTTTTTGTATTACTTTCTTAATACTGCAAGTAATATGACAAGGGTAGTTTACTACTTACGATAGAGAGGAGATGTTGAGTCATTGTCAAACACAACAAGAAGACTGGTAGTTGGGTTAAGGAGGAGGCTTGGGCGGGGAGAGGGGGATAGCAGGGTGGGCAGGTCAAGATGGCGCCCACTGAAAAGTGCAGTGACACAAAGCTTGTAAATAGCAAAAGTTAAATAGTGCATCGTGAAAAAGTGTCAAAAACGGGTAGTAAAAGGAATTGTATGTGTGAAGTACAACATGTGGCTGCGTGAAAGGTGTATGATAATATGCCTAAAATTTATTAGCAACAATATTCACTGTCATGCCTTCACTGTTTGCAGGATGAAAACACAAAACTAGCTTCCACAGTGAGTTTGCAGGAAGAAATTATTAATGTGCTTCGAAGCAACACTGACACTTTAAAAGTAGAATTATCAGTGCAGAAGCAAACAAATTGTGACCTGAAATGTGGGAAAAACTGTTTTTGCAAAACAAAAGAGTCAATACATGAAAATGACCACAAAAGCAAATGGAATGATACAGTTATTAGCTCAAACAATGAGGCTGCTACACCTAAGAAAGAAATTCATGTGAAAGTCTCAAGAATCAAAAACAAATACAAGTGGACAAGTGTAACTTACAGTAAAAAGAATTCAGAACATCTCAGTAATGAAAAACAGAGTGAAAAAATGGATTCCTTGTTATAGATGATTCTCTGCTGAAAAATGTGGTAGTGCTGAACTCCGCAATACACATTTATCCAGAAATCAAAACCCACCAGTAGATGAAACACTTGAGCAACATACATAGCACACAGGATGATTCAGCAGAGGCATCTCGGAGAAGAATTACAAAGGGGTCTTCATCCACATAGGTGTGGATTCCCTTAGAAGCAGCACTGAAGAGGAAATTGTAAGTGAAACAAGAAATTTAATTCAGCCTGGTAGTACGCTCTACAGAACGTCTAGGATCAAGGTGAGTGGTATTATTTCCACAAGATCAGTCAGTGATCAATATATTGAGAGAATAAACTGTGATTTAAATGAAAACTGTAACAATCTATGAGTTGTGTTCATAATCCAAATAAATTCTTAAGCATAAATATTTGGGTAAAGACGGTCTTCATTTAAATATGTTAGGATCCAAAATTTTTAGTAAAATGTTTGCTGATACATGTAAAATTCTGCAAAATAGGGGAAACTTATAAGAAATAATGGGGATGAGAAACAGTATTTGGTAATGAAAGCGGCAAGACTGAAACAATACTCAAGAGAGAGTATGCTTGAGAGCATAAATAGAAAACAATTCCCTACATAATGCACTTGAATATAAATTGTCTAAGTGCTGACTTTTCAAACAGAAGTCATAATTATTCTATCTAAATGTAGAATTATCAAAATTATTTGCCTCAATGAACATTGGCTTACATCTCACAATATTAAAATCCTTAATGAAACGGAAAATTTCAAATTAGCCAACAGCCTCTGTAGATGAGAGAAATCACATGGAAGCTCTTGCATACTTACTCATTCTGATATGAAATATTTAATAATAAATAATGTTAATCATTTGAATGAAGAGTGTATATTAGAAAGCTGCTGTTTCGAGTTGGGGGACTAAATGTCATAGTAGTTTCTATTTATGGAGTACCAGAGAAAGATACACGTGAAACTTTTCCGGTGAAATTTCATGGCCTGCTCGAAAAATTCAGTAAAGAAAAAAAGAAAAAGGCAGTAATAGCTGCTGACTTCGACATTAATATCGTAGTTGAAAGCACTGACATGTTCAAATTCACTGACTCAATAAAAAACTTTGGCTTCAAAATAAACTCCAAGCAACCCACTAGAGTAAATGCACAGTCAGCTACCTGTATTGATAACATTCTAACAAATTATGTATTTGAAAATGTTTGTAAATTTTGCATAGATTTAGGAATCTCTGACCACTCTGCATTATTCATTGTACATCAAATATTAAGAAAGAAATTTCATTTAACAAAAGCCATATGAAAAGGAACTTCAGTGAAAAAATTCAATTACATTTAGAAACAGCTGTATTTCAAGTAATAGTAACTTTAACAATTTTTAAGTAGCTTTCTTGAAATATTTAATGAAACTTTTCCACTTAGAACCACATGCAACAAAATGACTAATCAACTTAAATGGATAATCCAGGGTATAAAAATTTCTAGTGTTATGAAGAGGAAACTCTATAATGGACTGCTCTGTGAATGTATGACAACTGCAGTATCCTGCGTACCTATATGAGTTGCTGGACACGCGGTGTCCTCCCGTAGCTTTGCCAGGACGCCAGAAGCCTATATCCATTCTCTCTATTTATGTTGGTGGTCACTTGGCTACTTGTATCACCTCTCAAATAGTCCTCCTAAATGTAAATGGCTGTTTCACCAGTATGCGGGCTTCACAGCTTTATCGCTCTCATCTTCGTGTTCCACCACCTCTGACCTAGTTCGTTGTCCCAGATAGATATATCGTTCATGTTCTGCAATTTGTGTGCTGATCAGCCACCCCATCTTGCCAAGATACACCAGTCCACATTTGCAACTGATTTCTTAAACTCCTGCAGTGTTTAGCTTGTCTACCACATCTTTTGTTGAGCCTAGAACATCTCTTTGTTCTTGCTCCAAAAGATTGGCTTGAAGTTGACTTGGCGGAGAATTTTGCCCAAACGTTCAGTGACCCCTTGTACATATAGTAACAGGGTTATGTTCTGTGCTTCCTTGTGTTCTTCCCTGTTCCCTTCATACTCTTTTGTCACAGTTTTATCTATTATATTCTTCCCATAATCATTGGCTCCAAAAATGGATCTGAGGTTTTGTAGTTCCACCTTCAGTTGTTCATTATCGCTGATCCTGTAGGCCCTCCTGGTTAAAGTGTGAAGAGCGGACTTCTTCTGCATGGGGGTACCTGCCCCTGCTGGTGGCTTTTCTGCATACTCTGTGGCCAAGTTTACCATCAGGCTTTTAGTAAACTTTCACATCGAGAAAAGACAGCTCACCATTCTTTTCAATCTCCATAGTAAACTGTATTTTACTATGCTGTTGATCGAGAGTTTGGTGAACTTCTGTATTTCTTCCTCTCCACATGGTCAGATGATAAATGTATCATCAACAATCAGAGCCAGTAATCAAGGCATAAAGGTGCGGAGTGGAAAGCTGTTTCTTTAAATACCTCCATGAAGATGTCTGCTGCAACTGGCGAGAGAGGAACACATAGCTACACCATCCATCTGTTTGTAATTCGCATATTTCCACCAGCGGCAAGAAATAATGTAAACACCAATTCAAGCACGTCTTTATTCACCAATGACAAAGAATAATGTAAAGACCTATAAAGAATGCATAACACCCATCCTCATATCCTCAAGTACCCTATCAAATTATGTAAAAAGCTTCCTCCACTATTATATAAGATCCAGAGTCTCTCTCAGTCAGCAGTTAGCTCCACATAAAACCCTGAGAAAGGCTATTTGCAATACTGGCCGAAATTTCAGCAATTTTATATATTGACAATTCGGTCAACAGCCCAGAAGAATTTAACTGAAAGTAATGAAAATGTTTGTACTGAAAAATATTTGTAAACACAGCTTAGACTGCAAGCTGTCAATATGCTATCATAGCCTTTTGAAATAACTGTGTGTTGCATGAGAAACATGCACAGTAGGAATGTGTATAGTGAAGAAGGTGAGCAGACATGTGACGAAGTGCTGAGTTTTTGTATATGGACAATACCAAGAGGATTATACGTGTGGAGAAAATGTTCACACCATTAATCGAGCAAAAAAATTAAACAAGTATAAAATTGCTCACTAATGAAGCTGATGGTGTTAGTAACATCTTTCTGTGTGTCAACAGATATGGCAACATGCTGAGGAATGGCTGTACCTTATTTAGGGCCCATTCGGTTTTATACACCAGCCATTCAGAAACCTCATACACATACAGTACTTCAAATCTACTTTAGCTCTGTTTCTATCCATGAGGAATATTTTATCCCAAACTAAAATCTGCTCCTTTGTTCTGAATTATAATCAGGATTATGAGCCACTATTATTTCAGTATTTAATCACCTGAACAATCAGTAAAAAATCCATTTACATACTTATTGGCTCAAAATTATATACCAGGTGTACCGGTATGAAATGAGTGCTTTTTTTTTGTGAAAATTAAACACTAATTTTGAATTGAATAGTAAAAACATTTCATTCAAAGTACTGACCATTGCTTTCTATACATTTTGACCACCTTTCTGGCAATTTTTGGACACCACACCAATAGAAATGTTCGTCTTTTGAAGCAAACCAATCAGACACTCAATTTTCGACTTCTTCGTAGGAATCGAAGTGTTCCTCAGCCAATGCGTGTTCCATTGATGAAAACAAATGGTAGTGGGAAGGGGCCAAATCTGGTGAATACAGCGGGTGGGGTAGCAGCTCCCAGCCAAGTGTTTTGATTGTATCCTGAACCAGTTTTGCTTTGTGTGCAGGAGCATTGTCAGGTAAAAAAATTACTTTGCCATGTCTTCTGGCCCAGTCTGGTCTTTTTCCAATCAATGCATAGTTCAAATTGATCATTTGTTGTCTGTAGCGATTAGTATTCACAGTTTCACCGGGTTTTAGAAGCTCATGATACACCACACCTTTCTGATCCCACCAAACACAGAGCATTGTCTTCTTGCCAAATCGATCTGGTTTTGCAGTTGATGTTGATGGTTGTCCCGGATTAACCCATGACTTTTCCCATTTAGGATTCTTAAAATAAATCCATTTTCCATCGCCAGTAATAATTCGATGCAAAACTGATTTTCTTTTATGTCTCTGAAGCAAAATTTGACAAATGGTTTTTCGGTTTTCCATCTGTCTTTCATTCAATTCATGTGGCACTCATTTTCCACACTTTTGGATCTTTCCCATAGCTTTCAAACGGTCAGAAATTGTTTGTTGTGCAACATTTAGCATTGCTGCCATTTGCTTGTGACTCAAAGTATCATTTTCATCCAATATTGCTTGCAATTTGGCATCTTCGAACTTTTTTGGCGGTCTTCCACGTTCTTCATTTCTTACATCAAAATCATTATTTCTGAACCATTGAAACCACCTTTTGCATGTTGCTTCTGATAGAGCATGATCACCATATGTCTCGACACGCATATTAAATATAAAATATTATATTAATATAAATAATTATATTATTTTTTTCAAATTAAAAAAAAATTAATGCTTTCCGCAAATCATCACTTTCTGGTACAAAATTCGACATTGTTAACACATGAAAACATATGATGTTATTTGTTCCATGACTTGATGTATACTAAATATCTTTGACAGATGTCATACCAACCACACACACACAAAAAAAAAAAAAAAAAATAAGGCTTGTTCACAACAAATGTTCCCTATCGACACATTTGTATCTTAACGCTCATTTCATACTGGTACACCTGGTATAGCAATACATTTTCTCCCACTACACTGCACTTACGTCGATGGCATCATACAGATTATGTATAACTATGATTGCACTTGCCCAGGTAGCCACATGTGTTACATGCTACTTCTGGGATTCGGAAAGGCATGCCGGCTTTGGATTGAATCGATCTGGTGGATTAACAACGAAAGCTGGCCTGCCTGCCAGCCTGGATGTGGTTTTTTGGTAGCTACCTACATTCACCTAAGTGAAAATTGTGCTGGTTCCCAAGTCTGACCTCAATTACATGATTCATGAACATTTAGAAAGAATGGTAAACGTGTGGTGACAGGTAGGGCATCTGACCACCCTCTACCGTTAACAATGTCTGAAACTACCCTCCTCACCTTGTCCAGAAACAGATCTCCCATATCTTATCAATTCAGTCACCTAACATCCACCAATTAACCACTATCCGGCTCAAAAGGAGCATCAGTACCACCCATGATGAGCAACTGAATCACATTATCTGCCTTTGTTTTGTCTACCTTTAATTGTGGCCTGAGATAAGAAATATCCTCCTAACAATCCTCCTCACCCTTCCCACAATGAACTCCTGCCACCCAATCAACCTACGCAAAATTCATGTCTGCTCCTACCCCACACCTTCTCCCTACCCCTTGCTCATGATGCATATCCCAGCAATAAATCTAAATGCAAAACTTGTCCCGTACATCCTCCTACTACCACCTACTCCAGTTCTCTCACAGGCATCTCCTACCCCATCAAAGGCAGAGCCATTTGTGAAAGCAGCAATGTAATCTAAAAACTTAGCTATAACCACTGTACCACATTGTATGTGGGTAATGCAACTAACAAACTGTCAGGCTGCATGAATTACCACAAACAAACTGTGGTCACTCATGTCCTTTCTTGTTCGCCCTTCAGCACCACTCCTCACAGCCTTCTCTTTTCTTTCCCACATGTGCATTCTGGTATTCCATTATCATGATCTTCTGTTCACTTGTATCTGCATTTAAATTCAAAGTCCTCCTCTTCTTTAATAGAACATCCAACTTGTAGTGCATACACTTCAGAATTCCCAAATTCTTTCCTTTCACTTTCATCCTGACCATCATCATATTGTCACTTATTCCCTTAACCTGCTTTCCTAACTAGTGACACTCCATGTCTTCCTTTTTCCTCATACTCACCTCCAGTACAGCCTACATTCACTCTTCAATTCCCTACTTTCTTTACTCTTCCACCTGGTTTCTGACAACCCTAGAATATACAGTCTCTTCCTGTTCATCCGCCTTTTCTGTCAGTGTCTGTATGTTCAATGTAACAAACTTAGTCCTTGAGAATTGCAGAATCATCTTCCATTATTTCTGTTCTTTCCGAGGCTTGTTCCATGTTCCAAAGTACATATTTTACCCACTACTGTCTTGCTGGGCCTATTATAGCTGGATTCGTTAACTGAGTTTTACCCTAGCTATGTAAACTGTAAATGAGAAATCAAATCTGTTCATAATTCTTGTAATATTTTTAGGTGAGTAGCGCTGTGTCCTTTCTTTCTATTGAATATCAACAATATGAAAAGCATCGGTTGCTACTCACCACACTGATGATGATGGCCATCATACCATCATATTTGTTATCAGTCCCTCAATTTACTGGAAAATGACATGAAAAGGTATGAAATGAGAAAATCAGCTCCTGGGTCTGTAACCATGTTATTGTGGATGGAAATGTACCTGATAGTAGCTTCAGCCAAATAGTTAAAACTGAGGTAAAACCCAGGTGATTAAAAACTGTCGATAGTTGCTGAAAGATACACCAAGGAGGCTTATCACAGTCAGTACAAATAAAGTGGGGTGAGAAACTAAAATTGGGCGAGAAAAGCATACTGTATAGATTAGAACTAATTAGCTTATACAGTTAGATTAATAAAATGCATACATAAAAGTTTTAAAATGCATGAAAAGTGTGAAGGGAGAAAGTAGCCTGGAGCCATTCAGGACACATTCCACAGTGAAACGTATTCCCCCCACAACTAACGCTGACAACGAACTTGGAGAAGCATTTAAGTTTGTTACAAATACCACTTTACCTCAAAAAATGTAGGATTTCGGTGGCTGCTAACCTTTCGTCTACAAATATCTGAGGTAATGAAGTAGACACATAGATTTTTTGTATCAGATAAGCCAGCATGGCACACACTTTGAGAACATGAGCAATCATGAGATGACTACCACAGCTGAAATGGGTAGGGGAGGAGGGGGGGGGGGCTGTTCTCATGACACAAAAGGAGCATGTGGCTAAGTCTGATGTAGCTAATATGCAGTCAGCACAGTATAATGGCTTCTTTCCGAGAGTTCTGGAGAGAAGTACTCCATGTTCAAGTTTGTCTCCTGAGGTTGCTTCTTTAGCTAATTTCTCACTGAGTTCATTTCCTGGAACATCCACATGGCTGCATCTAGACGAATGTTACTATTACTCCAAAACTACTGAGACCAACTAACAGGTCTTGGATGTTAGCAACCAAAAGGTTTTTGGGTAAGCAGTGAGGTACGTCTTGTAAGTAGCTGATGGAGGCACTACGAACCAGGAAGTCCTTTAATGGCGAGAGTTTTAATGTACTGCAGAGCTGGTGATATGATCACTACCTGGAAGAGAATACTTTTCATGCCTCCAACTGTGTGCAAAAGCAAAACCAACCCTGTCATTGTCTTTTGATCCATTCGTGAAGATGTATGTCAAATTTGAGCAGTCATGGGGGAAGTGAACAGAACAGGAATCACAGAACGTTAGGATCAGCATTTTTCTGGTGGCCACAAAAGAGGTCCATCCAAATCACAGGACTGGGTACATATCATGGGGGATGTCAAGAGGGACACAGACAAGACGAGGCAGTCAGATGTCCTCAAATAGAGCCTCCACTTATATTCCAGCCGATCCACCTATTTTTGGATGATTGATAAACAGCCTCATATGTTGGTTTTGAAATAGGGTCAAGTATCATGGATGGATAGCCATATGACAGATTACGATCACATAGCTCAGCAATATTTCCTGGTGTCTAATCCTCAGTGATGGAACACCAACTTCCACCAAAAGACTGTCTATGGGGCTTGTACGGAAGACTTCAGCTGCCAACCACACACCATTGTGATGGACCGGGACTAAAAAGCTCATTACAGAGGGTGCTGCCAACTTGTAGACAACATATCCAGAGTCCAGTCACAGTAAAGGCAGGCTTTACAAAATTGCAGAAAAAATTTGCAGTCTGTGCTCCAGGAGATGCTGTTGAGAAATCTGAGGGTATTAAGCTTTCTCAGGCAATTTGACTTGAACTGGCATACATGTGGTAACCATGTTAACTAACTGTTAAATAAAAGACCTAAAAATTTGAAACTTTCAACAACTTCAAGTAACCGGTTACTGAGGTAAAGTTCATGGAATGGACACACAGTTCAAAGTCGAAAAAAGTGCATGATGCAAGTTTTTGTGGGAGAAAATTGATATTCATGATTCAGGGTCCAATTATGTATTTTCTGTATGGGCACCCGAAATTGGCACTCTGTGGTGTGCAATGGTGGAGAGTTGTACACAAACAGAAGTCATCCACATATAGTAACCATAAAATCATAGGCCCCCCTGCAGTCACTATACCATTAACTGTGATGGCAAAGTGGTTTATGCTCAAAAACAAATCTTGAGGGAACCCAGTAAGTACTGTAAGTACTGTTTACTGAGGGTTGATTCTACACAGACCCACATTTGTCAGAGGGACAGGGGATTCCAGAAAAAATAGGTATAGGAAGGAAACTTTGGGAAAAATTGGTACAGAGCCCCAGAAGCCCCACTCAGTGTAGACAGGATGTGACACTGCCAGGTGGTACATCTTTTGTAGGTCAAAGAACAAAAAATGGTTCAAATGGCTCTGAGCACTATGGGACTCAACTGCTGAGGTCATAAGTCCCCTAGAACTTAGAACTACTTAAACCTAACTAACCTAAGGACAACACACACATCCATGCCCGAGGCAGGATTTGAACCTGCGACCGTAGCGGTCGCGCGGTTCCAGACTGTAACGCCAGAACCGCTCGGCCACCAGCGGCCGGTGGTCAAAGAACACCAATTGGGTGTTGGTGAGTGTTGGGCTCTGTAGTTTCCAGATGAATCAATTGGACTTTGTTTCATCAGAATCTCTGAAAGTCGCTTTGAAATTGTGATATACGTTCTCTGGCTTCCAGGCACCAACAATCATCAATTGACCAGTCTTTCGAATAATTTCTACAACCCATTAGTTAGAGAGACTGGTTGATACTTACTCAAAATTTGAGAATCTTTCCCCATTTCAAGATAGGAATAAGGTAACTTCCATCTGTCAAATACAATTGAAAAACTTGAGGATGTATTTCATCCTCTTGTTGTCTAGGTGTTACCTGTCTGATTATACATTTTACCATGTCCAGGGGCTGTCTCAACACTCTTCAATCACACTGTGGAACTCCCATTCACAAAATAGTACACAGTATGATGCAAAGCCTTGTGCATGACAGGAGAGTGAGTTTCATTCCACTAGGTGTACCTGGTTCAGAAAATTAGGATGGCCACATATGAAGTGGAGTTCATACTTGAGATGAAGGGGTGTGCGTCCCCATAGATGGTACACATTGTTTCCAAAACTCCTGCTTTCTCTTCTTCATTTTAAAACTATGCCTTCAATCAAAGTCTCTTGAATGCTATTAAATGTTCCATAGAGGAATGGCACTTGTGTTATTGAAATGCCCTGTGATGTTCTCCAATAGCTGCAGCTACTTCTTCATACCACCATGGCACCAGCATCCATCAAGAATTTGAAGAACAAGGTGTATTGTTGCTTCCTCAGTATGTATAATCATGTCACTAGCACCTTATACCACTCCTCTGATATCCTTCTTTTGGTTGGTTTCCACAGTTGCTTTGTAGCTGAAAACTTGTCAGTTGGCATTGCAAAATGACCAACATGGTGTATGTTCCATTGGTTGATGGGTCAAGAAAGAGTGATAGGAAAGTTATCGTTGTCTCAGAGGTCACCACGGATGGATCACTGGATTAAGGTGAGATGCTTTGTCTGCAAACTGCAATATCTATGGCTGAATATGTTCCACAGGCCGTACTGAAATGTTTTGCACAGCCAGTGTTAAAAAGGCAGACTGCCAATTCTGAAATTAACTGCTCTATTTTTTGGCTGCCCCACAGAGGCCTGTGGGCACTGAAATCCCCAATAGGGGGAGGAGTGGAGGCAGGTGATCCACTAGCTCCAGGAGCTCATGATACGGTATAGATCTGTCTGGGGGTAGATCGACATTATGCACTGTTAGCCTAACTGACAAGACACAAACAGCCACAGCTCCTAACAAAATGGCCACTGCCATCTGCTCACTGAAAGTGTCAGATCCAATGAGCAAGCACACCTCTCATCATTAATATGATTTATACAATACAATTTGTAAATTTTACTAGCTGGGAGTTGGTTTTCTGAGAACTGTGCCTCATGAAGTGCCGTGTCACCTGTAGAATAATTAATCATTAATTGATGGACTGCAGCCAAGTGGCAATGGTAGCCATTACAGTTCCATAAAGAAATAAGATTGGGATGAGAAAGCAGCAAAGAGGAATAGATGTACGGATTATGGATATTTTGCTGCTGAGTCATGCTCCACCTGAATGTGCGGTTCTTCACTGATATTCATATGCTTGACCTCAGGGGAGATGGGAGCTGGGTCAAGAGGAGCAGTAAAATTTGATTTAACTGTCAATTTATCCTTCTTGTCCCTGTAAGGTTTTGGGTCCTGTGAGGATTTTCCTGTCTTGACTTTTGCGATGGGGAAGGACCATTTTTCTTCTAGGACTCACAGCCTGTAGCTCTGTCATCCACTGGATGGTGGTAGAATGTTGTTCTGTTTTGTCCTGGGAGTGGGGGTATCTTGGCAGGTGTCCTCTTCCTTGATGATGCCAGAGGGAGACAAGACCACTGGTGTTGTGGGTGTGGGGATCGAGGGAGCTGGTGTTTCCTCTTCCTGACTGAAAAACAAAAACTGACATGTGGCTAGGGCAAGAGTGGCTGTTTGAGACCTTGTCATCATGGTAGGTGTGAATTTTGACACAATGTTCACAAAGTTGGACATTACATCAATCGACTGAAGTTCTTTAAACTTTTTTCTTAGCATCTTGATATGATAGGCTGTCAAGTGTTTTATATTCCTGAATTTTTTCTCCTCCCTGAAAACTGAGCATGTCACCAAACAGGATGAGTGTTGTGCTCTGGACAGTTTACACAAGTAGGGGATTGTTCACAAGGGCTGCCCCCATGAGTAGTCCTGCCACACTCCTCACAAGCAGCCTCATTAGTACAGCAAGAGTACATGTGTCCAAACTTCTGGCACAAAAAAAAAAAAAAAAAAAAAAAAAAAAAAATCATAGGAGGAGGAAAACAGGACTTGTCATCACACCTATAAACTATGACCTTAACTTTCTCAGATAAAACATTTCTGATGAAGGCTCTAGAGTCCACCCTATTATCCTAAGGTCCTCTCAGGATGCAATGAACAAAACAGACTCCATGGTGCTCTAGGTTAGCATACTGTTCTTCATTATCTTGTAGCATTAGATCCCAATGGAATATGACACCTTGAATGTTGTTGAGTTTGTTATGAGGAGAGATGGTAACTGGCAGATCTCCAAGCTTGTCACAGGCCTGAAGGGCCTGCAGTTGGTTAGCAATCAGTGTTTTGATCAACAAAGATCATTTCTCATCTTTACTATTGTAGCAATGTCTCCAAACTGATCCTCAATATTTTCAATGGGAAACAGTGAAAACAGCGACTTTTTTGTTGCAAAAGATTCCTTGTTGGTTCTGGAGCATAGCAAGAACCCTGCAAACTGTACATGCCCTGAATTAAAATCTTGGTTTCTGTTCGCTGAGATGGCCACGTTGGCATGGCCACCGGTACGAGAGAGTTTGATCTGTTAATATTGGTTTGTCCACCATAATACCACTCACTCCAATCAAAGGTCACCACAGTCTTCACCCCATCACAACAAACGCTACACGGCATAGTAGCTGTTGTCCAGAGTCCCGGAGCCACAGATTGGACAAGCACCTATTTACAACTCGGGCATCAGTAGGGTGATCCCTGCATTTTCAGGTGGCTACAACCATGTGGTTACATGACACCTCCCTCACCCCCACCCACCCCCCTCCCGCCCGCTCCCACACCCCAAGACAGACAGTCTACCATACTGGATTTCCAGTGTGAACAAAAATCCACTCTAAGAGTAGTGCAGGAGATCACAGTGCACAGTGGATAGATTGTGCACCTTGTGAGGTGCCCTGCCCCAGACAGCCCACAATTCTGTGAAATTAAAAAAAATGGAGGTCAAACCCTAAAAGGGGACTATAAGTAATCATGCCAAAAAGGTTGACAGAAAAATTATGAAATGAGCTAAAACTGATGAGTGTCCAATAGGGGCCAAGTCATCAATGTAAAAGCTTCACTAAGTATAAGACTCCTTTTAATCACCTCTTATGACAGGCAAGAAATACCTGTGGGACAATTCTAGTTCCTGATACGGCAAGTGGGCTCACCACATAAAGGAAGTGTCGACTGGCAGACAGACACAACGATAAAGAGTGCTAGATATTTTTTGACTCCTGGACTAAGTCCTTGGTTAGATATAGAATAAAATGAAACACACACAAATTTACAGAAGCACAACTCACACACACATGGCAACTATCTTCTCTGGGCACTAAAGCCTGGCAGCGAATGCATCTGAAGTGTGCAGCAGTCTTAGCTGGGGTTGGTAGGGGTTGATTATGGGACGGGGGAGTACAGCAGAGGCATGGGGTGAGCAGGAGGAGAGATAGCATTCACAAAAGGTGATCTGTGGGAATATTCTTCCCACCCCAGCAAAGATTACTGCTCATTTCGTACAACCCTTCAGTTGGGTCATAGTACCTAGGGATGAGAATCACTGAAGCTGCAAGTGCTGCCTGTATGTGACCTGTGCTTGCATGAATGTGTGTTTTGTTTTTTCCTGTTTGATGAAGACTTGGTCCGATAGCTGAATAATATCGAGCTGTCTTTATCATTTTGTTCATCTCCTCTATGTGGTGAATAGCAATCTATTCTTTTCATATTGTTGTCATTCCATGCCAATTCTTCCTTTATTTCTATTGTATATTTGTAAATGGTGGTTACCTAAATACGTTGTGACATACACGAATAATGTCACTACAGCACTGAGCCTCTCTCTATTGCTTCATCCTGTCTACAGTCCATTTTCTTTTTTTATATTTGACCATTGACAACACAACATTAGGTGAGCCTTGGCAAAAAGTATGGAAGGAAATGGGTTTAACTAGTAGCATCACTGAAGGGACCATTCAACCACGTACCTATACTTCAATTTGGAAGAGAAGTCAAACATGTGTGTGTGTGTGTGTGTGTGTGTGTGTGTGTGTGTGTGTGTGTGTGTGTGTGTGTGTGTGTGCGTGCGTGTGCGTGCGTGCGTGCGTGTGTGTGTAAGAGAGAGAAATATTCTCTTCCACTCTTCTCCCTACAACACATTCTAATGAGGCATTTTCTTGTAGATCTGACTTTCCCTATCTATTGAAGTTCTGCAAGGTCCTCCACACTGTTTTTGCTAAATTGCAACAGATTAATAGTGTACATAAATATTAACATTAGTGCATAAATCGGTGAATTTGAGGCAGAGGAGAGGGAGAGGGGGTGGGAGTGGGAGTAGGGGAGGGAGAGGGAGTGGGGTAGTGGGTAGGGGGGAGGAGGAGAGAGGGAGTGGGGGAGGGAGAGGGAGCGGGGGAGGGAGAGGGAGTGGGGGAGGGAGAAGGGAAGGGATTGGGGGAGGGATTGGGGAGGGAGAGGGGAAGGGATTGGGGGAGGGAGTGCGGGAGGGAGTGGGGAAGGGATTGGGGAGGGATTGGGGAAGGGAGAGGGGAAGGGAGTGGGAGTGGGGGAGGGAGAGGAAGAGGGAGAGGGGGATGGAGAGGGGAGGGAGAGGGGGAGGGAGAGGGGGAGGGGGAGGGAGAGGGAGAGCGGGAGGGGGAGGGAGAGCGGGAGGGGGAGGGGGAAGGGGAGGGGGAGGGAGAGGGGGAGGGAGAGGGGGAGGGGGAGAGGGAAGTGGGGAGGGGAGGGGAGGGGAGGGGAGGGGGAGATGGGGAGGGGAAGAGGGGGAGTGGGAGGGAGAGGGGAGAGGGAGGGAGAGGGAGGGAGAGGGGGAGGGAGAGGGGGAGGGGAGGGAGAGGGGGAGGGGAGGGAGAGGGGGAGGGAGAGGGGGAGGGAGAGGGAAATGGGGTGGGGGGAGGGGGAGGGAGAGGGGGAGGGAGAGGGGGAAGGGGGTAGTGGGGCAGGGGGAGGGGTAGTGGGGCAGGGGGAGGGGTAGTGGGGCAGGGGGAGTGGTAGTGGGGCAGGGGTAGTGGTAGTGGGGCAGGGGGAGGGGTAGTGGGGCAGGGGGAGGGGTAGTGGGGCAGGGGGAGGGGTAGTGGGGCAGGGGGAGGGGTAGTGGGGCAGGGGGAGGGGTAGTGGGGCAGGGGGGGTAGTGGGGCAGGGGGAGGGGGTAGTGGGGCAGGGGGAGGGGGTAGTGGGGCAGGGGGAGGGGGTAGTAGGGCAGGGGGAGGGGGTAGTGGGGCAGGGGGAGGGAGTGGAAGAGTGTGGAGGGAGGGTAAATTGGGGAGAGAGGTGGAGGTGGAGGGGGAGGGGGAGGGGAGGGGGAGGGGAGGGGATGGGGGAGGGGGAGGAGGAGACAGAAAGGAGGGGGAAGGAGAGAGAGAAACAAATTATTCTTTAATAATACTCACAGTAAGGATGCTGGAAGGTGTGTAATAACCAGAAAGGAGGTATCGTCCCCTTGCATATTGTGGGCTCAAAAATGTTTCGCCAACATGGGCACTCAGAGATTCAGGTAATGGTCCAGTCGTTACAAATGATGATGGAACTTCACTAAATGTAGAAGACGTCATAGAAGACTTTCTCTGTTGTGATGATGCTGCATCATCACTGCTGCTACTGCTGCTTTCTGCACAAATGAGAATTTATCAGTTAGAGAACAAAAAATTCCAAAATAAATAGCCAACTTTAATTTGTAGACATAAATGTATTTATGCTTCAATAGAAAATTAAAGTTAGTGAAAACACACACAACAATCTGAAGCTCATTAAGAAAAATGAGAAAACTGATGTTGCTATTTCACACTTTTATAAATTAGTGTTGTAAACAGTCACAAGAAGCTACAACATAAAGCTCAATAGTACATCGGCTATCATATAATATCTATTTGGGCATTTGATTTAATAAATAAATATAACTCATCACAGTTCAAGATAGTATGTTATTGCAGAACTACACTGATGTGTGTGTAAGAGGGCGAGTGGCAGAGTGAAGCTCAGTAGCAAGTAGTAGTGCACCCTGTCAGGCACCTGACAAAAGCATTATTCAGCTGCATTTGCCTGTAGCATGTGTACTGATGTGCACATACAATGGGTAGCGTTGTTTTTAATGTTAATGTAAGTAGGTACAGTTATTTAGCCAGTGTATTGTTCACCGGAATGGCACCACAAAAGCTTTTAGTATCCTCCTTTCCCCATGTGACTAAATCAGTCCTCAGTTCCAAAAAACATAGACGCTGGTCTCTGACACCCAATACCATTCAGGACTTGACTGCTACAACACTTTATCCCATCCAGGCAATGAATTTTTCAAGTCAAGCCCTGAAATGAATCCTCTCTCCCTCAAATGCTCTCCAAATCATCCACTGTCGCCTTCCATTGCTCTCCTAATCTCCTTAAATATTCTAGTCAAACAATATGACATTCCCAAAACATTATCCCTACCCTCAGGTTTCTACTCCTGCAATCACCCCTCCACAAAAGTTGCCCTTGCACCCACCCATTACCACCTACCCCATGTATAAATCATACAGAATCAAAAGCAGAGTAACTTGTGAAATCACATATGTTGTATATCAACTAATTTTCATCCAATGCAAACCATTTTACACAGAGCTGACCACAAGTGGCTGGGCACGTAAATGGGCATAGAGGAACTGTCCTTGGGCACACCCCCTACATGCTCTACAGAATGACTCAATGGACCTCAATGCCTGCTACACCACACAGCTTATCTGGATCCTCCCATCCAATACTAGTTTCCTTGAACTCTGGAGATGGGATCTTGCCCTCCAATACATCCTCCCCCCCCCCCTCCCCCCCTTCAGCCACCACACACTTTTTTTCCCTACACCTTGTTTTAACATCTTCATTCCCCTACAACCCCCAACCCCTCTTTCTGCACCCCCCCCCCCCGTCTTCTCCTGCAGTCCCAGTTCTTAGCACTAAACATTTGTCTTCCCCATAATTCGTCTTTGCTCCTCACTCTGCCCTTATCTCTTCACTGAAACTGCACCAGTTCTTACCAAGGTAACATCTCTCACCTCCTGTGGTCTCTGATGCCTCTCCCTCCATCTTTGTCTACACTCATCCAATCTACTGGTGTGTCACTCTCATCCTGAGGTTTTAGTGACCTGCTGTTACCTTTCAACTTTCCACTCCATCCTTTTTTTCCTGACTGAGGAAAGAACTAATAGCTCCAAAAGATACTATAATGTCATCATTTTTATGTTTATGTAACAACAGTACTAAAAATTTCACTTCCTGAAGATAAGTTCTGTGTCATATTTATTAGTCTACAACCAATTCCACTTTAAAATCATAGTGCCAGTATTTATTTGAAAAGAGGCTTCAACTACACTCAACTTATTTGGAGAACCATACACTGAGGTGGCAAAAGTTATAGGATAGTGATACGCACATATACAGATAATGGTAGTATTACGTACACAAGGTACAAAAGGACAGTGCATTGGTGAAGCTGTCATTTGTACCCAGATGATTCATGTGAAAACTGATGAGATTATGGTCACATGACAGGAATTAACAGACTTCGAACACAGAAAGGCAGTTGGAGCTGGACACATGGGACATTCCACTTCAGTAATCGTTAGGGAATTCAATATTCCAAGAATCACAATGTCAACAAGGCACTGTGCAGGTTGGTGGTAGCTCCATAATGGTGTGGGCTTTGTTTACATGGAATGGACTGGGACCTCTGGTCCAACTGAACTGATCACTGGCTGGAAAGGGTACATTCAGCAACTTGGAGACCACTTGCAGTCATTTATGGACTTCATAACAATGCCCCATGTCACCAGGCCAAAACTGCTCACCGTTGGTTTGAAGAACATTCTGGACAATTTGAGCGAATGAGTTGGCCATTCATGTCACCCAACATGGTCTTGCACTGGCAGTACTTTTGGAATTACGGATGGCTATAGGGGCAGTGTGGCTCAATATTTTTCCAGGGGACTCCCAATGGTTTGTGGAGTCCATGCCACAACAAGTTGCTGCATGATGCTGAGCAAAAGGAGGTCCAACACAATATTAGGACATATACTGTGACTTTTGTCACCTCTGTGTAATCTAAATAAAATTTTCTGTTTTGCAGAGGAGCGTTTTTAAGTTCTAGTTGAATGCACTATGTCAGAAAGTTGTGTGTTCCCTCTGCCATCTGCAACTGTGAGCGTTGTTTGATATGTTCTGGAGCACTAGAAGCAGCCTACCATGGAATTACAAGCAGCCTGTTGGTGTAGGATTTCAGTCAGTCTGTGCAAGGTTACAAATCATTTCAGTTGTTTGAGATAGGAAGTAAAACAGTTTGCCACAGATGGCTGTGTTTGAGAGATGCAGTATACCAGACAAGACATTGTTCACATTTTGTGGAAATTCGTGAAATTGGCTGTATGAATGAGGTTTAAAAGTGATATAAAAAGCCTGGTATTTTAACATATCTTACATATGAGTATAACTGTACTAACCAGCTAATAATTAATACAATTCATAAATACACTGATGGAAAACAAATTGCAACACCAAAAAATAATTACTGTAGAGTAATGAAATACATTTGTCGAGGTGACATATTTAAGTGATTAACACTGCAAGATCGCAGGTTAATGTAAGCATGAGATAAGCCACTGCAAATGTGAAATGGCAGTAGATTAATAACCAGTCCATGTAACCAACAGGCTGTTGGATGTAAACATGCAAATGTGCATGCACTGTGTTGTACAGGTGCTGGATGTCAGTTTGTGGGATGGAGCTCTATGCTTTTTGCACTTGGTCAGTCAATACAGGGTCAGTTAGGTTAAGGCTGTTTGTGGTTGACACTGGAGTTGTCATTCGATGATGTCCCATATGTGCTCAACTGGAGACAGATCTGGTGATCAAGCAGGCCAAGGCAACATGTCCACACACTGTACAGCATATTGGATTACAATGGAATGTGTGTTAACCTGTTGGGAAACACCCCTGGAATGCTCTTCATGAATGCAGCACAACAGGTTGAATCACCAGACTGATATACAAATCTGGATCAGGGTGTGTGGGATAACCATTGGAGTACTCCTGCTGCCATATAAAACTGCACCCCAGACCATAACTCCAGGTATAGGTGCAATGTGTGTAGCATGCAGAAAGGTTGGTTGCAACTCCTCCACTGCCCTCCTCCTAACCAACACACAGCCATCACTGGCACCGAGGCCTGAACCAGCTTTCAACTGAAAACACAACAGACCTCCACCCTGCCTTCCAATGATCTCTCTCTTGATACCACTGAAGTTGTAAGTGGCAGTGGTCTGGGGTCACTGGATGCACACAACAGGGCATCTGGCTTGGAGCTGTCATTGAAGCAATGATTTTGTAACAGTTTGTTGTGTCACTGTGGTGCCAAATGGCTGCTAAAATTGGTGCTGCAGATGCAGTACGATGCACCAAAGCCTTACAGTGAACACAGTCTCCCCTCTCACTATTGTCACATGGCCATATGGAGTCCAATCCTCCTGCAACCGTACATTCTCGTGACCATCACTGTCAGCAATCACACACAGTGGCTATATTCCTGCAAAGCATTACTGCAATATTGCAGAATGGCCATCCAGCTTCTCGTTGCCCTATTGCATGGCCTCATTCAAACTCAGTGAGGTGTTGATAATGTTGCCTTTGTCACCTTAAAGGCATTCTTGACTAACATGAACTCACCACATCCAATCTCTAAGGTAACTAATACTCATGACCATTACAGTATATATTTAAAGCAAACCTAATTTGTGTGCTCACAGTGCCACTCTTATGTGACGTGTGTGAAATTTTAATGGACATCATGTTTCAGATGTAAAAACATGCCTACCAACTTCCATTTATGTACACAACTCCTTCTTGGTGTTGCAATTTGTTTCTGTCAGTGTATGAACATGGACAAATTGTAGACTTTCTGAAGTGTGTCAGGTACTGTCTGTTATTCTGATGCAAAATGTTTTGCTTTCGATAAGGAATTATAATATAAACTCTTTTAGAAGAACTGATTTTACATTGTTTACCACAGAGCATATGTTACTGTCACAGTATCGTTTTTAAGCATGTGGAGCTCGAATGTCAATGAGCAGACTGAAGATTACAGGCAATGCTTTGTGACTATTTTCAGATTATCTACTTGAGCATTCGGCAAGCTCTTAAACTATGGGTGAAAGATGAACCAGGCTTATAAAAACCTTAGCAAACTGTTACTGAATACTGAATTAAATCTAACTATGTGATTAATACTGACAGTGGTTAGGTTCATTTCCAAAGAATATAAGCAACTTCACTACACTGACACCACTCCATAGTCACTATTATCTTGAGTATTTTTACATTTCTTTGAAACCCAAAATGATCATGCGCCAGACTGGCTTCTATCAGTCATTCCCTTCTCCTTTAGCAAATTCATGTCATAACCATGTTTAAGAACACTGGTAAATCAGTAATACTCTAACCTTTCAGTACAAATCTTGTTCGGCAGCAAAAGAAAAATACTATACATTAAAATCATAACTCAGGATTTGATTACATTTAAAGAGAAGCTAAAGGAAGAATAATTAAAAGGTATTTACAAATTAGACATTGTACAAGAAAAGTTAAGACGTTTCTAAATATACTTCTACATAATTTTTAATTCTTGCTTTTTCTAACACAGGGTATATATGTGGATAAGAAAAAAAAATTCCAGATTTTTCCCACATTTCCTGGTTAAAAATACACCTTTTCCCAAGTGAAAATACACTTTTTCCTGGGTGAAAATACACTATACCCTGAGTGACAGCACATTTCTAGAGTGTTATATAACAATATACTTCACTTTGTAGTTGTAAAACTTACATATCCTTTGACCGATAAAGATTTTATACACTGGTGTGGAACTTACCGGCAGTTATGATAATGAAACCCAGCAAAAAATAATGCATTTTGGAAAGATCTTTGATGATGATGATGATGATTGGTTTAGTTGGGCACTCAACTGCGTGGTCATCAGCACCCATACAAAGTCCCAATTTTTCACACAGTCCAATTTCTTTACACAGTCCAATTTCTTTACACAGTCCAATTCCTTTACACAGTCCAATTTCTTTACACAGTCCAATTTCTTTACACAGTCCAATTTCTTTTCTCAGTCCAATTTGTCCACTGTCATGAATGACAATGATAATGATGATGATGATGATGATGATGACAATAATGATGATGATGATGATGGGGACAACACAAACATCCAGTTCCCGAGCAGAGAAAATTCCCAACCCGGCCGGGAATCGAACCCATGACCCTGTGATCCAGAGGCAGCAATGCCAGCCACTAGACCACAAGCTGCAGACAATGACCTTTGATGGGCAACAACATGTACACTGCATATTTTTGTACTATGAAAGTACAAATACGAATTCCGCCAAATACAGCACAGTAGCTTTCAAACACTGAAATCGAGATTGTGATGCACTTTTGTTAGCGAACCGTAGCTCATGTCACATGACTTGCCAGCCAATGACAGAAGATACGCAGAGCATAGGATGTGATGTAGTCAGCCAATACCAACATAACTATTAAATAGTACAAACACATGACTAGGAAAAGTTACAGTTTAAATTAATTTACATACGTAAAGCTGTAGGAAAGCTACTCTTTCACATATAATATTGGTCGTCAAAATTTTTTTACTGGTCTTTCAGAGGATGTGATTACGAAGGATCCTAAGAGGACAGCTCAAATTAAAAGCAGCTGAATATTTCTGAGAAACATGACTGCAAATTTCACTGCTGTCCACCAGACATTTCATGGTTTACCTGGCTGAATAAATGTCTTGGTGAGCTCTTCGACTTTTCCATAGAAAAGCCAGTTATGTGTGAAATTGCTCAAGAAATCACATCTTACGGTTTTTAAGGTTGATTATACTTTTTTCCATCATTGTTGCATAATTTGTAATCTATGAAAAAAACAAAAATAAATATTAAAAATTAATCTTGAAGCTTGGTCTTTTTTAGTGTGTGTTATCCTTTAAAATATATCAAACACAAGTGTGCTGGTAACTTTCAAATAATCGCATTAATGGACGGTCTTCTGGCTTCAAATTTTTTTTTAAGTGGTTGGTTCTCAGAGTGTTAAGTTTTGAATGAGATTCAAATGCTCCACGATTTAATAAATTCATCACACATTCTCACACATAACATAATTCATCTTGCATAAAATGAAAGTTTGGAAGGTAGGAGACGAGATACTGGCAGAAGTAAAGCTGTGAGACCAGGCGTGAGTCGTGCTTCGGCAGCTCAGATGGTAGAGCACTTGCCCGCGAAAGGCAAAGGTCCCGAGTTCGAGTCTCAGTCGGGCACACAGTTTTAATCTGCCAGGAAGTTTCAAAATGAAATTTACTTTGAAAGTAACAAATCTAAAACCACCATTCACATTATTTTATGGTGAAGTAAGATTCTTTGTTACAATATCAGTTCGTACCAATGAAATTACTAAAATTCAACTGAAAACTAAAACGATTAAAAATACCCAGAATTCTAAAAAAAAGAGTCTGCTTTTTTCCCCTAATTTTTCCTGGATGAAAAAATTCCTGTGTTTCTTCCCCTATTTCCTGTTGTCCTGGGGCACATATACCCTGTAATACTGACAAGAGCAAAACTGAAGCACAAAGCAATCAAAATTTGAATTTGGGACTGAAGAACATTGTGCCAAGAAACAAGAGCTCCACATAATTCAGGAGTATTTTCCACTCCATTATCAATAAAGTAAATAGTGTAAAAAAAGTTGTCACGAATAAAGCTAACACATGACATGGAATATCATTAAATAAAAAATTAATAACAACCATCAGACAAATGAGATCAGCTTCAGAAATAATGACACACAAAAATTGCTTGCTAAATGCAATAATTAGTTCCTCATAGTGGCTGCATCCGAGGGAATTAACAAAAAGACTGCTGTACATCTGAGCTTTCAGCGAAAGGCCTTCTTCTAAAGTACAACACACACACACACACACACACACACACACACACACACACACACACAGAAGGACAACTCACATGCACATGATCAGTGTCTTTGGCTACTGAGGGCAGCCTCAATGACCAGAGACAGTGGTTATGTGCATGTGAGTAGTGCTTGTGTGTGTGTGTGTGTGTGTGTGTGTGTGAGAGAGAGAGAGAGAGAGAGAGAGAGAGAGAGAGAGAGAGACAGAGTGACTCACAACCCATCCTCACGGCTTCACTTTCACCAGTAACTCATATCCTACTTTCCAAATTTTACAGAAGTTTAGCTGCATTCCCTGCAGGACCAATACTCGTGGAAGGATATTGTTGAGACATAGCTTAACCACAGTCTAGGGGACTGTTTTCAGAATGAATTTTCACTCTGCAGAGGACTGTGCACCAACCTGAAACTTTCTGGAAGATTAAAACTGTGTGCAAGACCAGGACTCAAACTTGAGAATTTTCTCACAGATCAATTGAAGAATTCTTTTATCAAAATGGTGAGGAACGAGTCAGATTACAGGTACGAACACATGATTCATGTTAACTGATTTAAACATATTATTTTTTTAATTTTACTCACGAAACTACACGTAATTTTTTTTTTAAATAGGCTAGTATTTAATAGAAATTCATCCATGGAACAGGGGTCTAGAAGAAACGAATGTAGCTTAGATCTCAAATTTACTTTACTGGTCTTTTATGTTGGCCAAATGATTAAAAATTTTTGTTGCTGAGCCACTGAAACTTTAATAATGGGTTATAAAAGTCATTTTTCACTCTACTGAATTAGGATTGGAAGTCGCTATTCTTCTCAAATTGTGATGGATTATTTATGATGAATTTCATTAGTGAATACCTGTATTGTGACAGTCCACTAAAAATGCCTAACTCCTTGGAAAGGCACCAACATGACGAATGCAGGTGACCATAACATACCGGTATTATCCTTACTGTTTAATTTTGTGCAATAAATATTTTCTTTCTAAGTGGTAAGTTATTCTACAAAACACTATTGAGTGGAAATATGCAAAATATGTCAGGATTTGATTCACTTGTTTCCAAGGCTAGCAATTATATAAACAGCAAAAGTAGCTGAACTGAACTGTTTGAGACAATCAGTAATATGCTTCTTCCAGTTCAAGTTTTCATTAATACGCACAGCCAAAAATTTGGAGCATTCTACTCTATTTACTACTGATTCCTGTCATGTGCTACTTCAGTTGTTGATATTACTCTATTTGTTGTATAGAACTGAATACAGTGCTTTTTTCTCTTCTTTTTCAAAATTTAGGAAAAACTCATTTTCAGAGAACCACTTAATAATTCTTTGAAACACATCATTAACGATCTCTTCTGTTGTTTTGAGATTTTTTATAACCCTAGTACAGTCTGCAGCATCTGGTTGTTGAAAGTTAAGTAGAAGGTTATTCACGTACGTTAAGGTATAGGAGCCAACCGAAAATTGAACACTGTCGGCCTCCCTTCGTGGTTTCTCCCCAGTCACTAAAATTTTCTACCCTTTCAACATTGTTTGAATTATTCAGCACAACTTTTTGCATTCTGTTTGTTAAGTATGATTCAAACCAGTGTGAGTAAAGCCATCAGTTCCATAAAACTTACATTTTTCTATGAAAGTAATATGACCTACATAATCAGTTGTCTTGGAAAGACCACAAAAAATACAAACTGGCACTATTTTATTATTTAAGGTTTGTAATATCTGGTGATTGAATGAAAAATAACATTCTCAGTGGTGTAACTCTTCTGGAATGTAAACTGTGATTTGATAAGTAAATTGTTTCTGCTTAAATGTGAGACTAGTCTTGAAAACATTACTTTTTGGAATATTTTAGAAAAAGATGTGAGTCAGAAAACAGGACGACAATTATTTCTGTCTTTCTTGTCATATTTCCGTAAAGAGGTTTCACAATTCTTATTTTAATCAGTCTGGAAACATTCCCTGCACCAATGATGCATTACATTTTTCACTAAGACATTAAGTTAGAATAACTTTTTCAGAATTCTGTTTGAAATTCCATCAAGATGATACAAGCTTTTGTTATTCTTTCTTTTTTATTGTTATGTTTATAATTCTATTAACAACAGTGAATGATGTTAGTGCTACTTCTAGCTCTTTAAAGTTTTGTGGAATGATATTTTTAAGATATTCTCTTGCTTCTTCAACTGAACCACTTAATCCTATTTTTTCTGCTACATTTAGACTCTGTATGTTAAAAATACTTGCAACTTGTGAATTATTAGCCACAACATTGTCATTTAGTTTAATTGTTACAATAGCTGGTACACTGACTTGATGTCCTGTCTCTCATCTGCCAATACCCCAAATGATTTTAATCTTATTATGTGCATTATTATTTTATGTCAAGATGTATATACTTTTTGACATTTTAAGGACTTTCCCTAAAATATTATAGTATTTATTTTTTAGTATGCAAGTAATGTCAGATCTCGAATTATTCTGGCCTTTATAAAAATATTCTTCTTCCCCTTCCAAAATATTTTACTTCCCTTTTCTATACATAGCTTACTTGGTATTTTTTTAAATGGATATTCTGGATAACTTTTTAGGACAGCAACTTTCAAATACTGACACAAATTTACTATCAAATAAATTGAATCTCTTATTTACATTATAATAACATTGGCATCTCTCTCTATATATACCTAATCCCATACCACCTCTTTTTAACTTACTCTAAAATGTTGTGTACTGTTTTCATTAATAAGCTTCACTTCTTTGTGTGAACCTGTAAGGTGTTATATTGTTTACTCCAATCAATTAGTCCATTAACAATTGGGAGCACATTGTTTAAGTCTCAGCACAGTAAAAAAATTATCCATCAGGGCCCTACTATCTTGCTGCATGCGAGTTGAAAAACTGACTATTGAAATTAGATTGGAATACCCAAATAATATTTCCAGTTCATATTTATTGTCTGTATCTTTTCAAAAAATCTACATTTAACTCTCCAAAAACTACTAACATTTCTTCTTATCTGACTGGTACCTGAACAATGCATCTAGATTTCTCATGGACAAGTGCTCTACCGACTGAGCTATCCAGGCATGATACACAAGCTGCCATCACAGCTTTACTTCTGCCAGTGCCTCATCTCCCATCTTCCAAATTTCATGAAGTTCTCCTGCATATCATGGGGAACTAATATTCCTGGAAGAAAGGATATTGTGGAGACATGGCTTAGCCACAGCCTAGAAGTTTGTTTCCAGAATTAAATTTCACTCTGTGCTGGAGTGTGCACTTGCTGGCATATGAGGTACCGATGGAAGTACAGCTGCGAGGGTGGGTCACAAGCTGTGCTTGGACAGCTCAGTCGGTAGAGCTGTAGCCTATGAAAGGCAATAGATCCCAGGTCTGAGCCTCGTACAGCACACAGTTTTAATCTGGAAAGAAGTTTCAAGTATAGCAATATTTTTAGTAATTACAATCTTTTGCTGCTTTCATAATAATAACCCATCCCTCCCTCCTCCTGCCTCTTCCCCCAAATCTCTGTTCATTTTCTTTTTACTTCCAATCAATGATGCAAGACAGATTTCCTTGGAGACTGCATCATGCAGTACTAACACCAATTTATGATAATGGTAACAAGGAAACAATCTACAATTATATATCCACCCCACTTCTTGCAGTCTTTCCAAAGAGAGCAGCATATAATAAAAATAGTATCCACTATTCTCAGCATAATTTGTCAACTTCCTCTGAGTCTGGCTTCTGCAAAGTATTCTACACAGAGAAAGCAAATTATGATCTCTCAAAACAAGTCCTGCAAAGGCTAAAACAAGAAAAATTATCCTGTTGCCTTTTCTGTGACTTTGTTAAGTCCTCTGATCGTGTAGACCTTATAACTGAGGCATGAAAATATTATGGCATTACTGGCATGTCTGCCTTCGGGGTCTGGAGGTTAGTATCATGGTTCCTGACATGGAAGTTCGAGGTTCAGTTATCAGTGTTCTGAGATGAAAAGATCTGGAAAGGGTCCATTAAGCACTATAAAGACAAATGAGATTTTGTTTGCAAAAATATGCAGAAAACTTGACACACAAAACCCCCAAAGAGACACTGAATAAAGAAACCGAGTATCGGACCTTAGGCACACAACAGTGTTTGTTTAGCGATACCAACATTTCTGCATGAATGGAGTCTCACCTCCAACAGAGTCTCACCTTCTTTACAGAAACCAGAACTTAACATTAGAAAATGAGCACCTTGGGGTAAGTAATTCTAAAATAATGGCTAAACAACGAAATAGTTTTTAAAACATCCACACAGATAAAAAAAACTGATTTTCAAAATGAAATTATGATGAAATAATTTTACTAATTACACTATGCACTGAGTGGTAGCAGATACAGACATACATAAAAAAGTGCCATAAATTTTTGAAAAGAGGATCCCTTAATCATTTCTTATGCTGGATGAAAGAATACTCTGTTCAGACGGCACCAGTGTCATCTTTCCTTCAAATGTCTGTATCTGTTGCTGCGGCACAGCTTTGTACACAAGAAATGACAAAGCTCAAAATCAATAATTCTCCCTTCTTTCAGCAATGAAGTATTACATTCTACCAGGGAACACTGAACAACACAAACCATGAGAATAACAAAGTGTTGTCACCTCTCCGTACATGCTGCACTACAGCTATCCCTCGTGATCGTGTCTCAACCAATTTGTTACGAATGCTGGTCAATTTCTCAACTGATAACTGTTTCAGTCCCTGGAGACGTGATCTGGGAAGACTTTTTCCATTTGCATCAGACTCGACTATTGTAGCTGCAAAATAAATAACAAGTAGAGTGTTATATTCAATATTCTACCAGTACCATATTTTATGAAATATAAGACACAATTTTTTCTTCAAAACATTGCCTCCAAAATTCATGTGCCTCTTATACTCAAAATTAGTATAAAAATGTCCAGTGCTTGATTCAAAATTCTCACCAGTCTTAAAAATGGCCAATCCATCTCTACCTGGCAACAATGGATTCAACTAGCAGTAGCAGCACACCAATGCAACAAAGATGCATTGCGGTGATTCACAAGCTTACTAGCACTGTTTCCTTCCTGTACTGCCATCACGAATCCACAACACTGTCTAACATATGATGCGTTATTGCAGTCTACAGTACCAGTGAACTTGAACTGAAAGTGATTTGTGTTATCGGTAACAGTACAATATTTTGTTAGTAGCTAAATACATAATGGTAAAAAAAAAAGTATCAATGTGATGTTAATTATAAATTGAAAGTATTAGCATATGCAGAAGAACATGGAAACAGAGCAGCTGAGCACCATTTCAGCCCTCCATCAACAGAAATAACCATTCGCGATTGGCAAGCTAGTAAAGAAGAACTGAAATAAATGAGGAAGACTACATGTGAAAATAGAGGACTGAATGCAATGTGGCCAAAATTAAAAGGTGATGATTTTCAGGGATTTTAAAAGTCAGTTCAGTTTTATAAACTAAGCTTTTTTTTTAGTCTAGCTTTGCAATCTAATAACAAAAATAGTAAAAATGTTATTCTATTAAAAAAAAACTTGCTTTAAAATTAAGATGTGTCTTATAGTCTGCAGCATCTTATAGTCCATAAAATACAATAATTTAGCTGACATAAAACACTTCTTAAACAGAATAAAATTTATTTCACTTGGCACCGCTATTCTGAGTATGTCTTTATTGTCAGTGAAAACAGACAAAATATTATTAACTAATTTTAGCAGGCTGTATGCGTTAATGCACTGGTTCACAAACTCAAACACAAACCCCTGCTCACACACACACACACACACACACACACACACACACACACACACACACACACACACACACACACACACACGTGCATGCACGCACATGCATAAACAAGTAAACCACTTAGAAAGATTGGATGATGACCAGATACTAACTGTAAACTGTAAGAAAACTCTTGGGGCAGTGACTGGTTTCAATAGAAGTTGAAAAATAGTGTGTGTGTGTGTGTGTGTGTGTCTGTCTGTCTGTCTGTCTAAAACATTGGACTTATATTCTTTTTTTCCACTTGCTACCAACCTTAGTTTCAATACTGTTTTGCTAGTACGCTGAGATAGTTATAGACATATTGCTTCCCTGTTAACTTGGCTCTGTGACCATTATCATAAATAAAGGTCATCACTTTCCATTATTAATTGTAACAGTACAGTTTAAACAATGGAAAATAAATATGAAAAGGACAGACTGCTACTCACCACATTGATGAGGCAATGAATGGCACACTGACACAATGGAAAAGACTGTTACTTATTATTCAGCTGTCAGACTTTGTCATTCATCAAACATAGACAAAAGAAACACACATATATGCACACATGCACAGTTCACACACACGTCACAGTCATCTCCGGGCACTAAGGCCTGACTCAATAATGTTGCTGTTCTTAATAATATAGTTTTGTTTATGTGTACACTGACAAACTGAACACAGTGTTGTCTGCTAGCTAAGGTAGATTATGTTGGCAGCACTGAGAAAGCTGTCACTGTCAATTGAGGCCATTCGGTTTCAATCATTACAGCTACTCCCATTAACTATTGCACTAAGCATCTTCTTAGAATATGCAATTGATATTGTTTTGGGAAGCCATATAAAAGATGGATCAAAGTGTGAAGCTAGAATGTGTTGGTGACTTACCTTGGAGATGTAGAAAAAGATGTGTGTGCCCAGTAATGGAAATTATGGAATTTCAGTTTTATATATTAAAAAATATGACAGTATACAAACAAATTCAACATACACTGAGACTGACTGCTGGTGCTGTATGGCTTGGCATGACTGGCACTGTCAACGGGCCAAGTGTATCCCGTGGTGCGCTGTTCCAGCAGCAGCTTCCATTGACTGTGATTAATACAAGTGATCTGGAAAAACAACAATGGCTCTTCACCAACATGGCCTGAGGGCTCCAATCTTCTAATGAAACTATTATTTGGAAATGCAAACAAACTGTTTTAAAGCAAAGAATGGTTCATAAGAATATGCTTGGACCGCATACAGAGAAATAAAATTTTAGTGTTAAGAACTGTCAAAAAGTGTAGAGTAAACTTGAATACTTGTATACACCAACCACGACAGATCCTACATCATTATTAGAAATCAAAAGCACATAAGTAACTTATGACTAATAATGTTATGGATAAATGCTTAAAATTTCAAACTACCCCACTACACCAAGAAGAGTTTTTTTCCAAAGCTAATAATGGTTCTGAAGTACACAGATGACAGGCCAGTTTCCAGGCTTTTCATTTCTGTTTTCTATTAGCTTGAGTCTATAATTTACTTCTAACTGAATTCTTGAAGATGTTCATGTATATCTGATAACTGATCATCACATATATATTATGTTGGCAATAAGCTTGATAGATGGGCGTGCAATACTGCAATACCACACACAGTTTGCTTGTGTGATGAAAAAGGCTTAAAATTGTGTGGATATGTTGCTGCATTAATATTGACAAAAAAGTTATGTACTTGGGTGAAAGGAGGGTTACGACTTTGGTTAAGCAAAACTATCATGTAGAAGATATTGTCATTTAGAATGTCAAATCAGTCATCGTAGTCAAGACTGCATACATTCTCTGTCAGCTACTGCTCATCATGTACAACCGTCCAAACTGATGCTAGAAGGTCGCAATCAACACAATATCTTCTACTACTGTGTGACATCATTGTAAATTAGGATGTGCCTATATGCCTAAATAACATCATTCGTTCCATATACTACTAGTGCTACATGCCAATGTACCACATATGATCAAACATTTAACAGCATATTCATGTTTTCTGTATGGTAAAGTAGTTGTTGATTTTGTCACTGTAAGCTCATTTGTTAGATATTTTACCAACTGACAATGTATGAAATCATATGATCCACCAGCATTTTGCTGTGATCACTTTCCAAATTGAAGGAGTGTACTACGAAAATACCACAAAAATGCATAGATTGCTCCCTTAATTTGGGTGTAATTTGTGAATGTGTTTACTACATCTATTAGTTTTGGAAAATAATTATTACAGGCCTATAACATAAAAAATGTACACTAATTATTTATTTATTGTTGCTGTTAATGGCAGGAGAATAGGAATTCTTAATGGTGTAACACTTTTTGTGGTCAATAGTGTTTTCATAAGTAGACCAATATTAGAGAGATGCAGATGACAATAAAATTGCTGGTTATTGAAAACCCAAGAAGGATAAAAGAATTATATCAGTAGTGTGACTACTCAACATTACAGGGTAAATCCACAAAACAATCACATTTGAAAAATTACAATAAAACCACTTCATTAAATATCTACATCCAAACAGATACTGCACAAGCCACCATATGGTACATGGTGGAGAGTACCCTGTACCACTACTTGTAATTTCCCCTGCAGTTCCACTCGCAAATAGAGTGAGAGAAAAATGTCTGTCTGAACACCTCCACATGAGCCCTAATTTCTCATGTTATCTTTGCGGTCTTTACGCATGATGTACGTGGGCAGCAGTAGAATCTTTCAGCAGTCAGCTTCAAATGGCAGTTCTCTAAATTTTCTCAATAGTGTTTCTCGAAAAGAATGTCACCTTCCCTTCAGGGATTCCCATTTGAATTACTGATGCATCTCCATGACGCTTATGTGTTGCTTGAACCTACCGTTAACAGATCTAACCACCCACCTCTGAATTGCTTCAATGTCTTCCTTCAATCCGACTTGGTACGGATCCCAAAACTCGAGCAGTACTCAACAATAGGTCGCACCAGTGTCTTGTATGTGGTCTCCTTTACAAGTGAACCACTCTTTCCTAAAATTCTCCCAATAAACCGAAGTCAACCATTTGCCTTGCCTGTCGTAGTTTTCACAAGCTCATATCAACTCATATCGCTTTGCAATGTTACGCCCAGCTATTTAAATGACTTGATTGTGTCAAGCAAGACACTAGTAATACTGTATCTGATCATTACAGGTTTGTTCTTCCTACTCATCTGCATTAACTTACATTTTTCGACATTTAGGGCTAGCTGCCATTCGTCACACCAACTGGAAATTTTGTCTAAATCATCTTGTATCTTTTTACAGGCACTCAACTGTAACACTTTACCATACACCATGGCATCATTAGCAAACAACTGCAGATTGCTGCCCACCCTGTCCACCAAATCACTGATGTACATAGAGAACAGCAGCAGTCCTGTCACACTTCCCTGCATGTTTATAATCTACACATATGGAAGCATATAAGAAATACCCACTTACCAGTAAGAATATCACATCGAGACTGTTGTCTTGGCACATGTGTAGTTCAGTTATAGCATCTCTCACATAGGTTGTGCCCACTTGGACACCTGTCGAGAGATTCACAAAAAATATGGTTCCAGTTTCTGTTCCTACAATAGCTGTATGATGGCAACCCAGAATGCTCTGCCACCACTCAACTGCTGTGGGTCGAGCTGCTGAACTACGGCGAGTAGTGAGTGGACTTCCATTGACAGAGCTAGCCAAGCTGCTAGCAGACAATGAAGCAGCAGGGGGAGAGGTGACTGAAGGAAAAACTGTCACTTCTGTCGTAGACCACTGGTGATCTTTGGCTTTAGCACTGTCCACCAAAGCCAGTGCTGGTACAATGACAAGTGTTCCATCACAGCCTGCACATAAAAAGTAATGATTCTATATGCATTATTGTAGAAAGATATGCTATAAAAACTTTTAATTTTTTATACTCTGCAGTCATTACTATTGCAGTGCTCAATTGTTTCTTTCCGCAGCACTAAGGACAAGGATAAAGCAAGTTCAATAATGGCTAAGCGTATAAGAATTAAAATCCAGTACAGTTCATTCTTAAAATTGTATAATAACAAATTGGGAAAAAAAACAATTTTATTTTTCAAAAATGAGAACATTTCTCCACACTAGATGATAGTTAGCAGCATACAATCAAGATGACAGTATCATCTGACCAATGATTGTGTCTGTCTCTTTCAGAAAAACAATTACACGTAAATATTTATAATCCATGTATCCATTCTTACCATAAAGATATAAAAAAACAACTTGGTTAACAGGCCTACGGAAGTACTTAGTGTCTCATTTCTGACAGCATAAAATCAAGAGCATAACCAGGGTCTGAACTAGGCAACTCAACATTCATGATGAATAGGTCTGGATACACTCACTTATACTAAATATCTATTACATGTTCTGGATTTCTTCAAATTTATATGTACTTGAAAAACCAGTATGATGCAAGTTAGGTTTGTAAAAAATCTTTGTGGTCCTTATGCGTGATGTACGTGGGCAACCATAGAATTTGTCTCAAACTTCATTTTCCTATCTTACCTGTCCAGATATTTTCCAGCTGAAAAAAGTAACAACAATAACAGTTTCCAATAAGGGCACTTAACAGATGACCATCAAAAATGTGCTTGTGTTAGGGATGTAATTTGCAATTACTGTGAAAAATCAATAAGACAAGACATGGAAACAATAATGCCACATATACAGCACTTGATTATAAATTATATAACTCCTGTCTGGGCTAAGAAATTCATGGATGGATGGATGGATGGATGGATGAATTAAAAATTGTTGGGTGTTAAGCCACATGGTCATCAGTGCCCTTTGGTTTCAGTAGTTATCTTGTTAAAACAAAAAGTACAGGGCACATAACTACAGCAACGGTAATAAAAAATCTCACGTCCAATACCCAGAAGATCTATTGATACCATTGTTACACATTAATACCATAAATAAAACAGTGGATGGCATTAAGATGGCTGGTTGATTGCAAAATTAATAGGACGAGCCAGCAACATTAAAACCTTTGTCTAATTAAATTTGGCAGAAGTCCTAATGTAATACAAAATGTCAACAATTTACTTGCTATTGTTTCATCACCGCCTAAAATTGCAGGAAGTCCCTTGGTAAATCAAAGGTTTTCCCCCTATCAGCATGCAAAAACACAATTTCAAAACATGGTGCACTGTGAGTGAGACACTGCAATCCTGTGGATCTTCATGCCTTAAGCATGTGTCATTGGGCAGTGTCTGATATGAAGGTGAGTGAAGACCACTTTGTCCCTGCTTGGAGACTGAAAGGAAGTACACCGTGGTCAAATAGTTGGTTTAAGTGACTGCAGATTCCTGTCCTTTCAAAACTTAACAAATAATGTGAAATATAAAAGTCACCACATTTCAGTAATCGGGGCAAGAAATTTACCCTCCGTGCAGCTTGGCAATCAACAATGAAAGCAGTAAGAAAGATTAACCATAATGCTGTACTGCTGTGGGCATTAGCTGATATTAGACATATCTGGTATTAGGCCAAGCACGAAAACAGTGAAGCACTGTGGCCATTACCTTGTTATGCAGTACCCATTACGAGCTTTAAATGCCTACTGTCACAAGTAAGTCTATTTAATGACATGGACTTTGACATGCTGGCACTGTGGCAGAGGATGGAAGGTGAGAATAAGCTTCCTGAAACATCATGGGCAATCAATGAATTGATGATGTTAATAATCCCAAAAGATTTTATTGAACCATTTTATCTGTCCGCATTTCTTTTCCATCTACTCACCTCGTGATCTATTTTCATGAACAGCTTAACAAAAAAACAAACCTTTCAGTAACTTGTTAACATGTGAGGACTGAACCTATATCACATCACAGATATAGTTAAAAAGATGAGATTGGTTCCTTTTTACTCTAAACTTTTTGTGGGGCACTTTGAGACTTTTTCAATAACTGCCTGGCTGAAGCTTCAATTTTCTCAACACCTTAATACCATTTATTAGGTCATGTTTATCTGCTGAAATTTACGCCATTTCCCTGGACATTGATCACTACCTCACTGAATATTATCTTCTTGATTCAGTTCACAGTGCATCCACCAACAAATTGCTGTATTCAAATTTTCTCATTTACCATTTTCTCTACTTTAAATGTTCTCTTTTCTACAGTCTAGTGAAAATTACATGGTTTTATAAGACTCTATAAACATACCACGATACAAATGCTTTCAAATGATACAACTGTTCCAGCACCTGACCCAGCAAACTTTATAATGGAAGGGGCCTAGCCATGGTATACAGTGACTGTAAACAACCTTCTAAAAAAACAGTGACTGTTGCACAATAGATGTGAAATGAAGCATAGGGCTACAGGCAGAGAGGTGCTAAATGAAATGTGTTTGGCTGTCGAATTAGCAATGTGTGAAGCCTTCACAGTGGCTACCATAATTGAATTTATTGAAAGATCTTCCACAAAACCCAAAGAAATCCTGGTCATAAGCAAAAACTGTCAGTGGTACCGAGGTCAGTGTCCAGACACTCATGCATGACACAGAAACTTTTAACTGAGGGTAGTAAAGTGAAGGTAGAACCACTTAACTCCATTTTCAAATACTTCTTTGCAGAGGAACTTTCTGGTGTATTCCCACAGGTCATTTCTTGCATTACTACAAATATGTGTGATATAAATATTTATCTCGGTAGGAATGATAAACATCATAAATCACCAAAACAGAACAAGGTCCCAGAGCCTCAATGGAACCCCTTTCAGATTCTATACAAAATTTGTGACTGAGTTAGCCTTTCTTTAAAATACATTAAACCTTAGATCAACCCCTACCATGAAAAAACCTAAACTTAGGAGTTGGAAGAAAGCAGATCACACTCATCTACAAGATGATACATGAAAATATCACCCATCAACCATAATATCTTGAACAGTATTATCCCATCCACACAAACCAGCATGGATTCCAAAAACATCAGTCATGTGAAATCTAACTCTTACTTTTCTTACACAACACCTCAAACCACCAATCGAGGTGATAAGATGGATTCAATATTTCTTAACTGCTGAAAATCATTTAATTCAGTATCACATCAATGCTCAGTAATATTAGTTTCATCACTTGAAACATCAAACAAAATTTTTTGACTGAAATGGGGATTTATTGGCAGTGAGGACAGCATACTATTTCAGATGGAAGGTCATTGACACATGTAGGAGTAAGTTCAGATGTGCTCCAAGAAACTGTGCTCAGAATCTTTTCATGTTCTATATTGATTATATTAATGACCTAGTAGACAATATTAGTAGTAACCCCAGATTTTTTGCAGATATTACAGTTCCCTATAATGGAGTTTTGTGTGTGTGTGTGTGTGTGTGTGTGTGTGTGTGTGTGTGAATTCAAAGTGGTGTAAAGATTGGCTACATTCTTTTTAAATGTTCATAGTGTGTGTGTGTGTGTGTGTGTGTGTGTGTGTGTGTGTGTGTGTGTGTGTGTGTGTGTGTGTGTGTGAATTCAAAGTGGTGTAAAGATTGGCTACATTCTTTTTAAATGTTCATAAACCTGTGCCCTCCACAAAATGAAGAAAGTACATAGCATCCTCTGACTATATATTATCAACAAGTCACAACTGCAATTAGTCAACTAAAACAAATACCTAGACATAACAATCTGCTGGGATGTGAAATGAAATGATCTGAACCAAGGGTAGACTCTGGTTCACTGGAAGCATACTGAAAAAATGCAATGAGTCTACAAAGGAGGTTGCTTACAAAACTCTCATGCTACCCAGCCTAGAATATTGCTCAAGGAGTAACAAGACATAAAGCAGTTATAGCAGAAAGGGTAGCGCCATGGACACACTGAAAAAACTTAAAGAAGAGATATCAACTGTTCTGTGAAAGCCTGCTTACAAAGGTTCACAAAGCAGTATTAAGTAAGGAATCTAGGAATATACTACAGTCCCCTACGTATCACTCCCATAGGGACTGCAAAATGCACAGAGGCATTTAAGCAGTCATTCTTCCTGTGTTCCATATGAGAGTGGAATGGGAAGAAATCTTAATACTTACAAGGGAAACTCTGCATTGCACCCCCCTCAGATTTAGTAGTAAGTTGGCCCACTGGACAGCCCATCAAATACAGAACATAGATCAAACATGAAAACAGGAAGAAGGTGTACTGAACTGTGGAAAAAAGAAAGAAAAAGAAACAGTAAACATTAGAAATTTAATATGTGCAATATCGAGTGACATTAACGAGACTCGGGTCATGGTCATGTGGTCATGGTGTTAAACTGTAAAGGGGGAGACCTGGGTTCAAATCTGCCTCGTGCCCAACACTTTTTTCACAAAACTATGAACTGTCTGTCCAGTCATTGATGTGCCTGTTCACTGTATTCAATTTTGTGTGTGTCTCGTGGCATAATGTCCATTTGTATAAGAGATGTGTAATGAAGGGACCTCCAGACGTACTTACCTCCTATTTCTTCTACTTGGGTACCACAGGTTACGCCTCTTGCATTCCATTTTAGACATTTTGAATTCCATCATTGTAACATAGTTCACACCCGTTTATTTGATGTTTTCATTTCTGTGAGAGGTCTATGCGGCATCTCACCTGCCCTCACTACTTATGACATTTACTTGTGACGGTAATATATTCTTACCATATTCTTACCACATGGCTCATATTCTGTGATGGATAGTGACAGCAGGTGGGATGCTGCAAAGACCTCTCACAGAATTGAAAATAACAAATAAACGAGTGTGAAGTATGTTACAATGGTGGAATTCAAGAGTCAAAACTTCTAAAATGGAACACAAAAGACATAACGTATGGTACCTACGCAGAAGAAATAGAGGTATGTATGTATGTATGCCTTTGCTGTTGCAAACAGACATTACTCCATGATATATACAGAAATTTGAATACAGGAAACCAAAATGTCAATGATCAGATGGACAGTTCACAATTTTGTGAAAAAAAAATGTTGAGCATAAGCTAGATTTGAAACTGGATCTCCTCGTTTGCAGTCTAACACCATAACCATATAACCACACCCCGAGTCTTGTTAATGATGCTCGATATTACACATATTAAACTTGTAATTTTCACTGTTTCTATTTTTCTTCTTTTTTTCACAGTTTAGTACACATTCTTCCTGTTTTCATGTTTAATGTGTGTTTATTTTTTGACAGACTATCCAACGGGCCACCTGGCCACTAAATCTAAGGGGGGTGCTATGAGGAGTTGCCCTTGTTAGTACAATTGAAGTACCCTCTGCTATGCACTTCACAGTGATTTGTAAAGTATGGGTGTAGATTTAGAATATTTTTCAATGAGATATTTTTTTTGGGGCGCAAAACTGCTACGGTCATTAGCGCCCGGTCTGTGACAGGAAAAGGTAGAAAATGAAACTGGAAACCAGCAGCAATGGGAACGAAACTCAAAAAATTGAAGAAACTAAAAACAGAAGGAAAGCTTAAAAAATCACTATAGAAGAGGGTTGGTTGTCCCCAAAAAGAGCTTCAAATGACTGACGTCATCTCACTGGCACTAATAAACTCGAGAACGCGATCGGCTGAGCGCATGTCATCTGCTAAAATGGAAGATATATCAGGCGACAGCTGTAGACAGGTACGTAACGGAGTAAAATAGGGGCACTCAATTAAAAGGTGTCTTACCGTCCACAGCTGAGAGCAGTGGGGACAGAGTGGGGGAGGATCGCCACTTAAAAGATGTCGATGGCTAAAAAGACAGTGCCCTATCCGGTGTCTAGTTAAAATTTCCCCCTCCCGACAATGCGTTCGGGAGGAAGAGGTCCAAGCACAGGGAAGAGCTTTCACGTCCCGCAATTTATTATTGGGAAGTGTCGACCAATGTGCGTGCCATAAAAGAACAACACGATGACATAAAACACTCCGTAGATCAGCAAAGGGAATCATGCGAATAGCTGGCCAAAGAAGAGAGACTGTAGCCTTGGCCGCTATATCGGCCGCCTCATTTCCACAGATACCAACGTGTCCTGGGATCCAGAGGAACGCCACAGAGACGCCCCCCAAGTGGAGCAAGCGTAGGCAGTCCTGAATCCGGTGGACCAGAGGGTGGACAGGGTATAGAGCTTGGAGACTGAGGAGAGAGCTGAGAGAATCTGAACAGATAACATACTGTATCCGCTGATGGCAACGGATGTATTGGACAGCCTGGAGAACAGCGTAAAGCTCCGCAGTATAAACCGAACACTGGTCAGGAAGCTGAAATAGATTTGGGGTGTCGCCAACAATATAGGCACTCCCTACACCAATCGATGTTTTTGAGCCATCAGTGTAAATAAATGTGGCTTCCTTCATTTATGCACATAGAGCAGAAAATGCCTGACGATAAACAAGTGAAGGGGTACCATCCTTGGAAACTGACAAAGGTCACGGAGCAGGCAGGTCCAGGGACGGAGCCAAAGCGGTGCTGTACCCCAAGCTGTCAAGAAAGTTTTAGGAAAGCGGAAGCAAAGAGAATGGAGCAGTTGACGGAAGCGGACTCCCGGTGGTAGTAGGGAGGAAGGGCGGCCTGCATACCCTAAATCCAAGGAGGCATGGAAAAAAATGTCATGGGCCAGATTAGCAGGCATGGAAGACAGATGGCTAGCATAACAACTCAGAAGGACAGCTCGCCGACTGGACGGCGGAGGTTCAGCAGTCCTAGCATAAAGGCTTTCCACAGGGCTGGTGTAAAAAGCTCCAGACACTAAACGTAATCCACGGTGGTGGATAGAGTCGAGACGCCGAAGAACAGACGCCCGAGCAGAGGAGCAAACTACGCTTCCATAGTCCAATTTCAAGCGCACTAAGGTGCGATAGAGGCGGAGAAGGACCACTCGGTCTGCTCCCCAGGAGGTACCATTCAGGACACGGAGGGTGTTGAGGGATCGCAGACAGCGAGCCGAAAGATAGGAAACGTGGCAGGACCAGCACAGTTTTCTGTCAAACATAAGACCCAAGAATTTAGCGACATCCGAAAACGGAAGGTTGACAGGTCCTAGATGTAAGGAAGGTGGAAGACACTCCGTATGACGCCAAAAATTAACACAAATGATCTTACTGGGAGAAAAGCGGAAGCCTGTTTTGATGCTCCAAGAGTGGAGGCGATCGAGATAGCCTGGAAGACATCGTTCAAGAAGGCTGGTCCATTGAGAGCTGTAGTAGATCGCAAAATCGTCCACAAAGAGGGAGCCCAAGACATCAGGAAGGAGACAATCCATAATTGGATTTATGGCAATGGCAAACAGAACAACACTTAGCACGGAGCCCTGGGGTACCCCGTTTTCTTGGGAGAAAGTAAGGGAGAGAGTAGTGTGCACCCGCACTCTAAATGTGCGCTCTGCCATAAATTTGCGAAGAAAAAGGGGCAACCGACCGTGAAAGCCCCAAGAGAACAGTGTGCGGAGGATGCATGCCTGTCCTCCAACAGGTATCGTACGCTCTCTCCAGATCAAAAAATATTGCTATTGTTTGGCGGTTCCAGAGAAAATTGTTCATGATATAAGTGGAGAGAGCAACAAGATGGTCAACTGCAGAACGATGCTTTCGGAAACCGCATTGGGCAGGTGTTAAAAGACTGCGGGACTCCAGCCACCAAGCTAAACGGCAATTCACCATATGCTCCAAAACCTTACATACACTACTCGTGAGGGAAATGGGGCAATAGCTAGAGGGGAGATGTTTGTCCTTTCCAGGTTTCAGAACAGGAACGACGATAGCTTCCCGCCATCGTCTGGGAAAAGTACTGTCGGTCCAAATTCGATTATGAAGGCGAAGGAGGTAACGCAGACTATGGTATGATAAATGCAGCAGCATTTGGATGTGGATACCATCCGGTCCTGGGGCGGAGGAGCGAGAAGAAGAGAGTGCATGTTGGAGTTCCCGCATGGAGAAAACAGTATTATAGCTTTCGCGATTTTGAGAGGAGAAAGCAAGAGGTTGCACTTCCACTGCACGTTTCTTCAGGAGAAACGCTGGCGGGTAATTTGAAGAGCTCGAAATCTCAGCAAAGTGTTGAGCCAATGAGTTAGAAATTGCGACGGAGTCCACTAATGTATCATGCGCGACAGTGAGCCCAGAGACCGGGGAGAAACTAGGCGCGCCAGATAACCGTCAAATCTGACTCCAAACTTCCGAGGAGGGAGTGAAGGTGTTAAATGAGCTAGTAAAGAAGTCCCAGCTTGCCTTCTTGCTATCACGGATGACGCAACGGCATCGCGCCAGGAACTGCTTATAGCGGATACAGTTGGCCAAAGTAGGATGGTGTCTGAAAATGCGAAGAGCACGTCGCCGCTCACGTGTTGCGTCACGGCCTGCCTCGTACCACCAATGAACTGGGGGGTGCCGGGGCAATTCGGAGGTGCAAGGTATTGAACGTTCCGCAGCTGTAAGAATAACGTCTGTAATATGAGTGACCTCATTGTCGACGCTAGGAAAGTGACGGTCATCGAATGTCGCTAGACACGAAAAAAGTGTCCAATCGGCTTGGGCAAAACTTCCAGTGTCACGGGCGCATATACGGCAGTTGTGGCTGCAATCGAAGGACACATGGAAAGTGGTCGCTCGAGTGTGTATCAGCAAGGGCGAACCATTCAAAGCGCCGAGCTGACGGAACAGTACTGACCGAAAGGTCCACATGAGAGAAATTTGTCGTGGAGGCAGACAAAAATGTAGGTTCCCCAGTGTTGAGGCAAACAAGATCCGCTTGGTGGAAGACGTCTATCAATAGTGAGCCACGCAGACAAGGATGTGGAGATCCCCAAAGCGGGTGGTGGGCATTGAAGTCCCCAACCAGCAAATAGGGGGGTGGAAGCTGACCAACAAGATGAAGGAGATCAGCTCGTGCCATTGGTGTGGACGATGGAATGTATACAGTACAAAGAGAGAAGGTGTATCCAGAAAGGGAAAGACGGACAGCGACAGCTTGGAAGGAAGTGTTTAAGGGGATTGGGTGATAATGGAGAGTATCATGGAGAAGAATCATGAGTCCTCCATATGCTGGAGTGCCTTCAACAGAGGGGAGATCAAATTGGACTGACTGAAAATAGGGGAAAACAAAGCAGTCGTGGGGACGCAGCTTTGTTTCCTGAAGACAGAAGATGACCGGCGAGTAGGATCATAAGAGGATCGTCAATTCATCCCGATTGGGTCGAATGCCGTGGATATTCCAATGGATAATGGACATAGCACTCCGTCTTCAGGACACCGAGACCATCCGACCGCCGTATCATCCTCAGTGGAGGATGCGGATAGGAGGGGCGTGGGGTCAGCACACCGCTCTCCTGGTCGTTACGATGGTATTCTTGACCAAAGCCGCTACTAATCGGTCGAGTAGCTCCTCAATTGGCATCATGAGGCTGAGTGCACCCCGAAAAATGGCAACAGTGCATGGCTGCGTGGATGGTCACCCATCCAAGTGCCGACCACGCCCGACAGCGTTTAACTTCGGTGATCTCACAGGAACCAGTGTATCCACTGCGGCAAGGCCGTTGCCCATAATGGACATAGGGTGGACAGAAAATGGAAGAATGTGACCAAGGTTGCCGTCAACTCAACGACTGCTCAGAGCTTGCGACCGACAGTGAGGAACAGCATTCAGCCGAAGGCAGAAGATCCTGATCCATAGGTTGTTCAGGAGCAGCTCCTGCCACCAACGATCGGCCGGTTGATCGGCCGCCAGCAGTGCACCTCGGCGACACACAAGATGGCCGAGGGCGGCTACCACCATGTGGTGCTTTAGATGAGACATGCCGTGGTGGAGAAGGAGAGGAACTGGGTTTCTTATTAGCCTTCTTGGAAACAGGATGTTTAGATGAAGGAGGAACCGATGGTTGTGAAGTTGGGGTACGTAAAAAATCTTCACGAGTAGGCTCTTTTTTGGAAGTCCGGGTGTCTGACTTTTGGGCTCGAGATTTAGCAGAACCCGATGAAGGGTGAGCCATAGAGTGAGCAGGCGAAAGTGGGGAGGTTGAACGGGCGATTTTTGCGCTTGCTGATCTGACGACCGTGGCACTAAAGGTGAGATCACAAGTCTGTGTGGCTGGCTCCTTTGTTGGCCGAGGAGAGGCAAGGACAGTGCTGTATTTTCCTGTCTGAGGCACAGTGGACTTTCGACTGGTGAATAATTTTCGAGCAGCAAAGGTCGACACCTTTTCCTTCACTCTGATTTCCTGAATGAGCTTTTCGTCTTTAAAAATGGGGCAATCTTTAGAGGAAGCTGCGTGGTCACCCATACAGTTGATGCAATGAGGGGATGGAGGTGGACAAGCACCCTCATGGGCATCCTTGCCCTACGTAACACATTTGGCCAGGTTGGAACAGGACTGGCTGGTATGATTGAACCGCTGACACCGATAGCAACGCGTAGGGTTTGGGACGTAAGGGCGAACAGAAATTATCTCATAGCCTGTTTTTACGTTCGATGGGAGTTGAACTCTGTCAAATGTCAAGAAGACAGTACTAGTTGGAACGATGTTCGTGTCAACCCTTTTCATGACTCTATGAACAGCAGTTATGCCCTGGTCAGACAGGTAGTGTTGAATTTCCTCGTCGGACAATCCGTCGAGGGAGCATGTATAAACGACCCTACGTGAGGAATTTAAAGTGCGGTGCGCTTCCACCCGGACAGGGAAAGTGTGTAGCAATGAAGTACGCAGCAATTTTTGTGCCTGGAGGGCACTGACTGTTTCTAACAACAAGGTGCCATTTCGTAATCTGGAACAAGACTTTACTAGACCTGCAATTGCGTCGACACCTTTCTGAATAATGAAAGGGTTGACTGTGGAGAAGCCTTGGCCTTCGTCAGACCGAGAAACAACAAGGAACTGTGGCAACGATGGAAGAACTGTCTGTGGCTGAGACTCAGTGAACTTACGCTTGTGAGGAGACATAGTGGAAGATGAGGAAACCATTGCGGAAGTATCCCCCATGATTACTGGCGTCTCCGATGGCACGCTCCTCCCTTGTGGGGGCTCTCTCTGAGGGCACTCCCACCTTAGGTGATTGTTCACACCTCAGGTCACACCTCCCGAGAAATGGACGGAGGGACCAATCGGCACTTTCGGAAGGTATCAGCTTGGGTAATCACCCCTCCCTGGACCTGGCCGTTACCAGGGTGTATGTACGTGTCCTACCTGTCTACTCGGGGCAGGGAATTACGCGTTACCCCGTCACTGGCTACCCATGGAAATGCGTGGGTCGGCCTTCAGACACGCACAAGGAGGAAAAAAGAGAAAGGGAAAAACAAAGAAAGGGAGAGGGAAGAAGAGAGGTCTCAAATGCCGCAGCGGAGAAAAGGGTAGAGGGAATAGGTAAGGAAAAGAGAAGGACAAAGGAAGGATGAAGACTTGCAAGCAGAGAAAACAAAGAATGTGTTACATTCTCAAGCGTCCATCTCCGGACGTAGGCACTAAACATACTCCCAGAGAGGGAGAAAGGGAAGGAAAGAGGCAGAGGTGGGGGAGGGGGGGGGGCGCAAAGATGGGGGATGGGGAAGGATGCGGAAAAGGAAGGTATGCAGCCCGGAAAGGAAGGAGGGCCACATTAGCTCAGGGTCCTGTGCTCGCTACGCACGTATCCACAAAAGAGTTGTGGACCCCCTGGGGGGATTTCAATGAGATGTTAGCCACCTCAGGCCTTGATAGACACTGTTACTTAAACAAGCTCATTCCACTTGTAATGCAGTACATTACTCATTAAGTATGTGTCAGTCAGCAGCACCATCAGGATTTAATTTTCCAATCCTCCTCAATATCATTCCCACACTACCCACAGTAGTGAACTACAACAATGATGCCGTTACCCACAACTGACTGCAGTGACACAATTGTACATGATCTACATTTAATATCAGTTCTCTAAATTTGTTGAAAATGGTTTTACCAGAATAAGAATGTCTTTCTTCCAAGGACTACCACATAAATTCCCTAAGCAAATCTGTTACAATTTTATATGAGCCATACTGACTAATTACGATCCTAACAGCATATCTCTAAACACCTCCAATGTCTGTTTTCAGCCCTGCTTGATAAGAACTCTAAAGACTGCAGCAACAATCTGTAATGACTTACAATTGTGTCTTTTATGTACTTTTCTTAACAGATATTAAACAATGTAAAATTACAAAAACAAATTATTTAATGTTCTTAGGTCTAAAATTTGACAGAGATTTAATTGGAAGGTACACATATACTACTTAGCAAATAAATTGAATAGCTTAGCATTTGCAATGTGTATTTTGTCAGCTGCCACAAACATGGACACCAGAAAGATGGTTTATGACTGTTGCTTTGAGTTGGTTATTCATTATGACAATCTTCTGGGGAAAATCAATAAATATCACAAGGTGTCATAAGCATCCTCTGCAATGCACTTCACAGTGGTTACATGTAGGTAAGTACAAGTCTCCTACTGTGGCAAAAGAAAATAACTGAGAATATGTCTCTCACCAAACGAAGGTTGTCTTGTCATTCACCGTAAAAACAATTTAAAAACACTATCCATCCCTTCCCTGTGCATTTTTAAGATCTTCATTTTCTTATATAAAAATCTACAAGAAGTTGAAAATTACTGTTTTTTGTTCAATTAATGGCACTCATCACAGACAAATATTAAACATCCAACACACAGTTTAAAACTCTATGGCCAAACACCAAAGTACGTGGGATTAAAAATTTACAATAAACTGAATGGCAGTAATATATTCAACATAAAGCTAGGTCCCTGAAAAGATTGCTCTTTATTCTTCAAATGGAAAAGTATTATTGATCTACTGAAGAATTCATAGGGGGTGATTTCACAGTTTAAACGAGGGGATTTTTTATATTTTTTTAATACTGAAAACTATTTTACTGTGTAGCTGTATCACAGTAACATACACTATGTGATCAAAAGTATCTGGACACCCCCAAAACATACATTTTTCATATTAAGTGCATTGTGCTGCCACCTACTGCCAGTTACTCCACATCAGTGACCTCAGTAGTCATTAGACTTTGTGAGAAAGCAGAATAGGGTACTCTGCGGAACTCACAGACTTTGAACGTGGTCAAGTGATTGGGTGTCGCTTGTGTCATATGCCTGTACACGAGATTTCCACACTCCTCAACATCCCTAGATCCACTGTTTCTGATGTGATAGTGAAGTTAAAACATGAAGGGACACGTACAGCACAAAAGCGTACAGGCTGACCTCATCTGTTGACTGACAGAGACCGCCGACAGTTGAAGAGGGTCGTAATGTGTAATAGGCAGACCCCTATCCAGATCATCACACAGGAATTCCAATCTGCATCATGATCCACTGCAAGTACTATGACAGTTATTTGGGATGTGAGAAAACTTGGATTTCATGGTCGAGCAGTTGCTCATAAGCCACACATCACACTGGTCAATGTCAAATGACGCTCCGCTTGGTGTAGGGAGCGTAAACACTGGATGATTGAACAGTGGAAAAATGTTATGTGGAGTGACAAATCATGGTACACAATGTGGCAATCCAGTGGCAGGGTGTGTTATGGTGTGGTCGTGTTTTTCATTGAGGAGGCTTGCACCCCTTGTTGTTTTGTGTGGCACTATCACAGCACAGGCCTATATTGGTGTTTCAAGCACCTTCTTGCTTCCCATAGTTGAAGAGCAATTTGGGGATGGCGACTGCATCTTTCAACACGATCGAGCACCTGTTCATAATGCATGGCCTGTGGTGGAGTGGTTACATGACAATAACTTCCCTGTAATAGACTGGCCTGCACAGAGTCCTGACCTGAATCCTATAGAACACCTCTGGGATGTTTTGGGACGCCGACTTCATGCCGGGCCTCACCGACCGACATCGATACCTCTGCTCAGTGCAGCACTCCCTCATGAATGGGCCGCCATTCCCCAAGAAACCTTCCAGCAGCTCATTGACAGTATGACTGCAAGAGTGGAAGATGTCATCAAGGCTAAGGGTGGGACAACACCATACTGAATTCCAGCATTACTGAAGGAGGGCGCCACAAACTTGTAAGTCATTTTCAGCCAGGTGTCTGGATACTTTTGATCACATAGTGTATGTAAAATATATACTGCCTGAGACTATGAGGGGTGTTATTCCCACAGCATATTAAAATTAAAATGAAATAAGAAGAATTTTTGATTTGTTCTGTCATTACAAATTGATCACAATGTCAGGTAGAAAAAGAGTGAGGAAAGAATCTGAGCACACGCTTTTCAAAGAAACCATTCAGAAGAATCTTAATATATTTATGAAAATTAAGGAATTCAAATTAGAATAATCAGGTAAGTATTTGAATCACTGCTCTCCCAAAATGGATATCCACTGTCTTAACTATAGCAAGGAATTCCATAAGTGTTTTATGTCTTTTTCACACCAAGTAGTTGTAATTATGTTTCACTACTCTGTGTGCTTATTACAAGTTGCTATTTCATTATCACTCATTTGTGAATTTGTGCAGCATCCATATGGTGATATGGTAATAAGTTCCCACTACGCAAATACTTTCTGAAATACCACACAAACTTTCTGCCTGTTTCAGTTTCAAAATTAGACTAATCTATGGGATGCTGTATGCAAAGTTTAGACCCATACATTGATTTTAGGCAGGACCAAAACTTTCCTGGACTTTATGAAAAATGTAATGTTTCACCAGGATATGACTGGAAATTACTGTAGCCTTCATACACAGCCTTCCTGAGGAATGTGTGACTTGCTACTAAATATGTCTATCACTTGGAGCAAGAGTGTAACAACTCCTGTTTTCACAACATGCTCCAAATAGTGAGATTAAACCAAAGTGTGTCCTCATTGTTTTTTATTAGATTCTATGTAGAATTTATGGCTGAATTAGCCTCTCTTTTAAACATAATATACCGGGTGTTTGTAAAGTAGTTACGCAAAAGTAACCTTTAATTGTGAACAACTTATAGAAATGTTTGATACAGTATTCAATGCAGTATATATTCAAGTTCTATTCCCACCTAAGACTGTTACACTCCTGGAAATTGAAATAAGAACACCGTGAATTCATTGTCCCAGGAAGGGGAAACTTTATTGACACATTCCTGGGGTCAGATACATCACATGATCACACTGACAGAACCACAGGCACATAGACACAGGCAACAGAGCATGCACAATGTCGGCACTAGTACAGTGTATATCCACCTTTCGCAGCAATGCAGGCTGCTATTCTCCCATGGAGACGATCGTAGAGATGCTGGATGTAGTCCTGTGGAACGGCTTGCCATGCCATTTCCACCTGGCACCTCAGTTGGACCAGCGTTCGTGCTGGACGTGCAGACCGCGTGAGACGACGCTTCATCCAGTCCCAAACATGCTCAATGGGGGACAGATCCGGAGATCTTGCTGGCCAGGGTAGTTGACTTACACCTTCTAGAGCACGTTGGGTGGCACGGGATACATGCGGACGTGCATTGTCCTGTTGGAACAGCAAGTTCCCTTGCCGGTCTAGGAATGGTAGAACGATGGGTTCGATGACGGTTTGGATGTACCGTGCACTATTCAGTGTCCCCTCGACGATCACCAGTGGTGTACGGCCAGTGTAGGAGATCGCTCCCCACACCATGATGCCGGGTGTTGGCCCTGTGTGCCTCGGTCGTATGCAGTCCTGATTGTGGCGCTCACCTGCACGGCGCCAAACACGCATACGACCATCATTGGCACCAAGGCAGAAGCGACTCTCATCGCTGAAGACAACACGTCTCCATTCGTCCCTCCATTCACGCCTGTCGCGACACCACTGGAGGCGGGCTGCACGATGTTGGGGCGTGAGCGGAAGACGGCCTAACGGTGTGCGGGACCGTAGCCCAGCTTCATGGAGACGGTTGCGAATGGTCCTCGCCGATACCCCAGGAGCAACAGTGTCCCTAATTTGCTGGGAAGTGGCGGTGCGGTCCCCTATGGCACTGCGTAGGATCCTACGGTCTTGGCGTGCATCCGTGCGTCGCTGCGGTCCGGTCCCAGGTCGACGGGCATGTGCACCTTCCGCCGACCACTGGCGACAACATCGATGTACTGTGGAGACCTCACGCCCCACGTGTTGAGCAATTCGGCGGTACGTCCACCCGGCCTCCCGCATGCCCACTATACGCCCTCGCTCAAAGTCCGTCAACTGCACATACGGTTCACGTCCACGCTGTCGCGGCATGCTACCAGTGTTAAAGACTGCGATGGAGCTCCGTATGCCACGGCAAACTGGCTGACACTGACGGCGGCGGTGCACAAATGCTGCGCAGCTAGCGCCATTCGACGGCCAACACCGCGGTTCCTGGTGTGTCCGCTGTGCCGTGCGTGTGATCATTGCTTGTACAGCCCTCTCGCAGTGTCCGGAGCAAGTATGGTGGGTCTGACACACCGGTGTCAATGTGTTCTTTTTTCCATTTCCAGGAGTGTAGTTCCTGACATTCCCACTAGGCAGCAAGCATGAATGAGTTATTCCAACAGTCAACATGGAATCGTATAATGGTGCAGAGCATGTGAAATTTTGTTTATGGTTTCATGAATCCAAATCCACTACCACAGTTCAGAGACAATTAAGGACTGTATACTGCAAGCTACCAGCACACAGACTAACTGTTGTTAATTGGTATAATCATTTCACCGAAACTGGCTGCATATCAGCATGCCAGATCAGGATCAACAAGCAGTCTCTGATGCAGAATCGAACAAGTTCAGTAGTCTTCTGTTAGTAGCCTGGGTAAATCGATGAGATATGGCAGCTTAGAATTAAGTATGCCTCGTGTTACAGTGTGGAGGGTATTACACAAACACCTGTCATTCAAATCCTACAAATTGGAACTGTTGCAAGCTTTAAGAGAAAGTGTCAAAGAATTTGTAGCTGAGCTCTGAGCAGAAATGTTTGACAAAATGCAGACTGAAGACTATTTTTTTAATAAATTTGTGTTCAGTGAAGAAGCCACCTTCCATAGCTGTGGTAAAGTGAATCGGCATAATGTTTGGATATGGGGTGAGCAGAAACCATGTCACGTAATTGAAAATGAACAGGACTCGCCTAAGGTAAGTTTCTTGCACTGTAAGCTGTAACAAGATTTACAGCCCTTTATTTTTTGCCAAATAAACTGTAATTGGTGTCCTTGAACATTATCTAATGCCTCAATTACAACAGGTTACGGACACAGAATTTATTTTCCAGCAAGATTGCATGCCACTACATTATCACCGTGAAGTTGTTGCATATCTCCGTAGGAATGTGTCAACTTGCATTGGACACGGTGAAACAACATCCTGGCCACTATGAGCACCTGATTTAACCCTGATGGGACTTCTGTGTGTGAGGTTACATTAAAGACAGAGATCTGCTTCCAGGAAACTTGATGAGCTGTGACAACAGATAGCACTTGCAGCTGTCACTATACACGAAGACTTGCTTCATAGGATTAGGCAGGAAACTGATTACAGATAGGATATTCATTGTGTTACAAAAGGTAGCTACACTGAACATCTGTAAAATAAAACTAGAAGATATCCTGCATCCAGTGCTGTCTCAAACATTTCTGTAAGTTAAACAAGGGAATATCAACAATACAAGGAAAAGATAGGTTGCTGCTCACCATAAAAATGCCATGTTGAGGCACAATGAAAACACACTTACACATTAGCTATCAGCCAAAGCCCTCTGCAGAAAAGGAAATGCACACACATTCATTCACACAAGCAAGCACACCTCATACAACCATGACCAGCATCTCTTGCAGCTCTAACCAGAGTGCAACTGTCATGTAGAGCAGAAGCAGCAACCTGGAGGGGGCGGCAAATGGGAAGGGATAGCAGAGAATGGATGAGAGGAAAGAAGAGCATTGTCTGGTGGAGTGTGCAGAACCTAGATTGCCAATAGATGAAGCATCAGAAAAGACAGATGGCCGCGATGGCAGAGGTGCACTAACATGGCACCCTCCTACGCCAACTTGTTTATGGGCGATCTAAAAGAGACCTGCCTAGCCTCCCAAAATGCCAAACCCCAATGTTTTCCATCCCCTCTGTCCTATCACCCCCTTCCTGTTCTCATTGCCTCACCTGCTTTGTATGCCACCCTCAGCCAATGCACCCAGCCACCTTTCCCCTTCCTTGCTCCAGTCCTTTCTCACTTACCGTCCCTCCCTCTCCCCTTGCCCTGCCCCTACAGCCTCCCAGTGCTGCGCCTGTTGGTAATCTAGTCCCTGCACCCTCCACCAGACAGCACTCTTCTCCCTCCCCATCTGTACACCACTATCCCTTCCCCCCCTCCCATTGCCCGCTCCAGATTGCTGCTTCATTTCTACATGAGAGCCGCATTCTGGTCAGAGTTGCCGGAGATGGCGGTCATGTGTGCATGAGGTGTGCTTGCTAGTGTGAAAGAATGTGTGTGTCTTTCCTTTTTTGAAGAAGGTGTTGGCCAAAAACTAATGCACGAGTGTTTTTCATCGCACCCGTCTGCAACTCAACGTGTCATCTATGTGGTGAGTAGCAATCCATCTTTTCCTTCTATTTCTGTAAGTTATTTACCTTTTTCACAATTAAAGGTTACTTTTGTATAACTAATTTATAAACATCCTGCGTATTGGTAGATACTTATCCAGGGCATGATTTATTGTGTGTTTGAACACTAACCATAACTCTTGTACATTTCCAAGACGTGAAATGAACATTCTTAATTTGTCATTTAATTGTGTGAATCTTTTTATTGTGTCTATCATGACTCAGCATCTCCGCTATATGGTGAGTAGCAACTTTCCTTCTCTGGTATTATTAAAACATTGAAAGATCTTACATTATGTCATAAAAGAAACAAGACATCAGAAGATACTCCAAGAGCATTGGAATTTTGTGTATCATACTAAAATGCATAATTTGGCTTAAAGTGCACATTCATATGTCCAGATTTGGATGTAAATTTTCTTGGAGTGGCTGTACCGTATTCTCTCATGTCTGGTTCTTTATTATGGAATAATGCCATATGTGCTAGAGGATGGAAACGGGCAATTGAAATGCAGCAAACAGTTGAAACTAGTCAATAGTGTAGAATGAAACATTTCGTTTCAAATAAATGGACTGCCTCAGCAGAAAATATTAATAAAAGCCAAATTTCTTTAGCAAACCGACAAAATAACTTCATTGTTCTGCAAGGCGATTAATGCTTGACTGTCAGAAAGGTGGAAATAAAATAAAATCTGAAACTAATAACTTATTTTAGCCTTTCGTAATTATGTGAATGTTTTTTAATTCACTTGATAGCTCCCAACCACAGAGATCCGTTTTGTTATCATTTGACGTGAGAGCAATAAACAAAGCGGAAGCAGCAAAATCACTAAACGCAAGATAGGGTCACGTGGAGGCTACCCACCTCCCCACTACTACTCAGACAGCTCTGTGTATCAGTCACAGATCTACGATATTTCTGAACCGGGGCAATACTAAATAGTAGCACCCCCCGCCCCTCCCATGTTTGAGGTAGGACCCCAAAGTTACACAGACTTTTCAAAAAATGTTCATTTTGTAGCACACATCTTTCTGAAGAGTCTGATACATAAAACATGTGCCTTCGAGGAAATGTAAGACATGTTATTTGGTCTTAAATGTGCCAAAGTGCAGTGCCACGCCTCTTCACACAGAACTCTTCTATCACACATCAATGCATTTCCCTATGTGCAATTCAAACACGTATATTTTGTAATGGATGCCATCAGACCATATTCAGGTCAGTGGAAATTAAAATGTTCTTTGGTGCTCCCCTGCTCCCAGTCGGCCGGTTTGTATCCTGCCCCTATTTCTTTCTTTTTTTTCAAAACACACAATTAGCACTGAATGAGCTCATTTGTAACCAGGAGTGCAAGAACCCTTCAGAAAATTTGTACTCTTTATTGCCTATTAGCTATTAATTTGCTATTTTGTGTGACATAAAATTAGATATAGGATACATAAAACCAGTAAAGACAAGAGACAAGCAAGACAGTGCACATTTCTTCAATCCTTAAGGCCTAAAATTTTCCTCTCTCTAATCTTGCAATGGCTTTACATGGCATGCTCTCCTTTCTGCAAAATAATCTACTACCTCATCACAGTTTGTCAAAAGTTTTGCTACATGAAAAAACGAAATCTTGTTAGTCATTTATTTCCACTCTGGTAGTGTAAATCTATGGTTTTCACTAATAATTATAACAATGCTGATCATTCGCAAACCCAATCAACCACATTAACAAAAAGCAATTGCCATTCACCCGTTCGGCTTTATTCCGCTCAGCTCGTATAGCCCAGTCCCCTTTTGATTGCAGGATAGTTTATTTCCAGATGCGATAGGGATTACCCGGGCAGAGACATGCATGCATTCAAAAATCAACTTATGATTAATTCAGAAACCAGCTTAGAATGTGTTGAAAAATGTTTAAAAACCCATAGGGATGTGTTTCAAAATCATATGAATAATCGATAGACCAAAGTGCACTGGATGCTAGACGCTTTGTGAAACAACATTTTCTTCCCTCAAGAATATGAATTTGCTGTCCCCCCCTCCCACTGAAATTGCCGCCTGGGGGCTGATGCCCCCATTTCCCCCGCTTCCTAGATCCGGGCCTGTTGCGAAAGTGTGAATCTGGCAGCCTGGGTGCGCCAGTAAAATTTTTCCGAGTAACATCTGGCTACTCGCTGTTAATGCTTATACAGCTACCGGTCACACTTATGTAGCCAGCAGCAGGAGAAGGTACCAATCATACACGACTCAACTGTGCATGCGTATGGGCCCACTTGCAACTGCTCAAATGAATCTAATGTAAAGAGTTATGACGTCACGCTCATCGGAAGCAATTTGTTGTTCTGAAGCATTGCACAGTCTTCCTAAAGCCTTTGACACATTTTGCTGCTGACAGACGCTTGTATGAGCACTGTGGTTTGTTGTTTTATATAGCCCATTTCCTTTATAACTGTGGTTTTATTTTCATTTTCTTATCTCATTCATGTTTTATTGCTGCAGTACTATTCTGCAGTATGGGGGTACAGTAATATCCTTTGTTAGAATATTGGTTCTTACCAGTCAAAACAACAAAATTCCAACTGAAAAGTAAAACAATAAAAAATTCCCAGAATTCTAAAAAATTCCTGGGTTTTTCCCGGTTTTATACCAGATGAAAAAATTGCTGGGTTATTCCTGGATCTCCCAGCTGTCCCAGGTCGTATACACCATGTTCAATATCAAACCTCCCCATGCCGTACAACACCTCTCTTGCAGTGCCTATGTAATTTGCTGAGCATCTCCACAATATTTTAAACTGCGCAAACCATACTGTGACGAAACACACCACTCTACACTGGATCTTCTCTATCTCTTCTATTAACCCAATCTGGTAAGGTTCCCAAACTGATGAGCAACGCTCAAGAACTGGTCTTAGGAGGAGGAGGAGATTACTGTTTAACGTCCCGTCGACAACGAGGTCATTAGAGACGGAGCACAAGCTCGGATTAGGGAAGGATAGGGAAGGAAATCGGCCGTGCCCTTTCTAAGGAACCATCCCGGCATTTGCCTGAAGCGATTTAGGGAAATCACGGGAAACCTAAATCAAGATGGCCGGACGCGGGATTGAACCGTCGTCCTCCCGAATGCGAGTCCAGTGTGCTAACCACTGCGCCACCTCGCTCGGTAACTGGTCTTAATAGTGCTCTGAATGGTACTGTTTTCATGGCTGAATTACATTTCCTTAAGATTCTCCAAATGAAACTCAGCATGGCACATGCTTTTCTACAGTTTGGTTTACGTAGTAATTGCAATGCTCAAATTTTATATGGTTTCCAGTGATTTGTTGCCAGCAGTGTAAACAAACACTTTGAAAGACCGGATATCATCAGGTGAAGGAGACACAGTGATCTATATTAACTGTTGAAATTTTTAAAAGTCTCAATTGCAATTAAAAATTTACAATTTGCTAATTGCCATTTTTTTAAAGTTAGTAAAGTTCACATAAACCAAAAGGCAATTTCTGCTTATTTCCACATATCTGAAGATAGTTGTTACTCAAATGAAGCAGTTAATCTGCAGATCACAATTTCTTTTAATTATGATCAAGACTATTAACAAATGAACAGTATTTATATGCAAGTCATTATTGTTATTTATCTTCAGATTCAACTGCCAACTCCAGCACCAATAATTGATCCTCTGCAGGTCTCACTGTATTTTGCTGGAGACGTACGACATTGCAACGTCCCTACAGACAACAGAGTCATGCGTGAACAGCCGTTTATTACATCCAATTAACAATTAACATGGCTTGGAGTTCTAAGTGAATTTGTCAACTAGTATTACTTTTACGAAAGTTTTCGTAGCACTTCTTGTCTCATCTTTTCCCCAGATACTGAGATGGATTACCCGATATATATAAATTCTATATTCTCTTGTTTATATAACATTACTTTCACATTTTGTGATCTTTAGTATTTTACATTTTAACATATCATAATTAACGGCTGAAAGCAAGGGGAAACTACAGCCGTAATTTTTCCCGAGGACATGCAGCTTTACTGTATGATTAAATGATGATGGCGTCCTCTTGGGTAAAATATTCCGGAGGTAAAATAGTCCCCCATTCGGATCTCCGGGCGGGGACTACTCAAGAGGACGTCGTTATCAGGAGAAAGAAAACTGGTGTTCTACGGATCGGAGCGTGGAATGTCAGATCCCTTAATCGGGCAGGTAGGTTAGAAAATTTGAAAAGGGAAATGGATAGGTTGAAGTTATATATAGTGGGAATTAGTGAAGTTCGGTGGCAGGAGGAACAAGACTTTTGGTCAGGTGATTACAGGGTTATAAATACAAAATCAAATAGGGGTAATGCAGGAGTAGGTTTAATAATGAATAAAAAAAAAAAATAGGAGTGCGGTTTAGCTACTACAAACAGCATAGTAAACACATTATTGTGGCCAAGATAGACACAAAGCCCATGCCTACTACAGTAGTACAAGTTTATATGCCAACTAGCTCTGCAGATGATGAAGAAATTGATGAAATGTATGACGAGATAAAAGAAATTATTCAGGTAGTGAAGGGAGACGAAAATTTAATAGTCATGGGTGACTGGAATTCGTCAGTAGGAAAAGGGAGAGAAGGAAACATAGTAGGTGAATATGGATTGGGGGGAAGAAATGAAAGAGGAAGCCGCCTTGTAGAATTTTGCACAGAGCATAACTTAATCATAGCTAACACTTGGTTCAAGAATCATAAAAGAAGGTTGTATACCTGGAAGAATCCTGGAGATACTAAAAGGTATCAGATAGATTATATAATGGCAAGACAGAGATTTAGGAACCAGGTTTTAAATTGTAAGACATTTCCAGGGGCAGATGTGGATTCTGTATACCTGGAAGAATCCTGGAGATACTAAAAGGTATCAGATAGATTATATAATGGCAAGACAGAGATTTAGGAACCAGGTTTTAAATTGTAAGACATTTCCAGGGGCAGATGTGGATTCTGACCACAATCTATTGGTTATGAACTGCAGATTGAAACTGAAGAAACTGCAAAAAGGTGAGAATTTAAGGAGATGGGACCTGGATAAACTGAAAGAACCAGAAGTTGTAGAGAGTTTCAGGGAGAGCATACGGAAACAATTGACAGGAATGGGGGAAAGAAATACAGTAGAAGAAGAATGGGTAGCTCTGAGGGATGAAGTAGTGAAGGCAGCAGACGGTCAAGTATGTAAAAAGACGAGGGCTAATAGAAATCCTTGGGTAACAGAAGAAATATTGAATTTAATTGATGAAAGGAAAAAATAAAAAAATGCAGTAAATGAAGCAGGCAAAAAGGAATACAAACGTCTCAAAAATGAGATCGACAGGAAGTGCAAAATGGCTAAGCAGGGATGGCTAGAGGACAAATGTAAGGATGTAGAGGCCTGTTTCACTAGGGGCAAGATAGATACTGCCTACAGGAAAATTAAAGAGACCTTTGGAGAGAAGAGAACCACTTGTATGAATATCAAGAGCTCAGATGGCAACCCAGTTCTAAGCAAAGAAGGGAAGGCAGAAAGGTGGAAGGAGTATATAGAGGGTTTATACAAGGGCGATGTACTTGAGGACAATATTATGGAAATGGAAGAGGATGTAGATGAAGACGAAATGGGAGATAAGATACTGCGTGAAGAGTTTGACAGAGCACTGAAAGACCTGAGTCGAAACAAGGCCCCGGGAGTAGACAAAATTCCATGAGAACTACTGATGGCCTTGGGAGAGCCAGTCCTGACAAAACTCTACCATCTGGTGAGCAAGATGTATGAGACAGGCGAAATACCCTCAGGCTTAAAGAAGAATATAATAATTCCAATCCCAAAGAAAGCAGGTGTTGACAGATGTGAAAATTACCGAACTATCAGTTTAATAAGTCACAGTTGCAAAATACTAACACGAATTCTTTACAGATGAATGGAAAAACTGGACCTCGGGGAAGATCAGTTTGGATTCCGTAGAAATGTTGGCAATACTAACCTTACGACTTACCTTAGAAGCTAAATTAAGAAAAGCAAACCTACGTTTCTAGCATTTGTAGACTTAGAGAAAGCTTTTGACAATGTTAACTGGAATACTCTCTTTCAAATTCTGAAGGTGGCAGGGGTAAAATACAGGGAGCGGAAGGGTATTTACAATTTGTACAGAAACCAGATGGCAGTTATAAGAGTCGAGGGGCATGAAAGGGAAGCAGTGGTTGGGAAAGGAGTGAGACAGGGTTGTAGCCTCTCCCCGATGTTATTCAATCTGTATATTGAGCAAGCAGTAAAGGAAACAAAAGAAAAATTCGGAGTAGGTATTAAAATTCATGGAGAAGAAGTAAAAACTTTGAGGTTTGCCGATGACATTGTAATTCTATCAGAGACAGCAATGGACTTGGAAGAGCAGTTGAACGGAATGGACAGTGTCTTGAAAGGAGGATATAAGATGAACATCAACAAAAGCAAAACGAGGGTAATGGAATGTAGTCAAATTAAATCGGGTGATGCTGAGGGAATTAGATTAGGAAATGAGACGCTTAAAGTAGTAAAGGAGTTTTTCTATTTGGGGAGCAAAATAACTGATGATGGTTGAAGTAGAGAGGATATAAAATGTAGACTGGCAATGGCAAGGAAATCGTTTCTGAAGAAGAGAAATTTGTTAACATCGAGTATAGATTTAAGTGTCAGGAAGTCGTTTCTGAAAGTATTTGTATGGAGTGTAGCCATGTATAGAAGTGAAACATGGATGATAACTAGTTTGGACAAGAAGAGAATAGAAGCTTTTGAAATGTGGTGCTACAGAAGAATGCTGAAGATAAGGTGGGTAGATCACGTAACTAATGAGGAGGTACTGAATAGGATTGGGGAGAAGAGAAGTTTGTGGCACAACTTGACTAGAAGAAGGGATCGGTTGGTAGGACATGTCCTGAGGCATCAAGGGATCACAAATTTAGCATTGGAGGGCAGCGTGGAGGGTAAAAATCATAGAGGGAGACCAAGAGATGAATACACTAAGCAGATTCCGAAGGATGTAGGTTGCAGTAGGTACTGGGAGATGAAGAAGCTTGCACAGGATAGAGTAGCATGGAGAGCTGCATCAAACCAGTCTCAGGACTGAAGACCACAACAACAACATATCATAATTCTTTCCCAATTGGTAAAATGTAACTTAAGATAATTTCTAAGGCTTCCACGAGTCTACCCAGCAGAAAGTATTCTGTAATTATAATCACAGAAGTGTGTGAAAAACATAATTTACAACAGCCCAAAATGAGTGTACAATTATGTAGTGAATATGGAAAATAAATACAAACTTGCAACAAGCAGCCATGAGCCTGAAGGATCAAAACACATGGCTGAGATCATACGGCTATTATCTTGGTACCATGGGATGTGTCGCATAACGGGCTTCTCATTATCTCCATTGCAAAGGTAGTACAAACAGAGATCACCTGACCTGTAATATGAAAGAAAACAAAATCTCATAAATGTTACGAGGTTAAACAATTCATAAAAGTAGTGTGGCAGACATTATATGCATGTAAAACCAGTCTTTAAAAAAGGAAAAACGAACAATTTGTAAAACACCAGTAACTTCTAATGTTCATTCCCCCTTCCCTCTCAACCCCCCCCCCTCCCCCCACCACTGCTCCCCCAAGCCCCAAGAGTTGATGCAAGTTTCATTCTGCCTACATTCTGAATAGCACCTTTCAGGCAGCAAATGTAAGCACGCATCTATTTAATAGCAGTTTACACACACACACACACACACACACACACACACACACACACACACAAAACCACGCACACGCATGCACGCATTCAGGCTCACATGTGTGTTATATCATATTTTACATTGTCATTTTGTTGTAAACTTCAGTCACATTACAAGAGTTTAATTCTTTTAAAATACACATAACACAAAATATGGTTCATCATATGTTAGTTAAACAAGTATAAATTCACTGGACAAAATAATAGCTACCCCTTAATAGGATACAGTGGTTGCTTTGGAATGCTGCAGATTGTGTACCATGTTGTCATGTGTCCTTTCATCACCGAGGTAAGTAACTGCAGTGAAGTGGTCTGTATGTGCCAGTCAGTTGTATGGAATCTGCGCAATAAGATAAATCAAAGTGGAGATATGACAGAATGGCAAAAATGCACTATCATGTCTGGACACACTCATGACCACATCGCAAATGATGTGATCTGATTTGTTTGTGTATCAAGATGGACCGTTCAACAGATCTACAGAGAATGGTATACCACTCTCAGCCATGTAATCTGGTATGAAAACAATTGTCATACCAAGATATTAAAAGACTGAGACCAGAGAAGAGTCATGTCTCGTGAATGACAACTGATTTCAAACCTGCCTGGAACTCATGCTGTCAGCGAATGTAGGTCCATCTTAACCAGTTTGTGACCAATGCTGCCAAAGGAACTGCATGCAAGTGATGTTTCCAGCTCATAACACAGATTCTGTAAAATATTAGGTTGTAGCATAAGTTCACAGCATTTTTTGTTTTGCATGTTAATATTCCAGTTGATGTAGGCTTATTTATCAATTTTCATTTTATATTTGTAGTTTACTATTGCTATTTGAGTTTACATATTGCCATTTAGTCATCTGGAGACAGTGAGGGGAGCTGTGATGCCAGCAAATGGAGTGCCAAGTGGAGAAATCAGAATATTTTCAACAAATTCTTCTGTTTGAGTTCAACAGAGTGGTAACAGCAGAGGAGGCAGCCTGAAACATTTGCCCTGTGTATGGGGATCATTCCAAAGGAGAGCGCATGGCAAGAAAATGGTTTTATCGTTTTAAGGAGGATCATTTTGACATTAGTGACTCTCCATATTCGGAAAGACATTCGCTGTTTGATGAATATCGTATAAACGTATTAATCCACCATGATCCACATCAGTGTACTCGAGAACTGGCAAACATGTCGAACTGTGATCGTTCCACCATCGCATGACATTTGCATGCAAGGGGGAAGGTTCAAAAATCGGCGGGTACCACATGCTCTAACCCAAAATCACAAAAATCAGCATGTGGCCATATGCTTGCTCATCACCAATTGGCTTATGACCAAGCCAACCATTCCTATCCTGCATTGTTACTGGTGATGAGAAATGGTGTCTTTATGCTAACATAAGGAAAAGAAAGGAATGGCTGAGCTCAAACAAAGCAACAGTTTCCCATACGAAGACCCGTTCACATCAGCAAAAAAAAAAGTTATGCATCTGGCGGAACAGTGACGGTATGGTGTACTATGTATTGCTTCCTTATTATCAAGAACTGAGAAGTCTCGCGGATGCAGTCGAAGAATAACACCCAGGAAGACTGCATGAAGTGATGCTACTGCATGGTAACATCAGTCTGCATTCTGCTAGACTAACAAAAAAGAAATACCGAACAGGAGTTGGTTTGGGAAGTCATTCCGCACCCACCTTATTCACCTAATCTTCCTCCCCCAGTTTTTCACCTTTTCTGTTGTCTATCAATAAACCTCCAAGCAACATTATTTCTGGATGAAAATGCTTTTCAAACATGGGTCAAAGAGTTCTTCGTCTGAAAACCAAGATTTCTACTGTCACGGAATCAGCATTTGCAGACTGTTGTTATAGTGAAGAATATGTGATAGATGACTAAAGTCCGCGTTATGTGTATCTGTTGCAGTTATTAAACTTATGGAAAAATGCTAAGAACTTATGCACCAATCTAATAGTTGAACAGAGGCATGTAGTGTGGTCTGAAAATTCACAATTTTGCCTTGTTTCAAATGATGCAAGGTGTTGAGTGTACCACTCGTCCAATGAGGGGTATAATCCACTATGTATGTGGGGTGTACATGCCAGACACAGTTCTGCATTTTTGGAGAGTTCCTCGTATCATTCACATTACTATGAACATGAACTAGGATTTTTATTTACACCTTATTGGTGGCTAAATGCTGCCCTTTCTTCTAGGTCTTCATGACAAATATACTACGAACACAGTTTCCCAAAATGACAACAGCAATGTTCACAGATACATACCTGGGTTGATGAACAACCAGGTGCCCTACTATGCCTTGACTGGGTTGCTAAATCAGCTAATCTTGCATGCAAAGGAAATGTCTGGTACTATTTGGAAGTGGATGAAATGTAGCAATCAACATCTGAGCAATTAGGGAGTTCCTCAGCACATAATAATCAATTAGGGTCTTCAGCTATATATGGCATGCCTGAAGAAACATGTGGATTCTCTTGCTCACAAACTGATGACGTTATCACAGTTAGAGGCAGTGTTACAAGGTATTAGCATGGTATCCTGCAAGTGGCTAATTTTTTGTCTGTTGTGCTTGTATTAACTGTAAAGTTGTACATGTCCTGGAAGTGTGGCAGAGCAAACATGAGAGTTTAGCTTGAGGTAAATACATGGTTTTTATTACATATTATGAAAAGGATAGTTGCTACTCACCATGTAGCAGAGATGCTGAGTCACAGATAGGCACAACAAAAAGACTGTCACAAAATACGTTTTCAGCCGACAAGGCCTTTGTCAAAAATAGATGACAGACACAAACAAACAAACACAACTCACACGCACATGACCACAGTCTCTGAAGCCACACTATTAGTAGTGTCTGTGAGTTGCATTTGTGTTTGTGTGAGCGTGTGTCTGTCATCTATTTTTGACAAAGGCCTTGTTGGCCGAAAGCTTATTTTGAGTCTTTTTGTAGTGACTATCTGCGACTCAGCATCTCCACTATAAGCTGTGTAGCAACTATTCTTTTCATATTATTATTATTATTATTATTATTATTATTATTGCAGTTGTGAAGCAAGAAAGAGTACAAAAAAATCCCAAAAATTAAAACAGAAAGCATTTTTATTTTGTAAACATGATGTAAGGGGCACAAAAAGCAGATCTCTCTCCTGACTGGAGAGTGATAAAAGTTTAAACAAAACCTATGTTTTCTAAACTTTACAAAACGAGCAGATATTGGAAACTTCTAGAACATTTAAACATGTTACCAATTTCGACACATAGTTGAAGGTCAACAGTTCACTTTTTACATGGCCTCAAGCTGCTACAATTCTTGAGTACTGCTCCAGTGTTTGGTATCCACACCAGGTCGAATTAAAGGAAGACATTGAAGCAATTCAGAGGTGGGTTGCTAGATTCATTACCAGTAGCTTCAAACAACATGTGAGTGTTACAGAGATGCTTCAGAACCCAAATGGGTATCCCTGGAGGGAAGGCAACATTCTTTTCACGGAACATTATTGGGAAAATTTAGAGAACTGGCATTTGAAGCTGACTGCAGAATGATCCCACAGTCGCCATCATACATTTCACACAAGGATCATTAAGATAAAATATGGGAAACTGGGGCTCGTACAGAGGCACATTTTTCCTTCACTCTGTCTGTTAGTGGAACAGGAAAGGAAATGACTAATAGTTGTCCATGGTACCATCTGCCACACACCATACAGTGGCTCACAGAGTATATATATGTAGATGTAGATGAACATATCCCCACAGAAGTAGGGTCAGACCACTCCAGCACTGCTGATGAAAGAGGTTTGTGGTACTGACATCTCTGCAGTGTCGGGCACAGATGGTGTATTGTATCTGTCCTTAGTTCGTGGGTATAGCCTTCACTGCAGTAAAAGCTATTTTTAAACCTCTGATCAAGATACAGGTAGGATAATCATGCATGTTGATGTGCATCTGAAGGCTTTAAAGTAGCTGTCATATGGTTGCTACGATGATGTGTGGCTTGCATCATAATACTGTTAGACACACTGACTTAATTATAAGTCTTGAAAAATGAGTGGATATTTGGCACCATTTTCCTTTAGTACTGAAGGCTGAAACATGCAGAGTTGTGTACTGGACTAAGTCAGATACTTAAATATTGGAAACGTATCAAAAATTCTCCTGGTAGACATAATATTTGTTTATAGCTTGAATAAACAGTTTTTGCATTCAGGGAACCTTTGACAATACCTCACATGGCAATCAAGACTACTGGTAGAGTATCTGTCCACTCTTCAGAAGTTTAATATCTGAGGATGTCCTTTAACTGATGGTGTGAGCACTATACTAGAACTTTTGCTGAGGGACAGTAGGCATTTGTCCAAATCCCAGGCATTTCTATGAATGTTCCTAGTTCTTTGAATATATGAGATTTGAATTGTTGGCCTTGATCTACAATTACAAATGTTGGTATATCTGATTACATGATACATCCATTAAAGAGTGTCTCCATTAGGAGAGCTTCTGGCCATTGTGAAACGCTGTCTACTACCATCAGCCAGTCCTTACTGCCTTCTGATGGTGGTACTGGTCCAACAATATCCATGAGGGCGTGGTGGTTTGGTGGAGCAAAAGTGCCAAGTGAAGAGGTGACTCATTCCATTTCACTTACAACATTCCATTGCTGGATGAAACTTCAGCAACCCTTTTATCTTAGGTCAAAGTAGTGCTCTCTCGACTAGGTGTATTGTTGCTTTAACTCCGTAATTGGATCAACTCTGAAATGAGGAGATGGCCTGCTGTGAGATCTCAGACAACATACATTCATACACACCCACACTCATGCAAATGCAACTCACACACACATGGGTCATGTGTGTGAGAGTTGTGTTCATATGAGAGAGAGAGAGAGAGAGAGAGAGAGAGAGAGAGAGAGAGAAGAGGTGTGTGTGTGTGGGGGGGGGGGGGGGGGGGACGAAGGCCTGTTTGGCCAAAAGCTCTGTTTGACAATCTTTTTGTTGCGCCTATCTGCAACTCAGCATCTCACTAAGTGGTGAGTAGTAACAATCTTTTTCATAATATTGTCATTATTCCATCCTGGATTTTACACCATGCTGAATCACACATAATCTGTGGTATTGCTCTCACAATGAGAAAACAGTGATACACTGCATCCCGCCACCGAATGCTTTATGAGCTATCAACAGCTAGTGTTCCCACCTGCCACGTGTGATGGTTATTGCATGTTGATGTCCCGGCAGTCGTCACATTAATGTGACTGGACCATGGATCTGTTGTAGGTAGTCTTCAGATAAGGCATTCAGTAATATTTCACAGGATACCTTGTCATACCTACCAGTATTGAAGCTGTAATTACCCCATTAGTTGTTGGATGATGAATGTCTCTTCTGATGATTACAGTATGATCAGGGAATTTACATAAATGCAAATTGAGGTTTCGTTTAAATTTTTAAGACAAATCAGGAGATGAATCTGGTAACTGACTGAAGGATCCTATTACAATGCCCACTCCTGATATTGGGTCTTGACCAAACAATCTCACATGCAGCTTAAATTTCTATCTCAGTGGATTTGATTTTCTTGTCTACTGCGACAACTACTTACCTTCATTTTGCATTAGCCTATCCTTTCAATATATGCTCTTAAATTTTCTCCAAAAATCTCCCTGCTGTCAACCTCATGTTTTAACCAGCTTTCTATATTTAGTATTATGTGAGCTTCACAGTGTTTTAGGAGCGCTTCAAACTTCAGCAACCTGTGTGAGTGCTTCAGCAGTTAACAACTAGGATTTTAATGCTCTTGCCTGTAGGGGGCGGGGGATTTCTTTGGATCTTACACTAATACTTTCAGGTCTCCTTTAGCTACCATTATTTGGACTGGATGGAGAGTCACCTAAATTAAAAAATCACTGTGTGCACCCCATACACAGTCAACTACTGGGATAGCAGCCCCTGATGTGTTGTGCTCACCTGCTTCACTTCGGGGGACCTTACAGTTCACAATCCTATGTTGGAAGTCAGAGCCCAGTTTATTGCAGAACCTTCGCAGTCTCTGGTTCAAGCTTTCCACTTGACTCAGAACCACAGAGCCACAATCTGTTTTCAGGACAATCACGTAGATAGTGAGCTTCACTGAAACTCCACAAGCACTGCTGGTGTTATCAGCCTTCTCTGCCAGTTGCTGAAATGATCCCAGTATGATCTCAGAACCAAATAACAGGCATTGTTCTTTCTCAATGTGTGCCACATTCTGCAGTTGGTAACACCCTGTTTCCCCATTGGCTGCCAGAATAGACTCTTCACCACACTGAATGTGCTCCCAAGCATATAAACTGGATGTACATGGTGTTCCTTCTCATCCCCTTGGTACCATTTCCCTAAGGGTACCATTATTTGGTTTACATTTGGACTGCCAAAGATTTGCGTCTGCCTCCTCAACACAGGAAACAATGCTTTTTCTAGCAGATGTAGTGAGTTTCACTGGCTCAGCTTCAGTGTCAGTAGAAGACAGCAACTGGAACTTGTTGGGATTGGTGTAGCACCCTAAGTTCTCCCTGTCTCCCCTGATCTGCTGTGTAGGATGTCTAGATCTATCACTGACTCGCCACTCACAGTCCAATGGACAAATAGTGATAGACCCTGTATTTCCTGCAGAAGAGACAGTATCCATAGGAGTGGGTAGTATTTGGGGTACCTTTGACACACAATTCTCAGTAGCCCTCCCAACACACCCATTTACAGTTACCTTCTAATCACTTGACAGTCGTCAAGGCACTTTCTAGTTGACGGACAACAACTAACTTGTCCCGTGCCTGAGAACAGCATACACAGTGGCGCTGCATTGTGTCTGATGCAATATTTTACAGAGCAGTAAACAAATAGCATTAAACTATGTTTTTAATTTATAGGTCTGATTTGTTACAAACATCATCAGTAGACTTTTAGAACTGAAGTGATTCACAGCCAAAATGAGATATCTGTGCTGTTACATCAGAAAGTAATCACTGAACTTTAAACAGTGTTTCAGAATTACGTCTTCCACAAGGAACAATACCTTCTGGAGGTTTTAGTGAAAATGTAGCAGGTAAGATAGTCAATCCATAACTGATCAAATTCAGTTTGTTGACCTTTGCAGCTTCCCTGAGAGGCCAATTTAAGTCATGTGGAATGGAGCTATTTGATATGGATTTTAGTATCAAATGAACTATGAGAAAGTAAGGTACATTCTTCCATCATTGTCATTTCTTACCATGGCATACATAGTTTCACACAAATTAGTGGCAATTTTGTTAATGATACCCATGTCTAATTCTGTTAATACGATTTAGTCATGCCTGTGTTGTTTTGATTACGATGCGAAGTTCCTTTGGACATGCATGCATGTTCAAAGTAACAGGCACTGCAGTGACCACAGCCATTACGAAACACATCAAATGAATTCACAATTGCAAATAAGGACAACCATCAGCTGTAGAATGGAATGACGACATTGAAAATTTGTGCTGGATCGGAACTCAAACCCAAATTTCCCACTTATCGCATGCAAGTCCAAAAGAACAGGCACTGCGGTGACCACAGCTGTTACAAAACATATCAAATGAATTCGCAACTGCAAATAAGGACTACCATTAGCTGTAGAGTGGAATGATGACAATGAAAATTTGTGCCAGACACTCAAAGACAGATTTCCCGCTTATCGTATCTATCTACCAATACCGGGCAAGCGACATTCAAGTACAACGTTTGACCTGTATGCAAATATACATAGTGGATGTACGAGTACAGGTCATAGATGCTTGGTGGACAACATATGAACGTTTGGTCTGGCCGTGAGTCATCCACGGATAGTCAAATGGTAAGGTGAATACATGCGATAAATAGGAAATCCCCCCCATGAACCATAGACCTTGCCGTTGGTGGGGAGGCTTGCGTGCCTCAGCGATACAGACAGCCGTACCGTAGGTGCAACCACAATGGAGGGGTATCTGTTGAGAGACCAGACAAACGTGTGGTTCCTGAAGAGGGGCAGCAGCCTTTTCAGTAGTTGCAGGGGCAACAGTCTGGATGATTGACTAATCTGGCCTTCTAACACTAACCAAAACGGCCTTGCTGTGCTGGTACTGCGAACGGCTGAAAGCAAGGGGAAACTATGGCCGTAATTTTTCCCGAGGGCATGCAGCTTTACTGTATGAATAAATGATGATGTCGTCCTCTTGGGTAAAATATTCCGGAGGTAAAATAGTCCCCCATTCGGATCTCCGGGCAGGGACTACTCAGGAGGACGACGTTATCAGGAGAAAGAAAACTGGCGTTCTACGGATCGGAGTGTGGAATGTCAGATCCCTTAATCGGGCAGGTAGGTTAGAAAATTTAAAAAGGGAAATGGACAGGTTAAAGTTGGATATAGTGGGAATTAGTGAAGTTCGGTGGCAGGAGGAACAAGACTTTTGGTCAGGTGAATATAGGGTTATCAATACAAAATCAAATAGGGGTAATGCAGGAGTAGGTTTAATAATGAATAAAACAATAGGAATGCGGGTAAGCTACTACAAACAGCACAGCGAACGCATTGTTGTGGCCAAGATAGACACAAAGCCCACGCCTACGACAGTAGCGCAATTTTATATGCCAACTAGCTCTGCAGATGACGAAGAAATTGAAGAAATGTATGATGAAATAAAAGAAATTATTCAGATAGTGAAGGGAGATGAAAATTTAATAGTCATGGGTGACTGGAATTCGGTAGTAGGAAAAGGGAGAGAAGGAAATGTAGTAGGTGAATATGGATTGGGGGTAAGAAATGAAAGAGGAAGCCGCCTGGTAGAATTTTGCGCAGAGCATAACTTAATCATAGCTAACACTTGGTTCAAGAATCATGAAAGAAGGTTGTATACATGGAAGAACCCTGGAGATACTAAAAGGTATCAGATAGATTATATAATGGTAAGACAGAGATTTAGGAACCAGGTTTTAAATTGTAAGACATTTCCAAGGGCAGATGTGGACTCTGACCACAATCTATTGGTTATGAACTGTAGATTAAAACTGAAGAAACTGCAAAAAGGAGGGAATTTAAGGAGATGGGACCTGGATAAACTGACTAAACCAGAGGCTGTACAGAGTTTCAGGGAGAGCAATAAGGACACAATTGACAAGAATGGGGGAAAGAAATACAGTAGAAGAAGAATGGGTAGCTTTGAGGGATGAAGTAGTGAAGGCAGCAGAGGATCAAGTAGGTAAAAAGACGAGGGCTAGTAGAAATCCTTGGGTGACAGAAGAAATATTGAATTAAATTGACGAAAGGAGAAAATATAAAAATGCAGTAAATGAAGTAGGCAAAAATGAATACAAACGTCTCAAAAATGAGATTGAATGGAAGTGCAAAATGGCTAAGCAGGCATGGCTAGAGGACAAATGTAAGGATATAGAGGTTTATCTCACTAGGAGTAAGATAGATACTGCCTACAAGAAAATTAAAGAGACCTTTGGAGAAAAGAGAACGACTTGTATGAATATCAAGAGCTCAGATGGAACCCCAGTTCTAAGCAAAGAAGGGAAAGCAGAAAGGTGGAAGGAGTATATAGAGGGTCTATACAAGGGCGATGTACTTGAGGACAATATTATGGAAATGGAAGAGGATGTAGATGAAGAGGAAATGGGAGATACGATACTGTGTGAAGAGTTTGACAGAGCACTGAAACACCTGAGTCGAAACAAGGCCCCGGGAGTAGACAACATTTCATTAGAACTACTGACAGCCTTGGGAGAGCCAGTCCTGACAAAACTCTACCATCTGGTGAGCAAAATGTATGAGACAGGCGAAATTACCCTCAGACTTCAAGAAAAATATAACAATTACAATCCCAAAGAAAGCAGGGGTTGACAGATGTGAAAATTACCGAACCATCAGTTTAATAAGTCATGGCTGCAAAATACTAACGCGATTTCTTTACAGACAAATGGAAAAACTGGTAGAAGCCGACCTTGGGGGAGATCAGTTTGGATTCCGTAGAAATATGGGGACACGTGAGGCAATACTGACCCTACGACTTATCTTAGAAGCTAGATTAAGAAAAGGCAAACCTGCGTTTCTAGCATTTGTAGACTTAGAGAAAGCTTTTGACAATGTTGACTGGAATACTCACTTTCAAATTCTGAAGGTGGCAGGAGTAAAATACAGGGAGCGGAAGGCTATTTACAATTTGTACAGAAACCAGATGGCAGTTATAAGAGTCGAAGGGCATGAAAGGGAAGCAGCGGTTGGGAGTGAGGCAGGGTTGTAGCCTCTCCCCGGTGTTATTCAATCTGTATATTGAGCAAGCAGTAAAGGAAACAAAAGAAAAATTCAGAGATGGTATTAAAATCCATGGAGAAGAAATAAAAACTTTGAGGTTCGCCGATGACATTGTAATTATGTCAGAGACAGCAAAGGACTTGGAAGAGCAGTTGAACGGAATGGACCGTGTCTTGAAAGGAAGGTAAAAGATGAACATCAACAAAAGCAAAACGAGGATAATGGAATGTAGTCAAATTAAATCTGGTGATGCTGAGGGAATTAGATTAGGAAATGAGATACTTAAAGCAGTAAAGGAGTTTTGCTATTTGGGGAGCAAAATAACCGATGATGGTCGAAGTAGAGAGGATATAAAATGTAGACTGGCAATGGCAAGGAAAGTATTTCTGAAGAAGAGTAATTTGTTAACATCGGGTATAGATTTAAGTGTCAGGAAGTCGTTTCTGAAAGTATATGTATGGAGTGTAGCCATGTATGGAAGTGAAACATGGACGATAAATAGTTTGGACAAGAAGAGAACACAAGCATGTGAAATGTGGTGCTACAGAAGAATGCTGAAGATTGGATGGGTAGATCACATAACGAATGAGGAGGTACTGAATAGGATTGGGGAGAAGAGGAGTTTGCGGCACAACTTGACAAGAAGAAGGGATCGGTTGGTAGGACATGTTCTGAGGCATCAAGGGATCACAAATTTAGTATTGGAGGGCAGTGTGGAGGGTAAAAATCGTAGAGGGAGACCAAGAGATGAATACACTAAGCAGATTCCGAAGGATGTAGGTTGCAGTAGGTACTGGGAGATGACGAGGCTTGCACAGGATAGAGTAGCGTGGAGAGCTGCAACAAACCGGTCTCAGGACTGAAGACCACAACAACAACAACAACAACAACAACAAATAGGAAATCTGGATTCGAGTTTCATTGTCATCATTCCATTCTACAGTTGCAAGTATGATTTCACTTGATGCATTTCATGACAGCTGTGATTGCCACGGTGGCTGTTCCTTTGGACTTGCATGCATGTCCAAAGGAACTTTGCATTGTAATCAGAATAACACAGGCACTACAATGTCGTATTTATCTTCCGATACCGGGCAAGCAACTTTCAAGTACAACATCTGACCTGTACGAGAATATACAATGTTGGATGCACAAGTACAGTTCGCTGATGCACGGTTGACGACATATGGAGGTTTGGGTCTGGCCGTGACTCGTGCACAGATAGCCAAATGGTAAGGCGACCACATGTGATAAATTGGAAATCAGGGTTCGAGTCTCGGACCAGCACAAATTTTCATTGTCGTCATTCCATTCTACAGCTGATGGTAGTCCTTATTCGCAATTGCAAATTCATTTTATGTGAATTCTGTCAATGGCTTGGAAAAATCTCAAGTGATCAAATGTCAGAGATGCATGAAAATACTTCTGGACTGCTTGTCACAAACAAATTGAAATGAATTACTTTAAAAAGCCTAGGTGATCAGATGTCATAGAGGCTTAACTGAAATTTTGCTTTGATGTGTTTTTCCCCCTCTAATTGTTTAAAGGTTTTCAGCTGAGGAGTAAGCTACCCACACTTAATTCCACAGCAAAATCTGTTAATATGAAGGTGAATGGAATATGATGTGTTAGAATGTTTCTCCAATAAATACTTTATAACACAGTCTGTGTAATTGTGTTTACTTTTTTATGCCACTGTGACATCATATTTCTGTATTCTGAGTTCCATTTCAGCAAGGCATCATAACAGAACCTTCACACTTGTCAGTCCTCCTTAACCCTGTGATGCTGTTGTCCACCACAGTGGACAGCTGTTAAAGTCACTTCTTTGGTGTTTTTGGTATCCTGAGGCTGCAAATTCACACAGGGCACAGCAGCAATAGGGAGTAACTACTGGAGTGGACAGCATGCATTTGCAGATATTTAGGATTGATTAAAAATGCCAAAGTAGTGACATTAACAGCTGTCCACTGCAGTGGACAACTGCGCCACAGGGTTACGAAATGATGGTCCATCACAACAGTGAATGGTCTGCTAAACAAATATAGTAGGATTTTAATGGTCCCAAAACAACTACACAGAACTCTTTCTCACCTACAGGGTAATGCTTCTCAAGTTCAAGAGTAGTCTTCAGGCTAAAATACTCACTTTTCAGTGTCTCAATTTTTCACTAAAACTGCATCTACCCCATAACCACCAGTCAGTTGCAGTTCCGTCATGGCACTGATGTCCTACTGTGTCAGAAATGGGGAAAATATCAGTGTCTTTAAGGTTATATAAAGATGTTTCTTATTCCTCATTCCACAAAAATTTGCTATCCCCGCACAGTTGTTCCTGTAGTATTCATGTCTTAGTTCTGGGGTTCTTCATGTCTTAATCCTGAAGTTCTTCACTGAACACATACAGTAGGAATGTATTTCAGGGAAACTTATTGCATCAAAAATATATTGAACAACTGTGAAATCTGTTGTTGTCATTGTTGAAGTTCTTAGTCCAGTTTGATACAGTTTTCTACACTAGTCGATTCTCCTCAGCTCTGCATAACCACTGCACCCTACATGCATCTGACCCTGGTTGATGTATTCAAGCCTTAGTCTCCCTCTCCAATTTTTATGCCCTCACTTCCGTCTATTACCAAACTGATGATTTCTTTATGTCTCAGGATGTGTCCGCCAACCAATCCCTTCTTTCAGTTAAGTTGCATCACATATTTCTTTTTCTCCCAATTGAATTCAGATCTTCCTCTACCTATCACTACCCATCTTCAGTATTCTTCTGTTACACCACATTTCAAAAACGTCAGTTCTCTTATTGTCTGAACTGCTTATTGCTCAGATTTTACTCCTATAGAAGGTGGTATTCAATACAAATACCTTTAGAAATGACTTCCTAACACTTAAATTTATATTAAGCGTTAACAAATTTCTCTTTTTCACCAATCTGTACTTTAAATTCTCTCTACTTTGGCCATCGTCAGTTATTTAATTTCCCAAAGAGTAAAACTCATCTAATACTTTTAGTCTCACAGTTCCTAATCTATTCTATGAGAATAACACCTAATTTAATTCCACTATATTCCATTCCCCTTGTTTTACTCCTTGATATCCATCTTACAAGCTCTTTTCAAGACACTATTCATTCCGTTCAACTGCCCTTCTGAGTTATTTGCCATCTCTAACATAATTACAATATCAAATAGCAAATATTTTATTTCTTCTCCTTGAAATTTAATTTCCTTTCCAGATTTCTGCTTGGTTTCATTTATTCATTGCTCAATGTACAGACTGAATATCACCGGGGACAGACTACAAACCTGTCTCTCTCCTTTCTTAAATACTGCTCCCCCTTCGTGCCTTTCAACTCATTACTGCAGCCTGAATTGTGTACAAATTGTAGATAACTTTTTGTTCCTTTTATTTTACCATCTTCAGAAAATAGCCTTTTGCTCCCTGCATTTTATCCCTGTTACCTTCAAAATTTCAAGGACCCAAACTGATCTTCCCAAGGCCATCTTCTACCAATTTTCTGTCAATATTTTGCAATCATGACTTCATGTCTTATTAAACTAATGGTTACATATTATTCACACCTTTCAGCACCATCTTCTTTAAAAAAGGAATTATTAGATTAGTTTGAAATCTGATGTTCATTTTGCATACTAGTTGGAATAGTTTACTTATATTCGTCTTTCCCAAGGACCTCAATAAATCTGAGAGGCGGGCATCTACTCCAAGAGCCTTGTTTCAACTTCTTTTATAGCTCTATCAAATTCTTCTTGCAGTATTGTATCATTCATCTCAACTTGATCTGCTTCTTCTCTTCCTATAATGTTGTCTTCTAGTTTGTTTCCCTTATACAGACCCACAAGTATTTCTTCCACTTCCCAGCCTTCCCTGCTTTGCTTAGAATGGACATGCCATCTGAGCTCTTAATATTCATGCATGTGCTTGCCGTATCTCCAAAGGTATATTCAATTTTTCCATATACTGTGTCTGTCTTTCCCATAGTCATGCATACTTCTACAGCCGTGCATTTCTCCTGCTTTGTCAGTTTTCACTTCCTGTCAATCTCATTTTTTAGATGTCTGTAATCTCTTTTGTCTATTTCATTTGCTACATTTATATATTTTCTCCTTTCATAAATTACATTCAATACCTCACGCATTACCCATGGATTTCTGCTGGGCCTTGTCTTTTTGGCTATTTGATCCTCTGTTGTCTTCACTATTTTGTCTCTATAGCTACCCATTGTTTCCTCATACATTAATTACCCCTGTTCCAGTCAGTCATTGCATAGCACTCCCACTGAAACTCTCAACAACCTCTGGTTCTTTCAACTTATTCATATCCCATCTCCTGTAATGTATTACATTTCTGAAATTTCTTCAGTTCTGCAGTTCATAATCAATAAATTATGGTCAGCATCCAGATCTGCCACCGGAAATATTTTGCAGCTAAAAATCAGGTTTTGTTAAGCTCTGTCTTGTCACTAAATAATATTCTGAAACTTTCAAGTGTCTCCAATTCTATTTTATACTTCTTACAATTTTGTGTATCTGTAAGGACAGTACTTGTGCTAACTAGATGCCCCAAAAATTTATTGGGTGACAAACATAAATTTTCTGTATTTTGCAATGACTGTTAAGCAACTTAGGCTTTCATCAAGTGGCTTCGGAGAGACACTATGTCAACCAAAGACAAATCATATATTTCATATATTACAGAAAGTGGTGAAAGTTGTCTGCCAACCCATTATTGAAACTGAGTGCACAGTTGCATAGATTATAAACCATGACTTTAAACCTGTACATTTCACCAGATTTTATGAAGTCAATCTTTCCCCAGTACAGTTTGTTAGTATCAAACTGCCCATAGTGGAGAAATACATCATTCGTTTCAGATAGTTCATGGCTTCATCTATTTATAGCTATGAATAGATAATAGGGCTGGTAAGCAGATCTGGATAACAAATGAGTATGCCAGAGATTCTCTTTTCAGTTCACTTCAAGTACTACTGTAGGAGGTGACAAGCCAGATGCTGACCTGAGCAAATGAAACAGGTGATCATTCAACTGGAGGAGAACTGGCCAGCAAACAGATTAATGCACTCTGCATGGGTACCAACAAAGAAAACTAACCTTACTATTTTGACAAAAACAGAGTTTTACACTGTGTGTTGAACACTTTACATATCACATACTGCAGCATTTCCTCTGAGAATATTATTGCCTTTATAATCACAAAATATGTCTAGAGGCAGGCAAGCAAAGAGGCTTCTTTGGGCAAACCTCTTCATCACAGAGTAGCACTTCCATCCAATGCCCTAAATTTGTTTTGTGCGTGTTTTTTTTTTTTTTTTTTTTTTTTTTGGGGGGGGGGGGGGGAGGGAGGGGGAGGCTGGAAGACAATGACTACAAGTTTAACATCAGTAACACATTTCCTTTTAATTTATATTGGACAAAGCCAATAATTTAACCTATTAACAAGTTAGCAAATTCTACATTAATATTATTTTTAAATCTTTTTTGTGGTTGCATGTGCCACAGTTGCACGTGCCACAACCCTATTTAAAATGGTTTTTATTATTAGTGCTGAAGTTTATTTTCTTTGCTTGCTTAGAGACAGAAGACAATACACTGCTCAGAAAAACTTAAGAGTGAGAAAGATAAAGTAACATAAGATATTAACTGTTTGGTGGTAATGAATTAAAGTGTAGGTCCCCTAGAAGTGCATATAGAGTTGGACACGCCCCACAAAATGAGGCAGTAGAAGGCACGCGGAAAAAAAAAAAAAAAAACAATGTGTGTGAATCAGCAAGCTGTTACAGTGCACTGTGGCAGTGTTCTTCATTACAACATGGCCTGGAGACATTTACATGACTTCACACAGGGAACAACTGTAAGGAGGACGAAGTGTGATGAGTGTAGCTCAGGAGTTTTGCATTGCTCACAGCACTGTTTCATCACATACAGTGGGTGTCCTCTGAACCACAGGTCCTTTTAACCACAGGACTGCTGCCTGAAAGAGAGAAAATGGGTGACCATGCCCAACTATAGCAGCAGATGACTACTGCATTGTGCTACAGACGAGAGGGACTCACATCAAATAGCAAGTGCAATTTTAATTACATTTAACAGGACTGCAAGGCATGCAAAATCTAGTTCTGCAGTGGCACTGAGATTGAACAGGGGTGGTCTCTCTGCCCGGCAACTAGATGTTGCATTCTGCTGACACCCATACATTGGCAGCACCATTTGTGATTGTGCTAAGAGGACGGAGATGGTACCAATGAGGAGTGGGGCCGCGTGCTCCTTTTGGATGACAGCAGATTCAGTACTGATTTTTGAAGTACCCTCATATGGCTAGGAAGATGTAATGCAACCAGGAACACTGTTGAACATGATCATTTTGGTGGTCTAGGTGTTATAGTGTGGGGAGGCAAAATGTTGCTTGGGTGTACTGATCTCTAAATATTTGAACAAATAAAAAGATTCACACAAACATAGCTTTTGGCCATTAAGGCCTTTGTCAGCAGTACACACACACACACACACACACACACACACACACACACACACACACACAAGCGCAACTGTGCCTATCGCGGCTCAGCATCTCTGCTATATGGTGAGTAGCAACTTTCCTTCTCTCGTATTGTTACATTCCATCCTGGGTTTTCCATTGTTTGCTATCTGAACAAATTACACACACCAGTCATCATTACTGTGAACCAGTACTCCTTCCCCATGTCCAACATTTCAGGGGTGCATTTGGCACGGACTTAATTTTTATGGATGAAAGTGCATGAGGACATCAAACAGCACAGGTGGAGCAGCTCTTGGAATGAGATGATAGTCAGCAAATGGACCGAGCTGCTCATTTTTCGACTTGAATCCTATGGAGCACATGTGAGATGCGGTGGGGAGACATACTGTAGCACGCCCACATGCATCAAAGATTGTTCAGCAGTTGTCAACTGGACTGGTGGATGAATGGAATGTCCTACCACAAGAATTCCTTACCAACCTAGTGGCCAGCATGGGAGCACATTGCAGAGCATGCATTGCTGCCCATGATGATCATCCACCCTATTAAGAACCAAGTTTTGCCTTTTTAATGTCCATGAAAAAGATTGTCACTTCTGTTCATTTCATTGCATATTTCTTTCAGTTACCTTCTGTACTACACTCTAGCAGTTCTTTCTATGTATAGTTAAGTTCCATCGAGCCATGCAAGTTGGCAGTGACACATAATGATAAAGTTATTTTTGTCCTTTCATTTTTCACACCAGTGTACCTAATACAAGATGGAAAAGTTCGATAGGCCACAACCCGGCTCTTCAAGATAATACATTTTGTGTGGTAGTTTTCTGTGAATACCATGCTGAACTAAGTGTATTAATTGGTTTCACCACACGTCAATTCCAGTTAAGCTTTTTAGGTAGCTGGAACAAATAATTTTATGTAGTGTACAAACAGTAAAATTTACTTCCATTACCAGCAGGTAAATAGCTTTCTCTGAAGAGAATATGTTACGAAAGTTAACAAGTTCAGCTGTAAATAATGAATTGGTATTAAATAGTAAGCCATTCTTCCAAAGATTATTGAAAAGACAAGACAGAGTCAAGTGGATAAGTAATTAAAAGTGATTTTCTTATCTCAGTTCTCATAGGTGGATGCCACTATTGCATATTTCAGTGTGTCAGGGAACATGCCTTAAGTCACTGACTAATTACAAACATAGCTTATTAGTGCTCCAATCATGACAGCAGATGATATCAGCAACTTCCAAAAAAGGATATTAAATAGTGTTTACAGCAATCTTCTGAGCAGTTGTAGTTTTGAAACTAATACCCATTGATGGTGGAAGCTGTGTATACCAGAGTAAATCTAATGCCTCTGTAAATAGTTGTTTATATTCGCAACCACATAAGAAAGTAATCACTGAAACTACTGGTGAATAATCACCATGTGCCACCATTTCTGACAGAGATATTACCTGGTGACAATATTTCATTCACTTGTTTTATTTGTGTCTTGTTTAATAATTCTCCACACTGTGTTTTGCTTATCCTTAGTTTTTTTAATTATTTTTTGTGTATAGTAGCGTTTCACTTTTCTGATAATACACTTCGGGATTTTACAATACTGATGTGAATTGAATTTTAATTGTTGACTACAAGCTGTCCTCTGGACTAGGTACAGCTCTATCATCCTGACCCAAGATGCTTTAAACCCATGTGTTACCCATCCCCTGCACTGCTTTCATTTAATCTTACATTTGTTTGATCTAAGAAAAATCAAGATTCAAAGTGCTGTAGGGACATGCTTAAAAATTTGAATTAAATTAATTCATCTGCAGTGTTTGTTTTGTGTATCTGTTCCCACTTCCCTTAACATGACTTCTGCGTGAGGTTAAGTCTGTCATTGATTATAATTCTGCTGCATAGTATTCTTCTTTGATTATCTATGATTAATGATTTGTTTGTTTTACTGTAACATCTGACAATCATAGCACGATACAAACTTAACTTGATAAAGAAGGTTGGGTCTAAAACCAAGTTATCACAGGGTGCTTCACATGACTTTAAATTCTTTTTGGGAATCAGTCAGAAAATCAATATCAGTCTCCATAAACAATGAGTCTTCAGTTACATATCCCTCTAACTCCTTGAGTTACTTAGTACAGTTCCTATTGGTAGACTCTACCTCTCAGGGGCTAAAAGCTTGTTTTCTCCAGATCAATTGTGAAACAGCACTGAAGGAGCCGTTCAGTACAATAACCTACAATGCATAAGGTCTCAGGTTTAAAACTCAGTTTCATAAGCTTTTTTTCTTTCTTTCTTTTACACACACACACACACACACACACACACACACTCACACACACACACTCACACACAGTGCTTGTGAAGCTCTGCAGCTGATTACTATTTCAGGAGAATAGTAAATGTTATATCCATGGCTACTATCAGTTACATTACTTATTCAGTGTCTTACATTTGTGACATCTCACTGTGGTGTGGAATGTGTCAGTAGGTTTACAAACAAGATACAGTTTCTCTGTGAAAGTGTGGCTGTATGCTGGTCATTTACATAACTGAAACTTCACTTTAATCTTAATCTACAACAAACTTCATAACCTGCAGATGGTAAATCATCTGTTATATTTCATGAGCAGTGTAGATTCTTTGATTATTCACTTTTCCCTGAACTTTGAACAAATGAATAATATATAGATATCGTTTGCAGTTTGATGGTTCTGCATTGTAACTAACAATTGTATGTTGTGTCGAAATAAATAGTATTTTTACATGATATTTGGTGCCCCCAAGACACTGAAACACCTGCTGGAAAATTGCATTACACTTATGAAAAACTAAATTGCAGGCCTGAACAATTCTGGTTCGACAATCCAGTATTGTGGTTCATCCAGCTTGAAAGCCATTTTGACTTTACCCACACTGACAAGAACTGAGAAAAATGCCATCATCAAGTGACCTGAAAAATTGTTCCATACCAAAGAACTTGGCAACCACACACCTACCCAACTAGCCGGCCGCGGTGGTCTAGCGGTTCTGGCGCTGCAGTCCGGAACCGCGGGACTGCTACGGTCGCAGGTTCGAATCCTGCCTCGGGCATGGGTGTGTGTGATGTCCTTAGGTTAGTTAGGTTTAAGTAGTTCTAAGTTCTAGGGGACTTATGACCTAAGATGTTGAGTCCCATAGTGCTCAGAGCCATTTGAACCTACCCAACTACATTGATGTCTTTGCACACTGGTAGGCAATGCAACAAACAAATATATCCTGAGGGATATCTGGCTCTTAAGTCAAATTATATCCATTCACAGGTGTCACAACCACTTCTGCCAGGATGTAGAGTCCTCTATAAGTACTGAAAATGAAAGTAATTGACCTATCTAAGCAAGTCACAGCCCTACAAATCTGGCACTCCAGCAATGTTTTGCAACTGTGATGATCTTCCATCAGAAACCAGTGTTCATCCACCATAAATAATATCTTCCAGTATCACAAAAAATTAGGAGCTGCAGCCCAGCAGTGTTCACCTCTCTCTGACAGGGAAAATGCTGCCAGAAATCAGTAGTGACAGCAGCTGATTCCAGGGCAACCACCATTACCAGTTTATAACAAGCCACTCTTCATTGATATGGGAGTTGTCTCAGTTTACCCTTCTTTTCATCTTTCAAGATGAAATGCCAATGGCAGTCACCTGTACACTGTTCAAGGATCTTCCATCAAGGCCTACAGACATATCACTTTGCATCTCAACTCCAATCTTCAATGCGAATTCAAATGTAGATTCTATTTCACTGACATGCTCTGATTGATTGATGGAGCAGACTTATTACATGGTAACCAAGATGGTATCAAAGTTATCAATGGCGATTCACCACACAATGACCTGCTTCACCTGTTACCTGAAGTCGCCCATCCATTGCCTCTCCAGTATTGGCAAAACACTCATCGGTGCACCAAACTGACATCCCAGCAGGCCGACCAGTTTCCATAATACCTCATTAGCTACCACCAGACAAATTCAAGATACAAACCACAAGGTATCTGTCACCCATTAGATAGTAGCTGGTCATCACCACTTCACATTGAACCTAATGTGAGAAATGTGTGCTACCCTTGAGATGGTTTTCATTAGCTTAGTGCCAGAACAATGTCTGAAAGTTACCTTCTGTCACATATTGAAGAATTCGTTATGCACATTCATGGAAAGACAGCTATCTTCAACAAAGACCTCAGCTATGCTTCTCATCATATACCAACTGTACCAGAAGGTATAACCAAAACCACTATTTCTATTTTATTTTGACTATACACATTTGTGCTAATGCCTTTTGAACCGTGCAATGTCACCAACTTTCCAGCACTTCATGGGCAAGACAACTAGAGACTTACACAGTTATGTCCATCTAGATGAACAGCTTGTAATGTTGTCCACATTACAGTAACACAGCTTCTTCGTGTACCTTGTCAATGCAAAAGGAATCCTGTCACTTCAAGACTGACTGGAAGCTATTTAGCAATTTGCACAGCACACAACAATACATGAATTTTGCTGTTTCTGGAGCTGTTTAGTTTATATCAAGGTTTTGTTTACAATCAAGCTTTGCTGGTACTCCAAGTTTCTAAAAGATTCACAAAAGCCTCAAGGCATAGAGCAAAAGACTGATTAAAATGAAAGCATCCTTTGCCAGAATAAAAGTTGCTATTTCAGACACAGCATTATTAGCTCATAATCTGACACAGCTCTCATATATACAGTGGATGTATCATAAACTACCAATGGAGCTAAATTACAACAATTTGTAAAACTTGACTGGTAACATGACTACCACAATCAAATTGGTCCACATATGACTGTGAACTGCATGTGACTTATGTTTCAATCAAAAACTTTTGGCACATACTTGAAAGTAGTCACTTAATCCTTATCAAAGAGCATAGTCACCTCACTTTTACTATGTGCCAGAAGCCAGACAAGGCATCATTGCACCTGGTGCAGCATTTAGATTTCATTCGAAAGTTCAGTACAGATATACCACATGTTGATGGTCATCAGACTGGACCTGCAGACGCCATCTCGCATTGTCGCCCTCATGGATGAACTTGATTTCATAGCACTTGCTGACGCTCTGAATGGAGACAACAAGTTGAATACATTTCTCATAGCATCATCAGGCTTATAGCTCCGGCATATTCAAATACTATGCTTGAAGTAGCATTAAACCGCGATGTATCAATGTCATAAGTGCAATCAGTCGTAACTCCACATTTCTGCCAGCAAGCAATTTTCTCTCTTCGCAGCCTCCCTCATCCAGGAGTAAAAACTAGTACATGACTAGTGAAAAAGGCAATTCTTTAGCCAAATACCAAGCAGGATTGCACATCATTTGTCCGCCAGGGTATTGTTGCAGTTGCAACAAAATAACTCAGCACATTCTGGCTTTGCTTGGTATTTTCACCCCAGCAAGTCAACCATTTAAACATGTCCATACTGACACTGTGGGACTTTTAGTACTGTCTGAAGGAACCCATACTGCCTGACAGCGATAAACCGTTTTTCTCACCGGTATGAAACATATTCAATGAAGGATGCAACAGCAATAACTATAGGCAAGCCCTTCCTTTCTGGGTGGATTGCCCATTTTTTTGTGTACCCCTACGCAACTCTATTGATGAGGGCAAGTAGTTTAAGTCATGTCTCTGTGAAATACTTCCACTTTTGCCTGGTATCAATCAAAGTGGAATCTATGCCTATCAGCCCACCACTACTGGTTCTCTGGAACAGCTCCTTTGACATTAAAGATCTCACTTAGACTCCATGCCACAGAACATTTGACTCATAGTGTTCTTATTGTCTTATTAAATTTCCAGATTGCTTTTAAAAATGACCCAGAAGTGACAAGTGGAGGAGAAGATTAGTGTTTAACGTCCCATCAACATGGTCATTAGAGACAGAGCACAAGGTCAAATTAGGGGAGGATGGAGAAGGAAATCAGCCATGCACTTTCAAAGGAACCATCCCGGCATTTGCCTGAAGCGAATTAGGGAAATCATGGAAAACTTAAATCAGGATGGTCCGACGCAAAAGTGACATCAGCTGAATTATTGTACGGGTAAACACTGCAACTACCTAAAAAATTCTTCTCTGACATATCAAAGAATGTCACTGAAGAAAAAGATTTAGCTTAATACCTACAATTGAAGACCCACCCTGCTGTTTCAACGAAGCACCCTATCTAACAACCATTCTTTCTCTAAATCTTGCATTCCTGCAAGCAGATTTTCATCTGACATGATGCCATTTGAAAACATCTACAACTACTGTATGATGGCCCCTATACACGCTGGCATGCCACGGCAAAATATTCGATCAATGGCACTTCCATCACAATATCCATTGACAGACCTAAGCCAGCATTTACATCGGTGAGCCAAACACCAGTTCAGAGAGAGAGCATCTAACATCGAACACTACCAATTACAATTCCACGATGACACTCGATGTTCCCAGCTTTCTACCACCATTGCCTGTGTTTCTGAGTAAACCTTCAGTCATTACTCTTTCTAGTCATCGTGTATGCTTCAACTCCAAATATCACTGTCACTCATATGGAGAGTGGTGTGTACCGCAAATTGTCTGCTGTATTATATGTACCATGTAGATTCTTTGATCACAGATGTTGTCTCTGGACATAGAACAAAAGAATGACAGATGGATATTCTTTGCAGTTTGATTGTTACACAATTTAATTCATTTTATGATTGTGTTGAATAAACAGTATTTTCAATGATAAACCCAAACACATATAAATTCCAAACGTTCAGAAATTAATCTATGAAGTAGAAGGATTTGTCAAGCATAAATTATTTCCATTTGTTTTTAAAACTCTCACTCCACGACAGCACTGTTACTGCAAAGAGACTTGGCTGAATATTTTTACGAATACATACTTTGCTCCTTCCTGTGGAAGAGTAAGGTTAGTAGAGCCTTTTTTTTTTTTTTGTTCCTAGTGTTATATTTATGAATACTGGTATTTTTCTAAAATTTCGACTAGTTGCTCACAATTAACTTCATAAGAGTGTAAATTTATTGTGAGGACGTTGTTTGTACTCCTAGTTTCTTTTATAGGTAGTTGTGTATATGACTTCAATGGTGGAAACCAGGTATCCTTACATGTTTTTGTGCAATAGGTATTTTGTGCCTGTGTATAGAAAGGTCTGAGGACATTATTCCTTAAAACATTAGCAAAATCAGTAACTTTCTGATACCTTCACCATGATAATCAACAAACACATATAGAAAAAAATATTCCTTATCTCAGGCACTTGGGAAGGTCAGTAATAGTTGAGTTCCAGTTTTGATCAGTATGCACAACCTACAATTTGGTACATTCAGTGTTAAATATTTCCTTTCAACCAAGCACTATTGTTATTCATGATGATATATCCCACTTTGTACAGAATTGAATCAACCTTGTTTTTTCTAAGTTAAGTGGTAGCATTTACTGAGAAAAATTTTTCTGAATACTTTGTTCCTTGCTCCTTCTATTGTTGCTCTTCTATTGGGCTTAAATAGAGGGATTGCTTTATTAGCAAAGTACACTATTTCTGTTATACCAGACAAAGATGGAAGGCTATTTATATACAGTACTAACATAATTGGTCCCAAAATTGAAACCAGTGGGACATCAGCAATAACTTGTCCCCATTCATCCATTGTGAAAACTTCATGAACTATCTGACGTGATCCTTTACTTCCTATTAGCTAAATATGATGTGAACTCCTTTTGTTTTACAAATTGTTAAAGATATCAAAACAAAGTTTGTGGTAAATGACAGACCAAGTAAACAGTCAAAAAAATGCTTGATGCAACAAGAGAGCCTGGCACAAGAGCAGCACTTGGTGGTGTCTACACTGCAAAAGCCAATTCCAGCCACCTTGCCTTTCAATTTAAGGATATTTCTTGAACTATTCTGCCAAAACACTAACATTAACAAGTGCTGCACTAGTGCTTATCAGCATGTTGGTCCATCTTTTGAACTCTTATCATCAGATCTGCCACTGATCGCCGCCTATCCCAATTTACTGTGTGGGTAAGCCACTGGCCATTATGTTCTGTGATGAGGTGTGACATCCAACACCATGTCACCTGCTTGCAGTTTCACCACTCTTCAATCACTTTCCATGGAAGCTAATGACAGTGGAAAGTGGACAGTTGATCAGCTTCGCCATTACTCAGATGCCAATTCCCAGGTACCTGGCCATAACAATCTGTCCTTTGTCAAAGTTGTTTATGTCATATTTCCTCATTTGCACTTCAAATCATCACTTGAACAATTCCCCATTTGTCTTTGCTGTGCTTGTATACTTTCCTTTTGCTGCATCACATGCCTCAAACACTACCAGGTGATATTCAATGTCGCAGTGGGCAGTGATCATAATGTTCTGGCTCACCAGTGTATTTCTGCTATGAGTGCACTTCCAAAATTTCGGTTCTAGGTGGTTTTCAGAGTAAGCATTTAGTACTGTTTTGCAGGATGTCTTATCACACTTTCCGCTTGCAAATGTGTACATTTCTGAGCTGACCTTTGGATGATTAAAGTCTCCTCCACTGAGGATAGTACAGTTGCATAACATAGACAGTATTATGGAAAGGATAGATTGCTAATCACCTTAGAGCAGAGATGGTCTCAGCAGCCAGAGACAGTGGTCACATGTGTGTGATTTGTGTTTGCATGAATGAGTTGGTGTGTGTGTGTGTGTGTGTGTGTGTGTGTGATGTCTAATTTGAAAGAAGGCCTTTTTGGCCCAAAGCTTACTTGTCTGACACTCTATCTGTGACTTAACACCTCCACTATATGGTAAGTAGCAATTTATCCTTTTCATAATATTGTCATTATTCCATTCTGGATCTTCCATTGTTTGATTACAGAACATACGTATTTAGTGAGCAGATGTTTCTCTAAAGTTTGCTGTTCGATCTGGGATGAGTCTGAAGGTCAATAGCAGGACCTAATTACAAGTTGATGCCCACCCTCGATACTGAGTCTTTAGTCTTGATCAAACAATCACAAAGGCAGCCTCAATTTATATCTTGGTAGATATGAGTTACCTTCACACTGCAACTAATACACCACACCATTTCCCATTAGCCTCTCTTTTCAATATAAACTAAGATTTACCTTAAAATAATTACTGCTCTCAATTTCCAGTTTTCGAAACCTTTCTGTAACTAGTCTTATGTTAACTTCATTTCTTTTTAGGAGTAAATCAAATTTGGGCACTTTGCTGTGAATGCTTAAGCAGATGATGACAAAGATTTTAATAGCCTCATTGTAATTCCCGGAACAGGTTGTAGAGTCACCTAATCTAAGACACTCTACCCCACACAAAGCTAATTTGGTAACAACATCTTATGAGTAGTGCACCCATGAGCCATTTAGGAGGGGTTATACATTTCTGAACCCTGTGGCACTAGTGAAGGAAGTAGCAGGCTAGAATGACGCAGAAACTTCAGTCTCCAATTCAGGCTCTCCACTGGTCTCCGAACCAGTGGGCCATGATCAGTTCTGAGGAAATGTTGCGGATTGTGCAATTCCTTGAAATTCCATGAGCAAGGCCGGTCTTCTCACACTTCTCGGCCAGTCACTGGAATTATCAAAGTATAACTCAAAGTCGAGACGATAAACAATGTTCATTCATGTGTGTGCCACAATCTGCAGCTGACAGCACCCTGTTCACCCAATGGCTACCAGATCAGCCTCTTCAAAACAATGAGTGAGTCCTTTAGGCAAACACACAGATTGCACAAGGTGATCCTTCCTAATCCTGTAACCACTTCCCAAATGAGTACCATTACTTGCCGTAAGTTCAAACTGCTGACTATTAAAAGATTTCAATCCTTTTCTATTTGCTTCACCCTGACACTGGACACAGCAAGCTTCCCATCTACATCTACACTCCTAGAAATGGAAAAAAGAACACATTGACACCGGTGTGTCAGACCCACCATACTTGTTCCGGACACTGCGAGAGGGCTGTACAAGCAATGATCACACGCACGGCACAGCGGACACACCAGGAACCGCGGTGTTGGCCGTCGAATGGCGCTAGCTGCGCAGCATTTGTGCACCGCCGCTGTCAGTGTCAGCCAGTTTGCCGTGGCATACGGAGCTCCATCGCAGTCTTTAACACTGGTAGCATGCCGCGACAGCGTGGACGTGAACCGTATGTGCAGTTGACGGACTTTGAGCGAGGGCGTATAGTGGGCATGCGGGAGGCCGGGTGGACGTACCGCCGAATTGCTCAACACGTGGGGCGTGAGGTCTCCACAGTACATCGATGTTGTCGCCAGTGGTCGGCGGAAGGTGCACGTGCCCGTCGACCTGGGACCGGACCGCAGCGACGCACGGATGCACGCCAAGACCGTAGGATCCTACGCAGCGCCGTAGGGGACCGCACCGCCACTTCCCAGCAAATTAGGGACACTGTTGCTCCTGGGGTATCGGCGAGGACCATTCGCAACCGTCTCCATGAAGCTGGGCTACGGTCCCGCACACCGTTAGGCCGTCTTCCGCTCACGCCCCAACATCGTGCAGCCCGCCTCCAGTGGTGTCGCGACAGGCGTGAATGGAGGGACGAATGGAGACGTGTCGTCTTCAGCGATGAGAGTCGCTTCTGCCTTGGTGCCAATGATGGTCGTATGCGTGTTTGGCGCCGTGCAGGTGAGCGCCACAATCAGGACTGCATACGACCGAGGCACACAGGGCCAACACCCGGCATCATGGTGTGGGGAGCGATCTCCTACACTGGCCGTACACCACTGGTGATCGTCGAGGGGACACTGAATAGTGCACGGTACATCCAAACCGTCATCGAACCCATCGTTCTACCATTCCTAGACCGGCAAGGGAACTTGCTGTTCCAACAGGACAATGCACGTCCGCATGTATCCCGTGCCACCCAACGTGCTCTAGAAGGTGTAAGTCAACTACCCTGGCCAGCAAGATCTCCGGATCTGTCCCCCATTGAGCATGTTTGGGACTGGATGAAGCGTCGTCTCACGCGGTCTGCACGTCCAGCACGAACGCTGGTCCAACTGAGGCGCCAGGTGGAAATGGCATGGCAAGCCGTTCCACAGGACTACATCCAGCATCTCTACGATCGTCTCCATGGGAGAATAGCAGCCTGCATTGCTGCGAAAGGTGGATATACACTGTACTAGTGCCGACATTGTGCATGCTCTGTTGCCTGTGTCTATGTGCCTGTGGTTCTGTCAGTGTGATCATGTGATGTATCTGACCCCAGGAATGTGTCAATAAAGTTTCCCCTTCCTGGGACAATGAATTCACGGTGTTCTTATTTCAATTTCCAGGAGTGTATACTCCACAAGCCGAAAGACAATGTGTGCCAAAGGGTACTTCTGATGCCACTATCTAAACCCCCGCCTAGTTCCAATCGTGAGTGGTGCATGGACAAATGTTTGTCGGTAAATCTCTGAATTTGCTCTGTTTTCTTGAATTTTCTCACTGCGGTAATTTCTGTGAGACATATGTGGTAGGAAGTAATATGCTGTCCAACTCTTCCCGTAGTGTACTCCCTTGGAATTGCAACAGCAAGCCTCTCCGTGATGCATGCCATTTCTCTTGTAGCATCTGAAACCAGAGATTATTGAGCATCTCCATAACCTTCTCATGCCAACTAGATGATCCTGCGACAAAACGTGTCATTCTCCATTGGATCTTGTCTGCCTCTTCTATTAATTCAACCTGGTATGGGTCCCATATTGATGATCAATACTCAAGAATTGGCTGAATGTATATTTTGTAAGTGTTTTCTTTCATGGATGAATTATATTCCCTTAAAATTCTTCCTATTAATTTCAGTCTAGCACTTGCTCTTCTACCATTTATTTATGTGGTCATTTCACTTAAGGTCACTGCTAGGTATCCCTGCAGCAATTACTGCTTCAGTAATTTATCACCAACAGCATGAATATGCAGCAGTGTATATCTTCCCCTGTGTATGTGCAATAAGTTAAATTTATTTACAAGCAGGATCACATGCCAGTCCCTTGATCATTCATCACTCAGTTCAATAATCTCTTGACATTGCCACTTTCTTACGGGCAATCACGTCTCTGCAAACATCATATAGCTAGTGACATTATCCACTATATCATTTATAAATATGTAATTTGCATCACACTGGCTGAGTTTTAGTGCTTAAAACTTGATAGTAAGGGGCATGAGTTTAGTTACTCGGGTTTCCACTGATCTCTGCCTCCCTCATTCAGAACCCAAGACCTACCACTAACTGCCCATTCACAGTCAAGCCAGCATCTAATGATAGGACCTTTCGTTCCAGGACAGGAGACAATACCTGTGGAAATGATTATTGCTTGAGGTACATCAGTTTTCTTATTTAATTTAAATATGTATCACTAGTAAAGTGAATAATTTCAAAGAGAAAATTGTTCATTTTCATTAAATCTAAGCTACTTCACAAGCTGAGTTAGACGGAAATACGGAAGCGTCCGATACCGCCTGTCTGCTTTGACCCATGACGTCACAAATATGGCGGAAACAAAAACAAACACACACACTTTCCACAAGAAGCCTATTGACACTAACGGGACAAGTGCGGGAAATGGGGTGTTTTGGGTGGGGGGCAAACTATATTTAAACAAATTTAGACACCTTGCGTAGCTACAACGTGTAAGTGAAGACAGCCATGCATGAATACCCACCCACCTCCCCAGGGGTCGTAACCCCTGCAACCCATAGAAGATAAAGATGCTACAGTAGCTGATTAGTGTATTTTGTCTTTAAAAAAAAAAAAAAAAAAAAAAAACCACGGGATAGAACGAACAGATCAGAAAGATAAATATAATAAACTAAAACAGAAATTGGAGGAAACAGATAATTAAAATAAGTAATAAGTGTTTTTAAATTAAAAAAAAAAATCTCACGAGATAGAACGAACAGATCAGAAAAGTAAATAAAATAAGATAAAACAGAACTGGAGACAGCCACACTCAAACCAAACTCCGTGCCGTCATGACGTCACACTTGACAACACCCTTACGTCACGGGTCAAAGCCGACGCGTGGGATCAGACGCTTCTGTCGACCCAGTTAGATTGCACAGTCAAAAGCAGTTGGAAAAAAAGGGTGTCTTGAATGAAAAATTAGAAGGGCACAAAATGCTGTCTCTCAAAATGACATCCATCTCGTCCGAAAACTTTCTGGGGCCCATAGTTTGCCCTGTAAAGGATAAAAATAGCAAACTTCTGATCACAAAAGATGAACAAGCTGTCTGATGTGCTGGTACTTACACCAGCCCAATCACTTAAAACCTACAACTTCAAAAATGACCCAAAAAGGCAAGAGCTAATGGTACGAATAGGTTATATCAGAGAAGCAGAGGTAGTCACAGCAATCAGAACACTTACAAACATTAAAAAAGCTGGTTTGGAGGTGATGTCAGCTGAAATTTTGAAATATGGAGATCCAAATTCAATTCATCACCTTACTAAACTGTGCAGTACCTGTTGGCAAACAAGGCAAATTCCACAAAAACTACTGAAGAAAGGAAATGTAACCAAACTGTCTTGGTACCAGACAAAGTCTTTTGCCTCATTCTTCAACAATGGATACAAGACACAGGCAAGGATGCACTTTGAAACCATTCCTTTTCACATTAGTCTTAGACTTCATAATATGAAAAACTATGCACAACTCCCACATGTGTATATGACTGAATGAGAAATCTTGGCTTACACATCTGGATTTTGCTGACGACTTCATTCTTCTGGTAGGAACACCACGAACTTTACAACTAATGGCTACCAAACCAGACGTAATGACTATGGGACAAAAAATAAACAATGTTAAAACAAAAACCATGAGTATAAAAAATGGAAATGTATCTCCTCAAATTATAGTGCAACAGAAGGTACTACAAGATGCTGACCAATTTCTATATCTCGACAGCTGTATATATAACAATGGGGACATAGATGCAGACATCATAAGCAGAACTAGAAAAACTTCTGCTGTTTTCCAATGAATTCAGATCATGTATAGCATCCTGCCAATGGATATATATACTTCCGATACCTGGAAAAAGTCAGCAAAATTAGCACACAAGCTCAATAATTTTCACAAACAATTCTTGAGGCAAATTTTTGGATCAGCCACTGTGACCACAATTCAAATGATGAAGTGCTGACAAGAAGTGTTCTATGCAGCGTGCATAAAGTCACTGCTGAAAGAAGACATGCTTGCAGATCATGTTCTACTCCTGAAAGGTGGAAGAATTGCCAAATCAGAACTGTTGTGGAACACAATGGATGGATACAGAAGTAAAAGACCTTATAATGTCTGGAAATGAACTTTTGCAAAGGATTTTCAATGCATGGACATGGACTGGGAAGAAGCTGAAAACCTGGCAGCTGATCGAGTTCATTGGACAAAACTTGTTGCCAACATTGGAGGAACTAACAGAGACTGTGCTACTTACCAATCATTAAATGAACTGCATATAATCATACACAAAAATAATCCATTTTAAATGTAGCATTATAACCCTACACCAATTTTATTCAAATCATGCAATTAACTTAACACATGCAACATCAAGTTAATAAAATGATGTTCATGAATGAAAATTTGTTATGCTCTTACAGATGTTAATTGTATTTGCTTTTAGAACACACTGAGGATTAAAGATACTTGGATGACAACCATTAGTATTGAACTTTTCGTTCTCTTATGTCAAATGATCTGTTCTTTATTGTGGCATATATACTACTAGATTATGAAACAGATACGTGAGCCTAAATCACACTTTGGATTACCACCTAACCACTATCAGTCTGTAGCTTTTGAGCCGCTTACCCATACCTGTTCAGTAGAATGTTAGAATGGTTCTCAATCTTCAAAGTAAATAAACACAATGATCACTGTTTACTTTAGAAGTTGTAACCAGCCTCATTAACTGAGTCATCAAACTGGCTTATTCTGTACAGATGATAGAAACCTGGATGATGCCAAGGAGACGAAGCAGAACGTTGCAGTTATGTAATAAACAAATGTCGTTCCCAGCGATTGTTTTCAAATGATGGAACATATTATTGTGATATAATGGGAGAGCGAGAAAAGATTTGGTAAGTACGTGCAGAAGGCACTAAAATGGCTTCACATCAAGCAGACTCACTGTTGACTGATGAAACACTGTCAACGTTAAATACGTTTGTTAAGCACCATCATAGTAAGCAACAGAATCCGTCTCAAGGAACAGAATAACATTTAATGTGTTGATCAATGAACCGAGAACCATTCCTTCGTATTAGCACAAGCTACATCACACATTCGGGAAAAAAATCCGTTGCCAAATTTCAACTGTCCAAGCTTTGCTATCTATTAAGAAATTTAATAATAAACAACCACGTACCCTATGACAAATGCGAGAAGCTGTCTCCTTCCAACCTCGTAACAGGTAGCAAGTCGTATGCTGCCCACAGAAACCAGTCGTTTCAGTTCGAAAAATTTGCGATCTGGACCACCAAGCTCGAATCCCTTCTCCATTGTGTCGTCTTGAGCTCTCATTTATTACTGTGTACAGGTTTTACACCATTCGACACCCCGCACGTACACAGCAGTAATAGTACACATAAATGCAAAATTATCGTGTTTTATTATTCTCATTCTAGGGGCACCATTCCGATTCAGTAACTAAGTAAGCGAAACTGGGAGTCGAAACGTAAGTCTTACCCCCCATTCGAAGTACTTATGTAATTTGAACGCCTTACGTCGCTCTGTTCCGTGTTTGTTTACGATTTTAAATCATTGACCTTAATGAATAGTTGTACCACTCTTGCACCAAATTCATTTACTTTCCGTCAGTTTTTAGTTAAGATTCCACTACTAAAACCGTACTGTCATTCATGAAGTGAAGTACACTTATTGGACTGTTTTCGGTGACATTAAATTGTTTGTGTTCGGCAATTACGGTGTAAACACATTACAACAATACAAACACGCAACATGATAGTCCCAGTCAGCTGACACCAAGGATAATCTCTTTGGCTGGCTGCAGCGTTCACTACAAGTACAGCAGGCTGTGCAAGTAAACGCTAATTCACACTGGCCGTCACTTTGCGTCAGGTCCTGCGACGTCAAAACATATTGCACAACGCACATCAAATGACAGCATTCACATCGGCTGTCACTGGACCGTCATGTTACGTCAAGCCAGTCCACTAGCGACGATTTTATTGTAAACCCAACTCAAATATCAGCGTATTTAAATGAATAAAGGTCGAGTCACACTTAACGGAACGTCTCCGTCACGTCATGGAACGTCAATTGCCACAAGATCGTCCGAGCATTCGCACTACCCGGAACGTCAACGTAACGTCTTGTGACGTCACAGAAGGTCTTTGTTTATTTACAGTTTGTGTGACGACTGACGAAGGAACTAGCGGAAGCGCGAAAATGCTTAAATTCAATTTAAGAAGTTTGGCAGTGACTATGTTCCTTGGGCAGTGATTGCGATAACACTTGATGAAGAAGAAGAAATGCAGCGGAGGAGGATGTGGGTTAGAAATATGTTGGAACGCAGAGACAACGACGGAGAGTTCCATACACGGGACTAGTGCAGCAGGGGATACAACCCGTCGGCTTTGAACAATGACGTCACAAGTCGCCAGAGAGCATGTATTACAGAGATGAAAGAGCTGAGGAGAATGTTGAGAAACAAAGGAATGCGAGAGAGATAAACATTGATCTTGTCAAAAGCATAAGTGTTTTTTGACTTTATAAAAAAAAAATCTCACGAGATAGAATAAACTGATCCTACTTTATTAAGCAATATCTTGTCAAAAGCCGAGAAGCGATTGTTCTTAATGTTCTAGCTCCCTTCAGTACGTAATAAGTGGTTTTTGACTTTTTTTAAAAAAAATCTCACGAGATAGAATAAACTGATTCTACTTTATTAAGCAGCTCCCTTCAGTACCTAATAACTGTTTTTTGCCTTTAAAAAAAATCTCACGAGATAGAATAAACTGATCCTACTTTATTAAGCAATATCTTGTCAAAAGCCGAGAAGCGATTCCTGTTAGTGTTCTAGCTCCGGCACTTATGCAGTTTAGCAGGTACGGAAAAAATTTTTCATTTTTTAGTCATCCAAATCGTTTCATACTTGGCATATATAATGTTTACATGCAGTTGCCAACAGTTCAATATTTTCGAATCATAGGCGGCCGCTGCCGCGGCCGCATTCCAAAAAAAAAAACTCCCAACCTAACCTCAAGTGGGCTACGCTACAGATGTGTAAATATACTCAATTTTTTTAATGATAGTGCTTATTAGAACGCAGAACTGCTTTATTATCTATGCCTCGAAGTGAAGACATTACGATCTATGACTAAGGAATGACGTCATTGTTCAAAGCCGACGGGTTGTATCAGCAGGTTGTATCCCCTGATGCACTAGACCCCCATACACTATACAAGGAGCTGGAAGACGAGGAACAGCCCTTCTTCAAGTATTTTAGAATGTCGAAACAGCAGTTTTTTTCTTGCTAAATAAGATCCAGTCCATGATTACAAAAAAGGACTAAAGGTTCAGACAGCCAATATCACCACGGCAGAAGGTGATGGTGCGTTTAAGGTAAAATCAGTTGGACATTTCCATGAATGTGTTTTTGCTGTCACTTCTGTTACACGCAGTTTGTTGTAAACTACCTGTATAAGTTACTGTACAGTTTTAGTTAATGCTATTCCACATGTGAAACTGTGAGCAAAATACAAGTAACTGCATCTGTTTCTTTTTGTTCTCCACTCTGTGTATTAATACAGTTTTAGTTCTCAAGAAGTGCTTTGCGAAAAATAAGTAGTGTTGTACAATATCTCTTGTTGTCAGTTCATAAATTTTTTTCATTTGAACCAATATGGGATAGTTTCATGGGTAAGTCCCACACTATACTTGATGTAACACTTGTTAACTCTGTGAAGGCCACTGTTACACTCGCTGAAGCTCCACCATCTGTCGTAGAAATTTGTCTGAGTTTGTAAATGAATGCTTTGGTTGGCCAAATGTAAAGAAGCAGATACTTCTTCATACTTGTTACAAAAAGTTTTGCTATTGAAACAACTTTCTATCTATAGGCCTTTCCATTGTGTATATATACAGGGTGGTCCATTGATAGTGACCGGGTCAAATATCTCACGAAATAAGCATCAAACGGAAAAACTACATAGAACGAAACTCTTCTAGCTTGAACGGGGAAACCAGATGGCGCTGTGGTTGGCTCGCTTCATGGCGCTGCCATGGGTCAAACGGATATCAACTGCGTTTTTTAATAGGAACCCCCATTTTTATTACATATTCGCGTAGTACGTAAATAAATATGAATGTTTTAGTTGGACCACTTTTTTCGCTTTGTGATAGATGGCGCTGTAATAGTCACAAACGTATAAGTACATGGTATCACGTAACATTCCGCCAGTGCGGACGGTATTTGCTTCGTGATACATTACCTGTGTTAAAATGGACTGTTTGCCAATTGCGGAAAAGGTCGATATCGTTTGATGTATGGCTATTGTAATCAAAGTGCCCACCATACGTGTGCTATGTATGCTGCTCGGTATCCTGGACGATACCATCCAAGTGTCCAGACCGTTCGCCAGATAGTTACGAAATTTAAGGAAACAGGAAGTGTTCAGCCACATGTGAAACGTCAACCACGACCTGCAACAAATGATGATGCCCAAGTAGGTGTTTTAGCTGCTGTCGCGGCTAATCCGCACATCAGTAGCAGACCAATTGCGCCAGAATCGGGAATCTCAAAAACGTCGGTGTTGAGAATGCTACATCAACATCGATTGCACCCGTACCATATTTCTGTGCACCAGGAATTGCATGGCGATGACTCTGAACGTCGTGTACAATTCTGCCACTGGGCACAAGAGAAATTACGGGACGATGACAGATTTTTTACACGCGTTCTATTTAACGACGAAGCGTCATTCACCAACAGCGGTAACATATACCGCCATAAAATGCACTATTGGACAACTAAAAATCCACGATTGCTGTGACAAGTGGAACATCAGCGACCTTGGTGGGTTAATGTGTGGTGCTTCTCATTTCTCCCCAAAATATCTTCTCCACTAAATGTTCACCGTCCATGATAGAAAAAAACCACAAATGAATATGTCCTTCTTACCTAATTCTTTACTCCCTTCCTAATTTTTGGTTTTCTTTCGTCCACAAAAATCAACTTCTTTCTGCTTTACACTACATTTTAAGAGAGAATCTACTACTATTTTGTCAAACAATCCACATGCTGATCTCTATCTTTCTCCTTGCTTTTCAGTCATTCCGCATAACACATTTCGTTTGCAGAAGAGTTACTTAAGTTCTTAGTTCATTGTTCTTCCTTCACAACTATCCTTTTGATCTACTAGGAAGGTTGACGTATTTATTTTAATGAGATGAGTAGAAACAAAAATTGTTTTTTCGTATGCATTTTCTTAGCCTCCCTCCTCTTTGACTTCTAGATTTTGCTCTTATTGGAATCTGGATATTTCTGAAAACTAATTTTTCTTGTGAAGTTAATATTTGTTGTTTTACTCTTTATACAGTTTTAAGTGACACATGGTGCAAGCCCAACGATTTTCCTGTTTTTGGGTAATCAATTCGACTGCATTATCATGGACCACACTTACTTCCATAGGACCTTTGTACACCGAAAAGAACTTGTGGCTTTGATGTTTTTTCTTGCTAGAGAGATGGTGGGTTTTTACAAGTACCTTTTGTCCTAGTAAAAATACTCGTGAGGTTGTCGTTTTGTCTGCTCAGTTCCTTCTATATAACGCCGTGGTCTTCAAATTGCTCAGTGCCAATTGCCTAGATGTTGATGTTGTACTCTGGGTACTGGTGGGAATTTAATTATTTCTCGGATAAGTCCCTGTCCGATACATATTATCTGACTTGGGTATCAATACCGGTGTTGCCAATGGTGCATTGTGCTCTTGGCATACCATTTCTCCTTTGGTTTCGCATAAATGACCTACATTCTTCGTAATTTGGTCGTCATCAGTTTTTGTACAACCATCTACATTAACGGTTAACAACTCTTGTTCCTCATCATCGGTCGATTTCCAGTCAATTGTCTCCCAGCATGCTGGTATTTCTATCTGATCACCCCTTAAATCTACTTCAGAATCTTGCTGATCAAAACTAAGTCTATTGCATTACTTAATTATAACATAAACTTCATTTGGCGATTGAATCACTTGTGATTGGTCTTAGTACCGTTGATCTCGTCAATCCTGTCTACCAGGGTTTGGTGGCGTCAACTCGACTTCCTGTACCGGTTCATTTCGCGTGCGTTGTCCTGCCGAAGTCTGATTCTCCCAACCTTTCTGCGTTCTAGGCATTCCAGTTCCACCCGAATAATTTGGGTTTTGTGGTGGAAAACCTCTAAACCTTCCTGATTTGTTTACTCGGTGATCTTATCGCGAATTATAGTTACCACCATAGTTTCTGTGACCAAAGCCATTATTGTAAGTCCGCGGCTCACCAAAACTATAGTTATTGTTTGACCTCTGTGAGTTGTCAAAACCATAGCTATTATTATCCCATGGGTGATCACTATTCTTCCCAAAACGATTACCTTTCCCCACATTATTATTGCCATTGTAAGCGTTATTAACGGTCAATCGGTTGCTATTATTCCCCCTACCATGGGTTTCTCTCATTGCACGTTGTTTTATCGCGTCATCTTCAGTGAAGATGAATTCAAGTTCTCTTAACGTCCCTTTAAATGCCTGTTATTATCTGCTGCTCTACCAACCAACGATTGCTGATAACGCAAGGGTAACTTCATTGTGCACATACGTATCAGTTTCCCATCACTGTATGGATCGTCTAAACACTGATCCTTTTTCGTCGTTTCTTCAAAAAATCTAACTGGCTTCTTTTCTCCCGAATTTTCAACTGACTCCTTCTGTCACAAATCATATTTTATCCTATTCTGGGTTTCTGCGCACCAGTATCGCTCCAAGAATGCACACTTCAATTGTTCATACGACTGACAGTTTTCAGCGACTTTTTGCATCGCTTCCGTTATTGCGCCGTCCGTATGACCACATATGAAATCAGGTTTATGGCTAAGTGGCCAATGTTCTGGTAAACCGATCTGGTAAGCCGTTCCCGCTTTCTTTGTAATGTTGGAATTTTCTGACTGCCAGAAAATGATCATTGTCAAATTTTTCTATTGCGCCATGTGGCGTTTGTGTTTTCGCATCATTTTCCTTTCCCTGCAAGTGCGTCATGTTTTCCTTCTTTCGTCCTCCCACTTTTGGATCCTTAGATGACATATCTGAGACCCATCTAGCATCGCATCTACGCAGTGTTGTGCAATTTTCTAAACCGTACTGTTCCTCGTTTATCGGACTGAAAGATACGTTTAAATTTCCCGTTACTGGATCAGTGTTTTGTCTTTGTACTTGATTTATATTGACCTGCGGTGTATGGCCTGTTGTACCGAACTCATAAATTGAGAATTTGGTGCATGTGTCGCAGTAAACTGTTCTCTATCGCGTCATTCGCGTACGTTCTGAGGGTTGGCTGGCGCTCTGTTGGTATGCGCGCAATTACCGCTTCTCGCACCATTGTCTGCTGTGAACGTACATTACTTGCTTCGATCACATGTCTCAACTGTTCTCCTACCATTTGCTTCTGTTTCGGATCGGAAAATACTGAAACAACATCTTGTGGACTTACAAGTGGAATTTCATGACTTTCTTGAGTTTCCGCAACTACCACGGAAGAACGGAGAGGTAACGGACTTGGGTTACCTCTAGATTTTTTCCCAACACTATCTCAGATGACACTACCGATTCCGTCGCATCAGTACCGCTTTCTGTACGTTTCTCAATACACTGCTTCAGTTCTGTGCGAGGCTGTTCATACTGCTGCTGATTTTTCGAGACGATGTTTACAATGCGTGTATCGTATCTTTTTAACGCGGCCGCGCGGAGTGGCCGGCAGTTAAAGGCCTGGCCAGACAGAATCCGGCCTGCCGCTGCGACGGACGGCGCAGCGGTGGGCCGGACATGTCAGCGGCCAGGGACGCCACACAGGCAACGGCCGGCCGGCCGGCCGCAGCGACTCTTCATGCGTCGGCTGTTACACTGTGGAAGGGGCCGAACCCCATTATTAAGCTTGCATGCGTAGTGCGATTGTCTTGCGTTAGACGATTTGGAATCTTCACGCGGGACACGTTATCTTTGTGCGAGTTCATTTTTTTTTAGTTGCAGAAATGAGTAGCTTGCACTAGAGATACGTAATGGCACCAAGAAGAGGAGATGTTGGGTGCACAACATTGATAGCAAGAGAGAAAGCTTAGGAGAATACCACCGTCTGTGTATTGATCTAGAGTCTGACGAAGATAGGTTCTTCAAATATTTTCGTATGTCGCGAGAATGTTTCGAGGAAATGCATCGCCTGATAAAAAGGTAGCACCGAGAAGTGCACAACGAACTGGAGAAAACCAATTGATACAAGGCACAGACAAGCCGTTTGTTTGAGGTAAATTTTACCGTTTGTGGCCTCTTTGCGCTTGAATTAAAAGTCATATAAATTATTCCATTTCAGTTTTGCTGTATCATATGAAAGGTTCGGCGGAAGAAAGTGCTATCCCACAACGTATTTACTAATGGAGTGATAAATTTATCTGCAGTGTTTGCGAATACAGCAAACGATAGTAACATCTAGTTCCGTATGTCCCGCTACAGAGAACTTTCTACTTATAGATTGTTTTGTTTCATTGTATTCATAACATTGTCATTGAATTTAAACAACCATACATTTGGTCGTTAACTTATCTATTCGTTCTATCGGCATAATTGATTTTAATCTTTTCCAGATACTTGACTACAGGCGACAGTCACCAGACCATAGCTTTTTCTTTTCGGTTAGGACGTTCAACAGTCTCGGAAATTGTGAAACAAGTGTGCCAAACAATATGGACTGTTCTACAGCCCAAGTATTTACCTACTCCTACAACAGAGATGTGGAAGAAATCTGAAGAAGGATTTATAGAACGGGGGGTTTCCGAACTGCCGTGGAAGCATAGACGGAAAGGCTATCAGGTTAAAATGCCCGAAGGATAGTAGATCCCAGTTCTTCTGTTACAAACAGTTCTTTTCGCTAGTTCTCCTGGCGATCGTTGATCCATACTACCGAGTTTACAGTAGTTGATATTGGAAGTTACGGACGTCACAGTGACAACACTATTCAGCTTTCTATCAAGAGTATATCGAGGACAAAAGTATTCTACCTCCAATTCAGGATCGCGTGTATCATACAAAAAGTTGTATTCTCTCACCTCCTCTATACGTCTTTCTCTGTGCGTGCACTACGAGCTGCAAGACAAAAACCGCCTCACGCCACTGCTTCTAGTGTGACAGCAGAGCAGTTGAATGCGCCAACAGAAGCAGGCAGCCGCTCCGGCTTGCGGCGAATCTGTAATCTGTGACAACCCGGCGGCGGCCGGTGCGGCAGGCCGGCTGCCGGTGCGTCAAAGCCGCACTCTGTGTGACCGCCGCCATACAGTAACGAGCGTTTCAACAGTGCGGCCTGCCGGCTGCGGTTCAAGGCCACAGGCCGGACGGCCAGGCCGCATTCTGTCTGGCCAGGCCTTTGAAGGCGCCAAGTCACTAATCGTGCGGCCCCTCCCGCCGGAGGTTCGAGTCCTCCCTCGGACATGGGTGTGAATGTTGTCCTTAGCGTTAAGTTAGTTTAAGTAGTGTGTAAGTCTAGGGACCGATAACCTCAGCAGTTTGGTCCCTTAGGAATTCACACACATTTGAACATTTTGTATTTTTAACGCGGCTCACGTGGCACGTTCTTGACATTGAGTTCTTCCACGATATGTTGCGCCTTACCAGATGTCTTACGTGCTAAATTATCAACTCTTTGATTGATATTAGACACTGCATCCTGCTCCTGGTCAATGTCAGTACGCATCTTTTTCTGATCGGCCATCAGCGATTTAATTAGTTGTCGCGAGTCTCTCGCCTCCTTCCGGATTTCAATAAACTGTTCATTAACTTCCGTTCGAAACTTTTGCTGAACTTTGCGGACATTTTCGAATCCAGCATTGGTTTCAAATTTGAGACCATTTAAAGCAGCATTTGTTTCGGTTTTTAAATTCGCCGTTTCAGTTTTTAATTCTGCTAACCCTGCATTTGTTTCTGTTTTTAAATATGCTAGCCCTGTTCTCACCGTTTCACTTGTTTGCTTGACAACAATAGTGAGTTGCTTCAACATTGCGAACGCACTATCAGACACTTCGCCATCGTCACCTGTCACCATTTGATGTAAACTTTGCCGTTCGCATCTTTCACGCGACGTCTCACCGACTTGCGTGCATAGTGCTGACGGTCTTGCACACATTCTTCCCGTAGGAAACTGTCCCGTTTGATTCAGAATTACAACATTTGGTTCAACGTACCGAAATTACTCGTCCTCTCTGTTTCTGAACCACTGTATCCGTCATCCGTTCAGTTTTGTGCGGTCTCAGACTGAGATACCACTCGCGAAACTGCCACCATCCCCTCTGCACTGTCACTTCGTTCAGTTTCGTGACTTGCACTCGATGCTTTTTGTTGTACTTAAATTTCTATCCTATCAAGATCTTCAGTTGGCCCTATACGCGATGATCTACGTCATTCCGCCGTCTCAGACCGTCTAACTAACCTTTGTCTTTCTCAATTTGCGCGAGCCTGGGCTCTAGTCATCATGAAGTTATATGACCTGACATGTCTCTAAAATATCATATAAAGTCTTACATGCCCTTAACACATCATTAATAACACCTTTCACTGTTTGTGGATATTCAAACCAACTCAACAAGCTACTTTTACACAAAACACAAAACCTTTTCTTTACTCGTTAAGATAACTTTTTCTACTCTGTGGTTCACACATTTACAGTAATCTGAACACTATGCAGACACATACATGGAGTAACCTTGCCACTTTTTGTTTTTTTTCTAAAAAAATCTTTTTTCTTAATACGAAATTTTAATTATTCTTTCTAATTTGACTAATTGCCATCCTGGCAGACAAATTGCCATGCTGGCAGGGTCGCCATTATCTGACACCCCACTCCTTTTCACGTTAGTCAGACATCAGTTGCTACGGTCGCAGGTTCGAATCCTGCCTCGGGCATGGATGTGTGTGATGTCCTTAGGTTAGTTAGGTTTAAGTAGTTCTAAGTTCTAGGGGACTAATGACCACAGCAGTTGAGTCCCATAGTGCTCAGAGCCATTTGAACCATCAGACATCAGCAAAAACACCCTGTGTGTGCTTAAGTGTCTATAGAATGAATGACTGGATATAGGAGTGGACCCTTACTCTATGACAGAGCACATCAGTGTTTAGCTATACACAAATTGTTTTTAATTCAGGATTATTGTCCAAGAAGTACACGAATTTACATGGATTGTAATATGAAAATGTTAGGACAGTTGTCAATATAACGCATTACATCCTGTTTAATCGAAATAACACTGAACATAGCAATATCAAATTTTAACCAGAAGGTTCTCTACAAAATTACTACCACCAATACAATGTGAAGTTGGCCAATTAATTCCGATTCTAAGTTCGGTACTGTTTAGGATGACAATGAAGTCTGTGGAGGATGGTTAGTTTTTGTGATAAGCTGAGCAAAAGATTACTCAAGGTTGTTCGAGTTTGCAGTGGGCGCAAGCCGGTGAATCAACAAGTTTACGCATCTGCTAGCGGCATTTACCTTAGCCGTGATGAGCTGTCAGCTGCATAGCTGCTCTCGTCCTCTGAAAATCCTATAAAAGCTAATCAAAATCTTTACTGATTTTATCTGCAGAAACTGTCCTATGTTTCTCGTTAGGCGAGAAAACATGCACTCATCCCTAGTCTGAAAATATGGCGCTATACACGCACATAGATGTAGCAGCATGCATATTACAATGCCCTCTCAGTTCTCAGAAGAACAATTAACTATGTGGCTGTTTCGTTTCTCCGCTGTCAGAGCTCAACGACTCTTCAGCTAATATCTAGCTGAATGTCAGCCGAAGTGTTCACACAAAATTCCTCTTTTGGCATCGTACAGAGCGTGATGCGCCCTATTCTGCACTTGACGCTGGTTGAGAGGAGAGTCCCTGAAGTTTTCGGTCTTGTGTCTTTCGTAGCAAAACTGTCCTCCACCTGGGTCCTTTCGTACTTCACATCATGGCTTTTTCCAACCAATAGGAGCGTTACTTACATCTTGTGGAAACTACCTCTGCCAATCGCAAAGGGCCTACCTTCAAGCTGCATCGAAATTTTGCCCCTTTCTACTCATTCCGAGTTCTTTCCAGCCAATCGGACATTTTGTGCCTGCTCCAGATGCCTAAAAGTTACACATGTACATCACGAGCATACCACGAGCATTTCACATGACCAACTGTGTCTGTTTGTATCCACCTGGAAATTCCCAAACGCAGTTTTCTAAAGAATTTCTCCAAAGCGAGCATGCAGCACTTGCCTGATACCTCGTCTCCTCGATGTATCACCCATTGTGTTTGTTGTCCCTGTCGCCATGGGTCGTCTTAAAAGCATTCTGTTGTACTCGGGCCGTGATGGCGCAACTCGCGTCTGCTCCCAAACTAAAACATTTCCTCCAGCAGCATTTTTTACCTTTTGCTCATTGACATGCGGGATTTGGGTTCGGTACGTTAATGCCGTGGAACTGAGTGTCATCCCTTTGCTTTGCATACTGCACATTTTAATAGGCAAATCTGCTCATTTTCACTGAAGTACGTTAGGTGACAAATTCACCTTCTTGTTATGATGTATTAATTCTCTCATGTGAGGTGTGAAATTGACATTCATTCAATCTGCCACCTTACAACTCTTTGCATGAACCTCAACTACAGATGGCCATTCAGTCGCCCAGGCGAACCATATGGCCCAATGAGACTGTAGCCTACAATCCTGGCCCAGATATTCACAGCAAAACGTACTTGATGGAGTGACTCTACTACAGCATGAGGATTTTCCTCATCTCACACTGGGCTCTTCTTGCTGTTCAAAATACCATCACGATCAAATTAGATTTCGTCAGTAAACAGCATGATCTGGAGAAAATACGGTCTATCAATCCATTCTTGGAGCAACCACTGACAATGTGAGCCTTGGTGTAAAGCATTGATGTAATTGTTGTTTATGGAATATTCACCACATGCTAGTATGTGCAGCATCCATTTCACATACAATACGATGAGTACTTGTAGTGTGGTCCACTGCAACATGTTCCAACACTTCCTCTTCACAATTGGGTGTATGAGTGGTTCTCATGTTGCCAGGTCCTCATTCGATGATCGAGAGATATAAAGACTCGTCGTGACAGATGACGCTTATTAGGAAATCGTTTCCTGCACAGGCTTTCAGTAGGGAGAGCATTGCAGCATGCTTCCCCATACACAAGGTGCATGGCAGTGAGCTGTGCGAAACTGTACCGATACTGCTCCACTGTATTGTACTGTACACCTCTGAATAGCATTGAGTAATGAATAGGTCTGTCGTTGATTCATAGCATGTTCTCTCATAGGACAGAGCCAACTTATGGACAAGTAAAGTAAACAAAACTGCATCATGACTTCCTACTAATCAGGCTCCTCCTTGTTTCCTTGGAGGAAATAAGCATGTACATGTAAAACAATAGCACAGTACGTGTAAACTTGTATGCATGCATGTTAGTTGTTAATAAGCTGGAAAATAGTAATGCCAGACAAAGCGATAGACAGTTTACTCCCATATCTCAATCTGGCTTCTCCGACCCCAGGTTACCTACCTCAAATTGTTGAGTGGAGCATTCTCTATGTCCTATTACATTTTTGCACACCCTTACAGAAACACCCAGTATACATTTCGCTCTATCTTTACAGTTAAGTCACGTACTTTCGTCTAAATTCCATCAACCTTCACAGCTAAGTCGTTTACTTTCTTTCTCAGAGAATGGCGTGTGTGTGTGTCCCTAGTTACTTAATCCTGGCATCTAATTCGTTATCAGTCTCAGAAGGGTCTGAGCATACATCTTTAGCTCCATAACTTTACGTTCGAGAGACTGAGATTTTCCATCTATGTTTGGACACATTCACTATCTATGCACGTCTTTACTCTCGAACAGGGTGCCTGTCATACATGCGAACTCGTCCATGGTGCAATGTATGCTAACATACTCACCACCACTTTTCACAGCTATATATAAAGAAACTCCCGAAAGCTCCATCTATACCTACTGTCTTTTAGTTTGGTTTTACTTTTTCTGGCAGGGGGATTCGACTGCTTTGACTGAATGTCATGTAGGTTATACCATCTACACCTGCAGCATCTTTTGCAGCAGCAGGTACTTGAGTTGAAACAGTGTTTTTGAAAATACACATACATGCTCAGTGCAGACTTCATCTGGGTGTGTTAGTAATGTCATGAGAACATTTGTCTTGCCACAGTTGGATGGACCTACAATTATCACTTGTATATTACCAGGCATAAGTATCCCATTCTCCTTCTTCTCCCAGTCTCCTTCACACCATCACAGATCCAGTCACTTACAGCAAAGTCCTGATGCTTCACCCATCCTCCCCGATACCAACTACATCAGGTTTTGGTGTGAAGCGGATTTTTAAAGAAAAATGAACACTTGTAATAATAATAATAATAATAATAGTAATAGTAACATGTGTAGCCACTACAGTGACTGAACTACAATGGCTACACCTTATATTATATAATAATGGGCCGGTTAAATAAGAAAAATGACAAAAATGTCCGGTAATATGTTTTTTATTTACACATCAGCAAGGGTACACATCAGGAAGGACATTCCAGCGTAAAGTCAAGCACCTGCACGACAGGCAACAACGTTAGAGCAGGGAGGGTTGTGAGACGATGTCTGCCAATAGTACGTTGACCGACCCCTCTCTAAGACAACAAAGAGAGAGTAGTGCCATCTACATGAAGAGGACATAAGCGCTGCGCCGCCTGGCTGCGGCCGAGTGGAAGACGAGCCATTCTATTTCACTTATATCAGCTCTATGTACGGAAGAGACTTCTTATTTGTCTGTCGCCCATTGCTTGCAAGACTTCTGTATTTCACAAAGTTGAGTATTGTCATGTATCTTACTGTAATAAAAATTCATTAATACGATTTGCTTGAACTGTTGTAAAATTATCCGAGAAAGCAGGTTTCCTAGGCACCTTATATTACACGAGTGGGCAGGACACAACAAAGAGTTCAGTGGTTCAGTCTTCACAGCAACAGCGCATATTGTAAATAAACGTTTTTTCTATACACGGAATTCAGCGTGTATTTCTCTCAAACTGATAGGTGTTTCTTTAGCTTCTTCTTTTGACACCATATTGACGATTTTTCTAAATCACCTGCATCCACACTATACACTGCCTGAACTCATGGCAGTCCACAGTTCAGTCTTCCTAGCACAAGGAATAGCACCATCCGTAGGCCAAACAAATTTGTAATGATCGAATGTTGCAGATAAATGGCTTGAACTCCAGATCTCACCATTAGTGTCACGTCATCAGACAATGATGTTACAGACAGCCTCAGACCAGCACAGAAAATGTCTGGGAAATATTCGGAGATCATCTGTTGGTTGATGTGCTGTTCTACAAGATACAGTTCATCCTATTACAGCTTCATAAACCACAATTTAACAATTCTCAGTGCATTTTCAATCTCTAACACAACATGCGGGTCACCATCCACTGATGCTTCTATACCAATATTTAAGCTCTTTGAACCTGTAGCAGTTAGATCAAAAGTTTAAGTGAAAAGCATTAGAGCACTGGGAGGATCTGGCAGCTTGTCATCCACCACACCAACACTACATCCTTGTAGTAACACCATAGTGTTGGGGCGGGGAGTAGCGGAGTATATTACAGACCCGTACTGACCTGCACCATATGGTGTCGGGCCCCCAGCACAGTTCTTCTGAGAGTCACAGACTGTTTGTGTGTCTTCATTACACAAATCAATGAGTGGGATGGATAACAGCAACTTATGGGAATCTGGATACGGATCGTAATATATGCAATAAACAGTTCCCAAGTTTCCTATATACACATATATTTTACCATAAAGACTGATACACATGAACACTGCATGAAGTACAAAGGCAGGCTGAATTAAACATGGCGGATCGTCAGAACAGTTAATGTTCCAATTGTAATTTGTGTGGTCGATGTGACCTATCGACGCCACACAGCCCCCCCCCCCCTCCTCCCACCGCATTACGGAGTACGGCCTATGAGCCCTGAGGGGGGGTTGTGTGGGTGTCAGCATCGACGTGAGTGGTGCGAGGCTGCAGGCGCACGACCAGAAACTCCATCTCCGTCGGGTCGGCGTGTGAAGGTGCAGCGGGCGGCCGCCGGTCAACTCGTAATCCGAAAACGAGTGAGGGGGGAATGATTCCAACATTCTGCGTGGTGTCTGTTTGTTCTATATCGTGTCACCCTACCACTTTCGCGCAACGACGCTCTGAGCGTGTTTTTTTAGGGAATTGACTAGTTTGAACGTGGGACCTGTTGCTGGTAAGGAGACGTCAGACCACACATGACATGTAGAATTCAGAAGAGTTCAGTGAGACTAGCGATGATATAACCAAATACTTAATGATTTCAGCGTCAGCTCCACTGCACTCCCTGAAAAAGAATCTTAATACTAACTAAATTTAGTGGAAGGGGTTCAAGGCTTTCCTATTTTTAGTTAGCTGGTAAAATAACGTCGCTAAAGCAGTTAAGTTTACCATTGCACATTTTATTCTACTCACAAAACATTGTTTATAAATTGCACTATTGATAAAAGGAAAGTTTTAATACGGGATGGTAAAAACCAACTGCGTTCAACAAAAATGTGAACGAATATTCCCTGAATGGGTTTCCAAGTTCTACAATGGATCGAAGGATGACCTATGCCATATCACACCTATAATGTAGGTTTAAATTAAGTTTCACAAAAGAGAAAACTATCAAAATGGTCTACAGTGACCCTCAATTATCTTTAATTACTTATCTAACTTGTCGTAAATTACAGTGGCTGATGTGGCTTCTCAATAACTATATAACAGAAAAATCATCGCGTTTCAGATTTTTACTTCAAGTGGCAAATGTGAACACCATGAGCTTTAATTGACGATCGACGCTAGTATTACGCAAAAAGGAGGTGTGACAGATGAGACTTCTGCAGTTCTGAGTGAAGCTCTATGCGCTGTTATGCGGCATCACGTGCGTTCATTACCTTGTCGTTGTTCGTCAGGGGACGGCGGGCGGCACAGCTCCGCTCACCTCGCCGTCTCGGAAGCAACTCTCTCCTAACTTCTCCTTACTACAATTTACCATAGTTGATTTAAAAAACTATCTGGCAGAGTTTTCATCTGACCAATCAGGGTCTCAATGTTAGCCTTAAGCTCCGCCTACAAAAATTCTGTCAATCCAATGAGAAATGTTATACTTTTCGTGGTGGGGCAATGTTTTTAAAGTTTGCAATGTAACAGAGATGCGAAAAAGTCTCACGCTAAAACTTGCAGCTAGTGTGGTCCTTTTAGTGTTATCGTAAGATCTATACTGTTCTTCTGGAGGGCTCTATCTTTTAACATGGGCTGGGGGGTGGTCCTGACGTAACAGAGATGCGAAAAAGTCTCAGGCTAAAACTTGCGGCTGGGGTGTGATCCTAGCGGTTAGCTGGCGACGTGGGTTTCCGTCCCTTATCGTAGGGCCTTCCAGCTTAACACGGTTCTGCTCTCGGCTTCTGTTCTCGTTTCTCCCCTCGGAACTGCGTCTGTCTCACGGTGGGAAGGTATGACGTGCATTTAGTCATTCTTGTGTTAGTCTGTGGTATTCCATTTGCTCACTCGTTACTCGTATTACTTTGGTTAATTTAATGTCACGATTTATTCGGAGCTATGTGACATACTACTGGATTTGGTTATCATGTCAGGGTTTTCATGGAAGGTGTTGGATTTGCATGACACCTTACATATCACCACCCTTCAAACTTAATTTTTGCACTGAATTTAGGCAATGATTGAACCGTTGTCTAATTCAGTCAAAAATCATTCCATTATCTAAATTTTGTTGCCTACTGTTCAGCCACATTATTCTGTTCTATGCTAGTTTGTATTACTAATTTATATTTTTATATTCTTCCACATTATTATCAAAATATGTTTATATTGACAAGGGAAGAATATTTTTATTCTATTATAATTATTATTTTTTAATTATTTTCTTTCTTTATTTAATTGCAAAGTTTGTTTTTCAAGAAATTTGTTATTGATAGTGAGGAGTCTTTCACATCAATTTTCTTAGAAATATTGTTTTTATAAATGTAGTAATTAAGTAAAATCTATTCCTATCACATTTTCTAAATATCATGTAGAAGTAAAATGTTTTTGTTCCTAGACACTCATTTCAACATTGTTACACTAACAAATAAGAATAATTTCCCAGAATTGCTTTGACAAAGAAATATACATACACAAGTATTGAGATATTATCCTAACAAATGGTTTTGTAGTTTATTAGCTGTCTGGTGTGCTTAACTTATGTAGTTTTTCACACATTTCTTTTGCACAATTCCTACATCACATAATTTGATTTCACACATTCACACAATCCTATGAATGTTTAAGCACGAGGTTGGCGAATGTCTTTTTTTTTTTTTTTTTTTTTTTTTTTGCACGAAGGTGATGGACTTGAATGAGATGGATGTGGGCAAGCATTTGATTACAGCTTCGTTCGTCGTTCCTTGTTTGCTTTGCAAGTGTGTGTTGCTGTTGTGGAGGTCCCATAATGGAATGGAGCAGTGAGTGCAGAATCTCATGGTTTACTGGCTTTGTATGCGTGAAAGTCATCGTTATGTGTCACTGAAAGCGGTCGTTCGCAGACGACTAGTTTACAATAGGACTACGAAGTCTTTCGCGACGGAGTCCTTGCATAAAAAGTTCTCGGTTTACTTGCCGCGTCAAATTTGGATAAAATCCCAAGCTTTCGATGACTACCTCCGTCATCTTCGTCATTATGAAATGATTGACGGAACAGCCATGGGTTCGCCACTGTCACCAGCCATAGCTAACTTCTTCATGGAGGATTTCGAAGAACGAGCGTTGAACAGTGCTCCCTTACGTCCATCCTGCTTCTTCAGGTATGTTGACGATACATTTTTAATCTGGCCACATGGCAATGAGGGACTGCAGCAGTTTGTTGAACATTTGAATGGTATACATCAGAACATAAGATTTACAGTGGAGGTGGAGAAGGATGGGAAGTTACCCTTCTTAGATGTACTGGTGGAGCGAAAATCAGATGGACGTCTCGGACATTCTGTGCACAGAAAACCGATGCATACAGATTTATATCTAAACGCGCGTAGTTTTCACCACCCAGCTCAGAAGAGAGCTATGCTGAACACCTTGGTACACAGAGCAAGGACTATTTCGGACAAGGATCATCTCGGCTCCGAGATTAACCATCTGACGACGGTATTCATAAAAAATGGTTATTCTGTTCGTGATATCAGATCTACTCTGGCGAAGAAACCAAGAAAGGACGCTGTTCGAACAGATCAAGAGGACCAACACATCGCGCGGCTACCATTCTGCGGTGCAACGACCAGCAAGATCGGCAGAGTCCTGAGCCGGCAAGGAATCAGACCAGTCTTCCGGCCACCCAGGAAGATTAAGGACATGCTGCGACCCGTGAAAGATAATCTCGGCCTGAGAGTACCAGGAATTTACAGCATTCCTTGCGAGTGTGGCAAAAGTTATGTGGGCCAGTCTATAAGAACTGTCGCCGATCGCAGTGTGGAACATCAGCGTCACCTGAAATACAGGTATCTAGAAAAATCAGCGGTGGCTGAGCACAGTTTGTTAAATAAACATAAGATTTTATTCGATGAAACAAGACTACTTGCTCACGCTTCAAACTATTGGGACTCTGTCATCAGGGAAGCAGTTGAAATTAGACTCTGTGAAAATAATTTCAACAGAGATTCCGGTTATGCACTCAGTAATGCATGGAAGCGCGCAATTGATAAAGAAAGAGCACAGAGGGAGACTTCTTACATTCCTCGCAGTTCTCCGCCTGTTGCGATGGATGGCGCTGCAAGCAACGCTGGATAAAGCGCGCAAACAAAATCTATGGATATAGAGGCCGCCACCTCAGTACGCATCGGTTTCACCGTGACGTCATCCAGCCAATGAGAAGCCGTCCACTGCTTATAAAAGCGGAAGCCTCACCGGTCCACGACAGTCAGTTTTACCCCTGACGAAGATGACGGAGGTAGTCATCGAAAGCTTGGGATTTTATCCAAATTTGACGCGGCAAGTAAACCGAGAACTTTTTATGCCAGTTTACAATAGGATAGGGATTTGGGAAGGTATGTCGTCTATTCTTCACCCATCTTCTTTCTTGGTCTCAATCTTGAGAATCTTCAACTTCTGTTCTTCCTGCTTTTTCTCTGCTTCTTACTTGCTTCTTGGTTCTTCTCTGGGCAGGATTCGGAAATATTTATTGATAACTAGTCGCTTGGAAGTTCTCCTCTTAGTAACAGTTTGATAAATTGTTTGGGCGTGTCATTTTTACTTTGTGGAAGTTTTCTTCAGTTTCGTGCATCAGTGTGCTGTTTAATAGCAGTATTGTGACTTTTACACTTTTTTTTTTTTTTGCCTGTGGTGGCTTGCCCAGGCCGTCTTCTCGTCGGGCCGTTTTTTGCTCGCTCCGCTGAGTGGGGGCGTTCCGAGACCCTTCTGACATTCGGTGTCCTGTCATGTCTCTGCAGGGTTCTGCAACTGTGTGGTTCCGTGTTCTGTCCCAGCAGGGTTCTGCTTAGCGGGCAGATTTATTGCCCACTTCTGATACAAGAGCCCTCTGTTGGTCTTCCTGTCCTTTCCCTTCTCTCGACACTTCTGCCTTGTAGGAATTGTGTCTTGCTAATTACATCCTTTTTTTCTTGATACTTTTCTCATTGCAACTAGTGGGTCGTTGCATCTTGTCCTTGCTGAAGTTTTTACAATGGTTCTTACAAAAAGTTTTACTTATATTCATCTAACATATGTCTAGTACCTACATTGTTTTACGCCTTCTTAAAAGCTTTACAAATTTCGGCGCCCTTTCCATGTTACAATTCTAAGATATTTTGAGTTTTAACTTCTACAAGGATCCTCAAATTCGTTTTTTTTTATTTTTATGTAGTGTCATTGTGTATAGCATTTTAGTATTTCATGCTGTTAGACTATCTACGCTTTATCCCTTCACCTTAATCTGTGGTACTATTGGTGTTATTTCTGTTTTTGTTTTTATTGAAACTACTTTCTTTTTCCCACCTTCCTCTCTCTTCATTCTTCTTTCTCCTGACGATCTTATCTGCAACATAATCTTGAAATATTGTGCTGATTATTTACCAGTAATAAAATTAATATCAAACTTATGCTGAAAGTGTTTAATACTGCCAGTCTTAGGTAATAATACCTCTGCTTTATCTCGTAAAGTACCCTCTAATTCTCTTTTACTGTGTTCCGAAATACCTTGAACTTCTTGCAATTTTTTGTCGATTTCTTTATGAACTTCTAACATGAGTTGAGGCGATTCCCCCTTTTGTGCATACCATTCTAATTCTTCATCCTCTTTATCTCGCGTCATTCTTAATTGTTTGTTTATAACTGGTATTTCCTCTAATTTTAGCTTTTGCTCAAAGAGAAGTCTGACATTCCCGAATGTTACGCTACCTTTCTCCATATCTATTATGGCTCGTCTCTCATTTAAAAAATCTGCACCTATAATAAAATCTACTGTTAGTTTAGGTATAATCACGAAGTTGGCTTCGATCTTTTGACCTTGGCAGGAAAGAGTTAACCTTTTTGTCTCGTAACTTCCGCAGCATTGTTTCTAATAGGACCTCTTACTTTAATCTTACGTGTTTTCAGAACTGGCAATTCCTCATTGGCATTACACTGCATGAATAACTTTTCTGAGATCGCAGTCAGTTCACTTCCGCTATCAATTACAATATTGACTGGGATATGCTTTACCATGGCCTTCACAATTGGTTGAATTTGAAAGGGTTGGTTCTGTTCTTCTTCTTCTTGCATCAACGAATCCTCCACTGAATCATACATGAGTCTTTCCATGAATTTCCCTTGTGAATTCGAACTTTCTGTAGGATAAGCTTCGACTGCTACTTCTCTCTCTTTTATTTCCTCTTCTCTATATCTTCCTTCATTTACGCTTTCTTCAACATCCTCTACTTTTTCCTCATCCTCGTCTATCTTCTCCTTGTTCGTCGCTACTTCCACATAATCGCATCTAAATGCTCTAATTATCGCTTCATAACTTCCTTCATTATATACGTTGGGTTGTGTGCCCACTAGTAACTTATTTTCAACTTATGTCGACTGTGCATCATCCTCATTGACTTCGCTTTCCCTGGTTTCCATCTCAAATAGCTCTGCAATACTCATTACTTCGTCCTTTCCTCCTACATTCGTTGTGCATGCCTCTGGTAATTCATCTTCCTCGTCAGTATTCTCCCAATTAATTTCGTCCCAACACGATATTGTTATTTTCTTGTCTTCGTTTTCATCTGGTCCCTGCGGATTTGTTTCTTTCTTCTTCTCTTCTCGTGATAAGATTTTTACTTCTCTGTTCAAGGTGCTGCAATTGTCCTGGGTCGGTGCGTCATTCTCTTTGGCATGGGCGCTTAGCTGTCAATTCGAACGTTTATCGGGGTTTGGTGGTCTTACCTCCACCTCTTCTATCTGTATTCTCTTTTCTTGTTTAGCTTGTTGATAGTGGTTTCTTTGTTGATAATTTGTCGGTCTATTGGTTCTCCAATACCCGTTCCGGTTGTCGTTATTCCCTCTGTAATAGTTGTTGCCGTTCCAGGGTGAATTATAGTTATTGCCATATTCTCTTCTAAATCCATAACCGGTTCTTTGTTGAAATCTATTGTCGTTTCTTGGTGCGAAGTTATCACATGGTTCGTAATTGTTGTTTCTTCGTACTGTGTCTTGTGGATTCCACTGCTTTTTGCTTTCGTTTTCACGTGCGCTTCGTCTTTTTCTTGCGTCATCTTCCGAAAATATGAACTCTAGTTCCCTTAGAATACCTTTAAATGCTTCGACGTCATTGCCTCCGCGACCTACTAATGATTGCTGGTATTTCAATGGTAGCTTCATCGCGCATAATTTAATCAACTCTCCGTCACTGTATGGTACATCTAAGCATTGATTTGTCTTTGCCATTAATTGGAAAAATTTCACGGGACTCTTCTCTCCTGAATTTTCAAGACATGGGTTCTGTAATAATTCGTACTTCACTCTGTTCTGTGCTTCGCTGGACCAATATCGTGAGAGAAACTTCTCTCTGAAATCTTCGTACGATCGGCATGTCGCTGCAACATTCTGCGTGGTTTCTGCGACTGTTCCTGACATGTGTGCACATATAAAGTCTAATTTGTGTGCTAGCGTCCAGTGTTCTGGTAATCCTACTCGGAATTGATCAATAAAAGTTCGTGGATGTAATGAGTTTCCTTCTCGAAAGTGTTGAAATTTTCTGACTGTGAGGAAATGATCGTTGTCGTACTTCGTCATAGTTCCATATGAAATTCGCGATTCTTCGCCACTTTTGTTTCTGATCATTTCTCCCGTCGTTCTTTCCGGTTGTGGTAGATCCATTGGATATTGTCCACTGTAACTTTCGCCTACCCATGCGTAGTATCGTTGGAGTGGTACGCAATAAATTTCTTCCATCGGTTGTGAACGTGTAGCTGAATGCATTGCACTGTACTCTTCGCGACCTGGCTTTCCATTGTCAGGTATTGGTTCGGTATCTTGTCTGGCTAACCTTGCTGCTTCATTGCACGATCCAAACTGTCTTGAATCATACATTTGTGGTTCCGCATGTGTTTGTGATGACGAATCAAGAATTTCGAAACGTGTTTGTTGCTGTGCAGGCTGTCTGATTTCACGTATGTTACTTTCCGCCTGTGATTGGAATCGCAAATGCGTAATATCTTCGTTAATTGCTTGTTTTTCCGGTGCTGTTACAGATACGAATGTGGTTGCAGACTCTGTGCTTGTTCGATCCTGTTCACTACGCTCTTCAATGGTTTGCAACAACTCTGTTCGCAATTTCTGAAATTGTCGCTTCGTTTGCGCTTATATTTTGACTATGCGGTTATCATATCTTTTCAGCGCTGCTTTTGTGATAAGTTTGTGTAACACACTGTTTTCAACAATTTCACGCGCTGTACCTGCTGCTTGTCTAGTGATTTCGTTTATCTGTTCCTCTAGTTTCTTGACTTCTCCCTGGGTGTTGTTACGTAATGTTTTGATCTCGTCCTGAATGTCATTACGCAATGTTTGTACGTCCGCTTGTACCTTGTCAATGTCTGTTCTCAACTGATTGTGACCTATTATTAAGTTTCCTATCACTTCTCGAGATTCTTTTGCCTCGTCTTCAATACGACTTAGGTGTAATGGATTTTTTTTGTTTTGTTCTTTAATCGCACGCATTTGTCTCGTGGTTTCTGCATTCTGAATTTGAATTTGGTTCGCTATGTCTTTATTTTGCCTTGTCATGGTTTCCGTAATTTGTTGTATTAATTCTGCCAGATTGGTGGGTCCTATTGCGTTTTCTTGCGACGTCCTATGCTCTGTGTTTTCGCCCAAGTGTTAGTTCGCAACCGATTGCATTGAACTGTGCTGTGACACATTTCTGCTCGCATTCCTTGTACTCTGTGGTGAGGGAGCTCTGATTACTTGTACTATGGGTTCTACGCATTCAAGACGCAAGTTAGAATCCTCATCGACTGTCTCTCTACTTTTCTGCTCCTCTGTCGTATGCTGACTTACGTTTTCTATGCCTTGACGTACATTATCCTCGTTATGGTGCGTTATATGTCCTATTTCTCGCGATACTGCATCGTCTGTTGTACTGTCCTCTATTCTCTGTCCATTTTCATGCTGGGTCTCTACCTCAATTCGGTCAAGGTCTCGATCTGCCATTGCTAATCTTTCCGAATCCCTTATTTTCTGTTTTAAAAGCAATTCACGCGCCCTACTTCGAGTCAACATGCGCTCATACGATCTCACGCGTTTCATAAACTTTTTGTGCACACGACTTGACACTTATTATACCCAAGACTGACAATCCATTCACTTACTTGTTGGGTCAGAACCAACTTGTCAACGATGTATCCGCCACCTGTGCGCTTGCATTGGAGAGAAAACTTAATTCTAACAATATTAAAATTCATAACTTAATTATGCTATCGTCTCTGCTAGAATGTCTCACTATCTATCGCTGCAGCTACTGTTTTCAACTATTTATGCCTTTCCAAAAAAAAAAATATTTTTTATTACGAAAATTTTGTAACAGGATATTTTTCTGACCTAGTTAGGCATGTGGTCGACCTTCAATCATGGTATTTTACCATCCTGGCATGGTCGCCACTTTGTAACATTCTGCGTGGTGTCTGTTTGTTCTATATCGTGTCACCCTACCACTTTCGCGCAACGACGCTCTGAGCGTGTTTTTTTAGGGAATTGACTAGTTTGAACGTGGGACCTGTTGCTGGTAAGGAGACGTCAGACCACACATGAAATGTAGAACTCAGAAGAGTTCAGTGAGACTAGCGATGATATAACCAAATACTTAATGATTTCAGCGTCAGCTCCACTGCACTCCCTGAAAAAGAATCTTAATACTAACTAAATTTAGTGGAAGGGGTTCAAGGCATTCCTATTTTTAGTTAGCTGGTAAAATAACGTCGATAAAGCAGTTAAGTTTACCATTGCAAATTTTATTCTACTCACAAAACATTGTTTATAAATTGCACTATTGATAAAAGGAATAGTTTTAATACAGGATGATAAAAAACAACTGCTTTCAACAAAAATGTGAACGAATATTCCCTGAATGGGTTTCCAAGTTCTAAAATGGATCGAAGGATGACCTATGCCATATCACATCTATAATGTAGGTTTAAATTAAGTTTCACAAAAGAGAAAACTATCAAAATGGTCTACAGTGACCCTCAATTATCTTTAATTACTTACCTAACTTGTCGTAAATTACAGTGGCTGATGTGGCTTCTCAATAACTATATAACAGAAAAATCATCGCGTTTCAGATTTTTACTTCAAGTGGCAAATGTGAATACCATGAGCTTCAATTGACGATCGACGCTAGTATTACGCAAAAAGGGGGTGTGACAGATGAGACTTCTGCAGTTCTGAGTGAAGCTCTATGCGCTGTTATGCGGCATCGTGTGCGTTCATTACCTTGTCGCTGTTCGTCAGGGGGCGGCGGGCAGCACAGCTGCGCTCACCTCGCTGTCTCGGAAGCAACTCTCTCCTAACTTCTCCTTACTACAATTTACCGAAGTTGGTTTAAAAAAACTATCTGGCTGTGTTTTCGGCTGACCAATCAGGGTCTCAATGTTAACCTTAAGCTCTGCCTACAAAAATTCTGTCTATCCATGAGAAACGTTATACTTTTCGTGGTGGGGCAATGTTTTTAAAGTTTGCAATGTAACAGAGATGCGAAAAAGTCTCAAGCTAAAACTTGCAGCTAGTGTGGTCCTTTTAGTGTTATCGTAAGATCTATACTGTTCTTCTGGAGGGCTCTATCTTTTAACATGGGCTGGGGGGTGGTCCTGACGTAACAGAGATGCGAAAAAGTCTCACGCTAAAACTTGCGGATGGAGTGGCCCTTTTTGTGTTATCGTAAGATCTATACTGTTCTTCTGGAGGGTTCTAGCTTTTAACATGGGCTGGGGGGTGGTCCTGACGTAACAGAGACGCGAAGAAGTCTCACGCTGAAACTTGCGGATGGAGTGGCCCTTTTTGTGTTATCGTAAGATATATACTGTTCTTCTGGAGGGCTCTAGCTTTTAACATGGGCTGGGGGGTGGTCCTGACGTAACAGAGGCGCGAAAAAGTCTCATGCTAAAACTTGCGGCTGGGGTGTGGTCCTAGCGGTTAGCTGGCGACATGGGTGTCCGTCCCTTATCGTAGGGCCTTCCAGCTTAACACGGTTCTGCTCTCGGCTTCTGTTCTCGTTTCTCCCCTCGGAACTGCGTCTGTCTCACGGTGGGAAGGTATGACATGCATTTAGGCATTCTTGTGTTAGTCTGTGCTATTCCATTTGCTCACTCGTTACTCGTATTACTTTGGTTAATTTAATGTCACGATTTATTCGGAGCTATGTGACATACTACTGGATTTGGTTATCATGTCAGGGTTTTCATGGAAGGTGTTAGATTTGCCTGACACCTTACATGATGCATTCGCCAACTCAGGAGTAGTGGTGTGGGAGAGGAGGCAGCATGTGAGCGGTCCTTCCCTGAATGCATACTGAGCCGTCCGAAGAAATGAAAGCTCGAACACATGACGGGTCGCACTCTTGTGGGAGGGACAAGCTGTGCACTATCTTGATGTTGAGTTCCTCAGTAAGGGTCGGGTCTGTGCTGTCGGTGAGCAGTACGAGCACACCATTATCTAACACCATAATCGATACGTCATCGAAGTGGTCAGGTGGTACATTGCCGTGCAAAATGAAGGATGGGGCATCTGCGTCTCTAGTTCCTGAAATGTCTTCAAAACCTGTGAATGGGGATGATGATGACATGTCTGAGGAACCTGCAAACTGCGGTGGTGACTCGTTGGATGAAGAAAACTCAACCGTAGGTTGAATGGACTCGTTAGCAGGTTCGTCAATAGAACATGTGCTCGGGCAGTCCGACTGGGATGGCAGAGGGGTGTCAGAGTCTACAAAGGCAGGCTTGAGGCTGTGTAGAGAAATGCTTTGCTGGCGATCTTTTATCATAATGTCGAACGTCGTCTCGCCCCTCCAGAGTACTTCGAAGGGTCTGAGGTAAGGGGGTTGTAAGGGTTGTCTGACAGAGTCGCCCCTGAGTATGACATGTGAGCAAGTGCCGAGTGTGGTCGGCACATAAGTGTCAGATGGGGAATGGCTGCCAGGTGGGTGTAGCCGCGTGTTTCTAAAGTGTGCACACATCCTTCCAATAAAGTCTGGGAAGGAGGGGGAATCTCCGGGATCTTGGGGGAGAATTAGTTCCCCAAGTAAAACCGGGTTTCCACCGAAAACGAATTCAGAAATTGTCCCATGTAAATCTGGTTTAAATGTAGAACATAGGCCCAGCAACACCCAAGGAAGTGCCTCGGAGCAGACACAGTCGTGGCACCTGAGTGCAGTTTTAAGGGTGCAGTGCCATCGTTCCACCAACCTGTTGCTTTGCGGGTGGTAAGCTGTTGTATGGATCTTCTTAATACCACAAAGATTACAGAGAACCATAAAAAGTGCAGATTCGAACTGTTGACCCTGGTTGGTTGTGATGGTGGATGGGCACCTGAACCTAGTGATACAAGAAGAAACGAATCATTTGGCCACAGTTTCTGCTGTGATGTTGGGTAAGGGGATGGCTTCCACCAAACGAGACATTCGGTCTATTGTGGACAGGATATACCTGTGGCCCTCCAACTGAGGCAGGGGACTATAAGGTCGATATGTACGTGACGGAAACGTCCCTCAGGGGTGTCAAACTTACCGAGTGGTGGAGAGGTGTGACGACCTATTTTGTTTCGTTGACAAGCAATGCAGCTGCGTGCCCATGTTTGACAGTTCCGTTTCACATCTTTCCACACAAAACACTTGGTGACGAGGCGAGTGGTGGCTTGGACGCCAGGGTGGGCGAGATTATGCAAGGCGTCGAAAACCTGTCGGCGCAGCGTGGACAGGAGCAAAGGCCACAGAATGCCGGTAGAAAAGTCCCACCACACTTCGTCTGAAATGCCAGGGAACTTAGCCTTGGTAAACATGAGTGAAGACTGTGGGTCCGTGAGAGCGGCGAGGTCGGATAAATGGAAGATACTTGAAATGGCATTGGTCCACGAGAGGAAATCAGTGGGGATGTTGTCCATGCCTTTGATGTAGCATACGTCTGTAGTAAATTGAGAGACCAGGTCGAAGTGGCGGAAGCGTCAGGGGGGAGGATTCTCTGGTGGGTTGAGAAGGCATCTGCCAGCGGTTTGTGATCAGTAAGAATGAAGAAAGGACGGCCCTTGATGTCAGTGCGGAAATGTTTGACGGCCTCGTATACCACCAGAAGCTCTCTATCAAAAGTGGAATATTTCTTCTGTGCTGTACACAGTTTTTTGGAGAAGAAATGAAGTGGTGAAACTGTGTCGCCTTTGCTCTGTTGTAATGCTGCCCTGACCATGATGTCGCTGGCGTCCATAGTGATGGACAAATCGGCAGACGGATCAGGGTGGGCGAGTACGACCATATGAGCTAATGCTTTTTTAAGAGCCCTGAAAGCCTCTAGCATGGGTTCAGTCCAACGGACTGGTTTAACGCCCAAAGTTTGTTTGTCGGAGAGCGAGTCCGTCAGCGGGGCCTGCACGGCGGCGGCAGAATGTAGATGACGGCGGTATTAATTTATACTACCTAGGAAGTGTCTGAGTACTTTGTATGTAGCTGGGAGTGGCAATGACGTGATAGCCTGCACACGGGATTTGGGAGGCTGTATTCCATCTGCAGAGACAGTGTAACCCAGAAATGTCACAGAAGACTGAGGCAATTGGAATTTTTCTTTGTTGACCTCGACACCTTTGGATGCCAAAGTCTGGTAGACCTGGGATAAATGATCTTCATGGTCTTCAGTCGATTTGCTGAAAATGAGTATGTCATCCAGGTATACGAAGCAGAACTCGAATCGTCGTAAGATTTAGTCAATGAAACATTGCCACATTTGTGCGGCAGTCTTTATATCGAATGGCATGAAGTTGTACTGGAACAAACTGAGTCACGTGATGATCACAGTCTTTGGAATGTCTTCCCGCACTATGGGAATCTGGTGATAAGCACGTTTGCAGTCACTCACACTGAAGATTGTGGCGCCTGATAACATATGAGTGAAATTGTTTATGTTTGGCATGGGGTAATTGTCCACGACAGTGCGAGCATTTAAATGTCTGTAATCACCACACATTCTAAAAGAACCCTCGTGTTTGGTGATGAGGTGAATTGGTGAAGACCAATTGCTGTCCGATGGCTGTAGGATGCCTGCCTCCAGAAGTTCGTTAATCTGCGGCCGGGCTGTGCGCAACTTGATGGGGTTGAGGCGTCTAACCTTGTGTCTAATAGGAAGGTTGGCAGTGGTAATTATCTTTTGTGTCGTTCCGTCGGTGACAGAAGAGACAGAGAACTGCACATGAGGCTGAGTAACATTCTGACATGGAGTTTTAGGACGAGTGGGGCGAGATGAGGCGTAGCTGTTGGCGCGAGTGGGAAAAGGCAGCACGAAAGTCACATGCCTATTACGTCAGCGCGGCGTGCGCTTGGTTGTAGAGGTCGGGTGTGCATGCAGCATGGAGAGGAGTGGGGCGCGTAGCAACTGTCTGTTGTTAACTTTGCCTTGGCCAACCAGTTCAGGTGAGAGAGGCACTGGCGTCGTGCAAGGGACAGCGATGGCTGCCGAGTTGCTTCGCTGGCGTGTGGGAGAGGGGGAATGTTTATCAACAAGCGAGGCGGCTGCCTGGATAGTGGGCGTGGTTGTGCTGCGTGAGCAACTGTTACTAGAGACACTATTTGAAACACGAGGCACTGCATGTAGTGGGTGCTTGGGCGGTGTGGAGGTCACTGAACGCGAATTGTCACATGCAATGAATGTTTTTGAACTAAGCTGATGGGTATTCAAGCTTATGCTTGGCGATGAAGTTTGATCCGGTGAAGGAACTGCAGATTGCAGTTTCAACAGTGAGGTGCAGGCCACAGCGAGCTTGTTGTAAGTGTGAGCAATGCGTTGTTTCAGCTAGTCGTTCTCCTGTCAGAGGTGCACTGCTGAGCAGTATTCTGAAAGTAGGTTAGTCACACAGGTCACAATGTTGCCCGTGAGAGTGGAATGCTCGCGAACTAAATCCCATGTTGCGGTGGTACCGGAACGAGGACAATGGGTGCCGGAGGACGGTATCTGAGTGTTAGATGGGTGGTGTAACACTGAACACTGGACTACATTCGGGGAGAGCTTGTAATGGGACAAAAAATCCATACCGAGAGTTGTTTCGTCGATGTCGGCGATGTAGAAGGTCCAAGGGAAATGCAGAGAAGGGGACAGGTGCACCATCACTTTCACAGAACCGACAGTTTGTAATGTTCATGTGTTGACAGCTCGTAGGAGAGACTTCGTCAGTGCAAAGTCAGTAGGAGCCAACAATCGAGGTGTGATAGACACATCAGCGCCAATATCAATTAGGTAGACAAACTGCGATGAAATGTCTGTCATGTATAAACGACCTTTCAGCTGAGGGGACGAGTGGATGGAGTGCAATGTTAGGGCACTATGTGAAGTTCCCCGGAGGACGCGGCGTCACTTAGTTCCTGTGGTCGGCGTTTGGGTGTTGGCAAGGTACCTACACTTCTTGGCCTCAGCCCCAAAAATCTTGTGGTATCAACAGTACAGATGAGCCAGATGTAGTGGTGGCGGTGACTGTGATAGCAGGGGAGGCTTGTCCTCGTTGATCTGTTCTGGGATGTAAGCCGGGACGTATGGAGCGTGGGCAATTCTTGAGTGCTCAGGAAGAGGAGAGAGTGGACAAGTACTGCCTGGTGGCGTAGAAGGCATGGAAGCGGATTGGGCCCTACCCCTGCCTGCAGGCGGCCGGTAAACAGGCAGTGTAGTGTCACACAGCGATGGTGGATGAGCTGGGTGTTTTTTCTGGTGCAGGAGCGCATACAGCTGATCTGTGATGTGTAGGCGAGAACCGATAGACTCGAAAGAGTGCGGCAGTAGGTGTATCTGTAGGTCGGTAGGTAACTTGGCAGACCATATCACCCACAGGGTGACGTCTGGCATCATGTGTTCACTCACGAGTAACCTGAGGCGGCGCCAAAGTTGTGATGGAGTGCAGTCCCCCAGGTGCTCCTCGTACAAAATCTTGATTATCAATTCCTGTGGTGAGCTGGCAAGTCGGTCCAATATCGTTTTCTTGGCGAACTCGTACTTCGGTGGTGGTGGAGGCGAAAGTAGGAGATCACAAATTAAATCCGAGTGGTCGTGAAGGTGTGTGACCAGACATAGGAATTTGGAGTTGTCCTCAGTCACTTGATGCAGCTCGAAGAGGAGCTCCACCAGTGCGAACCATGAAACTGGATAGTCCTCATATAGGGAAGGTAGCTTGGGTAGGCGGCCTGGAGGTGGAGATGAAGATGGCTTCGGCTTGTCTTGGAAGGCCTGCGGTCCCTCTGCGCAAGAGTTAATGCTGGAATCCAGCCTCACCAGAGCGGAAATGTTACTAGCACACACGTTCGGAACAATGGCTTTTTGTAATGTCTCTGAAGATGCCTGAAAACTGGATGCGGCAGGCACTATAGGTACCGTGGAAGCAAACGGGCGAGCAGCGTGTAATGAGTGCCCGTAAACTGGACCGGAAATTTCAAGAATAGCACTGACATTGTCCGACTCGGAAATGGCGCGTAAGGCCAGCGCGGCAGACGCAGACGGTACTGCAGAAGGAGCGAGGGGCTGTATGGTCGGAATCGAGGCCCCCGTGGGTGGAGAGGGGGTAGGGGGGTGGCCTGGAGCTTAAAGTGGCAACAACGAGAGTTTTCCGTACACACTGGCCACGCATCCTTCGTGGTAGTACCATAAAACACTGGTGAAACCTGTTGGCGGTCACACTGTCGTAGTAAAACGGTGCTGGGTGAAGAGGCTATGTTGAGTGCACTGGTACCCATGTGGTCGCGTAACTGGGCCGCCGATCCGGTGGTTTGTTCTGGCAAACTGGAAGCATAAAAATGTCTGTTACTGATTTGTGAGGAATGTGAGGCTGGCGTAGCTTGGTAATAGTTGACTGCATGTGCGTTTTGCACAAATGGCGGTGTTGCACACGGCACTACTGTAACCGACGTCGTCGCGTGTAGAGGATCAAAGCACGTTTGCGAATTTCGGTACCTCTGAACTTCGTACGAGCAATCGATCGTCACACTATTTAGTTCTCTGACGTGCCAGACATCGCTGCAGGTTCCGACGAGTCGATGGTGGCTGCTGCAGTTCCAGACATGCTAGAGATCGCTGCCAGTATGGACATGCTGGAGGCTGCTGAACACAGACAAAGACATGGAGTTGAACAAAGAAATGGAACTCCATATAGAATTATTTACTTTTACACTCCTTCTGTGATGCAAAGTGAGGTGAGGATCTCGACTGCTGTTGACACTTCATGGTTCTTCCCCTGACTGACTATGACTGAGAGCACATCTGTCTTATATCTCTCCCATCATGATCATGTGATTGTATATAGTGTTCCCCATCCTATGGGCTCCTGCCAGTTTTCACGTGGGCTATGGTGTGAATGTTGTGTTCCTATTGGTTCCCAAGTGAAGTAGTGGGAAAAAAACCGTTTACGCGCCATCTGTGGCAGTTTTGTGAACTAGCTCAGTCGACGCCTGTACACCATGATAGGTGTCATCTGAGTTTTAATCGATTGCACAATAATGTCATTTCTTTGCTCTTGAGATGTTACATGTCAGCGAGCAGTGATGTTGTAAGCTGTATCACAGGGTTAGGTTATCATCTTTGGTGTGCACATAGGTGTGGGAGAAGATAGTCGTTAGTTGTGTTAAACTGAGGAAACAGATATAATGTAATGATTCAAATGCAAAGTCTCAACTTATCGATGTGTTTAATTAAGATGATAACATAATAGTAACTGATATGAGAAGGAGGAAGTGTAATATAAACTTTTATTTACATGAAGAGGAATTATAAGGTAATTTTTTGAAGTCACTTTCTTATTATTGCAGCGGCATTTTTCACCTACCTTTCTCTTTCAATTTTTAATTGATCATGTTTTTTTTCGAAAGTAGAAAATGAACCAAGTATGTTCCAAAAATACTTCGATTTGCAACTAACAGAGAACTCATTGCACCTCACGATGTCTCTATGTAGATATAGTAATTTGCAGCTTTAGCATAGCAACGCTCAAGACACTGCAGTACTGCAATGCGTTATCCAGATTTGCGTAGAATGGAGGTAAGAACTAAATGTTTTGATGTTTCAGTCAGAACCACCTTGTCATTCAGAGACAGATAGATATTTCTGTGTTGTGCATCAGTTTTAGTCCTGGGGTCTGTGATCAGTTTTGCAAAACTAATTGTTGTAGGTTTTATGTCAAAGTTCATTATTCAGGCAGTTTATACTGTTCAAAATTCTTGCAGCCAGGTTATGCATTTTACCAGTATTAAAGGCTCTCGACAGTTTTATTTTCTATTACAATTCATTATTACTTCTCCACAGCTCTTATTATTCAAAACAGAGTATATCAGCTATATTTTTATTATTTAAAGAGAACTTTCAACCAAGGTGAATATTTCTGGTTCATTCTGTCTGGGTAGTGTGGGGTAGTGTTAGAGGATGAAGTTGTCTCTTGTGCTGTGGGCCAGCCCTGTGTGTGGGCCTCTCTCCTGACCTGCGTAAATGGGAATATGCAAGGTGGGTGGTGCAGCTGCAGCTCATGTTACATCTGCTCAGCAGTCAGTGCAAGGTGTGATCAGAAATATTTTTTTGTGGATCTGTAACAGTGTAATTACATGCAGTGAGTTATGTTGACATCATTTTCATGACGGTATTTCTTGCACAATCAGAAAAAAGCGATACATTTAGGTACTTAATTAATTTTTTCAATCTATTTTACAAGGCTTGTAGCCTTCAAAATTAAGCAAACAGCACGAAATGGTGAGCTTTTCCCACTAAATACAGAGATCCAACCCCCCCAAATTGGTTTTGCAAATTGAATTTTATAAATAAACTATGTATTATTATACCCTCTGCTATGTAATTCACACTGATTTCAGTTTCCTCTCCAGCACAGATTGAGTCTTCCTCCTGCTTATTACCATATGGGGAAGGGAGAAGGCAGTGGTGGAGGGGAGGGCTGAGGGATTTCCCAGGATTGGGGTGATTAATTACTCAATTTATTTAATTACCCAACTAATTTGATATCAAAAGTGTGCTTGTAAGAATGAGATGGAGGTGGGGAGGGGTTGGGGATTTCCCAGAAGTGGGGGGAGGAAGAGCAGGAGGGAGATGGGGTGGAGGGTTTCACAGAAGGATGGATTATCCCCAAGGGGTCATAAATCATCCGCCACAGGGTCATAAATCAATTGGCATAGCAATAGGATTGATCCTGAATGTATGCAGCCCGCAGTAACAAATGTGCCAGAACCCACTTTACCCTACTACTGCTGCGAGCATTGCAAGTTATTTATTTAATCAGTGCGCTTATCCTTCTTAAGTGTAACTTGTCACTCATGGCCCCACTTCCTAGAAAATTATTCCAGGAATTGCTTCTTGATTACTGCCACATTAACATTAGCAACAATGGCAGCCCTCCCCCTCGCCCCCAAGACCTGTGAAACAGTGCAGTTTGCATGCCCATATAAGTGTGTTTGCAAGTCCTCACATACTTCAAGAAACCACCTACCCATGTGTTTGTGTGACATACGAGCATATGAAACAATGTCTTGTATTAACTCTTTTGCATGAACTTGTAGTTAGATTCTTTCACTGTCCAGTGTATTTATGGTTGGTTATTGTACCCTTTCCCTTTGTGCATATATAAATTCATGTTGATATGATTCACCTAAAACGCTGGGAGCTAAATTGCTCCATTGTGCACACATGGATTACTGTTAGCCAGTGCAGGCAATGTTTCTGCTCCTGTTCAGCACCCCAGCCCAAGCTACATGCTGCTGTCATCCATCATCCCTCCCTTCTCCTCCTGCATCCCCACTCACCTCCATCACACCGCTGCTCATGTCATGCATGTTCCCCTACCAAGTCAGTGCTGTGCCACACTGACCTGAGGGCATAGCATGGCCCATGCTTCCGTACCTGAAGCGCTAATTACGGACATTAAGATGGAGGGAAACACAAACACTGACATGTGCCATTCTTTGGGGGTCCCCAAAGTGGCTCCCGCATCTGCCAACTGCAATATGCATAGCCCTAGCCATGCACAATCAAGTGAACATTGATGCGGCAGCCGTTTTAGTGGACAGAATCTTTGACACACTCAATCTTAATCGACTGCTGCCACCACCGCCTCAGTCTTGATGTGCACTCATATTCACTGCTTGACACCCAGCACTGCGATAGTCTTTCACACGGCCAGACAAATATGCAGCGAAGTCTGGCACTTCCACCCACAAGCCCCACAACTAGCAGTGCCAGTTACTGATGCACATAACTGGTCAGGTGGAAAAACTCGGTGCTGCACTAGAACGCTCAGGCCCATCTGCCCATGTGCTGGATCCAATTCAGCCACACACACCCACATACACCCTTAACCACTGTGTGCACAGTGCACAAGATTTTAGTAACACCTTCACACGTGATCCCTACCCATCCACTGCTACGGTCGCAGGTTCGAATCCTGCCTCAGGCATGGATGTGTGTGATGTCCTTAGGTTAGTTACGTTTAAGTAGTTCTAAGTTCTAGGTGATTGATGACCTCAGATGTTAAGTCCCATAGTGCTCAGAGCCATTTGAACCTGCCCACCCAACAGCTGTCAGTGTGCATGTCTGTGCTGGCGCAGCCCTCCTTCCTGGCCAGCTGACGACTACGGAGACGTTCAGGGATGGTGAGCTCACTGCTGATACCACGAACGTTTCGGCAGAAATGCCACAAATTGTTGAGCACCATGCTCATGGGCCCCAAACATCGGCGGCTGTCTGCAGTAGGCATGGCAGACTGCTCCGTGATCTCACAGCACTTGTTGGTACACGATTGTTATGATCTTCCCTTCTCTATGGCATATCTAAACAATACCAGATCTGACCTATCCATTTTTCCCTGCAACCTGTTGTGCTCTTCTGCCTACTGTCCACCATCTCCCTTACTCCTCATTGCAACTAAATTACTCAGTAATCACCACCTACTTACTGCTCCCCCAATCATTTGTTGACCTAGACCTTGATCGAGATTTCCCTCAGACATTCACCACTGTGGATGTCATGGACCCTTGGCGCCAATTTTATTTACCACTATGGCCTGTTCCTCGACCTGGCGAGTCGCCACATCGTTGGTAGCAGCACATCCTACTGTCACAGCCTCAGCCAATATTACGTAGCCACTGACTTTGTGATCAAGCAACTGTCTTATTCTGATCCTTTTTCTGGTCATATCGCGGAATTTCCTCTGCTCACCCATCCTTTCAGCGGTATCCAGGAGTTGTACCATGACGTAGTACATTACATAGCGACAATGCCAGACCCTCTGGTTTTCTGCCATAGCCGCTGGAGAGTTGTTCAGGCTGAGATTGAGGCAGCAAACTCCGCCGGCGTGCTCCCCCTCTCCCCCCCTCTCCCAAAAGCCTATGGGCCTCTGCCCTGCTTCTGATATCGAAAATAAAATTGAATTCTCCGTTTCAACAGTTTTCAGCACGATTGATAACGCAAAAGCATTCACGCAGATCCTGATCACCCTGGAGGACATAGAGGAAACAGCAGTTATCACACTTTTTTAAGTCTATTTGAGAGCGTTTTTAGGCATTTTGTGCTGTGCAACGTAGCCCAAAGCTGGCAGGGATTTCTAGACAATGTTCTCTGTCCTTCCATACCTGGATGATATTTTCATCTACCCCTGTGACCTTATTGAGTACCGCCAACGCCTCCAGGAGTTACCCTTCCACCTCCAGAAGGCAGAGGTTATAATCAGTCTGGAAAAGTGTACTTTTGGTGCTCCATATGTCCAGTTTTTGGGACACAGTGCATCTGCTGCAGGCTCCCTACCACTTACTGAGAAGGTCTGGGCAATAACTGACATCCCACGTCCCACGGCCTTCAAGGAACGCCGATGGTTGCTTGGAAAGGCGAATTTTTTCTGGCGCCACCTTAGTAACGTTGCAAGCATGTAGAAGCAGCTCACCACTGCATCCACACAAAAGGAAAGAATTCCATACCGAGTCAAGATAATGGACACTTTCGAGCACATGAAGTCGGACCTAGGTGACACTGCCCTTCTGGTCCACCACTAGCCTACCACCCTGCTTGCAGTAGTCACTGATGCCAGCCAGTCTGCCTTAGGTGACGTCGTCTAGCAATGCAATGGGGACACTTAGCAGCTGCTGGTCTTCTTTTCAGCGAAGTTGTGTGAGCCACAGTGAAAATGGGCGCCATATAACCGCGAGTTCCTCGCATTTTAAAAGATTGTCAAATGCTTCTGACCTTCAGTTGAAGGATGCCCCTTCACTGCCTTCGCCAAACAGCGACCTCTTACAACGGGGTTTTGTCGGAAACAAGGCTCCCAATGATCCCCCAGGCATTTGCGCCACCAAAAGTATGTGGCACCATTCATGACATATATCTGTCATGTATCAGGCATCAAAAATATTGTGGCTAACAGCCTCAGGTACTCTTGCATCCTTATGTCTCCTCTAGACTACATGGCCCTATCCTTCAGCCAATCCTCCAACACTGAGTAGCACAAGTTGTGAAACAACTCAAACACTGACCTTGTCCTCCAACTGTACGGTGCTTCCAGCACCGACCTCCACATCTGGTGTGACATCCTTACATACCATGACTACCCAGACAGTTTGGCAGACTGCATCCTTCCTACCTCCTCTCTGACTTTTGTTAATTGGCCTTTGACCACATCCATGTCCTGTTACACTGCCCTGTCCATGCACGTGTAACCCTCATGTGATAGCATTTCTTCTGACCCAGGATTCAGTGATGTAGTAGTAATTGGGTCTGTTCCTGCATACCATACCAATGAACAAAGATGGGCTGTCAAGTGCCTTTTCAGATTTCTGCTGTCCCCCAGTGGAACATTGTTTCTCACATGTACTCAGTGACAATGTGGGCCCCCTCCATTTTCTGATGACTGCTGATACATACTCACTGTGATCGACAGGTTCACTCACTGTCCAAAGGCCGTGCCAATCCCGGATATCTCAGGGACACCTTCATTAGGGCTCTTGTCGACACATGGTATCGTGCTTCAGTTGCCCCATCTCATAACTTCGGACCACAGGTGACGATTAACATGCTGCCTTTTCAAACTGCTTACTGAGGCATGCAGTGCTTCAGCTCACTTCACTATGAGCTACCACTATGTCGCAAATGGTATTGTGAAGCAGGTTCACAGGACATTAAAATCTGTCCTCACCTGCCAAACTGTCACATGGCTTCCGCCCTGCCAGAGATTTTCTTAGATTTGCGAATGGCTCACAACACCAACTTGGGGGCGGTTACCACTGAGTTCATATATGGGCAGCCACTCGCTGTACCAGGCGATTTCATCGAACTGCAGCTCCTGCCTGCCACTGCGTGCACTGCTGATTTAGTGCACAGCGCCATGCTGAGTGCAGACCACTTATTCACCAGGTTCTGTAGATGTGTGTGTATGTGTTGCTCTGCATAGACACATGCCAGCCATCACTCCAGTCACAGTAGTTGGACTCTCACCTCATTCTCAAGCGCCAAGAAAAGAGATTTTCTATATACCTCCATGGTACACGTTTCTTTGAGAAAATATAAATTCAGGTAAATATTATCAAACTAAAACGCAAGAGTGAACCTGAAACTATGCCTTCGATTCGATTCATTAAAGGTGTATTTTTTGGGGCTGGAACATGGTCGTTTAGCCACTGTACATGAGTCTTTACCTACATTTGGTATAACTCTTGTTGACACGGTTGGTGACATCTCTCTATGTTAATTCGTGATATATGCTCTGTGGTAGATATATCTTGTTCAATAAACACCATCTGCACGTTAGTGCATTAAATTTGTTTCTCCACCTTCCTAGCACACACTCCCCCTTCAGTAATCTGTCTGTAGGATATTTCTAGCTGTGCTAGCGAGTAGGAAACCAATTTCTACAATATATAAGTATCTGTAGAATGAAGTTTTTATGTACATATGTTAATTAATACTTTTCCTACAGTGGAGGGAATTCGGTATGATTTAAGATGATTTGTAATTAACATAGATATTCACACATTTTGATTATTTAGTGGACTGCTTCTCTGTACGTATTGATGAAAATTAGTAAATAACAAACATTTTTCATCATGGAAGACCAGTTGAAGCCATAAGATATTTGTGTGTAAAAATGTATAATAATAATAATAATAATAGTAATAGTAATAATAATAATAATTTAAATTACAGGCTGAGGAAGAAACATTAGTATGTGCTAGTAGCTAAAGGGTTATCTAATGTCAGTGTTATCTACAAGTGAGTTATTTAAATTGCTTTTGTGATTAGGAAAGCAAAGTTACTTTTTGCAACTAATTGATTGCAAAAATCATGTAATAGGCGTTGCTCGTCAACTAATGATGTAAAAATATGTTAGAATTCTTGCTGGGCTTTGAACAAGTTGCCAGTTTAGCAGTTTAATATAAGACAGGTGCAACTTCAATACAGAGCTAATCAGATCTGTTTGAACAGATATTTAAGATTTCACTCACTCACTTGATCTAGACTCTAGAGGTTATCCGCAAGTTTTACCCAGCCTTGGTGGAAGTGCTGATGGTATAGAATGGAATGAGCAACTAGATAAGGAGCACTCTGTACTCCCTATGCTCTTTACACAAGAACAGCCCATGTATAAAATTCCCAAGCAAGGCTGTGTATATGAAACTCTTATGTTATAAACAGAGATGCAAATCTTTATTCATATCTGAGAACCAGATAATTCAAAAACACTAGTGCATTGCTGGCCGGGGTGGCCAAACAGTTCTAGGCGCTACAGTCTGGAACCCCGCGACCACTATGGTCGCAGGTTCGAATCCTGCCTCGGGCGTGGGTGTGTGTGATGTCCTTAGGTTAGTTATGTTTAAGTACGAGGTGCATTCAAGTTCTAAGGCCTCCGATTTTTTTTTTTGATTAACTACTCACCCGAAATCGATGAAACTGGCGTTACTTCTCGACGTAATCGCCCTGCAGACGTACACATTTTTCACAACGCTGACGCCATGATTCCATGGCAGCGGCGAAGGCTTCTTTAGGAGTCTGTTTTGACCACTGGAAAATCGCTGAGGCAATAGCAGCACAGCTGGTGAATGTGCGGCCACGGAGAGTGTCTTTCATTGTTGGAAAAAGCCAAAAGTCACTAGGAGCCAGGTCAGGTGAGTAGCGAGCATGAGGAATCACTTCAAAGTTGTTATCACGAAGAAACTGTTGCGTAACGTTAGCTCGATGTGCGGGTGCGTTGCCTTGATGAAACAGCACATGCGCAGCCCTTCCTGGACGTTTTTGTTGCAGTGCAGGAAGGAATTTGTTCTTCAAAACATTTTCGTAGGATGCACCTGTTACCGTAGTGCCCTTTGGAACGCAATGGGTAAGGATTACGCCCTCGCTGTCCCAGAACATGGACACCATCATTTTTTCAGCACTGGCGGTTACCCGAAATTTTTTTGGTGGCGGTGAATCTGTGTGCTTCCATTGAGCTGACTGGCGCTTTGTTTCTGGATTGAAAAATGGCATCCACGTCTCATCCATCGTCACAACCGACGAAAAGAAAGTCCCATTCATGCTGTCGTTGCGCGTCAACATGCCACACGGGCAGCCATGTGGTCGTTCGTCAGCATTCGTGGCACCCACCTGGATGACACTTTTCGCATTTTCAGGTCGTCATGCAGGATTGTGTGCACAGAACCCACAGAAATGCCAACTCTGGAGGCGATCTGTTCAACAGTCATTCGGCGATCCCTCAAAACAATTCTCTCCACTTTCTCGATCATGTCGTCAGACCGGCTTGTGCGAGCCCGAGGTTGTTTCGGTTTCTTGTCACACGATGTTCTGCCTTCATTAAACTGTCGCACCCATGAACGCACTTTCGACACATCCATAACTCCATCACCACATGTCTCCTTCAACTGTTGATGAATTTCAATTGGTTTCACACCACGCAAATTCAGAAAACGAATGATTGCACGCTGTTCAAGTAAGGAAAACGTCGCCATTTTAAGTATTTAAAACAGTTCTCATTCTCGCCGCTGGCGGTAAAATTCCATCTGCGTATGGTGCTGCCATCTCTGGGATGTATTGACAATGAATGCGGCCTCATTTTAAAACAATGCTCATGTTTCTATCTCTTTCCAGTCTGCAGAAAAAAAATCGGAGGCCTTAGAACTTGAATGCACCTCATAGTTCTAAGTTCTAGGGGACTGATGACCTCAGAAGTTATGTCCCATAGTTCTCAGAGCCACTAGTGCATAAAGTTTATTTAATGGTACATATACACTGAATAAAAATGTAATTTGGGTTGGCAGTCTGAAATGTTATGATGTCAGGAGGTGATATATGTCTGATAGATTTGATTCATAGCTTCACAAAATGAACTCAACAAGCATTAACTCTTTAAGGGGTAGTTAAACACCATAAAAACTTACCCTAGAGGTGCATGAACAATAATTCACATATTTCAGATTTAATGTACTCTAGTTTTATTACTGTGATATGTTTTTGTGCTGGCGTAAGCTGGCGCCAGAACACCATACAGCATACAGGTTGCGAGAAGATCGATTGAGGCCAATGAAAGACTGGCAGGAAAAGCACTACCAAAGCCCTCTCGGCCTCCAGTATTTAGACAGCCACCGCTGACTAGATGACGGATCTGTTGCAGTCTGTCACACCCATTGAGTTCCATTCTGTCATCAAATGCAGCCCAGTGGGAGTCGCAGCAGCAGTTAGCTCTCTGCTAGTTCAGAGACAGGCAGCACAAAGCGACAAAAATAGGACTTGTATTTCACCAGCAGTGAGGCTAGCGTGGACTAGAGTGGAAGAGCTTGTACCACAACGCCTATCTAGAGTTAAGTAATTTTCTATTCTTGGAATAAAGAACCCAGTTAACATATGCATGCAGTTTGTTTTATAGAAAGAGGATACTGGCCACCAATCATCATCCTCACCTTGCTTCCCATGTTACATCTCTACAGAGACAATGAGACAACATAAAAGATGGAGATGAGTATACTTAGAATTAATGGGCTTGACTAGGAAGTGTAAATTTAAGCGCAATTGTGGCAACTTTTACAGTGACTTAATGATGAGGGATGCTATAACATTCAGTGTCCCAGATAGTAAAATATGGGAACAGATCTTAAAGTACTTTGATCCATCACTTCTTCAAGTATTGCAAATGTTAGAATAACATGATTCGGGTGCCATAGAGGCCGATAAGTTTGACCAGGCCTCTATTTGTCGGGTCGAATCGCTCCTTGCTCGCGACAGCCCAAAGCAGTAATAGCAACGAGCGCGTACACAGCCATGCGGAGAGCCACGTAGACATAGTAAATAGACCTGTAAACTTAGTGAAGTCTTACGCTAGATGTTTTGCTCGCCATAAAAGAGAGGAGTGCCCATTACGTAACGCAATGTATTACACGTGTGGAGAAAAAAGGGCATGCTCAAGCAGTATATTTTCAACGGCACAAAAACGCCAATTTTGCCCGCTCCCAGAAAAAAACAGGCTCGTGCACGTTCAAATTAATGTTGTGTTTCCAAACATACAACAGTTTCTGATAAAAGTAAGATTAAGGTTGTGCCTCCTTCTCGCCCTAGTGCTGTGCAACAACGTTCTATCAACTATTTGCCTCATTACGCATTGCTGGCCGTTGTGTGAACTTTCAGTTGGGCACAGGTGCCACCTATGAACGATTAGGCTCACCACGCCTTTATAAATCTGGCAAGCACCTCACTGTTTACAACGGATACGAAATTCCAGTTCTTGGACAGTGCAGTATGCCTGCCACTTACAAATCTCACACTGGGGCAGTGAATTTTACATTGTTGAAATCAAGAGACACTAAGAACATATTCGGTTTAGATGCCTTTGATTTCTTGGCCTTCACATTAAAAATTTCCATATCGGCTTGTGATCCAAAAGTTAGTGTCGCTAGCTTGCTCAAAGAATTTCTTGAACTATTTTCAGAAGGCATGGGAAAAGCCAATAACTTTATAGCGCATGTTACATTGAAAAATAATGCACAGCCTAAGTTTTTTCATGCTTGCCCCACTCCATTTGCCTTAAGAGACAAAGTAGCCAGTGAACTGAAAGAATTGCAAGATAATGGTGTAATTCCTCCCATTCAAGCTATTCAGTGTGCAAATCCTCTCGCTTTGTTACCTAAGCCTTCTGGTCGCATTCACATTCGTGTTGACTTCAAGTCTACAGTCAACCCACAGACAGTAGTTTGACACTTATCCTTTACTTCGCCCTGAGGAACTCTTGGACAGGTTTGGTGTAGGACGTTACTTTTCTAAGATAGATTTGTGTGGTGCCTACTTGCAAATTCCATTGGATGAAGAGTCGCAGAAAGTGTTTGTTGTCAATACACACTTAGGACTGTTTAAGTATTTGCGTTGGCCCTTTGGCAGTGCTTCCGTACCCGCCATTTTTCAACGTTGCTTGGAACAGCTGACAGCAAAAATGCCATTTTGTTCAAACTAACTTAACAGTATTGTCGTCCCAGGTCGTACACTGAAGGAACACGTTGCCAATTTGTGTACTCTTTTTCGAGTGTAGTCAGAAGCAGGACTCAAGTGTCATCTTGAAAAGTGTGACTTTTTTCAAACTGAACTACAGTGCTTAAGACTTGCGATAAACAGTCAGGGTGTGCACCCCCTCCAATCTCACTTGCTTGCAATCCGTGACCTACCTGTTCCTCACAGAATGTCTGAACTGCAGTCACTACTAGGCAAGATGACATAATACATTCGGTTCACAGAATGCCGCTCAGATTGCGGCTCCAATGCATCGCTTGTGTCGCAAAGATGTGCCTTTTCTGTGGACTAAAGACTATCTGCCTTGCTGAGTGACGGATGTTTAGTGCATTTTGACCCTGCCAAGTCAGCAGTTTGGCAAGTCGACACTTCTTCTCACGGAATAGGCGCTGTGCTTTCGCACAGAATTGGTGCATAAGACAGACCTATTGCTTTTGCCTCAAAGTTGCTCACTCAAACGCAATGCAGTTATTCTCAAATAGAAAAAGAGTCTTTCGCTATTTTGTATGGTGTGACCAAATTCCATCACTATTTGTATGGTCGCAAGTTCTTTTTAGTAACAGATCACAAGCCTGTGCAGTCCTTGTTTCATCCATCAAAGCCGATTCCTACGCGCACTGCTCAAAAATTGCAACGGTGGGCATTGTTGCTTCGCAATAGTAGTATGAAATTGTGTACAGACAGCGGCAAAGCATGGCAATCCCCTGTGCTTATTTCCAAAGTGTTCCAAAAAGATGCGTTGCGATTACTCCACCATCTACATCTACATCTACATGATTACTCTGCAATTCACATTTAAGTGCTTGGCAGAGGGTTCATCGAACCACAATCACACTATTTCCCTACCATTCCACACCTAAACCTTTCTGTTCGAGCTCTGATTTCTCTTATTTTATTTTGATGATCATTCCTACCTATGTAGGTTGGGCTCAACAAAATATTTTCGCATTCGGAAGAGAAAGTTGGTGACTGAAATTTCGTAAATAGATCTCGCCGCGACGAAAAACGTCTTTGCTTTAATGACTTCCATCCCAACTCGCGTATCATATCTGCCATGCCACACTCTCTCCCCTATTATGTGATAATACAAAACGAGCTGCCATTTTTTGCACCCTTTCGATGTCCTCCGTCAATACCACCTGGTAAGGATCCCACACCGCGCAGCAATATTCTAACAGAGGACGAACGAGTGTAGTGTAAGCTGTCTCTTTAGTGGATTTGTTGCATCTTCTAAGTGTCCTGCCAATGAAACGCAACCTTTGGCTCGCCTTCCCCACAATATTATCTATGTGATCTTTCCAACTGAAGTTGTTCGTAATTTTAACACCCAGGTACTTAGTTGAATTGACAACTTTGAGAATTGTACTATTTATCGAGTAATCGAATTCCAACGGATTTCTTTTCGTTATTTAGGGTCAACTGCCACCTGCCACACCATACAGAAATGTTTTCTAAATCGCTTTGCAACTGATACTGGTCTTCGGATGACCTTACTAGACAGTAAATTACAGCATCATCTGCGAACAATCTAAGAGAACTGCTCAGATTGTCACCCAGGTCATTTATATAGATCAGGAACAGCAGAGGTCCCAGGACGCTTCCCTGGGGAACACCTGATATCACTTCAGTTTTACTCAAAGATTTGCCGTCTATTACTACGAACTGCGACCTTCCTGACAGGAAATCACGAATCCAGTCGCACACGTGAGACGATACCCCATAGGCCCACAGCTTGATTAGAAGTCACTTGTGAGGAACGGTGTCAAAAGCTTTCCGGAAATCTAGAAATACGGAATCAACTTTAGATCTCCTGTCGATAGTGTCGTGCAATGACTAATGCAAATACTCGGAATAACACAAACAAATAAATGATAGCAATAACATCTGTTGGGGTGGGGTCAGCAATCACTGAAGGTGAACAGTCTTTACAATACACTACTTTTATTTATAGAGAGATGTGTTAAGAGATAGCCTATTACAAAGCATAAAGGAATCAAATTGGTTACAATTGTGTTTCTCGAAGAGAGGAATGTTTTTAGGTCTTAGCTGTTCTCGGTCGGCTTGAGGTGGCGATGACGGTAGAAGCAGTTTGAAATTGCTGATATGAATCCTGTAAGTTCCTCCAGTCGTGTCCTTGGCGTTAAAATATCCTCTTTCCTTACTTCCTCTTTCGGCTGGCGGTGGTAATAAGTGGCGTAGCATCCATTTGTCATAAGCCAGAACAAGGTGACTGCTTATGCAGCACCTGAGGTCATATTAGTTCAACGGCAACTTTCACACACATTAGTTTGGCACAGTCCACATCGTGTTTAACTTACCATTCCACTTGCTATAATTGGCCAATTGCGAAGCTAAACAGTCAAGCTACTGTTAATATTCATGATTCATAATAATAATACTGTTCCCGCAAAACCGTCACTTATGTAGCAACACAGTTCACAGTTTCCACATTGGCAGTTAGTGTTCTAGCACATATGATATATCGTAGTCAAGAAAATGAGCAATATGAAATTCACAGTTTATGTAATGCAGCTCAGTTCTAAAACCGACGACTATACTGTCTGTTCACGAGTGCACTTTCAACGCCACAGGCATCGTTTTGCAAAAACCAAGAGTATTTGTGTAGTACAAAGTCCATTTAGAATATCCATTACAAAGTCATATTCCAAACTGGTCTATCAGAGAAAAGTCCGCTACTAATATCGCGTTAAACGCACACCATTGTTACACACAGTAGTCAGTACTTGCTTCCATACCGCCATGCTTTCGCACCAACTCCTATGGTCTGCTGCATACTGTTCGACCCGACAACTATCGATACATCTCTCACTCCACAGTTCTTACAACAGGTCTGTCTATAACATTCTGTTTCACATAATACACTTAATAAAACTATTTGAAAGATCACGAGAAACAAAATCCAAGTCTTTACATAAAGTACTCGTATAGAAAATAGCACAGTAATCATATTCAACAAACTTCATGTTCTATACTATGTAACCAAAAGAAAAATACTCTACGTCATTGGAAACATGTCTATGGAGTAAAAGGTAGTAAAAGAAAGGAAACAAATTATATCTCGTTATTAGCTATGGCATCACACTGCCCAACCCCACCAAAAACTGATGTATGACATCAGACGCATCTGACCGAGCTGTCGTCCGACATCATCGGGCAACTTCTGATGACAGCATCTGACGATCGTTGTTGATGCCACTGTGAGTGCAGTCTTTGTGATGTTATGGCCACTGTATTGTATATGCTGGAAAAACAGGTGTCCGCCGTCTTGATGGCATGATAGATCAAAGCAGATGGGCTGACTAAAATTTTCGGTAATTACATATTTTATGCTCCAATTTTGGTGTTTTGGGAATCGGAATGGCACAATACCGGATACTAGAAACATATTCTTATTGACCAAAACAATAGCAAAGTCAGATTGTGCAATATGCCACAAATTTCTTATTCAAAGATAAGACACACAAGTCTTTCAGTAGTTTAGCTGGAGGGAGTAACTGCTCTGTAACGTCAGGTTCGACTTATTCCTCTCAAAACAGAACTGAGAGCTAATTTCTTGAAAGGGGTTTTTAGAGTTAAATTCGACATTTATCTAAATACTTTCTCACTCATTTTTCACAGATAAACGTCACTGGATGCAACAGACAAGCCACCTCTGTTTCTTCTGTTCAAAATACCCGAACTTGAAACATTAGAACACAGTGCCAAATGGAAAAACTTCATCTTCACTTTCTTCTTCAAAATGAAATGAAATGATCATATGGCCTTGGTGGCCAGGAGTAGTATCCAAATGCCAATTTTGGTGTAATGACCATATTGATATCAAATTCGAGGATGTAAACCAAGATTTTAACTTCATCGTATCTCTCCTCTAAAAATTTATCTACAGCCACAAAACGAAATTCTCATTTAAAATTTAAAAATCTAATAAATTTTATTCTGTAAAAATAAGAGCCACCAAACCTCATCTGTATAAACCCACAAAACGAAATTCTCATTTAAAATTTGAAATCTAATAAATTTTATTCTTCGTAAATAAGAGCCACTGAACCTCAAAATTCTCTTTTAAAATTTAAAAATTTATAAAATTTTATTCTTTATAAATAACAGCCACTAAACCTTATCTATCTATGCCTGCAAAACGAAATTCTGATTCATTTAAAAATAGCAATCTAATAAACTTTTCATTATAAATAAGATCTGTCACACCTTGCCTATTTATATCACCAATTGAAATTTAAAATAAAAACCCTGTGATACATGTCTGCTTTAAAGATTTCAGTTTTTGAAAAACTAATTTTTTTCTATATGAATAAAAGCAAAACAAAATGAACACCAAATCTGAACTATTTCAAAACTTAGAAAATTATAGTAAAGGAAAATATGAAATTAAGTTATAATGATTTGGAAAAGCATTGCAAAGAAAATGGTTGTTCAAATCTGACTAGGCAAGATCTGATGCAATTTATGGAGTATTTTAATAAGAAAGAATGGAAGAAGAGAGAACTAAATAATTAAAATATAAAAGAATTTTGAGTAATTTGTAAAACTAAAATTTAATGAATTATTCCAAGCTTAATAAAGAAAAATTAATCAATCTTATTGCAAATCCTACTGACAATATTAATAACAACGATAATGAACTGAATAAAAAACTTTAAGAAATCTTCATAAAATCTGTAAAATGAACAAATTAAAAAATTGGATTCATCCTAATTGTATGCAAATTTATATGATCTTTTATATTATTCATACAGATGGAACAGATTTTTCAACATACATTGGTAAATTAAATATTAAACTAATTGATTATTATGTATTAAAATTTTTTGATGTTATACAATTAAAAAAGGAAACAATATTTTGTACAGAATAGAACATCCATTTATTTCTTCATCAACTCTTATTCAACTAACTTAAACCCTGTCAACTGAATTAAATATGTAAGGATGTGTTCTTAACAATGGTAAAATTAAAATGAAACAAAATGAAGAACTTTATCCATTAGAATTAGTATGTGGATTTTTTAAAGATTATAAAGAAATTCAATGGGAGGGTGATTTAAATGTAATTTTTACTTGGAGTTCAGGAAAACTTAAAGAAGATTCAATTTTTCATTGGACTTATCACAATGATAAGAGTACACTTGCAACATAAGGTAAAATTGCTTTGTAAAACATATGGAAGTTCCGGTTCCTGTTGTTAAATATGAACCAGAATATGCGCTTGAGCTAGAACAAGAAAGACTGAACATTCCAAAAATTCCAATTTCCTCCTTTGAACTACAAACAACTGAATTTGATGGATTAAATGGAACAAGAAATTATGGACCAGATATTACTAATCATTATAATTCTGCCAAATTTGATATGCCCAGTTTATTTTCGTTGTTTTTCAAATTAATTGAAGAAATAATTAGTTAAATGATTCTTCTTTAATCTACCATGTTAAATTACAAAAGTCTATGTAAAAAATAGAAGAAACTAACTTTTTCCTCAAGAATTATGGACTCTTGTAACCCCCAAATAACTTTTTAAAAGCTTATGATGCTTTTAGAGATTTTAAAAGAATAACCCAATTAAATAATGATGTAAATGTAAGTCCATTCAGTTTTATTCAAAATTATCCTATCTATGTAATAAATATGTCTAGGAGAATGAATGTTGTAATTGCTCAAAGAAACAACAACGAAATTGTATATGTTTTTTAATGAAAGTATACCTAATGATACAGTTACATATGTAATTATAGATGGTAAAAAGAGTTTGACATATGATTCACAACATAGAATGCTTACTGAAAACTTGTAATAACATAAATGAATTAAAAATTATGAAAAATTAAAGAAGTTTTAACTTCATGTTTTAATTTCCTTTTCAAATAGAGAAGAAAAAACTGAAAACAGCTAAGGATAATTATAACTTATTAATCGTACCTATAAAACCAATTCTTCTTGTTGAGTGCACCAGTAATATTCCATTAATGTAAACAGCCTGTCTTTTGCTGACTTTATATACTGGCCTAAATAACTGTACACAGCAAAAGTAACTAATTCTTATGCTTGTTTAAAACTGGACTCTATGTATGGAAATGGATTTAATTTCTTATAAAACCATAATAAAGAATTTCACACATATTGTTGATGAATTGTTGGAAAACTAATGCAGCCTGCCAAACTGATATTTTGTCTTCTACCCCTGTAGAATTAGGGAACTAATAGAATGCACAGTCCCATAAAAACAGGTGTTCACTGAAGAACTCTAATTCTTTCACTTGGAAAAGAACTAGCATTAGGGTTCACCTGGCCACGTTTAAAAACGATAACCTTGTCATTAATATTAAAAATTTAGAAGAAATTAATTAACTGTATCATTACATGTGTAATAGTAATGGAACAGTTCGTTTATTTGTTAAAATCAATGCTCGATTTCAGCTATAAATGCGAAAAAACTGTAACTATAAGCTCCACCTCACATAGTGCATAATGACATAAACTCGACTTCCTGCTCTTCGTCATGTGACTTTGTTGTTCGTTTCAGTATAATGAAAACACGTGCAGTCTATGTTATATATGGCCTGTGATATACATTGTACAAAAAGTATCAGGATTAAGGAACTAGCAATGATAAGGTTTATTATTGGCCAAAGCAAATTTTATAATGGATGTTCTTTTAAATTTTGTATGGCCAACTGCTGCGAAGTGGAACAACGGGAAAAGTGTCACCAAACTTATCGAAATGTCGACATATATGTGCAAGGGAACATATATTCATACAAGTGTATCAAACAATATTTATAAAGAAATATATTGAGCCTGTTTACATTGTTCAATTTCATCGTCTGAATCAGGAAATAACGTCAAAAACAACTGACTTTTCCTCTTTCGTCAGAACTGACTTTTGCACTGTTGAAATAAAGATATTTGATGAAAAATGCTTCAAGAATTTCATGTCGTTATTTATACACAGTGAAGGTTTCTTTCTGCCCAGATATTGTAAAATAAAAATCATTTTTCACTTTCAAATATCTGGACACTATTTTGGGAGAACAAACAAAAAAAATATCCAGGACCTCTCGAAACATTTATATTTTGTCATAAAAACAAAGGAAAATAGTAAAATAAAGACTGAGAAGATGCTAAAGCACAAAATTCACTACTAAAAATGAATGAACACTGCGAAAATACAGGGTCTCCTACTCAAACCCCCTGATTTCAAAGAACCACGAAAAAAAACACAGTAGATACGACAATGAATAATGCATCACATTGTAGAGCATCTCAATGAATGTATTTATTTATCATCAATACACCTCTACATGTGAACCATCTGTAGCACGAAGAATACCGAGTCTATATTCAGTATCTTGCCAAGTTCTTTATAACATTTCCTCTGTTATTGTTGCAATCGCAATAGTGATACGATGTCGCAACGTAGGAATATCGTCAACTTTGGTCGCATACACGCCTTCTTTCACGAATCTCCTCATGAAGAAATCAAGCGGCGTAAATGTCAGGTGAACGTGGTGGCCAGGCAATGTGTCCTCTGCGTCCGATCCAACGATTGGGAAATTTCCTATCCAGGAACTTGCGAACAGCCGTTGACCAATGCGGCGGAGCTCTATCTTGCAGAAAAATGATGTTGCGTTGCAATGGTACACAAACTGCTCCAACATGTCCAGATACACTGACCCACTGACTGTTTGTTCTGCAAAGAAGAACGGTCCAACAATTCTGTCGTACATTAGCCCACACCAGACGTTTAGTTTAGGCTGTCACGAACATGTTCAATGACAACATGCGGATTTTGCGAACCCCAAATCCGAACATTATGCCTATTAACCGTTCCTGATAGATGAACAGTTGTCTCATCTGAACCTGGCCTCCACATTAATATGCTGTTGTCAAAGTGGTATGTTGTTCGGCGTCAGATGTTGCAGAATTTGCACTTTGTAAGCACACATAAGAAGTCGATGATGAACTGCACAATGCAATGCTCATCGAGTTACATCAAGATGCCTAGATGCTTCGACGAACTGACTTACGTGAGCTTCTGAGAAACGTTTGTCTGATGTCCTCCACCATCTCTTCTGAAACTCCATAACGTACACTGCCAGAATGTTGCAGAACACTTCCTGTTGCCAGAAACTTCCTATACCATTCCTTTATTATTTTCTCATCAGGTGGATCACATTAATACACACGACGACAATTTCTTTTCACAGTAATTGGCGCTTTTGTTTCTGTAAACCGTAAAACTGCTTGTGTGCACTGCTGTGGAGTCGCCATTTTCACTTCATGCAACCATGTTGCACTCTGGCGACGATACATGGCGCTTGTGACACTGGAATATAAATTCTTTAAGATGCTCTCCTGGGTCCTTGAAATCAGGGAGGTTTCAGTGGGACATACTGTAAATTGACTTCCGAGGGTAGCAGACTTCGACACCATAATCCCCAATCTATGCAACAACAAAACGTCCTTCCAGAGAATCGTTAACTTTCACGTCCTGTTCCATTCTCTTGACGTCCTGTGCGAATGACACCATTTGAAATATCTGAACATTTTGTTCCATTCTGTCAATTATGAATCGATATTTATACCAATTTAGAACTAGGCAACTGTTTGCTCAACTTAAGGTGGGTTTCCACAAGCATGAATTACTTACACGTTTCCCCTCATCACTATCTTTACATGCAGGTTGGAAATCCTATTAGGGGACTTTCAAGATTGTGGGAAGTGAAGTTACTTGTATGGGAGTTAAGATGATTGCACAGCTTTTAGCTGAAGGGTTTATATTGATGTAGCTCAAGATAAAAAAGACCCACAATTTTTGGGTTCAGAAATGGGAATCTCGTATAAATAGCTGGGAGACATCCACTATGCTAATAAGGAACTTATCTGTTGAGGACAAAACTCATTTTCAGATGAGTACATTCAATTTCGCATTCCTTCTGAGTCACATTACTGACTCTCTACAAAAATCCGATACATATATGCCAGAAGTTGGGCAGCTCGCATCAAATCACAAGAACATTGTGTTAACTGGCAATCTGAGGCTCTTTATCACTAAAATGCATGTATCACATTATAAAGAGGTCTGTATCTAAATATTTATGTCAAATATTTGAATGCTGTCTATGATACACTGAAGATACATCAGAAAAAAGATTTCGTCTCAACAATGCTGTTTTGTTTTTATTTTTAGAGTTAGTCAAATTCTAAGACATCATAGGTGCTGTATTATAATGATTCTTTTACTGGTGTGGTGCTTAAATTGGCATCAGACTTTGTGCAACTGCGCAGAACAGTCGTTACTCACGACTACGTCAACACAAAAATTTTTGTATTTAAAAAGGATTTTAATTATGGTCTAGAGCAGCTTTAAACCACCAAAGGTAAATTGTTTATTTCCACTTCACCACAACATTTACATTCAATGACTAAATCAAAATATTTCTAGCATTATAATGAAATAACAAATACCTTTACAGTACTGGCTGTTATGCAGTAATATAAACATCTATAAGTCCACACTCTCAGTTAAAACATTTTTGGAGTCCATATATCACTTCAAACGATGCTTTGTTTGTATGATTATAAGGAATAAGACTCCCAGATAGCTATGCATGTTAAAGCACTGGATCCAGGATGGGGATGTGAAGCAGCCTCGGATCAAACCCATTTAGGTAATTAAAGATACTGGTCGGCATGCTGGCCAGACTGGATGTGATTTCTAGGTAGTTTCCCACACCACCCTAGGTGAATACTCAGCTGGTACCCAAGTCCTGTCTGAGTTACACGATTTGCAACATTTAGAAAACTTACGCCTACTTTCACATGAATAACACTACTTGCAGACAGCTGGGATACACATATTCCATCCTGAGGGTAATGAAAGTGACCAAAGCAAACCCTGTAATGGATGCTCTTGATAAATTTTGCGATGTAATGTGCTAAGAGGTGAAACAACATTCCTGATCATTGCCACTTACTATCTAGTGGAAATATGTACATACAAACAAATCAAACAATATTTATAAGAGAACAAATAGAACCTGTTTACCTTATCAATGGTGTTTTTTCCTCAGATAACGAACAACGTCGCAAGTAACAGTAACTTTATCTCTATTAGAGCCAACTTTTCCCTTAAAAACAACTTTTTGATGAAATTTGCTTCATCAAAACATGTTCTTGTTTATATACAGTGTATAAGCTGAAATGATTTTTCCATTTCAGTTATCTGTTCTTATTTATGGAGAGGCACACAACGAAAAAAATATCTAAGTCTGCGAGGAAAATTTGCAATTTTTCACAGAAACAAAGAAAAATAAAAAAAAGATTAAGAAGAAATGAAAACAAGAAATTCACTACTGTAAGATGACTGAACTCGGCGAAAATAGGTTAACTTCCGATGACGACAATGTCAAAACTATTTTCCTGAGAAACCTTAATGTTGACATGACTTGACGGTCCATTGATGGGCTGTGTGAATGCCTCCATTTGAAAAACATTGCGGACAGGTTTGATATGATGTGACAGCAAGTATGAATTACCCTGAAGTCAGTATGACAGTGTGCAAGTTGAGTGCTTCCACATATAAGCTGATTTACGCAAGTGATGGTTAGAGCACGTACTTGCCAGTAATTCATGCCTGTGATGCCCTTCTTTACTGTTAATAAACTGTACTGAAGTTATAAGACAGTCACTTCAGAGTGGTTTTGTACTGAGCTAAGAACATCTGCAAAAAGTTTCCAAATGCAGAAAGGGATCTTCATTATCACTAGATGTGTTACTATTTGTTAAAGAATTTATTTTGGTCAGTAAAACATGAATTATGTGGTATACTTAGAGGCCTGTCCACACACAGCAATCTGTCCGTGCAAATGTTTGTTCATGCAATAAATCGCTGCAAATGTGGTTTCCTCACACGACACAAGATCCAATCTCATACTCCTCCGCCAGCTCTCGGTCTAGAAAAAAGAAATTTGAGCAGCAACATGGAAGTTTATTTCATTTACTAAGAAATTCCCCGTAGAAAATCATATTATGGTCTGTATTCGCAGCTTGTGTTGCAAAAAACAAAAGAAAGTAAACAAAATGCAAGAAACAGAAACCATAGATGCACTTCAAAGTGGAAAGAGTGGACAAATTTTTGATAGTCCAAAAATTCTTCAAAAGAAATATAAGCAATACTTGAGCACTGTTGGAGTCGTTCTATGGCAGGAATGATAAGTTTCTTAATGATTTTTTTTCTAAGAATAACTGTAAAACATGAACAACTATATTTCTGTTCATTTTATCAAATTAATTAACTTCAAACCACCACCTTCAACTTGTTAAACCATTTATGCACATCAAATACACGGCTCTGATTAAACTTCCACTAAATATGTGTGAAATATGTTCTTATACATATCTCCATTGTCAATGGAGATAAGAATTATTCATATTATTTCCAAGCATTAAAGTAATGTGTGGAGAACAAAGTTATTTTCTTTTCAGTAATGGTCTACAAATATCCAGTTATTGAGTGCGGCTTATTAGTATTTAAAAAACTGAAATGGATTTATTTACTGTGTACCATTGGAGAAGTCACATCTTCTCTCTTCTTATTCGATTTAATCTGTTTATTGACTTCAATTTAATTTATCTATTTATTCATTTGAGGACCATATATGTAACGTAATTTTCTCTAGTTATGTATCCAAAATTATAAATACTTTGCGCACCAGAATAATAAATGTAGTGTTACCATAACACTCTTCTGAAACTGTAAAAGAATTGTAAATACAGAGCATCGTTATGACTGTTCTAGCCATCCCTGATCATAAATTAAAGCAGCAACTCATAAGCTCAATTGGTGCATTCATTGCAATTGTGGAAACTAATCTTGCCTTTTCTTCCTTCAAAAGTGAGAACTTGCCAACTTCATTTTCATAATTTACGTTCTATGGCTATGTATTAAAGAATGCTTAACAACAAGTTTCCCCTACAGTAAAAGGGTAGTGGTTGTGTAAAGTATTACAGTGTATCATTCAAGTGTATGGTGCCTGCTTAGGCTGATGTCTAAAATTACAAAATTGGTCCCAACAAACTCAAAAACATCTGTGAAATGAGAACAAAAACTGGATAAGACTATTTAAAATTTTACTTTCATAAAATATATAATTTGCTATATGTGCCTTGAGCATAAACATTCTGTGTCAAGCAAAAATTATTGTGAGATAATACATTAAATTTAAGACTGTTCCACAATAAATATCAGTTATCACTTGAAATCTTATGAAATCTGTATTGCATTGTTTGAGCTGTTTTCCATGAGCACTACTGAATTTGTTACACCAATTTCTGAATAGTAAACAAGAGTTATTCTGCCTTGGTGGTGACAAATATCTCAACTGTAATCCATCACAGCTGTACTTACAGAAAGAATATAGTTGCAAATGGAAGAAAGTTAAGGTTGGGCCTTCTCGTTAAGCAATGCTGAGAAGAAAGGTTCATTATTGTAAAATCTAGGCAACATGCTCAAGAAAGAAGAGGTACAAAACTGTGACTATAAAAATACATCAGAAGACTTTTCCTCATATGTGAAAATAAAATCACTGCACAAGGGTTTGCACATTTCTTAGCAAGACTTATTACAGGCCTTTAACAAAATATGCAGATTCAAAAATTGAAACCCAAATGCTGGATCCAAAAATAGCTTTTGCACAGAGATAAATCAGGCGAAGCTAACACATTTATAAAAGAAATAACACTCTACTAAGAATCTTATTGTGTTCGTTGATATAGGTATTTCGAATAACTAACTTTTAGTTTAACAGCTGTCGCATCTCACTCTGGAGATATTTCTTGCACATAATGCACAATTTATTCAATGCTTTGTCTCATAAATTACGAAGTTTATACAACTCACTTTTCTCGTTTCATATAATAACTTTATTTATTTATTCCTTTATGGGATATGTCATTGGCTTGCAAATATTATACACAAACACGCACACACGCACACACACACACACACACACACACACACACACACACACACACACACACACACACACACACACACACACACACACACACACACACACACACACACACACTGCTGCAAAAAATCCAACATAATTTGCAGCTCATGTAGTTCTAGAAGCTGCGTAAGTATACCTGTCGACCATTGTTTTCACTTTTATCAGAAATAAAATAAAAATACATTGAAATCGAACTACTGTACAACTGCAACAGAAAGCTCACGTTTCGAAATACTGCTGCCAGCGAGCAGTGGTGGTAGCACAGTGGTGCAACAAAGTACAACCAAGCTGAACTTTTTGTGGCCTGACAAACGTTGCATCACTTACATTGCGCCACTAAAACCTAGGAGTTCACACATGTACTGCTGTATACTACTTGCTGTGGCGACAGCTTTGTTATGTGTGTGTGAACCCGGCTTTAAGTATTACAGACAGTGATATTTACATAAGTACTCATCTCTGGAATATGTGAGTAAAAATTTTGTTAATAATATCAACTGAATCTTACTAAACGCATTTGCAAACAGTTTGTACAACTCTTTTGAAAGTCTATGTTCAATTTTTCTTTCTTTCATACAGATAATTTGATTAATTAGAATAGCATATTACATGTAGAGGTGGATGGCATAAGTATTTGTACTGTTGTTACACTCCAGGTGTAAACAGAAACCATCCTGTTCAATAGAAAGGTCATATCTACAGTAATGAGATTAGATTAGATTAGATAAGATTTGCTTTCATTCCAATTGATCCGTAGTGAGGAGATCCTCCAGAATGTAGAACATGTCAGAAAAACAATAATACATGACAAATATTTACAACTCAAACAAACAAGCTAATGTACCATTCCACAGGTCCCAAGTGGAATGATCGATTTTATAATGAACACTATATGAACATTTTACAAATACTAATACACTTAATTTAAAATAAAAAAGTTTTTTTCAATTTATTTATAAGGTAATAAACGTGTAATACAACTACTATAGTACTTATTTATAATGAACACATTACTGCACTGAAATGGTGCAGAAATTAGATTGAGCTTACACACACACACACACACACACACACACACACACACACACACACACACACACACACACACATGCGTAAACACTAATTTACAATGAATACATTACTGCACTGTAATTGTGCAGAAGTTATATTCTACTTATATATACACACACAATAATCAATTGGTTCTACTGAGAAATTCATAAATGGAGTAGAAGGAGTTGGCCACCAATAAATCCTTTAGGCTTCTCTTAAACTGAATTTCATTGGTTGTTAAGAATTTTATGCCTGCTGGCAAGTTATTGAAAATATGTGTTCCTGAATAATGCACACCTTCTTGTACAAGATTAAATGACTTTAAATCCTTGTGCAGATTATTCTTATTTCTAGTATTAATTCCATGAATTGAGCTGTTGGGTTGAAAAAGTGATATATTTTTAATGACAAATTTCATTAAAGAGTAAGTATATTGGGAAGCAGTAGTTAATATCCCTAGTTCCCTAAACAGGCTTCTGCACGACGTTCTTGTGTTCACACCACATATAACTCTAACCGCACGTTTTTGTGCCCGAAAAACTTAAGCTTGGCTTGATGAATTACCCCAAAAAATAATCCCATATGACATTATGGAATGAAAGTAAGCATAGTATGCCAGCTTTTTCATTTTATATGCCCTATGTCTGACACAATTCGCATTGGAAATAGAGATTTGTTAAGACACTTCAGCAGTTCTGTGGTGTGCTTTTCCCAGTTGAATTTATTATCAAGCTGTAATCCCAAGAATTTAACGCTGTCCACTTCTTCTATCTGCTTGTCATCATATGTTTGGCATATACTCGTGGGACCCTCTTACAAGTTATGAACTGCATGTAGTGTGTTTTTTCAAAGTTTAGTGACAAGGATTTGGCTAGGAACCAGTGATTAATGTCCACAAATATTTTATTAGCTGATCTTTATAAGACCACAGTTGATTTGCTATTCATTGCAATGTTTGTATCATTGGCGAACAAAACGAACTTGGCATCTGGTAATGTTACTAATGAAAGGTCAGTGATATACACAAGAAAAAGTAAGAGACATAAAATGGAACCTTGTGGGACCCCACATGCAACTAGTTCCCAGTTGGATGGTGCCTGATAGCTTGATACATGTCTCTTTCCTAATAACACCCTTTGTTTCCTGCTAGAGATATAAGATTTGAACCATTTTGCAGCAATTCCTGTTACACTATAATATTTTAATTTACTTAAAAGGATATTGTGATTTACAGATCACAGAGTATACCAGTTGCCTGCAATTTTTTATCTAATGAATTAAGCACATATTCACTGTAAGTGTAGATTGCCTTCTCAATATCAGAACCCTTTAGAAATCCGAACTATGACTTTGACAGTATGTTATTTGAGAGAAGATGGTTATAAAGCCGATTGTACATTACTTTTTCTAAAATTTTTCAGAATGCTGGAAAAAGTGAAACTGGATGGAAGTTTGATGCTATTTCTTTATCTCCCTTCTTAAACAGTGGCTTCACTTCAGCACTGAAAAACGACTGGTTACACAGATAGCTTAATATGTTACTTAACTCAGAATCATATTCTTTAAATAGCTTTGTTGATATTTCATCATACCCACCAGATGTTTTCGATTTTAAAGATTTTATGATGGACATTATTTCTGCTGGGGTAGAGAGGGTCAAATTCATATTATGGAAGTTACTTTAAATATCTGGTCTGAGGTATTCCATAGCAGCTTATACAGAACTTGACAACTCCATCTTTTCAGTAACAGTTATGAAATGTTTGTTAAAAAGTTCTGCAACACTATACATATCTGTCACCAATGTATCATTCACTCTTAATGTCTGGTTCCACCGGTCTCCTCCTTCACTATATCCCATATTGTCTTTATTTTGTTATCTGATATGACTATCTTTTCCTTGTAATATATTTGCTTTGATGTTCGTATTACAGTCTTTAATATTTTGCAGTATTTCTTATAATGTGCTACAGCATCAACATCACAACTGTTTCGGATTGACTGATACGGTTTTCTTTTTGTTTTACAAGATACCAATATTCCTTGAGTAATCCATGGCTTCTTTGTAGACTTAGCTCTAACACTGATAAGTTATTAGGGAAACAGTGTTCGAATAAGGTAAGCACTTCATTAGCAAAAGTGTGTAACCTCCCCGCAATAATTTCTAAAGACTATATTTAATAGAAATGGAGCCAGAGCTAAGTGTAAGCTCCCCAGAGAAATTTAATGACAAAGACAATTAAATAAAATTAGCTATCTGACCCAAGTATAAGTTTCTCACATAATGAAAGTCAATTCAGTGATAATAAAATCTCAGTGACAACAAAAATGCAAATAGACCGAAATGTCAGTCTTTGGCCCTGTGCAAAAATCAGAATTAATTTCTTACCTCAGTATAACTGCATGTCAAAGTTCTGCTCTTATTGTTGGCCACGGCTTGGAGGAAATGCATTGCAAGTATTAAATTTTTTTTTAGTTAACTGAAAATTTTCTTTAAGGAAATGCAAGGGTATCAAATGATTTTTTTTGTTTGTTAAAAATTGCTTTGAAATCAAAATTATTATTGGGGCGATTCTTGAAAGTTAATTACAATGAATATACATTAGATTATCTGTTGAGCGCAATGCTGCATGAATACTTATTTAATAAAAATATACCTCATCCTGAATCTTGACCAGTGGCATGTCGACGCCCGCCGACCGCTCACACACAACTAAACTCTCTCGCATCTAGACCGCGACTGCGTCATCTCCGACGCGCTACTCGCAACAACTAGCTCGCAACTGTACTCTCGCGCTCTCTGGTCAGAGATTCTTTTATGCCTCACCATCGCTGCCTATGACACGTATGCGTTTCATAACCCTCCACTGGGGGGGCAAAAATTTGGCAGCGATGGTGAGTCATTTGGACTTGCCAATCGCAGCTAAATTTTTTTTTGTTAATTAATTGGCTTTTACAATTTACAAAATATTCAGAAGTAATACATGAGTGAAATGTGGTGCACATGCACCAAGTACAAAACATTTCAGACAAAGACCAAAAATGTATAGAATGAGTACAGAGCGTATCAGCAAATCAGAAAAATGTATATACAATATAAAAGACAACAGTACACATGTACTGTACTTCAGAACAAATCGAAAAAATGTCTTTAGCATTTACACAACAAATAAACATAATGGCAAAAAATCATGTCGACAAGTGACATAAGTGCTCATGCACTGAAGAATGCTTCAAGTTTTTACAACAAAAAAAATCATCAAATCATAAAAGGTATATACAATATAGATGACAAGAGTGTACATATACTACACTTCAGAACAAATCGAAAAAAAATGTCTTTAGCATTTACACAACAAATAAACATAATGGCAAAAAATCATGTTGACAAGAGACATCAGTGTTCTTGCACTAGAATTCAGCAAATCGAAAAAAAATGCATAGGCTATGAACATAAATGATTTTAGCAAAAAATAATTTTCACTGTTAGGATAGGAAAGGGAAGGAGTGCATCATGGTTGTAGCACTTTAGATTGCACATAGTTGCTCTGAAAGTCCATGTCTTTCCACAGAATCACAACACTAAGTGATACAATCTGCAGTTCCGTTCCCAGAAGTATTTATCAGCGTATCAAGACACTGAAACGTCGTAGTAATATTCCATGCTATCATTTGGCAGTACACCAGGTACACCAAACAGTGGGACCATAATAACGTCTTCATCGCTTACGGTGGTGGACAGCATGTCAACACCACGCTCTTAAGAGGCACACCAACGTAGAATTAGTGCAAAAACCAAATATAGTGCTCCATGATAATGAGGATGGACAAGACAAATGGATGTTACAATAATTTCAGGTAGTTAGGTCAGAAGGTGAAGGACATTAACTAACACACAAGTCTTGATTAGTGATTACATAAGTAGTTTGCGGCATCCATAGCCTAGTTATTGAACATTTCTGTACGATGTATTTTAGTACTACAGAATAATGTTCATAAAATTAAATTATTGCCATCATGAGTAGTCGTATTACAATAAACAGCGACAGTCTTTGTCCAGTTACAAACCATGTTTAGTATGACAGAATAATGTTCATCAGAAGTCTTAATTACATTAATTATTGGCACTCAGTGGCCATTTACTAAAATCATTATTGAAAACAAGAGCTTATTAATGGCATAATTAATACATATTTCATTAAGTGACACTAATTATTGGCACTCAGTGGCCAGCAAGTATTGAATAGTATAAAACATTGTTCATCATTCAGTATTATTCAGATCATTAAGAAGTCATTATTAAAAAATCAGTTAATTACAATCATAGCATTAATAATCATGGGCATTATAAGTAGTCTCATTACAATAAACAGTGGCAGTTATTAGCCGATTACAAAGCATTATTATTCAGATAATTAAGAAGTCATTATTAAAATCAGTTAATTACAATCATAGCATTAATAATCATGGACATAATAAGTAGTCTCATTACAATAAACAGTGGCAGTTATTAGCCAGTTACAAAATTACAATCATAGCATTAATAATCATGGGCATAATAAGTAGTCTCATTACAATAAACAGTGGCAGTTATTAGCCAGTTACAAAATTACAATCATAGCATTAATAATCATGGGCATAATAAGTAGTCTCATTACAATAAACAGTGGCAGTTATTAGCCAGTTACAAAATTACAATCATAGCATTAATAATCATGGGCATAATAAGTAGTCTCATTACAATAAACAGTGGCAGTTATTAGCCAGTTACAAAATATTATTTTTTTTATATAATTTTTTTTTGTATTATTAAGAAGTCATTATTCAAGTGACATACTATTCAGAGCTGATCAGTATTATCCAGAATTATCATAAACTAGTGACATTATGTGGGACTGGTAATACATTTTGTTTTTTTGTGCTAGCAATGCATTGCTTTGGATAATTATAAGGGAAAGCAAGAAGAAATAAGAGAAAAAAATGCTTCTAGGTTGTTCCTATAAATGAAAAATGTGTAACGTCATTCGTCATGAGTCAGCTGTAGCAAGGTTATGCAACAAGGCAGTATATGTGATCACATGTGTAAATGATATACACAAATGGGTAAAAAAAATTGCAAGTATTAGAACAGGTATAATAAGTAACAAGTTTAGTAAGTATCATGAAAAGCTTCTCCTGGAAAAAAATACAAAATGGATTATTGAGCTGAAAGAAGAAACGCAGACTATGCTGAAAAGTAGTGAACTTCGAATTAACAGGAAGTGAAATGTGTATAAAAAATGTGTTCCATAGCTGTCCTTTCCAAAACCTTCAGTCATCCTACTACGCAATATAACACCTGCTGTCAAAGCAAACTGCAACAAATACTTAAATAACTACATAGCATAAATTCATAACTTCAACATTATCCTCATCTGTAAAGAAAAACTTCATTATCCATATTATCATAACTTCATTATCATCATCACCTGTAAAGAAAAAAAACTTCATTATTCATAGTAGCATATTCTTCATCATTATTCTTCGTCAGCATTCATTATCATCTGCAAAAATCACTTCATTATTCATCACACAACTATTCCTTATCTCTAGCATATTTAATCACTTAAAACTAAGATGTGTAGTTCTGTCTGACAGCTTGCATCAATCGCTTCGTATTCTGAAAGAAAAATTAGTTAAGACTGCTATTCTACGATGTGTATAGTATATTCTTGTTAATGCTTGTTAATCCTAATCCATTTACTCGTCCTCATAAGGTTTTGTATCTTCTTTCATCGATTCCGTAGGTGAAATTCCCATTTCTGTTTAATTTATTTCCTTTACGCATTATTTCTTTCTGAAACTGATGAACAAAGATTAATGTCTTGCATTTAAATCATATACCCATTAGATAATGATTGGTTAATGGTGACACAATTAAGCATACAGCATAACATGACAGCAAACGTAATATGTCAAAAGCATACACAGTGTTCAAAGGCAAAAAGTGTACAGAGAATATTACAATGCAGCAGCAAAAAAAAAAGGAAAATGTAAAACAGTCACGATGTTGAGATATCATAGGGCAAAAAATGTCAAAGTCAACTGGTGTGTGTTATACCTTAACTAGTTCACAGTGCATACAAACAAAACATGAAAACAATCGTACATACATAAAAAAGTGAAAAATGTGCACGGTCTGATGTGTAACAACAAGAAAGGCGACCTGCTAACCTTACCTTGCCGGGCACTTGCCAAGAAAAAATACGATAATCATCAATAAGTAGTCATGTGAATATAATTGCAGAAATGTTCATAAAAATTAGCAAATAGCATTACGGCGTGATAAATCATAAAGTATGTTCACTCAATAAAGGGTTTTATGTTTGACCAATGGTGGTTGCCTTTCGATTTCCTGGTTCTCAGAGTTTCGACGTGTACAACATTGGGGTGAGGAATGCTGCGAATCCGATATGGACCTGCGTATAGAAGTTCAAATTTACTGCACTTACCTTTTAATTTGCTGGATAAATAGTGTGTACGTACTAATATCTTCTGTCCAATGTGAAAGTCTCGGCGTGTACAAACCTGTTTTTGCTGTCTTCTCCGGCGCTCTGCGGCACGTTTGATGTTGTTCAGCGCAATGTCAATTATTTCGTGGTGTCGTAATCGACGAGATGTAGGAAATGTTACTAATTCTTTAATTTTGTTTGGTGGTTCAACGTTTTTCAGTATTACAGACGGAGATAGCATAGTGGATTCATTTGGAATGGAATTAATTACATCTTGGAATGAGTGTATGTGTGTGTCCCAATTAACATGTCTTTTGTGGCAGTATATTCTACACAGTTTACCAATTTCTTTCATTAATCGTTCACAAGGGTTCGAAGAAGCGTGGTACTTGGATATATAAATCGGAGAAATGTTTCTAGCTCGTAACATGCGTGTCCATATAGCAGAACGAAATTGTGGTCCATTGTCAGAAATTACTTTCATCACATGCCCTACATGAAATAGAAAATGTTTTACAAATGCTTTCGAAACAGTTTTAGCAGTAGCTTTGCGTAACGCAGTTAAAGTAACAAATTTTGAAGTGAGTTCAACAGCGACAAAGATGTAGCAAAAACCTCTATTAGTTCTCGGAATTGGACCAAAAATGTCTACTGCGGCCATATGTCTTAATTTAACAGGTACAATGGGGTATAATGGAGGAATATGTGAAGTGGTGTCAGACTTAGCTTTCTGGCAAATTTTACATGACGCTAAAACTCGTCGTATACGTTTTTCCATGTTTGTAAAATAACAGTTCTGTCTCAGTATAAGAAAACATTTTCTGGCTCCGTAATGTGCGTAGCTTAAATGAGTATACCAAATTAATTTGTTAACCAGTTCGTCAGGAATGCATAGTAACCAATTGTTGCTGTCAGGATGAGCGCGGCGAAACAGAATGTCATTGCGTACAGTGTAGTGGTTCCTAATCGTAACATTATTCTTATCTTGCCAAAGGTGTTTAATTTCTTTGCATACATTGTCTTTGCTTTGCTCTCGTGCTATGTCCTGTAATGACGATGAAATAAAATTTTCAAATGCGACTTGCTGAATGTACATGACGCTGAAATTTGCTTTGCAGAAGTTGGTTGCTACGTCTTGCTGATTGTTGCTGAGAGAACGAGAAAGTGCGTCTGCTATAACATTTTGTGTGCCGGGAATGTGAACAGTCGTAAAATTAAATTCCTGTAAATAAAATTTCCATCTGCTTAATCTGTCATGAGTGAATTTAGCCGAAAGTAAAAATTGTATAGCTCTGTGATCTGTGTAAACGGTGGTATGTCTGCCATAAAGAAAATGCCTAAATCTGGTAAAAGCCCATACAACACATAATGTTTCAAGTTCAGTAACGGAATAATTTCGTTCAGCAGGTGATAAAATGCGGCTTGCAAATGCGATATTTTTGATCACTGTAGACCCATCTTCTTCAATTTCCTGAAAAATGTGTACGCCTAAAGCTGTGTTGGAACTGTCGGTGGCAATGGAAAAATTTCTAATAAGATCTGAGTGCGATAAAAGTGGAGCATTCAACAAAGCATCTTTCAGGTTCACGAATTCAGAATGTGCTTGCTTATCCCATGACCAAATAGCGTTTTTACCTGTTAATTGGCATAATCTAGGTGTGTCTAATGCAGAGTGATGAATAAATTTGCGAAAAAAGTTAATTAAGCCCAAAAAACTGCGTAATTGTTTCTTTGTCGTAGGAACAGTAATGTCACGTAGAGCTTGAAGTTTTTCTGGATCAGGCGCAATGCCTTCTGCTGAAATTACGTGTCCAAGAAATTTTATAGAAGTTTTGCCAAAGTGCGATTTACTAAGATTAACTGTAAGTCCTTGTGCATGGAAAGTTTGCAACAGTCGTTCTAAAATCATATTGTGTTCAGACCAGTTAGCTTCTGCGATAAGAATGTCATCTACGTACGTCGTAATTCTGTCTTTAAGTTCTGTCGGAAGTATTGTGTTCAAACCGCGAATAAAAGCTGCAGAAGAAATGGTTAAACCGAATGGTAATTTGCAAAATTGATAACAGTCGCCAAAACAGAGAAATGCTGTGTACTTTCTGCAATTCGGATGAAGTTGAATTTGCCAAAATCCTGATTTCAAATCTAATGTGGAATAAATAGCTGTACCATGAAATTTCTGTAGTAGTTCTTCTAATGCCTGTGGTCGATCTGTTTCATTAATAATAATGTCATTAATGTGACGTGAATCAAGTACAAGGCGAAGTGAGCCATCTTTTTTCTTAAGAATATGTAGCGGGTTTATGTACGGACTAACTGCCGGTTCTATAATTCCTTGGTCGAGCATATCCTGCAACTCTTTTTTAACTTGTTCTCTGTGGATATACGGAATGGGATAATGCTTTGCTTTAAATGTGTCGTGCTGTTTGACTTGAAATTCATACATAAAGCCGGACATAGTACCAGGAATGTTGTCAAAAACTGGAGCTTGTTGTAAAAGAATTTTGTGTAATTGCGTTCGCTCGTCGTCTGTATTTGCACTGCTCTCTTTAACCTTATCAGAAATCATCTGCATTACGTCGTAGTCAGCTTCGTCTGGAGTATTATAGTTATGTACGTACGTGTCTGTGAACAATGCGGGCTTACAGTCTATGTTACGTGTTGCGGAAATGACCTCTGTGCAGTTAATTGTTTGTTCTTCCGCAGATAATGAATGCTGAAACTCTAAAGCCAATTGCACATTTTCATCTTTTAACATTAAATAGGAATTCTGAAAATCAACCACTGCATCGTGTTGTACGAGAAAATTAGTACCTAAAATTACGTCTGTTGTCAATAAAGGAACAATCCAAAAATTTGAATGAAAAGTATGACCTCCAATACAAAATGACAAATGTGTCTGTAATTTAACGTCTACACCTTTACTTGATACTGCTCCTTTCACTTTGGGTTTGCCTAAAGGTAATGTGGGATAGGTATTCTCTTTGTTGCACTCATTAAAAGTCTCCTCATTTATAACTGACATAGGTGATCCGGAATCGATTACTGCTGAAAATTTCGATGAACCAATTTTAATTTCGATGACAGGATGTGAAATGGTTTTCTGAACAACTGGTCTTTCCTGCAAAAGAGTGTCCCTGATATCGTCAAAAGTAATTACATTTTCGTGAACAACATTTTGCGTGTCAAAAGTAGTGCGGGTGTTATTGGAAGATGCGTCCTGTACAGTATCTAGTCAGATTCTATCTGACGTGTTATTATTATCAGGAGGATGTTGTGACATTTCTACAATTTGAACAGTTCTATTACTTCTCCCAGACGTATTACGCTCTGGATGATATCTACTGTCTGGTTCATTCATGAGAATATGTTCTTGCGGATGATTTTGCTGTTGGTAAGATCGACTGTTATTGTACGTACGCTGATAATTGTGCTCATCGTTTTTACGTCTGTCGTGATAGTCATCCCTATACGGTGCATTGCGATAGGAATTGAAATACTGTCTTCTGTGTACGTAGTTATTTCCTTCCTGCCGTGCGTTACTATTTGTTGTACCAGGGACTATACGTTCACGCGGCGAAACATTAAAGCCTGGTGGACCTTGTGCATTCCATTGTTGGTTAGGTATGTTAACCGGTTGACTTTCATGCTGTTGCGGTGGAAAACATCTGTTGTTACCAAAATGTGATTCCTGTTGCTCAAAATTTTGACGATATTGATAATTAGAATTTTGTCTGTTATTAAAGCTTTGCTGGTTGTCATTCCTAAAACGTCTGTTACTTTTCCTATTAAAATTACGTGTCTGATCATAATTGCTGTACGTCTGGTGGCCTTGGTTGTTATATGAAAAATTTTTGTTTACGAAAGAATAATCTGATTGCTGTACTTCTAAAAGCTGCAGCAGATCCCTGAATGCCGAAATATTTTCTTTTTGTTGACCTGTTAAAAGTAACACTCTTAATGATCGTGGCAATTTAGAGATACATAATTGAATGAGTGCAGATTCACTATAGGGTTCACTTAAATACTGATTTTGTTGCACCATGTGCTCAAAGAATTGAGTGACACTGGGAAAATTGGAGTTCTCATAATTTGGTAAGCTAATTAACTGATCTTTAATTCCGCGCTGTGTCGTCTTCGACCAATACGCAGATAGAAAGGCATTCTGAAACTCTTCTACTGAATAACATTGCCTCGCGATCGGCCTCATACGAGTTGCCGGTTCGCCTTCCAAAAAGCTGCAAATAAATTCAAGTTTGTGCGTTACAGGCCAAGTCGGTGGAAAAGCAAAACTAAATTGTTGTATCCAATCTAGCGGATGAATCTGTGTTCTATCATTTTTAAACACTTTAAATTTTCTTACTGACAGAAAATGTTTGTAATCGAAATTGTCGTCTCTGTGTGATGGAACAGGTTCAGGATTGTAAGAGAATCTGCTGAACTGTGGTTGTTCGGAATCTAAGTCCCGTACTCTCTGTAGATTACCCAAATGATACGCGTTGCGCGAGTCTGACAAATGTTCGCAAAGTGGCGTCTGCTGTGATGTGTTATTAACTGAAATACTTTTCATCTCTGTTACTTCTTGTTGTAAACTTGACAACTTTCTACGCAACGTATTATTAGACGAATCGATCTCATTAATTGTCTGCTGTAAATTTTGAAATTCAGGTGTTTGATTAAATGAAACCGGTGAAGTATCGTCTGATTTGCTATCATTATTAGTTTCAATAACGTCAATACGACTGGCCAATTCATCATATTTTTCAGTCAGTATTTTTACCTGATCATCGGTTTTAGTGTCTGGCATTAATCTGGTTTTGCAATTTACGTGTAGTTTCGTTCAGTTTTCTAACGTCAGCTTTGACGACATCGGAATCCTGTGTTAGTTCTAATTGTTCGAATCTGTCTGTCACTATCTGAATATCTGCTGTGTGTGTATCAGTTTTTGATTTAAGGTCAGAAATCTCATCACGTAATTCCGCGTTCAACTGTTCAATGGTATTAATTTTGTCCGATACTGTAGCAATATTGTTGTCCACGTATGTTTTTGCTTTCGCAAACATCTTACGTTTGTCTTCTTGTCTCTGTGCGGTGATTGTTTCCATTACTTGACGTTTTACTTTATTTTGATCCTCAATAAATTTACGGAAACGCGTATCACTTTTTTGTATGTGAAGACTAAGACGTTCGTTAATTTGAGTATTCTGTTGGTCGAATTTCGCGTCAATCTTTTCATCCACTGTGCGCGAAAGTTCTGCTGTCATTGCTTTAAACTCGTCGCGTAATTGTGTAGCTTTTTCAGAGCATTGTTTAGCGACTCCGCTAATTTCGTCTCTGAGTGTTTCTGTTGCAGCTGTTTGCATTTCCCTTAATTCCAGAGCAACAGACCTAATTTCTTCGCTACTATTTCTTGAACAAGCCTCAATTTCCTCGCGTAACTGTTCCTTAGTGTCATGACACTGCGTGGCAACGGCTCTAATCTGTTCACTAAGCTGCCTGGAATTGTTGTCTAATTTTTCATTTAGCTTGTCTTGTTTTTCGTTCTGTTGTTTGACCTGTTCACTAAGTTGTTTGAGATTTACATCATTGTTGTCTAATTTTTCACTAAGTTTGTCTTGTTTTTCATTCTGTTGTTTGACCTGTTCACTAAGTTTGTCTTGTTTTTCACTCTGTTGTTTGGAAATTACGCTAAATTCGTTCTTAAACTGTAGCATTACTGCCATAAATTGCTCCAAACCAAAAGTAGCTGCTGCATTCTCAGTGCTATGTGATGGGGTACATGCAATTGTCACGTTCTGTGTGACCATTTGGTCATTCTGTACTTTACAAAAAGGTTTATCAGTCGGATGTACACTGTCAGACATTATTTCGGAATTAAATAAATCCGTCGTACTTTGTGTATCTTGCTCATTTTCATTAGAGAAATTTGTCTGTACGTTATTTGAATTTTCCAAACCGGGTGTGTTAAGCTGGGCAGCACTCATTCCAACAGAACGCCCCGCGTCATCAATTGTCGTCAAATTAACAGAGGAGACAATTGAGTTCTCTTGTTCATCATGAAGGTAAAAGTCGTCATTCGCGGTTGGAACGCACTGACTGTTAGTGAACGCAGCATTGTCATCACTACTCTGCGCATCACAATTGCTATCGGTCATGTTGTTTAAGTCGGAAATTTCATTCAAAATACCTCGCGATACACTATTCACAGTCTTTCGCGGCATTTTTGCTACAGTCACAATTATTCACAAAAGAAATAAGCACAATGCAAAAACAACACACAAATACAACAGAGCAAAGAATTGCCGATGATCTGAGGAAAGAAAGTCACAAGATTAGTAAAAGCGTTGCGCCAAACCCTAATTATATTAAATAAATAAGAGCAGATATCTGACTGTTTTTCAAAAGATTCTCTACGAAATACGATCCTGGACCGGGTGTCGCCAAGTGTAACCTCCCCGCAATAATTTCTAAAGACTATATTTAATAGAAATGGAGCCAGAGCTAAGTGTAAGCTCCCCAGAGAAATTTAATGACAAAGACAATTAAATAAAATTAGCTATCTGACCCAAGTATAAGTTTCTCACATAATGAAAGTCAATTCAGTGATAATAAAATCTCAGTGACAACAAAAATGCAAATAGACCGAAATGTCAGTCTTTTGCCCTGTGCAAAAATCAGAATTAATTTCTTACCTCAGTATAACTGCATGTCAAAGTTCTGCTCTTATTGTTGGCCGCGGCTTGGAGGAAATGCATTGCAAGTATTAAATTTTTTTTTTTAGTTAACTGAAAATTTTCTTTAAGGAAATGCAAGGGTATCAAATGATTTTTTTTGTTTGTTAAAAATTGCTTTGAAATCAAAATTATTATTGGGGCGATTCTTGAAAGTTAATTACAATGAATATACATTAGATTATCTGTTGAGCGCAATGCTGCATGAATACTTATTTAATAAAAATATACCTCATCCTGAATCTTGACCAGTGGCATGTCGACGCCCGCCGACCGCTCACACACAACTAAACTCTCTCGCATCTAGACCGCGACTGCATCGTCTCGCACGTGCTACTCGCAACCGGTAGCTCGCAACTGAACTCTCGCGCTCTCTGGTCAGAGATTCTTTTATGCCTCACCATCGCTGCCTATGAAACGTACGCGTTTCAAGTGTTATATTTTTCATTCATGCCATGAGCACTGTAAACATCAGTCCAGTGAATGTTTCTGAGGAGTGTCCTGAAATAATCAATTTTTGGCTTATTGATTACCCTCTTGAGCTCAGATCTAACAGATTTTATATCCTGTTCAGTGTTAACATTTAACAGAAGGAACTGCATGTCATGATCTCAGAGGCCATTGAATATTGGTTTTGTAATATAATTTTGTTCATTGGACTTTTCTATAAAGATATTATCAGTGGCTGTTTGTGATCAATTGGCTAGTGTGGAACTTTACAGTGGGAATTAAGTTGAATGATAGTGTTACTAACTCATATAAGTTCTTATTGGGAGAGTCTTTAAGGAAATCTACATCGAAATCACCAGTAACCACTATTTCTTTGTTTTTGATTGTTAAATGGGCCAGTACAGCTTCAAGGTGGTTTACGAACAGATTAAAGTTACCTGCAGGTGCTCAATATACACTTAATATTATGAAGGATTTTTTGTGAAATTCTATTTCTGTTGCACATGCTTCCATATGCTGTTCTAGGCAAAATTTATGAATGACTATGTTCTTAAATTTTTGACAGTTCGTGATGAATGTGACAACTCCTCCTTTCTCCATTTCTGATCTACAAAAGTGAGATGCTAACCTAAACACTATAACATTTAAAAGTTCTATACCAGTGGTCACATGATGTTCAGAGAGGCAGATTATGGCAGGTGGGTTTGAAGATTCTAATTCATCTATGCAGATAATTAATTCATTAATTTTATTTCTCAGTCCTCGAATATATGGATGCAATGGAGATAGCTGACATTTCATATTGACTGAGGTAAAATTTGGTAGAGTTAAAGTATCTGCTGACTGTTGAAAATTCTTAACCAATGACTGTTTATGCTGATATAATAAGCTAGAATTATGTTTTATGGTTTCTTTCCCAAACTGAAGGTTTGTCACAGTCCTAACTTCTCTTAAAATTTGGTTTCTTTCTGTCCTCACTACCCTAAAAAAAGGATCTGAACCCTATAACCACTGGTATTTTATCACTCATGATAGTGCCTCCGCCCTTTTACTTTCCTGCTATTTTCCCAGACAGTTTACCCTTCCCCTTCCTGTTGAGGTGAAGGCAATACCTAGTATAACCCCACCTATTGAGAGAATCAACAGGAACCACACCAATGTGTGACCCTGCACCTGACATAAGCAACTGTTCCAACTCCAAGTTAACTCTCTTGACAGAAGAGTTCAAATGAAGTTGGTCATGGCGCCCAAGAACAAATACAAACTCAACACTAGTATGCTTCGATGCTGATGCAATCTTTGCCAGGTCGCACTCTATACTGTACCCAGGATCTCTATCAATACTATTACATGCCCCTCCCAGTATAACCACAATGTCTTTCTTAGTGAAATCTTTGCAAAGTGATCCTAAATCCTCTGTCACCTGCTCCAGACCAGCACTAGGTTTAAAAAAATTGGTGACATGGTATTCTGATCCTAGTTCATACTGCAAAAGTTGGCCCACACCTCTTCCATAGGAACTACCTAACAACAACACTTTATTTCTCTTTACTGATTTCCCCATATTCTTACTTTTCAATGTGCTGCTGATAGTTTGTTGTGCCCCGTCTACTCCTGCAACTGCTTGAGGCTCACCAGTTTCTAACTAAAGCAACAGGTCAAATCTATTTTGCACATTCACCACGAAGCTGTCAGATAGAGTTCTAGGCCCGTTCCTCCTGTTGCCAGTTGCCACTTTCCACCTCTCTTTACCCTTCTCCCTCCTTAACCTGTCAAGATCTCCCCTGGCCTTGTCTAACTCAGCCTGAAGGGCGGCAATTTTCCCCTCCTGTTCTAGTATCTTCCTATCTCTAGTACAAATCCTGCAAAATTACTGATGAGTCTCATTTACTTCCCCTATTCCCACGCCACTACAGTCACCCACATGGGTAAAAACTACAGCACCTTTCACACCAAAGCCCCGACCTAACAATTCTATGGCAAGTCGAGCACTTTCCACTCGTGATAAACGTAATAGTTAATTAGGAATAAGTCAGCTAAATTACAGATAAACACGAAAATATGGTTCCACAAATTTGGCCTATACGCAACTGTGTGTAAACAAAAACAACAACTTAAACTTTACGCTACTTTCCGGAAATGCTAGTTTAGATAATGAAGAGGTACGCTACAGTTAAATTGCTGGAGAGAGGAAAGACCGAAGACCAAAGACCAAAAGACCAAAAGTTGGTCAGATGATAACCATAGTTCAAACTCAAGACAAATAAATAAAACAATGATAACTTCCAATAAGTGGCCATCTGGATTGATGCTCACAAGTGAATTCTCATGTGATGATTTTTACCATAACGATTTACATTAATCACATATCTTTCCTAGTCCACAAATAGGAAATACTCACTGAAAAGAAACAACAACAGAGTGAAGAAAATCCTGTCTTGCCAGCAGCTGAATAAGAATGTAACAGTCTAAGAATATGTGAGTGTTATCCTAAAATATCTTGAGCAGGTGTCTAAGCAGTTTGAACAAATATCATCTAACCAGTTGGAACAAATATCAAGTAAACTTGACCAGAAATTTTAGAGTTGTGATCAAAAGTTAGAACACAAGTTTGATGAAAAATTATCCAAACTTGTACGTGAACAGCAGAAAAACTCTCATCAGTTATATGAGCTTAGCAGAGGAAAAAATAGTTCACAGACACAACATTAGAGCTTAGTGCAGGAGGTATCTGTGGTGCAAGATAGCATGTCATATTTACACAATACATATGGTAATTTGCTAGATCAATTATGAAAGATGTCAGAGGATAAGAGATTTCTTAAATTAGAACAGAAATGCATCAGCAATGACATGCAGAAATTAAATGATAGTGCTGATGTTGGGTTATTTGACAGGATACTACACTTGCAGAAATGGTGGTAGAGTAATACGACACCCACCTTGAGGAAGTGGAAAGACTAGTTTGTTAACAAATTCGATACTGATTTGAAATACTATTCAACAAATATATAATGAATAGACCTTGGATTTTAGGTAAAAACCTACTTTGTTTCTTATTAAATAAGGGCAATAAAAGTTGTACATACACGAATCACCCCTATTTATGAACGGAAACGCTAGTCTTATAGCACCTAAAAATACCTAATTTCACGTAAGTACCTGACTGTACCCAAATTTTAAAAATCCAATGAAATACATTTTTTATGACTAACAGTCTCTCGTGGTTTTCCCAGCTAAGAATTACGCAAATATTTTATCGAAAATTGTAATTTTATAGTACCTAAAATACCTCATTTCATGTTAGAACCCTGACTGAACCTCATTTTTAAAAAACCTAGAAATACCTAATTTCATGTTAGAACCTTACTGTATCTAATTTTTAAAAATCCTGTCAAAAAAAACTTTGTCTGACTAAAACTACTCTGTTGGTCTTCCCCGCTATTTAGAAAACAGTAATTGAATGATAACTGTTGTGTTTGCATGTTCGAACGCCAATCATGAGTCAGACGATGACAGCATATGCCAGGCTCTTCCAGCTCGCCCTACTCGACAGACTGTTGTCGCTCGCTGTGAACTGTCAAACGGGTCAGCAGGGCATGGAGGAGCCTTGTGATATGCCTCTGGCTCCTTCCTGCCCTGTCTGAACATCCTGTTTAAAGCACTTGCACTTTCTTCATTCAGCTGGTCAGTGTGCTGCTTGGATGTGGTGTAATATTTCACAGCATATTTGTGGAAAGTCAAGCATACCGAAGTAGCCAGCTCCAAATCATCTCTGATTCGTCACTGGTTACTCTCTGCAACGTGTGCAGCAAAGACTTAAGAACAATGTTAACCTTTTATCTGCTATGACCACTGAGAGAACAGTGATACCACTGTTTCTCCCAAGTTCACTTGGACCAGAGACATGCGAATACAAAAATATTGTTTCTAAACCATTAAAATAGCTTAATTTTGATAAGTACATCTCGTACATTAATTCTTCCACAAAGTATTTCTCATTTCTTTTTGTTTTTAAGTACGTTCTGAACAGAGGTCGCATTAAACACCAAGCGAATTTAAAAAATAAGTCAAACTTGAAAGAAACATTTCTAACTAAACCAAATGCAACGAACAAAAACGAATTTCATCTTGGCCTGTGTCGAGCCATTGTTGCAACAAACATACCATTCACTGCAGTTCGAAACAGCCAGTTCGAAAGTTTTGTAGAGAAATACTGTCACCACAGCGTTCCATCAGAATTCACGCTGAGAAAGAACGATTTAAATACTTAATATCAAAATACATTGAGCAGGACAAGGGAAGATAAGCGATTCATACATGTAGATCTCTGTCGATGAGACAATTGACAGACAAGATCGGTATGTGGCTAATTTGATTGTTCGAAAGTTAGTTCCTGACACTCTCTCTGTACCTCATCTGATCTGTAGCAAAGAGCTAAAAATGGATAACCAGGAAACAATTTCTCACTTTGTTAACAAAGCCCACAAATTACTTTTCCCCGACAGTCTAGATGAAAATAAAGTACTTGTAATCTACACTGATGCAACTGCATACATGATTGCTGTTGTTAAATTGTTGAAAGTATTTTACCCAGCTTTGCTCCATATCACATTTTGCCCATGCCATGAATCGAGTAGCTGAGACGATACATCTCGAATTTATACATGTAAATAAGCTACTTTCAAACATCAAAAAGGTTTTTATTTTAAGCACCTACAAGAATCCAGTTATTTCGAGAGGAACGTCCCAATGTACCACTTCTACCAGGACCCATAATTACTCATTGCAGAACATGGCCACAGGCCGTGGAATATTACAGTGAGCATTTGGAAGACACTAAGAACATTATTCTTAAATTGTGGGAGGAGGCAGTGAGCATTACTTCAAGTAAAGATTTTCTAAAGGACCCAACAATTTCCAACGACATTTCCTACATAAAATCTCATTACGTATTTTTGGTCATTATTATAAAAGCTCAAAAGTGTTCAGGAAAACCAGTCTACAAGCAACTGTGATTGGTAGAAGAGGTGGCAGAATAAATTAACTTGGTCCCAGGTTCTATTGGTATGAAAGTTAGTGAGAAACTAAAGACAGAGCTACAACAAGCCAGGACTGACCACTCTCTTCACAATGACTGATAACTCATCAGGTAAATCAACATAACATTAATGTGCAGTCCATTGTGCCTAATACTGTCATTTCAATATGCTCCAGTGACATCTCATGGAATGCTATAAGATGGTATTAACAGACAAGAGATGCAGTTTCTCAACGGAAAATCTAGAGAAAGTGTTACCTTAATTGTGGACATGGACATTAATTTTTGTCAATCTATTTGTATTTCTAAGCCATCAAATGTCAGATTTTTGTCACCTATTTTCTTATTTTTTAACCTATTTTTGTAAGTGATAAAACCTATTTTAGGTACCTAATTTAAGATTTTTAGAACCTACAAATCGGAGGTAAGTAATAAAGTAAGCATAAGAAACTTGGGTTCAAGTGAAGCGTTTATTGTCAATAAAAAAATGGTAAAACAGTAGATAAGAGAACAATAGATTTTCACCCAGTATTCATAATGTAAGTGAAGGAGACTATGGGGAAAGAGGGCAGTTGTCAGTACCTTATGTACTGTCTATGACACTAGTACCTACATTTGATTTTATGTACTTCTTGTTTATTTGTCCATTGAATCATTTTTGTACAAGACATGGTAATAGTGATACACAAGCATACAACTGATACTGGACAATTCGTAGCAGGTTTGATGACATGATGTGATGGGAATGTACAAACATAGTTTTACATACAAGCTGCATCTGAAAATTTCGATGTATAGTATCAGAAAACAAAGAAAACAAGAGTTAAAAGAAAATGCCTTTATTGTCCTTCAAAGTAATCACCATTAACTGTAACACACTTCAGGCATCGTTTATAAAGCTGTTGGAAACTGTCAGCAAATGCTTCTTGTGGAATCGTTCAAAGCATGGTGATCACGCGCAAAATCTGTGATGCGTAATGTAAGCCTTTCAAGGCTAATCTAAGGTGGGGAAACAAAATGAAGTCCGCCGGTGCCAAATCTGAAGAGTAAGGAGGCATAGGCGCCGACTCCATGGGGCCTGAGGGGGCCCAATCCCCCTCAAAATTTCTTTTGGAGGGGGGCGGAACACCCAAATAATTTAAGAAAATTATTAGTTATATTATGCTTTGTAAAATCACAAAAGATGTTGGAATTTTTTATTTTCTTTGTTTGACGAAAATTACTTTTAAAATAATTCAGTAATGAGTTAAAACAAATAACTATTATGGTAGTAAGCAGGTTAACTGAAAACGAGTGGTCTGAATCATGAAAGTGTTATGGTACTGCGGGCACACTTAGAATTTGTTCTGGTGCGCGAACCTTCAGGTAAAGTCTGGCGCAGAGAGGCCAGCGCTTGCGGCTGCGCTGACATCAAAAAGACTGAAGCAGAAGCGCCTGGAACCCTCCGTCTCGCGTCGCCTTGATGCTCCGAGACATTACAATACTGAGATTATATAAAGTCCACTCTGCTGTTGCAGTCATTCAGTGTGGATAGTTTCGTTCAGTGCATTCTGCAGACGTGTTTAGTGTTCTGACTTTAGTATCTAGTGGACTATTTATATGACTATATTTTATTTGTTTACATTACTCTCTTAGTGTATATTGAATTAAGTTTGCAATGGACAAATTTGTTACCAAAAAGGCACACTTGGAAGATGGTGATACTGCAAGCCAACCTCCAACAATTATTGTGTCGTCAATTGCTTCGTTGTCTTCAGGCGAGAACCGTTCACAGCCAAAAGCTGTACAATCCGTTAAGGGAAGATCATTTCAGAAGTCTTGGTTGTTCAGATATACCTGGCTCGTATATGAAGCAGGTGCCAAAAACGTTTTTTGCAAAACCTGCAAAGACTAAGATGCTAAAAATATATTACAATTTTCTTCAAAAAAAGAAGATGCATTTAGTTACGTTATTTTCCTAACTCGAAAAAGGCTTTGGAAAAATTCCGTCTTCATGAAAATACGTTCACGCATGAAAAAGGTTTTCTGAAACTAATTTCTACATCTACATCTACATTTATACTCCGCAAGCCACCCAACGGTGTGTGGCGGAGGACACTTTACGTGCCACTGTAATTACCTCCCTTTCCTGTTCCAGTCGCATATGGTTTGCGGGAAGAACGACTGTCCGAAAGCCACTGTGCGCGCTGTAATCTCTCTAATTTTACATTCGTGATCTCCTCGGGAGGTATAAGTAGGGGGAAGCAATATATTCGATACCTCATCCAGAAACGCACCCTCTCGAAACCTGGCGAGCAAGCTACACCGCGATGCCGAGCGCCTGTCTTGCAGAGTCTGCCACTTGAGTTTGTTAAACATCTCCGTAATGCTATCACGGTTACCAAATAACCCTGTGACGAAACGCGCCGCTCTACTTTGGATCTTCTCTATCTCCTCCGTCAACCCGATCTGGTACGGATCCCACACTGATGAGCAATACTCAAGTATAGGTCGAACGAGTGATTTGTAAGCCATCTCCTTTGTCGATGGACTACATTTTCTAAGGACTCTTCCAATGAATCTCAACCTGGTACCGGCCTTACCAACAATTAATTTTATATGATCATTCCACTTCAAATCGTTCCGCACGCATACTCCCAGATATTTTACAGAAGTATCACTAACTGAAGTGTGGCCTCCCAACTGAATGAACAGTTAGATAGTGATACGAAGAGAGGCCGTTTAGCTTTTGAGACAATTTTTAGTACCATGCAATTTCTATGCTGACAAGGACTAACGGTTAGAAGGCATGAAGATGTAAACTCAAATTTTTTAAATTGTTGGGACTTTGAAAGAATGACATTTCTGAGTTTAAAGATTGGTTAGAGCATTCGGGGTATAAGTGGACGTCCCACGATATTCAAAACGAGATCATTGATCTACTTGGAAAGTCTGTGTTGAGAAAAGTATTGGCTTCAATCAAGAATATTGACATTTTTGTATTCAACAAATGACAAAACAAGTGATTCTTATATACACGAACAAGTGTCATTTTGTATTCGTTCTGTCAATGCTTCCTTAATCGTCAATGAAGAGTTTATTGGCTTATATGAGACCCCCAACACAGAATCACAAACTCTGTTTAGTATTTTAAAAGACGTTTTTTCTCGTGTTGATTTGTCAATGGATAACTTAAGAGGACAGTACTAAGATGGTGCCTTAAATATGAGAAGTAAGTTCAAAGGACTAAAAAAGTTAGTTTTGGATATACAACCAAAAGCACGTTATGTGCATATTGCACTGCTCACAGTTTAGAGTTGGCAGCTGCAGACAGTCTCTTCCATCTTACTTCTATGAGGGACATTGTGGACTTAGTCAAGGACTTAATAAACATCGTAAGGGAATCCAACAAAAGAATGGGACTTTTCAGAAGCATGCACTGAGAGAGCGCCAACAACCAAGTTGGTCTATGACCCCTTTGTGTGACTCGATGAACTATGCGAGCTTCTAGTATCTTGAGAATATTGATAAACTTTGAAGATCTTCTACAGTTTTTCTGAAACATTTTCTGCAGAGGATAAAATAGAGGCAGATTACAAATGTGCAGGCTACCTTGAGTCAATGTTACAATTCAAGACTTATTTTTGTTTACATCTTCATTGCCATGCGATGAAACCAGTAGAGGATGGCAATGAAAAAATTCAGTGCCCTCATCTAAGTGTTGCTGATCTGGAAAAAATATATGGGGGCTTGATTTATATATTGAATGGAAGACTTGATAGTTTTGAACACTTTGGGGAATTGTGTTTAAAAGAAAAACCTTCCCAAGCTGATTATCCTTTGTTTCCTCAGAATTGGAGTATACCAAAGAAGTATGAAAACAACAAAGCCAGCTCACTGCACACTTTCTAAACTCCAAAGGAATACTACACAGCTATTCACATTGAAGTTTGTGAAACGGTGCAATCTTGCATTACTCAGCGTTTTGCTTCAATTGGACTCCCGCAGGTCATTGCAGCTGAACAAGAGTGCTTGCTTTTAGTAAACAGAGGTGAAACAAATTTGGAAAAACCAACTGAGTTTTTCAAAAATGACCTAGGCACTGAGAGACTGCACTTACACTTGAATATGTTAGCCGATATCGCTAATAAAAAAACTGGTCTTATAAAACATGCGTGATGTAAGAAAGTACATTACATAAGAGTCTGCAGTTGGAGAAAAGTCTTGTGAAGTAGTGAAATGTTTTAAACTTCTCCAAGTAGTTCCAATCACGACAGCAACAGCAGAATGGTCATATGGCACCCTTAGACTTCTGAAGTCATACCTCTGATCAACAATGGGACAGAAACAATTGAACAACTAGGCTGTTCTTCATGCCCACTGAGATGTTTTGGAAGAATTGCATATCTGACCAGTCATCTATGACTTTGTATTCAGTAATCCAGTCAGATGATCGACATTTGCACCTTTCTGAAAGACACTCTAGCCCTAATAATGACATTAAGAGCAATATTAAAAATCTTTGTAAAATAGTGAATTAAATACATACATAATGTTAAATTTTCAGTCTCTAGTTTAGTACTGTATTACTATATTACTATAGTGTGTATTACTTATTTTCAAATACTTAAATATTTTTCGGGTGTAAGACCCAATTAAAGCCCACTATTTACATACTTTTGACTGAAAGTATTAGACATACTGTATTAACTTTATTAACTGCATTAAAGCATTAACTTTGAGATATTGTTTTTATTTAATGAACCCTGAGCCTTATTCAAAGTATGCTTGAATTAGTTATTTCACTTATTAATCAAAGTGCTATTACTGTGTGACAGCAATATTTTATGTTTTATTCTTTTAATGATGGTTCAGGATTTATTTAAATGTAATTTCAGTCCTTTCAGAGCTATATATTCACTGCTCTGTAGTAGTCTATAAGCATGATTATTACTGTAAATTAAATTAACTTTTTACAAAAATACCGTGCATGTTTATGTTTTGTTTCTTTTTTCAAAGCCAAAAATTGTGTCAGGCTTGTCGAGTTTTCCAGAATGTCGAGTTATCAAGAGTCCAGTTTTCGGGTTTCTAATGTTGATCATATGACTCTAAAATGCTTGAAAAACTTTGAAGTTCACTATTTTTCATCTAAAATTTAGAAAATTTCCTGCAGCAAGACCCCCAGTATACCCCCCAACAATATTTTTCATAAGTCGGCATCCCTGTAAGGAGGCCACTGAATTGTCATCTTGCGTTGATCGAGAAAAGCGAGAACGCAGACATTGCAGATCTCCAACAACACTTGACAAAGGTGATTCGAGTGATTTCACAAGAAGCATTTGACAATACTTTCCTCCCATTTTTCAACCAGTGTCGGAAGTGTGTTGTAGCTAAAGTTGGTTACTTTGAAGGGCAGTCATTTTTTTTGTTTCCTTTACTTTCTAATTGCGAGGCCATTCACCGGAATTTTCAGGCCCACCTTATAGTTGTTAATTATTTTAGTTCCATTTCTTTCTCACATATATACAAAACACATGCCTGGTTGCCCTAATTAAAGTAAGGGACGCAATTTGCATATTTTTAGATGGTATAAACAGAAAACTGTTTTATGTATATTTTACATTAATGTTTACTTCTTGCACAAGATTCATTCCTGCAATTGCTTTCATATTTTTCACACTTATGGGCCAGAAACTCAGATACTGTATAAAAGGAATTATCAAGCAGGAAGGTTTTCAGAGGCTTATTTAACAAAGGCACAGACTTCCTGTTCCTTATTTCTCGTGGCAGACTCTTGCATAATTGGATACCTTGGTTAAATAGTGCAGGTATGCATATTTTGAATATGAATTTTCGTTTTTTGTCTTTTACCATGATCATAAACATTCACTTTTTATTGAATTTAGTAATATTACTTTTTTCAAACTTCACGTTTCTAATATGTATAAACTGCCAAGAGGAAGAATGAGTCAGTTTTGGAGAAAAGGTCTGCAGCTGTCAGTTCACTTTTCCCTGTTCATTATTCTCACAGTTCTCTTGTGGGTGAGGAAAATGTCTTTGCTATGTTTCGAGTCCCTCTAGAATATAATACCATACTGCATTACACTATGAAACAGTGCCATGCAGACAGTCTCTGTAGTTCTGGGTTATGTGAGGATACATAAGGTGTAGCACACTTGGTTCAGCTTACTACTTGTTTACTGATGTGTGTTTCACACTTTAAGCTGCCCTGAATCCACAGGCCTAAAAGTCATGTTTCTGATGTGAGGGGTATTACAGAGCCACATACTTCCATATCACGAATAAATTTCGTAGTTCTCTGGTGGAAGTTTAATCAAACCAATCACCCAGTTCATCTGCACTTTTAGTTATAGCCTCTTGTACCTCATGGTCATTTCTACTGGTAAGGAGGAAACTAGTGTAATCTGCAAAGAGTGTCCTAGTAGTGGCACTGATGTTCAATAGTAAATCGTTAAAGTAAAGATGGAACGGAATTGGGTCCTAGTATTGAACCTTGGGGCACACCTTTTGCGATATTGCCATAGTCAGAGTAGTAAATTTCATGTCTGCAATTATTGTGTGTTACTGCTACTTTACGTTTCCTGTTTGAGATATATGATCTGAACCAGTTCAGCGGGATGCCACTGATGCCACACGACTGCAGTTTGTTAAGTAGAATACTGTGGTCTATGATGGCAAATGCCTTTGACAGATCTAGGAAGTTCCTAATTACTTCTTTTGTCTAGAGCATCTAGGGTTGAGTGTATGTACTCATGTATACTGTTGTTGTGGATTTATTTTCCTTATGCCATTCTGGGCATCTGAAAGATTCTGGTTCTTTTCCAGAAAGTTTATTAATCTTTGACAGATTTGGCTCTTCAGAGGTAACAATTGTGTATGTCTGTAGTTTTCCACATTATTTTTCTCGCCTTTCTTAAAGATTGGGATAACTTTTACTACTTTCACACAATCAGGCAATGTACCTGTCATCAGCGATGAGTTGTAAACTTTAGAGAGGGGGCAGCTATTTTATTTATGAAACTCTTTAAGATGAAATCTGGAATATAATCGATTGTGGATGATAGTTCGTTTTTGAGGTTCCTCATGCTTAATATAATTTCTTCAGCAGTAGTTTCCAGAAGAATATAGAGTCTACAGAAATCTTTATTTTATTTTGTCTATTGGGTGTGAGTGTGGGCCTGTTCATACTTCCTAGTAGTTGCTTTACAATATTTCCACAGTAATTGTTGAAAATATTTGCAACTTCTTGTCGATTAGTAACATTGGAATTATTGTGGGCCAGTGTTGTACTTTTATGTTCATGAGGCAGTTGATTTCTTTCATTTCTTATGATGCTCCATACTCTTGACTTCGTTTGAGGATATTACCACATAGTTGTCAATTGCCATTTGTTTGGCTTGGGATATGGTTTTTTGAAGTATTTTAACATATTACTTAATATATCTCTCTTGGGAGGAAGTGAGGTTGTCATTCTTGAAGTACAGTTATTTCCCATGGCTCGTTCTGGGTTCGTTTGATTTAACATGTTTCAGTTGTAGAGGGAAAGCAAAACTGAAGTGATACCGGAACATATTTTTTGTGTGTGTCATTTGCTAGCTACACTCCATTCCATTTTTCTGCTGCTACAGAATTGTTAAATGATTTCATATGTTCACTACAGTAACTTCTTACTTTATTTGTGCATTTTTTGTTGCAGCTTGGAGGGAGGACATCCATAAGGAGGAGGACTTGGGCGCTGTAATCGCTACAGCCTGTATCCAGAGTTTCTACAGCCTGCTGGTGACAGTTTATTAATATCTGGCCTAGAGTTATTTTGCTGTTATTTTTTCATCTTATGGGGAAAGTTGCTGTAGTTTTCAAATTGAATGAGATTGTGAGGTTCAATAGGGATTCTCTTACATCCCCTGGAGACAGAAAATCAAAATGAAAGTCACCACAGAAAATCAGTTCTTTTTTATTTTGGTGGAGTTTAAAATTATTTCAAGATTTTAGAAGAATATATATATATATATACACATTGCCTGTTATGGAGCAGTAAAAGCATGCTATGATTATATTTGTTTCTAGAATTTCAATAGCAGCTGGTTCTAAATCCTTGTGCTTATTTAAATAAGCAAACTGGTCAAAAATTTTATACACTGCTGGCCACCGTAAATGCAACACCCTGAAGGAAGCATCCGAATCAAGTGAAATTTACACCATGGGTTTGCAGCGATGAGATATGCAACTGATTAGAATTTCAGCGCAGACGCACATCACGCGCGCCTGTGGCGCCACCTCATAGCGCCATTTAAGACTTGGCGATCTCGACGAGTGTACGTTCGGCACGTGTGTTTACCTTGTGGTTGTTTCACAAGACGATCAGTTATGCCTCGTAGACAACAGCGAACATCGTTTGATCAAGTATCCGAGTTGGACAGAGGAAGGATAGTGGCTTACCGAGATTGTGGATTATCATACTGAGAAATCGCTAGTCGTGTTGGACGAAACCAAACAACTGTAATGCGGATATGTGACCGTTGGATGCAGGAGGGTACGACGGACCGACGTGGTCGATCGCATTCACCTCGGTGCACCACTGCACGTGCTGATAGGCAAATTGTGCGCATGGCAGTGACGGATCGCTCAGTGACATCCCGAACCATAGCACAGCATATTGCGTCTGTAACGCATCATCCAGTGTCTGCGCGTACCATTCGACGCCGTTTACAGCAGAGTGGTCTGTCCGTAAGACGTCCATTGCTTCGTCTACCATTGACGCAGAACCACAGACGTCTCCGTCGCCAATGGTGTGATGACAGACGGATGTGGACGGCAGAATAGAATGACGTTGTCTTTACTGACGAGGCACGCTTCTGTCTGCAGCACCACGATGGTCGGATTCGAGTGTGGAGACACCGTGGAGAGAGGATGCTGGACAGCTGCATTATGCACCGCCACACTGGTCTTGCACCGGGTATTATGGTATGGCGCGGTATTGGATATTACTCTCGCACGCCTCTAGTACGCATTGCCGGTACTTTAAATAGCCGGCGCTACATATCCGAGGTGCTGGAGCCAGTTGTCCTTCCTTACCTTCAGGGCTCGGCCACAGCCGTATTTCAACAGGATAATGCGCGACCACGCGTGGCACGCATTGTCCAAAGGTTCTTCGTCAATAACCAGATTGAATTGCTTCCCTGGCTGGCTCGCTCTCCGGATCTTTCGCCGATAGAAAACATGTGGTCCATGGTTGCTCAACTAGTGACCCAGATTACATCCCCAGCTGCCACACCAGATGATCTTTGGCAACGTGTGGAAGCTGCTTGGGCTGCTGTACCCCAGGAACACATCCAACGTCTCTTTGACTCAATGCCGAGACGTGTGGCAGCGGTGATCTCCAACAATGGCGGCTACTCTGGCTACTGATTCTGGCAGGAACCACATGTCACAGACGTCTGTAAACGTAATCATTTGATACTTGGTCAACATGTTATCTACAAAATAAATTTTGTTGTGCTACCTCTTGTCTTTCTTGGTGTTGCATTTACGGTGGCCAGCAGTGTATTTTGTGGTATTTTTTGTAAATATGGCAGTACCTCCATCTATCTGACTTTTTCTTCAATCGTGAGATGCTAATTTGTAGCCAGATATGCTAACTGAGCAAATCTGTTCTGGCTTTGGCTGTTGTTCTGTAATGCATATGGTATTTACAAATTTTAAGTTTGTTTAAGACTTCAGTTCCTGAAAGCTTCTTTATTATTGGTTGCACATTGTGGTGCCTTACAGAAAAGGTATTTCTCTTACACTTCTGGTAGATGTGGCATACTATATTATTGCCAATGGTTCATCTGGCATTGGTTGCCTTGCCATAAAAATTTTTTGATATTAAATATGCCACACTCATTTGCATCTTCAGTATGTTTTACACTGCATGTATCTTTGGGTGCAATGTTTTCCTTACTGATGTTTGGTTCTCCACAACTGAGTGGTATTTTGGGGCCACATAGTTCTTTTTTCTTTCTTTACAGTCTCTAATACGAAATTTGCGATTTCTCTTCTAACGAGATTGTTTCAGTGAAACATGTTCTGTCTGTATAATTCCCTGTGAAATTAGCTTGTTTAATTATTGTAATATCTGCAAATTTTGAACACAGTTTGTAGATCTGCGAATTTACGCTGGTTACTTCTGTGTTTACACACTACCAGTTTGGAATATCATGTGTGAAAGGCACGCCCAATAAAAACACTTACTTCGAAACAATGCACAGTAATTTGGTTTTTAAAGTTTGTATTAGATTTTGGCTGTTGTTGCAGGCAACATCATATGTTTATTCTGGATCGTTTGTCCCTGTTGAAATTACCACAATGTCGGAGGTGCATGTGTTGGCAGTGTTTTTGTTAACATTCCTTAGTACAAAACGTGCACTGCCTTGGGATAAACATAGCCTAACATTCAATATCTGTGTCTTCATTTAAAAATCTACATAAATTACGGCCTTAGTTGCCATCCAAGATGGCAGCCTTAAGATTTTGGCAACACGATTTTTGTTTCTCATGAAACTTCGTGTTTATTGCCACTTTGTTTTGTGATGTAGTGATAGGTAACTTTGGGTTTGTGAGCAGTTCTGGCATCGCTTTTGGATGAATATTAGGTTTAGTTGATAATGGCACAGTTGCACTTTACCTTTTGAGCTGCTGGTGATACAAGCATTTTTCCCTGGAGTTCTTTTTTGAAGCACTACAATCGTGGTCATGGTTCACAGTAACAAGCTTGTTATTATTGGCATTCCTAGCCATACGTGGATCACGTGAACACAAACACAATACAAGGACTACATTCTGATCACACTATCCAGACATTATACAAGATTTTTGCTTCAGCACAGATGCATCATTTCACATTCTCAGTGTTTGTCTGTTTCAAATTAGAGAGATGGATGGAAAGTGCATGAGTTGTATAATCAGTTTTGTCAGTCAAACACTCGCTAGATGTGAAAGGTCGTACTCAGCTACCAAACTTGAAGTATTAGGCGTAGTGTAGGCGATTTGGAAGTTTTAACACTATTTGTGGGAATACACATAAAGTTCATTGTGACCACCAAGCTTCTGTTGATTTGCAAGTTGTTACACAATTGAATTTTTTGATGGTCTTATTCTTGCAAGGATTCTGTTTTGAAATATTTTATATACAAGGGGAACAAAACATTATAGCCAATACACATTCTAGTCTCCCACAAGGATTAAATGAATTTACAGAACTAAATGAACAGACCTCAGATTTTAAAATCTTAGCAATACCAGAAGAAAACTATAGACCCTATTACTTAAAACTATGTCAGGAATGGACTATTTACAAGAAAGGATCGTCTTTGGAGTATGTTAAAAGAGAATTGAACAACAAGTGATATGGAAATCTAGGTAAGTGTTACACAATATACAAAGGTGTGCTATTTCAACAGTGAGCACCAGAATTGAAATGTTGGTGCATCTGTATACTTGAAGATTATGTTACTGATTTTATTGTCTTTACACACCACACATGGGGTAATTATGGAGTAAAGAGGTGCAATGAGAAAACTATGTCATATTGAGACTCTCCAGATTTATGTTGCAAGGTGCAAAGAGTAATGAAAACGTGTATCATTCGTCAGAAGGTCAAACACTAAAATCAGTGTCAGTTGAGGCAGCTGGACCATTTCCTTGAGGGAGAGGATCTCCCAAATATCAGATTTCAATATGTGTCATTTTCATGAAATATGTAGGTATGTAAGCTATAGAAAAGACCAGTGTTCTACATCCACATGCATTGAATATATACAAGAATTTAATGGGAGGCGTCGATCTTCACGACTGCCTAATAGAGAAACACACCATTGCAGAGCATGGTAAAAAGTGATATTGATGCCTTTTTACAATGATGGTAAATATAACTGTTTTGGATGCATACTTGGGTTTCAAGAGATGCAATGAAGAAACTCCTCTTTCTGTGAAAGAATTCAGAAGAGAGATTGCGAGAACATACCAGAAATGGGGTCATCTAAGGGAAGACCAACAAATTACAACTTATCTTCCAGGAGTAATGTACCAGGTATATGGTATGATCAAAGGCTGCACGTCATCCAGAAGCATGAAAAGCAAAGATGATGCCACTATGAGAACTGCAAAGGAAAGCTGAGAATATATTGTGCGAAATGTAATGTCACACACTGTCCCAAATACCACACAAGCCTTAAGAAAATTTCAGTTTTGGAGAATTTTTAAACTAAAATTTTTGTATATGCTACTTATCGTAAAGTAAATAATACTTTTGAAATGTTATTTTGAGTTTTTTATTACTAATTTCTTTATCCCTTGTCTTTTTTCCTAGTGAGCAGTGCAATGACAAAACAATGCCAAGTGCCTGGCATGCTCAGATGAGTACGACCAAAAATGTCACATTTAGGCAACAAGAGAACAAAATTTCTTCATATTTCCGTAAATTGGGTTGCCAGGACCCAGTTTTCTAAACATACAAAATGTATGTTAACTAAAAGTAAATTGGCCACTAATGAGTGAAGTAAACCTTTATGTAATTGTGTTGAAAATATTATTTTGGTTGTATTTATTATACTGTATATGATATATTGTAATGTTCTCATTTGAAATTAATGTTCAAGAATCAAGAAAAGTGTGTGATCAAAAGCTATAAGTATACAACATGAAAAGGCAAATGTGTAAATCCCATAGTGCTATGTAAAGTGAAAAGTGAGATGTTAAAAAAAATCAGCATATCAACAATGAAGGAATGACAGTCTATAGAACTTCCTGAGCACAGAAGACAATGATTAGAAAGAGAAGAGGATGAACTGACTGCTTACTAGACAAAATTCCACCTCTGGTATGCTGTGCATTGGGTACTCTTGTGCTCTGTAGCTCCACACAAGCTGTTGTATGTATGAGGACACAATATTTCCACCCAAAGCTGACAAGGCACCAAGTCATATAACCTGTTTACATCATTGAAGCAGCCAACACTGTGAGTGGAGAGATTACACTCAACAATGAGAGTTGGGAAAGCAGAGTGAAAACAACAATCCAAAAAGCGCTTTCAGTTATTAAAATAAAGAGCTTCTAGGAGATAAACATTGCATTAGACAGACTGTGGTAACTATATGATATAAGTGTATAAGGTTGGAAATGCCTGACAATATCAGCGAACAGTAACATATGTTCAGACTTACCATTTTTAATATCTATATTTTCTATATTTGTCTTTTACTTTGTTTTTAGTATGTAAGACAGTTGTAAAAAACTGTTGAACAGACATATACCTTAAAAAAAGCTCCCTAATAAAGGTTTTCCCTATCCCTGGACAAAGTGATAAAAGAAAATTTTACATTACCTAACATTGTGAAGTCTTATGAGTGCTTGCCCGTGAAAGGGAAAGGTCCTGAGTTCGAGTCTCGGTCCAGCACACAGTTTTAATCTGCCAGGAAGTTTCACATAAGCGCACACTCCGCTGCATAGTGAAAATCTCATTCTGGAAACATCCTCCAGGCTGTGGCTAAGCCATGTCTCCGCAGTATCCTTTCTTTCAGGAGTGCTAGTTCTGCAAGGTTCGCAGGAGAGCTTCTGTAAAGTTTGGAAGGTAGGAGGCGAGGTACTGGCGGAAGTAAAGCTGTGAGGACGGGGCGTGAGTCATTCTTGGGTAGCTCAGTTGGTAGAGCACTTGCCCAAGGTCGAGTCTCGGTCCGGCACACAGTTTTAAACTGCCAGGAAGTTTCATATAAGTGAACAGTCTGCTGCAGAGTGAAAATCTCATTCTGGTATCAGAAGAATTTTTCTCATGTGCGAAATTAAAATTACTGTGCAAGAGTTTGCTAAGGAAATACAAGAAACTCCACAGACTTTTAATTAAATACGTGGATTCCAAAACTCACTTAGGGATACATTGTGACGATTTTTCTAGCATCCGTCTAACTTTCCATAATCAGTAAAACTATTGTCTCATTACCTACACTGATACTACAGTATGGGATGTTCTAATTTTTGAGAAAAATTACAATTCCCTAGGAGAAAAATGAACTTTTTCCGTTGCACTTTTGAAACAATGGAAAAAACAGCTCCAGGTACATTCCTGCACGAGTATCAGAAGATGTTGTTCTACGGAAAAGAAGTCTTCTAAAATAAATAGCTTGTTCATTTTCTTTTATACTTCACAGACTGTGAGTTAACGAGCAATGAGCTCTCATTTAAATGTATGGCCAAAAGAGTCAGCCTACAGGAATTGTGAAACGAACCTTGTCGCCCAGGACAATGTGCCAAAAAGGGCGCAGATTCACCACAAGATGGGGAAACTCACAGGCATCTATTGTCTATTGCGGTGTAAGCGCTGTAGTGTGCGAGTGAGACAGACAAGAACCTACGTCATAGAGAAACCCAGTAGAAGGCGTCTGTGGCCAGGGAAACGTAGCAGTGTTAAATATGGCGGACCTAAGATCTTCCATAAAGGGAAACATTTATGGAAACTATTTAATTCTGTAGTGATGCATGGAATGAAGCCACAGTAATTTTAATCTACCATCCTTCATAAATTCTCATGGTGATCCCAATAAAACTTGAATATTGATAATATCATTAATAGTTTAGGATTTACTGTTAAAGTGAAACAAGTTTCGTAACAAGGACCTGAATCCTAAAATATGAACGTTTTAATCGATCTTAACGATCGACATTTCATACAGAAGCGGATCATTAAAATGACAAATGTTATAAATATCAACTACGTAACTTAATTTGTTTTAAAGATATAGTAAATTTAAATTATCAGTATTTTCAGTTAAGCATCAAATCATCATATCCACACAAAACGATGACAGCATGACACCTTACTGAATAATTAGGTAACAGAATGTTTGTTGCAAAGTTCAGTGCCTAGTACTTACTTTTTTATTTATTTATCCGAAAGCACACTGGTGCAAGGCTACTGACCTTGACATTCAAAGTTAAGAAGGAAATTGTATTGGTTTTATGTAAAAGAATTTAACATTTTTTATGTAATGGATGTTATTGTTACTTTATTTAGAATGTGAAAGTGGTCAAGCTTTGATTATTTAAATATATTAAAATGTAAAATAATATAGAATAAGCTGTAGCCAAGCAGATGACGGCTTCAGGAAAGGGAACCGCCCTAGTCAGTTGAGCAAGGATATTCAGCGCACGGGAAACGCGGCTGGGGATGGGCAGAGGGAGTGCTGGTGAAGACGCAAAAGCGGATATTTCTGATCTAGACACCAAAGGACACACTTCGGATTGAGACGCGAAAACGGACAGTCGGACTTTTGGCAGCTAGGAAGTGAAACGACTTCGAAAATTTCAGGTTGTGCGGTATCGCGGTGAGCAGCCGCGCGCATGGTGTGAACTCTTAACTTTACGTGTACATATCAAGGTGGAGTATTGGACTTGTGTTTCGCAATGAGATTGTGAATGATCGAACTGTGTCAAATGGATATACGCTCGCCATTAGTTTGCTTTCTGAATAAACTTTATTCTAACCAAATTGCAACTGTGTGGCTACATCATTTATGTGTCGTTAATTTAGTTCCCAATATTATTATTACTGTTATCATACGTTATATTAACTTTGCATTTCACAAACTTGCCATCAGCCAGACAATTTAATCATAGGGTCACATGTGCCTAATTTAAGGTGTGTAATGCGACACGTGCGGTGCAACCCCTAGACTAGTTTGAGCCAAGACATTTCACAGAAGAGGAACCGTATGTGAGTAACATCTTGAGGATGTTAGCTCGCAAGACGACTGGGACTAAGTTACATTCTAATTCTTTTGCCGATGTATCAGTCTTTTCTACGTTTTTTTATTGTGATTGGTACTTAGTTTTTTTTACTAGGCGATCAATAGACTTCGAATTTTGCTGGAACTTCCATGTTTCATGCTTAATTTGTAAATTATTGAATATCACCATTCACTCCTTAGAGAGAACACTGTTATGTGAAGTTAACATCAAATATTACGGAATGTACTCTCCTTAAATTAAGAAGAGACCAGAATATTTTTCAAAATGAACGGGCAAAAAAATGGAGATTTAGATGTAGCAGGATGTGCGGCAATGTACCAGATGGATTCAATTTCAAAACCCAACACTCTAACCACTATGCCACTGAAAAGCCCTGCAAGTAGCAGCTCTGTTTCAAATTTACACTCCACAGAGACTTCAACTGTCATTATATTTTTAATTTATATCTAACTATGGCAAATTGTACCAACAGTGAGGCCTTTTTGAGAGATCCTCAATATTTGAAGCAGCCTATTTTCGTAGGACATATGGAATGTGATGAGAAATACCACAGTCTAATAATGTTAGACAGTGGAGGTACCCCTGTGGCTGTGCTCCTTTTGAAGATATATTTTGGTGGGCGCACTAAGATGAAGCCATATTGAATTTTGTCAAGCTTGTATTTGGTGTGTTTTATGTTGTAACCACATTATAACTGATGCCCTATAAATAGATGCTGTTCCAAAGCACTAGCACATTGAATACCTCTAGGAAAGGTACAATCCATTGACATTAAATGTCAGATAACGAGTTATTGACGATCTAATGTTTCAGGGACCGTACAACACAGGACAAAGCTATACTATAACTTATTTCAGTACACACAGTTGTGATCGCTATTATGTTGTTTATTTTTATTTTCAAGTGACCAGTTTCTATCTTCTAACAGATCATCTTCAAATCTTACATTCTGTGAAAAATAATGAAACATAATAGAAAAGTTACAATGGAAGGGGCACTAATATAAAATAATGCTAGTGAACAAAGTTTACTGAATTTGATTTTTGTATTCAGTTTCAGGATTTTTGTTCTTATTCCTTTAAACTTTGTGCAATTTTCCAGTAACTGACTAGGTAATGCATTAAAAAATTTTTCCTTTAATAATGTTACAAAAAATTTTACTAAGCTATACGTTGTACATCATCAATGTAGTGTAGTGGAGGATGTCCTCAGTTGTGAATGAAGTGGTGGAATTGCGAATATGAAAGATCTGGTTTGTCCCCTATCATTGGCAAAAATTTTATTGTTCACCTTCATTTTTTGGGGATTGTCTGGGACAGTCGCCAGTAACTAATAACAACAATAACTAAGTCTGGACCTTCTGTCCATTGTCAATAATTTACAAGTCAAGCTTGAAACATGGAAATGCGAGTGAATATTCAAAGCTCATTGATTATCTGATAAAAACAAACCACCACTCAGAACAAAAAATATAATAAAGCCTGACACATGTGAGAAAGAATTAAATGGTGTGTTAGTACTACTGTCACCTACCCATAAAATATAAAAGAAAAATACAATCTAGTTATTTTGGGAGACTTCTTTTCCAAACGAGAACATCTTCAAATAAAGCCCACATGCAGATGAAATATATTCTGACACTGGTACAGGCATAGTCCAGCTGGTATTTTTTCTCATTGTTTCAGTTCCTTCCAAGAGCAAAGGAAGAAGTTAACTTTTCTGGCAGAGAACTGTATCTTTTACATAAATTAGAATGTACTTTGCACAACCAGCATATTTATTTAGCAGTGGGCGACCTTCTCCTTAAGTAATTTTTCTAATACATACCACTATGTAAGAACAGTATGTAGCTGACAGGTTCTCACATTTGTTGAAAGAAAACACAATAATAATTTCCAAATTTGCAATGAATGAACCAGTTGAACATATAATAGCTGTTACTTTAATTCGTCTGCTATAATGGTTGCTACAGTGATGATGATACAATGACAACAGAGACATCTTTCGATACTTCAGAGCATTAGAAATAATAGCCAACCAATTGCAATATACAGGTTTATTAGGCCTTGACCACAGTTCAACAGTTTTAAAACTGTATTCTTCAGAAGATGTATGACCTATTAATAAGATTACGACATTGTGTATGGAACAAAGATAGTAAAATTACAATAGGCAAAATCACAGAAAATATTACAAAGTTTTTTTAAAGAAGCATACTCACATAAAATCACGTTATCTATAGTCAAAGTGGGAGTCGTTGACATGTCTAGTACATGCCATCCACTTAATACCATTCAAATACATCATATAAAAGTTTTGCCTTTTGCTGTATGGCTTTGTCGTAAGACTTCTCAAATTTTTAAAAAAATCGCATATTTGATGCAGGATACAACAATATATGGTACGCTACTTGAAAGATTCTTATAAAACTGACTTTTAGATATAAAACATGGCATTAGACCCTATAGAGCATCGATATATGAGGATGTAAGAAGCCAAGGGGGATAAGTGAGATTTTCAGAAAAAAATGAGTTAAGTGCAGAAATGGGTTCCTAATATATGTAAAATACAAGTGTATCTCTGTCTGGTGCTGCAATCTGGCGGCAGAAAATTTAACTACTTGGGTGTATTGTTTGGCGGCCAAGGGGTATATGTGAAGCGGCAAGTGAATGCAGTGCTACTGTTACGAAGTGAAGTTCGTTGTTTCATTGCATATAAGTGATAAAACAAACTTCATTTACTGACTTTCATCAATAAATACGAATATTACTATTAGTTTTATTGTAAATTGCACATAAAATACGAGAGAGAACAGTAACTATGACATCTCCAGAAGGTGACTTTTCTGACAGCTCCGAAGGTGAGTAATTAAGTACACCATTAATATTATTGTCTCATGTTTAAATACAACACTTCAAAAAATACGTATATTTTATATTTAACGTGAAAAGCTGTTGATATTATTCAGTAGAATGGTTTTTTTTTCTACAGACCAGACAGATGATGATGAAATTTCGTATGAACCAGAGGTAGATAGTGTAGATACTGACTCCAGGGAGAAGTCTAGTGATGAAGGTAATTTTATATAACTGAGGCAATATGAGCAGTAAAGTAAGTTACAGTTTCTAAAAATTTTCCTGGCAGAGTAGCTTCTTTCTTCAGATCGATATTTCTCGGTGGAAGTCAGAGTACGTTGTGCTGTTTTCTGCTTGCATACGCTGCCAAACGTAGTAAGCAACTGATTATAAGTGCTACTAAAGATTTATTCATTAATTCCACATTCATTAACACTACTCAGAACTACATTACTTTGACAGTGAATATCTGTATAATATTATGCTTTCATGAAGCACTGCTACTGCCGTGCATCGTTAATTTCTACCATAGTGAATTATTAATGTGAAGTTAACAGTACTACACAGAATTGTCTCCCCTCATCTTTCCTCACTCCACAGCCATGTTGGTGCATTTTCTTGTTCACATGTTCGCCTTGCTGCACAGAAAAGTTTTACAAGCTGTGTATTTACCATTAATTAACAAATAATAAGAAATCAAAACAACTTTCATTACCTGAAAAAGTAAAACTAACCAGGTTAACGTACTGCTCTATGCTTCTTCATTTCAGACGAAAATGAGGGGTCTGATGAAAGTGAGGTAATCAGTGTAGGGCACAAAGTTCGTAAGAGAGTAACGCATGTGGGGAGACAAAAAACAGGAAGGATTCATTTATGGAAAAGAGTAGTATCATCTACAAAACGTAATGAAGGCAAAGAATAAGTGGATCGCAAAGGAAAGTTGCACAAAGAAAGAAAGGTAAAAGTGTACAATCACAACTGCAGATTCAATTGCAATCAAAACATCAGTCAACAAACAAGACAGGAGTCTTGGTAATTGGGACTTTCAGACCTCCATCTTATACTCTTCTGTTACTGTCAGTGAGCCAAATACAAGGAAAGGAACTGCTGCAAAAAGAAAATCTATTAGTTGACAATATTCTCTCCAGGGCAAAAGAGTTTGCAAAAAGTTCTTTTTGAGGACCCTAGATGTGCCTGACAAGAGAGTAACAAACGTGGTACAAAAGAAAACCACTTCAACTACAAATATTTCACCTAAGAACAAGTGAGGCCATAAAACCCGTGGAAATAAGAGTGATGAAGCTAAAGTAGGTGTTATAAAGGAACACATCAAAAATATTCCAAATTACAGTAGCCACTATTCACGCCAAAAAGCACCTAATAAGAAGTATATGGCAGGAAACCTCAATGTATCGGCTTTATAAGGAGTTCTGTGAAAGAAAGGAAACAGAGCCAGTACAGGAAAGCATTTACCGCCATGTTTTTAACACATGCTGTAATCTTAGCTTCCACAGGCCATATACAGACACATGTGCTATGTGTGACAAGCTGCAAAATACCATTGATCATGGATTGCTTGACGAAAAACATGGTGCTCTTGTTGAAAAGGAACTCCATCTACGTAAAGCAGAAAGTGCTCGGAAATAAGTGGTGGATGCAAACAATCTGGTTGCTGAAAATGCTAGGCATGTGGCTGCATGTTTTGACTTACAGAAAATGCTCCCAACACCAGTTCTGACATGTTCGGAAGCTTATTACTCTCGACAAGTGTGGACTTATAATTTGCGTGTACATGATTTGGGTGCAGGAAGAGGCTTCATGTGTATGTGGCACGAGGGTCAAGCTTCGTGAGGATGTCAAGAGATAATGTCTTGCCTACTGAAATTTATTAACAGTTTGCCACCAACCATCACACGTCTCACTGCATTTAGTGACAATGCAGGAGGACAAAACAAAAGTCAACATGTAGTGAAATTTTGGTTATATATAGCAGACAACACTCACATTCAGACCGTTGACCATAAGATTCTACTTTCTGGCCATTCATTCAATGATTGTGACAGAAACTTTGGAATTATTGAGCGCAGTAGAAAAATTTCACAAAGGGGTATTTATGTTCCTCAAGACTCGATTGATGTAATCACCAAGGCGTCAAGATGTTTTGAGGTAGTGAAAATGGATGACAAGGATTTTGTCACACTACACGTGATTGAACCATTTTTTCTAAAATCTGTAAAGGGAATTCAAAAAATGCAGTCGTTGCACTTCAAAAAAGATGAACCACAGGCATTGTTTTACAAATGTACCTTCAATGAAGATTTTGAATTCTACACCTACAATATGAAAGCAAAAAGCATTGGAAGACATGTTCAGATACTCCCAAGACTAACTTAGAGAACAACTCTGCCAAACATTAAGGGAAAAAAGTACAAAGACCTACTGAACCTTCTACCATCTGTGCCTCCTGTGCATCACAGTTTTTACACAGAACTCAGTTCTGCAGGTCATCCACAAGAGGAAAGAAATCGATTAACCCTGCAGAGGGAAACCACAAGAGAAACTAATAAGCGTCACCCTTGTCAGCAGCATGTGCAGCACACCATCAAGAACAGTCGATAACAGAGAGTGATAACTCGGAAGGTGAAAGTGACAATATTTTTGACAGTGGTTCAGATTAAGAATGCAATAATAGAAGGAAATTTTTATAGTTGTTTCCATTACTTTCCTTAATTTATTCTTTTTAAAGCAAAAGGAAAGATTAGGCATTTTCAGTTTTTCTATAATTTGCAAAGAAACTTTTTTCTTAATTTTTCAACATTAATTGTTACTGTATTTAATGTGCATTATGTATTATGATTCATAATATAATAAATAATTTGAAAATTCTTTTAATTTTACTTTGAGATCATGTCTTTCTAACTCTCACTTGAAAGCCAAGAGGTACAAGTGACATGTGTCATCAAATTATCAATAACAATTGTTAAATGACTAATTTTTTGCTGTAGAAATATGAGGGAGATAAACATAAAACTATATCTTCAAATGATATGCAATAATGTTTTCAATATTTATGTCCTAGAATTAACTATTCAACTTTAACTTTAAACTTAATTATCTCAAAACTAACTTTTTGTCACTTGTGCCCCTTGGCCTCTCACCTCCTCATATCATCTTCAGAGCTAGTGGCATGCATCGACCAGCTGAAGAACGTAGGCACTACCTTAACTTATTTCTGATAGGTGGCACTCCTGCACATCCTATATGTGCACAACTGCATTGAGCAGTATGTGTGATTTCATTAATACACACTATTAACAGAACTAAAATGTTAAACAAATAATTGAAAAGAGAAAGAGGAGGGTTGTTGAAAGAGCATCATTAAAGTCAAAAGGCTTTCAAAAAGCCCGCAGGCTAAAGTAGACATAGCAGACTCAATACAAAATGTACAAACTGCATGAGAAGCACTTGTGTGTCAATACGCAACCATAAAATTATCATACTAAGGGGAGCAATCACACTTATAAAGCATGCTATATGAATAAATATACTGGGAAGGGGGGAGGGGTTATAAAATAACCAGTAAAATAGTAAACAAAGCCTCACTAATCATTGTATATACCTATAATTCACGATGTTACAGGTAGAATAAAAACGCACCATCTATAAAAGGGGGGGAATGGGTTTAAGATGGTATATTACTAAAATGCTGAAGAGCAACCAACTGTGGATGACAAAGTACATTGTAGAATAACAAGAGAAGTGTCCTCAGTGAACAAAGAATTTGGAGGAAAACAAACACCACACTGAGGCCAGCATCGAAACGTCACCTTGGCTACTGGCCAGAATTAGAGGCTTAAAGCCTTTCAGGAAATGTCTACTTGCAAATTAAAGCTGATTGTTTAAAATGTAGCTATCGTTTTTCTCTAAGTGTTTGAAAATTTCAATCTCTTCCCATATATCTACTCTACGCACTTGTCTGCCCCCAGTAACTGAGTGATCAGTACGACAGTATGTCAATCCTAAGGGACCAGGTTCGATTCCCGGCTGGGTCAGAGATTTTCTCCGCTCAGGGACTGGGTGTTGTGTTGTCCTCATCATCATCATTTCATCCCCATCGACGCGCAAGTCGCCGAAATGGCGTTAAATCGAAAGACTTGCACCCAGTGAACGGTCTACCCAATGGGAGGCCCTAGTCATACGACATTTACATTTTTTACTTCTCTGTGTAAGATTACTATATTCTCTAAATCCTTCGGAGTATGACCAGCAATAGATAAACGTTCTGTGAAGGTGGAATTGTGTACATTCCTACCTTTCTTTCCCAATGGATATTTTTTATATCTCACCTTGAGTGGTCTTCCAGCTTGTCCAATATAGTAACTGGAACAATTATTGCAGATCATATTGAAAATGGCAAAATTTGAGAACAGGCCTCAAAATCATGGTCAAAATTTAATAAACCTGTGTTTTGCAACTGGTTGGCTGTCATTTCTAATGCACTGGAGCTCGTGCACGCACAATCTCTAAAGTACAGTCATGTTCAAGACCTATCCATGACTTTGAGAAAGTCAAAGTACGTCTTTCAAAGGAGCACAGCCACAGTACCGCTCGTGATATATATATATATATATATATATATATATATATATATATATATATTAGGCACATGTCGTTTAAAACTTATGAAATGTTGTTTTTCAGATCTCTATACGATCACGAAAGTCGATAGACGTCACCAACGGTCGAAACTAGACATGTACACGTGTCAGTGACTTCACGGAGAAGTGTTACCTTGGTGAATCGAGTTTCTCCCGTAATTTCATCCTCAATTCTGTTGCTGCTGGTTCTCGATATTTCCTGATCGCTCAAAAAGGAGACAAGTCAAAATATCAGACTTGGCCTTTATATTTCGTCGCCCCTGGCCGCATTAAGAAAAAAATTTCGTTACTTCGCTTAGGCTTTACGGTACAATCCACAACGAACTTATTTTTCTTTTTAATTGCCGTTTTCCGCAGGACCAACCACTCATATTTCCTCTATTAAAGAATGATAAGCAGCTGCCTTCTTACCTCGATCGGGGTATTCCTTACTCTTAGCTTTCCATAGACATGTGTGACTCATATGCATTTCAATAAATTTTGCAATGAACTTTCTAGAGCACTGATCTTCCATTTTAAAATTCACAGTGCGCACACAGACGAGAACCATGACTGAACAAACAGCTGACCGAAATTCATTATTCAAATTATAGCGATGTAGTGTCCACATGCAATCATTTGTACAAATGTGGTTGGTGTCCTCAGATTTGAGCAATATTGCTGAAACCTTCAACTTTAAGGCTTATGGACACTTCATATCTGTTACAAAAATTGGCAGACACTTCTCATCCACTGATCACAAAGTGTGCACTGCTTTCTCACATGGTAAATTATAGGCATTCACAGAAAAGGCGGTTTCTTCTCTATTAACGGTATAAACACTGGAAGCACCTGCAGTCTAAAATTTATGGAAGTGAAGTCCTTCCAAAATTCCAATATATCACGGATCTTCATAGTCCATTCCAGTAACATATGTTGATTATTCCGGCAATGCAAATTGATATGGTTAGTTTTCACCAATGTCATACCTCAAGACGAAGTGGGCACGCTATACTCACATTTATATCGATGGTTCAAAAATGGATTTGGAACGTTACACTGGATGAGCTTGTTTCTGCCCACGACCTAATTGGGCAGGCAGTACTCACATTTATATCGATGGCTCAAAAATGGATTTGGAATGTCACACTGGATGAGCTTATTTCTGCCACGAACTGCTGGAGAAAGGAAGCATCAACTTCCAGGCGATTCTTCCACATTTCTCGCTGAAACGTTCGCTGTTCTGCACGTGGTAAAATATGTAAGCTTGTAACCTCCCCCTCACTTATCGACCTTAATGACAGTGAAAAATTAAACCGCGTGTACCTAATGGAAATTTGGGAAAAGCAATCGTCACCGAAGTTAATGTGTCGGTAAAGAGGGAGGAAAGGGTTACATCTAAATGAAAGGAAAAATGCAAATGAAACTGGTGGAAATTAATTTTGAAAAGGGGTAAAGTTAATAAAGAAAGTAAATGTGCGGCCATTACGTTAACAATTAACTAGCGGTAATTAGATATTTGAGATTTGGGGGAAATTACGGTCGCCAGTCCTAAGGACAATTACTATAGTAACTGAAAAAGAAAGGTTATTACACATATAATTAGGACTAGAAGCGTGGCAACTGAAGGTTGACACTTGTCAGACGTAATAAATTTAGCTACACTCTAACTTAATTTAGCAAAAGAATTAATAAAACCGGAAAATCGAAAGTTAATTTAGTGACTAAAGTTAATAGTGAGCTTTCTTTCTGAAGCACATCGAAATTCAGTAAGATACAGTTAGTCTTGGACTACCTCAACAATCATTTCAAAAGCTACTTGAATCTACGCAATTTAGAAATAAGAGATTTAACTTTGAACTTGAATTAAATGATTCTGAACAATTAACAATAGTAAAATTTAGTACATACCTAGCTGAGCTGCAGTCACAGGTAAGCTCAAATATGTTAACAAAACTCTCACTCTTAATTTGTGACTGTGTAATCTAAATATTGTAGCCAGCTATGAATACCTTAACTGAACTTTGAAATTAAAGCAGTGAAATCGAATGATGCTGGCGTTTGAATTTCAACGACACTCGGGTTCATTCTGGAAAAGGAAGGGACCCTGCTTGGTAAGCAATTGGGACAATGAGCAACAAAGGTTCATGCTACATTGCTGTAATTTTGTGATTTGAACAGTTTGAAAAGCTGAGGTCTGCCATACAGTTCTAAAACTTTACGTGCTTCCAGTCTTCCTTGTTGGTTGATTGAAGGTTTGAAGCCGTCGATCGAGGAGGTGGCGACAGTCCCTCATTGTCGGCCGTCGCTGTTGCAGAAGCTGGATGTTGGCGTGCCTTCTTCTCGACACGGTCACCAGGCGAAACGGGCTCTTGATGTGCGCCAGCTAATGCTTCCCGTCCGCGACACCGTGTCAGGAACTATCATAGCAAGTCGAGCGCAATTACATGCTGCCCAACCCCGAAAGCGCGGCAACTCGCGGGAGCGTCACACAACACAACTGCTCCACTGCACTACCCCAGCCAGGCTCTCTCTGCTCTGCCCGCGCTCCACGCGGCAGAGTTAACACTACCAAAGATCCTAAACACTTTGGTTCTCCACACGACCTATCGATGTATTCGTTCGATAGCATAGTTTTCCCTAGGCCAGACCCAGCGTATAAATACAAACAACATTCACAAAACAAACCAATTATAAATCGACATAAATGCATATATATAGAAATAGTAAAACAATTACAATATACAAAGACACAGAAATGTTATATCTTCAGGTAGCAAAATAAGGAAAAAATTTTGCAGTGCAATAGATGGAAATAGGAGGATATGCATTTCCGGCGTTACACGTGCCCCACATTGTCTGAGGATGTTTGTGTAACCTAAACAGACTCAGAAAATGTCCCAAAAAAGAAAGCGGAAATGCATATGCTCAGAACATCAACAAAATTTAACATTCGTCTAATTAAGCATAAATCAATTTTTAGACCATAATAATTGAGTGGAGACACTCCTAATCTTATTCCACTCTGTCATCTTGCACAAAATAAAACAGGTTGACAACATATTAAAATTCATAGCAAACATAGAAAATGGTTTTGCTATTCTAAAATCGTCAAAATTCCTAACAGTACCAAGAAATGGAATTCTATTTACAAAATTAATCAGAGTACATGGTCATAAAAACAGGTAGACCAAAATACACAAATTAATAATTAATTACATACAATACACATTTTATATAACCTTTTCATAATTAATACTCTCGCCATGAGAGTCCACTTAACGCTAAACAAGAAAAAAATATACAGCAGATCGACAAAAACATAAATATTGACAGCAGAATTCTTTCACATCAGCTGTCCGGGAAGAAAAACAACTCCACCATCCGTACCCGCTAGTACAAAGAATGCCGACAGCGGCACAAGAGCCGACAGCGACTCCGCCTCGCCAGAATTGTTGCGCCCGCCTGTGCAGCACGCTTGATCTCACTCGCCCCTGTAACGGCACTTCCAGAACGTCCGTTTCACTGAATTCTTTCGAAAAAACTCATTCCTGAGTAATCTCAAGGAGTCCATTAATACTATCACAGTGGATAACTCAACACTGTCCATCATCACACGCATGTACTAGCCTGAAACTTAAAACAGCGTCTAAGTACATCGGCAAAGACAAGTAAAACACATATTCATGAAATCTTACATCTAGTTACAAAATCATATTTACATTTCTTAATCTACTGTGACTCAGCTGATTACTTAAACTAGCAGCTTGGATTTTTCAATTGACAAATAATCACTCTCTCTTAAATCGTTTAGTCAAAATTAATTACTTATTAATTACATTTTCTTTAATGTCCTCTTGGTCAGGCAAAAGCATGGCAATCTAGCAAATCGTTAAATATTACAGTCTATATTTACATACTGTACAAATTACCCATTCTGTGGTATTAATCAATCCTAGGTTGGTACAATCTCAAGTCTACAATGTTCCTTATACCTAACAGTTTTCCAGAGCTTGGATACTCTAAGCAATAAGCATTTGTGTGAGGTATACCAATCACTTTATACGGCCCATTATAAACAAACTTAAATTTAGAGATTTCATTGTCTATCTCGCTCGATTTCAAATGAGCTTTTACAAGTACTAAGTCTCCGATTGCAAACTTTGCAAAACGCGATTTAGCGTAATGACGACGTATGCGAGCATCGGCTTTTAGCTTCATTACTTCTCGCAAACGATCTTTTTTCACACCAATACTAAGGTCAATCCGTGGAGGGAATTTGATTATCTCTTCCAATTCACTTTCTACACTTTTGTCATCTAACAGGATTTCCTCACGTAACAGTAGTTCAAATTCCTACCTACGTCAATGGCATCCTGCCAGTTAACAATGTGTATAAGCTGGTATTGCCTATGCACATCGTCTCCTGCCTTGTCAAAACTAACTACTATTGTTTTATCTTGTGACGTACATGTCAAAGTTTTGCTTTCGCAATTAATCACTGCCCGGTACTTTAATAGCCAATCCAACCCTATAATTACTTCTGTATTTAAGTTTGGCACGACGACAAACTCTTGTTCAAATCGTGCCACACATATCTCGAAGTTGACAAAAATCTGTTTTGTGACCGGTTTACTAGCCTTCCCAGTAGCACCGATAATTTTCACCCCTGTTACTGGCATAACTACGATGCCAGATCTGCCTTTCAGTAACTGAAATATTTTTCCAGATACAGCACTCAATTCTGCACCGGTGTCAATCAACACGTTTAGTTGTAGGTCGTGCGTATTAACAGAAACTACTATCTGTCTACACTTGTCCTCAACTGTTTCTTTATTTTTCCACATTAAATCCTCCTCTATATCCAGGTCATTCCAGAAAAAACCATCCGGCTCTGATCGTAAATCCGGTTTATCTGGCGGCTTTTTCAGCCTCTGTTCACATACAGTTTTAATTTCAACACGTTTGTCCTGAGGCTTAGTCTGTAGCTTCGCCTCCAATACCGAAACCTTTTCCTGTAACTCGTCAACTAGTGAGTGTTGCTTTGCTATCAATTCACTAATTGTCACCTTCGTTGATTCCTCTTTGGTCAGATTGACCTCATCTGCCAATCTACCTGGAGAAATGTGCCCAGTAGTATCTGTAATTACTTCCTCTAGATCTGCGCAACACACACTGCTATCGTCTTACCGTATAATGCCAGCTCTAACCTCATACACGCTGTAATCTATGTGCTTTTCTACCAATCGCGTCCAGCTATCACTAAAATTTTCGTAATCTTTCTCCTTAATACTCTCGCAATGTTTAAACTGGAGGTTTGCGTCGGATGGGTCGGCTACTTCTACCACTATAACTTTCGGTAAAGTCTGCCGGTTAGGGCCAGAACTTTCCGTTACTACTTCAACATCCAACTCCTGCGGGACGAAACACGACGAATCTTGCTCGTGCTCCCCATTAACATCAACTATTTCTAGTAAAGTCTGCCGGTTAGGGCCAGAACTTTCTATCACTTCACAAATACTATCTTCCTGCGGGACGAGACGCGGCAAATCCTGCCCGCGCTCCCCATTAACACTTCTCCCGTACAGGCCCCTATAATCTCTTAGTTCGTCGTATAAGCGACCGAACTGCCTTAACCAGACCTCATCCCTCTCTGCATCCCCTCGCTCGATGACGGACGTGTTATCCGACATCTGATCTTCTCTCAACAATTGCGAATCATTCTTAAACTCAATCTCCAGTTTCGCTGTGGGTGTTACAGCTGCCACTTTATAATCGATTTCCGGAACACTACTTAAATTGTTCTCACTGACAGTGAATGTATTTTCTCCTGCCGTGTCTACAGCTGATCTACTACTCGTGGGCGCACTCCTTTCTCCTAACACTGGCACACTCTCCCGCCGTTGATTATTCCACACGGAATTTTCATAACGACGACACCTGGGTTTTCTCCTGTTATTGGGCCGCCAAAATTTCTCCACGCCCAGTCGGCCCCTCACCGGCGCGGCTAATGGTTTCCCTGTCTCGTCCCAGCAGATACGCTCCCCGGATGCTGCTGAGGCGGCAGATCACACCCTCTGGCGTTATTACTATTCTGTGAAGCCCGTATCACGTTAGTATGATACTGGTTTCCGTCATTCCTGTTATTATTTGCATTGTACCGATTGTCATTACGGCCCGAACCACTACTGTTATTGCTGCCAAGATTTCGGTATGCATTATTCCCATAGTTATCGTTGTTGTGGTTGCTGTGGTACCCGTTGTTGTTACCACGGCCTCTACCAGTATCGCGATTATTGCGCCAATTATCCTCGTCCTCAACTCTTTCCAGGAAATCATTGATTGTCCTGTAATTGCTTCCTACGTAGCGTTTTGTATCATCTGGAAGCTTCTTGTAGAGTTCCCAGACTATTTCGGATTCCGTGCGGCGATCACGCAAATATTCCAACTTGCGGATCCTGCCCTCACAAAACTCCTTCATCGAGCCGCGCGAATTCGCATCGAAAGGCCTCGATACGACAAATTCGCGCCAGACACTTTGCTGTTTTTGCTCTGATCAGTATTCAGCCAGAAACAAATTTTTAAACTCGTATAAGTCAGGTTGGTAATGTTGAGGTTTAAGCCCCAACGCTTGGCATCACCAGCCTTTTTTCAAGGGGTCGAATCGCTCCTCTTTCGTCAACAATTCCGAACTATGTGCACAGATTGGCACATAGCTCTGTTTTTCGTCAAGTTTCTTTTCTAATTCCGACACTCTCGTAATTACTTGACAAGTGGTTGTCGCAAGCGTTTCTACTTCCCTTTTTTTTTCTTCGCAGGTATTAGCCTGCTTCGTCACTTTGGTATCTACTTCGGATACTAAAGCCTTTAAAGTTTCCACCTTCGTTTGATCCTCTTTTTTCACTAATTGAATTTGTTCCGTCACCTTATTCTCGATGATCGGAGCAACTGCTTCTCCTACACTTTTCTCGATTCTGCTAATTTCGGAATGAAAACGAGTATTTATGCTCGCAATTTCCGCCTGAACGCCTATCATTTCCTGTTTAAGATTACCGATTTTGGTATTAATCACAACAACATCTTCTTTGATTTTATCAACTTTTGTGTTAACAACTCCAACATTGTTGTTAACAACATTAATAGCTTTGTTCTGATTGTCTAGCTTCCGTTCAATTTTTACAGACTGACTGGTGATTTCGTTAATCAAAACATTCAATAAATCAGTTAAATTCCCGGAAACTACCGGTTTTACTTCCGTAGCGGCTTCCTCTTTAATTGTCCCCCCGTATTCGTCATCAAGGGATTCACATTTGATTTTCACTTCCGATTCCGAAACATTTTCTAAAGTTTGGAATTCCATTTCTGCTCTTTGTTGCGTTTCGGCGGTCGCGTCTTTCATGCTAGCCGCATACCCCTGAACAATGGGTTCCGCGGTGCGCGTTTCCCACTGTTCGACCTATTGTTCCGTATCCAAGTCTACCAAATTTTCGTAATTGTCGCCTTCACTCATTTTAATAATTTTCAATATAAATGCCAAATCTCAAATCTGATTAAGATTCCTCACACTAACATTCTCGCTGACGTATCTACCATTTCGTAACCAGTACTTTGTTAACAGATTTGCACAATGCAAAATTCGTGTCCAGAACAACCTCAAATCCGAAGATTGTCCTGTCACCAGGTCGCCACGTGTAACCTCCCCCTCACTTATCGACCTTAATGACAGTGAAAAATTAAACCGCGTGTACCTAATGGAAATTTGGGAAAAGCAATCGTCACCGAAGTTAATCTGTCGGTAAAGAGGGAGGAAAGGGTTACATCTAAATGAAAGGAAAAATGCAAATGAAACTGTTGGAAATTAATTTTGAAAAGGGGTAAAGTTAATAAAGAAAGTAAATGTGCGGCCGTTACGTTAACAATTAACTAGCGGTAATTAGATATTTGAGATTTGGGGGAAATTACGGTCGCCAGTCCTAAGGACAATTACTATAGTAACTGAAAAAGAAAGGTTATTATACATATAATTAGGACTAGAAGCGTGGCAACTGAAGGTTGACACGTGTAGTGTGAAAACTGAAAGTTTGTCAGAACTAATAAATTTAGCTACACTCTGACTTAATTTAGCAAAAGAATTAATAAAACCGGAAAATCGAAAGTTAATTTAGTGACTAAAGTTAATAGTGAGCTTTCTTTCTGAAGCACATCGAAATTCAGTAAGATACAGTTAGTCTTGGACTACCTCAACAATCATTTCAAAAGCTACTTGAATCTATGCAATTTAGAAATAAGAGATTTAACTTTGAACTTGAATTAAATAATTCTGGACAATTAACAATAGTAAAATTTAGTACATACCTAGCTGAGCTGTAGTCACAGGTAAGCTCAAATACAGTAACAAAACTCTCACTCTTAATTTGTGACTGTGTAATCTAAATATTGTAGCCAGCTATGAATACCTTAACTGAACTTTGAAATTAAAGCAGTGAAATCGAATGATGCTGGCGTTTGAATTTCAACGACACTCGGGTTCATTCCGGAAAAGGAAGGGACCCTGCTTGGTAATGCAATTGGGACAATGAGCAACAAAGGTTCATGCTACATTGCTGTAATTTTGTGATTTGAACAGTTTGAAAAGCTGAGGTCTGCCATACAGTTCTAAAACTTTACGTGCTTCCAGTCTTCCTTGTTGGTTGATTGAAGGTTTGAAGCCGTCGATCGAGGAGGTGGCGACAGTCACTCATAGAAGCTGGATGTTGGCGTGCCTTCTTCTCGACACGGTCACCAGGCGAAACGGGCTCTTGATGTGCACCAGCTAATGCTTCCCGTCCGCGACACCGTGTCAGGAACTATCATAGCAAGTAGAGCGCAATTACATGCTGCCCAACCCCGAAAGCGCGGCAACTCGCGGGAGCGTCACACAACACACCTGCTCCACTGCACTACCCCAGCCAGACTCTCTCTGCTCTGCCCGCGCTCCATGCGGCAGAGTTAACACTACCAAAGATCCTAAACACTTTGGTTCTCCACACGACCTATCGATGTATTCGTTCGATAGCATAGTTTTCCCTAGGCCAGACCCAGCGTATAAATACAAACAATATTCACAAAACAAACCAATTATACATCGACATAAATGCATATATATACAAATAGTAAAACAATTACAATATACAAAGACACAGAAATGTTATATCTTCAGGTAGCAAAATAAGGAAAAAATTTTGCAGTGCAATAGATGGAAATAGGAGGATATGCATTTCCGGCGTTACAAGCTCTCTACCAATATCTAAAGCAGCAATAATCACCGACTCGCAATGAGTACAAAAATCCATTGGCTACTGGAACGGGAACAAAGAAACTTGCAGACATGGACGAGATATAGTAGATCACTACTATCAAGAAAAAAGACTGGTCACATTATAGAATTTACTTGGATCAAATCACATTCTGGCGTCATATATATAATGACAAAGCAGATCAACAAGCAAGAGTTGCAATTAGCAACCAGACACCTACGAAGATCAGTCTCCCATACTGAGAATACCTTTTGCAAGTCAAACAACAAGCGTTTCTTTCATGACAGGATTAATTGACTGATAGTCAACAAATACAGGATAAACGTTATGTGGATATATAGACACACATACTAAGAAGGCCGTGGTTTATTAAGCCCAAACGCTCAGTACTATCACCTGTTGTACAGACGTGCCTCAATCATGGATCCATCCCCACTCGCTTACACTGGATCTCACAAATTGTGAGATCCGATGTGGCCCTTCACCTTCTTATTCAGCGACTCAACGAAGTGCTTTTTACAGGAGCTCTTGGAACTTGGTCTTTTCAATCACTCTATATCATCCCCATCAAGAAGAACACATATGCCTAAGCCAAGTTTATAGCTCAAGCAGATATAAAAATCTAAAAGGATCTTCTTGCAGGAACTGAATTACTAGCTTTCATACAACAACGTGGCTTACTGTCACTTGTATCCAGTACACTGACTGAATATACAGTATGTCAGCATTAAAATCTGAATGTCTCCTCTCCATAGTGTCTTAAAAAAATACTCATATCTGCATACTTCTCCTGTCTTGTCTGTGCAGATGTGATGTGCACAGACATACTGTTGTGTGTGGATGGACTATTAAGGTATACGCATCTGCAGAAACGCCCTAAGCAAACATGTTTGGAACTGTAAGTTTCGCCAGATTACATGTTACATGAGGGATATTCATGGGGTGAGTACGTGCATTTTTTTGTGAAATCGTTCATTTCTGAGAGTTCAACGTTCCTATGTGTTAAGTAATTGTCGTTCTCTTATGTAGCTATGGGAACAACAGTATCACTGATGGCGAGAGCAGTGAGGCAGGCACTCTCTGACAAGAGTTCAGTCTGTGTATCGTCGTGTATGAATCTATGTATTGCATCGTGACTAATAAAGAGCCTTCTGAACTCCGTTCCTACGATATGCTTTCTTATCTGACACTACTATGTACCAGAGCTCTATAATTTGTGACCCCAACTACCAATGCTGTTCATTCATGTGAATTTGTTTATTTCGTTTCGACACTGTGGTTTTCCTGCACAAACCTTGTGAATTATGTCACTATTCGAAGTTTTTCGCTAGCAACAAACACGAGCAGTGTACCTTGTGCTTCATGAGTGGTAAAAAGTGACAGTGATACTCCACATACCAGTCTTTCATTGATGAACAACAGTGGTATACAGTGGACAACCCTCTTATTGACCTTGCTGCAGAACCCGACCGTGGTGGTGTGACTTTTGCAGCCTTATATGAACATTTGCATTGGCCGATTAATCTTCCAATCACATCATGTTTTCATTTGCGTGCACCGGACTCATGCTCACTTGCCATACATCATTTTCTGACTATGCTACATGATACCTCGTTTGGTCCATGTTTCATGCAGCCAGCTGCATTACCAGTCACCACACCGAATATGTCAAGTTTCACGACATACACACGTAGGCTACAGAGCCTTGAAGCCACTACTCCATCCCGGAAAAAAAAGTTAAATAACATCTTAAGCTTCCACCATTCCACACTGATAACCATCATCTTTGGTTCACTATCATGCAAAGCATCTTCAATGTGAACAGTATAATTACTGACAGAAAGAAATATATCGCCTAACTCAGCCATCTGGGCAGCCAAGCAGACATCTTCAATGACATCATTCTCACACCCCCTATCAGTGACAGTGAAAACTACATCCTGCAGTGCTCGTCAAGCCCCCACCCCTCCCCCCAATTGTGTCAGTCCTCTGCATAAAGATGACTCATATCTCAAATTGATGAGGCTTTATCGATGCCTTGGGTGATTAAATTCCACACACAACTTCAAATGGCGATAGTAGCAAGTGAATATCAACTGCTGGAGCCTGTCCTCCCTAGGTTGATTAAATTTGGCACTTATTCAACATCGACATCGAATCAACATCGCCAACAATAATGGTGCCAGATGAGACACAGTTCCACCACAGATCCGTACGTCTCCTGCCTTTGACCATTGGTGAGCACTCCGCCAAATGCTGACATCACTGCAGGCAGCATGGTCAATGTCCTAAGTGTTGATAAAACAAACTCTTCCACCACTATAGTCAACACTACACCAGACACCACGCATACACAGCTGCACTACTGCTGGTACCATGTGTGCCTCAGGACACTGCAAGTAGCTGTCGACAGCCCTGTCAATATCCAAACTTGCTGAATGGCCCACAATGCTCCCCAGACCGTGGTAGACAAATAAGTCGCCCCAATCATCATGAGAACAGCACATGTTCCTCAAAACATGATGCTTCTTTAAATAACAGACCATAAATTCTCGACTGGAACAGTGGCTTCCACTATCCTCCCTGACACCAGTTCTCAGATCAGTGCTTTGCCGCCTTCGCCTTTCCTATCCACGGCAGTCGTACAGCAGCTTTAGCTGAAGGCTGCCAATAACTCTATCATTATAGTTTGCGGTTCAAAATCTTGCACTCTCGATCCGGGTTTCTCCTCGCCATTCATTTGGATGTTCATTATTATTGATGTGAATGAAATGGTCACAACGCCAATTTTCTTTGGGTCTTCTACCTTGTTCCCTCACTGCACAACGGTCAGTTAACACATTCACTTCCAGATGTACTGTTAAGGGAATCTGCTATCCTGCCACCTCAACAACATATCACGAGGGCACTGACAGCAGATCATGCAACTCAAACGTCTTTTGTAAAACAAAGCCTGTGACAATGTATTGATTACACTAAACCCATTCTGGACATCCAATAGCTCCACATGGACACTCATGCGACATGGACTGAACTCCAGAATGACATGGAAACGCTTCGCCACCACATCTGTGCGGCCGACTACAAGCTTTCTGGCATGCTGTCTCTTCAATTTTATCTGTTCGTCATCTTCTGCCGCTAGCCACTGACCTGAGCCGACCACATACCAACATGAGTCGCCAGACAAATCCTTCTGCGGCCACAGAGGTACTACAGCTTAGGGACACGCCTCTGCTTATGCCTACCTACTAGTTTGTTATGTATGAGATTAACAATGGAACAGTGCATCAAATCAATGCAACCTCCAGGCCCCCAATGAGTCAACACCTTCTCAGGCTAAATACTGATCATCTCTCTACAGCAATGTCCACAGTGTTATCCTACATCAGGCAGGCAATGTACATCCTTCTAAAAGTTGCTGGAAATCACTGATACACTTTGTCTCAAAAAAAGAAAGTTCAGTCAGACTGTGTGGTAATTATCGTGCCCTCAATACTTGCAAAATCATAGACAGTTACTCTCTACCTAACAGTCAAAATTTCATGCACTGCTTCGCCAGGGCTACTATGTTTGGCGCTGCCATCTGCAGCAAAGCTTAGGTACATATCCCTATGTGTCCAGGGGCATCCACAAAACGGCTACAATCGTGCCTTTCGGCTGGTATGAGTTGCCTGTATGCCATGTGGTCTCGAAAACGCCGCAAAACGTCGCAGTAGTTCATTGACAGTGTACTCTTCACGTTCTCATTTTGCTATGTATGCCTCAATGGCATATTAATATTCTCACCCAACTTCGACACTCATTCGTTTCACCTCAAGCAAAAGTTTTCAGTGTGCCAGCTGATAACAAGGTCATGATAAATAATGACAAGTGTCAACTTTGGCACACAATAGTTACATTCATAGGCCATGTTGTGAATAAATTGCGGATGAGGCCCACCCTCAAGGGTACAAAGCTTGTTCGCCACTAACCTCCACCTTCCAACTACCATTAACCTTGTCGTTTCCTGAGAATGGTTAATTTCCACCACCATCATCTACCCCATGTGGCCTCCCTCCAGGCTCCCCTCGCCCAAGCACTAAAGGGCAAGAACACCTCTGGACAATGCAATCTTATATGGACACCAGATATAAAATGGGCCCTTTGAGACCATCAAGGATGCCATTTGTGCAAGCCATCACCCTGGCAGACCCACTTCCTGATACTCAACTATTTTGGCAGATGCTAGCGACCTGGCCAATGACACTTACTGTAACAGGAAATAAACAGCCCCTCTGACTCTTTTCCAACAAGCTTACACAATCGCAATGCAAATGGTCTGCTTTCGACAGACAACTATTAGAAGTTCATGAAACTGTGTGCTAGTCTCAAGAGGATGTTGAAGAATGCCCACTTATCGTGTACACTGATTGTTGGCCACCAGCGGACACTGTCCGTAACTCTCCCAAAAACAATTGCCATAGATGATACAGACATTTCGAGTACATCACACAATACACAATCTATGTACCACATGTATAAAGTGCAGACAACATACTGGCACAATTTACATGCACACTGATTATGAGGAATTTGCACAGGCACAGCATAATGACTGGCAGCTCCAACATCAGCTAAATGGTCTCATGACAAACCTTCACATCAAATCCAGGATCATAGCGGGTGTGACTCATCCAATTCTCTGTGACACATCACAACTCTTTCTGTCAGTTGATTTTCAAACACCATCACAATCATGGACATCCTGCAATGAGACCAACCAAGTACCTTACCACTGAGCACTCTGTTTGGTCGAAAATCAGGGAAAAATTTAAGTTGTGGAGAAGAACGTGTGCTCCCTGTCAACAAAGCAAAACCTCATGTCACACCTAGCCACCTCTAGGCCATTTTGAAATACCAAAGGATCAGTTCCAGCATATACATGTCGACCTCATAAGCCTCCTGCCTCTATCAGGTGGCCACTATTATATCTTACCAGTCATTGACTACATGACATGATGGGTAGGGGCGACTCACCCTTCCAGAAATTATGGCAGAAACTGTTGCAAAGTCTCTGTGTGTACTTAGCTTACTTGTTTTGGATGCCTCTCATCCATCACCAAAGACCAGGTCAGACAGTTTGAATCTTCCTTACTCCTCGAACTTGGCAACTTGTGTGGCATCACTCATTACAGCACCACTACATATCATCTGCACAGCGATGGGCTTGTTGAGAGGTGGCATTGTATCCTCTAAGTGGCCGTAATGTGCTATGGAGGTGATGGACTGACGCCCTCTCCTTGGTACTTCTCAGTGTACATATTGCTCATAAAGGTGACCTCAAACCTCACTTGACGAGCTGCTTTATGGTGAGACATTGTCAACCCCTGGCAGTTTCGTTTTGCTTCAACTTCCCTCTGTGACAATTCCTCTGCCCATCCTCACTGAACAAGTGAAAAGACATATCCCCTGACTCCACATACCTCCTATGTCCCGACACTCTACTCTGGAGATATTCCTCTTCAAGGAGCTTGCGGACTGCCAATTCATCATGCTTCACGATGACACAACACTTGTAGCCCTTCACCTCCTTATTCAGCGACTCAACGAAGTGCTTTGTTGGGGTACTCATACATTTGATATCTTGCTGCATGGCGAGCCTGTCACTGCCTCCCTCAGCAGACTCAAACCAGCCTGGACACTCAACTATAAACTCACAGCTACTGACACCTTACCACCTACTGTGTCCTTCTTGCCTAATGAATCCTCCTTCAGATGCATGCTCCCCTCCCATGCCATCAGCTGGACACTGTGCTACATACTACTTGGGTGGAAGGGGGGGCGTGGTTTTATGGGAGCAATAACATCATTGACCAGCGAGAGTGACGAGGCAGACTCACTCTGACAAAGAGGTTTGCTCTGTGAGTTTGTAACTTACAGTTGTGCTTAATAAAGAGGATTTTTTACTCAGTACCTATGGTGTGCTTTATTATCCACCACTTCTACGAATCAGAGCCCAACACAGCTATAATGGAATTATGTTGTCATTCTGAATTTTGGCTTAGCTGTTCATTTTATACATATTATGAAACATGTTTGTACAGCCATATATTTATCTAAATTTACATCTATACAGTATTTTGAACATGGAAGACGCAGTGATTTTTCAAGTTATTGCACTGGCAGTGTCGGTAACCCTTAGAATTAGGTAAGAAAGAAGGCAATGACAAAAATTCAGTCATTTTGGGTTCGACCGTGGCTGGAAGAAGAGACGAAGGTTGGGCGATTTCCTATTGACGAACGAATATCGATCCAAAGATAGGCCGGAATTTCGGAACTTCATGAAAATGGAGGTAGCTTCTTTTAATAAGCTGCTCTCAACGCCACAAGAAGATATTACAAGGGCACAAAAATGTAGGTGGTTATTTTACCTGATCAGAAGTAAGAATTAAACCATTTGTTTATCCATTTTGTGATCAGGCTCTCTCATCGACTATTGTGTTTCCCCATCACGCCATATTCAAATAAAGCAAAAGAAGCGTTAAATCAAATGGGCACTTCCGTCAGTTAATGTGCTATGCATACAAATCAGAAATCATATGTGTAGGAATTTTAGCTTGTACTGTAAGGTAAGCAGACATTGACTCTAACTGAATGAAACACTGGTTGGAATAGCCCACGTTTATTTCACAATAATTTAACAAAAAAATGATTCAAATGGCTCTGAGCACTATGGGACTCAACTGCTGAGGTCATTAGTCCCCTAGAACTTAGAACTAGTTAAACCTAACTAACCTAAGGACATCACACACATCCATGCCCGAGGCAGGATTCGAACCTGCGACCATAGCGGTCTCGCGGTTCAAGACTGCAGCGCCAGAACCGCGCGGCCACTTCGGCCGGCTAATAATTTAACATCTAATAAAGCATGTCACAATACAGAAGCATGTATCAAGCAGCTAGAACACAATAAAGCAATTTTAAAAATATCTCACATTAATTATGTTTCCTTGTCCATGACTACCAGGTATATCACTGAAGTCGCTACACCAGCTCCCCTTTTTTTGAATCCGAGAGCACTGGCGATGACTGGGGACAGTTCTTCCAGCACTTATGACTGTTGCTGGTCACGGGGGTTTCGTGTCTGTATCCGTCAGTCGGTCAGAGTAGAGGCCAAAGCGTCCTCCAGAAATGCTGTGGCTGCCAACTTGTTAGGTGGAAAGGAAATCCTGTGTTTTGTTCTTGTGGGTGCAGGCACCATGACCAATGGCCAGTACCAGGTATTCAATGGGAACTATCTCATCCTTGCCATTCCACTCTATTCCCAAGATGCTGATGCCTTTTTGAGAACTTTGCAAGGTCCCAAGTAGAGAGGTCATGTAAGTACCCATATACTGTCATCCATCATCCAGAAAGCTGTCGTTTTCCGTAGGTCCTTGAGGTCGAAGACTGATTTATCTCCGCATATTTTTTGTGCTGATGGCTGAATTTCTTCCATTCTTCATTGTAGATGTTGGCTGAAGTCCACTGTGTGTTCTTCATTTGGAAGACGTCTTGGTTTGCTGGAAACGAGTTCGGCCTGAAGTCGTAGTTGTCTCTGTATACCAGTTGTGCTGTGAAGTAGTCCAGATCCTCTCTAACACCTGTTTGCAGCCCTGACAGAACCAGTGGTAATGAATCTGGCCACAGCACTTCCCTGCACGTTATAGTTGCCTTCAAAGTTGTGTGGAACCTTTCTACCACCTCGTTGCTAGCAGGATGGTAGCTGGTGGGTTTCATATGTGAGTAGCCACATAGGTGCAGAATCTCATAGAATAGCAGTGACTTGAATTGCCTTCTACAAACTCTTGTTATTGTCTGAGGTACCCCAAATCTTATGATCCAGCCACTGAAAAATAGCTCTGTTTCTGCTACAATATCCGTAATGAGGATGGCTTCCACCTAGCGAGTAAATCTGTCACTGACAACAATTAATTATACTGTCCAGAACTCACAAGGTCCAAATGTACATGCAAGAAACGTGCCATTACTGTGTTGATGATGGCTAATAGCGCAAGTGTGTGCTGACCAATCTTGCACCTTTCGACATCTCTTGCATGATTGAGGTCAGTTTCGGCAACGTTTTTTGATACCCAGCCAAATCATCATCTTTGTCATCAACACTGCAGCAGTTCTCACTCCCAGATGCACCAAGTTATGAAAAACTTACAACATGTGGTACCAGAGCTTTTTGGGTATATACATGTGCTGCAAGTTATGTAACGTGACACGCTGAGGTTAGAAGTTTGCTGTGCAAGCAGTAGACGTAAGCTGCTGTCATCCTGTTGTTGCTCTGCACTGTGTTTCCATGTAGCAGCCTTCACACTTTCACAGCAGTATGAGAAGAAGTCAGTCACAATGTTTTTATTGGCGCTGATATGTCTCACTTCAGCGGTAAACTGAGAGATAAACTCTGCCTGTCAACATTGTCTAGGCAAGCATATACTATGACATTTGAAAAGAAGGCTGTAAAGAAGCATTGTCTATGTAGACAGTGAAGTGCTTGCTTTCTATGGAATCTCTGAAGTGTTGTATTACAGTGTAAATCGCGTACAGTTCTCACTGGTGTGAGCATTTGTGAAAAAAATGCCAGAGGCTGACAGGCTCTGTTTACCAATTTTCCCTTCTCTTTCTGTCCACACCACTCATTCCTTATCCAGACTGTACACTGCCTCCACAGACCACTACACATTCTCCTTCTCTCTATCTTTCTCTCTCCCTCTGTACATCCCCTTTCTCCCTCATGTTCATCTAGCTCTCCTTTTCCCCCCTTTCACTCTATCTCTTTTTGCTCTGGCCCCTGTACTTTTAGCTTGTTCGACTGTGGAGTAATTTTTTCAGAGACCTGTTTCTTTCAAACTACCCCATCCTCAGTTCCATCAACTCAGGCAGATGCTTTCAATAATTTGAAATAGGCCTTGCTCCAACCTTTCTTCCTGATGATGTATGATCTTGGCATGACACATGTGCTTGTAGCTGACACTTCAGACTATACACTCGAGGTGATTCCGTCCCACATCGTCAATGGTGTAGAGAGAATCATAGCTCTTGTATCAAAGATCTTGATGACAGTCCAATGCAGTTATAGTCAAACTGAGATGGAGGCATTTCTAATAATCTTCGACACCAAGATGCTCCATGACTATGCCTATGGTCGACATTTCACACTGCTGATGGACCATAAACCTCTGCTGTCTCTGTACAAAATATTGACCACCACATCAACAACACGGCACACCACTTTCAGCATTGGGCTCTGTTTCTTTCTAGCTACTCATATGATTTACTGTACTGCTCGAACATGCATCATGCAAATGCATATCTGCTTCCTCATCTTCCTGCAGGTCAGGATCCAGACTTTGACAACAATCTCAATGTTAGTTTTCGTATCACCTGTGATGATGTGGATCCTGTGGTCAACTTGCCATTGGATACACAGCTTGATGGCCAGCACATCACTGAAGTCTTGTCCAGAATGATGACCACAGAACAAGGAAAAGGTCACACACCCTGACAGTCAGGCGTATTGGTAATGCTGCCACAAGCTGTTGACCCTCCAGGATGTCCTGCATCTACAAGGAGACAACAGGCATGCCTGCATGGTGATACCCAGCTCCCTCCACTGCCACAACATGGACCTCCTCCATGAGGGCCATTGGAGGGTCATCTTCACCAAATGTCTGAGTGACAACACACCTATGTACGTGCAATGGAACTGCCATCTTGAAGATAGTTTGCCTTCTGCAACCCATGTCAAAGCAAACAGGTATCACCATCCTGTCAATTTTTTCCTTGACCTACCACTTCTTCCCCTAGGTCCTGATTTCACCTCAGTCTTGCTGGCCCTTTCCTTGGCTCTACCTAACTGATCATGGTCAATGCTGGCAGCAGTTTTCCTTTTGTCTTTTGCTTGCCATCTACAACAGCTTCCCAAACCATCCTAGTCTTAGCACGACTGTTTGCCCTTGAGGGCCTTCCAGAGATAATAATGACTGACAATGGCTTCCAATTTACTTCCTTTTGCAACTCCAATGGCATTATGCTCATCCACGAAACTTCCTTTTATCTGGCCTCCAATGGCCTCACCAAATGCTTCATTCAGACTTTTCAAACCCAAATGATCAAGTTGAGCCATCACCATTCAGTGGATAATGCCCTCGTCTTATTTGTATCATTTTACCAGACCTCTCCTCAAAATCGATCACCTCCAGCCAAAAGATTGCATGGTCACCCTCTTTGGTCCTATTGTTGCTCTCCATAAAATCCCATATGGGCCCTCATGTTCATCACAGGATATCCACAGTGGCAGCCCACCACAATCCTAAACCTGATGGTTGCACCATGCTGGTAATGCAGTTGTTGAGAAGTGACAGCTGTCATAAACACATCAATCAGGCCTGACCATGCCATGGATCTGTGCCACCATGAGAGCCAGTAACACCATTCTCTGTACCCGATTTACAGTGGTCTGTGTTTCCTCCAGCAGCCCCTGACATCCTAGGGCATTCCTCCACGGGTAGCTGCCCTCCCATGGCAGAACACTAGGAGTCACATATGACATGATGGGTGAGAACCCCAGCCCAGTCCCTGCACCACTCTGATGTGAAGGACAATGGCTTTGCAAGGATTCTGACAGCTGATCCACCTTGCATCTTTTTTCAGGGGCAGAGGACTGCTGTGCTGCCCAGGAATGCTAGCACTATCAGCTACCATCACGACCACTGCACAGCCTGAGTTATGGTTCGTCTTCTGCTGGGACAACTTTGGACAGCAAAGTCCTGCAGAAAATCATCTCCATCACTAAGTGGTGGTCAAGGCACTAGTGTCATGCCAGCAGGCAGCAATGGCAGTGCCCAGAGTGGTTGCTAGCCATGCAGAACTATTTCCTTCTACCAGATCACATCACAAATAGTTTGGCATTTATCCTTCCGCCCAACAACTATTCATGCACTACCCGCAGTGAGCTAGTTCTGTCAGAGCGAACAAGTGGGCCAGGCATAAGTACATTAGTACTTCTTTAATTGGGTCTCACTCTCAACATATCGTCAGCCATACAAGAGAATCATCACGCCACTTGCCAAGACTTTGACTTTGTTTGGCAATGTGATGCTTAGGACACTGTCATTCTTTTACTAATTATTTTCATGTTAGACTCTCAGGTGATTGCGATTCAACAACTTTAGTCAAGCGCCCTGAGGCATTGTTTTAACATTCCAAAATTGTTTTTTCTGAACTAGTTTGGTACTCCAGAATTGAGACCATACATGTAAAGTTTTATTATAATATTTCTGTTGTTAATGTTGATGATTCTGTTTAGGTGGTACTTCACATAAAACATGAGAAGTGTGAACTTTTGTTAACATTGTTATTTGTTCTGGAACTTTGCAAACTGAATTACTTCACAAGTTTTGTTAAACACTACTTGTATTTCCTTTTTGGGAGTATTCTCAGTCAATGAAAGCTTCACACATCATTTTGCAGTGATATCTGTTAATAACATATTCTCGGGTTTCAAGATGCATGAGTCATTAACTGCCCATGAGCTTTCGCCAGAAATCTCCTCTGCCATTGACAAGTGGTTGACTGTCGTGTGAATGCTGCTGCCGTACTTATATAGCCATCTGCCGCCAGTGACATCACTGCTGCCCAGTTCCGCACCATATATGACAATGTTTTGGTGACATGACTGCAGTGCCTGCTTCAACTATCCAATCACAAGACCCCAGGCCATACTCAGCAGCAATTCATTGTCTTCATTGAGGGTGTTGTCTGATATTTTGATCTCTATTGCTTCATTTATTACGCTATCCCAGAAGCTGTTGGTCCTTCTAATAATAGAAGTACCATTGAATGCAGTTTGGTGTCCATTTTCCAGTGCATGCTCTACTACAGCTGGTTTTTCAGGATAGTATAGGCAGAAACATTTTTCAAGTTCTATGCATCACTGTGCAATATCATGGACAATCTGGCTGACATTAAACTGCCCACACCCACATGGTATTTTGTATATTCCAGATGTTCTGAGGCCTACATCTTCATTCAGCAGGCTTGATTAGTCGCCATTTCTTTGCTGGGCTCCTGAAGACTATATCAATTTTATGCTTCTTCAGGAGCTGGCTAATCTTCCCTGTTATTCAACAGTAAAACAGCAAAAACACCATCTTCTTCATGTCTTCTTTGGAGGCCCTCTGGTTTCGCAGCTATGACGAAACTGTTTGCAAAATTTTTCTGTTGTAACCATTTACTCAGAAAACTTTATTAGTAAGTGGCTCAGTTCCCACAGCAGGTTTTTGGAGATAGAGACAGTTTCAGGTCAATGTATCAATGTAAGAAGGTTTTCAGTACAGACCGTTCCTGTGCTAAGTGGTGGTAGCTGGTGGCATGCCGATACTGATCCCTGTGGGCAGGCTTGCAGTAAATACTGTGGATGAGACACCCATTAGGTTTACAGCGGACAATGATGTCCATGAATGGCAAGTAACCATTGTTCTCTGCTTCCATCATGAGCTTTATGTGGTTGTGGATGCTACTGATTTGTTCCAAGAACTGTTCCAGCTTTTCATGTCCGTGAGGCCACATGACGAAGGTACTGTTGATGTAGGGATAAAAACAACTATATCTGTAGATACTCCACAAAGAGGTTGGCTACAACTGGAGCTAATGAGCTCTCCATCACGATGCCATCGTCTGATTGAAATATTCTCCACCATGTAAAAAATATGATGATATCAGCATCAAACAGCTGGGGAAGCTGCACATCGAGAAGACCAATTTATTAAGTTCGCTAACCTTCCTACTATGCTGTGATGAGAAGACACCTGTGACTGATGAGAAGTCACCTGCTGCTGACATGGCCACTTTTGCCTTAAACAGGGACAGGATCGATGCAGCAATGGTGGCACAACTAACATCATCAAGGCAGGGAGCCACAGGAGAGGAGAAAAGGAAATTCAGTCAGCTTTCTCTGCAACAACATGGGGCAGAACGAAAAGCTGCTGTATGTACCGTGATCAACATGACAGCAAAAGACTTTGACATGGGTGCCACCTATAAGCTTTGCTCCTTCACTACGAAGTGACATATTAAGTGGTGCTGAACAAGTAGTTCGTAAGTTCCCCATTGAATCTGCAGAAAAAATTCAAAGAGCAGCATTCTTTTAAAATTCAAGCCACCAGCACCAAACATGATTAGAGCTGAACACAATGGCCTCCATGCTCTTCACAATGATTCTCTCACCATCAGCCTGACAGCTGACAAGTGCAATGCTGCCATCCTAATGGAATGAGTGAACTATGATGCGAAAATTCAATAGATGCTGGAGGTAGATATGTACCAAAAACTTCGGCTGGACTCAACATCCAGCATAACGAGGGAAACTTGAGGGATTCACAAACAGTCATCACTGGCAAAGGCACCCAGTCCACCCATGTTCTACAGTCTGCCAAAGGTGCATAAGAATGATGCACCTTTAAGGCCTATAGAGAGCAGCATCAGATCACCAACCTGTAGACTTGCAAGGCATTTGGCTAGCCTCCTCTCGATGCACATTGGACACTGTGCGTACCACACTCATATAAAGAATACAGCAGACTTCATTGATCAAATTAAATATCTCTGCCTTGGTGAAGACGATATTATGGTTAGTTCTGATGTGGTTTCCCTATTCACATGTGTGCCCATCACAGACATTAATTAAACATACCTTGACTTCCACATATTTTTTACGTGGTGTAGTATATTTCAACCAGCTGGATGTTGTGATGGTGAACTCATTAGCTCCCAGCTACCACCCCAGCGCAGAAACAATCTGTTCTGAGGATCTTGATACATCAAGGTGAAACTCTGAGATACTGAAAACTTGCCATGGGAACAGAGCCACTTATGTAAGTTTTTCAAGGAAAGTGGTTACAATGACACACTTCACAAGCAGTTTCATTAAGCTGCAAAAGCAGAAGGTTTCCGAAGAAGAAATGAAGATGATTGTGTTTTTACTGTTTTGTGGCTCAATCTCAATAATGGGGGAGATTAGCTGCCTCTTGAAGAAACATAAAATCAACATTGTCTTCAGCCCCCCCCCCCTCCCCACACACACACAAAGATCCAGCAACTAATAAAGCCCGTGAAAGATGATGTAGGCCTCAGAACACCTGGACTATACCAAATACCATGTGGGTATGGGCAGTTTAATATCAGTCAGACTGTCTGCAATACTGAACAGTGCTGCATAGAATACGAAAGATGCTTCCCTGTATGCTATCCTGAAAAACCTGCTGTAGTCGAGTATGCACTGGAAAATGGACACCAACTTGCATTCGACAATACTTCTATTATTAAACAGACCAACAGCTTCTGGGGCAGTGTAGTAAATGGAGCGACAACACCCTCAGTGAAGACAGTTGATCGCTGCTGAGTATATCTTGGAATCCTGTGTTTGGGAAATCAAAGTGAGCACAGCGGTTGCACCACAAAAACATTGCCATATATGGTGTGGAACTTAGCACCAGTGATGTCGCTGGCAGGAGCGTGGCTATATAAGCAAGGCAGTGGCATTCACACGGCAGTCAACCACTTGTCAATGACAGAGGAGATTTCTGGCACAAGCTCGTGGGCCATTAACCACTTGAATTGGCTTGAAACTTGAGAATATTTTATTACTTCACATAACGTGAACCACTAATGGGTCTCGGTGTGTTAATGTTGGGAGTGTCCAACATCCAGTTCGAGGTTGCAGCAGATAATATGCAGTGAGGTGTGAAAGTAAGGCTCATTCTAACAGAGGGGGAGCAACTCTGCCGCAATCTGACATATATTGAGAGTGAGTTGACAACCAGGTTAACTCCACCCCATCCTACATCCATGGCTTCGGTAGCAGCAGCAGCAGCAGTGTCAGTGCATCAATAGACTGTCATTCGTGTTGCTACATCAAAATTAATGGCTGAAGAGTCATTACAGTGTGTACTTCTAAAGTGTTAAAGTGTTGTGAACATACATGCCTTGCAGGATGCATTATGTACTCATACTGCAGTGGACAAACTAAATGAATAGTGAGTCCATGTTACAATGTTTTTTGACAATATTGAAAAGTGTATATTGGAATGGAAAGTTCTTGATGATGAAATGATCATATGGCATTATTGGCTGGGATACCGCATTTAGGGTTGTTTGGCCACCTACTGTAAGTCTTATTTGATGGCACTACGTTGACTTGCACGTCATCGATGGTGAAGACACACCCAGTCTACCAAGTGCGTAAAATCTCTAACCCAGTTGGGGGAATTGAAGTCAGGACCCCTGCATGGCAGTCAGCCGCACTGACCACTGAACTACAGAGGTGGTCAAATGCCAAGTTAGGTAACTACAGAGTCCACCAGAAAAATGTATACATTCACTGTCAGGCTCTATCGAGACATCAGTATTGTCGCTCGATTTGAGTTATGAGTGTGTTTTAGTATGGTCTTTGGTCCAACAGATGTTAGTACTTGAAACTCGGTATTGAGAAAACAAGATGGCTGTAGCCTGCTTGACATTCGAGCAACAAAAATGTACTGTGAAGTGGTTTTTCAAGTTTTATAATGCCATTGTAGTGCAACATCAGTCGAGGTGAGAGTTTGAAACAGAACCACCAACCCGCCTAGCAATCAAATGCATCATTGACGAGTTTGCATTGCATGGAACGATTTGTGATATTGACAAAGGAAGATCGGGAAGACAGCATAGGGCTACAAGTCCTTCTTCGTTGGTTCTCGTATTGGAAAGGTTTGTTAATTCTCCACAGAAGTCTGCTACACAAAGTGCACATGAAGTGGGGGTTTGCAGTACAAGTTTACGAAGAATTCTGAAAACTGAAAAGTGCAAAGTTGACATTCCATGATTACTGCACATGATTAATGATGACAATCCTGACCGCCGAATGCAATTTTGTGAATGGTATCAGCAAATGGTAACTGATGACAAACAATTTGTGACGAAGGTAGTGTGGAGTGATGAGGCACAATTTAAAATTAATGGAACTGTGAATTGGCATAACAGAGTGTACTGCGCACCAGAAAATCCATATGTTTATGTGGATAAAGCAATCAATCTACCAGGGGTTCATGTGTGGTGTGGACTATCATCTAGGGGCTTAGTAGGACCCTTTTTCTTTGATACTACTGTCACTGGAGAAGGGTACCTGGAAATGTTACGCACATCAATTTCGCCAGGTATGCATGCATTTTATGGAGCTGAAGAAGTGGTCTTCTACCAACAAGACACACTACGACCTAGCCATATGAGCTTTCCTGGATGACAAGTTTCTGGGGCATTGGACTGGACGAAGAGGGCCCATTGAGTTCCCTCCAGGGTCGCCAGATCTACCACCTATGGACTTTTACTTGTGGGGAACTGAGGAAGGTAATGTCTATTGACATAAGCCACACACACTGGAGGAACTTCCCCAGGAGATTACAGTGACATGTACAGCGATCTCTACTGTAACATCGACTGACATAGTTGCGGTGACCACTTGTCATCCTGTTATGTGTGAACATTTTAAGTAACCATGTGCTAAACTGAAGGTTGTACATGTCTGATCAATTATTAAATGTAAAATATACACAAGTAATATTTTTCATTCCTTAAAGTGTGTATACATTTTTCTGGCGGATTTTGTATGCAAGTCCAAGATACCATGACTTCTCCAACAGTTTTGAATACAATAAACATGGAATTAAAAGCACACAAAAAATAATTATTTGTAAAATATTGCCACATAGCAGTTGGGGTTGATGTGGAATGAAGAAGACCGATAATATTTTAAAGCTGCAATACATGAAACTACACAATGTAATAAATTGATATTTTTAAAGTTGCAATGAGTGTTTAATTCTGTCATAAATATTATTGTGGTTCCGTGGGAATAGGTGTGACTTAACAGAGCTTAATACAATACTCTTTAGTCAGGAAGCTGTATACCAGTATGTGTGTGTGTGTGTGTGTGTGTGTGTGTTTCTTTTTTTTTCTTTTTCTTTTCTTTTTTTAATTTCTATGTATGTCTCTCCAATGTTCGAAGTATCATGTAAACTTCTGCATATTGCCATATGTCAGAGTACTGCAAGATGCTTAGAAAAGGATGTGGAAAACTGCTAAAGAAAGTCTGCATATATTACACTTACCATTGCATGCATACTGACACCCACTATCCCAGTAGAGTTGCTAAGTGTGCCACGAGTATTTCTCTACTACTGGAGCAATTAAGTTATGACACTGCTGGATATATATGCTTTTATAGCCAAAATCTTTAATAGGGTCTGGTTTTAAGTCACACATTCGCTGTTATTCTTAAGACCTGTGGAATAACTTTGTTCTTAGCAGGCGGTCTAATTCAGTAACATCTGTATTTGACGATACTGTGTTGGGGAGGGGGAGGAAATACTTGCATGTGATTGACGTTTCAGTGTAGATCTAGAAGTACTGTGCAAATGTGGACTGGGACCAGTATTACTAGGGGTGTTATACTGATTCCCTTAACCAACAAGTTCAAGGCACAGTCTTTCTACATTGGGATTCACTTCATCTATTTTGGGGAACCCTCTTTTGCCCTGGGTCAAGGGGAGGCAAACACAAAAGGGGAGGGGTCTACTAATCGCTGGCACTTCAAATCTATGGCAAATGATGGTACCCCTTAGGGAAACTGCTGCAACGGACAAAAGGGGACAGCAGTTGCACTTAGTGTGTTTCCTGCACGCCTCAACGTGTTGAATAGTTCATTCTGGCAGCCATTGAAGGAACAGGGTGGAAGCAACTGCAGATTGTGGTGCATGTTGGAACAAGTGATGCCTGCCGTCTGTGATCTGAGGTCATACTTGGATCATTCCAGCATTTCAACGAAGCTCATAATTTGCAACATTGTCCACAGAATTGATCATGGCCCCGTGGATCCGAGCTGAGCAGAAGGACTGAACTAGCGACTCTGAAAGCTCTGTGACAAGCTAGGCTGCAACTTCCTGAACTTGTGCCATAGGGTTGAGAACTGTATGGTGCCCCTAAATGGGTCAGGTTGCACGACACATCAGAAGATGCTGCCGACGTAGCTGACTGTGTGTGGGGTGGGCATAAGGGTTTTTAGATTAGGTGGCTTTCCAGCCAATCCAGATAATGACAGCTGTAGGAAACCCAGAAGTATCAGTGTAAGATCAAAAGAAATGCCTCCCACAAGTGAGAGTATTAAAATACTAGTGGTTAACTGTTGAAGCACTGACAACAAAGTGTCAGAGTTCAAAGTGCTCCTGGAAAGCAGTGAAGCTCACACAACAGTAGGCACAGAAACCTGATTGAAACCTGAAATTGATAGCAATGACTCTTTTTGGTAAAATTTAATATATATTGAAAGCTAATGGGAAATGGAGGTGGTATATTTATTGCAGTAGATAAGAAACTCAAATCTACCGTGATAGAAATTTAAGCTGCATTTGAGATGGTTTTAGCAAGACTCAGAATCAGGGATGGGCATAAAATAACTGTATGCTTACGTTGCCCACCAGACTAATCGCCTAATGTAACCAAATTTCGTTGTAATATGTCCATTAGCTATTGTTCAGTGCTGTATTCAGTAGAACACTGTGTAGCACAGGCGGCGAATTGCGAATTTCGAGATGGCAGAGTTAGAGGAGCAATGCGTCTGCATTAAATTTTGCCTGAAACGCAAGAGAACTTTTACAGAGACGCACTAAATGATGCAGGAAGCCAATTTTGATAAGTGCTTAAGCCATACTCAGTATTACTAATGGTTCACACAGTTTAAAAATGGCCGGACGGAAGTTAAAAGATGATACTCATTCAGGACGCCCTTCGACGTATACTGATGACACTCATGTCAGAAACACCAACAAATTATGCATGCCAATCGAAAACTGATTGTCTGAGAGATTGTACAAGAATGCAACATTTCAGTTCGATCAAGTCATGAAATCCTGCCATAGCATCCTAGAATGCATCGTATTACTCCCAAGTTTGTCCCAAGGTTCATGTCTTAAGACCAGAAAGACCTTCGCCTCGTAGTCTGTCAAGATCTTTTGCATCGCACAAATGAGTACCAGATGTTCCTTAAGAGAATCATATCTGGTGATGAGATGTGGGTGTATGGTTATAATGTTGAGACCTAGTTTCAGTCTTCACAATGTGTGGGGAAAGGTTCTCCAAGACCAAAACAAGATCGCCAGGTCAGGCCAAATGTTAAGGCCATGCTGATAGTTTTCTTTGACCTTGAAGGATTAGGGTGGTTCATCATGAATTCATGTGACAGGGACAAACTGTTAATCAATGGTACTATAGGGATGTGTAGTGACACCTGCAAGAAAATATAAGAAGGAAATAGCCTAAAATGTGGTGAGACAATTCGTGGCTCTCACATCATGATTACACACCCGCACATTCGTCCCTGTTGGTTTGTGACTATTGAACAAAAAATTAAATCACAGTGTTCATCCTCTGACTCTCCAGATTTTTTTCTTTCCAGAGCTGAAAACCCCACTGAAAGAATGAAGATTTCCAACAACAGATGAGCAAAAGAAAATTAGCAGACAGCACATTTCGTGGCCCAGCAAGAGGTGTACAAAGACTGCTTCTGGAAGTGGAAACAGTGTTGGGAGTGATGAATCAATTGTAGAGGAGAGTGTTTCAAAGGAGGTCACACAATATAAGTAAAAGCTAAGCATAGAAAAAATTTGTAGACAAAGTACTGGAATTTTTTGAACAGACCTTGTATGTCAATGAGGAACTGGAAAATTTCAGCACAGGGCATGAGCATGTAGAAGAACTATGGCTCAAGTTTAAAAGAATAGTTGACCATGCACTGGACCAATATGGACTCAGTAGAACAGTTCATAAGGGGAGGGAACCTCCATGGTACACAGTCACTGTAAATAAACTTCTAAAGAAACAGAGACTACTGCATAATAGGTGAAAAATGATGGATAGGACTATATATATGGAGGTACTGAATGATAAGTGTTTGGCTGTCAAGACAGAAATGCGTAAAGCCTTCTGCGACTACCATAGCAGAATATTTTTAAATTATCTTTCACGAAACCCAAAGAAATTCTTGTCATATGTAAAGGCTGTTAGAGGTACCAAAATTAGTGTCTAGTCCCTAGCAAATGTGACAGGAACTGATATTGAGGGTAGCAAAGCACAAGCTGAAATGCTTACTCTATTTTCAACTGTTCTTTTACAAAGGAAAATCCACAAGTGTCGCCCCCATTTTTCTTTCATACCACTGAAACGATGAGTGAAATGAGTATTAATGTCAGTGGTGTTGAGAAACAGAAAATCGTAAAAACTGAACAAAGCTCCAGAACCTGATGGAATCTCTGTCAGATTCTATTTTGAGTTTGTGGCTGAGTTAGCCCTCTTCTAACTGTAACCTATTGTAGATCCCTTGAACAAAAAAAACATGCCCAGTAGTTGGAAGATAGCAAATGTAACACCATCTACAAGAAGAGTGATGCACTAAACTACCATCCAATATCCTTGACATTGATTTGTTGTAGAATCTTATAAGATATTTTGACTCGAAGATAATGAGATATCTTGTGCAGAATGACCTCCCCCATGCCAACCAGCATGGGTTCCAGAAAAATTGATAATGTTAAACCTAAGTCGTACTTTTCTTACATGACTGACTGAAAGATTTGGATCAAAGCAGTCAGGAAGATGCAGTATTTCTTCATTTCTGAAAAAAAATGACTCAGTACCACATCTATGCTTATTGTCCAACGTTCGTTCATATGGGATATCAAGTGAAATTTGTGGATGGACTGAGGACTTTTTGGTAAGGAGGACGCAGAATGTTATCTGTGATGGAGAGTCATCGTTAGTTGTAGAGGTAACTTCGGTGTGCCCCAGGGAAATGTGTAGGGACCATAGCTGTTCATGTTGTATATTGATGAACTTGTGAACAGTATCAATAGTAACCTTAGATTTTGGTAGACAAAGCAGTTAGCGGTAATGAAGTGCTGTCTGAAAGAAGCTGCATAAATACTCAAGTCAGATCTTGATACAATCTTAAAGTGGCGGAGAGATCAGCAATTTGCTTTCAATATTCAGAAATTTATAACTAAAGAATGTAGTATCTGTAATAGGAGGACCAGAGTGGGTGACGTGGTCGAGGTTGTAGGGCGTGGCTGGGTAGAAGAAGGTGGCTGTTTTTAGCAATCTTCTTCTTTATTGTTGGTTCTTCCAATACATTTTCCGGTAGCTCAGCCCCACCGCTCATGTCGTGGTGGAGGCGAGCTGATGCACACAGTCCAGGGAACGCGATGTCGCGCTCGGTCAGTGGCTGCGCCGGCGGTAGGAGGTTAGCAGCACGAGGCCCGGCCCAGCCTGCCTCCTGCAGACGCTGCGGCTCGTGACGACGCCGGGAGTCACCGGTGCAGCAGTGGTCAACGCCCACGCTGGCCGGTCCTCGGGGACAGCGTCACTGATGACGACGACGTGACAGCGACCGAACGCCCAATCGGTTGAACTGAATGCTGACGCCCACCTCTGATGCCCTTAAATAGTGCAGACCGCTGCTGAATCTGCCGGTTACGTGGCGGCGTGTTTATTAGAAGGTTCTCGATGAGTTGGCTAACACAACCGAACCACACGCGGCCCGCGCTTGCGTAATTCTGCTAATGCTGCGTTCTGATGGCTGCCACGCATGTACACACAAACTGACGCTCGTTGCAAAACTGTGTTACCTGCATAACGCGCTGGCCGGCTTTCGTCCGCCGTTTGCCGTGAGGCTGGCGCATCGTGCACTGAAACACACTAAATCACAATTTCGCACCGTATTTCCTAAAAATAACCCCTTGTCCTCTACAATTCCTCCCTCGTACCAAAAAGTCAAAACAAGTACAGTTCACTTCACAAACACCACAAAATGCGATTGATTCACTATTTACACTGTGTTCATTCACTTCTATCCTCAGTCTAATCTTTGTCCATAAATATTACTCAGTGTTCTGCTGCAGTGCCTCACAACTGTTCAGTGATTTTGTCTGGATCCTTAGGTTAAAGGTTGGAAGGGGCGGGAATTGGGCTACCTTCCTCTTGAGCCGATAGTACACTAATCCTACGAAAAAGACAAAAATACAGGTGGCGGTGGTTGATGATCCAATAACTAGTAAGCGTTGCTTATGCTCATTATGGTACTCATGCACTTGTTGAAAAAGATGTTCCATAGTTATATGTCCATCCTGAGCTGCTAGTATCTGGTCCAAAGAGACGAGCAAAGTCGGGTCTAATGTGCTTTTCAAAAGAGTGAGATTTTCTTTCGTGACGAATTGCACGGGTTGGTTGGGTACATAGATCAATGTGCGTGTTATGTTCATGATTGTAGCTCCAGTAATCACAGCTGGTAAACAGAAAGTTGGCCCTGAAATGTCACACTGTGTGCCGTTAATTAACAGTCCCTGCCCCTGCAATTCTATTCTTTGCGTACTCCCTTGCTTACCCTGCTCGTAACAAACGCAAATAACGACTGTGTTTTCCATTACTGAAAATACCCAATGTGGACCCACTTGCTGAAAGAACTGCACCGTGCCTGCTATAATTTCCTTAGGCCACTCCGCGACTGGTTCTTGAGAGCAGAATAGAGAATACTCACAAGATTTGGGAACAGTGTGTAACAATTTCGCGGGGCAGATGGTAACTGGACCTGTTCGACAACACAGCAAGTCTTGTGCAGTGAGGAGCGCATGAGCTTGTCTGTTACGTGCCACTAACAGTATTTCCCGTACAGTTAATTGTACGATTTTCTGCAAAATTTCCCACTTCACTGGATACATATGCAAGGCGTAACATTCAAATTTACAATCCTTACATGTTAATGGTATTATGATATGAATTCTCAGCAGGGTACCCGTCGGCATAGTGGTAACACGTGGCCATTTTGTAGTACAGAGATAAGTGTTCGTCTGTTAATGTCGTCAGTAGCTCCAGGGATGCGGCAGTTCCGATTGAACTTTCCGTAATCCTTCCCGAAGTTGTTCCGAAGGTAACAGTACCGGGGTTAGGTGCCCGCGCATTGCATGCAACAAAGCCTCCTGCAGTTCCGTGGCTTCTATGCGTGCTTCCATAATACTATCAGCAAGAAAACGGAGCAACTTAGCGATTATCAGCTGTGAATCGATGTTATCCAACCGGTACTTGATTATACACAAGTCGTGATTGGTTGTGTCGGCTGTGACCTTAATGTGGGACATCAAGGTCGCGACCAAAGCTCACAATTGGAGCGTATTATTAACTACATCTTTCTCCAAACCCTCTAATTTGGTTGTGTGAAGATCTAGCATTCCCTGGTTGCTATTCACATTACACTTGTGACTGCTCAATGTCATTCAATACGATCACGACGACACCCCTCGATCGACGTTAGCACTCGTGGTGTCACTCGCCTTCATACATGGCAGTGGACGTTTGAAAATTCGTGACGCTAGCTCAATGGTCGTCAATTGATTTAAATGTTATCCCCGGCTGACTCTTAATTCAATTACTGCCACGGGGGTGAGGAGAAAGAACGCATCCTGGTGATACCAGCATTATGCGTATTCAGATGTTCGATCATTCTGAATGGTTTGCAATGTTCCAGCGATTCTATTCGAACTCTATGCTGATGTGCCGACAAGGACCATTTTCGCAGATAAACATCCAAGTACGTAATGGATGTTCAGTTTCTCAATACAGTTCGTCGCACTCACACATTATACATCCGCTGTAAGAACAATTTCAAGCATTTACATTTTTTGGTGTCCCACAATATTGGTTGGCTAAATATGATCACAATACGTTGTATACAACTTCCGCAGATATTGTTTATCATGTAGTCAAGACCACGTAATGAAGCCAAAATCGTGAATTAAATTGAAATGTAGTTCGTTTATTAACACATTTCTTTTCACTAACTAAATATGAAATATGAATCGGGATTGGGGGTGATGATCCTATCGTTCTTTTCAGTATTAAAACGGTCGTTATCGTGTTCTGAATAACGCGTGTCATATAATGTCCAAATATCGACACGACCTAGGCCCTCAATTCGGCACTTAAATGCCTATTCTTCGCTCTCGAAATGTTCGATGTGATTGTCATTCCCACGCAGGTTTCAATTTAACGGTGTATGCACTGTTTTTAGTATTTTTTGTCCCCGTTAATTAATATCTGGTAGTTAATAAGCGAACTATTTTTATGCTGGCGCGTTGTTTGTATCAGTTACCCACTCAACCGTCCAAGGATAAGATTCTCTTTAATGTTCCGCGCACACGGGTTTCACAATTTTATAAAATGCAGAATTACGTAAACTATAGCTTTCCGTTGCGTACAACTTTCGTGGGTTCCACAACCATAATAGTTTCCCAAGAGTATTTTTCCCAGCTAACACAAAGTTCGAATTACGTTGTCGGAATCAATTTCACTTCACCCGACAATAAACGTCTCTGATCACTTCGTCACACGTAATGTATTTTAAACGTGCTTGAAGAGTCTTTAAATAAACTCCTTAACGAATTTCGCAGTCGCGTACCACTTTTTCATCGACTAGCCTGATCGCGATAACTGAAGGTAGAGAGCTCAATAATGTGTTACATGTTCTTTTATATATATTAAAAAACAAACGCGCCCCCATATATTTCTGTCCCACTTAGTCTGTGCTACTTTGCTTTTTATTACTTTTCATTATATTGCTTCTTAGTAATACTATGCAGTTATTAAAGTTTCGTATTACTTTCCCCTTTTTAATTCCTCCAAAATAAAGTCTATTTATCCCCGATTTTAATTAATATGATGTAATTGACACGCCTGCCCGCAAAGTACCGTTATAAACTGTACCTGCTGTAGCGTTTCATTAATAATTTTAATATCTTCCGCATCAGATACGGCCACGTGCGCCTATCCATCCTCTTTTCCTACGGACGTGCGGGATTAACCCTGCACTTTGCCGCAACTGAGCTTGTAAGCGTGCAAAAGCTGATCGTAGTAGCTGATATTCCCTGTGTGTGCCATTAAACCTTGACTGATTAGCCACCATGGAATGAAGTTCATTCAATGTATCCTCTAATTTATAGATTTCGTCTTCAACCGCCCAAATATTACAGGTCCATTGATGTCCGGACCTAATTACGTCCCCTTGTCGCGAGAACAAAACATCACTTGATATAGGACGTACCTTCAAGGCTTCAGCTAAGTTGCAACAGCAAAATAGAGTAACTATGCTGAGAGATAGAACACACCTTCCCTCTTCAGCGCAACCCATGACGCTGGAACTGCTAGTCTTACCAGAACGTCACGCATCAAAAGAAAAACAACTCACATTAGCTCTTCCTTTTTACGCGTGGCCTAAGAGCATAATAACATGTCTGATCGCTTCCACAATTAACTTGGTTCTCTTGTTTATCTACTCCTTTCTTGTTCTTTTTCTTAGATTCATCTTTCTCTCCACTAGAAGTTTCTACAGACAATGAGGGAAGTTCCCCAAAATTCCCCTTGAAAGGCCTAATTTTTCTCACATGCACAATAGTATGGCGAGTTGGAAGCTGTAATTTTACATTCACCGGCAATGTCATATCTCGATCACCTGGAAAGGACCTTGATAACGGGATACAAATTTTTTCGTTTTGCCTTTTGGCACATACGGATTAGTCATCATCATCCATTGTCCTACACGATATTTGGGTAAAGCTGCCTTTCTATTGTGAACTTTGTCATGTGTCTCTAATGCTTTAGTGTTCATTTTTTTCACCTGGCGCCAGATTGTTTTCAACTTTGTGGATAAATCCTTAACAGCCGAAATATCGGTTCTGGTGGGGTCTTGAGCAATTCAAACGGAGATGGCATCTTCCGAGCGAACAGTACATACGGAAACAATCCTGTACTTTCATGCACTTTTGAGTTATACGCCGTGGTTACAAATGCCAATAGGGTATCCCAATTGTTGTGTTGCGAATTTACATAATAACTTAACATCTTAGCTATTGTACGATGAACTCTCTCGGTCCGACCATTAGCCTGCGGGTGTAACGCGCTCATTCTCAATTTCTTTACATGCAAAAACTTGCATAACTGTTTCATCAAATCGGACATAATGTTTGACCCTTGGTCTGTAATTATAGTTTCTGGTGTTCCGAATTTCAATATCCACTGATGTACCAAGGCCTGAGCCACTAATTCGGCTCACTGGTCCGGAATAGCAGTCATAGACACATAGTGTGAAAAATGATCTATTATTGTTAAAACATAGCGATTACCCGCTGGTGTTTGCACAAACGGTCCCAAGACGTCTACCCCCAGTAGTTGGAGAGGTCTATCCGCTTCCGGTAGTCGTTGCAACACAATTCCGCCCGTTGAGCACACGGAATGCAGTTCTTTACGTACTGAGCGACATCTTGCCTACGCGGTGACCACCAAAAACTCTGTGCTACCCTCCTTTCCATTGCTCTTCGACCCGAATGACCAGAAAACATTGAATCATGTGCTTGTTTGTCCCGCATGACAGTAATGAGACAATAGTTTTACTGATCATGGAAAGTTAGACGGATGCTAGAAAAATCGTCACAATGTATCCCTAAGAGTTTGACAGAGCACTGAAAGACCTAAGTCCAAACAACGACAACATTCCATTAGAACTACTGACAGCCTTGGGAGAGCCAGTGCTGACAAAACTCTACCATCTGGTGAGCAAGATTATGAGACAGGCGAAATTCCCTCAGACTTCAAGAAGAATGCAATAATTCCAATCCCAAAGAAAGCAGGTGTTGACAGATGTGAAAATTACCAAACTATCAGTTTAATAAGTCACAGCTGCAAAATAGTAATGCGAATTCTTTACAGACGAATGGAAAAACTGGTAGAAGCTGACCTCTGGGGAGATCAGTTTGGATTCCGTAGAAATGTTGGAACACCTGAGGCAATGATGACCCTACGACTTATCTTAGAAGAAAGATTAAGGAAAGGCAAACCTATGTTTCTAGCATTTGTAGACTTAGAGAAAGCTTTTGACAATGTTGACTGGAATACTCTCTTTCAAATTCTGAAGGTGGCAGGGGTAAAATATAGGGAGCGAAAGGCTATTTACAATTTGTACAGAAAGCAGATGGCAGTTATAGGAGTCGAGGGGCACGAAAGGGAAGCAGTGGTTGGGAAAGGAGTGAGACAGGGTTGTAGCCTCTCCCCGATGTTATTCAATCTGTATATTGAGCAAGCAGTGAAGGAAACAAAAGAAAAATTCGGAGTAGGTATTAAAATCCATGGAGAAGAAATAAAAACTTTGAGGTTGTAGCCTCTCCCCGATGTTATTCAATCTGTATATTGAGCAAGCAGTGAAGGAAACAAAAGAAAAATTCGGAGTAGGTATTAAAATCCATGGAGAAGAAATAAAAACTTTGAGGTTCGCCGATGACATTGTAATTCTGTCAGAGACAGCAAAGGACTTGGAAGAGTAGTTGAACGGAATGGACAGTGTCTTGAAAGGAGGGTAAAAGATGAACATCAACAAAAGCAAAACGAGGATAATGGAATGTAGTCGAATTAAGTCAGGTGATGCTGAGGGAATTAGATTAGGAAATGAGACACTTAAAGTAGTAAAGGAATTTTGCTATTTGGGGAGCAAAATAACTGATGATGGTCGAAGTAGAGAGGATATAAAATGTAGACTGGCAATGGCAAGGAAAGCATTTCTGAAGAAGAGAAATTTGTTAACATCGAGTATAGATTTAAATGTCAGGAAGTCTTTTCTGAAATTATTTGTATGTAGTGTAGCCATGTATGGAAGTGAAACATGGACGATAACTAGTTTGGACCAGAAGAGAATAGAAGCTTTCGAAATGTGGTGCTACAGAAGAATGCTGAAGATTAGATGGGTAGATCACATAACTAATGAGGAGGTATTAAATAGAATTGGGGAGAAGAGGAGCTTGTGGCACAACTTGACTACAAGAAGGGATCGGTTGGTAGGATATATTCTGAGACATCGAGGGATCACGAATTTAGTATTGGAGGGCAGTGTGGAGGGTAAAAATCGTAGAGGGAGACCAAGAGATGAATACACTAAGCAGATTCAGAAGGATGTAGGCTGCAGTAGGTACTAGGAGATGAAGAAGCTTTCACAGGATAGAGTAGCATGGAGAGCTGCATCAAACCAGTCTCAGGACTGAAGACCACAACAACAACAACAAGCTGTTGATTAATAAATTATTCCATGACAGGCTGTAAACTTTTTGGAACACGATATGGACGTTTATACACCGATGCTTCATTCCCAGTGGGGATGTAATACTGAACTAACGGTGTGGCGGGCAGTGGACCATGAGAAATAAATAACTCTTTATATTCTGTCAAAAGGTTCTCAATGACTTCTCTGTCTTGCCCTTCTAAATGTGCTACTTTACCCCTCAGTGCGGACCATCTGATGGACTCTCCCGGCATTGTGTAATCTGCTGCGAAATCCTTATCCAGTTCATCTTCCCCTATTATCTTCAGATTCGCTATTACGGTACCCGAGCTAACTGCACCTCTTCAAGGCCAAAATTATCAACACTGACAGGCACAACCTTTTTTCCTTCTATCTCCCGCACGTAGGACACACTACGGAGTGTAAAACACTTCATTTTAATCAGGGGTTGATTCTCAGACAAAGGTTCAACGACACACAACGAATTTACCGACACGCTAGCTCCAACATCTGCCCAGATTATTTTCCCTGTACCCTTCAGTATAGTATCCCGCGAGTTAACCCTAAGGGACCTTGTTCACAGTTTAGGTGGCCCACCCGACATCTGGGTGGTTCCTTGCGACAGTAATGGTTTTTCGGCTGCAGAACCTAGGCGAAATTGTATTCCGTCCAGTTCTACTGTACACCGTTCCAGGTTAACTTTTGCGTGATGCGCAACCAGGAAATCCAATGCGAGTATGACATCATAGCAGCTGCCAACAACTGGAAGAACTTCTACCTTCACCTGGAAGTTCCTCATTTCCACTCGGAAGTTTAACACTGCTGATCCGAGTGACTTCACCTGTCCCCCACCCACGCCACTTAACGCCCAGCGTGGTGGTTTTAATTCTACTTTACGAGTACACTTCTACTCGCCACAGATACCTGAGACCCGGTATCCAATAAAAAGTTGCACCGTCTGCCCCTCACCAAGCCGGTCAGAAAAAAGTCTGCCACTGATTCACTGATTCTTCACTAACGTTAATCCTTACTGGGGGTGTTGCACAGTGGACACACCACCCCCTGCCCCATTTAACTGAGGGGGGTGAGGCCCACCTTGCGGTTTCCTATCATGTTTCTGACACGACCCATTTCAATTACGCTCCATATGACCCCAACGTCTGCATTTCCTGCACTGCATTTCCTTGCAGACGTGTCCCATACGAGCACATCTGAAACATTTTATTTCTGCATTAAACACTGCTTTCCTGTCCCGCATCTTTGTTACTGCTTCAACTTCCTCTAAAGCCACAGCGAATCTGACTGCCTCATTGAGAGTCTTAGGGAATTCCATCCTAATCTTGTGGGATGTTTTGGGTTATATTCCCCGCAAAAATGCGTCTAATGCCCTCTGCTCAGCTTCCTGCAGAATGGCTTCATTAACCCTATCTGAATCTGTTAGCTCATAGGTATTAACATCAATTTTTCGAATTTGATCTACAAAAGCTTCTATTGATTTCCCATTCCTTTGATACATTCTATTCAATTGTTCCCGACAATATCTAGACGTATTTTTCCTCCGATATCATTCCAGCAACCCTTTTTTGAATACTTCAAATGTCCGAGCATCCCTTAATTCTTCATGGCATGTAACGTACGCTCTGGCATTCCCAGTTACTTTCAACTTAGCCACATGCAAAAGTGTTTCTGCACCCCAATTTCCCAATTTAGCGACCGTGCTAAGGTACTAAAAAAAATCATAACATCCTCCCCAGCTTTTCCGAGAAAGGGGTGACCAAAGACGCAGCGTTAGTGTAAAGAATTACTGCATTAACAGGAAACCGTTCTTTGCTCGCTTCTTTAGACCGAGCAAGCTCTATCTCTAATTCCGATACTCGCTCAAGTAGCTGCTGAATAGCCACCTCGGCTGACACAGACTGCTCCATCACTACCAGCTATCGAATCAAGACTACAGTAAGCCCAGAAAGAAGAACAGGAAGGGAAGACGGACTATGCTACAGGTTCAAACAAACCACCAAACGAAAAATTGGCACTTACTTGTCATGTTACAGGAGTTGCTGATCCACTGTTGCCCTTCTCAGGTGTCATATACCCTCGTCGACTACCAGCCACAATTTCCTCCAAATCCAGGGAGGAGACCACTACTATCACCAATTGTAACAGGAGTGTGTGATGCGCAGGTTGCCTGACTGACACCACTTGTAATAGGATGATCGGAGTGGGTGACGTGATCGGGGTTGTAGGGTGTGGCTGGGTGGAAGAAGGTGGCTGTTTTTAGCAATCTTCCTCTTTATTGTTGGTTCTTCCAATACCTTTTTCCGGTAACTAAGCCCCACCGCTCGTGTCGTGGTGGAGACGAGCTGATGCACATAGTCCGGGGAACGCGACACCACGCTCGGTCAGCGGCTGCGCTGGCTTTAGGAGGTTAGCAGCACGAGGCCCGGCCTAGCCTGCCTCCTGCAGACGCTGCGGCTCGTGACGATGCCGGTGCAGCAGTGGGCAACGCCCACGCCGGCCGGTCCTCGGGGACAGTGTTACTGATGACGACGTAACAGCAACTGAATGCCCAATCGGTCGAACTGAATGCCGACGCCCACCTCTGATGTCCTTAAATAGTGCAGACCGCTGCTGAATCCACCAGTTACGTGGCGGCGTGTTTATTAGATGGTTCTCAATGAGTTGGCTAATGCAACCTCGCCACACACGGCCTGTGCCTGCATAATTCTGCTAATGCTGTGTTCTGATGGCTGCCGCGCACATACACACATACCGACGCTTGTTGCAAAACTGTGTCACCTGCATAACGCGCTGGCCGGCCTCCGTCTGCCATTTGCCGTGAGGCTGGCACATCGCACACTGAAACACACTAAATCACGATTTTGCACCATATTTCCTAAAAATAACCCCTTGTCCTCTACATATCCTATGACAGTAATATCAATAAGTCACACTTGGAATCAGGAAACTCATACAAATACCTGGGTGTATCATTTTGCAGTGATATTAAATAGAATGATCACATGAACTCAGTTGAAGGCAAAAGCAGGTGGTAGACTTCTGTTAATTGGTATATTATTGGGGAAGCGCAGTCAATCTACCAAGGAGATTGCTTACAAATCACTTCGGCAGCCCATTCTACACTGTTGATCAAATTTGTTGGACACATACGAAATAGGATTAACAGGAGATATTGAAAGTATACAGAGAAGGGCAGCACAAATTGACAGAGGTTTGTTTCACCCATGGGAGAGTGTTGCAGTGATGCTGAAGAAACTGAACTGGCAGTCTCTTGAAGATGAGCATGAAATATCCTAAGAAAGCCTAAGTACGAAGTTTCAAGAACCGGCTTTAAATGATGGCTCTACAATCCCCTATGTATAACTCACAGAGGGATTATGACAAGATTAGAATAATTATAGCACACACAAAGGCATTGGAACAATCATTCCCATGCTCTGTATTCTTCCAGCTATCCATACGTGAATCGAATGGGAAGAAAACCTAATAACTGGTACAATGGGACATACCCTCTTCAAGCACTTTGCAGTAGTTTGCAGAATATAGATGTAGATGTATCAGGGAGTGTTATAAAAATGGTTATTGATAAATTAACCCACCCCTGGGCCTGTGATTTGACATATAAATTTATCATATATCTCTGACAGTATTATGAAACGGGTAGACTGTTTTTGGCCAGGTGGCTACCTCCTGAAATAGACATCATACACACACTCATTAACACAAACACAGCTCACACACAAATGACCACTCTATCTGCCTGCCTGGACCAGACTGCGAGCAACTACAGATGGGAGAAGCAATCTGGGTGGTGTGGGTAAAGAGGAGGCTGGGGCGGTAAGTGGAGGGAGAGCAGCAGCACGTTATACTGCTGTTTGTTGGAGTGTACAGGTACAAGGTGGAGAGAGGGTAGGGCAGATAGGTCGGGAGATTAGACTGAGGGAATGGAGGGGGGAGCAAAAATGGAGAGAAATCCAGCTTATGGCAATGGGCACGTGCGGCACCATCCTATGCCAACCTATTCAAGGGCCAGCTACAAGAATCCTTCCGAGTCACCTAGAATCCCAAACCCCTCACCTGGTTCAGATTCACTGATGACATCTTCATGATATGGATTGAGGGTGGGGACACCCTATCTAAATTCTTCTGGAACTTCAACACCTTCTCCTTCATTTGCTTCACTGGTCCTCCTCAACCCAACAGGCAACCTTTCTCTATGTTGACCTCCACCTCGAAGATGGCTAATCAGTATCACTGTCAATACCAAACCTACCAACCAACAGAAATAACTCCACTTCGACAGCTGCCACCCATTCCATACCAAGAAATCCCTTCCATAAAGCCTAGCCATCCATGGCTGTCACATCTGTAGTGACAAGCAGTTCATCTCGAAATATACCAGGGGTTTCATTGATGAAATCATAATTATTACCCTTCCAGCCTTGTACAGAAACATATCTCCTATGCCTTAGCTCTCCAGTCACCCACCACCTCCCAAAGTAGCACTACCGGCCACAGAGAAGCATTCCCTCATGACTCAGTACTACCCAGGACTGGAGCAACTGAATCACATTCTCTGCCAAGGGTTCGACTGCCTATCGTCGTGCACTAAAATGAGGAATGTGCTATCCACTATACCTCCCGCAGTGGTGTTCCATCACCCACTGAACTTACAAAATATCCTCATTCGGGCCTACACAGTCCCTGCTACCAATTCCTTGTGTCAAGGTTCATATCGCTGTTATAGACTTAGATGCAAGACCTGTCCCAAACATTCTCCTACCCACCACCTAATCCATCAAAGGCAGAGCTACCTGTGAAACCAGTCATGTGCTCTACAAGCTAAGCTGCAACCAGTGTGCTTCATTCTATGTGGGCATGACAACCAAAATGATGTCAGCCCACATGAATGGCCACCAACAAACTGTGCCCAAAAACACAGTTTCTGAGCACACTGCCCAACACAACTTCCTTCATTTTAATGAGTGATTCACAGCCTGTGCCATCTGGATTCTTCCTACCAACACCAGCTTTCCTGTTCCCACTCCACAGCCGTCTATTACACGAGTACATCCACAGTCTTTTTACTTCTCTCCTTTTCCACCCCACCCCCCTCCACCTAGCATCCCAAGTGCATATAACTGCCCTACCTTCTCTTCACCTCATCCCTGTATGCTGTCACAAACAGCACTTTACCAAAAGTCTCTCACCTTCCCCAATCCAGCCTCCTCCTCACACCGATCACTCCAATTGCTTCTCCCATCATGCGTAGCTGCTCGCAGTCTAGCCCCGGCAGACAGTGATCATGTGTGCGTGAGCTGTGTTTGTCTGAATATGTATGTGTGTGTTTATTTTGTCTGTTTCAGAAGAAGGCCTTCTAGCCAAAAGTTTACATGTTCAGTACTCTTTTGTTGTGCCTGACTGCAACTCAAAATATCCGCTATTGTCATTATCCCTTCTTGGACTTTCCATTGTTTGTTATATATAACACTGTTCACAACATTGCTATTCCCCTAGTTTTCTTCTTCCACACAGCAGTTGCAGTTTAAGTAGTCTCACATACTCATTTTGTTAATATTTCTTATGATACTGTTTTATTATATCTAAATCTGTAAGCTAATAGTCTTGTAGCCGGCTAAAGTGGCCGTGCGGTTAAAGGCGCTGCAGTCTGGAACCGCAAGATCGCTACGGTCTCAGGTTCGAATCCTGCCTCGGGCATGGATGTTTGTGATGTCCTTAGGTTAGTTAGGTTTAACTAGTTCTAAGTTCTAGGGGACTAATGACCTCAGCAGTTGAGTCCCATAGTGCTCAGAGCCATAATAGTCTTGTAACGCCGGAAATGCATATCCTCTTATTTCCATCTATTGCACTATAAATTTGTTTTCCTTATTTCTGTTACCTGAATATATAACATTTCTGTGTCTTCGTATATTGTAACTGTTTTACTATATATATATATATGGAAATGGAAAAAAGAACACATTGACACCGGTGTGTCAGACCCACCATACTTGCTCCGGACACTGCGAGAGGGCTGTACAAGCAATGATCACACGCACGGCACAGCGGACACACCAGGAACCGCGGTGTTGGCTGTCGAATGGCGCTAGCTGCGCAGCATTTGTGCACCGCCGCCGTCAGTGTCAGCCAGTTTGCCGTGGCATACGGAGCTCCATCGCAGTCTTTAACACTGGTAGCATGCCGCGACAGCGTGGACGTGAACCGTATGTGCAGTTGACGGACTTTGAGCGAGGGCGTATAGTGGGCATGCGGGAGGCCGGGTGGACGTACCGCCGAATTGCTCAACACGTGGGGCGTGTGGTCTCCACAGTACATCGATGTTGTCGCCAGTGGTCGGCGGAAGGTGCACGTGCCCGTCGACCTGGGACCGGACCGCAGCGACGCACGGATGCACGCCAAGACCTAGGATCCTACGCAGTGCCGTAGGGGACCGCACCGCCACTTCCCAGCAAATTAGGGACACTGTTGCTCCTGGGGTATCGGCGAGGACCATTCGCAACCGTCTCCATGAAGCTGGGCTACGGTCCCACACACCGTTAGGCCGTCTTCCGCTCACGCCCCAACATCGTGCAGCCCGCCTCCAGTGGTGTCGCGACAGGCGTGAATGGAGGGACGAATGGAGACGTGTCGTCTTCAGCGATGAGAGTCGCTTCTGCCTTGGTGCCAATGATGGTCGTGTGCGTGTTTGGCGCCGTGCAGGTGAGCGCCACAATCAGGACTGCATACGACCGAGGCACACAGGGCCAACACCCGGCATCATGGTGTGGGGAGCGACCTCCTACACTGGCCGTACACCACTGGTGATCGTCGAGGGGACACTGAATAGTGCACGGTACATCCAAACCGTCATCGAACCCATCGTTCTACCATTCCTAGATCGGCAAGGGAACTTGCTGTTCCAACAGGACAATGCACGTCCGCATGTATCCCGTGCCACCCAACGTGCTCTAGAAGGTGTAAGTCAACTACCCTGGCCAGCAAGATCTCCGGATCTGTCCCCCATTGAGCATGTTTGGGACTGGATGAAGCGTCGTCTCACGCGGTCTGCACGTCCAGCACGAACGCTGGCCCAACTGAGGCGCCAGGTGGAAATGGCATGGCACGCCGTTCCACAGGACTACATCCAGCATCTCTACGATCGTCTCCATGGGAGAATAGCAGCCTGCATTGCTGCGAAAGGTGGATATACACTGTACTAGTGCCGACATTGTGCATGCTCTGTTGCCTGTGTCTATGTGCCTGTGGTTCTGTCAGTGTGATCATGTGATGTATCTGACCCCAGGAATGTGTCAATAAAGTTTCCCCTTCCTGGGACAATGAATTCACGGTGTTCTTATTTCAATTTCCAGGAGTGTATTATTTGTATTTTTACGCTGGGTCTTGCCTAGGGAAAACTGCTATCGAACGATTACATCGATAGGTCGTGTGAAGAATCAAAGTGTGTAGGATCTTTGGTAGTGTTAACTCTGCCGCGTGGAGCACGGGCAGGGCAGTCGGGGTCTGGCTGGAGTATCGAGTGGAGCAGGTGTGTTGTGTGACGCTCCCGCGAGTTGCCGCGCTTTCGGGGTTTGGCAGCATGTAATTGCACTCGACTCGCGATGATAGTTTCTGACATGGTGTCGCGGACGGGAAGTATTAGCTGGCGCACATCAAGAGCCCGTTTCGCATGGTGACCGTGTCGAGAAGAAGGCGCGCCAACATCCAGCTTCTGCAACAGCGACGGCCGACAATGAGGGACTGTCGCCACCTCCTCGATCGACGGCTTCAAACCTTCAATCAACCAACAAGGAAGACTGGAAGCACGTAAAGTTTTAGAACTGTATGGCAGACCTCAGCTTTTCAAATTGTTCCATTTGCCTCGCAAAATTACAGCAACTTAGCATGAACCTTTGTTGCTCATTGTCCCAATTGCATAGCCAAGCAGGGTCCCTTCCTTTTCCGAAATGAACCCGAGTGTCGTTGAAATTCAAACGCCAGCGTAATTCCATTTCACTGCTTTAATTTCAAAGTTCACTTTAAGTATTCATAGTTGGCTACAATGGCTAGATTACACAGGCACAAATTAAGAGTGCGAGTTTTGTTACCGTATTTTAGCTTACCTGTGACTGCAGCTCAGCTTGGTACGTACTAAATTTTACTATTGTTAATTGTCCAGAATCATTTAACTCAAGTTCGAAGTTAAATCTCTTATTTCTAAATTACGTAGATTCAAGTAGCTTTTGAAATGATTGTTGAGGTAGTCCAAGACTAACTGTATTTTATTGAATTTCGATATGTTTCAGAAACAAAGTTCACTATTAACTTCAGTCACTAAATTAGCTTTCGATTTTCCTGTTTTATTAATTCTTTTGCTAAATTAAGTTAGAGTGTAGCTAAATTTATTACTTCTGACAAACTTTCAGTTTTCACACTACACGTGTCAACCTTCAGTTGCCACGCTTCTAGTGCTAATTATATGTGTAATAACCTTTCTTTTTCAGTTACTATAGTAATTGTCCTTAGGACTGGCGACCGTGATTTCCCCCAAATCTCAAATATCTAATTACCGCTAGTTAATTGTTGACGTAACGGCCGCACATTCACTTTCTTTATTAACTTTACCCCTTTTCAAAATTAATTTCCAACAGTTTCCTTTGCATTTTTCCTTTCATTTAGATGTAACCCTTTCCTCCCTCTTTACCGACAGGTTAACTTCGGTGACGATTGCTTTTCCAAAATTCCCATTAGGTACACGCGGTTTAATTTTTCACTGTCATTAAGGTCGATAAGTGAGGGGGAGGTTACACGTGGCGACCTGGTGACAGGACAATCTTCAGATTTGAGGTTGTTCTGGACACGAATTTTGTTTGGTGCAAATGTCGTAACAAAGTATTGGTTACGAACAGATAGTTACGTCAGCGAGATTAAGTAGTGGGAGGAATCCTAATTAGATTTGAGATTTGGCATTTATATTGAAGATTATTAAAATGAGTGAAGGCAACAATTACCAAAATTTGGTAGGCTTGGATAAGGAACAATCGGTCGAACAGTGGGAAACGCGCACCGCGGTACCCATTGTTCAGGGACAGGTGGCTAGCATGAAAGACGCGACCACCGAAACGCAACAAAGAGCAGAAATGGGATTCCACACTTTAGAAAATGTTTCGGAGTCGGAAGTGAAAATCAAATGTGAATCCCTTGATGGCGAATACGGGGGGACAATTAAAGAGGAAGCCGCTACGGAAGTAAAACCGGTAGTTTCCGGGAATTTAACTGATTTATTGAATGTTTTGATTAACGAAATCAAGAGTCAATCGGCAAAGAAAGAAGCTCAGTCTGAAAAAATTGAACGACAGCTAGACAGTCATAACAAAGCTATTAATGTTGTTAACAACAATGTTGGAGTTGTTAACACAAAAGTTGATAAAATCAAAGAAGATATTGTTGTGATTAATACCGAAATCGGTAATCTTAAACAGGAAATGATAGGCGTTCAGGCGGAAATTGCGAGCATTAATACTCGTTTTTATTCCGAAATTAGCAGAATCGAGAAATGTGTAGGAGAATCAGTTGCTCCGATCATCGAGAATAAGGTGACGGAACAAATTCAATTAGTGAAAAAAGAGGATCAAAAGAAGGTGGAAACTTTAAAGGCTTTAGTATCCGAAGTAGATACCAAAGTGACGAAGCAGGCTAATACCTGCGAAGAGAAGAAAAGGGAAGTAGAAACGCTTGCGACAACCACTTGCTAAGTAATTACGAGAGTGTAGGAATTAGAAAAGAAACTTGACGAAAAACAGAGCTATGTGCCAATCTATGCACATAGTTCGGAATTGTTGACGAAAGAGGAGCGGTTCGACCCCTTGAAAAAAAGCGGTATACACGCGACGGATTTCATTAAGAATTGTGAAAGAGTTTTACCCAAATCATGGACTAATGAGAGAAAAATTAATGCGATTATTGATGTGTTGGCTGGTGATGCCAAGCGTTGGGGCTTAAACCTCAACATTACGAACCTGACTTTTGACGAATTTAAAAATTTGTTTCTGGATGAATACTGGTCAGAGCAAAAACAGCAAAGTGTCTGGCGCGAATTTGTCGTATCGAGGCCTTTCAATGCGAATTCGCGCGGTTCGATGAAGGAGTTTTGTGAGGGCTGGATCCGCAAGTTGGAATATTTGCGTGATCGCCGCACGGAATCCGAAATAGTCTGGGAACTCTACAAAAAGCTTCCAGATGATACAAAACGCTACGTAGGAAGCAATTACAGGACAATCAATGATTTCCTGGAAAGAGTGGAGGACGAGGACCATTGGCGCAATAATCGCGACAGTGGTAGAGGCCGTGGTAACAACAACGGGTACCACAGCAACCACAACAACGATAACCATGGGAATAATGCATACCGCAACCGTGGCAGCAATAACAATAATGGTTCGGATCGTAATAACAATCGGTACAATGCAAATAATAACAGGAATGACGGAAACCAGTATCATACTAACGTGATACGGGCTTCACAGAATAGTAATAACGTTAGAGGGTGTGATCTGCCGCCTCAGCAGCATCCGGGGACTGTATCTGCTGGGACGAGACAGGGAAACCATTAGCCGCGCCGGTGAGGGGCCGACCGGGCGTGGAGAAATTTTGGCGGCCCAATAACAGGAGAAAACCCAGGTGTCGTCGTTATGAAAATTCCTTATGGAATAATCAACGGCGGGAGAGTGTGCCAGTGTTAGGAGAAAGGAGTGCGCCCACAAGTAGTAGATCAGCTGTAGACACGGCGGTAGAAAATACATTCACTGTCAGTGAGAACAATTTAAGTAGTGTTCCGGAAAACGATTATAAAGTGGCAGCTGTAATACCCACAGCGGAACTGGAGATTGAGTTTAAGAATGATTCGCAAGTGTTGAGAGAAGATCAGATGTCGGATAAAACGTCCGTCATCGAGCGAGGGGATGCAGAGAGGGATGAGGTCTGGTTAAGGCAGTTCGGGCGCTTATACGACGAACTGAGAGATTATAGGGGCCTGTATGGGTGAAGTGTTTATGGGGAGCGCGGGCAGGATTTGCCGCGTTTCGTCCCACAGGAAGATAGTATTTGTGAAGTGATAGAAAGTTCTGGCCCTAACCGGCAGACTTTACTAGAAATAGTTGATGTTAATGGGGAGCACGAGCGAGATTCATCGTGTCTCGTCCCGCAAGAGTTGGATGTTGAAGTAGTAACGGAAAGTTCTGGCCCTAACCGGCAGACGTTACCGAAAGTTTCAGTGGTAGAAGTAGCCGACCCATCCGACGCAAACCTCCAGTTTAAACATTGCGAAAGTATTGAGGAGAAAGATTACGAGAATTTTAGTGATAGCCGGACACGATTGGTAGAAAAGCATGTGGATTACAGCGTGTATGAGGTTAGAGCTGGCATTATACGGTCAGACGATGGCAGTGTGGGTTGCGCAGATCCAGAGGAAGTAATTACAGATACTACTGGGCACATTCCTCCAGGTAGATTGGCAGATGAGATCGATCTGACCAAAGAGGAATCAACGAAGGTGACAATTAGTGAATCGATAGCAAAGCAACACTCACTAGTTGACGAGTTACAGGAAAAGGTTTCGGTATTGGAGGCGAAGCTACAGACTAAGCCTCAGGACAAACGTGTTGAAATTAAAACTGTATGTGAACAGAGGCTGAAAAAGCCGCCAGATAAGCCGGATTTGGGATCAAAGCCGGATGGTTTTTTCTGGAATGACCTGGATATAGACGAGGATTTACTGTGGGAAAATAAAGAAACAGTCGAGGACAAGTGTAGACAGATAGTAGTGTCTGTTAATATGCACGACCTACAACTAAACGTGTTGATTGACACCGGTGCAGAATTGAGTGCTGTATCTGGGAAAATATTTGAGTTACTGAAAGACAGACCTGGCATCGTAGTTATGCCAGTAACAGGAGTGAAAATTATCGGTGCTACTGGGAAGGCCAGTAAACCGGTCACAAAACAGATTTTTGTCAACTTCGAGATATGTGGGGCACGATTTGAACAAGAGTTTGTCGTCGTGCCAGACTTAACTACGGAAGTAATTTTTGGGTTAGATTGGCTATTAAAGTACCGTGCAGTGATTAATTGCGAAAGCAAAACTTTGACATGTACGTCACAAGATAAAACAATAGTAGTTAGTTTTGACAAGGCAGGAGACGGTGTGCATAGGCAATACCAGCCTGTACACATTGTTAACTGGCCGGATGCTATTGACGGAGGTATGAATTTGAACTACTGTAATGTGAGGAATCTCGGCATTGACAATAGTGTAGGAAGTGAATTGGAAGAGATAATCAAATTCCCTCCACGGATTGACATTAGTATTGGTGTGAAAAAAGATCGTTTGCGAGAAGTAATGAAGCTAAAAGCCGATGCTCGCATACGTCGTCATGACGCTAAAGCGCGTTTTGCTAAGTTTGCAATCGGAGACTTAGTACTTGTAAAAGCTCATGAGAAATCGAGCGAGATAGACAATGAAATCTCAAAATTTAAGTTTGTTTATAATGGTCCATATAAAGTCATTGGTATACCTCACACAAATGCTTATTGCTTAGAGTATCCAAGCTCTGGAAAACTATTAGGTATAAGGAACATTGTAGGCTTGAAATTGTACCAACCTAGGGTTGATTAATACCACAGAATGGGTAATTTGTACAGTATGTAAATATAGAGTGTAAGATTTAAGGTTTGCTAGATTCCCATGCTTTTACCTGACCAAGGGGACATTAAAGAAGTTGTAATTAATAAGTAATTAATTTTGACTGAATGATTTAAGAGGAACTGATTAGTAATCATCTGAAAAATCCAAGCTGTTAGTTTAAGTTTTCAGCTGAGTCACAGTAGATTAAGGAATGTAAATATGCTTTTTAACTAGCTGTCAGATTTCATTAATGTGTGTTTTACTAGTCATTGCCGATGTACTTAGACGCTGTTTTAAGTTTCAGGCTAGTACATGCGTGTGATGATGGACAGTGTTGAGTTATCCACTGTGATAGTATTAATGGACTCCTTGAGATTACTCGGGAGTGAGTTTTTCCGAAAGAATTCAGTGAAACGGACGTTCTGGAAATGCCGCTACAAGGGCGAGTGAGATCAAGCGTGCCGCACAGGCGGGCGCAATAATACTGGCGGGGCGGAGCCGCTGTCGGCTCTTGTGCCGCTGTCGGCTCTTGTGCCGCTGTCGGCATTCTTTGTACTTGCGAGTACGGAAGGCGGAATTGTTTTTCTTCCTGGACAGCTGAAAGAATTCTGTTGTCAATATTTATGTTTTTGTCGATCTGCTGTATATTATTTTCTTGTTTAGCGTTAAGTGCACACTCATGACGAGAATATTAATTATGAAAAGTTTATATAAAATACGTATTCTATGTAATTAATTATTAATTTGCGTATTTTGATATACCTGTTTTCTATGACCATGTAATCTGATTAATTTTGTAAATAGTATTCCATTTCTTGATACTGCTAGGAATTTTGATTTTTAGAATAGCTAAACCATTTTCTATGTTCGCTATGAATTTTAATATGTTGTCAACCTGTTTTATTTTGTGCAAGATGACAGAGTGGAATAAGATTAGGAGTGTCTCCACTCAATTATTATCGTCTAAAAATTGGTTTACGGTTAATTAGACGAATGCTAAACTTTGTTGATGTTTTGAGCATATGCATTTCCGCTGTTTCTTTTTTGGGACATTTTCTGAGTCTGTTTAGGTTACACGAACATCCTCAGACAATGTGGGGCACGTGTAACGCCAGAAATGCATATATGTATTTATGTCGATGTATAATTGGTTTGTTTCGTAAATATTATTTGTATTTTTACGCTGGGTCTTGCCTAGGGAAAACTGCTATCGAACGATTACATCGATAGGTCGTGTGAAGAATCAAAGTGTGTAGGATCTTTGGTAGTGTTAACTCTGCCGCGTGGAGCGCGGGCAGGGCAGTCGGGGTCTGGCTGGAGTAGCGAGAGGAGCAGGTGTGTTGTGTGACGCTCCCGCGAGTTGCCGCGCTTTCGGGGTTTGGCAGCATGTAATTGCACTCGACTCGTGATGATAGTTTCTGACATGGTGTCGCGGACGGGAAGTATTAGCTGGCGCACATCAAGAGCCCGTTTCGCATGGTGACCGTGTCGAGAAGAAGGCGCGCCAACATCCAGCTTCTGCAACAGCGACGGCCGACAATGAGGGACTGTCGCCACCTCCTCGATCGACGGCTTCAAACCTTCAATCAACCAACAAGGAAGACTGGAAGCACGTAAAGTTTTAGAACTGTATGGCAGACCTCAGCTTTTCAAATTGTTCCATTTGCCTCGCAAAATTACAGCAACTTAGCATGAACCTTTGTTGCTCATTGTCCCAATTGCATAGCCAAGCAGGGTCCCTTCCTTTTCCGAAATGAACCCGAGTGTCGTTGAAATTCAAACGCCAGCGTAATTCCATTTCACTGCTTTAATTTCAAAGTTCACTTTAAGTATTCATAGTTGGCTACAATGGCTAGATTACACAGGCACAAATTAAGAGTGCGAGTTTTGTTACCGTATTTTAGCTTACCTGTGACTGCAGCTCAGCTTGGTACGTACTAAATTTTACTATTGTTAATTGTCCAGAATCATTTAACTCAAGTTCGAAGTTAAATCTCTTATTTCTAAATTACGTAGATTCAAGTAGCTTTTGAAATGATTGTTGAGGTAGCCCAAGACTAACTGTATTTTATTGAATTTCGATATGTTTCAGAAACAAAGTTCACTATTAACTTCAGTCACTAAATTAGCTTTCGATTTTCCTGTTTTATTAATTCTTTTGCTAAATTAAGTCAGAGTGTAGCGAAATTTATTACTTCTGACAAACTTTCAGTTTTCACACTATACGTGTCAACCTTCAGTTGCCACGCTTCTAGTGCTAATTATATGTGTAATAACCTTTCTTTTTCAGTTACTATAGTAATTGTCCTTAGGACTGGCGACCGTGATTTCCCCCAAATCTCAAATATCTAATTACCGCTAGTTAATTGTCTTCTATTATGAAGGTTTCCGTTTATTTCCTCAAAATGTTCTTCATTGCCAGTTATCCCCAATATGCCTCTCACTGCCGCAGCGTAGCTCTTGTGTAGGAGGAACATAGTTTCATCATGTCACCATATCTCTATAATGGTTCCTTTGTTAAAAAGTGCATATAGGGTGTCTCTTGAATACAGGGTGGTCAGAAACACACTGAAAAGCTTTTAAGTGAGTTGCAGGATAGGTTATGCTGAGAAATAAATGTTAATAAAAAAAATCAATACAATGAACTGCTTCTGAGATAATTAGCACTAAATGTAGCTCATTGTGCTGTTGTGTGCTCAAATTCCAGTGGCCTTCCAGATAAAATCAACATCAGTTGTTCTCATAGCATAGATGATAGCAGACGAGACTGCTCAGCCTTGAGCTTTAGTTAGAAACCAAACAAAGAACACGTTTGACGACAAATCTCTTGATGGTCTACTTGAATTTTGGAGCACAACAGCCTAACTTGAATGCTAGTTAACTCTGAAACAGCATAACTTATTGCATTTTTTCCTCAGCAATTATTTCTCAGCCCAACGTACTATTTACAATTTTTTCAGACTGTTTTGATCACCCTGTACAGTTAGTGGTCCCAGCTACTGTCACAAATTCTGATTTAATTCCACTGTACAATGCATTTTTCTAAGTGTATCTATAAATCACTATAGGTGGTGAATTGTACATGATAAGTGTTGGAATGGAATCCCACGATACAGCAATGAGTCACTACTGTAAAACACAACACATATGGTGTCATCCCTCTCCAATATCTAGTCCTTACATTAAAGACCTATAGCTCCTACCGTAAATTCCAATTACTCCCTCTGTATAACACTTTTTCCAAGTTTATCTACAAAATAAGTGTAGACTACAATTTATAACTGTTATGTAATCGATTTGGATATTCCTCCATGCCATGTACCATCATGTCACTGCTAGCTTAGCAGAGTGCACAGACAAGCAGCTTCTGGTGCACTATTTCCACGTCGCAATGCACTAGTTAACGTGATACTGAACTGCATAGTGTATGCCCTAATGTCTTAACAATAGCACTCTGCAACAAATAAAATCGTGTTCTTTAATCTCTTGGAAGACCATCTACACCGGCAACCAGTGGTATTGTATACAATTCTGTATTGACACTAAAATAATGCTTACCGAATGCTGACCAGTTTTTTTCTGAAAAATGTACTAAGACCGTAGTGTATTCATAGCTATCACATACATTAAGAGCAGATATAAGTGCCGCAGATGTAGGGGAGGGAAAGGGGTAAGGGGTGGGGGAAAGGGAGAGGAGTGACTGTATGTAAACAATAATGCTTTCTGTTCCACAATTTATAAAAAAAATATAATAATAGTATTTCCTACAAAATCACTGTTTTCATGAAAAATACTCATACTGGAGCTGAAACAGGTCTCCAATATGTAGCACAGGAAAGTGGAGGTCTACATTTAACACCCGCAGCAATCTGACTACATGAAAGGAAAAGCACTCCTATTTCTTTCAGGAAGCAGATTTTATACAGGTGAGCATTTTTGAAAGCTCTCAGTCACATGGCACTCTAATGTTGCTTTCAGGATAAAAACCTGTCAGCTTTCCAAAGATTTGATGGAGGTTTAGTATTAGCTGCATCCTTCGCAACAATGATTGCATCTTTGTTCTGGTAAATCAACAAAATCTTTACCCTTCGCAAGAATCTTAAACACATACTTAGAAAATCACATAGCACGTTCAACCCATAGACTGTGCATTTATCTCCATCTCTCTACCACAAAGGAAACACACAGTTTGATCTCTGTTACCAATATAAAAGAATTCAGCTACACTTAATTTGTTAGGACAATCCTTAATAGATAACACCCATCCTTCGAATGATGCCAGCCTCGCACATTATGTTCTCTATCTAGGGTGAGATAACCCAATGTGTCACACATTATGCACTGAACTGATACTGCTACAGGAGATGAATGCAGATATATTTCCATTCTGTAAAGGTTACAAGTGTTGCACAGAAAACCATTTGAGAGATGGCATTCGAGCCACCACAGTTACTCTTTCACATATACCTTCGCAACACCAGGGACATACCGTATGTTGGAATGTTGCTTTCAAAGTTTGTTATATACTCTGAAGGTCCAAGCTGGTAACACTTCCAGTTGTGTCATCATGACATCACTTCTGGTCACATACTGGATCCTCCTCCAAACCCTATCCCAGACCTACAACATTAACAGCCCATACATTGAAATCATAACAAGTAGATGACACTCCTCTGACTGAATGATACTTTTGGTTACAGAAGACTTATTCCAGACATTACTGTTGGTGTTTGGTGTTCCTTGTTCCGTGTTCTGATAACAACTGCCTCCCCTTGCATGTTCGCAGGTGCTGGAGTCGTACTTGCAGAGTATTCACTAGTTTCATTTTAATGGCTTTTTGACTGCATTTACCGCTGTTGAGTATGGTTTCTAGCACAGTAGCCTTTCTTGATTTGATTCTTTATTCTCATCTTAAGAAGTCTCTCTGTGGATGTTCAGTTTTTGCAATCAATACTGTGTTGTTTTGTCTTCATTTTTGTACCTCTGTTTTGGGGTAAGTGCCAATGACAGCCATCTCAAGAAAAATATTTTCTTATAATTATAAAGAAGATGTGTTTCCTGTTCATTATGTTTACAATATAACAACTGCAGTTACTCCAAAACATGGATCACTTCTGGTGAATGAACTTATTAATATGCAATACATTTAACACAGAAAAACACAAAATTATTGTGACAGTCATTAATTTATGTTGTTTAGTTTGCAGTCAGTGTATCTGAGTATTAGTAGTAACTATACTCTAGACCATAAACCTATTTACAGCAATGCAAGCAAATAAGACTCACTGACTTATACTGTGGTTATTCTGGCCCTCAGCAGCTGTAGTCACTTCCCAGTCCACTTAAGTAACACTTTGACTGATATTCTTCTTGCTCATGGTGCAACTGAATCTGGGCAAGAAAGGAGAATATGTTTGGCAACTTGATGCTGGATGGCACAGAATTATCCTACTAAACTTATTCTATTTTTTGGGCCATTTCCACAGAATATTCTTGTGGTGACTCCTTTCCTCGCCTCCATCTGCAGCAGCAGATGACAGACTGTGTAAACTGGAAACCCGCTCCACAACACCCTCACTGGCCACTTCTGCCCAGGTGAGAAGTTAGATAGCCACACTTTCTGGATGTTAAGCATGCCGAAACGTCGATAAGGTAGTCTCTTGTTCTGCTACAACAAGACAACATTCCTGGCCATGCTCTCAGCAGCTCATCTGCGCGACACGTGGCCCATGTTGTCATCCACAGAACATGAAGGCTGATTTGGATTGGTGTTCCAGTCTCACTGGGTCAGATTTTTAGCTGTTCTGTGATAGTCACAAGCAGCCAGATTGAAAATCAATACGGAAATCTCCATCAAAAGTCAATTCACAACTAACTTTTTCTTGCCAGTTTATTTGGTCAGTGGGAGGTAGAAATACTGGCACAAGCTTTTTTTCTAAAAGCTAGTCAGTACTAGTAGTACAAACGTGCTTACAGCTGATGGAGAGAAGCAGTAAGCGAATGCCTATGACTGGTACTAAAACAAAATTGATTTGTTTTACTTAGCTTTGGTGTAAGTGCTTCATAAATGTGTATTTTAATATGTGTTGTTGCTACAACACTATCACAATAAAAAATGAAAAATTTTCTATTCTGCAATGCCCCTGTAGGTTTATTATCTAACTGGCTTCATCATCATCATCATCATCATCTTCTTATTCTTCCTCTTCCTCTGCAGCTCATTGAGAGCCTTGGCCTCTTCAACAATTTTCTGCCATTTATCTTTGTCCACTGCTAGAGCTCTCCAATTCCTATAAACCATTTTCCAGAGATTCTCGATGATAACTCCATATTCCCATTTGATTCTTGGCTGAACGTGCCCTCTCTGTCCTCCTAGATATACTTGTAATACTTTTTTGGGCACTTCCACATCACTCATCCATGTTACATGCTAGCTTTAACATAATTATCTACATAAAAAGCAATGTAAGGGCATTTTCAAGACATATTTTTTCTATATTATGTTATATTTATTTATTCTATTACTTACGTAATGATCTATTTATACAAACTACACATCTCAGGTACACTTTCATTGTACAACAAGAAATCAAATTTTACATTTCATATTTGGCCCAATAACTTCAGTATGTGATAATAAAACATAAAATTTATATATTATATTATTAAAAATGTTATATTATCAATTATAAATTTAATATTTTATTTGCAGTACTAATTTTTGTTTGCTGCTGGGGATGAGTGCCAAAGACAATGAAAGACAATCCATGATCATTACCGAACACAGAAAAAAAGAAATAGGTACAACAGGGTTTGTTGCAAAAAAGAAGAGAGCCAGCTACTAGGTCAGGCTGAGATTTCTAAAATGTGTAGATGATGAAAGGAATTCTTTTTCAAATGTTGTATCACACACTGACATGCAAAATTGCCCTAACATTTTCAGCAGATGCCTCTGCAACAGCACTGACGATAACTGCCCAAAAATAATCAAGTATCAACCACTTTCCCCTGAATCTCAGTAAACATCAGAATCATACTCCCCCCCCCCCCCCCCCCAAACATGGTGATACCATCTGACCAGAAAGAGGAAGGAAATTGATGCCTTTCTCAAGTATACCATACAAGATCATTTTTGTAAGATAAGTGTGAATACAGAAGGTTAAATTTCAGTCATTCACATCATTCAAGTAACTTGAAAGACAATTAATGCTCTCTTTCAGCACCCATCCATGCACAAGGAGATGAAGTCCAATGGAGACTGCTGTAACATGGGTGGAACCAAGTGGAAGGGCCCTCTCAGCAAACATCAATAAAGACGACCAAGTGAAATTTACTAAGTAAATCTAATAACATCTAACATTAAGCGAAATTTACTAAGTAAATCTAATAACATCTAACATTACAAGGTTTTGGGGTGTAAAGCTAGTTCGCGTCCGTAGTTGAAAACTACACGTGCACCCTGGGTAACGCTAAATGAACTAGCACCATACTGGCGACCAGACAATTGGTAAACGATCACCTGGTCATAATCAAATCACGATGACTCACAGAAAACGGAATGCTGAGTGTCCTTCTGAGGGCAACTTGATTAGACAGCTCGGACCGATCGTACGAGTCTGCCAACTTAAAATTGAAGGCATAAGTAAAGCCAAATGCCAATACATGCATACAATTTTAACATTGTACAACATTGACACAGTTGCAATCCAGGAGACCCATACAGAAAACGATGAGCAGCTAAGATCAAGAGGTAAAATAACGGGCTGTGACCTGACAGGTGCTACACATCACAGGCATTATGGTACAGCAACGTATGTTAGAAAGGACATAGAGGATGCAGTCCTTATTTCTACATCTACCACATGTGATATCCACGAAGTTACTGTAAAAGTAGGTGAACTAACAGTAAACAACATCTACAAACCTCCAGGCCACTCGTGGCCTCCACTAGTTCTACAACCTCTACCTCACCCCACAATATATGTGGGTGACTTCAACAGCCACCACGAACTGTGGAAATACCGCACATCTGACCAGAATGGTGAAGACTTGGTGAAATGGGCTGAAGATTGCAATACACAGCTAATCTTTGACACCAAGTACATTTAAGACAGCTGCATGGGGAACTGAAACTCACCCTAATCTATGCTTTGTTACGGCTGACCCTAATAACAAACCTATACCAGCCTCCCGCAGAATACTTGGGGACTTCCCTCACTCCCAACATTGTCCGGTGCTCATAGAAATAGGCCTTACTATCCCCCTAATTTCCTCATATCCTTGGCCCAGGTGGAACTTTGGGAAAGCGGACTGGGCTACTTTTTCAGAAAAACTTGATAAACACCTTGGATGGATACCTCCAACTTATAAAAATTACAAAAGATTTGTGGGAGCAGTCATCAGCTCAGGTAAGAACAGCATTCCCGGGGGATTTAGAAAAGAATATGTGCCGGGGGTGGAACGAAGAGAGTGAGCGCCTCTATAAACAGTTCCTAGAGCATGGGGATAGGGAGATTGCAGACGACTTATTGCATAGTCTGGACGCTGCCAGGCGCACTAAATAGATAAAGACTGTTGAGGAAATGGACTTCACAAAACAAGCAGAAAGGCGTGGTCACTACTTCGGAAGCTTGGTGGCAGTAGCAGGAACCAACGACCAACCAGCTCTATTTCTCCAAACACAGTTGCGGTGCACATCAGTAAAACCTCTAGAGCTCCAGGGGATTGAGCTCATACCATAAAAGTTAAAAAGGAACTTAAAAAGTTGAAATCTTTAGTAAGAAACAATTCACTACACTCGCAGCCCTTCTGAATCAAAGAGATAACACTGGCTCTGAGAGACATCAAGCCACAGAAAGCCCCAGGTTTTGATGGAATTCTTCCAGAGTTTCTGATTCACTGTGGTAAATTTGCAAAATTATGGCTTGCACAGTTCTTCTCCAGCACAGCATGATGGAAACTGGAAGAATACCAAATACCCTTAAGAAAGCAAAAACCATAGCGATACTGAAACCAGGTAAACCGAATGACCAACCAAACAGCTACTGCCCAATTGCCCTTCTTAGCATGATCTACAAACTACTGGAGACACTTATATGTAACAGAATAAGTCCAGATATCAAAAAGTGTATCCCTGTGGAACAAGCAGGCTTCTGGCCAAACAGGAGCTGCACAGATCAAGTCCTCTCACTAACTTCCTACATCGAGGCAGGCTTCCAAAGACAAGAAAAAAACATCCGTGGTATTTATAGACCTGACAGCGGCTTATGATACTGTATGGAGGCAAGGCCTGATTTACAAACTACTCCGCATCGTGCCATGTTTGAAAATGGCTAACCTTATCAACGAGATGCTCTGCAACAGACAATTCCAGCTGATACTTGGAAATTATAAGAGCAAAACAATGAAGCTCAATAATAGCTTGCCCCAAGGATCAGTCCTGGTACCGCTACTTCTCAGCATGTATATAGCCGATATGCCTAATACTAAATCTGAAAAGTTTGGATATGCAGATGACTGGGCCATAGCTACACAACATTGAGATATGGAGCATACTGAGACTGTCCTGACAAGCGACTTGTCCCTGCTGGGAACGTACTTTCGTGAATGGAGACTACAACCTAGTCCAACTAAAACTGAGGCTATGTGTTTCCACCTGAATAATAAATTGGCTAACAGACGCCTTAAGATATATTTTGATAACAATATACAAAAATACCTGGGAGTGACATTAGATAGAACCCTGAGCTACAAACAACACCTCATCAACACTGCTGCAAAAATCTGTACTAGGAACAATATCATTCAGAAACTATGTGGTACCAGCTGGGGCTCCTCCGCCTCTACCTTGCGATGCTCTGCTTTGGGACTTGTCTACTCTGCAGCAGAGTACTGTTCCCCTGTTTGGCTAAAGAGCGCTCACATCAAGATTGTGGACACAGTACTGAACCAAACTATGAGGATTATTTCAGGTACAATAAAATCAACCCCTATTCACTGGCTACCTGTGCTGAGCCACATACCGCCACCTCACGAAGAGAACATGCGCTTCTCAGAGAATTTAAAAAAAATACAAGACAACCCGCAACTTCCGATTCATGCTTTGAGTAATGGCATTGACAGAGATAGATTGCACTCTAGACATCCACCTCTTATAAGGGACAAAGATCTGGAGGAAAATGGTCTCTGTCTTGAAGAACGCTGGAAAGTGGAATGGGAAGAATCAGCACCACCACAGGTAAACACCTTACTGAAACCGTCGAACAGACCTCCAGGCTTTGGCTTACCACGTTAAACCTGGACCATCCTCAACAGGATCAGGACGGGCCACGGTCGATGTGCGGACTCTCTACACAAATGGGGAAGAGCACCATACCCAAAGTGCGACTGCGGCGCTGAGAAGCAGACGATCCGGCACATCATTGCAGAGTGCCCTCTGAGAGCCTACTCAGGTCAAACAACGGACTTCCTGGATGTGACTCGAAGTGCAGTTCAATATATTAAAAACCTAAATGTTAATTTGTAATTATATATATGTTGTTCATGACATAACTGTATTTAATTCTTTATGTCTTGTTTTTTAGTGCCAAAGTTATTGTAGCAGCTTATTTATCTATAAACGTGGTTTGTACTTGCCATACGCTAAATAAATAATTACAGAGTCAAGGACTGCATACAGGAAATGTAACACTGATACCATACCAAAAACCATCCGTGCTGCTTTTTAGTGTCTGATCATTTTACAAATGAGACACTATTGATATCTGGTATTTTAGAGAGAAAAAGATAAGAAAAGGCTTAAAATTTGACAATAGTTGCTAAATGCACTCATTATCCAAGATAATTCACACTCCTTTTTAATTAAAAGTTACTTGTCCACTCATCTCAATGTTTATGGTGTCACACCTCCTGAACTGGGTGTTGTACAATGATATAATTTTGCAGGAACAGTCAGTGGTATATGAAGATATTGTCTGCAAAATGTGTTGCAAATAGCATTAGTAGTAAAGACGTCATTAATAAAAATTCATGCCAAATTTTATAAGGGTTTGAAATTGCATGTAAAGCAAGGAGTGGTGAGTGGGGTCACATGCTCAATGAGACTGTAACACAATTTTAACCTGATACACTTAGTATACTTTCACTTTCCCTCCATTTTTTACAGAGTGTGCATGGGCTAGTTTCATCATCTCTGTAATTGTTACAAAATTTGAATAAGCCACATTTTTCAGTTGGTGTAATTAAGCTACTTCTATCATTTTTTAAGTTTTCCATCTAGCACCTGGGGAAAAAATTCACACAAAGTAACAGCTGATGAAATCTGCAGCATCTGACTATAAGTACTTCTGATGTAAGTGAATTGAAGCAGTATTGCGAACAGTTTTGCTCTGGAGACTGGGTTTTTGATACAAAGAAGATATTGCTAAGGTATAAAAAGAAGATTAACTGAATGGATCAGCAGAATAACATGCTGACCTCCATTTTACCAGGAACCAGCTGAGTACCCGGTACTGCCTGGGTACGTATTTATTTCAACTCTATTAGCCAATCTCTTCCTTCCCCCTATCTCCTCTGCCCCCCTCCCCCACCGGTCCATCTGCTCCCCCCCCCCTTCCTCTCTGTCCATCTCCTCCATGCCCTGCTCTCTGTCCATCTGCTACACCCCCTCTCTCTGTCCATCTGCTACACCCCCTCTCTCTGTCCATCTACTGCTCCATCATCACCTCTTTCCTTTCTACGTCCATTTCCTCTGGGCCCCCTTCCTGTCCATATAATCCTATTCCTTTTCTCTGTTCAGATTCTTCTACCCCTCACCTACATATAAATTTTATAGGTACATTCAGTGCCATATAAGGATACTGTCTATTAAATGTTTTGTGAATAGAGTTAATATCAAAGAAATTATGAATTCAACTGTCATGCACAGTGTGGCAGTTTTCATGCATCTCAGTGTTTATGACATCATATTTTGTGAACTATGCGCCATACAGTTCCCTATCCACTCCTAGTAATACCCAACACCCTGACCCAACCCAAGGTGTGATGCGATCTGCGCCGAGGAGTGCGTGCACATGGGAAGATGTGTTGCAAATGGAGCCCGGGCAACCTCCCTGAGTAAGTAGCCTTACACCACGCGGGGTATTCATGGTGTGGACCTTGTAGATCCCCAAATCTCGTGGGACCAATATGGACACGAGCAAAGAAAACAAAGAAAGACAAACTGGCCTCAGATATCCAAACATCAGGGTCAGTACCGATGGATGGCATTCCCACTACTGAATCAGTGTCTAGACCTGAGCCAGAAGTGAGAACTGTAACAGAGAAGCTAGACCAGATTAAGATACAAGGCTTGTCTGGGGTCCAGAGGAGGAAACTACTCAGGAAGCAGAGGAAAAAGGAAGGGAAAGAATGGCTTCCTAAAGACAAGTGAAGGGAATTAAAGGGACTTGAACCTAAGACCCCTCAGGAAGAAACTGTCTCAGGTTGAAGGGGATACGCAGACCCCAACTACATCAAAGACAAGTACCAAGTGGATAAGGGAGGAATAAAAGAGTCCCTCCTTCCTGGATAAGCGAGTCCATAAAAAACCAAGGCAAGAAATAGGGAAACAGACCTATAGTACTGCAGTCTCAGTTTTTAGGATGGCAGTTATCCAGAAAGGCTATCCACTGGTGGCCATCACCTTGCAGCAAGAGGAATTGGTAGAGATGACCCTCTTTGAAAAGAATGGGGAGGGGGGGGGGGGGCGGACAGGCCCAGCACCCAGCTTCAGGAGGGTCTATGTAGATTATGGTGCCCTCATTTTTGTCTATGCACAGGATGGAATGGCTCAAGGACAAGGTGCCCATGATATCCCCGTGGGAAGATGCGAGGCTTGTGATGCTACAAGTGCAGAGAGCAGTAGTATTAGTGTAAAGGAACGGTGCGAGATGGCAGGAGTGACTGAGACAGGCAAGGAGAGCCATCTAGCGGCCTAGCCTAACTATATGACCACTACCCCCCTAGTAAATATTGAATAGTGTTTAAGAAATATACATAATAAGTGAATGAATAAAAGAGATAATTAATATGTACTGATGGAAAAAGAAAGTATGAAAGTAAATGTACTAATTAATTTTACAAAAGTAGCAAGGTGGGGATTCACCCAGGTAACCCAAACGGAACAGCCTAACTGGCAGTGGGAAGAAAGAACAATGAGCAGCCGAGACGTTGGGTAGCAAGGCAGCGGACGTATCAAACGCGAGCAGGTCAAGACTAATTACTAAGTGCACTAAAAGTTATTAATTATTTAAAATTACATCGCCGAAACGACATCTTATGGAGTGGTTCCGTGGTATATAAATATTAAAAAGTTGCAGAACGAGAAGAAGAGTAGTTACAGGAAAAGTGTGTTGTTGCGCAATAATGCAATGCCTAGTGCAACTGCGTATGATCACGTAATCGGAATCCTCTATTTGGTATGTCGATACAAATTTATGACGGAAGCAGGGTCAGTCTTACTGAGGCTGAAAATTTCTATTTAAATATTTACACCAAGTTATAACTGTGGAATTCAATGAGGAGTTTGGAGCAGAAGACAACAAAAGGTACTGCAATTGCAAGTTTCAGGATACTAGGCTGTGGGTGCAAAACTATTGAGAAGTGTAACAACTAAAAAATTTGTGATTAAAATGTAGTATTAAAGATAATTGCTTTGATTAAAACAAAGAAAGATCACCACAGCATAGTAGACATGTCAGTAATTAGTGAAAAGATATTTGTAGATTAGTATGTGTGATTTTCAGGTACTATTTATTGTAATAGTGTACGTGAAATGTAACCAATATGATGTGTGATGTATTAAGAGAAGCTAGGGTCCTTGCTGAAGAAAGTTCGAGTCTGTGAACTAGACCCCTGGTTAAGGAAAGATTAATAACGTAGCGTACCTCAAATGGAGTCAACCCCATAGTTTACTGTGTGAAGTATTGCAGATTATTTACCCGCTTTTAAAAATTTACTAATATAAACATAGCGTGAAGGTTGTAAACTCCAGGCACTAAGATACAGGTCGTTGTGTGCAATCTGTCGCACCCGTATGCAGTCACACCATATGAAGTTCGATGATTTATAGGGTTGGTTTATCACTAGTAATATTATCAATAATCACAGGGAGCACAGCAACTGCCAGAAGCTACTGGTTACGATGGCAGCGAAGCTTCTTGAAACCGCAAAGATATCAATATGGGTACCATAGATCCATAAGGAAGTCTCTCCTAAGACTCTGTTTGGGAAAATAGGGGCCCAGAACCCAAAAGTCTCAACAGAAGATTCGAGAGTGATCAACCAGAAGGTTGCACCAGAAGGATGAACCCTGGTAGTAGAGGTCAGAGGGAAGACCCTGAAGGTGATGCGGGAGCAGGACCTGAAATTGTTTTCAGGGTTCTCGCAGGTCACTGTCAGGGTTATCAAAGACGGCAGCAAGACTGAGACTGGAGGTGCTGCAGATTAATCTGCAGCACAGTAAAGGGGCCTCTGCTGCCCTGAGTCGCTGCCTGGGGAGGCAGGAAGTGGATGTGGCCCTGATACAAGAACCCTATTTATATAAAGGGGGTGTATCGGGTCTCAGTGGCAATGGAGGTAAGCTGATTTAAGAAACTCCAGAACATGCATCGATGTAAGAAATGGAATTTCTTTCATGCCTATGATGGATTTCTGCTCTAGGGACTTAGTGACCATCAAAATGCACCTATGTGATGAAGGTATCACGAGCGAAATAATTTTGGCCTCAGCATACCTACCTTACTACGACAGCTCTCCTCCTCCCTTGGAGGTGAGGAGACTGGTAGAGACTTGCCATCGGCAAGGTGACCAACTGCTGGTGGGATGCGACGCCAATGCCCACAACCTAGTGTGGGGCAGCAAGGACACCAACAGTAGAGATTAGTATCCTCTTGAATTTCTTTTAGCTAACAACTTAGAGGTCCTGAATAGGGGCAATGAACCTACATTCAGGACTAGCAGAAGGGAAGAAGTAATTGACATAACCTTTAGTTCCATGATGATGGGCAGCTATGTCAAACAATGGCATGTGGTGTTGGGAGCCATCCTCATCGGACCACATGTAGATTAAATTCAAGGTTGAAATGGGAATCAGACAGACCATGACCTATAGGAAACCCAGGAAAACAGACTGGGAGACATATAGGAGGAACCTTGATTTAGGCTTATAAGAAATTAAAACGTCGATAAGGAATCCAGTAGGAAGTAGCAGAGGCTGTTACCTCAGCCATAGTGACCTCATATCAGGACAACTGCACAATCACCAAGAAGTGCACAAATAGGAGTGTGCCTTGGTGGAATAACAACTTGGAAATGCAAAGAAAACAGGTACAGAGGCTATTTAATATTGCGAGACGTAAAGGACAATGGGCTAAATATCGTGATGCCCTTGTCAACTACAATCTTGCAATCACGCAAGCAAAGAAGGCATCCTGGAAGGCATTCTGTGAGGAAGTGGAGAACACAGCTACACAAGGCAGACTTCACAAGATTCTCACTAGAGTACCAACCAATCCAGGAGGTACGTTGAGGACAGAGGATGGGGAATATACAAGGATAACACATGAGACACTGGAACTGTTCCTCAAAACTCACTTTCCTCAGTATGCTCTGCTGGACAACACAGACCAGAATGTGATCCCAGAGAGACAATGGTTCTTAGGCACTCTAAGAGAGGACTGGGAATCAGCTAAGAAGTGTGTGAACTTTAATAAAATCCAATGGGCGGTGGGAACATTCCAACCGTTCAAGTCACCTGGCCCAGATGGAATTTTTCCAGCTCTCCTACAGCAGGCAGGAGAGAAGCTCATAAGAGTCCTATGCAGGCTGTTCAGGGTTATTAGGAATCATTCCCAATGCTTGGAGGGCAATGAAGGCTGCTTTCATTCCAAAGCCAGGGAGAATTGATCATACCAAGGCTAAGGATATGAGACCAATCAGTCTGTCCTGCTCCATTCTCAAAAGATTGGAAAAATTGGTTAATGTATATGTTGGGGAGAGGAGGCTAAGAAGGGCCCCTCTACATTCAAACAAACATACATATCAACCAGGTAAATCATGTGAGACAGCTCTCCACCAACTCGTCGGGAAGGTGGAGAAAGCACTTCACTTCCAAGAAATAGCCCTCTGCATCTTCCTGGATATTGAGGGGGGCCTTCAGTAACATGACCTTCGATTCCATGGTAAGGGCAGCAGGGGTGCATGACCTGGGGACCACTATATGCAGGTGGACCAGGGCCATGCTTAGTGGAAGGAAGGTAGAGGCTACCATGATGAATGAAAAGATGGTAATTAACACCACTAGAGGCTGCCCTCAAGGAGGAGTTTTGTCCCCTCTATTGTGGAATCTAGTGGTGAACGAACTCACTGAGGAATTAAATTCCAGACAATGCTCCAACCAAGGACAAGCAGATGACCTTATCATAGTAATACTTGGCAACTTTACTGACTCAGAAATATGCACAAGGTGGTTTGGACATTGTGCAAAATTGGTGCATTAAACAGGATCTGAGGGTTAATCCTAAGAAGACTGTTGTGGTGCCATTTACGAAGAGACATATTCAACACTCAAGTTGGAATTTAAAGCTCTTTAATGAAATTCTACCTGTGAAGGGGATAGTGAAATATCTAAGGGTAACCTTAGATGAGAAGCTAATGTGGACCCCTCCCATTAAGAGTAACTGCTCCAAGGCAGAAAGTACTCAGTGAGTACTAGAAGGGCTTGTGGCAAAAACTGGGGCCTAAGCCCCAGGGGTATGCACTGGATATACACCACAGTGGTCAGACCTAGGACTACCTATGGGGCCGTAGTGTGGTGGAAGATGGTGAAACAGCAGGTTGCAGCTAAGGAGCTTGCCATAACAGGTGGAATTAGCAGCACATCAACTGCTGGAATGGAAGCCATGCTGGACACGCCTCCACCTAACACCTTTGGGTCAAGGTGGAGGCGGCAGCTGGGGCACACAGACTTAAAACTGGCAAAAACTGTATTTCATTCAGATATCCAGAGTCACACACTAAGATAGTGAGTGAGGTAAATATAGTAATGGCTGGGGAAATGCCTGCCGACTATATAACAACTCCCAACTGCTTCGAAAGCCTTACAATATAATAATTGGAAGCAGGGAGCAGTGGGAAAAAAAACAGTTCGACACCATACGGGGGACATCGTTTGGTTCACTGATGGGTCGAAAACAGACCAAGGTGTTCGGGCAGGGGTGTATGGGGTTCAGCCAAGACTGGAGAGCATCATCTCTCTAGGAAAACTGGCCTCCGTATGCCGAACTGAAATTGCTGCAATCAGGGCATGTGTGGAGGAGAATATATGTAGGTGCTACAATGACCGTAGCATCTACATCTATTCAGACACCCAGGCAGCCCCGAAATCATTGGCAGCTCCTGTAACAAGATCTAAGATTGTTGCAGATTGCCACAGGGCTCTGGTGAAGCAAGGGGGAAACAATAGGGTGAACCTAGTGTGGGTCCCTGGCTACTCAGGGATCTGTGGCAATGAACAAGCCAATAGATTGGCTAGGATGGGTGCAACAACTCCATTTATTAGACCAGAACCTGTCCTGACAATCACCAAGGCTATGATCAAATTAGTACTACGGAACTGGCTTAGGAAACAGCATGTAGGATACTGGACCAAGGTCCATAAACAAAAACATGGTAAGGTAATGATGCCCAAGCTGTGTTGTAAAAGAAGCTCTGTAATCCTGGGATTGAACAGGAAAGAGATCAAACTCATGACTGGACTGATGACCGGCCATGGGAATTTTAAAAAAAAAAAAAAAAACACCTACACACAATGGGTATAATGGAAGAGGACCCTAAATGTAGGATCTGTGATAAGAGTGAAGAAACAGCATCACAATTAATCTTCGAATGCAGGGCATTGGACAGTAAAAGATACAGAATCTTCGGGACAACTAGACATGAAGAAATTGTGTCTAACAAAAAAACTGGTAGAGGGACTCCTTGCACTATTTAAGGGCACTGGTTGGATTTACTAGATCTACAGGGAACAATACCACACAATAAACTTCGTTTCGGTGCAGGCAGTGGTGGGTTAGACCTACCGTATTTACTCGAATCTAAGCCGCACTCAAATCTAAGCTGCACCTGAAAAATGAGACTCGAAATCAAGGAAAAAAATTTTCCCAAATTTAAGCCGCACCTGAAATTTGAGACTTGAAATTCAAGGGGAGAGAAAAGTTTTAGACCACACCTCCAAACTGAAACAAAGTTGGTCGATTGTAACATGAGACACAATTTAGGTCGAATGAATGACGATACAGCTACAGTAGTTTGGTTAAAGTCGTAAGCTTAACAGTTAAGCTTTACCAAGTAGCCATTGCTATGTGTCAGGTGCTCCGTCCGTATTTGTACGGGTACCCTTCCTTTTTCACGTGCTTCGTCTGGTTTGAATCGATTGCTTATTTTGCTTTTATCTGATAAGTGCCATTCTCTTTGTTATAGGTGTTTACATCACTCTAAGCTGAAACTGCATTATTGTACTGCGTCATGCATTGTTTGTCGCTTTCTGATAATGAGTGTTTACAACCTGTCGCAGCTCGCGGCATGGCTCGCTTGCTTTTGTGCGTGCTACCGTGTGTGGGGGGGGGGGGGTGAGAGAGAGAGAGAGAGAGAGAGAGAGAGAGAGAGAGAGAGAGAGAGAGAGAGAGAGAGGGGAATTGTTTCATAGGCAAAACAATGGCAAGAGACTACTATTTGTTGTTACTTACACTGCTGCTTTCTTTGATAATGATCAACAAGAATCAAATAATAGACTGCATATGATAGATGATGTTCTGAACGAGAGTTTAGCGAAAATTTTTCTCTGTTTCAAAATCTTTGCAGACGCCTCTTTAGTACATTACATTCTGCACAGGAATTAGAGTCATCTTAGATTTAAAAATCTAGTAAGTTGCCGTGCTTCATTTCTGACTATCACTATTCAGCATAAGAATACTACGAATATAAACAAGACATGATATGTATATTCTTCCACGTTTGCTGTTGTCTCACTCTAGTTTCGTAGTTTATTAGGTAGACAGGATTTAAATGAGATAGCAGCAAACATTCTTCTACCTTTTCTTTTAATTTATTTACTGACGCAGAGGTTTTGGTGCCAGTATTTATCTTTGTGCCTGCAAAGCATGCCTGTGTAGCACTACATGCCGAAGTTAGTTGTGGCAGCACCTACCAACATTTTTCAAAACTTCCGCTTACTTTGCACTCGATTCTAAGCCACAGGAGGATTTTTGGATTACAAAAACCGGGAAAAAAGTGCGACTTAGATTCGTTAATACGGTAAGCTGTTTTAGCTTCCCTGTTAAAATCAAGTCATGTGCCATACAATGACATAATTTTGCACATATATTCAATGCTATAATATATGAACACTGTCTGCAAAATGTGTCATCAACAAAAGTGGTATTAAAGAAGTAACAAGCTAAAACATATTGCCTGATGTGACAGTCTTACTGCATCAACAGTGAATATGTAGTAAGCAATAAACTTTTTTCCTTTCATCATTTTGTGGGGATTATAAACGAGAAAAAATTTTTTTAATGGTCTGAAATTACATGTAAAGTTTGTTGCAAGTCTCTAAGTGCTCTTGTTCTCAAATACTTGGTTAGTGAACACAGTAGTAGTAGCTACACACAATACAATATGTGCATTATATAACAAATAGTGTGGAAGCATGGATTAAACACACTGAAAACTGTTTAAGCATGGTACCATAAAAATGGTGCTCTTGTGGGTTAGCACTTTATTCAAATGAACCCTTCAATTCAGTTCAACTACACATCTCATAGATATTAACTGAAAAACATATTTGCCCTATTTTAAGAAAAGGAGAGGAAAGAAATGGAAGTAACTGCATGTATTATAGAAAAAAGTGCCAACAAAAAAGTGGAATTTATGAAACTTTAGCCATCAAGAAACTGAATCAGTTGACAGAGAAAATATGTTATCCACTGTTGAGTAGTATAATTTGTTCGTGGAAGAGAAGTTCAGGTCAGACATTGATCTGAAAATGAGTGCCAATAAGTCACATGACTTCAGGTACACACATACCATACCATGAGGTAGTATTATCCTTTTAGTTAATTATTCATTATCTTAACATCCACATGGGGTTTTTCCTTCCACAGAAGAATACCATTTTTTGTTACATATTTATATATATATAAATAAGTTATCTTTAAAATTCTATAAATTGCACACTATAATATAATCAGTAGTAAAAAATCGGTGCCAACAATTCAAAGAAATCAAATTAGTTAAATTAGGAGAGTACATGAAATGTTTTACAATTATTATGAGAACAACATGAACATTCCCGCAGCAGCACCACCACCACCACCACCACCACCACCACCACCACCACCCTGGCATTAAAAAGTTGTCAATAACTAGAGAGCAGTAATTTTCACAAACGGCAACAGGAAACATTAATCAAAACAGTAGAATGTTGATTGACTTACGTGAATGAAGGTGATTTTTAACACAATACAGATCATCGATGTAGAACTAGAAATTAAATGACACAAAATCCTATTCTATTCATGTAAACTCATTGACACCATCTCATTAATTACCTAGCATCAGATCACCATTCAGTGCCTACTAATGTGACTTGTGTGTTTTCCAGTTGCATGTTAACATGATAAAAGACAAAAATTTTTCAAAATCAATCTGTATTTCTGTTCTGAACTTTTTAGCAAGTGATAAATAATTCAGGCATAATATCTTGACTGCTACAAGTTTTCAAACTTAATAATAGCGCTTGAGATATTAGATACAAAATTTACTTACAATGTAGAAAGTATTTTGCACAGGAAAATTATTTTTTAGTTGCACAAACTGTTCATAGAAAAGGCCACTGCACATTTTACAACAATCATTACCAAATTGTAATAACTAAATATCAATAATCTTTTCACCAAAGACTGTCAATATAAAATGTTCTTTAATTACTTCGCGGAGGCTGAATGGTATTTTTACAGTTCGCCAACCATACAAAAGATAAGCTTCTCTAATGAACAAACATTTGCTAAAAATTTTAATTTTTTTAAAATTTGTCTATAGTTCTTGTCAGCTTCTAACACTGATTATCAGACTGTGTCTACAGTTCTTTTTCAAAATCAGTGAAAGAAAATCCACAGTCTTCATCTGTAAAAGGCTGGATTGCTCGGTGGATGCTGCCATTGCTGAGGTGGTGGGGCTCCATATGGTTGAACTACTTGTTGTTCTTGGTACTGAGGAGCCCTCACAGCAGCTGCTGCAGCAGCTGCAGCTGCTGCCGCAGCAGCAGCAGCAGTACCTTGAGGAACAGCACCTTGTCCACCATACTGTGCCACAGGTGCTGCTTGGTAGCCTGGTGGTGCTTGGTAATAACTGGGTTGTGGAGGAGGAACGGAATATGGTGTATATTGTGGTGGTGGTGCTTGTGTGTAATGGTGGTAAGGTGCTGAAGGTGGGGGATCAACAATAACAGGTGGTGGAGCAGTCGAGTCTTGTATTGGTACTGTGATGAGATTAGTACGCATTGTGGGGGGTGGGTTGGAAGTAAACATTATGGGTGGCCTGTGAGATGGTGGGGGAGCAAAGGGTGGTGGTGGAGGAGGTGGAGGTGAGCGCTGTAAACGGGGATCATGCTTCATGCGAGGTGGGGGAGCAGCTGTTGTAGGTAACGGTTCTGGTTTATTATTGCTACCAGTTGTTACAACAAGAGGAAACTGTGGCGGGTCCTGGACAGACACTGCTATGTGCCTGTGATTTATGTGTGCCTGCAAAAAAACAGTTGTAAGTCTGAATAATTGAGGAATGTGTTACACAGTAAATTAAAATTAAAATAGCAGATTAAGTAGTGCAATCACAGAAAAAATTTGACAGTAAGTGACTCAAATGAGCATATCATTTGAATTTAGGACTCATTTTAATGTTACATTTTTAAATTCTTTTTATCAGTTAATTTTTGTCATGAACATGAATATACATGAGAGAACAATAAATAATAGCAAATTTCCATAGCCAATGAATTCAAATTTCCATTGTTTCCATGTATTTACAGTTCTGATGGGGTAAACAATTTCAAAGTATTCATAAATTTAGCAAGTGATTCCAAAATCCATAAAGAATTTCTATCCTTCACCAGAGTGAGCAATGTAGAGTGAGAATTCACTCTGTAAACAATCCCCTGGGCCATTGCTAAGTCGTGTCTCCACAATATCCTTTCTCTCAGGTGTCTTAGTCCCACAAGGTATGCAGGAAAACTTTTACCAAGTTTGGAATACAGGGGATGAGGTACTGGCACAATTAAAGCCATGAGGGCAGATCGTGAGTTATGCTTGGATAGCTCAGTTGGTAGAGCACATGTCCATGAGAAGCAAAGGCCCCAGGTTCGAGTCATAGTCCAACAAACAGTTGAAGGTATGATTAAAAAAATTCCTACTTGCAGATGACAGTGGTTTCATCGTGAAATGTAATGTAAATATGGTAGTACATAGCATTTGCTTGTAGCTTCCAGAAAAGGTGACAGATTGACACTTAAGGTGATGAAATAATATATTTTAAATTCTTATGACAGACGTTGAATGAAAAGTTCTCTCAGAAGTAGGGCATTTATGAACTTGTGCAGAAACTAAGTGGTGATGTATCTCTTGTAAGAACAATCTCTCTCTCTCTGACAGAAACTTGAAAAAGCTTTTTTACTTAGCATACTTTGGCTCTAATATATTTTATGGTATAAAAATATTTCTAGCCAATTACTGAGTATTCACAAAGATTGTTCTAGGGCCAGAAAAGGGCAACTGTAATGATCTGTGATGTTTTGCAAACTCTGTGCAGTCTGCTGTTCAAATGTACCAGAATTCTAACAACTGGAAGACTGGGGTCGAACGCTGTATTTTTTTTAACTGGTTATTGCCAAAGACAACTCATCTAGTTTATGAAAGTTTGTTGTAAGGTGTCTGCTCTATCATTTTCAACAGTTAACAAATGAATTGTTCAAATCAAACATGACTGTACTACTTTGAATATCATTTGTGTGTATGTAGGATGTCCCAAACTTCCACCACAGATGAAAACACAAAGTAAATGTGTAGTTTGGTATTTGACAACTGGTGACTGCGAAGGGAATGTGCATGACAAGTGTCACATTTGTTGACTGTTGACCAAAAGTAAATGAGGAAACAAATTTTCCAGCAACATTTGGACATTTTAAACTATATTGAATTGTTTTAAGTGTCAAATTGTTACCTCAAATGAAACACAGGTGCACCGTTTCACAACAGAAACAAAAACAACAGTCAAAACAGTTTGTCGAAGTTTGAAGCCTTGCTTAAAAAAGGAAAGTTTAATTTCATCTGCATGACAATTGTTTCCTGGGATGCAAAACGGTTTCTTCATTGCAAAGTGCAGAATAATAACCAGTGAATACATAGAAAGATTGAAGATTTCATCAAGTCAGCTATCCCTAAATTTATGGAAATTTGTGTCTGGGAAACATTTTGAGTCCAATGGACACTGTTATTTTGATAACGTTCCATGACCATGCGTTAGCAGAGGAATCTACTCCCTGGAGAAATTTTGAAGAAAGACAGTTGATAAAACACGGAAAAATGTTAAACAATATATGCACCTTGTCCTCATACTACAAGAGATACCAGTGGTGGAGAGACACAGGTGATTTTTTGGATCCCAAAAGTCTTGCCAAAAACAAACACCCAGAAAAGTGGCCATGTGTGTGTGAGTTTTCTACTTCTGAAGAAGGACTTTGTCCAAAAGCAGAAATACTTTTAGTATTCTCTTTCATTGTCCAATCAAACTATGTGGTTCCTGACAAGTTTTCATGTCTCAAACACCTGTGATGTATATATGCAGACTGAAGCAATGAATAAAAATTTGTACCAAGGCTGGAATTTGAACCCTGATCTCCTGCTGATTAGGCAGATGCACTAAGCACTACCCCACCCTGACAAATTGGCTTTGCACAACTGCACAGACTACCCTATTACACAACCCGTCTCAATCCCAATTCCCATTCACACATCAACTCACTTGGTACTCCTCCTAAACTCCAGCAGCATTGCGAGGGCTCTCTAACAGCATTGGAATCGCACCTCAGCATTGAATGAAATGGGAGATATTGCCTGTGACCCAGGTATAGGAGCTACATCCACATCTACATCGATACTCTGTGCCTGGCAGAGGGTTCATCAAACCACCTTGACAATAATTCTCTATTATTCCACTCTCGAACAGTGGGCAGAAAAAACGAACACATGTAGCTTTCCATGCAAGTGTTGATTTCCCTTATTTTATTATCATTTCTCCATATGTAGGTCAGCACCAACAAAATATTTTTGCATCTGGAGAAAGATGGTGATTGAAATTTTGTGAGAAGATGTCACTGCAATGAGAAGCGCCTTTGTTTTAATAATGACGACCCCAAATCCTGTATCATGCCAGTGACACTCTCTCCCCTATTTTGTGACAATATAAGATGTTCTACTCTTCTTTGAACTTTCTTAGTGTACTCTGTTAATTCTATCTGGCAAGGACCCCACACTGCGCAGCAGTACTCCACAAGATGACAGACAAGCGTAGTGTAGCCAGTCTTTTTAGTAGAGCTGTTGCATCTCCTAAGTGTTCTGCCAATAAACCATCACCTTTGGTTCACCTTTTCTACAATATTTTCTGTGTGTTCTTTCTTTAAGTTGTTCGTTATTGTACTTCTAAATATTTAGTTGAATTTAGGCCTTTACAATTGACTGATTTATCATGTAACTGAAGTTTACTGGATTTCTTTCAGCACACTTTTTGTTATTTAGGGTCAATTGTCAATTTACGCACCATACACATACATTTTCTACATCGGTTTGCAATTTTTTATGATCTTCTGATGACTTTACTCGACAATAAACAATCTAAGACAGCTGCTCACAATGTCTCCTGAACCATTTACATAGATAAGGAACAGCAGAAGGCCTATAACACAACCTTGGGGAATGACAGAAACCACTTCCGTTTTACTCGATGGTATTCCATGAATTACTATGAACTGTGACCTCTCCAATAGGAAATCACAAGTCTAGTCGCGTAATTGAGATATATTCCATAAGCTCACAATTTGATAACAAGATGCTTATGAGGTACAGTGCCAAAAGCCTTCTGGAAACCTAGAAGTATGGCATCAATCTGAAATCATTTGTCTGTAGCACTCAACAATTCACGTGAGTAAAGAGATAGTTGTGTTTCACAAGAACAATGTTTTCTGAATCCGTGCTGACTGTGTGACTATAGACCTTCCTCTTCGGGGTAATTCGTAACGTTTGAACGCAATATATTTTCCAAAATTCTGTAGCATATCAGCCCTAATGATATGGGCTTTTAATTTGCCTTCCTTGAATATTTGTGTGACCTGTGCACTTGGGTACGGATCTTTTGAAGAGCGAGCAGTTTTAAATGTTTGTTAAGCGTGGAGCTATTGCATCATCCACTCTGAAAGGAACCTAACTGGTGTAAGTCTGCACTGGAAGACTTATTTTTATTAAGTGATTTCAGTTGCTTCACTACTCTGACAATATCTATTTCAAGTTACTCACATTGGCAGCTGTTCTTGACTTGAATTCTGTCTTCTTTGGTGAAGGAATTTTGGAAGGTCTGTGTTTAGTAACTTTACTTTGGCAGCACTGCCATCAATAGTATTTCCATTGCTACTGCACAGCAAAGGCATGGATTGTGTCTTGCCGCTAGCATATTTTACATCTGACCATAATCACTCTGGATTTTCCACCCGGTTTCGAGACAAAGTTTCATTGTGGAAACTATTATAAGCATCTCGCATTGAAGTCCATGCTAAATTTCACGTTTCTGTACCATATCGCCACTCTTGGGGATTTTGTGTTTGTTTAAATTTGGCATGCTTTTTTTGTTGTTTCTGTAACAGTGTTATGACCTCTTTTGTGTACCACGGGGGATCAGCTCTGCAATTTTGTTAATTTATTTGGTATAAATCTCTCAATTATGTCAATACTATTTCTTTGAATTCAAATAACATCTGGTCTACACTTACACTGTTGATCTGGAAAGAGTGGATGCCGTCTCTTAGTAAAGCGCCAGGCAAATTTTTATCTGCTTTGCTGAATAGGAACATTTTTCATTTAGTTTTGGAGGATTTAGGAGTTAGGGTATTCACTCTCATTACAACAACTCTGGGTTTAGTAATTCCTGTATCCGTTTTGATGCTCGTTATTAACTCAGGATTATTTGTTGTTAAGAGGTCAAGTATGTTTCCACAACCGTTTACTATTCAAGCGGGCTCATGAACTAACTGCTTGAAATAATTTTAAGAGAATGCATTTAGCACAATTTTGGATGATATTTTAAGCATACCTCCAGATTTAAACAAGTATATTTGCCAACATATCGTGGGTAAAGCGAAGTCACCACCACAAATTATAATTGTGTGAGCCAGGTATGTGTTTGAAATTAAACTCAAGTTTTCTTTGAACCTTTCAGCAATTGTATCATCTGAGTTGGCAGGTCAGTAAAAGGATCCAATCACTATTTTATTCCGGTTGCCAATACTAATTCACAGGAACTATTTACTTCAATTTCGCTACAAGATAAACTACTTTTAACAGCATCAAACACGCCACTGCCAACTGTGTTTAGCATATCCTTTCTGAACACCATTAGGTTCTTCACAGCAATTTTGGCTGAACTGCAATTTTGGCTGAACTTCTCTCTGGCTGTAGCCAGCTTTCAGTGCCTATAGTGACTTGAGCATCAGCGCTTTCTATTAGTGCTTGGAGCACTGGTACTTCCCCAACACAGGTACGACAATTTGCAACTGTTATACTGATGGCGCCTAGATCTATGTTTTTCGTGTTGGACCTGCAGCTTTCGAGATTGAAACCCATTTTGTGTTTCCCTGAGACCCTCTAACCTAAAAATCTGTAAAGCCCACACCACACAGCTCTGCTACATGTGTAGCCATCTACTGCATGTAATGGACTCCTGGCCCATTTAGCAGAACCCAAAACCCCACCACCCTTTGGAGTAAGTCAAGGAATCTTCAGCCTACATGTTTGCAAAACCATCTGAGCCTCTGATTCAGACCCTCCACTCAGCTCTGTGCCAGAGGTCCACAATTGGTCCTGTTGATTATGCTGCAAATGGTGAGTTCTGCTTTCATCTCTGACAGGCGTTACCACTCCAGTTAGCAGCTCGAAACCAGAGAATCTCTCCTGATCCAAAGAGACACACATCATTGATACCGATGTGAGTCTCCACCTGCAGTCTGCTGCACCCTGTGCACTTCATGGAACCTGGAAGGACCCATTCCACCACATATGCACAGAGAGTGCACAATCGCTTTCTTCCCCACCTTGGCCCCCATGTCCCTCAGGGGTTCTATAACGCGCCTAACATTGGAGCTCCCAACTGCCAATAATTCCACCCCCTGTGATTGCCCATATACTGCAGGCTGAGAGGTTTCCTCTGAAACTGCATCTGGCTTAGGGACTGTGTCAGCCACAGACAGCATCTGGAACCTGTTTGTCAGAAAAACTGGGGACGCCTTACATTTGGCCCCTGGGGAAGTCATTAACCACCTGCCATGCCATGAGGCGACCTTCCACTCGATCATGGGTGAGGAGAGCAAGCAGTAACTGGACTGGCCCCTGGTGTGGACCAGTTGGTGGACTTCTGAGTCATGCTGGACGTCCACTGAATCCCCAAGGGCAGCCCACAACAGTGATGCCCGGCCCATCCACTTGCAGCTTCAAGCTGTGTAACTGAAGCCTGGAGCTGAGAGCGAAGTGTCACCAACTTGGCTCGCATCAGCAAACAGCAATCACAGTCCCTATCCATATTAAAGACTGTGGAAAACTAAATTACACAGACAAACGAAGGACTACTGACATGTGCTACAGAACTCTGTTATAAACACTGATGAAAATAAAAGAACTGTGTCTAATAAATCAGATTTACATGCAGAGATTCATAAACTTAACAACCAAAACACTAGGTGAGACTAAATAATTTGCTCCTGGTTAGTAACCTGTAATATGCCACAAAATCAGTTTACATTCCAACACAAACAAAAAAGCAGAAACTGTGTCTATTAATTATTAAATAAACACATAGAAATCCAAAAACAAAACTAACAAAGCACACAGATGACACTACACAATTCGCACCTGGTTAGGAACTCTTAAAAGTCACAAAATCTGTTACTTCCCTATTGCTGCTTGTGTCTCTGCCAACTGGTGCTTTAATCAATGAAACTACACTGAAGAGCCAAAGAAACTGGTACACCTACCTAATATCATGTAGGGCCCCTGCGAGTATGTAGAAGTGCCACAACACGATGTGCATTGAACTTGACTGATGTCTGAAGTAGTGCTGGAGGGAACTGACATCATGAATCCTGGAGGGCTGCCTATAAATCGGTGGATATCTCTTCTGAACAGCACATTGCAAGGCATCCCAGATATGCTCAATAATGTTCATGTCACGGGTGTTTGGTGGTCAGCAGAAGTGTTTAAACTCACAACAGTTTAAACACTCTGTAGCACTTCTGGATGTGTGGGGTGTCGCATTGTCCTGCTGGAATTGCCCAAGTTCGTCGGAATGCATAATGGACATGAATGGATGCAGGTGATCAGACAGGATGCTTACGTATGAGTCACCTGTCAGAACTGTATCTAGATGTATTAGGGTCCCATATCACTCCACCTGCATACGCCCTACATCATTTCAGAGCTCCCACCAGCTTGAACAGTCTCCTGCTGACCTGCAGGATTCCTGGATTCATGAGGTTGTCTCCATGCCTATACAAAGGCGAGGCATAAAGCTTTGTGTCATGCAGTCATCAAGGGTACACAAATGGGCCTTTGGCTCTGAAACCCCATATCGATGTTGTTTCGTTGAATGATTCACACGATGACTCTTGTTTATGGCCCAGCATCGAAATCTGCAGTAATTAGCAGAAGGGTTACACTTATGTCACGTTGAATGATTCTCTTCAGTTGCTGTTGGTCCTGTTCTTGCAGAATCTTTTTCCGACCACAGCAACATCAGAAATTTGGTGTTTTACCGGATTCCTGATATTCATGGTACACTCGTTAAATGGTCATTCGGAAAAATCCCCACATCATTGCTATCTCAGAGACGCTGTGTCCCATCACTCATGTGCCGACTATAACACCACTTTCAAACTCACTTAAATCTTGATAACCTGCCATTGTAGCAGCCGTAACCAATCTAACAACTTTGCTAGACACTATTTGTCTTAGATAGGTGTTACCGACAGCAGCATCGTATTCTGCCTGTTTACACATCCCTGTATTAGAATATGTATGCCTATACCAGTTTCTTTGGCACTTCAGTGTATATGGTTCTGGAGACCTTTTCATGTCTCGCATACCTGTGATGTATATATGCAGACTGAAGCGACGAATGATGTTCTGTACCAAGTGGGTTGAGGTGTGAATGGGAGTTTGGATCGAGGAGGGAGGTGTGCTAGGGTAATCTGTGCAAAACCACTGCCCCAGGGTGGAACACTGATTAGCGCATTTGCCTAGTGCACTGCAGACTCCCGGCGTTGGTACAAATTTTCATTCTTCGCTTCAATCTGCACATACACATATGTTTTCTTGTGCCTGTCTGTGGCTCAATGCCTCCACTGTGTGGTGTGCAGCAATCTCTCCCATCCACATTGTTGACAATGGATCATTATTTGCAGAAATTTAGCAGCTCAATTAACCAGAAACTTACCTGCAGATCACGTTGTGAAAGATATGTTCTTCTGCAACCCGTGTTTCCATAGCGCGTACCACCATGTGTGCACATAAAAACAGTTCCCAGACCTGTCTGCTCAACTCTGGTTACTTTTTCCATACAACGTGGACAGACTTTGTCCTCGCGCTTTGCACAGGATAGGCAGAAAACATGCTTGCATGGTATCTGTTGTAGAAAAATAATGAATTATTATGCCCAACTTAGAAAAGAGAAACAGGATTCTGGAAATCAGTATTTCAAGCATCAAGTAAATATTTTTCTTTCTATCAGATATCTCTGCTATAATAGCCAAAGTGCAATAAAAATATAACCTCTCTCTCACCACAAGAAACTAAGCTAATTTCAAACCAAACAACAGTTTATATTGATGCTATACTGAAGTGCAGTGTGAGAAACTTTAATCACCAACAGCCATTTTTTTATTTAAAGAAAATAGAAAAGAAACGTGGGTGGGCACACACACGCACACACACACACACACACACACACACACACACACACACACACACTCTTCAAACTCAGCAACATGTGACCAATAAATTTAAAACTGGTAGTAAAATATCTGATTTGAGACCAATAAAAAATGGGATTTTTTTTATGAGAGCAGCAAGGATTTATTTATCTGATATAGAGAAACCTATTTGAGTACAATCATATAAAATTAAAGTAACCACATCACAAGACCTGAAATAAATTAAAAGATAATTATTTACTGGGTTATTCTGATTTTACGATCTTTTCTGTGTTTGTTGTTGACTACATTATGCATCAATTTGCAACATACCAGTTTATTTGTGGATACAAGAGCACAATTTTGTATTCTGAATTTTAATTTCAATGATTACCTGTTTCTGTGTATCATCTGAATGTGATTAAATGATAGCCACTCAATGACATTATTTACTTCAAACCTATTCGATACAGCCCCAGCTTTGGGAAAACAGACCGTAACATAGGCCAAATTCATAGTACATTAAAGGTAGTAACTGAAAGAATTGTACTCAACTTGCTTTCTCATACAATTTTAGACATTGATCTTCTCTTTATATGAGAGAACAATTAAACTAAGAATATTAATTATTAGCTGTGCCAAGCATGCCTTGCAATACCTCACACATACAGGTACTCACATACAGAACAGACATATTGACGTGTACAAAAAATAAAGGAAAGACTATGATTTTTTATGGATTACATAAAATTTGAAAAAGTTTATGCAAGTTTTTTAGGAAATACAGAATTTTTGGTCTTTCTGTATTCTGAGGAATCAACTTTTTTGGCTAGCAGATCATGTAACACATAATTGCCCATGTGAGAAGTATGAATTTTCCAGACTTAAACAGAACACTTGAAGCAAATGACCTTGCACCTTATTAATGGACTCTGAGAATGAAAGGCAAACAGGGAATTGCAGTCATTTGAAATCAAATGGCACATCAATAGGAATGACAGGAATATGTGGAATGAGTACATCATCTCCTTTTGACTTCCCTTTCATAATTGTCACTTCGATATTTGGCATCAGTTTTGCTGACAGCGAGGCTGGTTTCACTGCAAAACTGCCATGGATTAATGTTGCACAAAAGAATTACTGGTGTGCCGATTTGATCGACAAATGGTGCAATGGCACAGAAGAAAGATAAAATTAATTTAAAAACTCAATTGGATAATCTAAAATTTCATCTGCATTCATGACACCGTCAATTGACTTGTAGGTGACTAGATGCCTGCAATTTGTTTGTGGATTGTGTGCTGACTGAATTGACATAGTCTTTTTTCTGCCAAAATAGCATGTTTGCAAAGCCATTAGTGATTTTTGTAAGTGGCAGCAAAACTTTCTGAATACTTGTTTGATAATTGGAACAAAGTTCAACTGAAATGACAGGTACTTTGTGTCTGTACCAACTCGTACTTTTCCATTACCAATATCCTCATCTGTTTTGAAGCATTGCACTGCCAATGAATGTGCATATTGGTCTTTTACGTAGGTTTCTGCATATGTCTGCAAAGACATGACACTCTGAGGCAAGTACCGAGTTCATCAGGTGGTGTAATTTTGATATTACTGGTAGGGTCTGTCGGAAGCCATATACTGAAAAGATGATACCTCCACTAATTGGGTTTGCAATTGCTCATAGATCTTGAGGAGTTCAAATGTTATGTGGTGTGGCGCATTCATATCGTACAATCAGTTTGCGTTTGCAGAACATTACCCATGCCATAACCTTTGGAAATACACTCCTGGAAATGGAAAAAAGAACGCATTGACACCGGTGTGTCAGACCCACCATACTTGCTCCGGACACTGCGAGAGGGCTGTACAAGCAATGATCACACGCACGGCACAGCGGACACACCAGGAACCGCGGTGTTGGCCGTTGAATGGCGCTAGCTGCGCAGCATTTGTGCACCGCCGCCGTCAGTGTCAGCCAGTTTGCCGTGGCATACGGAGCTCCATCGCAGTCTTTAACACTGGTAGCATGCCGCGACAGCGTGGACGTGAACCGTATGTGCAGTTGACGGACTTTGAGCGAGGGCGTATAGTGGGCATGCGGGAGGCCGGGTGGACGTACCGCCGAATTGCTCAACACATGGGGCGTGAGGTCTCCACAGTACATCGATGTTGTCGCCAGTGGTCGGTGGAAGGTGCACGTGCCCGTCGACCTGGGACCGGACCGCAGCGACGCACGGATGCACGCCAAGACCGTAGGATCCTACGCAGTGCCGTAGGGGACCGCACCGCCACTTCCCAGCAAATTAGGGACACTGTTGCTCTTGGGGTATCGGTGAGGACCATTCGCAACCGTCTCCATGAAGCTGGGCTATGGTCCCGCACACCGTTAGGCCGTCTTCCGCTCACGCCCCAACATCGTGCAGCCCGCCTCCAGTGGTGTCGCGACAGGCGTGAATGGAGGGACGAATGGAGACGTGTCGTCTTCAGCGATGAGAGTCGCTTCTGCCTTGGTGCCAATGATGGTCGTATGCGTGTTTGGCGCCGTGCAGGTGAGCGCCACAATCAGGACTGCATACGACCGAGGCACACAGGGCCAACACCCGGCATCATGGTGTGGGGAGCGATCTCCTACACTGGCCGTACACCACTGGTGATCGTCGAAGGGACACTGAATAGTGCACGGTACATCCAAACCGTCATCGAACCCATCGTTCTACCATTCCTAGACCGGCAAGGGAACTTGCTGTTCCAACAGGACAATGCACGTCCGCATGTATCCCGTGCCACCCAACGTGCTCTAGAAGGTGTAAGTCAACTACCCTGGCCAGCAAGATCTCCGGATCTGTCCCCCATTGAGCATGTTTGGGACTGGATGAAGCGTCGTCTCACGCGGTCTGCACGTCCAGCACGAACGCTGGTACAACTGAGGCGCCAGGTGGAAATGGCATGGCAAGCCGTTCCACAGGACTACATCCAGCATCTCTACGATCGTCTCCATGGGAGAATAGCAGCCTGCATTGCTGCGAAAGGTGGATATACACTGTACTAGTGCCGACATTGTGCATGCTCTGTTGCCTGTGTCTATGTGCCTGTGGTTCTGTCAGTGTGATCATGTGATGTATCTGACCCCAGGTATGTGTCAATAAAGTTTCCCCTTCCTGGGACAATGAATTCACGGTGTTCTTATTTCAATTTCCAGAAGTGTATTACACATTTGAGCTTCAGCAAATTTCATATTCAACAGAATTCTGAGGGTTGACTGCACTGTCTATCTACCATCCAATAATGTATCCACAATACCTGATGAGCCAAAGCAGTTTCACGTTGAGAGCAACTTTGAGCTAATTGCAAAGAGCTGAAGAGGGTTTCACCTGTGCCGCAGTGTGCCTTAATAAAAAGGCTTCCTCTGCCAATGGCCACCATATTTGTTATTGTGTCATAGGTCAATTTCTCAGCTGTAACTAAGAATTTGCCGTTTATCTGCTTCGACAAATGTGCACCAGGCATTCGTGTGAAATAACTGTTTTCTCAATAAATCTCAATCATAATAATAACATACAGGATTTTGTGGTGCAAAAACTCCAACTTGAATGAGTGTTTTGTTGTTTCTGGTTAAGCATATGTTTTAATATTCTATCAGAGCCTCATTGAAAATTTTGTCTGAAAATGGAATGATCTTGTTGTTGCTAATGGTACAAATATGAAGCCAAAAGTCTTTTCTCAAGTCCTCTCAGGATTTTGAATTTTTACCACAGATTGTTATAATGTTTGGTGGCAAACAGTGGTCCCAAAGATAGGGAGGAATGGTTGTATTTATCACAGATGACTGCTGACAATGTAAATTTCCCAATGTTGGCAATTTTCGAATAAATGAAGTTTTTAGCAAGCTTCTCTATATATCTGGCATTCCAAGCCATCAATAGTTCTCAAATTTGCAAACAAAGGTGGGCTGTTGGCAGTTATCAACAGAATTCTCAAATAGTAGCATTTGTTGTCATTTGGATGTACTGTGTATATGCGTCGCAATGCAGCAGATGAATACAGATTCTTATAGCCTTCAACTAATGCGCCTTGTTTACGATGTTGCAATTTTTTTGATGTGGCATTCCATTATATTACTTTGGTACTTCTGTGTAAAATAATGTTTTGACACAGCATTAAAAATGCTGTTAGTGTTGCACATGCTGGTGCAGCATGTTGATAGATGACGGATAGTCAAATCCCAGGTGAAGGATACTGCTAGTTGTTCCCCTGCAGGATGATATTGAGTGACAAGGGGCTGTAGCTGAGGTGGTGGAAGGACTGGGGATGTATGAGGATACGGCACAGAAAAACTGTTTGCGGACAAGGTTTGGGGTGGGGTGGGGTGGATTTGGAGGTTGGGGAGAGGGTGGGATGGTTAGTGCCTGTCTGTGGGGGACCTTTTAAGACCTTCAGCACACTGGGCAAGGAAATTCTCTGTCATTTCTGCAGATAAGCCACCCATGTGTGACCATGTTGTAGGGGAAGTGATTTTTTGTGTGTGGAAGGGGCAGCATCAGTTGAGATGCAAATACTGTTGGTGGTTATTATGTTTAATATGGTCACAAGTGCAGCTGGAGACACCAGAGATGTACAAGTTAATGTCGGAAGGTGGCATGTCAAGTTGAGGAGGACCAGCTGAAGCAGATTCAATTGAACAGTAAAAGAGAGCCATTCCTCATGCATACACTGTCATATGGCTCAAAACTACAATACACTCAGCTCAAACTGATGATGTCATTTGCACAGAAATGCCAGATATTCCTTTTTCCTTCCACATTCATGCATTCTCTTCTGTGAAACTGACTAGTCCATTTTCAAAGTGAACACTGAGATTAACAACACTGTGATGCTGACTGTGAATTAAGAATTCAAAATGTGTCACAGTCTTATTGGTTGGTTGGTTTGTGAGATTGAAGGGACCAGACTGCGATGGTCATCAGTCCCTTTCTCCAGAAGTGCAAACACCCACACAGAATAAAAACGAAGGATGGAGTCGACAACAGACGACACAGTACAAGAAAGACTCAGACAGAGATCAGACAAAAAGAAGTAAAATCACACAGAGTGTGACAGTGGTTGGCTGACCATAGAGACAAAAAAGGAAAAGCCAACCACCGATAAACACACTAAAACTCAGTCTAAAATCGTAGGCCAAAGGCCAGACTCAAAACAAAAAAACATAAACACTCAGATTAAGTGATAAAAACCCCCTGCCCGAATAAAACACAAAACTAAGCCTGCCATGGCAGTGTCATTTGTTAAAAGGGCAGGGAGCATCTCAGGCAGTGCGAACGTCTGCCTGAGCACAGCTAAAATGGGACACTCCAACAAAATGTGGACCACCATCAAAACCGATCCGCAGCGACATAGAGGTGGGTCCTCACGGCGCAATAAGTGGCCGTGCGTCATCCGTGTGTGCCCAATGAGCAGCCGGCAGAGGACAACTTGGAAAGAACGTTGGTGAGGCTAATGGGGCGGTAGCTGTCCACCTCCAATGGGTTCTTGCCAGGTTTCAAAATGGGGATAACAACGCTTTCCCGCCATTGCGATGGAAACTCACCCTCGACCCAGATACAGTTGTAAAGGTCGAGGAGGCGTTGTTGGCAGTCCACTGAGAGGTGTTTCAGCATCTGACAGTGGATGCGATCTGGCCCGGGAGCCGTATCAGGGCAAGCGGCTAGGGCACTGTGGAATTCCCACTCACTGAATGGAACATTGTAGGACTCAGGATGGTGGGTGTGAAATGAAAGGTTCCGACGTTCCAACCGCTCTTTAATGGAGCGGAAGGCCAGTGGGTAATTCACAGAAGTGGAACAGAGAGCAAAATGGTCTGCTAAGTGGTTTGCAATTATGTCGGAGTCAGTACAAACTGCTCTATTCAGTGAGAGGGTAGGGACGCTGACAGGGGTCCGATAGCCATAGAGGTGCCTAATCTTGGCCCAAACCTGCGATGGAGAGATGTGGAGGCCAATGGTGGAGACATACCGTTCCCAGTACTCCTGCTTGTGTTGGCGAATGATGCAGCGGGCCCGCGCACGGAGCCCTTTAAAGGCGATGAGGTTTTCTAATGAGGGATGCCGCTTGTGACGCTGGAGCGCCCGCATGCGATCTTTAATCACCTCGGCGATCGCAGGCGACCACCAATGCACAGTCCTCCGCCGAGGGGACCCAGAAGAACAGCGAATGGCAGATTCTGCGGCAGTAACGATGCCGGGGGTGACCGAGTGAACCACCGCATCAACGGCTTCATTAGAAAGAGGCTCAATGGTGGGGGTGGAGGAGAACAAGTCCCAGTCAGCCTTATTCATAGCCCATCTGCAAGGGCGCCCAGAAGAGTGACGCTGTGGCAGTGACAGAAAGATCGGAAAGTGGTCGCTACCACACAGGTCGTCATGCACACTCCATTGGACAGATGGTAAGAGGCTAGGGCTGCAGATCGAAAGGTCGCTGGCAGAGTACGTGCCATGCACCACACTGAAATGTGTGAAGGCACCATCATTTAAAATGGAAAGGTCGAGCTGTGTCAATACATTCTCAACGGTGGCACCTCGACCTATTGCCACTGACCCACCCCACAGAGGGTTATGGGTGCTGAAGTCTCCCAGTAACAGGAAAGGTGGCGGCAATTGGGCTATCAGCGCAGCCAGGACATGCTGCGGGACATCACCATCCGGTGGAAGATAAAGACTGCAGACAGTAACAGCCTGTGGCGTCCACACCCAAACAGCGACAGCCTCTAAAGCTGTTTGTAGAGGGACAGACTCGCTGTGAAGAGAGTGAAGGACATAGATGCAGATGCCACCGGATACCCTTTCATAAGCTGCCAGGTTCCTACAATAACCCCGATAGCCACGAAGGGCGGGGGTTCGCATTGCCGGAAACCGAGTTTCTTGAAGAGCAACACAGAAGAAAGGGTGAAGGCTGAGATGTTGTCGGAGCTCAGCTAGATGGTGGAAGAAACCGCTGCAGTTCCACTGGAGGACTGCATTGTTCATGGCTGAGAAAGGCGTGAAGGGACTGGGGAGGCAGATTATGCCGCTGGGTCACCTGCTGCGACCGATTGAGCACCTGTGCAAGTGCTATCCATGGTGTCTGAGGGACCGGCTAGATCAAGGTCCTCAGCGGATGCCAGGATCTCCACCTCACTCTCAAACGCAGAACTCGAAGGGTACGGTGGGGTGGGTGCCACTACAAGTTCTTTGGCCTTAGAGGTCTTTCTCTTGGACTTCTCTCGCTGAACCTTGGGTTTCACCGGATGGGAGGGCTTCACCGATTCAGTCTCTGGGACGGAGGAGGATCGCGAAGCCCTACAACCAGCCGCTGGTGGGAATTGATGCCACTGTCGGGCGTCAGCCTTCCTGCTGGTGGAAACCTGGGAAGGGAGGGACACAAGGGACCCCTTTCGAGCGAGAGTAGCTGAAGAAGTTGGACGCTTCTCTGGCTGAAAAGCGGGGACAAACGTCCCCGATGGGCGGGAGGGTGTTGCTCCCGAGCTAGGTGGTGCAGGAGCAAGAGGGTGGGTAGAGCCCCCCCACGGGCAAGGGAGCATGTGGAGTTGTACAGCTCATCGATCCGGCTGGAATTTTCAGAACTCATGGGGCTAGCACGGTTGTTGTAGCAGCGCCGTAGGAAGATGTCATTCTCACAGGATGTAGTCGGTCATATTTCCTCTTAGCCTCATCACAGGTCAGTCGGTCCAGGGTCTTATATGCCATGACTTTTCGCTCTTTCTGTAAGATTCTGCAGTCTGGCGAGCAAGGTGAATGATGCTCTCCGCAGTTGACACAGAGTATTGGGATGTGAATGGCGTCCGCAATCTCGACATGTGAGGCTGGAAGTACAGCGGGAAGACATATGGCCAAACTTCCAGCACTTGAAGCACCGCACTGGGGGAGGGATATAGGGCTTGACATCACACTGGTAGACCGTCACCTTGACATTCTCCGGTAACGTATCACCCTCGAAGGCCAAGATGAAGGCACTGGTAGCAACCTGATTATTCCTCGGACCCCGATGAACGCGCCGGACGAAATGCACACCTCGACGCTCTAAGTTGGTGCGCAGCTCGTCATCAAACTGCAAAAGTAGGTCTACATCTACATCTACATCTACATCAACATCCATACTCCGCAAGCCACCTGACGGTGTGTCGCGGAGTCCCTCCGGAAAATAATACCATGGACCATATTTAAACTCATATGTGGTGTAACATCCCCCAACTTGTCACAGGTAAGTAATCTTCGTGACTGGGCAGAGGATGCCGTTTTTATCAAAACTGACCCAGAGGGCATTTTGGACAAACCCTCCACCTCCCCAAACTTGTCCTCTAAATGCTCTACGAAGAACTGAGGCTTGGTGAACATGAAAGACTCCCCATCAGCTCTCGTACAAACCAGGAACCATGGCGAATAATTGTCACTGCCATCCTGAGACTTACGCTCCTCCCACAGTGTGGCCAGGGAGGGGAACATTTTCGGATCGTACTTCTGAGCATTAAATTGAGCCCGAGAACGCTTAGAGACTGCTGGCGGCTGGCCACCAGCGAGAGATGATGTACCACACTTCATTGCGGGTCATCCGCCCTGATGCCACCCACTCCGATCAAGGGCCCTCCCCACGGGCGCCACCCAGCCTCAGCAAGGGCCACCTGGCAGGATGGCCATTGCCGGGAGTCCCGATGCCCCAGGGAGACAGGCATCTACTCCTTGGCATTCGTGGGGAGTTAACGGCGCAGGCATCAGCAGAGCGATCCCTGTGTTGCCAGGTGGCTACAACCAACAGGGTACATGGCGGCCCCACCACAACGGACTGGCTACCGTGCTGTATCTTAGGTGCAAAAATGTCCAAGGTCGTTGACTCAACAAAAAGCAACACTGCACAGTGCATAGTGGTAATCGCACCCAGGAAGGTATCCTCGCCCAAAGAGATGGAAAATGAGCGGGACAGCATTGCGACGATGAGAAAGCCGGCTAAAGGTCTCAATGCACAACGGATACAGTGCACCATGTAAGGCACCCTTCCCCAATTGGCTCACTCTTCAGAAGAATTTAGAAAGATGGAGGTCAAACCCAAGAGGGGACCATCACATAAGACCGAAATTTTTGAGACTCCTTTTAGTCACCTCTTACGACAGGCGGGTCTAGTCTAACCCCAAACCCGCAAGGGGGACAGAGTCTTATTGTTGCTGATATACTGACCTATCTGAAACTGAACTTCATGCATGCATGCTCTGGAACTATCGATACCGAATACTGCTGCTGAACGCTGACCTTGGTGACGTGTTTGTGTATGTACTTGACTGATTTGATGAAACTGCAATAGACCATGTTGATAGGTGATTCAAATGGTTTTGATAACAAAAGACAAATGTAGCACACTCCATCTGATATCTATTTCAATGTTGACATTTCTCATTCTCACTGTAGCTGTGCGACCTTTATCACCTGGTTTACGGCATCTGTATTGAGGCTAGCGTAGTCACCAGTGTGAGTTCCACAAATATTATCTGGGATAATTTTTTGTGAGTTTGTTGTTTGCCATGCAGGTTCCTAGCACTACATTCTATGCACCATACTTTTGGCAACAGCATAAAACAGTGGTCTATCTTCTTTTGGATCTGGTATTTCTGTGGAAATATCATCACTCTGAACTGAGTTTAATTTAGTTTTGAGCCATATGTGGATGTGTGCATGAGGAACGCCTCTCTCTTACTATTCAATGAAATCCACTTCACCTTGTCCTCCTCAACCGAACATGCCAGCTTCCATTTTGTTGACTTCTACATCCTGACAGAGAATTTCCTCGCCCAGTGTGCTGAAGATCTCACCAGGGCCTTCACAGACAGGCATTAACCCCCCCCCCCCCCCTCCAAACCTAATCCGCAATGGAACAACTTAGCCATAACCTTCGCCAGGGATTTGACTATCATCATGTTCAGAAAAGAGGAACATCCCAAGACCATTCTCAACCATCCTAAAGTGATATTTTGTCACACACTCAAACTACATACTGGTCCATCACTATGCTACTTTCACTCCCAAACCTTGCCACAGGGGATATATTGCTGTGGAAGATCCTGAAGCGAGACCTGCCCAATCAATACACTTTGCTCTTTATAATTCACTCCTGTCAAACTCTCACCCTGTCCCATCATAGACAGAGCTACCTGTGAAAGCAGCCATGTAATACACCAGTGCTGCTGCAATCACTACATAACTATGTTGGTATGCCAACCAGTTGTCCACCACAATCAATGGCAACTGCCCCAGTGTAAAGCAGTCTCACAGTGGCAAACATGCTTGAGTTTAATGGGTGCTTCACAACCCGGGCTATACGGACCCTTCCCTCCACCACACGCTTTTTTGAAGCGTGGGAGTTATCATTGCAAAACAACATTCACTATCCTAACCCTACTGGCCTCAATCTCCACTAATCCAGTACCTCACACACTGCATGAACAGTTTCTTCTTCCTTTGTCCTGTCACCCTACCCCAAACCATTCCTCCACATCACCTTCATCATGTGCCACACCTCACTGCCTGCATTATCCATGTACCACTCTTCTAGCTCATCACCTGCCACCCCTCCCTCCGCACACCTAGCCAACAAAGCTGCTGCCTTCCTCTGAGCTAAATAACCATCCCCAATCCCTCTTCCTGTCTGCCATCTCTCTCTCTACCTCCACCCACCCCTCCAGTTGAAATGCAATCTCAGGACATTGTCTACAGCAGGCACATTGTGTGTGTGTGTGTGTGGGGGTGGGGGGGTGCACACCCGCACCTGCATGTGCATTTGCACTCTAGTTCAACAAATAACTTATAATGAAAGTTAGCAAGGGTTTTTTTTTTTTGTGCATGTGCTCGGACTCAACGCCTCTCTTTCGATGAGAAGTCTCCTCTACTCCTAAATTATTTACATTCTGATAGAACTTTCCTTACTGGTTTATATTTATGTTCATCAGTCTGCAATTTATACATACCATTCTGCCATAAATCAGAATTGGCTTCAAACATTTATCACAACAGTGAATCATGGGGTTGAGAACCTTTTCACCCATAAGGCTAACACGATGGTCCCATCGAAGTCGTAACATAGGTTCCGGAGGACCTCGGTTGATAGTTGTGAATGTTGGTGCCTCAAGCTGTGAAATGTCAGCCTCAAGATCGACTGAAAACAGAAAATTTTATTTTCATTATTTTTGGAGACTGGTACTATATGAGTAAATTTAGTTTAGACACAATAGTTCAGAAAACTATCTTGGCATATAAAACTTAAATTGCAGTACACTCATTTACATAAATGCCGCATACAAACAAAATATGAACTTCACAGATCTTGTATAATTATGCAAACAATATAGCATTGAAGTTCAAAAGTTTATTCAATACCATGTTAGTTTGTATAAACAAAAAGTAAGTGTGTAGCCTTATGGTGTATGGGGAGATGCACAAAAAATAAATCAGTTCTAGAACAGAACAAACTTTAGTTTTTCTATAACGAAACATAAGATCAGTTGGGGAAGGATAAGAATGAAGACAACAGTGTTTTTTTCAAAAGAACCATTAGATATTTGCACTCTTCGATTTAAGGTAACCACGGGAAAATCTTAGTTGGAATACAAATAAGGGAAGGACTCCAGGTAACTAAAACTCCGTCCAAACAGGCTACGAAGGCCCAACAGTACAGACAGGCCGCAGTGTCATCCTTGGCCCACAGGCATCACTGGATGCGGATGTGGAGGGGCATATGGTCAGCATATCACTCTCCCGGCCATATGCCAGTTTCCGAGACCGGAGCCTCAACTTCTCAATCAAGTAGCTCCTCAGTTTGCTTCACAAGGGCTGAGTGCACCCCGCTTGCCAACAGCAACACACACACACACACACACACACACACTCTTGACTGCACGTCCCACATGCTGGACTGAGGGACAGTGATGGAAGGTGTGAGCAAGAGGAAAACGGAGGGAAATGGAATTGGTGGAGGGAAGGTTGTGTTATGGACTGGAGGGAAGGGCTGCAAGAGAATGGAACATGAAGATGGCACAGGTGAGCTTGTCTTTGTAAAAGTAAGTATAATTGTAAGTGCCAACCAGTGATGTGAAAGACTGAGCTGGATGGATGGGTGGGGCAGAGGACTGAGGAAGAAAGAACCAAGGATGAAGAGAAAAGTGTGAGTATAGATTACTGGGTTGAAGTGTGAAGCACGGGGACAGGTGTGGAAATGCGTATGGGACAGTGGCCTAGAGGACTGCTGGGTGAAAGGATGAGTTGTGGGGGCAATTGACACCATTTTAATTCCGAGAAGCTGTTATTAGAGAAGGGGATAGTTAGGGGAAGAGCCAGATGGCATGGTTTGTAAAGCAGTCATGAAATTGAGGACAGATGGTTGTTTGTCATGCGTCCACCTAAAAGGCTGTGCAAACGTTGCAGCAGAACTGGTATCCCATGAACAGTTTCACAGGTGGCCTTGTCTCTGATATGGTAATACATGCCTGCAACAGGACTGGAATAGGACATGGTGATCAAACCTTTTATAGAAAGCCCGCATCTCGTGGTCGTGCGGTAGCGTTCTCGCTTCCCACGCCCAGGTTCCCGGGTTCGATTCCCGGCGGGGTCAGGGATTTTCTCTGCCTCGTGATGGCTGGGTGTTGTGTGCTGTCCTTAGGTTAGTTAGGTTTAAGTAGTTCTAAGTTCTTGGGGACTGATGACCATAGATGTTAAGTCCCATAGTGCTCAGACCCATTTGAACCATTTTATAGAAATATGATCCATGTGACAATGGGTTAGGAGACCAAGATGGACCAAGACAGAAAATACAGAGTTGCATCTAGTGTCTGTGACGTATTATGAACTGTTTCATCACTCATTCTACCAGAAACAGAATGAACACCGGATTGTAAATAAAACATAACATTCACCAATTACAACAACAATACTGCTGCACATAGTTCATAGAACAAAATAAATTATGAAGACCACATATTATCACACAATATTTATTCTTAACACTCAATATGTGTTAAGTTCACTAAACAAATTCATTCTATTCATATCCTATCATTAGAGTGTAGGACAATTCAACAATGAAAGCCATGGTTACTGAGGGCTACTTTGTGATTTTTCAGGTATCACTTGAAGATGAACAAAATTTATTTTCCACTGGGAAAAGCTACTTTTTTGTGTTCTGAACAACCAAAAATATTTACTGAATGCTGAAAACTGAAAGCTGATTTAACAGTACTAAAGAAAGAATTAGAGTAAACTGGGAACTGCAGGTTGCAACACAATCATGTCACATGGTCGGTTTAATTGAGAACTGCTATATTAGATATGAGGTTTCAGAAACAATGCAAGTCTGTCTGCTTCATTCCTAACAGGAACATTGCAGAAGATCTATACAAACCTAGAAATCGAAATATCAATAACCCTAAGAATATTTTGTGCATCTATAGGTTGAAGAGAGGAATGTGAATAGGAATTAACCAGTATATTTGGATCAACTTCATTGCTCAGTGATATCACCAGTGTAAGAGGAAGAATACTGACAAAGGTTATGTTGTAATTATTGAAGTGTATAAGCTACATTAGGGTCTTGCACAACTGACTGAATAACATATCAGGATGATCGCTGGGAAGGTTTCCGAGAAACATGACAATGGATGTCGCACCTGTACTGTTGTGAAGAGTAATATTTAATACCATTCAAATCTCCCTGACATCATGTGGCTTACTTGTGTGTCTGACATGGTAATATGTTCTTTATACCTGACTGCTTCATGAGGGTTGTCTTTTGGGTTTTAGAGGGAGATGAATTTAGGTTTAATTCATTTACCTTGTAACTGCTCCTTCCATCTCTTGCCACAAATTTGTAGATTGTTGGTGATTTCTGTTCTATGGGTGCTATTTCACAACCTGTACCTAACATTTTGTCTCTTAGTAGTACACACATCAAAGACTACAAAAACCCAAAGCAATATCAAGTTTAAACAAGCTCAGCAAACTGAACATTGTATACATATTCACGAAACAGTTGGTTTGTGACATCACCAGACTGCTGCCCAAGATTGAAAAGTCATTCCAGTGTCTGTTAATGAGCTGGTAGCATAGAACAATTGGCACTTTTTGCTTTATATAGCATTTAAATCCACAACTTGTCTAGTTTCAATTCTCTTCCTTTTTTGTTGAAATTGTTTTTGTGCTTTTGAATTTCTGTGGCCTATTCATACATTAGATGTTGCTAAAACCACAGTATCAGAGAAGCAATTTTGTTGGTTCCCACTTCCTAGTGGATGATCTCCTACTGCTGATTAATTCATCTTTCTCAGACTGCACTCGCTTTTGCAATCCTTAAGTTAGGTGTAAATGCTTCTTTTTGTAGTTTCTATGTGCAACTGACCACATGTGCAAGGAATTTTATATACTCCTGCTGTGACAAGTGGTGGGCATAGGGCCTCTGCAGTGTTTAATTATTTGTACACCTTTCTCATTAGTTTAATCACTGTGTCAATATTGTGTCCTCTTAGTACTGTTATCTGTAACTGTTTTTAGGAATGAGAGGAAAATTTTCCCTTTACTCAGCTCTTTTTCACTAGAAGCTCCAGATCTTTTAGGGAGGAGTGCCCTATTTACCTCCATCAGACTAGCTGTTTCTTCTAAAAACAGTTCATAAATGATCAAGCTCATTCTCTAAATACTGTGGTATACAGTTCTTGGAGGACTCTCACAATGGTGCGACTCCACGATCTTATGCAGCAATTTTATGATGTCTTGAAATGAGTGTTGTGTGGATACCTTCAAATAGTTTAGCTTTGTGTGAGCTTGTTTTGGTTTGATACTGCTTTCGAGTTTTTGTAGCTTCTGATCATGTCTCTAGCACCATGAAACAATGTTACACAGAAAAATATGCCTCAGACCATAGTCTACAGCCCATAAAACAAATATCACCAACGGTGCAAATACTGGCCACTTAAAGCCTGCATTGAACAAGTAGCAACCACATACAGCTTACTGGAGTGGAAACAAACACCAACAAAAATGACCAGGATATGTACCATTCCATCCTTTCTTGTGATAAAAATTGGAAACATTTTTTTGCTTGGTAATACAAAAATTCCAAGTGTGAATAGCTTTTACAGTTAACATCATGGCATGTGTGATGAGATGGCAATATCTAAACTAAACTTTTTTTCTTTAAGAAAGTACATAGCTTCAGCCCAACTCATTCCAATCCAACATGTTCTGAAATTTGCATAGTTTCCTTAAAGTACTTTCTACACCAAATGTTCTACAATTCACTCTTTAAACTCCTCTTAAGTTTCCATTGGCCTGCTAAATATCACACCTTCACACAACCAGAAACACTTTACCAGACACACTCTGGCTCCCCACAATTAAATGTATACTTGACTGTTCCAGCTTCAGGTCAGTACATTGTTCTTCCATAGCATTGCTCAAAACTGTTTACCTTCAAAAGTGTGCAAGCTACTTTTTGCAAGCTAGGCAAATGGTTGACATTGAGGTTATCAGAGAAACAGCATTTGTTCCACAGGAGAATGGTTGGGTCAATAATCACCTGTGAATTTGTTGAAAGACAATGCGGCAATATAAATCTGCATAGATGAAAAGGAATTTGAAACTTATGTCTCCAAAATATGAATTCAATGTCTTAGCCACTCCAGCACTTTGATTTAAAATTTATGAGGTTCACATGTAACTATGGACAGTTATACTTTCCACTTCGATGTTGTATACAAGTAACTTACTTTTTGGAGGCTGCAAGTTTTCTTCATTTCCTTCTGTCACTTCTTCTGGTGCCTGAAGAGGAGTTTCTTCCTCATCACTTTCAATTACCTGAATAAAAGGAGTATAACAATTAATTGCTTTTACAATACATTACCTTCTTCTTCTTCTTCTTCTTTGCCATCTGTTCTTTGCTACAAGAATAAAATATTAAAATTTTCCATGCTACAATATTTTGATCAACGAATGTCTTGGTAAACACAATGTCTTTGTCTTTGTGTAGGACATCTTGAGAAGGTGGAGGGGTCATTATAGTTACCTTTCACTGTAGACAGGTGCTTACTGCTGACTGAAATTGAGGTAATCTGTGGTCGGGCAGGACATGTTTTTGAAATTCAAGTATAGCTGGCTGTTGTTGTACACAATTGTGACTGCTCGATTGTAGGGGACTGGTGCACCTTCTCTTTTATACTGTAAGCCAGATAATGTGCTTAACTCTTTTCCCAGTAACATTAAAACTGTTGTGCTTGGCAATCTTTATTGTCTCTCTGAGCAGCTTATCTACCAGCCTGTCGATGTCAGCACTTGGATCTTATCAAATTGAATCCTGTGGTTTCCTCACTGCAAAATGTGTTCCAACAGTGCTGATCTAATAGTTTCTCCTTTGCTTTTTCACTATTCTCTTTATATTATCCATGTATAACGGTCCACAATTGCTCAATATTCTGTATATTTCTGTACCTTCCTGTGTTTGTCAAGCATCTCAGTCTGACAAATATTCCTGCACCTGGATCATGGGTTTATGCACTACAATAACATGCCACTGTTTCCAAGACCTTTTCTATACTGTCAATGACAACTTTAATGACAGGTACTAGATTTCTCGGACAGATGTATGGTACTGAGACCCTCCATGATGGTTACAATAACCTTTGTATTTGTAAGGACGATCATCCACTCTCTAACGAAGTTATGATATATTCCATTTCTTCTCCAATCAACTCCATGAATATGTACTTAAACTGAATGACCAGTATTATCAACAAATGGATAGAATCATGACTGGGAGCTGTTTAACTCTTTTGTGGCACAATCTGATGCACAGGCACTAGGCATGGCCATTAAAAAGTCAAACATCTGTTTCCACTATGTGGATGATGCGATTGCACTGTGGAGTCATAAAAGAACTTTTTCATGAACAAAAGAATAAAGTTAACACAGAAATTCAATTTACCATGGAGGAGGAGGTAAATAGAAGCTAACTTTTTGATGGACACGCTAGTTTTCTACCACTACGCCCCGCGATCTCCTTTGCCATCTGGCATCTTTCAGGATGCTGTAGAGAGGGACCTGGGACCCGCACACCACTCTCCTGGCCATTGTCAACTTTTCAGACCCTGGAGCTGCAACTTCTCATTCAATTAACTCCTCATTTTAGCATCATGAGGCTGAGTGCACACAGTTCTAGTCTTTCCACCAAGGAAAAATCCACGGCAGTCATACACAATTGAGACTGCTTCATTGTAGGGGACTGGTCCACCTTCTCTTTAGTATCGGAAGCCAGATAATGTGCTTAAATCTTTTCCCAGTAGCCTAGATCCTCTGCACGAGAATTAATGTGCAAACTGCTCCACTCCAGGGATGGGCAGTACTAATAAAATGGTGGAAAAATCAGTAGGGGACTACAAAGGCACCTGTCAAATGTGATAAATTGTTAGAACAGCTATAGAGAAGTAGGGTTTGCAAAGGATTCAATTACAGGTTCTTTTCTCATCTAGGTTGGATTCATAAAAAACTCAGGTTGGGGACAGACTGAGAAGGGAATTGGTATGTCCTTTTCAAAAGTGCTATTGTGGCAATTGCTTTATGCCATAAATGAGTTAGGGAAACCACGAACTATCTAAATATGGATGACCAGACAGGTATTTAAATTGCTGACATGCCTGTCTGTGCACCATTCATTTGACAGCAATTCAGTATCCTGGAAAGTCTGAATCACTAATAGTTCTGTTTGAGAAACCTTAAATCTTGTATAGAATAAAATACACAACTGAATTGCAAATCATGGCAACAACAACGTGATCCCCCCCCCCCCCCCCCCCACTCCCCCCCTGTCTAAATGACTACTTGTGTAACATCTTTAGAATTGTGGTACATGCAAATGTAAAATATGTGCTGAGACTGGTATTTGCTTTGTCCTTGTTGAGGACACCATTCAATTGGGCACCAGATGTGATCTTGGATATGACAGACAGTAACAAAATGAAAAACCAAGGAGGTAAAGTATAATGCATACGATGTTCCTCAACATTACAACTCTAGGTATCCCACTAAGAGATCTGAAACTATTTTTAGCACAGTGGCACTGTATATTCCTCTTGCTGTTGCCGCCCCCCCCCCCCCTCCCCAATAACACACAGATAATTTTGAGAAAGTTCTTGAATGAATATTATTTTTATGAGAGAGAAATTTCTTTTACGTCTTCGTTCAACCACTTAAAGTTGACTGAATGGCATTAAAATTTGTGACACAGCTGCTGTTTGTGAAGCCCAATGCTTGTAATTGAATTTTATTGCTTTCCATCCAGGCTCTAAAGAAACTCTGTTGGTGACCATTCTTCAAAGGAAGATGATGGCAGGGAATGGCTTAACAATGGTCTAAATATTGTAAGACAAAATCTGTCACTATGCAGTGGAATATTTTCTGTTCTTTCCCTCACATCAGCAATACGGAAATGGAGAGCAAATTATGAAACCATGAGAAACCTGCTGGCCCATACTTATCTTCAGGACAAGCCTTGTCCTCACAACAGGTGGTTCCTTCTCATCTTGGGCTCTGAATAACATGCCCTTACTTCTTAATCTTCAACAATCCATCCCTTTTTCCTTCCCATGAAAGGACCTATGAGTACTGAAAGTTAAAACAGTGTACATACTTATAATTGTGTGTGTGTGTGTGTGTGTGTTTGTGTGTTGGCAGTACTGACATTTTTCTGTTAGGTATAACCTTATACATTAGCATCTGTAAACTTTTCTTCCTGTGTGGAATCTCTCTCTTCCTTTTACTTGATGAAACAGTTAATTACATTCAAATGGAGGATCTTTTGGGGAAATTCTACTGATGAAATCTTCTCAGGTTATCATCTGAGTACCATGTGGCCCTGAAGCAACGTGCTGACAATTTTTCCACTCACTCATCATATTGAGGGGAAGTGCCAAATTTCTACAGGAAGTGATCTTGTATAAATTCTTGGGTACCCTACTACTTTCCCAAAGTCCTGGTGTTGCTTCTATCACGTCATCAGACAACTCCTCCCCCTCAAAGTAGCCTTCAACGAACTCTTTCCACCTATTTGCTCTCTCCTCTTCATTTAACAGTGGAATTCCCATCGCACTCTTAATGTTACCGAGCTTGCTTTTAATTTCACTGCAGGTTGTTTTGACTTTTATGTGTGCTGAGTCACTGAGTCATTCACTCCGACAATCATTGCTTTTTCGATATCTTCAAATTTTTCATGCAGCAATTTCACCTTAGCTTCCCTGCATTTCCTTGTAATTTTGTTTCTAAGTGACTTGTATTTCTGTATTCCGGAATTTTCATGAACATTGTTGTACTTCGTTCTTTCGTTGATTAGCTAAAGTAATTCTTTTGCTATCCATAGTTTCTTCACATTTTTCTCCTTTGTACCTATGTTTCTTTTCACCTTCTGTGATTGCCCTCTTCTGAGATGGCCATTCCTCTTTATCTGACCTGAGCTTTTCCTTATCGCAATATCTATAGCCTACGAGAACTTCAAGCATATCTCTTCATTCTTCTGTATCCCACTTAATTGATTTTTCCTGAGTATGCTCTAAAACTTGAGTCTACTCTTTATCACTGCTACATTGTGATCTGTGTGTATATCTGCTCCTGGGTACGCCTTAGAATTCAGTACCTGATTTTGGAATCTTTGTCTGACCTTGACATAATCTAACTGAAATTTTCCTGTATCTCCCGGCCTTTTCCAAGTGTACCTTCCCCTCTTTTGTTTCTTGAACACTACTACTAGCTGAAATTTATTACAGAACTCAATTAGTCTTTCTCCTCATTCATTCCTAGTATGAAGTACTCAGTGCATACATCACTGTTGAGCATGTGTGTTCTTACTGACTTTGCACTATTGCAGGATCCCACGCAGAATATTGTATGAAAGCAAGATGCTGATTGAAACGATTATTGTTTACTGTTATTACTATTGCCTCATTAATGACCAAGTTCCAAAAGTGACAGCAGAACAGAGCATCTTGGTCTGCTCGAAGATTAATGTATGTCCCTTCGATGATACTAGTCTGCAACTGCAGACTTGCCTGATGGTCTAAGTAGACACATCATATGAGTTCTGCACAACACTCTGTTCTATAGTATTGTGAAGACCAATGCACTAGCATTCACACATCCATCCAATACTGTAAATACTAGGTGCCTGTAGCCCTAACTGACATCTGAAGAAACCAAATTGTACATGCCTTGATAGGCATCTGTCAGAGGACACAAACTGTTTTGACATGCACTTCTGACTTATTTCCAGAAATGGAATGACTTTATATGGAGCACCACAAAGAGACAGTTCTGGAAACTGCATAGTTGAAACAATGATATTTCTACTAACTTGTGGAAGAAATTGCATCATGAAGAAATCTCATTGAATTCCAGTAACCTCTTGAGAGCATACACAGCAACATCAAGTTTATTACGAGTGCAGAAGAAAATTCCTGCTGTTCCTAAATACTGCGATGAAAAATAATTTGTGGCATTCCATTTATAAGGGGAGCTGGGAAGAGGAGGGGGTAAATGGGTGGGAGCAATTACATTGCACTGGCATGCAGCTCAACTGGGATGAGGGGTTTTGTCAGGTGGAGAGGGCGAGGGGGAGAAGGATAAAGAGCAGGAAAGAGGGTTGAGGAAGAGTGAAGGAATGGAACAGGCACACAGGATATGAATGTTGCCCAAGAGAATTTGTTATGGCTGCACACAGGGGAAGTTGTGTGCAGTGCACAATGACGCAGAGGAGTGTGCCGGGAGGGTAAGATAAAAAGAGGAAGGGGAGACTGTGGAACAAAGAGTGTGAGTGCCAGATGAGTCAAGTTAGGGTCTAAACTACAAGGAAGGGAACTATTCTTACAACTCAGCCTTTGATTCCACAGTCCTCCTGGCCTCAATCTCTCTGCAAGCCCCTGTCCCTCACCAACATCACCCCAGCTCCCACTTCACTCAATCTAGACTCAAACCTTCCACTCCACAATCTCTCTCTTCCTCTGTTCTCTCCCCACTTCCAGTCCATTTCTCCATGTCATTGTGCACCACATACATGTCACCTTGCCTGCATGTGGAAAGCTGAACAGTGCTACAGAACTATACATTGAACTTGCCGCTTCTTCATCTCTGCCATAAGCAACTGTTCCCTCCAATCACCTCAACCCCCCTCCCACACCAACATTTCTTCCCTCCTCACACCAGCTGAGATGCGGTGCTAATGTTGCCTAGGGAAATGTAGCTGTACAGGTATTATGTACTACTTGGCTCTGTAGAATCACATCATCCAAAGGCTTAGTAACTGTTTTTAATCTTGTGCCTATCGACTACTCAAATTTGTTTACATTTGTTGTTGAATTTATGCACGTTTCACTCTAATTAACTGGTGAAAAGAACAGAAGACCTGGCCAGAGTGAGGCACAATTGTGTATACATCCAAGAAGTAGGGATGGATGGTAGTAATAGGGTACACTCCAGTATTCTTACAAGAGTAGCCCTGTCAGACACTACACTTCTGTACATGCCACTGAACGAAAGAGTCCATGAAGAATAAGGACAGAAACAGGACATACAGAACGTCTCAACTTTGCTGTTCATGCCACTTCACTGACAGCATCGGTAAAACTATCTTACCCAGTGATGTTGCTAGCTCCCTGAACTGCATCTACATATTTGTTATCTGCTGTTTCAGTTACAAGAGATAATACTGTCTTTTTGTTCAGTTCAGTGCCAAATAAATTTTATTATATTTTCAATTGTCTCATTCACCAAATTATTTCTCTTCCAGTAGTCATCACAAACTTTTTTTTTTATGTGACATATTGCTTTTTTACAGTGTTCTAATGTTAGTGAAACCTAATGTCACAACAACTAAATCAGAGTAACCTTGTGCTCTAGTGGCTAATGTTTCTGGTTCTGAGCATGGCAGGTTTAATTCTCAGAGACCATGTCAGACTTCTCTTTGGTCGAAGTCTGTTCAACCTTGTGGGGGCACAAGAGAAGCTACTTGAATATAAAAGCAGTAGAACTGACAAGTAAATAATTGAAATGGTATTACATCTAAAGGCTTTCACCAGGTCTGGTGACACAATGTTTGTTTACTAGCAGCTAAAGCATCAGTAATCATTTCTTTCAGCTTCTAGAGTAAGGTGTTTGATGATTACGACAATGGTTCGTATTCTTTTCAAGATTCCAGACCAATTCTATAGCATTTAGTTCTAGACAGTATGGAGGGACCCATTTTCTCTCAAAATTTTGTCAATGGAATTAACAGGAGAAGTAGTGTCACTATATATTTTTGTGAAAAGGAAAACAACCGTCTTCTGTATAACAGTCCAAAGGCCAATTTGCATGTTTGGCCAACAACGAAATGTTAAATGGCACTTTTTGTAAATACTTCAGGAGAAAATGAGACCACATACTGAGCAGCAGAAGCACTGAGTCGCCGACAGGCACACATTCTAGAAAAAGGAAATGAATCCTTTGTCAAGCTAGAGTGTCCCCCCCCCCCCCCCCCCCGCTCCATACACAAACCTCTGCGCCCCTGCATTGTTCATATCCTTTCAAACAACTACATCTCCTTTGATGGAAGGGTATATCAACAATATGTGGTACAGCCAAGTGCGTTCACATTGTGCCCTTCTATGCTAACCTTTCTAGGGGCTGTCTAGATGAAACCACCATAGCCTCATAAAACCCCAAGCCCTTTTCTGGGTTGAGTTCATTGATGATATCTTTACGATCTGGACTCAGTGCCCAAACACCAAATCCTCATTCCTCCACAACCTAAAGATTTTCTCTCTCTTCTGCTTCACCTGGTCCTCCTCAACAACCAAATATGCGACCTGCCTGAATATTTACCTCAACCTCCTCCGAGGGCTCCATCCACATCTCTGTCCATATTGAACAAACTAACCACCAACAGTACCTGCATTTTGACAGCTGTTATCCATTCCACACCAAAGAGCCACTCCCATACTACCTGGCCAGCTATGGACAGCGTACCTGCAGTGACGAGAACTCCCTTGCCCAATTTGCTGAAGGTCTCACCAGAGCCTTCACAGACAGGCACTACCTCCCACAATCTAGTCCACAAATGGATTTCCTCAAACACATCTAATCCTCCCACCACACCCAAGAATCAACACAACGGAGCATCCCCCTCGTCATCTAATATCACCCTGGACTGGAACAATTGAAGCATATCCTTCACTGGGGATTTGGTGTTCTATCATCATGCCCAAATATGACGGATGTCTTACCCAAGATCATTTCCATGCCATTTAAAGTGTTATTCCATCACTTACCCAACTTATACACACTGGTCTATGCTTCTGTTACTCCCACACCCAATCCCAACCCCCTTGCCACGGCAGTCTTATTCCTGTAGAAGAAGACCCAGGTGCAAGACCTGCCCAATCCACCCATCCAGCACTTGCTACTCCAGTCCTGTCACAGGCTTATCCTATACCACCAGAGGTAGGGCAACCTGTGCAAACAGCAACATCATAACCAACTCTGCTTCAATCACTGCACAGCTTTTTGTGTCAGTATGACAACTAACCAGCAGTCCACCAGAATGAACAGCCATTGCCAAAGTGTAGCCAAGAACAAAGCTGAGCAGCTAGTGGAATAACATGCAGCTCAGCACAACACACTGGAGTTTGGTGAATGCTTCATAACCAGATCCATCTGGATCCTTCCCTCCACCACCAGTTTTTCTGTATTACACATACAGGAGTTATCCTTGCAATACACCATTCGCTCTCTTAACCATCCCGGTCTCAATCTCTGTAAACCCATTGTTCCCACACCGTCTACTGTATTTACTTAAATCTAAGCCGCACTTTTTTTTCCGGTTTTTGTAATCCAAAAAACTGCCCACGGCTTAGAATCGAGTGCAAAGTAAGCGGAAGTTCTGAAAAATGTTGGTAGGTGCCGCCACAACAAACTTCTGCCATCTAATATATGTAGCACTACACAGGCATGCTTTGCAGGCACAAAGATAAATACTGGCGCCAAAACCTCTGCATCGGTAAATGAATTAAAAGAAAAGGTAGAAGAATATAAACACTATGCCATGTATTCTTTCGTGTTTGCTGCTATCTCATTTAAATCCTGTCTGCCAAATGAACTACAGAACTAGAGTGAGACAACAGCAAACGCGGAAGAATATACATATCATGTCATGTTTATATTCACATTATTCTTATGCTGAATAGTGATACAGTCAGAAATGAAGCACGGAAACTGACTAGATTTTTAAATCTAAGATGAATCTAATTTCTGTGCAGAATGTAATGTACTAAACAGGCACCTGCAAAGATTTTCAAACGGATAAAAATTTTCACTAAACTCTTGTTCAGAACATCTTCTATCAAACGCAGTCTATTATTTGATTCTTGTTCATCATTATCAAAGAAAGCAGCAGTGTAAGTAACAACAATTTTTTTTATTTTATTTTATTTTTTTTATGTAAGCCGCAGTATGTGCACAAAAGCAAGCAATGCCGCGATCGGCAACAGGTCGTAAACACTCATTATCAGAATGCGACAAACAATGCATGACACACTACAATAATGCATTTTCAGCTTAGAGTGATGTAAACACCTATAACAAAGAGAACGGCACCTATCAGATCAAAGCAAAATAAGCAATTGATTCAAATCAGACGAAGCAAGTGAAACAGGAAGGATACCTGTATAAATATGGATGGGGCGCCTGACACTTAGCAATGGCTACTTGGTAAAGCTTAACTCTTAAGCTTACAACTCGAACCAAACTACTGTAGCTCTATCTTCATCCATTCGACCCCAATTGTGCTCATGTTACAATGGACCAACTTTGTTTCGATTTGGAAGTGTGGTCTAAAACTTTTCTCTCTCCTTGAATTTCGAGTTCAAATTTCAGGTGCGGCTTAGATTCAGAAAATTTTTTTTTCCTTGATTTCGAGTCTCATTTTTCAGGTGCGGCTTAGATTCGAGTAAATACGGTACTCTTCACTGTCCTATCACCCTCTCCCAATCCACATCTCCATGTCACCATTGTTCATCGTGTGCCGCATCCCACTGTCTACATTACCCGTGCATCACATGACTAGCACATGCACTTGCCCCTTCTCCCTCCTGCATTCCTAGCCAGCAAACCTACTTGCTGCCTCTCTCCAAGCTGCTAGCTGCACACGCCCAAACCCCCTTACTGTCTCCTTCCTCCCTCTATCCTACCTATCACAACCAATGCAACAACACCACAACACACACCCCAACCCAGTCCACCTGCTGAAATAGAATCTCAGCATTGTGGGTCCAGCTCGCATAATGTAGGGGCATACAACATGCATGTTTGTTTGTACATACAGCTTGACAAAGGATTTATTCCACCAACAACTGGCTACTTAAATTTTGGCACTGTATTTTTCATAAAAATCTAACGTCATATGCAATTATGTGCTCTTGTTCCAACAAGGCAACTTATTTATTCTGATACCTTTTAAAACTATGGAACAGTTAGTCTCTGAGTTTCTTTGCTAGTCTGCAAGTCCACTTCTGTGCAAAACAACACTGGGAAGTTTTTTCAAAGATTTTAATGCCTTGCATTCTTAATAATATTCAAGAAATTGCTCCTAATAATATATTTATTTGTAGTGCCAGAGAAACATTTAGGGTGTGTAGTTTGCTTCTTCTGCTTTCAGGCAGATACCTGACTCCTGTTCCAGTTGATGATGTCCCCCTCTCTCCGGTAATTTACACACTGCTGACTTACGTAACTATTACTTCTCATCATCTGATTGAACATTTTATCATCATGTCTGTTGGCACTACAGCATCTTACTTCTTGAAATCATCAGTAAAACTATTGACATTAACAGCAAGCTGTTGCAATTGTAATCTTTTTTCTGCATTTGTGCTACAAGGAAACAACAAACACTACTTTAAAATGGAATGTGGCTACAGTTAGCCACATGACAAAGTTAGCTCCCACTATTGCTGGGCATACAGTGCATTTTTGCCGAGTAATAGCATAATTTGTGTAAATATGTTCTTTATGTTACCAAGTTTAAGATGGTGTACTTTGATTGTTGTCTCGCGGTAACATTCTCACTTCCCGAGCACGGGGTCCTTGTTTCGATTCCTGGCGAGATTAGGGATTTTCACCTGTCCCAAATGACTGGGTGTTGTGTTGTCTTCATCATCATCATCACCACTCACCCCCATTATGGTTGGAGGAAGGCAACAGCAAACCACCTCCATTAGGACCTTGCCTAGTACGGCAGTGCAGGTCTCCCGCATCGTTCCCTATGCTCTGTCAAGAAGCATGGGACTTCATTTTCTTCCCCACTTTGTAATACATTGTAAAGGGTCAGTATGTAGCTTTACACATATACCAATCAAATACAGTCACTCAACCAACAAATTGGTTTTTACAACATGCCTGTGCACAAAAATTGGGCAAATAACCTGTGAATCACTGAATTATTTAATTATCCAATAGAGCCGAGACTACGGGGGAAATTGCTAAACAGAATAATTACGTCAAACTTCAGTTTGAAATAAAATCCTTTTTACTTAGTATTTTGTATGGGTGATATCTACAATGTGTGTCTGTCAGCCTCTAATCTCTTCTATTCAAATTATTTCTGGCCAGTGCGAATATCATAAGACCACTATTTCATATGTTAATACAATATCAAAGTTCTAACCTATACATACATTTCCTCACCTTTATTGCCTTCTTCCCACGTCCTCTGCCCCTTCCCCTTCCCCTCCCCCTACCACGTCCTCGAGCTCTTCCACGCATTCTTTTGGTTCTACAATCATCAGTTTCCATTACTCATCCTCCGACCACTGAAAAAAATTGCAGTTTAGTCAGTCTTACATATAAATAAAAATGTAATACATGACATACGTCATACATCAGTATAATTTGCCATGCAGAATATTGTTCACCCGTAACACATTCTTCCAGTAGAAAACAAATAGAAAACGATGTTGACAAGCATCAAATGAAACAAAACTGCCTGCATTTCATTAAACAATAAAGAAAGATACGGTATGTGGTAGTCCTAATTAACTTTGGAATTTGGAGTGATCCAAGATGTGTAAGATGCAATATAAAGAATGGAAAATCCATGGTGGAATAATGAAAATATTACAAAAGGGATAGATTGCTACTCATAATATAGTTAATATGTTGTTAGAGGCTAGCACAACAAAGAGACTGCTGAACAAGTAAGCTTTTAGATAAATGGCCTTCTTCTGAACCTGGCAACACACACACACACACACACACACACACACACACACAACTCATACACACATGGCCAATGTCACTGGCAGCCTAGACCAGACTGAAAGTGACAGTGCATAATGAGAGAAACAAGGGGATAGTAAATTGCTTTTTGTGAAAGCATACAGAGACAAGTTGGGGGCAGGGCAGGGCAGGCGAGCTAGGTGCAGTCAGAAGGTTAAATAGAGGGGGGAGAGGGAGGGGGGGGGGGGGCAGGGTGGGCGAGTGGAAAAGGAAAGAAGTAAAAATTCTGTGGCTGCGCTTGTGGAATAGTAGGTTGTGCAGTGCTGGAGTGGGAACCAGGAAGGGGACAGGTGGCTGAAGGAACAGTAACTAGCGAAGGTGAGGCCAGCAGGGTTAGTAGAATGTAGGATATATTGCACGGAGAGTTCTGACCTGCGCAACTCATTTCCAATATAGCCTAGGAATTACCTAACAAGCTTCAATATGTACAGAATCTGATCAAAACTATCTGGACATCACTATGAGTCATTCCATAAGCGATCATGGGCCTCCCGCTTCTTGAGCTTCAAGTTTCCTGAAACTTATTCTGGGTGTAGACCTAGCCTAGAAATGAAACTGTGAAAAATTTTAAATCATGAGCTTAAGTATATAAGAAACAGTGGCCTTCTATTTGGATGGCTTTTCGACGAATGTGCATGAAAATGTACAAAACCCAATGTTTGAAACACTTATTACAGGACAAAAGCAAGTAGGAAATTCTTACTTTCTGATCTTGCTTAACTTTTACCTGTGAGTCACAAAAATACAATGTGACAGAATGTGAAGCATTTTGTGAACCAGCACAACGTATGAAAGGGGTTCAAAAAACCTGCAGAGAAAAATGCACAGATTTTTTGACCCTCTTTGGCGTACGATATTTGAAGAAGAAACAATACAGAGGAACTACCAACTTGGTACAATTGTTTACAAAGCCTGGGACATGATTCTATCAGCATATCTTCCTGCTTAATCAATTATTTTTGATTATACTCAGTCACAAACATGGCACTGAATTTAAAATTACAATAAATAAGGCAAGTCCAGATGTAAATATTGCAAAAGGATCATTTCAGAAATTTTTCATCCAGCACCACTGGAAAGAGAACAATTTTCTGCATTGGAAACATCCTGTTGGATCTTAGAGTAAGTTCGGCAAAGGTATCAAATATGAGGTTGAACTTCAACAAAAGTCATATGTAATATGTTAAGACTGCAACATGGTACAGGTGGCTAAACCCATAACTTCAAGACAAGCAACAATGACAACTGATACCTTAATGTTGATGTTCCAACTAGCCATGTAAACCAAGAAAATTTTATTCAACCAGTTCAAAACCATTAGTTGAGTTAGTTTCCTTACCTATCCTGGTAGTGACTGTGTATGGTTGCAAAGGCAAAAGGGGTATGATGATGTTGTCAAACATGGCTTATTCTGTTACATGTAGATGGCTGTTTGCTGGTTTCTTTATCAAGGTTCCAAAGCCTCGTGGGTTTCTTGTCCTGGTTCCCAAGCCAATATGTGGGTCTCTTCACACTGGTGCTCAAGGCGGTGCTATTTCAAATTATTGCTTCATGGAATTAAATTTTTCTTCAATACTATTCTATATGGCTTCTGGACAATTGTACTGATGTCCTGTTCTAGTTCCTGAAGCGGCTGCAATATTCATGATGATATGCTGTTCAGGAAGCCAACATTGATCTTATCTTTCAGGCCAATAGACCATACATGGTGGACCAAAAGGGTGCATGGACTGACCAGGGAATCACGTTCTTCAATATCAACTTCACATACATTACCAATCCACCAGCAATTGTCATAGATGCAGGCGATATACTGGCCAGGAATAAGGCTTAATCACGAAGCATGACTAACTTGAATGTGGTTCAAATCCACTGGCAAAAAATGTTCCAGCTAAAGCATGGCCATTTGCAAATTCTTGTTCTCATAGCTTTCTTTCATCTTCTGTTTCTTGGTTTGTAACAAAAATGAACTCAATTCCTTGTACTTGTTGGTCACAAAATTTGAATAAACCTTTGGGGTTAAAATTTGATTGTCTGCAGTTTATTGCAGGCTATTGATGCTAAGCATTTAGCTGCTTCACTACACAGAGATTTAATGTGACTTGTGAAAAAAAAAAAAAAGAATCATTCAGCTTTTTGCAGTAGCACAGGCTGATAAAATTTTTGTAATTCTTGTACTGAGCTGTGGAACCTTCACTGAAATAGTGAATATGTACTACTACTTCCCTCATACTTTTCAAATTGCTGATCAATTTTGTCAGAAATGTGTGCACGGTAATGGCTCCAGTTCATCACAATCAGTGTGGATCCATTGTTAGAATTCTATCACATAGTCAAAAATCATAGTTTTTAAAAACTTCTGTTAAATATTTCTCTAATTCTATTCTTCCTGGCCAGTTTTCACACTGTTAAAACATGCAATCCTTAGCATCCGAATTACATCCAATCTTGGCAACAAGAGCTTTGTAGTCAGTGTCAATAAGCCTCATGTTAAGCATTAGCTTCATATTTCAATGGATTGTGCAAATGCATACTGAATGTCTCCCAGATGCTCCAATGGTAATGTAACATTTTGGTTGCAACTCACAAAATTTACAAAGCACAATTCCTTGCTCCACGTTTTCTTTTCAATATTGAATAAACAACTCTTCAAATTTACAAGGAATAGGTATTTCTGTTTTTATTCCATTAGGACTTCTGAGACAAAATCCTCCTTTCCTGTACAATATATACAGGTATCATATATGAAGTTTGCAATATCAAATTAAACCATTGTCCAGCGACTTCATAGAAGGACATGTTTAGATGAAAACTGTATAGGTCTTCATGGTTAGTTGTAAATCAGCACCTATTTGCCAATCACCACTGTTGCTTGACCCAGTACTGTGCATTTAACAAGCTATACCATCTTGCGACACTAACATATTGCATGTGATTTTTGATGAAGTTCAACCTTACTTTTCACCCCTTGCTGAATCGACTCTAAGATACAACAAGGTGTTTCTAGTGGAGAAAAGTGTGTTCTTTCCATTGTGCTAGAGAGAAGATCTCCTGAAGTGACCCTTTCACAATATTTGCATCTGAACCCAGTGCAAAATGATGGGTTGGTTGGGCAGAAAGTGTCGCCACTTCTTTTGCAAAGACCGTCAATGCACAGTATTACTGTTCATTTTTGGAGCGTCACCTGCGAAAGAAGCGGCGACACCTTCTGCGCAACCGACGAATCATTTTGCACGACAATGTGTGGGTGCATACAGTGCAAGGCTGTGGATGCTCTGTTTGGTCGATGGGACTGGAAAGAACTGTACCATCCACCATAATCCCCCGGAATTAAATCCTTGTGGCTCTGATTTGATTCCGAAGATGAAGGAACCACTTCGTGGCATTCGCTTCAGAACTGTTACAGAGATGCGACAGGCAGTAGACCACTCCATTTGCACCATAAACAGAACAGGCTCTGCTAACGGTATACTATGCCTTCCACATCGCTGGAAACGGGTTCTGCACAAGGCCTCCTCCTTTTTTTTTTTTTTTTTTTTTTTTTTTTTTTTTTTTTTTTTTTTTGTGCTCAGCTACAGTGGTCATTAGCGCCCAGACTAAATAATAAACGCACTGCGAGGCACAATGTGAAAACAGCAACTAAAAAGGACAACACTATAAATGGCACATTAACAGGCAAGGGATTAAAAGAAAACAGCATAATCAAATGTCCTTAGACAGGTTTGTCAAGTGGCTAAAACGAAGAACGCGAGCCGCTGCTCCGGGGTCATCCGCTAAAATTTCATCCAGAGTACATGGCAGGCCAAGATCAATGAGCAGTGTATTAAAATTTGGACAGGACATTAAAATGTCGCGTACCGTCAGCAATTGTGCACATGGGCAGAACGGCACCAGCGCAGCCGTCAGCAGATGGCGGTGGCTGAACTGGCAGTGTCCAATCCGTAACCGGGCCAAAACAACCTCCTCCCGCCGAGAAGGGTGTGAAGAGGTTGTCCAAGCCATGGGGAGAGGTTTCAAGGCCCGAAGCTTGTTTTCAGTAAGTGTAGACGAATCGGCATGCCACAGCGATAAAATGAGCTGACAAATGACCCTGCTAAAATCAGATGAAGGCACACAACAAGAAGCTGTCCGAGGCTGGACCGCAGCCTTGGCTGCAGCATCTGCAGCTTTGTTCCCAGGGATACCGACATGGCCAGGAACCCACATAAAGGTAAGCGGAGAACCTTCGTCCGCCAGCTGCTGAAGAGAGCGTTGGATCCGGTGCACGAAAGGGTGAACCAGATACGGATCATTGAGGCTCTGGATGGTGCTCAGGGAATCTGAGCAGATGACATAAGCAGAATGTTGGTGGAGGAAGATGTAAAGAACAGCCTGATAGAGGGCAAATAGCTCAGCTTTGAAGACCGACCAATGGCCATGGAGCCAGTATTTGAAACTGTGGGCCCCCGACAATAAAAGAACACCCGACACCATCATTGGTCTTATAGCCATCTGTATAAATGAAGATCGTATTAATGAACTTCGAACGAAGTTCGACAAACCGCGAGCGGTATACCGAAGCTGGGGTAACCTCCTTTGGGAGTGAGCTGAGGTCAAGGTGAACACGAACCTGAGCCTGGAGCCAAGGTGGCATTTGGCTCTCGCCCACTCTAAAGGTTGCAGGGAGTGGAAAATCAAGTTGCTGAAGGAGGCGACGAAAGCAAACTCCAGGGGGTAGCAGGGTAGAAACATACAACCCGTATTGACGGTTGAGAGAGTCATCAAAAAAGGAACGATAAGACGGATGTTCGGGCATTGATAATAGCCAACAGGCATACCGACAAAGCAGTATATCGCGCCAGTAGGTTAGTGGCAATTCACCGGCTTCAGCATGAAGACTCTCGACGGGACTAGTATAGAACGCTCCGATCGCAAGACGTAACCCCCGATGTTGTATAGAGTTGTGGCGGCGTAAGATGGATGGCTGTGCACAGGAGTATACAAAGCTCCCATAAACCAGCTTTGAGCGGATGATCGACCGATATAGGCGAAGTAGGATGGTTCGATCTGCTCCCCACGATGTACTGCTGAGAACACGGAGGACATTTAGGGAACGGCTACAACAGGCAGCCATATATGGCACATGTGGAGACCAGCTAAGTTTCCTGTCAAATGTAAAACCTAAAAATTTTGTTGTCTCCATGAACGGGAGAGCAACGGGACCGAGATGTAAGGACGGTTGGAGAAACTCTTTGTAGTGCCAGAAGTTAATACAGATTGTCTTCTCGGCAGAAAAAAGGAAGCCATTGGCGACACTACAGGAGTAAAGACGGTCAAGACAACACTGAAGACAGCACTCCATGAAGCATGTAGGCTGCGCACTGCAGTAGATGGTAAAATCGTCCACAAAACGGGAGCCTGATACAGCAGCTGGGAGGCAATCCATTATTGGATTGATCGCTATGGCGAAGAGAGCGACGCTCAAAACTGAGCCCTGTGGCACCCCATTCTCCTGGTGTAAGGCGTCTGACAGGACAGAACCCACACGTACCCTGAACTTTCAATCCATTAAAAATGCATGAATAAAAAGAAGGAGGCAACCACGAAGGCCCCATATGTATGCATGGTGCGGAGAATGCCCCCCCTCCAACAGGTGTCATAAGATTTCTCCAAATCAAACACTGCCACTGTCTGGCACTTCCACAAGAATTTATTCATAATGAAGGTCGACAAGGTAACCAGATGGTCAACAGCAGAGCGCGTCGACGAAATCCACATTGTACATTGATAAGTAGGTGTCAAGATTTGAGCAGCCAATCCAAACGAGAGTTAACCATTCATTCCATCACCTTACAGACACAGCTGGTAAGGGAAATGGGTCGATAACTGGAAGGCAAGTGCTTGTCCTCCCCGGCTTAGGAATCAGGATAACAATAGATTCGCACCAGCATGTGGGAACATGACCCTCAAGGGTAATAATGAGCGGAGCTCGAAACCTCTGCAAAAAATCGGCCGAAGGCTTTGGAGACATCCTCAGGGGCCACAAGGACGTCATTCGCAACCGTCAAGCCAGAAACTGGTGAGTGGACCTTAGTGCCAGATAGCCGGCGCAGGCTACCCCAGACAACAGAAGGAGTAAAACTGTTGAAGGAGCTTGTGAAAGCAGCCCAGCTGGCTTTCTTGCTTTCTTCAATAACATGACGACACTGCGCACGTAATCGTTTATAATTAATACAATTTGCCATCGTAGGGTGGCGTTTAAAGGTGTGTAAAGCACGTCGACGAGCACGTAGAGCGTCTCTACATGCTGCGGTCCACCAGGGGACCGGTACGTGATGTGGAGAAGAGTAGTATGAGAGATGGAATATTCAGCAGCAGTGAGAATGACTGCTGTGAGGTGTGCGACCTAACTATCGCAGCTTGTGAAGTTTTGATCCTGAAATGTCGCCCTGGAAGAGAAGAGCCCCCAGTCTGCTTTGGAGATGTTCCAACTAGTTGAGCATGGAGATATGGTATGATGAAGGAGATAGATAACACAAGGAAGTGGTCGCTCGAATACGTATCAGAAAGAGCGTACCACTCAAACCGACGTGCAAGTTGGGTAGTACATATAGAGAGGTCTAAATGGAAATAGGTGTGAGTTGTGTCCAAAAGAAAAGTAGGGGCGCCAGTATTGAGGCAGACAAGATTGAAGTGGTTGAAAAGGTCTGCTAACAGGGAGCCTCTCTGGCAGGATGCTGCAGAGCCGCAAAGGGGATGGTGGGCATTGAAGTCTCTAGTCAACAAAAATGGTGCAGGTAGCTGAGCAATAATTTGCATCATGTCTGCCCTAGTAACAGCAGATGACGATGGAGTGTAAACAGTACAAATGGAAAATGTGAAAGTGGAGAGAGTAATTCGGATGGCAACTGCCTGCAGATCGGTGTGCAATGTGATGGGATCGTAGTAGACATCATCCCGGACCAGCAACATAACCCCTCCATGAGCTGGAATACCTGCCACAGGGGGTAGGTCAAAACGCACAGAGGTATAGTGTGTCAAGTCAATACGATTGCAGGGGCGTAGCTTTGTTTCCTGGAGAGCTACTATGAGCGGACAGTGCGAGCGTAGCAGCAACTTTATTTCCTCTCGGTTGGAGCGAATGCTGCGAATATTCCAATGAAGAAGTGCCATCGTGAGAAGAAAAAGAAAAAGGAGAAGCAAGACGGGGTCACCTCGAAGGCCGCTGAGGGCCTGGCTTCGAGCGAGCGCTGCTGCTGCTATCAGTAGGCAGAGAGTCATTGTCCATTTTCTCAATAGGTTCGTCGGCCACCATATTAAGATTGTCGGGAGGGGGAGCTTCCTCCGCCGGTGAACGGCCAGATGTTCGGCTACCAGCAGTGTGGCCAGGTGAAACGGATGACGGCCTGGGGCGGCAACCACTGGGTGGCACAGGAGAAGAAACGCGCTGTGGCGGAGAAGGAGAACTTTTCTTCCAATGAGCCTTCTTGGAAGGTCATTTAGTCGAAGTGCTGGTCGATGGCTGGGAGTTCGTGGTATATAAGAAGTCTTCATGGGACGGTTCCTTCTTGAAGGTCCGTGCATCTGACTTCTGAGTCTTAGGTGTGGCAGAAGCTGATGAAGGTGCTTGTGTCTTAGGGGTGATGGGAGGAAGAGGAGACGTTGACCGGGCGATCTTAGCACTGGCCAAACGGACGACCGTAGTGCTAAAGATCAGATCGCATGTGTTGTGTTGGCAGAAGAGCCAACACAGTGTTACTAGAGGAGGCCGAAATGCACGCGTTTTAGCTCACGCAGGCAGGCGTGAGGAGGGAAGAACTATACTGACATGAGGTCTGGAAAATGACAAGGAATGAGAATTCAGAAAGCGGACATAATTAGTGTGATACTTAACTTTAATCCATTAATGATGAACGTCGCTCTTGACAGTACATGATTCACAATATTATCTGTTCAGGATACATAGTAACTGAATATGGCGCCTTACTAGGTCGTAGCAAATGACATAGCTGAAGGCTAAGCTAAACTGTCATCTCGGCAAAATTAGAACGTATGTAGACAGTGAACCATCGCTAGCAAAGTCGGCTGTAGAGCTGGGGCGAGTCCTAGGGAGTCTCTCTAGACTAGACCTGTTGTGTGGCAGTGTTCGGTCTGCAATCACTGATAGTGGCGACACGCGGGTCCGACGTATACTAACGGACCACGGCCGATTTAAAGGCTACCACCTAGCAAGTGTGGTGTCTGGCGGTGACACCACAGCATGTCTGCGTCGATACCTCCCTGGTAGGCCGAGGAGAGGCAAGGATGGCACTGTATTTCCCCGCTGGGAGCAGTGTGGGCTTCCTACTAGCAAAAAGCTTGCGAGCAGCCGAGGTTGACACTTTCTCTTTGATCCGAATTTTCTGTATACAGCGTTCATCCTTGCAGATGGGACAGTTGCGAGAGGACACTGCATGGTCACCCTGACAGTTCACGCAATGAGGAGACGGAGGTGACAGTCACCCTCATGGGCGTCCCTGCCACAAGTGACACATTTAGCCCCATTAGAGGAAGACTGGCGAGTGTGGTTAAAACGCTGACATTGGTAGCAGCACTTAGGTGTCGGGACATAGGAGCGAACAGAAATAACCTCATAGCCCGCTTTGATGCGCGACGGCAGCTGAACACTAACAAAGGTCAAGAAAAGTGTCCGGGTCGGTACAAGGTCATTGTCGACCTTTTTCATGACCCTATGGACAGCCGTCACGCCCTGCTCAGCGAGGAAAGACTGACTCTCCTCGTCAGTCAATCTGTCGAGTGATCTAGTATATACCACACCACGCGACGAATTCAAAGTGCGGTGAGTCTCCACCCGGACAGGGAACATGTACAGGAGTGTGGCCCGAAGGAGTTTTTGTGCCTGAAAGGCTCTCTCAGTTTCCAACAACAATGTACCATTACGCATCCTGGTACAAGACTTGACAGGTCCGGCTATGGCATCTACGCCCTTCTGAATAACGAAAGGGTTGACAAGATGAAAAATCCTTTCTGTCCTCAGATCTAGAAACTATGAGGAACTTTGGGGCAGGCGGTAGTACTTTTGTCATTGGTGGCTGGTCAAGTTTCTGTTTTTGGGCAGAAGTCGAGAGAGAAGAAGAAGAGAAATCCATTGCGGATGAATCCCCATGATTGCCAGCATCTCCGATGGCGTGCTCCTTTCTTGTGGGGACCCTCTCAGAGGGCGCTCCCGCCTTAGGTGAATGTTTACACCTCAGGTCACACCTCCCGAGAAATGGACAGAGGGACCAATCGGCATGGTCGGAAGGTGTCAGCTCGGGCAATCACCTCTCCCGATCACCTCTCCCGGGCCTGGCCTTTACCAGGTGGTAAGCACGGGCCCTACTTGTCTGCCCAGGGTGGGGAATTAACGCTTTACCCCGTCACCGACTATGCATGTGAATGCGTGGGTCGGCCTTCAGGCATGCACAGGGAGCAAAAAAAAAAAAAAAAAAAAAAAAAAAAAAAAAAAAAAAAAAAAAAAAAAAGGAGAGAGGGAGAGAAAGGACAGACTGTCTCAAACGGTGAGGCGGAGACCATAGGGTGAACAAGAAGGCAAGGAGAAGAAGGCAAGGTAAAAGGTTAGGAAGACAGTGAGAGAGGGAGAAAGACAATGAAAGGAAACAAACAAAGGAAGGAAGAAACCAGAATAAGCGAAAAACCAAAATGACCACAAATGTAAGTCATTGAACCGTCCGCCTCTGGACGCAGGCGCCAACTACTCCCTTGAGGGGGAGGGACTCCTTGTAGTCGCCTCTGACGACCGCAGGGGGTCTACACAATGCTGGTGACTACTTTGAAGGACAGCAACAGGTGCAAACATGTAACTCTTTTGTATCAGTTGTGAATAAATAGTTGCCAATACTTACCTTCCAACCCTTGTATAATTGTTACTATTCATCTTTTGTTGTGACTTGTTCTTCTTTTAGGTTCCAAGGCCAGTGTCTTTCCTTATAAATGCCTTTTTACTTCCTAAAGTGCAGTGAGCACTATGTTGTTGTGTTTCCTGACACTCTAGGTGTTCATCCCCCCCCCCCCCCCAAAAGAGTTTAGCACTGAATTTTGTTTACTTTCCTCTATCTTTGTGTGTGTGTGTGTGTGTGTGTGTGTGTGTGAAATCATGGGTGTTGTTTGTTTTTCATATGGTGAGGTCCAGGAAATTTAGTGTGTTGTCTCTTTCTGTTTCTAATGTGAAGTGAATTTATGGGTGTAAGTTGTTTATTTCCTTGTGTGGCAGTTCTATATGTGTGTGTGGTTCATCAATCAGGAATATTATGTTATCGACATATCGGTACCAGTATACAACTTTGTATTTTTTTGTTCTTATTATGTGTATGAAGATCCTGTTCTCTAGGTTGTTTATAAATATGTTGGCTAGAAGGCCACCAATGGGTGATCTCATTGGCAGCCCTTCATGTTAGGAACAAAGTCTTTTTTGAACATCAAGTAATTTTGCTCTGGTATGGTCTTGAGTATGGTTTCTATTTCATTAATGTGGGAGATTTGTGTGTTTCCTTGTTGTTTTAGTCTTTGTACGGTGTGTGTCTATGTTCGTGAATCTCTCTGCTAGCTGCATTGAGTTCTCTAGGTTTCTGTTGTTTTCAAAAGTGTATATGTTCTTTAGAAATGTGTGTGTATGTTGGGCTAGGTAGTGTGATGGAGCATTTCTGAAGCTGATTACTAGTCTTAAAAGGGATATGTTCTATGTGCACCTTTGATAGAGATTTTATGGTGCGTGTCTTTGGATTTTTTGTGTCATTCGTTTTATCTGGCCTTTTGAGAAGGTACTTTTAATGTTTTTTAGTGTTTGTTCCTCTGAAAGCTTACTGTTGGGTCACTGGTCAGTTTGGTGACATTGTTGTCATTCAGAAACACTAATGTTTTAACTATGTATTCCTTTATCTGCCCTTGTTACTATGGAATTGTTTCGTTTTAATTTTTGTTTTAGCTTGTTGACTGTGGTTTTCTCACTAGAAATTATGGTGGATTTGTGTGTTTTGATTATCTGTGTTATTTCTGCAACAACTAATTCCCTGGTTAAGTTTGCATTAAAATTTGGTGCACCCAGTCTTTCTTGCTCTTTTAGAACATGTTCAGATTCTGTTAAACAGATAGCAGAGGCAAATGGTTACAAGTCCCACATGATAAGAAATTAAACCAACAAATTTGTAAACAGACAAGGAATGAAAGTACAAGACACACACAAAACCTTACACAACACAGATCAACACAATGTACAAACAATGACCACATGCAAGACACAACAGTAGTACAACAACACACATACAAAAAAAGGGCACATACTCACCGACAATAACAAAATTTTCCACAGAATAGGCAATATATTGAAGAAACAGGGACTTCAAATAGGATACAGGATAGACACCATAACACACACAAAAAAAACAGAACACAGGAGACATCCACAGATTTTTTTTTTTTTTTTTTGCGCGCAAAACATCTAAGGTCATAAGTGCAAAGTATAGAACCATAGAATGCTGCGAGGGTAAAAAAACTGTTTTGAGGTCCAATACAGAAAGGAAGAAAAAACAAATCTAAAATATCAAGATGTTACAGAAGAGTATCTAAAAGACGTTGACAAAACACCGGAGTCACCAGGTAGAAATCAAATCTCTTTTGTCATATTGTCATATTACTACTTTTTTAAAAACTTAAAACGCGAGCCACAACTCGCACGTCATTCGCTAAAATGTCCGGGAAAGCGGGCGGCAGCCCAACCCTGAGACGTAAGCAGCTAAAACAAGGGCAGAGGATCAGGAAATGTCTGACTGTTAATGGCTGGCTACAGAAAGGACAGCTGGATGCAGGGTCACCACTCAACAAGTGGCGGTGATTAAAGCGGCAGTGCCCTATTCGCAACCGAGCTAACATTACTTCCTCACGGCGAGATGGCCGGGAGGAAGTCGACCAGGCTGTTGGGAGAGGTTTGACTTCTCTGAGTTTGTTCCCATGAACGGAGCACCAATGGTCATGCAAAGTGACGTGATATGCCAATAGAGAAAATTACGAATATCTTGCGACGGAACAGAGTAAGAGGTGGGTCGACCGAGATGGACTGCGGCCCTGGCTGCAGCATCAGCAGTATCATTCCCAGACACACCAACATGGCCAGGAATCCACATGAACATCACTTGGGCTCCTCCATCCGGGAACAAATGGAGGCAATCCTGGATATGTCGAACGATGGGGTGGACTTGATCTGGATCATCCAGACTCTGAAGGGTACTGAGGGAATCAGAGCAGATCACACAGCGAGTGAGCTGATGCCTCTGGACGTAGTGAACAGCCTGAGAGAGGGCAAAAAGCTCTGCGGTAAAAATTGTGCACTAGTCGAGAAGCCGGTGTTGAAAGTTATCACCCCTGACGACAAAAACACAGCCAACATCATGGGCAAACTTGGAAGCATCAGTGTACAAGAAGATGCTATCGGCAAGTTGTGAGTGAAGTTTGAGAAATTTGCAGCGATAGATCAGCTCCGGAGTTGAATCTTTTGGGAACGAGCTGAGGTCCAAATAAACACAAACCTGCGCCTGAAGCCAAGGTGGTGAAGGGCTCTCACCCATTCGGAAAGTGGCAGGAAGTGTGAAATGCAGCTGCTGAAGCAGGTAATGAAAGTGGACGCTGGGAGGCTGCAGAGAAGAAACGTACATCTCACATTGGGGGTCAAGAATGTCATAAAAAAAAAGGGTCAAAGGTTGGGTGGCCTGACATGGAAGAAAGCCGACATGCGTACCTACTGAGTAGGATGTTGCACCGGTGTGACAGTGGTAGTTCACCGGCTTCTGCGTATAGGCTCTCACCTGGGCTAGTACGGAAGGCACCAGTGGCGAGACTGATCCCCAAATTGTGGATTGTATTTAGACGGCGTTAAGGTAGACAGCTGTACAGAGGAGTAGACAATGCATCCATAATCCAACTTGGAGTGGACAAGAAATCAATAGAGGTGGAGGAGGACATTCCGGTCAGCTCCCCAAGAGGTACCACTCAATACACAAAGGACATTGAGGGACTGGGTGTAGCACGCAGCAAGGTAGGAAACATGGGGAGACCATCTGAGTTTCCTATCGAACATAAGCCCTAAGAACTTCGTTGCATCCACAAACGGGGGAGCATTTTGGCCCAGTCATAAGGACGGTGGAAGAAACGCCTTGTACCGCCAGAAGTTGACGCATAACGCAAACTGATTTGGTAGCAGAAAAGTGGAAACCATTTGTGACACTCCTCTAATAGAGATGTTCCAGACAATGTTGAAGACAGCGTTGCAGGAGACATGTCTGCTGGGAGCTGCAATAAACAGCAAAGTCGTCAATGAAAAGAGAGCTGGAAATGCCAGCTGGAAGGCAGTTCATAATTTGGTTGATGGCTATGGCGAACAGGATGACACTCAGTACGGAGTCCTGCGGCACCCCGTTCTCCTGTGAAAAGGTGTGGGATAAGGAGGAACCCACACGTACCAGGAAAATTCGGTCTGTTAAAAATTCCTGGATGACAGTGGGAAGCCGACTGCGAAGGCCTCATGTGTGCATAGTATGTAGAATGCCTGTCCACCTACAGGTATCATAGGCTTTCTCCAAATCAAAGAACACAGCCACTGTTTGACACTTCTGCAGAAAATTATTCATGATGAACATTGACGAGATGATCAACCGCTGAGCAGCGCTTTCGGAACCCACACAGCATTAGTGAGAAGACGGTGTGACTTCAGCCACCACACTAATCAAGCATTGATCATGCGTTCCATCACCTTACAAACGCTGCTGGTGAGGGAAATTAGGCGATAGCTGGAAGGAAGAGATTTATCTTTACCACACTTAGGTAGGAGAACAATTGTAGCTTCACGCCAAATCATGGGAAATACACCATCAGTCCAAATACGGTTGTAGGTATCGAGGAGGAAGCATTTTTCCGCAGGAGGAAGATCCTGCAGCATAAGGACATGAACTGTATCGTGCCCAAGAGCAGAAGACCTGGATGAGGAGGGAGCGTGCTTGAGCTCCCTAATATTAAAAGGAGTATTGCAGCATTCTCGATTCAAAGAGAGAAAAGAGACTGCACAAGCCTCCTCCACCTGTTTCCGAGGAAGGAAGGCAGGATGCTAGTGGGTGGAGCTTGAAACCTCCTCAAAGTACCTGTCCGAAGTGCTGAAAACAACCTACAGAGTCGACTATGACATTTCCCGCCACAATTAGACCAGGGATTGGGGAGTGGGCGTTAGTCCCAGAAAGCCGGCGCAGACCACCCCAAATGAGGGAGGACAGAGTAAATCTGTTGGACGAGCTAGTGAAGGAAACCCAGCATGCTTTCTTGTTTTCCTTGATAGTGCGACGGCAATGCGCACATAGTTGCTTGTAGCCGATGCAGTTCATTAACTTAGGATGATGGTGAAAGACACGAAGCGCATGTCTTCGGGCACGAATCGCATTGCCACACTCCACAGTCCACCAAGGGACCGGGACCCAACAAGGAGAAGTAGTAGTACGAGGGATAGAGGATTCAGCAACTGAGAGAATAACGTCCACGAGGTGCTCGACCTGATAATCACAGCTGGGAAACGGTTGTTCATTAAAGACTGCCAAGGAGGAATAGAGCCTCCAGTCAGCAAGAGAGAATATCCAATGAGCGAGCTGCTGTGGTGGGGTATGACTGTTCAGGCAAGTCACAAAAGAGAAGTGGTCACTTGAGTAAGTATAGGAAAGAGCACACTGCTCGAGACGGCGAGAGAGTGGGCAGAGCAGATAGAGATGTCTATGTGGGAATAAGTGTGAGTGGAATCAGAGAGAAATGTGGCTTTGCTGGTATTAAGGCACAAGATTAGGATGATTAAGAAGATCTGCCAAAAGAGAACCTCTTGGGCAGGCAACAGGTGAGCCCCAAAGAGGATGATGGGCATTGGTGTCACTGAGGGGCAGAAAGGGTGGAGGAAGCTGAGCAACAATCTGCATCAGGTCTCCCTTAGTGACAGCAGAAGACGAAGGGATATAAATGGTGCAGAGGGAAAAGGTAAATTTGGGATGGAAAACACGGGCAGCAACTGCTTGCAGGTGGGTGTGCAAGGCGATAGAATGATAACAAACATCATCTCGTAGAAGCACCATGACCCCACCATGAGCAGGAAGCCCTGCCATAAGGGGAAGGTCATCCTTAGCAAAGTAAAATGGGAAAGAGCAAAATGGTCTTGACAATGTAGCATGGTTTCTTGGAGACAGACTACTAGTGGACATCGTGATTGCAGGAGCAGCTGGAGGCTCGCCCTGTTAGACTGAAGGTCACAGTATTCCACTGTAAAATTTAGGAACACTGGAGAATGAATAAGAAACACTCACCTCAACGGCCGCTTATGGCGAGCCATCGAGGGAGGACGGCCACTGGAATCCACAGGTGGAGGATCTTTGTCCATCAACTCAGTGGGATCAATGGAGCTTCACCGGTGTCGGTCAGTTGAAAAGGGCCGACCAGTTGAAGAGGGCCAACAAGTCGGAGAGGGGAAGACTGTTTGCCTTTGGATGATTGTTTCGATTTTTGGCAATTTGCAGAAGAGCCAGACGGCTGCGAACTCGAGGTACGCAAGAAATCTTCCCGGAAATAATCGTTTTTGAATTGACGGTTCGCTGGCTGCGTTGCAGCCGTCTTCGCCTGAGAGGGCGAAGAGTACGTAGCAGAATCTACAGCCCGGGAAGCGGGAGACGGAGCATCAGCTTTAAGGCGAGGCGACTTTGCCACCATTGAACTGAACTGTAAGTCACAAGTTTGTGTAGCCATGTTTTTTGTGGGATAGGCAGAGGCTAACATGGTGCTGTAGCTTCCAGATGAAGGGACATTTGGTTTACGGTTCGCCAACAGTTTCCGGCAACAGGAAAAGGTACCTTTTCCTTCACCCTTATCTCCTGAACAGCCCACTTGTCCCGATTGGCAGTACAAAAACAAGAAGAAACAGCATGTTCTCCATTACAATTGACACAGCAGGAGGAAAGAGGTGGACAGGTGCTCTCGTGTGCATCCCTGCTACAAGTGACACATTTGGCTGTGTTTTTACATGACGTGCCAGTATGATTGAACTGGTGGCATTTATAACACCTCAACGGATTGAGAATGTAAGGGTGCACAGAGATGACTTCATAGCCTGCCTTTATCTTGGTAGGAAGCATCAACCGATTGAAAGTCAGGAATAACATGCGAGTGGGCACCAAATCGCCCTGATATGATAGATAATTAGTTATTTCGTCCTCTGTCAAACCATCCAAGAGCTGGGTGTAGATAACACCATGGGATGAGTTAAGTGACCTGTGAGCCTCCACTTTTATAAGATATTCGTGGAGGATTTGGGCCTTGAGTAGTTTCTGGGCCTGGAGAGCACTATCAATTTCCAAAAGCAGAGTTCCATTGCGGAGATGAGAGCATGACTTCACAGGGCCGGCGATACCATCCACACCTTTCTGTATAACAAGGGGGTAAACAGTAGCAAAAGTCTGGTTTTCGTCTAAACGTGAGAATATTAGATATCAAGGCGTAACAGGAAGAGACATTGAGGCAGGAGCCTCATTCCACTTTCTTTTATGTGAAACATTAGGAGAAAGAGAAGGAAAATCAGTCATTGGGAATAAGTCCCCCATGACTGCCAGTGTCTCCGATGGTGCGCTCCTTCCAGCCAGAGGCCCTCCAAAGGGGAGCCCCCCACCTTAGGTGATTGTCCACACCTGAGGTCACACCTCCCGAATGGCAGATGGAGGCACCAATCACCAGAGAAGGAAGGTAACAGCTCAGGCAATCACCCCTCCCTGGGCCTGGCCTGTATCGGGGGTATTTGCAGGCCCTACATGCCAACCTGGGGCTGGGAATTACCTGTTACCCAGTCTCCTGCTATGCATAAAATGTGTGGGTGGCCATCAGGCAGCCACAGGGAGGAGAAGAAAAGATAAGAAGGAAAGAAAGAAAAAAAGAATGGCCTCAAACGGCGCAGTGGAGGAAAAAGAGAGCGGAACAGGGAAAGAGCGGAACAGGGAAACAGCAGTGCGGGGAAAGAGCAGTGCGGGGAAAGAGCAGTGCGGGGAAAGAGCAGTGCGGGGAAAGAGCAGTGCGGGGAAAGAGCAGTGCGGGGAAAGAGCAGTGCAGGGAAAGAGCAGTGCAAGAGAGAATATTCCTACAAGCAAACCAATGCAAATGGGCTTCAAGAGCCCATGGAGGCAAGAGACATCTCCCCAAGAGAGGGGAAAAGGGCAGGTGAAGAGGAGACAAGCAGCACAGAAAGAGAACTGGTGCTGCGAGGGCTGGGGCCCTGTGGTCGCCAAGCACGTACTCACCAAAGAGCGATGAGCCCCTTGGGGGAACATGCAACACCTGTCAATCAGTCTACATAGGAAAAACATTTAGGAACTTTAAAACAAGATACTCAGAACACCTCAGAGCACTAAAAAGTAACAACATCCATATAACATTTGCTGAGCACCTAATAAGTAACAGCATCCATAACACATTTGTTGATCACCTATAAGGCCCTAACCACCACCCAACTACAATACTACAATACCACGCCCCCCCCCCCCCAACACACACACAGGAAAGTAAACAAAATTCAAATTCAGTGCCAAACTCTCTTGAGGAAAAAATGAACGCTGAGTGTGTTAGGAAACACAGCAACATGTAAGTGTAGACCAGATGATGTATAAAGTCAGAGAAATAGTATTAACTACGACAGAGATTCATGTCAAATAATATAGGCCTAATAAAAGACTGAAGAGATTGGAATCATCAATGCTTGTACTTGATTCATATTCATCTGCATAATTCCATGGGGATGATGAGATTTAACCTGTTTTGTCACAAGGTCACAACACTGTTGCAGAAGCAATGGTAGTGTTACCAATGACAGAGCCACTTAACCGGAGGTACTAAACACAGTTTTCCAAAATTCCTTCACCAAAGATTATGCAGTAAATTTCAATCATGAACTGCCAATATGAGTAACTTAGAAGTACATGCCCTTGGTGCAGAGAAGAAACTTAAATCACTGAATGAAGAGTAATCTTCTGGACCAGACTGTAAACCAAATACGTTCCTTTCAGAGCATGCTGACAAAATAGCTCCATATTTAACATATACAACTGCTTGCTTCTCAAAACACCCCTACCTATGGACACCAGTAGACAAGAAATAAAATAGCAGTACTCACAAAGAGTGGTGCAATCAACATTTTAAAACTATCTATATGGTGATGTAGGTTAAGAGCCCAGATACACACACTGCAGCCATTCACCCTAGTGGACCCTCGTTTGTGAGTAACTGATGAAAAATCAGAATTTTCTGTGAGACTTAATGGCATTAAAAAAGTTGCAGCATGTAGTCTGGTTGAGTACTATAATGGACATGATAATAGCATCACATGCAAGAGATTGTGAGTTCAAATCTTAATAGGTGCACTAAATTCTCTTTTACTTTTAAATTTTTATCAAAATTACTTCAATCACTCTTTTTATTCAATAAATTGGTTTAAATGTATTTTTTTTATTTCTATTTCTTTGTTGCATCATTTTAACCAGCGAATGAACTGTTTCATTTTTTCCTTGTATCATCCTTTTTCCAATCAGATTTTTTGTGAAAATGAATTTAATGAAAGTTATCTATTATAATATTCAGTTATTTGAAAATTCCTACCCATCAGTTAAAAAACAAAAGACGAAAGAATCTATATTTGCGCAATGGTACAAAAAGTATATTTTTGTTACCAGATGTGCAATTTATTTTATTTTTGCACGGTAATCGTTATACATACACTTAAAATGTAACCTTAATACATATTGCACTATGGACAAAATAATGCAGATGAAAATTTAAATGAAGGGTTTATAAGCAAAACAGAAGTCAAGCAAAATGAGAAATACATGTAAGGAACATAATAATGAGGAAAAAAAAACAGGGTGATAAAACAACTTAAATCAAAATTAATACAAAAAAATAATTAAAACACATGACCAAAGATTTCAGATGGAGAAAGAATAATAAAAAAATGACAGCAAATGAACAAGTTGATATTATGATTAAATTATGTTACAAAGGAATGGAATTAAAAAATTACATTTAAATTAAATAATTGAATAAAAATGATGATCAAAGTCGTTTTGATAAAAAAACTTATTGCACCAGACAAGATTCGAACACGTCATCTCCTGCATGCCAAGCTGTTATCCTATCCACTATACCATGCAACCATACTATATGATTCAACTTTTTTAATGCTATTTTGAGTGTCATACAAAATTCCGGACATTTTTCCATTAATTATTTGCAAACATAGGCCCATCATGGTGAAAGACTGCAGTGTGGTACTGGGGGCCTTAACCTACATCACTGTATGGATATGAAACTTCCTGGCAGATTAAAACTGTGTGCCCGATCGAGACTCGAACTCGGGACCTTTGCCTTTCGCGGGCAAGTGCTCTACCAACTGAGCTACCGAAGCACGACTCAAGTTTCATATCAGCGCACACTCCGCTGCAGAGTGAAAATCTCATTCTGGAAACATCCCCCAGGCTGTGGCTAAGCCATGTCTCCGCTATATCCTTTCTTTCAGGAGTGCTAGTTCTGCAAGGTTCGCAGGAGAGCTTCTGTAAAGTTTGGAAGGTAGGAGACGAGATACCGGCAGAAGTAAAGCTGTGAGTACCAGGCGTGAGTCGTGTTTCGGTAGCTCAGTTGGTAGAGACCTTGCCCGCGAAAGGCAAAGGTCCCGAGTTCGAGTCTCGGTCGGGCACACAGTTTTAATCTGCCAGGAAGTTTCATATGAGCGCACACTCCGCTGCAGAGTGAAAATCTCATTCTGGAAACTGTATGGATAGTTTCAAAAAGTCTACTACACTGCTGTGGATCTCTCCTTGTCAGCTGAATTACAGATCTTCATCACCAATATCAATTTGCAGTAACATTTTACCTAGTTTCATTCATACATAGATCATCATCAAACCGTAATGTTTCTATTGGTAATGCATAGAATTGATATCTGGAGCTGGTGTAAGTGCAAGAAGCACTTGTCATAGAAAGTTCAAAGTACACCAGTGGCAACACACAATTGACATCTTCACTGTGCAATAGTAACGTTACTGATGACAGAGCTGCTACAGTGGGGTACCAAATATGGTTTTTCGAAGTTCCTTCACCAGAGAAGGAGCAGTAAACATTCCAGTATGAGCAGTTGACAATAGATGATTCTTGCACTTACACTGGCTCCACACTTTGTATCCAAGCATCATCAATGGAGACATTACTGGTCTGATGACGGTCTATGTACAACAAACTGGTTACCATACCATACCATACCATAAAAATAAAAACTATTTCCAATCTGGAATGTTTGTTTTTCTTATATTACAATACAAGATCACTGATGTTCCAATTATGAGTTCAAAATTTATGAAATAATCTGAAGACGACGATCTGTTAACACACAGCAAAAATGCAGAAAATAGTTTTCTTGTGAAAAATAAGGAGGCCTTTATTCACACGAAGTAATGAGTGCTATTGAAAGAAAATCTCAAGTGGATTCAGATAAAGAGGAATTATCAATAGGTCCTATAAGACAACGGCTTTGACCTGTGACGTGAGAAACATGCGACAAATGCCATAAACAAGACTACTACAATGTGGTATCAGTAGAGTTTTTTTCAAATGGGCTAAGCTAGACATTAGTCTGTCACCACAACCAGGCTCTTTTTAGTTTTCCATTTAGTGTCTTGACCAACTCAAAACCAAAGTTTTACCATCTAATCCAGACCTCAGGCACAGCTACAATCAATCTGTCACCACAACTAGGTTCTTTTCCTTTCACATTTGTTGGCTTCACCAACTAATAACGAAACTGTGAATACACCCATCAAAATGTGACATCATAGCAATATCCAAGGAACTGTTATAGGCCCTCCACTATTTCTAATCTATATAACCGATCTGGGAGACAATGTGAAGAGCCTTCCCACTCTGTTTGCAGATGATGCTGATAATTTACTGTCAAATAAAGTCATCAGAAGATAATACAAACTACAAAATGATTTAGACAAGATATTAGTTTGGTGTGAAAAGTGACAACTGACACTGAACAATAAAATGTTTAGGTCCTACATGTGAGTACTAAAAAGAATCTGTTAAATTTCAGTTACACAATAAAAAAATACAAATCTAAAGATTGTTGATTCAACCAATTACCTAGGGATGACAATTATGAACAGCTTAAACTATAACTATTAGACAGAAAATGTTATGGGGGAAGGTAAGCCAAATGCTGTGTTTTAGGGGCAGAATACTTAGAAGATGCATCATATCTATTTAAGAGACTGCCCACAGTACGCTTGTCAGTCTTCTACTACAGTACTGCTGCGCAGTATGGGATCATTAACGAAAGAGATTGACCGATGACACTGAAGAAGTTCAAAGAAGGCAGCTAATTTAGTATTATTGTGAAACAGAGGAGAATGTTATGGATACAATATGTGAGCTGGGTGCCAATCATTAAAACAAAGGAGTTTTACGTTGCAGTGAGACCATTTCACAAAATTTAAATCACCAACCTTCTCCCCTGAACGTGAAAATATTTTGTTGACGCTCACCTAAATAGGGAGAAACCACAATAATAGCAAATAAAGAGAAATAAGAGCTTGCATGGAAAAATTTAGATGTACATGCTACTTGACAGTGGACTGGTCGAGAACTATTCAAAGTGCTGCTGGGAACCTTCTGCCAATCATTAATCGTGAACTGGAGAGTACTGATGATTTAAATGTACGTGAATCACATTCCATTGGCAATCAAATAAACGTTGGACAATGGAAAATATGTGAAGATTGTAATAGGAGTGTATGGAAAACTGGACCCTGCTTACGAACATCCTGTGAACAAAGTATATGTGCAAATCGCAACATCATCTGGAAGATGAATGGAACTGTTCTTGCCAGGATGTCAAAACCGACCCAATCATCAAAGCAGTTGCAGCAAAAAATGTGGTGAAAGTAAAAGGGCACGTGACCTGAAGCATTCAAGAAACTTTTGTGTTGTATAAGAAAGAACTATCAACATGTGAATGCTGTTCTCAAACACAGGATCAGTTGGCTGACATTCGTAAGCACCTGGAAATCACCCTGACTACCGTAAACGATTGACAGCTGCTGCGAATCGGTGTGTTGGAAGAACTCCTGAGAGTCGTGTACCTGTGATAACTGTACCAGAGGTACCTCAAGTACTATCCTCTCCTGCATACAAAGAGCTTTGCTGTTTCTTCTCGTTCTCAATGTACACACTATAGACACCTAATAGTGACTCCACATTCACGAACGTGACAAAAATGCCTATACCTATTCACTAAAAAATTGATTGCTTGGAGAAAAATGGCCTAGTAGGCTAACATGAACCATTATTAATAAATATTTGTATGAATCTGGTTCAATAAATTAAAAGGAAGATAGGAAACATGTTTATCCATTTTACATTACAGAAAATATCAGACTCTGGACACGAAAACGTCTACAAGCTAACTTACTTTTCCAATTTTCATTCGCTAATGTATTATGGTATCATGTCTTGGGGTATCGTAACTCCAGTAAGGGAAAAAAAAAAGGGTTTGTTGCATGCCCGCTCAAGCTTTGGTACGCAAGCATAAAAAAGAAATCATCACATATAATAATTCATTAATTGTACCAAATTCCACAGCGGATCGCACAATAATAACTGCTGACTTTTCTGCACGCTTCCATCACAAATAATTATGACTGAGATATCACTGTTTCATAGCACCTACTGTATTGTTTGGACACGATAAGAAAACAACTCTTCTTGTGAAAAGACAAAAATAGTATCACGCACGAGTTAATTCATTCGTTCACATATCGTGTGCCATATATCACGTCGGGAAGAAAATCCTTGAGGGCACATGACGAGTCAAATGTTTCCTTTCAACATACATAAACGTATGAAGGAAATACGTACACATTTTTACGTTTGTTTGCGGCGAGTGGTGAGATGCAAAACTGTAGTTTTTCCAGGTGGTCAGATCGAATAATTCAAGTTTGATGTGAATTAAAATGAAAACTCAAATGAATGTATCAGGACAGGAATACTATTATTCAAATAATTAACCTCAATGTTTTCAGTTATCACAAACAGCCTACGAATTCTCACTTCACACAAACCAGAGATAACATGAAAAGATTCATACATGTTGCCTCTTATAATATCCTTGGAACCGGGAGGCAGTTTGAGAATAGGTTGTTATTGATTTTTTTTGTTGTCAGGGGTGGTTGTGAGTGAGCCACTGAGCTCGAAACGTTAGTGATTTAGTGTGAGTTTGTGTGGTTAGTACTAGGCAAATCGTTATGGCTGTGAACGAGGGAATGGAGAAATGTGAAATTGAAGTTGTTAATCCATCCATTTTAAGTAAAATTGAAAGGTAAGACGCCATTTCGTTTGATTAGATTTACGAGAAGTTACACGAACACTTTCAAACTCATTAGCTCCACAATAAAGAGAATCCACAATATTAAAAGTTGCTAGCAAAATTACTTCGGCAATCATTTTTTGCTCCATGTTCGCGGATCTCATTTCGCAGTAAAAAAAAAATAATAATATTTGACCCTATAAATAATTAATACTTTGCACAGAATTACATTACTGGAAAAATTATTCTGTTAAAATTTTTGCCGTTGCTATTATCTTTCTTCATTCTTGCAAGTCTACATATTCCATAAATCGAGGACTTATTGATCTTAACATTTGGTAAGTGGATTTTATTGTGTCATTGAACTTACCAATAGCAAATGCCTGCTTCGTTCTGTAAGGTAATGATGATAAGATGTATGACTTTTTTGGGTCCCTTAGGAAATTTTAGTAACTTTAATGATCCAGCCCGTAATTTAGCAGCTACAGGACCAGACTCGTGTCAGTTTCATTGGAGAGAACGTTTCAGAATTGGCAAAGAAAACAGAACATAGAAGATGTTGTTGGTATTTTGTTACGGCAGTACTTTTTCATTTATAAATGCACAGTTTTGCACACAGAGATTTCGCTTGTTGGCAAGATGCACTTTCCAGTCTTTCACTGCCATAGTGAGGATGAAGGTATTGTGGTTAGATGCCCCCGTATCTGTAGGCTACTAAGTACGTGTATGTCTGATGTTTCCATATGTGGGAAAAAAAAAGAGAAATACGGAAGCGTCCGATTCCACCCGTCTGCTTTGATCCATGACGTCACAAATATGGCGGAAACGACCATACACTAAGACTCCAATATGGCGCCCATGACGTCTTAACGTAAACATGACAACAAGCGCGAAAATACATTGAAAAACCAACACATACACGTTCCACAAAAAACCTAATGAAACCAACGGGACAATCGTGGGAAATTGGGGTTTTTGGTTGGGGACAAAGTAAATATAAACCAATTTAGATACACACCACCATACCAAACCACACAAAACGACGAAAAAACGGACAACACAAAACTCCCCAAATTCCACTAAACATAATATCCTCTGGAATCGGACACTTTCCTTCACCTATATACCTCAACAGCATCTGCTGATCCCACAAATTGAAATCGGACACTTCCCTCGACCAATATAGCACAACAGCAACTCCCGATACTGAAACACCCACAGCCACAACCACCCATTGGAATCGAACATTTCCCTTCACCCACATAGGTCAACCAGCGACCCCCAATACCAAAAAACCCACAGATACAACCAGAAATTGGAATATAAAACTTCCCTTCAACTACATACCTACGAACCAACACGATACCGAATCACCAATACAACAAACCACACAACTCAACACCACCCTACCAGCCACAACACACAACAAATACACTAAAAACAAGAAAAATAAAAACTTACCACAACAAAGTTGCGCCTCAACCAAGGTCACACACACACACACACACACACACGAAATGAAAAAATACACAACCGAAAGAAAGACCCACACCCCTGAACACAACCTCCCCCCTCACCCAAAAAAAAAAAAAAAAAAAAAAAAAAAAATCTCAGTCACACACTATAGCTCAACAAAAACTGCAACAAAATAGATCTTCCACAACTAAATCACAAACCAACACCCCCCCCCCCCTGCCCCTTCTGAGCCGCAGTCACCCACCCAAACTAACCACCCTCGACCTGTACATCTTCCTGATAGACCTTAAAAACAATAGCCCTCAGGGACGCTCTTCCGCCTTCAATACTCATTTAAATGAGACTGAAGGTTAGAAGAGCACCTCTTCTCCCTCCCAAGAAATGACTTAATGGCCCCCCCACATCCCCTCTGTGGTATTCATACAAACTCCTGTCTCATAATTTTTAAACTCTAAGCTATGATTCACTACAGAATTATTTCACCCCCAATCACAACAAGCATAATAAATTACAGTAGAACTCGGTTCTATAAACTTCTCAATTAACCCCACTAATTCCCTCTCAGACTGCCCCTCCACAACCCTAAAAACACATTCCAAACACCCACCCCCTGTTCAACAGCCCCCCCCCCCCCCCCCCACACCCAGAAACCAACCACAGACCTACCCCTCCCATACTTCCTTTTCCATAACTGTGACTTGTCCACCTCCGCCACAACCCCAGGCCCACCCAAGTTAGCCCTGTACTTAATGAACTCAGAACATACTTCATGCCAAAACGAAAACCAGTCAAGCTCTCTGCTCTCACTCACACCAGTCTCATGCTCGCAAAAATTGTGAGAGGATTTATAACAAAAGTAGTGCGTCAACAACACAGTCTTGCGCATGGCCAACCTAGACTTCTTGAACCAGGAACTGCGATGTATGGAATGCCATAGGGTATCCCTATGGCACCGCCACATATAACCTTCTCTAGACTGAGACGCTGGAACTTTTGCCAATGTGATGTCATACCCACAAACAGCACACTTCACCACCTCCGCCAACAAGCCAAACAGCTGCAAAAATGTAATCATCTCCAACGGACTCGCTCCCATTGTAACATGCAGCGCACACTATTAATTTTATCCGTCATACCCATACCTAACAAGAGCAGCAACAAATTAATTTACTCAAATTAACACACGACCTACAGCTAAGAGCACTACAATAACTTTCACACAAACACACGAAATCGTTAACTCACTGAAAACAATTCCTCTCCACACACAGCCAAAACGAGAACCAGCCAGAAAAAGCAGTAACACCAAACTGAACCCAATACACCACACAACATGAAACCCCTAAACACACCACCATAGGGCACCACGAACAGCAACATGACAACACCTACAAACATACCACACTCACAAACGAAACTCTGCGCAGTCATGATGTCGCACACAACAACAGCCTTACGTCATAGGTCAAAGCCGATGGGTGGGATCAGACGCTTCGGTCGACCCAAAAAATGTTGTCTGTGAGACTTTCTGTTGTATTTATTATTTTGTGACTTTTTCACTTCAGAATGTGCTGTACCTCTTCTTAATCTTGCTTACCAGAGAACAACCAAGTGAAGTGGTGCACACTGGACTCGCATTCGGGAGTTCAAACCCATGTCCGGCCATCCTGATTTAGTTTTCCTGTGATTTCCCTGAAACATCGCTTCAGGCAAATGCCAGGATGGTTCCTTAGAAAGGGCACAACCAACTTCCTTCCCCATCCTTCCCTAATCCAGTGGGACCAATGATCTCCCTGGTTGGTTCCTTCCCCCAAATAAATCAACCAACCAGAGAACACTTCCACTCAAAAGCATGTCAATCCAAGAAACATGTTTATTATTCCTGCCAACCTGGTAGAGCCTCACACCTTAACATCACAATTTTTTTTTTTTTTTTAATCTTATCTGTAGATTTCAACACTAAACAAACATAATTCCCTAATTTTTAGCTTTTCATATGCAATACTTGAGTTGTTGCACTCATGTAAGTGAGGGTGGTCAAAATACTGTGCACAAAATTTTGAATTTTTGTAATTTTCACAAAATGTAATATAGTATTTAACAGTTGTCTCCATGTGAAAATTGTAGCATCAGCCTGCTGCTAAGGTTAGTAACCAATTTATAAATAGTAATATTCAGTGTTGTAGAGCCCAGTTCTCATGACTTCTCAAAATAGAGAAAAAATATGTCAACTCAGATATTTTGCAAAGTTTGGCCATTAATTTTCCGTAAATAAATAGTTTTAGGAAGGCCTCCTTTTGTAATAATGTAAAGAAAATTATGGTTAGCATAGTCAGTAAGTGCCAGGCATTGCAATTACTTAGTTTGAGATATTTCAAGGAAAGAAGGGTCGAAAAATTTTTCACAAAGCTGTACTTCTTTATTTGAAGTTTTGCATCTCAAAAGAGGCATCCCAACTTTTTATGTTTAATTACCATTTGAGGGAGATCATTTTTCCTACAAGAATATGTAGTTTATGTAATGGGAACATATTGCTAATATTCTAAATGGCAAGTGTTTTTCTAAAACTTGTGAGCTGTGCACTGACTGGCAAACTTCAAACCTTTGTGAATGTGATGACATGCTTCAAAAGGGGATTCCAAGAAATCGTTAGCAGAAACCCAACCTTTGTTAAAAGAAGTCCTTATTATGCTGACAAAACAGTTTCCAGAATGTGGAGTGGGCATTCCAGCCAGCAATAGCATTGTCTGCTTGGGTTCTAGGTTTGAATCACAGTTGAGCACACACTTTTCATTTGGAAGGAAGTTTCAGGATATAGATTCTTCATCAGATTTTAAAACTGTGCAAGTTTTCATAATCACAGTTGCAGTTAGTCAACCACAAGGAATTGGTAAAAGTACACAGTGCCAGTAACTTTGCATTGCATGCTGAAGGTGTGCATGTGCTGAACGATAGGAACTGAATATGATGAATCATGAGTTGGTTGTTGGTAGGCAGTCTGAAAGCTCGTTCATAATTTTCTGTGTTCCTCTCTTGTATGCCGACTACTTTTACATCTACTATTACTCCTCAATTGCGGGTGTTGCTGAATGCAGACTGCAGGGTGCCATACAAAAGACACAGTCATGGGCTGTCACCTATGGCTTCTGTATTCCCGCCACCAAGAAATGTCGTGCATTTCTGTCACCATCCTTCTGTCCATCCCCAAACAGAATTCTGCCTCCAGTATCAAATGCTCAGTGTGTTGCAGTCTTATCATTTTTTGGGATTTGTCTTCGATGGCCAATTGACATGGCTTCCCCATCTTCGACAACTTGAGCAGATGTGTTGGTCACACCTCAATACTCTTCACTGTTTCAGTAACACCAGCTGGGCTGCACATTGCGCTACACTTGTGCGGCTCTACATCTTGATAATGGGTGCCTGGTGTATTGCTCAGCATTGCAGATGCTGGACCTGATACAACATTGTGGTTTCAAAAGTGTGATAGGTGCCTTTTGGAGTAATCCTTTGAACAGCCTACTTGCAGTGGCTGATACTTGTCCCCTATAGATTAGGCACCAAAAACTGCTGCTCAACTGTGCAATATACATTTGCTGCTTCCCTGAGCATCTGAACTATTGTGCCCTTTTTCCTGGTAGAGAGAGATCTGCCCCCTCCCACCCCCCACCCACAACAGAGGCCAAGGTCTGAGTCATGATCCCTGGTCACATTGGATTTCCAGGGAATGAACATGCTGACTAGTTGGTAAAGTTGGCTACCAGGATGCCGACTTTTTGAGATGGAGGTACCAGAACTGGATCTCTGGTCGACTTTAGGCTGGCAGTTGTTGAAGGATTGGAATGCAAATTGATGTGCCCTGGTTTCCCCGAATAAACTGATAAACTGACCCTCTCAAAGGAGACCATGACCATGTGGCAGTCTTCCCTCTGTGCTTCTCACAGGGATTTATTGTCCTCTTTTGGCTTCGCATTGACCACATTTGGCTAACCCATGGTCACATCATCAGATGTGAGGATCCACCCCACTGTCTCACAGTCTCCCCAATTATATTCAATACCTCCTCATTAGTTATGTGATCTACCCATCTAATCTTCAGCATTCTTCTGTAGCACCACATTTCAAAAGCTTCTATTCTCTTCTTGTCCAAACTATTTATTGTCCATATTTCACTTCCATACATGGCTACACTCCATACAAATACTTTCAGAAATGACTTCCTGACACTTAAATCTGTACTTGATGTTAACAAATTTCTCTTCTTCAGAAACACTTTCCTTGCCATTGCCAGTCTACATTTTATATCCTCTCTACTTCGATCATCATCAGTTATTTTGCTCCCCAAATAGCAAAACTCCTTTACTACTTTAAGTGTCTCATTTCCTAATCTAATTCCCTCAGCATCACCCGACTTCATTCGACTACATTCCATTAGCCTCGTTTTGCTTTTGTTGATGTTCATCTTTTACCCTCCTTTCAAGACACTGTCCTTTCCGTTCAACTGCTCTTCCAAGTCCTTTGCTGTCTCTGACAGAATTACAATGTCATCGGCGAACCTCAAAGTTTTTATTTCTTCTCCATGGATTTTAATACCTACTCCGAATTTTTCTCTTGTTTCCTTCACTGCTTGCTCAATATACAGATTGAATAACATCGGGGATAGGCTACAGCCCTGTCTCATCCCTTCCCAACCACTGCTTCCCTTTCATGTCCCTCGATTCTTATAACTGCCATCTGGTTTCTGTACAAATTGTAAATAGACTTTCGTTCCCTGTATTTTATCCCCGCCACCTTCAGAATTTGAAAGAGAGTATAACAGTCAACATTGTCAAAAGCTTTCTCTAAGTCTACAAATGCTAGAAACGTAGGTTTGCCCTTCCTTAATTCAGCTTCTAAGATGAGTCATAGGGTCAGTATTGCCTCACGTGACCCAACATTTCTACGGAATCCAAACTGATCTTCCCCGAGGTCGGCTTCTACTAGTTTTTCCATTCTTCTGTAAAGAATTCGTGTTAGTATTTTGCAACTGTGACTTATTAAACTGCTTTCTTTGGGATTGGAATTATTATATTCTTCTTGAAGTCTGAGGGTATTTCGCCTGTTTCATACATCTTGCTCACCAGATGGTAGAGTTTTGTCAGGACTGGCTCTCCCAAGGCCGTCAATAGTTCCAATGGAGTGTTGTCTACTCCGGGGGCCTTGTTTCGACTCAGGTCTTTCAGTGCTGTCAAACTCTTCACACAGTATGGTATCTCCCATTTCATCTTCATCTACATCCTCTTCCATTTCCGTAATATTGTCCTCAAGTACATCGCCCTTGTATAGACCCTCTATATACTCCTTCCACCTTTCTGCTTTCCCTTCTTTGCTTGGAACTGGGTTTCCACCTGAGCTCTTGATATTCATACAAGTGGCTCTCTTTTCTCCAAAGGTCTCTTTAATTTTCCTGTAGGCAGTATCTATCTTACCCCTAGTGAGACAAGCCTCTACATCCTTACATTTGTCCTCTAGCCATCCCTGCTTAGCCATCTTGCACTTCCTGTCGATCTCATTTTTCAGACGTTTGTATTCCTTTTTGCCTGCTTCATTTACTGCATTTTTATATTTTCTCCTTTCATCAGTTAAATTCAATATATCTTCTGTTACCCAAGGATTTCTACTAGCCCTCGTCTTTTTACCTACTTGATCGTCTGCTGCCTTCACTACTTCATCCCTCAAAGCTACCCATTCTTCTTCTACTGTATTTCTTTCCCCCATTCCTGTCAGTTGTTCCCTTATGCTCTCCCTGAAACACTGTACAACCTCTGGTTCTTTCAGTTTATCCAGGTCCCATCTCCTTAAATTCCCATCTTTTTGCAGTTTCTTCATATAACCCCACATATACACATTTAATATGGCCAGTGCACTATGGTTTATCTTCCCGTTAGCCTCATTAGTAGTTTGCAGGCGAACATCCACATACTGCTACAATAGTTTACTGTTGTACGTCTAAGAGCAATAAAAGCGTAACCACACAGTTCAGTGTTTCAAATAAACTGAACAGTCACTGTCATTGCTTTAACACACGGCCTATTCATGTAACACTTATTTCTCTGTTAAGTTGATGCATTGTTGTTGTTCTAATCAATACAGGTTCCTCATCTGAAACTCGGCCGTGGACTGACTGTCTCAAGACCAAAAATCAGGCCCTTATATATCATCGCAATAATAGGTGCTGAAACTACACATTGTTTGAAGTTTAATTTACAGAAATAACAATTAAAACTGAACTCATTTGATTAACTGAATACATCAAAAAATTGGTTCTTTTTAACAGTTCCTTCTACTACAAGAGTTAGTCCGAATTATTTGTTTAAATCATGAAATTAACAAATATAAGTATGCAAACAATACTTTTGACAAAACTGTTAATTACGTTGGAATTAATGAAGGGCTGGTTTTGCTAACATGTTTTCGAGTAGAGCCAAATAGATACTTTAAGATTACTAGTATTTCGTCTTCCACATGTTTAAAATTAGTACAGAATTTATATTTGTTATTCGTCAACAATAGAATTTGTTACGAAACAATTACTGATTTCATCCTATAACAAAAGATACTAACTAGGAATGGTTGAAATAAATTAGAAAATCAATTACACACATAGAACTAAGCATGAAATTAGATCTGGTGTTGTATTCTTTAAAACTGAGAGCCAATCTTTTCCTTTTATGAAAATGCAGATTATATTCACATATGTTAATGTTAATTAGTTAAAAAAAATGTGTCTTACGGAGGCAGATGGCAAAACAAGAGAGGAAATAAAAATATCCCAGCTTCCTTCATCACAGCTTGAATGATAGGAGCGGTGCCCCATTGTTTGCTCCAACCCGAGGTGCCAATGGCCGCCCTGGCTCTTTGGTCCGACCTGGCTCCTGACGTTCCAACATTTTTAATTCTTCTTATTCTTTTACATCAGTCATTAGTTGACAGATTCATTGTTATTGTTCTCTTTCCTGAGATTTTATTTTGTTCGTGTAGCTAGTTTTCTCACGATCAGGTACAATGGAGTCCACTGGGATTTGTATTTTGTGTACTTGCTCTCTGGGGCTATTCCTGCTTTGATACACAAATGATTAAGGGATTTATAACCTCATAGTTTGGTCCTTTTAACCCCATGCCTCCATCTTTCCTTTTGTCTAAAGGATGTGTGACAGACCCTTCGCTTTTTTTTTTATCCCCTGATAGTTTTGTGTCACTCTTATCGATGGCTCATGGGATGAAGACCAAACAGGCTAACCCTTTACGTGCCCCAAGACCAGCAAACAACACTTCCTGCCTAGTGGATGCAACATGTTTTGAGAGGAATTAGCAGCAATTGTGCGTGGCCTTCACAATAACATGAGTCTTTTGCAATCTACAGTGGCTTCACGAACAACCTGTTATTCCTGGCATCCATTGGTTAATGCAGATACAAAATCTCCTGTTGGACCTCTACAATAATTCGAAGACAGTGGTGTCCTTTGATCCCCGTATCACTTTCAATCCCAAAAAGCGACCTTGTGGATTGCCTCACCAAGGAGTCTACAACAAAGGTTTCATGGCCACAATCAGTAAGTTACAGACTATAAAAGTGTCTATGACTGTAGCAGCCTTCTCTTTGTGTGCTGCGAATCTACAGTCTCCTTTGCTTCTGTATCAGTCTCAACAACCTAACCCATGGACAAATCCTGCGACAAGCTGCCCCGCTGTATTACAGTTGTGGTACTCAGCTGACGGTCACCGATATCCTGTTGGTGTGTCCCACATTCGCTTCCACATGGTGAGCTTTTGCAGTTAGTCTGTGAAATCATAGTGCCCGGGCAGCATATCACATTGTAAATATTGTGTGAGAGAGGTTGCCACGTGGGGAAGAGGGTCTCCTCTTGTCACATTCTTAGCCCCAGAGAACCTTTGGCTGCCTCCCCAGATGGAGGGCTGCCGTGATACCTAACATCACAACTCAGTTTTAACGTTATCTCAAGTCATAATTTCTTCTTAAAATTTTTTTAGTGCTCCCCCTTTCAGGTGGACAACTTGGTGAATTCTGTTGACCTGATACAGTGGGTGGGAGAGCCTGGTCAGGCACTGGGTGCAGCTTCCGCAACATAACAAGCTGCGGTGGGCCTTGGATGTATCTTACCTTTTTTTATGGCATAAAACTGAATGACTTTTCCCCATGTTTCTGGCATAGATAGTGCAGAGGGACCAGTGATCATAGTAGTTCGGTGCCTTAAACCCCCATAATCCATCGATCCAGATACCCATCCAGCAATTTGTATAACTGAGGCATGCAATTTTCAGCAAATTTCATGTTTCCTGCAGGGGAGAAAGGTCCAAGACTTTTCCATCACACAAATTTAAGTTTCTAATTTTTATTTTCATCAAGTCCCTACTTTGTTCACACTATGATATTTTAGGACTAGACATTGGGTCTTGATGTAGAGCTTCAGAGTCATTTCGTCAGAAGATTCATCCAATATAATTGTAGCCACGCATTTAATTTTTTTTTTTTTTGCCTGGTTTTCCATTTTTCAATTTCTTGAAAGCTACTTTTTTCCAATAATAATATTGATGATTTTTCTCAGACCTACTCTCCCCTTTTCCACTTAACTTTTTTCTGCTGCTGTTGCAAAAGACTACATATCTTCAGATGTCCTTCATGTGTGCTTGCTTTGAGGCACTTTTCTTTTTCTGTTGCAGGTCTACCACTGCAACTCATAACAGCTAGATTTTCGTTTATTATGCTAGGTTGTGCATTCAGTTCATTTCAGCACTCAAAGAATGCACTTAAACATCTAGGTTGTATGTTCAGTCTTCTATAAAATCACCTGCACAAATAGCTTGTTCATAATAGTAAGAAAAACATTCTTTGACATTTGCTTTATTAAAAGCTGTTGCTCTTTATAAACTAGTGTATGCATTTTTTTGTAAGATGTAACATTGATACCGACTCGTATACAGTCTATTCAAAAGAAAAAGAGAAAATTCTGAGGGACGTGCAGGAGCAGAGTAAGAAAGATCCACCGACAGACTCCCAACACGTAGGTTAGTAAGGGGAGAGGGGCAGTGTTGGGGGAACAAGCTGCACTAATGTCAAGCAGTGCTGGCAACACACTTGATTCATACACAATTTGTGGTCCATGTGGCTCTGACATTGCCATCTATTAACTGCTGTCATAACAGCTGTGTAATGCTACATATTGTGCATCCACAAAAGTAAAAACTTAGGCGGGGCATAATAAAAGTTGGCAGGATTTGTGAAATCAACATTTTCACATTGAAAAGTGGCATTTGTTGCTACAGATTCCATATCAGTTCTAATAGACAGTTCAAAATTAAAGAGAACCACCAGCAAACTTACATTGTGGCAATAAAAAGAGAATAAGTACAATTTTGAACATTTATTCACATATGTAACACTGAATTGTATGTACAGATAAATCACTCAGAATCAATATCATTACGTTCCTCATCTGTGCACGATCCAGTATTGTCGCTACTGTACAGTTCAGCAATATTAATAATGATTTCGTCTATTGGACATTCTACGACACCTTCACGTCTCCTGTAATTTTCTTCCAGTTGTTGGAACTATCTGCAGTACTCTTCCCGTCATCAGCGGTTACTGACAGAAGAGATTCACTTGCAATCTTAAACAAATTGTCTTTCGCCTTGTCCCCTGAAATTCTGCGCTTGTACTAAGATGTTTTACTTTTGGTATCGTGACCTCATTTCGGGCAACACTCCTCTCTTGCAGCCATTCCAACATCCTTGCTTTGGTACCATATCTGTGCCGGTGCTTTGTCCACCTGCCTGTTATGATGTGGAGCATTGTCCATCGCAATGACTGACTTTTGGGATGATTTGGGAGAACCATACATGCAAACTACCTTCCAAAGTTTCCGGAATTCATTTGACAATATGAATCACCTTTTGTGGATTTAGCCCAGAATTTTAGTTGGGCCTCACGGGTGAACCCCATCATTGATCTAACACTTCCAGTAATAAGCCTTTTAGAGGAAGTTCCACACTCCGTAATGCCGACATCATCATCTTTCTGCCGACATTTACCAACATCTGCCAACATCTATCTATGTTTCACCCAGATTGAATAGGTCTGTGGCTACTTCTCTAATATGTTTCATTTCAACATGTCCAAACATTGTTTCCTACATCTGCTGACAGTCTCTCCATACCTGCAAGGTGCAGTGATGGAAAGGATAATTCTAATCTTTCTACTATGAAGCACCTAATTGGCGGGGACAGGATAGGGACCAACAACCGATTGAGCACACAATGTTGATTGGGAGTAACCACACAGTTGAAGCTTTCCTTTTGGTTTTTCCTGAATGACAAATGGTGTCACAAAGACTGTTTGAAATGGGAACAATTATGGCATTACCTTCCATCCTCTCCAGTTCCTGCTTGACCTTGTCAGGCAGTGCATAAGGGACAAGTATAACCTTGCAATGCTTTGGAATCAAGTCAGGCTTAAAGGTGACATGCCCCTGGCAGTTTTTGATGTTCCTGGAGTGCCACAAAATACTTGTATGTGCTGTTGGCACAGATGTGCACATTTAACTGTCTCGTCCATTATGTGTATTTGATTTGCAAAGTCCTAGGCCTTGATGTTGACAGCCATTTTAGAATGTGACACCAGCTACAATGCTTGCACTGCCTTGTTTTCATACTGAGCAGTTCGTGTACAGTGGTCTTGTAATTGGATTGGCTTGTCAACATATCCTGAATTTTATTTAACTGAGGGAAGCCAATAAAGTCAAGAGTAGAACTAGTGACAATAGTTTTAGAAAAAAACGTGTGTCAACTGGGAACAGCACATTCCTCCATTAAATCAGGCACCCACCAGAACCTCTTTTGTGACGTTTGGCACTACTTTGTAAATTTTGTTTTCAAAGTCATCCTCGACAATTTCAGTTCTATCCTTGAATGTAGTGTACTGAACGTTCCTAAACTGTTTTTGCAGGCAAGCTTCCACTTCTGTCCCTTTTTCTAACAGTGTGAACATTTTGTGGGTTTGCAATAACAAGATTTTCATTCATGGATAATGAAATGTTAATACAAGATTTCACCCTATTTTGCGATTTTGACTTTCTATCTTTTTTTAGGGATGGTTTTGCAGTTCCACCTACTAGAGTTTACTGGAAATTTGCTGGTGCTATGAAATTCTGTATTCTGTATTGAACACCTCAGCTCTTCCCTGATTGACACCTGCTTTGTTCGTTTTGTCTAATCAAATACCTGAATAACAGATAAACATTCTCAGAGTGTGGGATTATTTGAGCTAAAGAGATCATTCCATAAACTATCATTGGGAGCATGCCCCTTACTGGTGTATCCACATGCTAAAGATTACGTTCAGAATTTACACATTTACATTTACAGTCTCTGGTTAGTCTCCGAAGCATGCTGACCAATTCCTTGAAACAAGACTGGGTTTTTCTTGTAACCTCTGTAAAACCTGTGGTGTGCTACCACTACAAGAATTTTATTTTCGAAATACTCAACTATTTATCCTTAATTTCTATGCATACTAATGCACTCAGATTGTTACCCAGAAACATCTGTCACACTAACCCATAGATGTCCATACCAGCATTGGAGGCTTGTTGTTTGTTGTCACTGATTGTTCTCTCTACCCTGAAGTGGTACTCTATGCATGCGATGTAACTTGTCTATTTTTCCATCGTTCCATCTAGTGGACGGAATGCTGATGGTGTGCTCCTTACTTTGTCTTGTTAGTCTGAGCAGCAGCCTCTCCTGTGTTTTGCTAATGGACTGCAGGAGTTGTAGAATTTGTCCTGCAAGGTCAGTTTGTTGCACCATCTGAAATTAGACTGAATACAGAGTGTTGTTCTTAGCTAAGATTCCCAGAAAAAGATATGATTAGACAGCACACTTGGCGACAGGCTAGAGAGAGAGAGAGAAAGGAGAGACAACACACAAAAATATTCAACAATACCTAATACTTTGATGTCCGTAACCACTAAGTACACACTGCTGTATAAATATGGTTCTAATTGTACCAAGTCCAAATCTTGTTGTCATCAAAATGTAGGACTGAACTTGCTCGTATAGTGTCATCGCCAGACGTACAAGTAGTGCGGTTTGATATTTTCACTATGCTTTTCTGCTGGGGTCAAAATTCTGGTCTAATTAACCTTGTTGCCAGTTTCTGACATGTATCGGCCCCTAAGTAGAAAACCGGTAGCAGTTTGTAGGTGCTGCTGCTATCAATGTAGTTCCCAACTTCAGGCCTGCATTCTAAAAACATAACATTGAAATGATTCCAGTATGAAGTTCCAAAGACACACTTTTATCAAAGAACATGAATACTCGAGTTCCAGATTGGTGTACAATGCAAATCTGTAGTGCTGCTGATATCAATTTGCTCCCAACTTCAGGCCTGCATTCTAAAAACATAACCATTGAAATGATTAAAAAACGAAGTTCCAAAGACACATTTTTATTACAGAACATGAATACTCAAGTTCCAAATTGATGTACAATGCAAATCTGTAACACTCCTGTCTGTGCAAAGTTCAATTACACAATGCAGTGTCCATCCTGTTGTGAACATTGTCGAAGCATGTCAGTTCCTCTTCTGTATGGCTTCAGCTGTAGCAACCACTCCTGTGGACACACACAAAGACTCCATTCGATAACAGACACTGCCAGCTAAGCTACAGGGCACGAGTTATATAATAGTGTGGAGTGGTACTGCAGCAGCTTTGTACTGTTTGCTGCAAGTGATGGGTGGGGTGCAAAATAGTCCTTCACTATTGGTGACCTTTGCAGAGAGCCACTTGGAATACTGATGTTGTAGTTTCACCTGGCATATATGCAGTCATGGTCATTTCCTTTGGCTGAACTGTAGTCTGCACAACAGGGGTTGTGACTCAGTGTCACTGCATGAGTGACCAAACTATAATGTTCAAACCTAACCTTGACCCATGCTACACTACACATCCATCTGAAATCATAGCTGATTTTCTTCCATTCACTTTCGTTGGCTTTAGTAACTCACAACCAAACTGTAACATCTCAACCTAAGCAGGGCTTCAGGCTATACTACAGTGGGCTTCAGATCTGTCTATCACCTCATCCACTTTTCTTCTGTGCTGATTCGCAAATTTACTGAAAGACTCACTACTTCCATCAGTTTGCAACCTACTTTGTACATATCTGCCAGAGGTGCTACCACAGCTCCACTTAGTGTTGCCATCTTTCCTTTGGTCCAGACTAATACTTACATTTAGCCAAACATTCACCATTCATTAACAAACAAAATACTAAAAAACGAAAAGAAAATATATCACAGTTCACCAAAAACCACTCACCCTCCAATTAACACTTATCCACCACAAAATATACAAATAAAAATAAAATTAACACTAATTGAATCATACCCTTCTTTGAAATAAAAAAGAATAAAACATATTGAAATCACAGCTGTAGTAGCTTCCTGTACTTGCCACAAACATGGCACTGTACAGATTTGGCAAGGAAGCCATACAGTTGTAAAAACTTAATGCTGCTGGTTGTATCCTCGTCCATAGCAACATTCAACAAACGTCTACTGAATTTTTTTGTCACGTCCATGACAACTACTAGCAATTCAAAACCACAAAGCACAGCACTTGCCAATATCTACCTTCCAATTACAGCCACTCACTCATCAATAGCAACACAACAAACAAAATTCAAAACATTGAAATTCGACACTAGAGAGCAGTGTCACATATTACAAAATTCCCTCTTCAGATAAGCAGCCTAATAATAACATAACATTGTTATGCCTCAAATTTTTGAATGCAAAAAACATAATTTTGAGTTCATCTGCTTTATGACTTCTGGTGTTCATAAGATCAATAAGTGGCTAACGTATGTATTTTCATTCATGTTTATACTTTCAAGCACATTCTTTCTTGGGTAGTATGTGGATGCGTTTGTTTTTGATGCTGTACAGTGTGTATCATTTGACATCAACTTATAGATTTATTTTAAATGACATTAATTTGATCCTCCACGTACAACAGAGATTCCCAAATCTCCCATGGTTATGCTTATCCTTTAACATGTTGTCTAGAATTGCAGGTCCATAGCTTAAGTGACCTTTTAACTCCATAAATGACAAACAAAAACTGAGTTTGAGACTAAGTCTGGCACACAGTTTTAATCTGCCAGGAAGTCTTCATAACGGCGCACACTCCACTGCAGAGTGAAAACGTCATTCTGGAAACATCCCATTCCAGAACATTCTGAAACATTGAAGAACATTTGAAAATGTTAAAGAACATTCAGGATCATCTAGAAGTATTCTAAAACATTTGAAAATATTTTAAAACTTTGTTAAACCTTTGGAAAGGTTCTGTAACAATTTAGAACACTGTCAAAACTTCTGGGGGATTATGTAACATTGTGGAACGTTCTACAACAGAGGAATTCCAGCATTTCTCGTGGGATATTTGTACTAGAAATTTTTGTGTTTTACATTTAGGAATTGTAAGTTATTTGAAGTCAAGTTACTGTTTTAAGCAACAAGATTACTCCTTTTAATTGTAACAAATACAGTGTTGAGATACACGTATTGGATTGTCTGTGATGTGTCGGCAGAAGTGCCAACACCGTGTTGTTTGAGGAAGCCGAAATGCACGCTATAAGCTCACGCAGGATGGCGTGAGGTCTGAAACAGGATACTTAATCAATGCTATAAAGAAAAGTACGTAGCTGCTGGAATACTTAACTTTAATCCACAATTGGTGGACATTGGTCTTGTTACTGTACATGCTTCATTAGATACATAGCAAAGGAGAAATGGCGCCTTGCTAGGTCGTAGCAATTGACTTAGCTGAAGGCTATGCTAACTATCGTCTCGGCCAATGAGAGTGTAATTCTCAGTGAACCTTTCCTAGCAACGTCGGCTGTACAACTGGGGCGAGTGCTAGTCCGTCTCTCGAGACCTGCCGTGTGGTGGCGCTCGGTTTGTGATCACTGCCAGTGGCGACACGCGGGTCCGACATGTACTAATGGACCGCGGCCGATTTAAAGCTACCACCTAGCAAGTGTGGTGTCTGGCGGTGACACCACAGTCTGCAGTATAGTAAATAAAACACATGTTACGGGTGGGACAAGAAATTGACATGGAACTGGATAATTTTGACATCAGAACAATAATTCTGCACTGTTAGTCACCACAGTTTGGTCAAACAACATTCAATAAAATTTAAATTCTTCTACTAAAGAAATGTGTAGCTATGAGAAAAGAATTACTAAGTTGCGCCATTGTAGGATGCTATATATGATCTGTTGTGTAGTTACAGGTAGGACAAATTGTCTGATGTATGATTTGCATTGAATATTAAATTGTAATACATTATGCAACTAAATACATACTATTTAAACTAAACTACAACATGAAAAAAGAACAAAGACAATAAATTCAAACAGACTTTTAAAAAAAATCTAGTCAAATGAGAACTGTCTCCTGTTGTTTATCAGTGTTGCAATACACAACTTTCTCTTCACTACAGACCTTTCTTCAATAGACTCATCCTACACTGCAGGCCAAACCCAAAATGTGCAAATATGATAACTTGACCACGTGACCAATGTGCACTCTGAATTTGTCCTGCATAGTAAGTGTGTAACTTTCTGAAAAATAAATTTGCAGAACTACAGCATTTGGTATTATGAATGACTTTGATGTCTGGAAGTGGTATGATTGTGTTTGCTTCACAAAATGAAAAGATAAGTGAACACTGGTAACTGGTGTGCAATTTCCTAGAGTACATCTTTTACACAACCAGTTTCAGTAACATCTTCAGCCCTTCCTTGCCTCCTTTCCATTACGTCAACATACTTCTTCATACATGTCACTGTCACATATAAGACTGTGATCACTGGCTTCTAACTTACAATTAACACAGTTTTGTGTCATACACTTTTCATAATCTGTAGTACAAACTAACTTAGGAACCAGTGTTTTGGCAGTATTTAGAAAATTTGGAAATCCATCACTTAAACATTTTACAAGAAACTCCATATTGGAATGTTACTTACAGATACAAACATTATGTGGCATTTTAGATGTTGGTTAAACAAGAGTGTGTCAAAGAATATAAAATTGACTTTTGTTCGCCACAGCTGTAAGATGCAGAAAGTCAGATTTAAAAAGTTCATATATTCCATAACTATTGTCAACATTATTCTTTTCTGCACAATTCACTTTTCTTTGGTAATTATGTCTCTAACAACCAAACAATCTCTTTTCTGTAAGACATCTTGAGATGTCATCTCTTGAGAAAAAATTTTGGACTTGTGAAAGAAGTTCTTTATACAAACTTTATTTCCATACAGTGGTATTTCTCTTGTGGAAGAAGCAGCAGCAGCTTCAATTTCTGGATATTCTGATAACTACTACTTCACCACAACTTTTCTTTTATTGGAACTCTAGGGCAATGCTGTCTTTGTTCTACTGACTGCCTTTCCTAGTAAACTTGCTGACTTATAAGGTTGAACTAGCGAGTTACAGGACTGTTCTTTCTTCTTCATTCTGTAACAGTGTTTTTGTTCTCTTTCACTCTGTTTCTTTAATTCTGAAGTGCTGTGTTGTCAGTCATTGTTTTTCTTATCACACTTTCTTCATTTTATAAATGCAGCTGATATGTCAACTTTTCTCTAAAATTTTGGATACCGTTGATGCCATTGTTGCTATGTATTGTAATCTGAAATTAGTTAAAAATATCTTTTATTATGCTGTTTGGCAGAATAAGTGCCCAAAACATGTACCTTCATTCTAAAACAATATTTCTCATAACCTATTGTCTAACATAGCTTGAGACATTGCAGAGAATTCAGTGTGTAATGTCCTACCTGTGACACACAAATCTCATTCTTAACATACTTTAATTTTACCAAGAGTGGAGTCCTACATGTAAACTAGCATACTTTCACAGTGATCCCTTGTACAGCTCCATAAATGTACTTTTTGTAAAGAAAACTTAATGATGTTTTTGAGTTACGGGTACAGTTTATACTGAAATCAAAATAATTAATTTTGAAACAATATTCGCATCAAATTAACTTCTAGTGCACAAATATACTTCTTTCTGATTTCCTTTTTAAGTCTTGTGCTCTCAAGAATTCCCCACTGGACTACAGACAAGTTTGCAATAATACACTGTTCCATTGTTTTTGTTCACCAGAGAAAATGCAATGATGGATGGGAAAATTTACGTGTTCTACAATGAAAGTTTTGTAAAATGATAATCACATGTTAAAATATATACTTTTAGCTTTATTTTGCCCCTATTTTGGAAACTGTATCTCAATAAATATATTTTCATTAAAATTTCTCTGTTTTCTTGGAATTACTCAACGTTCTTGAACATTCTAGAGAAAACATTTTGGCCAGTGTTGGCCACATCCGCACTTGATTTGCAGCTGTTTCACTGACTTCCCATAATTAGTCCATTGCTGTGACGCACTCGTTTGACGCCCATATCTAATAATAATAATAATAATAATAATAATAATAAATCCCGTGGAGGCCCGGGAAAAGAATAGGCCTCCGGTATGTTCTGCCAGTCGTAAAAGGCGACGAAAAGAACAAACCACTAATAGGGCTAACCCCCCTTTTAGTGTGATTAGTTGGTTCAGGACAGAACTAAAGAAGCCTCGGACAAGCGCCGTTATGGTCGGGGACGACGCTTGAACCCTATGCCCGCCCACAATGGTAACGACACTGCTAGCCAACTGGAAAATGATTCAAATCCAAATAGAGGTGTTTTGCAGGATATGCTTCCTGCAACCACCCTAGAAGGAAAACAAAGACAGAGGATGATATGGTCAGATGAAGTTATTCGACACCTCATAGTCTGTTATTACCAAGCAACAAACCTAGGAACCAACACAACTGGATACAGATCACAAGTATACACAACATTTATCACCAGATACCCAGAATTAAAATTTTTAACAGAACGACGACTAGCTGATCAGATCCGTGTAATAATAAAAAATAACAGGATACCCCTGTCAGAATTAGAAAACATCAAACAACAAGTTCAACAAATACTGGAACAAAATAATGTGCAATCAGAAGAAGAAGAAAATACAGTAATGAACTCAAACACCCCAGAGCAAACAAACAAAGAACAACACGCATCAATTAAACAGTCAGAGGAAAACGAAATCTTAAGACAGCCACCAGAACAAGCACAAATAGAACACGAAGTGACACACATGTTAGATATAGAAGAAAAATTTCAGCTGACATATATAGAATACAAAGACACAAATACAGACATTAGACCATTCTTGCATAGACCACCAAATAACCCACAAGTCGAAACAACAGTAAAAACTATCAACACAATCATACACAACAAAATAAATGAAAACACAACTATGGAAGAGTTACAACTACTGGTTTATATAGGAGCACTCACTACACTAAATATACACACTAGGCAGAGATCAGAACCAACCAACACACAGAAGAAACCCACAAAACCAGCATGGCAACACAGGCTACAGATCAGAATAGAAAAACTGAGAAAAGACATCGGACAGCTAACACAATTTATAAGAAATGAAATGTTAGGAAAAAAAAAAAACTAAAAAGGTTAGGTAAAATCTCACAACAAGAAGTGATAGAGCAATTAGATGAAAAGAAGCAGAAATTACAAGCATTGGCCAAACGACTTAGAAGATACAAAAAAAGTGAAAATAGAAGGAAACAAAACCAAACATTCAACACAAACCAAAAGAAATTTTACCAGACAACAGATAACACACACATTAAAATAGACAATCCACCAAACATAACAGACATGGAACACTTCTGGAGCAACATATGGTCAAACCCGGTACAACATAACAGGCATGCACGGTGGATACAAGCAGAAACAGATACGTACAAGATGATACCACAAATGCCTGAAGTGATAATTTTGCAACATGAAGTCACCCAAGCAATTAATTCTACTCACAATTGGAAAGCCCCTGGAAAAGATAAAATAGCAAATTTCTGGCTAAAGAAATTCACCTCAACACATTCACATCTAACTAAATTATTTAACAGTTACATTGCAGACCCATACACATTCCCTGATACACTTACACAAGGAATAACTTAGCTGAAACCTAAAGATCAAGCAGACACAGCAAACCCAGCTAAATATCATCCCATAACATGCCTACCAACAATATACAAAATATTAACTTCAGTCATTACACAGAAATTAATGACACATACAACACAGAACAAAATTATAAATGAAGAACAAAAACTCTGTTGCAAAGGAGCACGAGGATGTAAAGAGCAACTGATAATAGATGCAGAGGTGACATATCAAGCTAAAACTAAACAAAGGTCGCTACACTACGCATACATTGATTACCAAAAAGCTTTTGATAGTGTACCCCACTCATGGTTACTACAAATATTGGAAATATACAAAGTAGATCCTAAATTGATACAGTTCCTAAACATAGTAATGAAAAATTGGAAAACCACACTTAATATCCAAACAAATTCAAATAATATCACATCACAGCCAATACAGATTAAGCGTGGAATATACCAAGGAGACTCATTAAGTCCTTTCTGGTTCTGCCTTGCTCTGAACCCACTATCCAACATGCTAAATAATACAAATTATGGATACAATATTACTGGAACATACCCACACAAAATCACACATCTGCTATACATGGATGATCTAAAACTACTGGCAGCAACAAATCAGCAACTCAACCAATTACTAAAGATAACAGAAGTATTCAGCAATGATATAAATATGGCTTTTGGAACAGACAAATGTAAGAAAAATAGCATAGTCAAGGGAAAACACACTAAACAAGAAGATTACATATTGGATAACCACAGCGACTGCATAGAAGCGATGGAAAAAACAGATGCCTATAAATATCTAGGATACAGACAAAAAATAGGAATAGATAATACAAATATTAAAGAAGAACTAAAAGAAAAATATAGACAAAGACTAACAAAAATACTGAAAACAGAATTGACAGCAAGAAACAAGACAAAAGCTATAAATACTTACGCTATACCAATATTGACCTACTCATTTGGAGTAGTGAAATGGAGTAACACAGACCTAGAAGCACTCAATACACTTACACGATCACAATGCCACAAATATAGAATACATCACATACATTCAGCAACTGAAAGATTCACATTAAGCAGAAAGCAAGGAGGAAGGGGATTTATTGACATAAAAAACCTACATTGTGGACAGGTAGACAATTTAAGAAAATTCTTTCTAGAACGAGCAGAAACTAGCAAAATACACAGGGCAATCACTCATATAAATACATCGGCTACACCACTGCAATTTCATAACCACTTCTACAACCCTTAAGATCACATAACATCAACAGATACGAAGAAAGTAAATTGGAAAAAGAAAACACTACATGGCAAGCACCCGTATCATCTAACACAGCCACACATCGATAAAGACGCATCCAACACATGGCTAAGAAAAGGCAATATATACAGTGAGACGGAAGGATTCATGATTGCAATACAGGATCAAACAATAAACACCAGATATTACAGCAAGCATATTATTAAAGATCCCAATACCACAACAGATAAATGCAGACTTTGCAAACAACAAATAGAAACAGTAGATCACATCACAAGTGGATGTACAATACTAGCAAATACAGAATACCCCAGAAGACATGACAATGTAGCAAAAATAATACATCAACAGCTTGCCTTACAACATAAACTTATAAAACAACATGTTCCCACATACAAGTATGCACCACAAAATGTACTGGAGAACGATGAATACAAATTATACTGGAACAGAACCATTATAACAGATAAAACAACACCACATAACAAACCTGACATCATACTCACCAATAAAAAGAAGAAATTAACACAACTAATCGAAATATCCATACCCAATACAACAAATATACAAAAGAAAACAGGAGAAAAAATTGAAAAATACATCCAACTGGCTGAGGAAGTCAAGGACATGTGGCATCAGGATAAAGTTGACATTATACCAATTATACTATCAACTACAGGAGTCATACCACACAATATCCACCAGTACATCAATGCAATACAGCTACATCCAAACTTATATATACAACTACAGAAATCTGTAATTATTGACACTTGTTCAATTACCCGAAAGTTCCTAAATGCAATGTAACATATACCGTACAGTTAAAAGGAAGTCACGCTTGATCAAGGTCCGCGTCACCTTCCATTTTTAACCAGACATAATGTCTGAGACAAGAAAGAAATAATAATAATAATAATAATAATGATGATGATGATGATGATGATGATGATGGTAATAATAATAATGACCGTATGTACAAAGTAATTGGCAATGTGAATGTAAAATTACTTGTTCCACTACATTTAGATTTATCATGCAAATGATTGTGTAATATGAAATTAACTAGAAATTGAGTTTTCATACAAAATTGTTTACTCAGGATTAAGTATAGAGTGTAAGCTAAAAGCGGCTGCTGTATACTTTTTCTGACCTCCAGGTTTCTCACTGGGATCCATTGAAAACTTATGAGAAAACCTCATTTCGTTTTTACATACTTCTCACTCATACCATACTACATGGGAGTGGTAGCAGCCACCCCATACTTGATTGAAAAAAATGACACGAAACCAAAATTATTGCAGAACTGTTCTAATAACATTATTGGAAAATCACATAAAACAGATAGTTTTGAAACCTATCAGTGACACAAATATATGTATTAGCTTTAGGAGTGACAGACTCGTGATCCTCCTTGAGGTTATCCTGTGCTGACCATTGTGGTGTTATAGAAGAATTTTGTTGATTAGATTGATAGACTTAATAACTAATCAAATTGGGGGAGGAGAGCTATGTGGCACAACTTCACTAAACATGGAAATAGGTTGATTGGACACATCCTGAACATCAGTGAATTGGTAATTTGGAAAGGGGGGGGGGGGTTGTTGGAGGGTCAGGGTACAGTTTGCCTAGGTGGAGTAAGATTTAAGTGGATGTAGGATGTTTATAGGAAAATACTTGCACGAGATAGACCGTTCTGGAGAGCTGCATCAAACCAATCTTCATACTGAAGACTATACCAAAAATTATTTTTAAATTTATGACAGTTGCTCAATACATAATCCCCCACAGTTCTTGTATCAGAACTTTTTTTTTTTTTTAAGAGTCAGAATTTGGGTGCAATATTAACCAGCTTTTTTTTTAGTGTCTCCATCATGTTCTACAGACTTATACCAGTGTTATGTTGTTAGCAAGTATTCCCTGTTAGTAAAATTCTTTCCTGCGATTGTAGCCATGTTTTCACTTCATGAATTATGTTCTTATCTTCAAAGTGTGTCCTGTGTTGAGATTCCTTAAGAGATGCGAACAGATGGAAATCTGAAGGTGCCAGGTCTGGGCTGTGGGTGACCAATCAGAGTTCAGTTTCTGCACTTCCTGACACCTTACCTCTCTTTACCCAATGCACAACAGTATTCCTATCAATTACATTATTACCGTACACTGCACTCAAAATTTTATGGATTTTCATCAAGATTTCTTTTTACACACCCATTTCAATTACAGCACCTTGTTTGTAATGCGTGTCTTGTGTGGCTGTCATCTTGATGGTTCATTATAGCTCTGCCATGTGTTAAAATTGTTCAAAACTTCACATACATGCAGATGAACATCAAATTTGAAATATGTAAAAGTTTGTTTTCCTACATATATTAATGGCTGTAGAGAATGGAAAAGGGATGTTATGTATTGAAAGTCCCATGTGAAATGCTTTAAACAGAAAGCAGGCCATTAATTACTTTCTAGCTGAACAAATTCATCGATACTCATTTCACTTTTCCTCGCAGTGTGTTACTAAACTTAAACACCATTCTGAAAAGATTATTTGTTTATAGAGTAAACTTGCTGCAGATCTTCAGTGCTATGCTTTTTTTTTCATGACATCTATGATTTTCTTCACAAATAGATTGCACATTTCTAGAGAAAACTGAAATCCTGATTTTTGAGAAGCCTTTGTTTGCAAATTATATGTATTTTAATTAATACTCTCTCTTGTTCATATTTTATATACACTTTTGATGATAAAATAAGAAATATAAAAAGGGTGCTGTATAATTGAAAGCATTTGAAGGAAAGGTGTTTAATAAACACCAACATATGACAATGTGTGCATTTATATGCATTAAAAGAGACTTGGTATTCAGTTGCACCAAGTGCAAATATAGTCAAGGTCGTGATGATTTTCATTACAATTATAAGATAGTACTTTCTCATAGACAACAGTACTGTCAGCAGGTACTCTGATTGTGCTGTAGAACTTTCTTAATGAATCATGTATCTATATTTACAACACTGGTGGACATATTATGATTTGCTTGTCACACGTCCTCTGTTAACATCAATTCTGCTGAACATTGATTGCCCATTATAAATGTACTAGGTTCTATGAGTAAATTGCTTGAATTATGCGTGTTTTAGAACATGCAGCTGATAATATCTTCAATAGCAGTCAACAAATTCACTATCTTTCAGAAATCTAAGAATGCAGAATATACCTGTTCAGTTGCATCTAATATTTGGAAGATATCACATATGAAGAAAACAAACTTTGTTTCTCATTAGTGGTGTTTTCTGAATCTCTACTGATTCTTAGCGAAAAGTTGTTTGTCTTTGGAAAGTAGTACTTAGCTGCTAAAGCGATTATTATTTTGTGTCTGAGTTTCTGTTTCCCAAATTCATGTTAGCTACTTAGTTACGAAACTGATGCTTTAATTATTAGTGAATTTTCACCTTATATCTTTCTTGCAGCTTCTTCAATGATGCCACTTACAGAGAAACAATTGAGAATTCGGCGACTTATAATACACGCTTGTGTATTGAAAGAAGACTGCGAATGCCATTTCTTGATTCTCAAACAGGTAATTCTAATTGATCACTACTTATAATATTGCAATATTAATACACCAGATACCAGTCCTGAGCAAGTGGGATATGCGTCATCACTAACATAGTTGTGGTGGTGTGTGTGTGTGTGTGTGTGTGTGTGCGCGTGTGTGTGTGTGTGTGTGTGTTTTGGCAATGTAATACTTGACCGGCAAACCAAGTCTTGGTGATGACTAGTATTTATGCAAGGGGGGAGACAGATAGATTGTGTTTCTCAATAACTGTACTTTGGTTTATATTCCAAACTTCTGTCCAGTGCCTGTTAAAAAAATCGAGATAGTGTACTTAATAATTCATCAGATGCAGGTGTCCAGTACATTGCTGCCATTTGAAATGAGAGGACTACATGTTGTAATTACATGCACATAAGAACACAGGAAGTAGAGCCGAGGCTAATAGCGATGAACACTGTGCTGCGTGGGGTACTGGCCAGTGGTGGCATTTGCCACCCGTACGCATAGCCTGCGCTTCAGGGAGTGTTTAAAACATTTGGCATTGATTTTCACTTTATTATAGGTGTACTAATGCTATGTTCATACTGGGGGACCTGAAGCAAACACATAAAGTTTTGCATTAACAAGCTGAAGCTATAGTTTTTTGAGGTATATATTTTTTGAAAGAGTTAGAAGCAGAAGCAACTGTCCACACATGGAACATAGCCAGCATTGTCAGGTGTCAGGGGAAAGAACAGCTGGAAGTGCTGTGCAGAACAGAGACAGAGCACACAGGTATTATAATAATAATAATGTCGTGTGACTAGGGCCTCCCGTTGGGTAGACCGTTCGCCGGGTGCAAGTCTTTCAATTTGACGCCACTTCGGCGATTTGCGCGTCGATGGGGATGAAATGACGATGATTAGGACAACACAACACCCAGTCCCTGAGCAGAGAAAATCTCCGACCCAGCCGGGAATCGAACCTGGGCCCTTAGGATTGACATCCTGTCACGCTGACCACTCAGCTACCGGGGGCGGACAGCACACAGGTGACACATCTCTCTTTCTGAGCAGTACGTGTCACACACCCATCTTCTGACTGGCACACCACTCTGGCACCTAGATGGCAAGCAATAATATCATGCAATGCTACTATATCTCTTAGGTGGTTAACTTGAAACTGATTTGAAAGTGCAGTTAAGTAAATTGGCCACATTTTAATGTCTTTGCGCTCTGTGAAATGGAATTTCAGTCCAGAATAACTGCTGTGTTCGGATGCAGGCTGAGTTGGCATCCCTTCGCTCCCAGCTTCAGGCAGTGTTGGCTTTGGTCACACAGCTTGAGGCTGTTGCCAATGGGCATCACTGTGGGGGTCCGGATAGCGGTTTGTCGGGGACGGCCAGCTCGTCCCACGCATCCCCCGATCGGACTACGACTGTGGTTGCCCGGGATACTGCCTGCATTGAGGCTGATCCCTCACCTGTGGTAGAGTGGAGGTCGTCTCAAGGTGTGGCAGGGGGCAAAAGACATTCTGGAGGGCTGAACGGAAGGCCTCTCCAGTTTGTCTGACGAACCGGTTTTAGGCTCTGTCTCAGGCTGATACTGATCTTCGGCCTGACATGGCTGCTTGTCCTGTTCCAGAGGTTGCCCCTCAGTCTGCAAGATCCGGGCGGTCGCAGAGGGTGGGCTTACTGGTAGTTGGGAGCTCCAATGTCAGGCGCGTAAAGGGGCCCCTTAGGGAAATGGCAGCAAGAGAGGGGAAGGAAACCAATGTGCACTCCGTGTGCATACCGCGGGGATTCATTCCAGATGTGGAAAGGGTCCTTCCGGATGCCATGAAGGGTACAGGGTGCACCCATCTGCAGGTGGTCGCTCATGTCGGCACCAATGATGTGTGTCGCTATGGATCGGAGGAAATCCTCTCTGGCTTCCGGCGGCTATCTGATTTGGTGAAGACTGCCAGTCTCGCTAGCGGGATGAAAGCAGAGCTCAACATCTGCAGCATCGTCGACAGGACCTTTGGTACAGAGCAGAGTGGAGGGTCTGAATCAGAGGCTGAGACGGTTCTGCGACCATGTGGGCTGCAGATTCCTCGACTTGCGCCATAGGGTGGTGGGGTTTTGGGTTCCGCTGGATAGGTCAGGAGTTCACTACATGCAACAAGCGGCTACACGGGTAGCAGGGGTTGTGTGGCGTGGGCTGGGCGGTTTTTTAGGTTAGATGGCCTTGGGCAAGTACAGAAAGGGCAACAGCCTCAACGGGTGCGGGGCAAAGTCAGGACGTGCGGGGACCAAGCAGCAATCGGTATTGTAATTGTCAACTGTCGAAGCTGCGTTGGTAAAGTACCGGAACTTCAAGTGCTGATAGAAAGCACCAAAGCTGAAATCGTTATAGGTACAGAAAGCTGGCTGAAGCCAGAGATAAATTCTGCCAAAATTTTTACAAAGGTACAGATTGTGTTTAGAAAGGATAGATTGCACGCAACCAGTGGTGGTGTGTTCGTCGCTGTTAGTAGTAGTTTATCCTGTAGTGAAGTAGAAGTGGATAGTTCCTGTGAATTATTATGGGTGGAGGTTACACTCAACAACCGAGCTAGGTTAATAATTGGCTCCTTTTACCGACCTCCCGACTCAGCAGCATTAGTGGCAGAACAACTGAGAGAAAATTTGGAATAAATTTCACATAAATTTTCTCAGCATGTTATAGTCTTAGGTGGAGATTTCAATTTACCGGATATAGACTGGGACACTCAGATGTTTAGGACGGGTGGTAGGGACAGGGCATCGAGTGACATTATACTGAGTGCACTATCCGAAAAGTACCTCGAGCAATTAAACAGAGAACTGACTCGTGGAGATAACATCTTGGACCTACTGATAATAAACACACCCAAACTTTTCGACTCTGTATGTGCAGAACAGGGAATCAGTGATCATAAGGCTGCTGCAGCATCCCTGAATATGGAAGTTAATAGGAATATAAAAAAAGGGAGGAAGGTTTATCTGTTTAGCAAGAGTAATAGGAGGCAGATTTCAGGCTACGTAACAGATCAAAACGAAAATTTCTGTTCCGACACTGACAATGTTGAGTGTTTATGGAAAAAGTTCAAGGCAATCGTAAAATGCGTTTTAGACAGGTACGTGCCGAGTAAAACTGTGAGGGATGGGAAAAACCCACCGTGGTCCAAAACAAAGTTAGGAAACTACTGCGAAAGTAAAGAGAGCTTCACTCCAAGTTTAAACGCAGCCAAAACCTCTCAGACAAACAGAAGCTAAACGATGTCAAAGTTAGCGTAAGGAGGGCTATGCGTGAAGCGTTCAGTGAATTCGAAAGTAAAATTCTATGTACCGACTTGACAGAAAATCCTAGGAAGTTCTGGTCTTACGTTAAATCAGTAAGTGGCTTGAAACAGCATATCCAGACACTCCGGGATGATGATGGCATTGAAACTGAGGATGATACGCGTAAAGCTGAAATACTAAACACCTTTTTCCAAAGCTGTTTCACAGAGGAAGACCACACTGCAGTTCCTTCTCTAAATCCTCGCACAAACGAAAAAATGGCTGGCATCGAAATAAGTGTCCAAGGAATATAAAAGCAACTGGAATCACTCAACAGAGGAAAGTCCACTGGACCTGACGGGATACCAATTCGATTCTACACAGAGTACGCAAAAGAACTTGCCCCCCTTCTAACAGCCGTGTACCGCAAGTCTCTAGAGGAACGGAGGGTTCCAAATGATTGGAAAAGAGCACAGGTAGTCCCAGTCTTCAAGAAGGGTCGTCGAGCAGATGCGCAAAACTATAGACCTATATCTCTGACGTCGATCTGTTGTAGAATTTTAGAACATGTTTTTTGCTCGAGTATCATGTCGTTTTTGGAAACCCAGAATCTAATATGTAGGAATCAACATGGATTCCGGAAACAGCGATCGTGTGAGACCCAACTCGCTTTATTTGTTCATGAGACGCAGGAAATATTAGACATAGGCTCCCAGGTAGATGCCATTTTTCTTGACTTCCGGAAGGCGTTCGATACAGTTCCGCACTGTCGCCTGATAAACAAAGTAAGAGCCTACGGAATATCAGACCAGCTGTGTGGCTTGATTGAAGAGTTTTTAGCAAACAGAACACAGCATGTTGTTCTCAATGGACAGATGTCTACAGACGTTAAAGTAACCTCTGGCGTGCCACAGGGGAGTGTTATGGGACCACTGCTTTTCACAATATATATAAATGACCTAGTAGATATTGTCGGAAGTTCCATGCGGCTTTTCGCGGATGATGCTGTAGTATACAGAGAAGTTGCAGCATTAGAAAATTGTAGCGAAATGCAGGAAGATCTGGAGCGGATAGGCACTTGGTGCAGGGAGTGGCAACTGTCCCTTAACATAGACAAATGTAATGTACTGCAAATACATAGAAAGAAGGATCCTTTATTGTATGATTATATGATAGCGGAACAAACACTGGTAGCAGTTACTTCTGTAAAATATCTGGGAGTCTCCGTGCGGAACGATTTGAAGTGGAATGATCATATAAAATTAATTGTTGGTAAGGCGGGTACCAGGTTGAGATTCATTGGGAGAGTGCTTAGAAAATGTAGTCCATCAACGAAGGAGGTGTCTTACAAAACACTTGTTCGACCTATACTTGAGTATTGCTAATCAGTGTGGGATCCGTACCAGATTGGGTTGACGGAGGAGATAGAGAAGATCCAAAGAAGAGTGGCGCGTTTCGTCACAGGGTTATTTGGTAACCGTGATAGCGTTACGGAGATGTTTAATAAACTCAAGTGGCAGACTCTGCAAGAGAGGCGCTCTGCATCGCGGTGTAGCTTGCTCGCCAGGTTCCGAGAGGGTGCGTTTCTGGATGAGGTATCGAATATATTGCTTCCCCCTACTTATACCTCCAGAGGAGATCATGAATGTAAAATTAGAGAGATTAGAGCGTGCACGGAGGCTTTCAGACAGTCGTTCTTCCCGTGAACCATACGTTACTGGAACAGGAAAGGGAGGTAATGACAGTGGCACGTAAAGTGCCCTCCGCCACACACCGTTGGGTGGCTTGCAGAGTGTAAATGTAGATGTAGAAGGCTATTATTGACATAGATACATAATGATGGCCTTTTTGGTTTCTTGGGTTCATAAAGTGACCGCCTGTATATAATTTTTAATTATTGTTGAGAACTTTAATAATTGTTTATACTCAAACCTTCCACCGTGTCCTTTAGTGTTGTTTGTGAGATGTGCTAATTTATTTCCATCCATGGCACCATACTGCATTGTTGTTGTTGTTGTTGTTGTGGTCTTCAGTCCTGAGACTGGTTTGATGCAGCTCTCCATGCTACTCTATCCTGTGCAAACTTCTTCATCTCCCAGTACCTACTGCAACCTACATCCTTCTGAATCTGCTTAGTGTATTCATCTCTTGGTCTCTCTCTACGATTTTTACCCTCCACGCTGCCCTCCAATGCTAAATTTGTGATCCCTTGATGCCTCAAAACATGTCCTACCAACCGATCCCTTCTTCTAGTCAAATTGTGCCACAAACTTCTCTTCTCCCCAATCCTATTCAATACCTCCTCATTAGTTACGTGATCTACCCACCTTATCTTCAGCATTCTTCTGTAGCACCACATTTCGAAAGCTTCTATTCTCTTCTTGTCCAAACTAGTTATCGTCCATGTTTCACTTCCATACATGGCTACACTCCATACAAATACTTTCAGAAACGACTTCCTGACACTTAAATCTATACTCGATGTTAACAAACTTCTCTTCTTCAGAAACGCTTTCCTTGCCATTGGCAGTCTACATTTTATATCCTCTCTACTTCGACCATCATCAGTTATTTTGCTCCCTAAATAGCAAAACTCCTTTAAGTGTCTCATTTCCTAATCTAATCCCCTCAGCATCACCCGATTTAATTTGACTACATTCCATTATCCTCGTTTTGCTTTTGTTGATGTTCATCTTATATCCTCCTTTCAAGACACTGTCCATTCCGTTCAGCTGCTCTTTCAGGTCTTTTGCTGTCTCAGACAGAATTACAATGTCATCGTCGAACCTCAAAGTTTTTATTTCTTCTCCATGGATCTTAGTTCCTAGTCTGAATTTTTCTTGTGTTTCCTTTACTGCTTGCTCAATATACAAATTGAATAACATCGGGGAGAGGCTACAACCCTGTCTCACTCCTTTCCCAACCACTGCTTCCCTTTCATGCCCCTCGACTCTTATAACTGCCATCTGGTTTCTGTACAAATTGTAAATAGCCTTTCGCTCCCTGTATTTTACCCCTGCCACCTTCAGAATTTGAAAGAGAGTATTCCAGTTAACGTTGTCAAAAGCTTTCTCTAAGTCTACAAATGCTAGAAACGTAGGTTTGCCTTTTCTTAATCTTTCTTCTAAGATAAGTCGTGAGGTTAGTATTGCCTCACGTGTTCCAACATTTCTACGGAGTCCAAACTGATCTTCCTCGAGGTCCGCTTCTACCAGTTTTTCCATTCGTCTGTAAAGAATTCGCGTTAGTATTTTGCAGCTGTGACTTATTAAACTGATAGTTCGGTAATTTTCACATGTGTCAACACCTGCTTTCTTTGGGATTGGAATTATTATATTCTTCTTGAAATCTGAGGGTATTTCGCCTGTCTCATACATCTTGCTCACCAGATGGTAGAGTTTTGTCATGACTGGCTCTCCCAAGGCCATCAGTAGTTCTAATGGAATGTTGTCTACTCCCGGGGCCTTGTTTCGACTCAGGTCTTTCAGTGCTCTGTCAAACTCTTCACGCAATATCTCCCATTTCGTCTTCATCTACATCCTCTTCCATTTCCGTAATATTGTCCTCAAGTACATTGCCCTTGTATAAACCCTTTATATACTCCTTCCGCCTTTCTGCCTCCCCTTCTTTGCTTAGAACTGGGTTGCCATCTGAGCTCTTGATATTCATATAAGTGGTTCTCTCCTCTCCACAGGTTTCTTTAATTTTCCTGTTGGCAGTATCTATCTTACCCCTAGTGAGACAAGCCTCTACATCCTTACATTTGCCCTCTAGCCATCCCTGCTTAGCCATTTTGCACTTCCTGTCGATCTCATTTTTGAGACGTTTGTATTCGTTTTTGCCTGCTTCATTTACTGCATTTTTATATTTCTCCTTTCATCAATGAAATTCAATATTTCTTCTGTTACCCAAGGATTTCTACTAGCCTTCGTCTTTTTACCTACTTACTCGTCTGCTGCCTTCACTACTTCATCCCTCAGAGCTACCCATTCTTCTTCTACTGTATTTCTTTCTCCCATTCCTGTCAATTGTTCCCTTATGCTCTCCCTGAAACTCTCTACAACCTCTGGTACTTTCAGTTTATCCAGGTCCCATCTCCTTAAATTCCCACCTTTTTGCAGTTTCTTCAGTTTCAATCTGCAGTTCATAACCAATAGATTGTGGTCAGAATCCACATCTGCCCCTGGAAATGTCTTACAATTTAACACCTGGTTCCTAAATCTCTGTCTTACCATTATATAATCTATCTGATACCTTTTAGTATCTCCAGGATTCTTCCATGTATACAACCTTCTTTTATGATTCTTGAACCAAGTGTTAGCTATGATTAAGTTATGCTCTGTGCAAAATTCTAACAGACGACTTCCTCTTTCATTTCTTAGCCCCAATCCATATTCACTTACTATGTTTCCTTCTCTCCCTTTTCCTAGTGACGAATCCATTCACCCATGACTATTAAATTTTCGTCTCCCTTCACTACCTGAATAATTTCTTTTATCTCGTCATACATTTCATCAATTTCTTCATCATCTGCAGAGCTAGTTGGCATATAAACTTGTACTACTGTAGTGGGCGTGGGCTTAGTGTCTATCTTGGCCACAATAATGCGCTCACTATGATGTTTGTAGTAGCTTACCCACACTCCTATTTTTTTATTCATTATTAAACCTACTCCTGCATTACCCCTATTTGATTTTGTATTTATAACCCTGTATTCACCTGACCAAAAGTCTTGTTCCTCCTGCCACCGAACTTCACTAATTCCCACTATATCTAACTTTAACTTATGCATTTCCCTTTTTAAATTTTCTAACCTAGCTGCCCGATTAAGGGATCTGACATTCCACGCTCTGATCCATAGAACACCAGTTTTCTTTCTTCTGATAACGACGTCCTCCTGAATAGTCCCCGCCCGGAGTTCCGAATGGGGGACTATTTTACCTCCGTAATATTTTACCCAAGAGGACGCCATCATCATTTAATCATACAGTAAAGCTGCATGTCCTCGGGGAAAAAATACGGCTGTAGTTTCCCCTTGTTTTCAGCCGTTCGCAGTACCATAACAGCCAGGCCTTTTTGGTTATTGTTACAGGGCAGATCAGTCAATCATCAGACTGTTGCCCCTGCAACTACTGAAAAGGCTGCTGCCCCTCTTCAGGAACCACTTGTTTGTCTGGCCTCTCAACAGATACCCCTCCGTTGTGGTTGCACCTACAGTATGGCCATCTGTATCGCTGAGGCACGCAAGCCTCCCCACCAACGGTAAGGTCCATGGTTCATGGGTTTACACCTATTACATTGTGGGTACAGTTAAAAATTTACACACACATCCATGATCCAGCAGTCTACAGTTTTTTAGACAGATTGAACTGTGGGCACTAAGACATATGTAGCACTTCAAGAAGTAACACATTGAGCAAATACTTTTAAAGAAGATGACTTGTGGGATAATGAGTACATGTGTGAAGTGAGTCCCTTATTAGTGACCTGTGAAAACTTGAATCCTTGAATGGCAGTTGCTGAAGATAACAAATTGTATGGAATGAAGTTTAGGAATTATTAAAGTCACTTTTTGATCATCAGTGGTAGACATACCTTTTGTGGAGCGCTTGATCTCTGTACTTCAAATTGAACCACAAAAAAGAAAAAAAAAAAGAAAAAAAAAGTTTTTTACCTAAAATGTATGGGATCAACACTCATCTGACAAGATCACCTTATTATCAGCGACAGCAACTGTTAGTGAAGTAAGGCATCAGATACAAACATCTCAACTGTAAGCATGATTTTGATTCCAATCATGAATAAATTCACAGTCATGCTTCACAAAGAGCTGCACACAGTATTTCTTATTTTTTATTTATTTATTTATTTACTTATTTTTGCTACAACTGAATTCAGTGCACAATATTTGAAATCAGTTTGATGTTCTGTTAGTTAACATTGTTCCCACAGCACCTCATAATTCCATGATGATATTTTGGAAAAATATAACATACGTTCAACAAGTTGATTTAGCTGGAAATTGTAGAAAATTATAAATGAGTGATACGTGGTGAGAAACTTTAATAACTCAGCGATTTTATTTTTGGCATTGGCAGGTTCAGCTTATGGATAACAAGCCAAATGTAAGATATCCATAAGCACAGTGACATTTTAAGAAGTTAAAAATTAGGAAGTTTATTCCATTCCATTTAGCAGCAGAAAGAACTTCATGATCAATCACAACTCAATTTGAAGAAACAAAGGGGCATAAAAATGGAGAGTTTTCTCTGTGCATATAACTCAGAACAATTATGGAGCAATGCGAAAATTTGGAGCTATCCTAAATGAATTTCTTTTCCAATAATCCATTCCCCCTGCAGACCCAGGGGTTAGAATAGGTCTGAGGTATTCCTGCCTGTCGTAAGAGGTGACTAAAAGGAGTCTCGCACCTTTTGGCCTTTATGTGATGGTCCCCTGTAGGGTTTGACCTCCATTTTTCAAAATTTTCGCAAAGAGCGAGCCAATTGGGGAAGGGCGCCTTACATGGTGCATCGCGCATTGAGATCCACGTTCTCGTTGTGGCATTGTAGTCCGGCTCATTTTCCATCTCTTGAGTGTAGATATCTTCGTGGGTGTGATATCCTCCGCCCAATATGCAGTGTCGTTTTCTGCGCTGACAGTGACCATTGAATTCTTTGCACCTCATAACCAGCACGGTAGCCAGTCTGTTGTGGAGAGGCCACCATGTACCCTGTTGGTTGTTGCCCCCTGACTACACAGGGATCACTCTGCTGATGCCTGCACCGTTAACTGCCCACATATGCCAAGGTGTAGATGCCTGTCACCCTGGGGCATCGGGACTCCTGGCAATGGCCATCCTTCCAGGTGGCCTTTGCTGCGGCTGGATGGCACCTGTGGGGAGGGCCCCTGGTCGGGGTGGGTGGGTGGGCCCCTGGTCGGGGTGGGTGGGTGGCATCAGGGCAGATGAAACGCGATGAAGCATGCCACGTCATAACTTGCTGGTGATCAAAGGCCAGCAGTCTCTAAGTGTTCCAAGTCTCAGTGCAATGCAAGGAAATATGATCCTAAATCGTTCCCCTCCTTGGCCACACCATGGGAGGAATGCCAGGATAAGGAGGGCAGCGGATCTTATTCACCCTGGTACCTCATATGTATGAGAGCTGATGGGGACTCCATTGTTTCAATGAAGCCTCAGTTTTTAGAGGACAAGTTTGGGGAGATGGAGGGCTTGTCTAATATGCGGTCAGGGTCAGTCTTGATAAAAACGCATCCTCTGCCCAGTCATGGGCATTACTCGTTTGTGCCAAGCTGGGGGATGTTTCTGTTACCATCACGTGTCATAAGAGCTTAAATATGGTCCAGGGTATTATATCCCACAGTGACCTCCTTTTGCAGTCTGATGACTAGCTGCGCGCCAACTTAGAGCGGCGAGGAGTTAATTCCGTCAAGCACATCCATCGGGGTCCGAGGGATAATCGGGTTGTCACCGGTGCCTTCATCTTGGCCTTCGAGGGTGACACATTACTCGAGAAAGTCAAGGTGATGGTCTACTGCTGTGATATCAAGCCATATATCCCTCCCCCAATGCGGTGCTTTAAGTGTTGGAATTTCAGACATATGTCTTCCCACTGTGCTTCCCAAATCACATGTCGAGATTGTGGACGTCCATCCCATCCCGGTACTCCATGTGTCCTACCTCCTACCTGTGTCAACTGGGGAGAGCATCATTCCCCTTGCTCACCAGATTGCAGGATTTTACAGCAAGAAAGGAAAATCATGGAATACAAGACCCTGGACCGACTGACCTACACTGAGGCCAAGAGGAAATTTGAGCGCCTATATCCTGTGGCTATGACCTCTTCTTATGCCGCTGCTATGAGAACAGTTGTAGCCCAATCAGTTCCGCGAGTTCCAGTTGGCTCTCAGAGCCGAAAGACTACACCTGTCCCCCCTTGGTACAACAAACATATTAGGAAGTTGCTGAGAAAGCAGAGAATTTTGCACAGTTGTTTTAAATGTAGTCACTGCCCCGCTGACAAACAGAAATTATGCGAAATGAAAGCAGCTGTCAAAAGGTCAATGAGAGATTCTTTTAACAAATTTGAAAGCAATATTTTATCTGCAGATTCTAAAAATAACCCCAAAAAATTTTGGTAGTATGTAAAATCTATGAACACTACAAATAATTCAATACCTTCTCTTGCTGACAGTACGGGTAATGTAACGGATGATGATAAACAGAAGGCCAAAATTTTAAACCCAACTTTCAAAAACTCGTTTATGGTATAGGACTGCAGCACCATTCCCTCTTTCAATTATTGAACAAACGCAAGAATGGCTGACATAGTGTTTAGTGTATCTGGGATTGTAAAACAGTTAAGATCCCTAGACGTCAGGAAGGCATCTGACTCAGACGGTATCCCCATAAGATTATATATTGACTATGCTACAAATATAGCACCATTCTTATCCATCACCTGTCAGAGATCATTGGAACAGCGGAAAGTTCCACAGGACTGGAAGAAGGCCCAGGTCATAGCAATCTATCAAAAGGATAGAAAATCTGATGCACATAATTACCGGCCAATTTCACTGTCATGGATTTGTTGTAGAATCATGGGACATATTTTGTGTTCAGACTTAATGACCTTTCTAGACTCTGAGAAGCTCATCTGCAGAAACCAGCACGGTTTTAGACAAGCGAGACAGAGCTGGCCCACTATGTGCACGATATACAATAGGCTCTAGATGCCAGGTCGATGCCATATTTCTTGACTTTCGAAAGGCATTCGATTCAGTTCCTCACTGTTGCTTGCTCCAAAAAGTGTGCGTTTACGGTCTATCCGATTACGTATGCGGTTGGATAGAAAGTTTTCTAACAGACAAAGAGTAGTATGTCGTCCTGAATGGGTGACTTCAACAGAAACAAGCGTAACTTCAAGTGTGCCCCAGGCATCGTAATAGGTCTGCTGCTTTTTACGATTTACATAAACGATCTGGTTGATGGTATTGACAGCGGCATTAGACTGTTTGCCGATGATGCTGTTGTCTACAAGAAAGTAATATCACATGAAAGTTATGAACAAATCAATGAGGATTTGCAGAAAATAAATGCGTGGTGTAATGACTGACAGTTCTCTCAATATTAGTAAGTGTAACCTACTGTGTATAACAAGACAAAAATCCCCTTTAATGTACGAGTACAAAATAAATGCCCAGCCTTTGGAATTGGTAACATCCGTCAAGTATCTGGGTGTGACTATTTGAAATGATCACAAATGGAATGATCAGATTACACAAGTAATGAGCAAAGCGAACTCTAGATTGTGAGAGCGTTACAAATCTCATAGAAAGTTTCAAGTGGAACACACTTGCAGATAGACGAGTGTTAAACGGAAGGAGCTGCTCACTAAATCCCAAAATCTGATCTTCACCGAGGATGTAGAGCATATATTATTACCACCAACTTTCAAATCACACAATGATCACCATTCAAAGATAAGGGAAATAAGAGCTCGTCCTGAGGTGTTCAGACAGTCATTTTTCACTTGCGAGATCTGTGAGTGGAACAGAGGGGGAGAAATACAACTTTGGTGTGAATTGTGCCCTCCGCATCACACCACTTGGTGGCTAGTGGAGTATATATGTAGATGTACATGTAGAACCATTGGGGACACCAGTCCCCACTTCTCAGCCGGAGAAGCATAAGTCTTCCTCTGCTCCTCTCGCTAGCAAGGGAGCCTTTGGGTCACTCCCCTCTCAGGTTTCTGCTAGTGGGAAAGCTGACACCTGCCAGTGGCTGAAGTGCCCAAAAGCAGCTTGTTGTAGGGCTTCACGATCATCCTCAGTCCCGGAAACTGAATCAGTGAAGCCTTGCCAGCCAGAAAAACCCAAGGATCAGCGAGAAAGAAGACCCCCAAGACCAAGGGAATTGCGGTGGCACCCACACCACCGCTGCCTACAAGCTCTGCGCCTGAGGATGAGGTGAAGATTCTGGCGTCCGCTGAAGACCTAGATCGTGCCAGACCCTCAGACACAATGGATATAGCCTGTTCAGGAGAAATAAGTTGGTGGCAGCAGGTGACCCTGAGGCATAGACTGCCTCATTGAGTGTTTCATGCTTTCCCAATCTCACGATCGCATCACCCTCCAGTGGAATTGCAGCAGTTTTTTCCACCACCTGGCTGAGCAATGGCAACTGTTAAGCTGTACACCTGCTAAGCTTTACACCTGCTTTCTGCATTGCCCTGCAGGAAGCCTGGTTCCCGGCAATGTGTACCCCTGCTGTTCACGGCTACAGGGGATATTACAAGAACTGTAGCAAATGTAATAGTGTCAGGTGGAGTTTGTGTTTATGTCCTGAACTCAGTATGTAGTGAACCAGTGCCCCTTCAAACTCCTCTTGAAGTGTGGATGTCAGGATATGCACCTCCAGATGGTGCAGTAACCCTGATGCTGTAGTCTACAAGAAAGTAGTATCACATGAAAGTTGTGAACAAATCAATGAGGATTTGCAGAATCTCTCAAAATTAGTAAGTGTAACCTGATTAGGGAGGTGATCAAACTTTTCCTACTTTTGGGAGATTTTAATGCCCATAACTACTTGTGGGGTAGTACCTTGCTTACTGACCGTGGCAGAGATGTCGAAAATGAACTGTCCCAACTCGACCTGTGCCTCTTAAAAACTGGGGCGGCCACACTTTTCAGTGTGGCTCATGGTAGTTACTTGGCTATTGATTTATCAATTTGCAGCCCAGGACTTGTCCCATCTATCCACTGGAGAGCACATTTACATGTACATTCATACTCCGCAAGCAACCCAACGGTGTGTGGTGGAGGGCACTTCATGTGCCACTGTCATTACCTCCCTTTCCTGTTCCAGTCGCGTATGGTTCGTGGGAAGAACGACTGCCAGAAAGCCTCCATGTGTGCTCGAATCTCTCTTATTTTACATTCGTGGTCTCCTCTGGAGGTATAAGTAGGGGGAAGCAATATATTCGATACCTCATCCAGAAACACACCCTCTCGAAACCTGGACAGCAAGTTACACCGCGATGCAGAGTGCCTCTCTTGCAGAGTCTGCCACTTGAGTTTTCTAAACATCTCCATAACGCTATCACGGTTACCAAATAACCGTGTGACGAAATGCGCTGCTCTTCTTTGGATCTTCTCTATCTCCTCTGTCAACCCGACCTGGTTCGGATCCCACACTGTTAAGCAATGCTCAAGCATAGGTCAAACGAGTGTTTTGTAAGCCACCTCCTTTGTTGATGGACTACATTTTCTAAGGACTCTCCCAATGACTCTCATCCTGGCACCCACCTTACCAACAATTAATTTTATATGATCATTCCACTTCAAATTGTTCCATACGCGTACTCCCAGATATTTTACAGAAGTAACTGCTACCAGTGTTTGTTCCGCTATCATATAATCATATAATATTTCTATGTATTCGCGATACATTACATTTATCTATGATACGGGTCAGTTGCCACCCCCTGCACCAAGTGCCTATCCGCTCCAGATCTTCCTGCATTTGGCTGCAATTTTCTAATGCTGCAAGTTCTCTGTATACTACAGCATCATCCACAAAAAGCTGCATGGAACTTCCGACACTATCTACTAGGTCATTTATATATATTGTGAAAAGCAATGGTCCCATAACACTCCCCTGTGGCACGCCAGAGGTTACTTTAACATCTGTAGACATCTGTCCATTGAGAACAACATGCTGTGTTCTGTTTGCTAAAAACTCTTCAATCCAGCCACACAGCTGGTCTGATATTCTGTGGGCTCTTACTTTGTTTATCAGGCGACAGTGTGGAACTGTATCGAACGCCTTCCGAAAGTCTAGGAAAATGACATCTACCTGGGAGCCTGTATCTAATATTTTCTGGGTCTCCTGAGCAAATAAAGTGAGTTGGGTCTCACACGATCACTGTTTCCAGAATCCATGTTGATTCCTACAGAGTCGATTCTGGGTTTCAAGAAATAACTTGGTACGCAAGCAAAAAACATGTTCTAAAATTCTATAACAGATCGATGTCAGAGATATAGGCCTATAGTTTTGCACATCTGCTCGATGACCCTTCTTGAAAACTGGAACCACCTTTACTCTTTTCCAATCATTTAGAACCTTCCATTCCTCTATAGACTTGCGGTACACGGCTGTTAGAAGGGGGCAAATTCTTTCACGTACTCTGTGTAGAATCGAATTGGTATCCCGTCAGGTCCAGTGGACTTTCCTCTGTTGAGTGATTTCAGGTTCTTTTCTATTCCTTGGACACTTATTTCGATGTCAGCCATTTTTTCGTTCATGCGAGGATTTAGAGAAGGAACTGCAGTGTGGTCTTCCTCTGTGAAACAACTTTGGAAAAAGGTGTTTAGTATTTCAGCTTTACGCGTGTCATCCTCTGTTTCAATACCATTATCATCCCAGTGTGTCTGGATATGCTGTTTCGATTCACTTACTGATTTAATCTAAGACGAGAACTTCCTAGGCTTTTCTGTCAAGTCGGTACATAGAATTTTACTTTCGAATTCACTGAACGCTTCACGCATAGCCCTCCTTACGCTAACTTTGACATTGTTTAGCTTCAGTTTGTCTGAGAGGTTTTGTCTGCGTTCAAATTTGCAGTGAAGCTCTCTTTGCTTTCGCAGTAGTTTCCTAACTTTGTTGTTGAACCACAGTGGGTTTTTCCCGTTCCTCACAGTTTTACTCGGCATGTACCTGTCTAAAACGCATTTTACGATTGCCTTGAACTTTTTCCATAAACACTCAACATTGTCAGTGTCGGAACATAAATTTTCGTTTTGATCTTTTAGGTAGTCTGAAATCTGCCTCCTATTACTCTTGCTAAACAGATAAACCTTCCTCCCTTTTTTTATATTCCTATTTACTTCCATATTCAGGGATGCTGCAATGGCCTTGTGATCACTGATTCCCTGTTCTTCGCTTACAGAGTCGAAAAGTTTGGGTGTGTTTATTATCAGTGGGTCCAAGGTGTTATCTCCAAGAGTCGGTTCTCTTCTTAATTGCTCTAGGGTAATTTTCGGATAGTGCACTCAATATAATGTCACATGATGCTCTGTCTGTACCACCCGTCCTAAACATCTGAGTGTCCCAGTCTACATCTGGTAAATTGAAATCTCCACCTAAGACTATAACATGCTGAGGAAATTTATGTGAAATGTATTCCAGATTTTCTCTCAGTTGTTCTGCCACTAATGCTGCTGAGTCGGGAGGTTGGTAAAAGGAGCCATTTATTAACTTAGCTCGGTTGTTGAGTATAACCTCCATCCATAATAATTCACAGGAACTGTCCACTTCTATTCCACTACAGGATAAACTACTACTAATAGCGACAAACACACCACCACTGGTTGCATGCAATCTATCCTTTCTAAACACCGTCTGTACCTTTGCAAAAATTTTGGCAGAATTTATCTCTGGCTTCAGCCAGCTTTCTGTACCTATAACGATTTCAGCTTTGGTGCTTTCTATCAGTGCTTGAAGTTCCGGTACTTTACCAACGCAGCTTCGACAGTTGACAAATACAATGCCGATTGCTGATTGGTCCCCGCATGTCCTGACTTTGCCCCGCACCCGTTGAGGCTGTTGCCCTTTCTTTACTTGCCCAAGGCCATCTAACCTAAAAAACCGCCCAGCCCACGTCACACAACCCCTGCTACCCATGTAGCCGCTTGTTGCATGTAGTGGACTCCTGCCCTATCCAGCGGAACCCAAAACCCCACCACCCTATGGCGCTAGTCGAGGAAACTGCAGCCCACATGGTCGCAGAACCGTCTCAGCCTCTGATTCAGACCCTCCACTCTGCTCTGTACCAAAGGTCCGCAGTCAGTCCTATCGACGATGCTGCAGATGGTGAGCTCTGCTTTCATCCCGCTAGCGAGACTGGCAGTCTTCACCAAATCAGATAGCCGCCGGAAGCCAGAGAGGATTTCCTCCGATCCGTAGCGACACACATCTTTGTTGCCGACATGAGCGACCACCTGCAGATGGGTGCACCCTGTACCCTTCATGGCATCCGGAAGGACCCTTTCCACATCTGGAATGACTCCCCGCGGTATGCACACGTAGTGCACATTGGTTTCCTTCCCCTCTCTTGCTGCCATTTCCCTAAGGGGCCCCATTACGCGCCTGACGTTGGAGCTCCCAACTACCAGTAAGCCCACCCTCTGCGACCGCCCGGATCTTGCAGACTGAGGGGCAACCTCTGGAACAGGACAAGCAGCTATGTCTGGCCGAAGATCAATATCAGCCGGAGACACAGCCTGAAACCGGTTCGTCAGACAAACTGGAGAGGCCTTCCGTTCAGCCTTCCGGAATGTTTTTCACCCCCTGCCGCACCTTGAGACGACCTCCCACTGTACCATGGGTGAGGAGTCAGCCTCAATGTGGGCAGTATCCCGGACAGCCACAGCCGTAGTCTGATCGGGGGATGCGTGGGACGAGCTGACCGTCCCCGACAAACCCCCGTCCGGACCCCCACAGTGATGCCCATTGGCAACAGCCTCAAGCTGTGTGACCGAAGCCAACACTGCCTGAAGCTGGGAGCGAAGGGATGTCAACTCAGCCCGCATCCGAACACAGCAGTCGCAGTCCCTATCCATGCTAAATACTGTTGTGCAAAGAACGTCTGAACTAATCTACAGAGAGCACAAACAATTTGACACAAAATTTAAATGGTTATTAAAATACAAGACTGCCTAGTAAATGCAGTAATGCTGCTACTTGCGCACTGCTGACACACTGCTCAGCGGCAGAAGGCTAACTGTACTGTCAGTAACATACAAAGACTATTTGAAAGAAATAAACAAATGACAGACGACTACGCAACTTTACACGTCACAGATATTAAAATGCAAATCTGCTCTGCTAATTATGAAACTACACAATAATTTGACGGATTTAACTAAACAAGTGCACTAAGAACACTCAAACAAATTTTCAACTTTACTCCTACACTTATATGAAAGCTAAATAAGCCACTTGCTGCTACTTGTGCGCTGCTGACACACCTTCAGCACTACCTGTGTGGTAGTGGTCACTTCCCCATCTTCCTGTCACTCCCTCAGCGTCATGCCCACAGATGCCTGCCCAGATGGACTTTAAACAAGGCAGACTGGGTAGCCTTCACCTCTGCTGTCACCGTTGAATCTCCCCCATGAGGTGCCACAAATGTTGTGATTGAGCAGGTCACTACAATGATAATTTATGCGGCGGAAAACGCAATCCCTCATTTTTTAGGGTGCCCCCAGTGAAAGACAGTCCCTTGGTGGTCGCTGGAAGTTGCTGAGGCAATTAAGGAGTGTTGGCGAGCTCTACAGTGACATAAGGGGCACCCTTCCCTAGAGCACCTAGTAGCCTTTAAGCGGCTCCATGCCAGTGTTAGGCTGCATATAAAACGATGGAAACAGGAGTGTTGGGAAAGATATATGTCGACCATTGGGTGCCATACGTCACCTTCCCAAGTCTGGATGAAGATCAGATGTCTTTTTGGGTACCAGACCCCAACAGGTGTCCTTGGCGTTAACATCAATGGCGTGCTGTCTACCGACGCAAACACAATTGCTGAGCACTATGCTCGAGACTCTGTGTCGGAGAACTACCCCTCAGCCTTTTACATTCTCAAACGGCGGATGGAAAGGAAAGTCCTCTTGTTCACTACACGCCACAGTGAGCCCTATAATGCCCCATTTACAGAGTGGAAGTTCCTCAGCACCCTTGCACATTGGTCCAACACAGCTCCTGGGCTGGATCAGATCCACAGTCAGATGATTAAATATATCTCGTCTGACTACAAGTGATATCTCCTCGTCATCTTCAACCAGATCTGGTGTGATGGCATCTTTCCATCGCAATGGCAGGAGAGTACCATCATTCCAGTGCTATAATCCGCACTTGATGTGGATAGCTATCAGCCCATCAGCCTCACCGATGTTCTCTTTAAGCTGCTGGAACGTATGGTGTGTCGGCGGGTGGGTTGGGTCCTGGAGTCATGCGGCCTACTAGCTCCATGTCAAGGTGGCTTCCGCCAGGGTTATTCTACCACTGATAATCTTGTGTCCCTCGAGTCTGTCAGCCGAACAGCATTTTCCAGACGCCAACACATGGTTGCCATCTTTTTTTACTTACGTAAAGCATACAACATGACCTGGTGACATCATATCCTTGTCACATTGTATGAGTGGGGTCTCCAGGGCCCGCTCCCGATTTTTATCCAAAACTTCCTGTCGCTCTGTACTTTCCATGTCCAAGTTGGTGCCTCCCATAGTTCCCCCCGTATTCAGGAGAACGACGTTCCGCAGTGCTCCCTGTTGAGTGTGTCTCTCTTTTTAGTGGCCATTAACGGCTTAGTAGCAGCTGTAGGGCCGTCGGTCTCCCCTTCTCTGTATGCAGATGACTTTTGCATTTCGTATTGCTACTTCAGTACTGGAGTTGCTGAGCAGTGCCTACAGGGAGCATTCACAAGATGCAGTCATAGGCTGTAGCCCACGGCTTCCAGTTTTCAGCCGTTAAGTCGTGTGTCATGCACTTCTGTCAGCGTCGTACCGTTCATCCGGTACCTGAACTTTACCTTAATGACAATCCCCTCACTAGTGAAGACGTATTGATTCTTAGGACTGGTTTATGATGCCCAATTGACTTGGCTACCTCACCTTCGTCAGCTTAAGTGGAAGTGCTGGCAGCACCTCAGTGCTGTCCGCTGCCTGAGAAACAGCAAGTGGGGTGCAAATTGCTCTACGCTGCTGGCTCTACAGAGCTCTTGTTGAATCCTGCCTTGACCATGGGAGTCTGGTTTACAGTGTGGCGGCACCCTCAGCGTTGCTTTAACTTGACCCAGTGCACCACTGTGGTATTTGCCTAGTGACAGGAGGTTTTAGAATGAGTTAGGTGACCAGTGTCCTGGTGGAGGCTGGAGTCCCTCCATTGCAGATCCGATGTGCACAACTGCTCGCCAATTAAGTTGCACACATTTGTAGTTCTCTTGAGCATCCGAATTACCATCTCCTTTTCCCACCTGTGGCAGTTCATCTGCGGCCCAACTCAGGACTCACAATTGCGGTTCACACGCGTTCCCTTCTCTCCGAACTGGAGTCTTTCCCTTTACCACCTCTACTTGAGGTCCATTCACGTACCCTCCATGGTGTACACCTCGGCTGAAGCTTCGTCTGGACCTTTTGCCTGGCCCTAAGGACTCCGTTAACCCCGCCGCTCTCCGCTGTCACTTCCTCTTGATTCTTGATGTGCTCCAGGGCTCTGAAGTTGTTTACACCGAAGGCTCGATGGATGATGGTCATGTTGGCTTCGCCTATGTCCATAGAAGCCATATTGAACAGCATTCCTTGCCTGCCGCCTACAGTGTATTCACTGCAGAGTTTGTCGCCATATCTCGTGCACTTCAGTGCATCTGTTCCTCTTCTGGTGAGTCATTTCTTCTCTGTTCTGATTCCCTGGGCAGCTTACAAGCTATCTACCAGTGCTACCCTTGCCATCCTTTGGTAGCGAACATCCAAGAGTACATCTCTGCCCTGGAACGGTCCAGTAATTCAGTGGTGTTTGTGTGGACCCCAGGACACGTCGGAATCCCAGGCAACGACCTTGCTGACAGGCTGGCCAAACGAGCTACGCGGAAACTACTACTGGAGATGGGCATCTCTGAAACTGACCTGCGCTCTGTCTTACGCCGCAAGGTTTTTTGGCCTTGAGAGACTGAGTGGTATAACAGTATGCACAGCAAACTGCGTGTCATTAAGGAGACTGCGAATGTGTTGAAGTCTTCCGTACAGGCTTCTCGCAAGGAGTCAGTTGTCCTTCTGTCGGCTCTGCGTTGGCCATACGTGGCTCACACATGGTTACCTCCTCCATCGCGAGGACCCACCTCAGTGTTGTTGTGGCTCCCAAATGACAGTTATCCCCCTCTTGCTGGACTGCCCACTTTAAGCCACTCTGAGGCGGACTTTTAACTTTCCCAGCACCCTTCCTTTGGTGTTGGGCAATAATGCCTCAACAGCAGCTTTAGTATTAAATTTTATTTGTGAGGGCGGGTTTTATCATTTGATCCGAGTTTTAGCACATGTCCTTTGTCCCTCTGTGTCCTCCACCTTAGGGCTTTTAGGGTGGAGGTTTTAATGTGTTGAAGAATGGCTTGCTTCTCCTTTTTTATTCTGATGGGCAGCCAGCCATGGTAATCTGCTTTCTTGTTTTTAATCTCTTCTCCCTGTTACTGGGGTTTCTCTGTGGTTTTCTGGTCCTGTTTTGTCCATTGTAGTGTTTGTTGTCCTTCTGGTTCTTCCTTTCACATCTTCTTTGTTTTCTTCTTTCCCTTGGGTAATTGCTCTACTGGGGACAAGGACCGATGACATCGCAGTTTTGGTCCCCCCCCCCCCCCCCCCCCCCCCCCTTTTAAACCAACCAGCCAACCAATAATCCATGACGAGTTGATATGATATCTTTCAGCAACTGCACAAGACGTGCATTAACTGCAGTGACGTGTGTGTGTGTGTGTGTGTGTGTGTGTGTGTGTGTGTGTGTGTGTGTGTGTGAGTTCCATGAGGGGGAGAGATACTTAAACATCCCCTCCCAAAGTGGGGTTTGGAAAATACTGTATTTATTTCTTACAGTCAACACTGATGACAGAATACGCTTTTCTGTGTTGCAAAATATAAGTCCAACACCCAAGATCGACCTTCATGCATCTCCTAAAGTACTTTAGTCTGTGTTTAGAAACCAAGGAATGAGCATATGTATCACAATATAGCTGTTACATGTAGAGCAGAAAAATCTTGTGAATGGATGAATACAAGCACATTTGGTGTGAATTCAAGTATCTCTTCCCACAGATGTCGAAAAAGATGACAACTCCACTTGGCAACACAACCTGATTTCACAACAGTAGGAATGGAGCATTCTCCTCCAGTACATGCTTCTTCCTAATGCAGCATTATTTTAGATTTCAAGTTAGTTTCAGTAGATTTATCTTCCTAGGTGAGTGATACACCTGAAGATAGTTCAAGTCTTACTGTCTTTTTCCCCCCATAATTGATACATTCCTTTTTGTGAACGACTTTTTAGTTTTTCTGTTTATCTTTTAGAATTTCAACTTTTCCTTAAGTGTTGCAGTTAACTCTGATGAGAACTGGATGTGTGATTTTTTTATATAAGAGTTGAAAACTTATGGTACTGTATAAAAACTGCCAGAAGTCAGTGAAATACAGTATTTTGATGCAATACAGGGGGCTTGCAGAAATGACAAACCAATGGTAGCCACATGCAAGAACTTAGAGAATAAAGTCCATATAACGATACTGAAAAGCCAAAGAAACTGGTACACGTGCCTAATATTGTGTAGGGCCCCACGAGCTTGCAGAAGAGCCGCAGCACGATGCGGCACGGAATGTTTGAAGTAGTGCTGAAGGGAATTGACACCATGAATCATGCAGGGCTGTCCATAAATCCATAAGAGTACATGGGGTAGAGATATCTTCTGAACATCATGTCGCAAGGCATCCCAGATGTGCTCAATAATGTTCATATCTGGGGATTTGGTGGCCAGCAGAAGTGCTTAAACTCAGAAGAGTGTTCCTGGAGTCACTCTGTAGCAATACTGGACTTTGGGGGTGTCACATTGTCCTGCTGGAATTGGCCAAGTCCATCGGAATATGCAATGGACATGAATGGATGCAAGTGATCAGACAGGATGCTTAGCTGTAAGTCACCTGTCAAGAGTCGTATCTACATGTATCAAGGGTCCCATCCCAACTGCACATGCCCCACACCATTACACAGTCTCCACTAGCTTGATAGCCCCTGTGGACATTCAGGTTCCATGGATTCATGAGGTTGTCTCCATACCCATAAATGGCCGTCTGCTTGACACAATTGAACAGTTCAGAGAAAATTTGAGTCTCGTAACAAATAAATACCCCACTCATACGATTATAGTTGGTGGGGACTTAAACCTTCCCTCGATATGTTTGCAAAAATACTTGTTCAAAACCGGCGGTAGGCAGAAAACATCTTCTGATATTGTCCTAAATGCTTTCTCTGAAAATTATTTCGAGCAGTTAGTCCACGAACCCACGCGAATTGTAAATGGTTGCGAAAACACACTTGACCTCTTAGCCACAAAACAATCCAGAGCTAATAGACAGCATCATGACTGATACAGGGATTAGTGATCACAAGGTCGTTGTAGCTAGGCTCAATACCGTTTCTTCCAAATCCACCAGAAAAAAACGCAATATATTTTTATTTAAAAAAGCGGATAAAGTGTCACTAGAAGCCTTCCTAAGACAAAATCTCCATTCGTTCCGGACTGACTATGCAAATGTAGACGAGATGTGGCTCAAATTCAAAGCTATAGTAGCAACAGCAATTGAGAGATTCATACCTCATAGATTGGTAAGAGATGGAACTGATCCCCCATGGTACACAAAACAGGTCCGAACGCTGTTGCAGAGGCAACGGAAAAAGCATGCGAAGTTCAGAAGAACGCGAAATCCCAAAGATTGGCTAAAATTTACAGACGCGCGAAATTTGGCACAGACTTCATTGTGAGATGCCTTTAATAGGTTCCACAATGAAACATTGTCTCGAAATTTGGTAGAAAATCCGAAGAAATTATGGTCGTATGTAAAGTACACAAGCGGCAAGACGCAGTCATACCTTCGCTGTGCAGTGCCGATGGTACTGTTACCGACGACTGTGCCGCTAAAGCGGAGTTATTGAACGCAGTTTTCTGGAATTCCTTCACCAGGGAAGACGAATGGAATATTCCAGAATTTGAAACACGAACAGCTGCTAGCATGAGTTTCTTAGAAGTAGATATCTTAGGGGTTGCGAAGCAACTCAAATCGCTTGATACAGGCTAGCCTTCAGGTCCAGATTGTATACCGATTAGGTTCCTTTCAGATTACGCTGATACAATAGCTCCCTACTTAGCAATCATATACAACCGCTCGCTCACCGATAGATCTGTACCTACAGATTGGAAAATTGCGCAGGTCGCACCAGTGTCTAAGAAGGGTAGTAGGAGTAATCCATCGAACTACAGACCTATATCATTGATGTCGGTTTGCAGTAGGGTTTTGGAGCATATACTGTATTCAAACAATATGAATCACCTCGAAGGGAACGATCTATTGATATGTAATCAGCATGGTTTCAGAAAACATCGTTCTTGTGCAACGCAGCTAGCTCTTTATTCGCACGAAGTAATGGCCGCTATTGACAGGGGATCTCAAGTTGATTCCGTATTTCTAGATTTCCAGAAAGCTTTTGACACCGTTCCTCACAAGCGACTTCTAATCAAGTTGCGGGCCTATGGGGTATCATCTCAGTTGTGCGACTGGATTCGTGATTTCCTGTCAGGAAGGTCACAGTTCATAGTAATAGACAGCAAATCATCGAGTAAAACTGAAGTGATATCAGGTGTTCCCCAGGGAAGCATCCTGGGACCTCTGCTGTTCCTGATCTATATAAAAGACCTGGGTGACAATCTGAGCAGTTCTCTTAGGTTGTTCGCAGATGATGCTGTAATTTACTGTCCAGTAAGGTCATCTGAAGACCAGTATCAGTTGCAAAGCGATTTAGAAAAGATTGCTGTATGGTGTGGCAGGTGGCAGTTGACGCTAAATAACAAAAAGTGTGAGGTGATCCACATGAGTTCCAAAAGAAATCCGTTGGAATTCGATTACTCGATAAATAGTACAATTCTCAAGGCTGTCAATTCAACTAAGTACCTGGGTGTAAAAATAACGAACAACTTCAGTTGGAAAGACCACATAGATAATATTGTGGGGAAGGCGAGCCAAAGGTTGCGTTTCATTGGCAGGACACTTAGAAGATGCAACAAGTCCACTAAAGAGACAGCTTACACTACACTCGTTCGTCCTCTGTTAGAATATTGTTGTGCAATGTGGGATCCTTACCAGGTGGGATTGACGGAGGACATCGAAAGGGTGCAAAAAAGGGCAGCTCGTTTTGTATTATCACGTAAGGGGGGAGAGTGTGGCAGGTATGATACGCAAGTTGGGATGGAAGTCATTAAAGCAAAGACGTTTTTCGTCGCGGCGAGAGCTATTTACGAAATTTCAGTCACCAACTTTCTCTTCCGAATGCGAAAATATTTTGTTGAGCCCAACCTACATAGGTAGGAATGATCATCAAAATAAAATATGAGAAATCAGAGCTCGAACAGAAAGGTTTAGGTGTTCGTTTTTCCTGCGCGCTGTTCGGGAATGGAATGGTAGGGAGATAGTATGATTGTGGTTTGATGAACCCTCTGCCAAGCACTTAAATGTGAATTGCAGAGTAATCATGTAGATGTAGATTTGAAACAAGACTCGTCTGACCAGGCAACATGTTTCCAGTCATCAACAGTCCAATTTTGGTGCTGACGGGCCCAGGCAAGCCCAGTCATCAAGGGTACATGAGTGTGCCCTCAGCTCCGAAAGCCCATATCGATGATGTTTCGCTGAATGATACACTTGTTCATGGCCCAGCATTGAAATCTGCAGCAGTTTGTGGAAGGGTTGCCGTCTACTACATTGAATGATTCTCTTCAGCTGTTGTTGTTCCCGTTCGTGCAGTACCTTTTCCCAGCCACAGCGATGTCAGCAGGGTTGCCACAGGTTCTGGAAATGAGGGAAATCGGGGAATGTCAGGAAATTTCAAACACATCAGGGACATTAGGGAAGTATCATGGAAACCTGAAAAAACACTGGAAAAATCTCGTTTTTGTCTCAGTAGATTAAATGCTTTGTTTACTGTGGTGTCATCACTGGCGCTAGGTGCAGCTGAGTACGTGCACTGCTTCTGTACTCCCTCATTACTATTGCTTCTCCCATTCCTAATACTCCCCTCAGCTTGCAGTCAGTGCTGCCATCACTTCTTGTCGCTAGCCTAGCAGCTGCTGAAGAGAGACATGGGGAGTGGTTTGTTTGGATCTGATTCTCAGAGACTGTAGACGCAGTGGCCTTAGACAGTGGTGATGTGTGCGCGACTTATGTCTGAGTGATTGTGTGAATGTGTGTGTGTGCTCTCATTTTCTGATAAAAGTTATGGCTGATAATGTTGTTGTTGAGAGGATGATTGTCTTTTCTGTGTTCCTGTATGTGGCTCAGCAATCATCTTTATGCTGACTTGCTACTTTTCCTCATTATTATTGATTCTCATAGTATTTGAACAAGTTATCTGTTACATGGATTGATCACCGCAGTCTCATTTCATCGACATGCTGTCTGTGGCTCATGAATAGCTGGCCATATGAGTGGATTTCCACGATGGGCCAAAACCCCAGGCCGTTTCTGCAGGTATCTGTAATGGATTGGGCCTGCCGATCTGAAGCCCTTCTGTTCCCTCTAATGTGCAGGCCCTGCCCATTAGATCTAGTCTCAACAATCTGCCTTCAGGCCAGATCTGTGTGTGGTGTAATGCAGTGGATTTTTGTGGTTGATCCATGGACCCAGGACTAGAGTGCTCCTCTGCAAGCCAGAGGCCATGGGTGATGTATTTCAGGAATTGCGACTGTTTCACTGCAAGTACGGGAGTGTAGCATTTTATAGACATTTTTTTTTGTTCTAGTAATCCAAAAGTAATTTATATGTTAGAAAGTATTAACGACAAGAAGTAGAAAATTTTCAGTTGCTGGCAGTTTGTACTTCGACAATCACCTTACACTGTTCTAGGAGTGCATTACAACTTTACAGCTCTTTGTTTTGGTTGTTCTAAGTGTGCCTTTCACTGAATGTTCGATAGTAGAGAACTGTGTTATGACTATAGCATAGAAATGCAGTCAGTGGAATACTTTTCTTATCTGCTGCACTAGTCAGAGTGCCTGCTTTAGCCAGTGGATCTGTTAAAACAGTGTGTGAGTAGGAGTTTCTGAGTAGTGCACTCCCTTCAAATATCTCGGCTGTGGTTGTAGCAGATCATGAGTAAATTGAAGGACTCCAAAGTAAACAGAGCAACCGGTCGTTTGACTGGAGTAGACCTCGTGGGTGGATGTGGTATTACTGATTAATGCTCTATAAATGGGTATTTCTGGGATACTGTTGTAGAATGATATGAGGAAATGTAGGAGACACTCATTTTTGACACAAAAGAGCAAACAGATTTTGACCCTATGTACTATGGTATTCTTTGTGTGCCATGCAGATCACAGTTTTCATCAAGAATGCTATTGCTTTTGTAATCAAGAAATATATTATGACTTCTGGGTGGGCACCACAGCTTCAATAAATTTAAATAATGCTATCATTACTTAAATGAGTACTTTATTGAGCACTACTGATCAGTTTCAAACAAGTGTTCATTTTCAAGTGTGCAAATGAATGTGAACACACAATCCTCAAAAGTGTGCAGCAAAAATGACATGCCGCCAATAACACTTGTGGCTGGGCTGAAAATGACTGTATATAAGTGGTTTGTGGATGCTTATTCCAAAGTTATGTCCATTGACAAGGGTAGCCATACGGTAGTTTGTAGGAGGGGGCAACACGTGAGGGTATTGAGTATTTTGAATAGAAATGACAGCTTTAAGTTCCCATAAAAAAGTTCCAGTTTTGACCCTGGTATAAACATCAGAGTTAAATAGAGGAAGAACCATTTTTAATTGTTCATTGCGGTACATAGGCTACGCAGATGATGTGGCATTACTCGCACAAAACAGTGCTGTGCCGGCTAATGCCTATCGACAACTTGGCCTGGTATTAAATGTCAAAATGACCAAATGTATGGCAACGACCAACCAACGAAACCTTCCCAATTTCAGGATAGTCGACAAGTAGTTTGAAAGAGTGAGAGACTTCAAATACCTCAGATCAACTATCACAGAGACTAATGACATTACTTTTGAATGCATTACGGGAACAGCAGTGATCAATGTCTTATAAATAATTACTATTAAAAACAGTCTTGATCACGATTTATTTAACAAGGTGACCGGTTTTGACCACTACTGTGGTCATCTTCAGACCATTGAGTAGGAACCTCTTTCTGTTGATTCTCCAACAGAAAGAGGTTCCTACTCAATGGTCTGAAGATGACCACAGTAGTGGTCAAAACCGGTCACCTTGTTAAATAAATCGTGATCAAGACTGTTTTTAATAGTAATTACTAATGACATTGCCAGCGAGGTGAAAGCTAGAATAGCAGCAGGCAATGTATGCTACTTTGCCGCACTACCCATGCTTAGGAGCTAGCTTCTATCACAAAAATATAAAATTCTCATTTACAAAACAATTAAAAGACCAATTGTTTTGTATGGTGTCGAGATGTGGATCATGACTGCAAATGAGGAAAGGAACCTTCTGCTAAAATATATGGCCCAATATACAATCAAGAAGATTGGCACATCTGTATGAATGCAGAATTAGTGAAACTTTTTGAAGAACCTGATACTGTCACTACCATTAAAATACGAAGACTGCAGTGGGCAGGACACATAGTCAGAACAGAGGAAGATAGGTCGTGTAAGAAGATTTTTGATGGGAAGGCTGGAGGCAGATGACGGAAGGGACGTCCCAGAAAGAGATGGGTGGACAGAATTGAATATGGTGTGAAAAAGCTGGGTGTTAGAGGATGGAGACGGAAAGCCATGGACCGGATAAAATGACAGGATCTTGTGATGCTGGTCAAGGCCATTCAAGGGCTGTAGAGCCAAGAAATAAGTAAGTATAAACCTGTATAATACTGACTTTTAAATCATTTTCTTGAGAGAAGTAGGCCTGACTACACTATATTTGAGCTGAGAGAGGTGAAGGAGAGGGTATTGGCATCGTTTCCATTAATAACTGAGACGTATTACTGTGCATGGCATTTGGTTTTTGTTATATACTTAAGAGGCTGATGTCTCCACATCCATTTGTGCTCTTGAAAATGAACACATGCTCAAACTGGCTATCAGAACTTAATAAAGCATTCAAACAGTGGAATGTGGAAAATGACAGTCTACAGAAATATTATTCTTATTGTAAGTAATTTAGAAGCAATGGTGACACTTCACCAGTAGTAGAGGCATTGGGTTGTCAACTGGCACATAAACAAAACCGAAAACTTGCTAGCTTTGAGACAAATCCTTTTCTGATTTACAGCACACACACACACACACACACACACACACACACACACACACACACACACACACACACTATTGTACAGTACATTGTGCGTCCGCAAGTTGTAATAGACCAGTTTTGATATGCCATGATGTATTTGGGTTTTTCAAACTCTGCCTTACACAAAAAACAATATTTCTTTTTTATTTACCCAGTTATGTTTTGACACCCATGTGTCATTGTCTGGAGGTCAAATTTATTTCTGTAAAAATCACAGGAAGTTCATGGTTGTTGGTCTATTTTAGGCCTAAAAACTACAACTTGCCTTTTTTTATCGTTTTGCCAGAATGTCATCGACAAATTAGTCATGAAGAAATCTGATTATTTTTGAAATACTTTTTCATAGGTAACGGCTGATTAAGTTTATGTACTTACATGTATTTTACATGATACAGAATTTGAACAGACATTCAACCTCGATACTCAAAGAGAGGTGCTTTGTTATTGTTCCTGCTTGCTTGTTCATTGTTTTTCTTCTGTTCAGTGTGGCACTAATTTTGAATGTTTTGTAGTCTCTCTGCTGGGAGAGAACTAGTTTCAGGCAAGTATATGGCTGAATTTGGTGTACCAAATGAAAAGTCTATGCAGCAGGTGTAAGAGCTACATTAAGAACTGAAGGTTTCTTGTGATGAAAGATGGGCCAGTCCTACATGAAGTATGCATTTTAATAAGAGTAGAAACATATCTAGAACATTTGGGGGAGGCGAGGGGGGGTTAGGAACCAGCTACACACAGGCTGGATCCGGCCCGCAATTGCTTTCAGGCTGGCCCATGGAAGCATTTCAAGTGAGAGAGAGAGGGAGAGAGAGAGAGAGAGAGAGAGAAAGAAAGGCACTCGCATAGTACTGCACCTGTGACATATTTTCAGATATTTGCCATTCTGTTGTTTTCCTTATTCCGGTTTGGCTTCTGTATAATACAGCTGATATATGCTAAGTTCAAGCGATTCAGAATTATAAAAAAGTTTTTTAAAATGAACAGAGAAGTGACGAGTTAATTTATTTAGGTTTACAGAAACAACGCATGCTTGTGCGATCAGTCAACAAAATTATTATTGGACTAATATTTAAAAAGTACTTGCTAATAGTGATTGTGGATATCAACATTCTAAATTTTAAACACTCTAATGACCTGCCTGTGGCCAGAATTGCAAAGTTACTGCTAATTGCTTGTCGAAGAGGATTGCTTGGCTCATTGCTATATTTTGTTTTTCTGTTGTTTCTCATATTAACATTAGTAAATTATTGTTGTCCAGTATTGACGTATTAGAATAATGCAATTGTTAAAATTGAAGATAATTTATAATGAACTAACTGCAACCATGAGGGTTGTTTGAAACGTTCTCGGAACGGAATAGAAAAAAAGTACTTACATCACTGAAACTTCTTTATTTTTCAATGTAGTCTCCTTATAGATTAATGCATTTGGTCCAGCGACGTTCAGATGCCTGGATCCCATCTCTATCTGCAAAATAGTTGTCAACTCTGGCTATCAATTCTTCGTTTGAAGTAAATATTCGTCCACCAAGAAAAATTTTTAGTCTTGGGAAGAGATGGAAGTCTGACAGAGCCATATCAGGTGAATAAGGTGGGTGTGGCAACAATTTCATACCTTAGTTCGTGTAATTTTGCCATGGCAGTGGCACATATTCTGATGGAAGATGACTTTCTTCCTTGCTAAACGTGGCCTTTTTTTGTATCTTGTATTGCAGTTTGTCCAGGAGGTTAGCATAGTATTCTCCAGCAATTGTTTGCCCAGTGGAGAGATAATCTACAAACAGAATCCCCTTCGCATCCCAGAACACTGATGCCATGACCCTTCTTGCCGAAGGAATTGTCTTTGCTTTCTTTCGTGCCAGAGGATCAGCATATTTCCACTGCTTTGACTCTCTTTTTGTCTCTGGGGTATAGTAGTGCACCAAAGTTTCATCTGTGGTCACAAACTGGCGCAAAAAATTTTGTTTGTTTCTCCTAAAATGGGCCAAACATTGTTCCGATATGTCCATTCTCATGCGTTTTTGATCCAGTGTCAAGAGTCGCGGCACCCATCTTGCAGATAATTTTTTCATTTCTAATTCTTCAGTTAAAATGTGATATACCCTTTCCGATGACATCTGGCAAGCGTGATCAATTTCACGCACTTTCAATCGGCGATCCTCAATGACCATTTTGTGCACTTTTTCAATGATTTCTGGAGTAGTGACACAATTTGCCGACCACTGCGCGAATCTTCATTTAAGCTTTCCCTACCAAATTTAAATTCATTTGTCCACTTGGCAACAGTTGAATATGAAGGAGCAGAGTCCCCCAGTGTATTCTGGAAATCAGCATGAATGTCCTTTGCTTTCATACCTTTCTTTATGAAGTACTTAATCACTGCTCGAATCTAGATTTTCTTTTTATCTCTCTCTCTCTCTCTCTCTCTCTCTCTCTCTCTCTCTCTCTCTCTCTCTCTCTCTCTTCCCCCCCCCCCTGCCCCCGCCCCCTTCCAGCTTTGCAAATCACTAGGCAGGAACAATAGAACCACGTCACCGCCACAGTTCTATTCCAAGAGCACTGACATGGCATGTGTTTACGGGCAGCAGTCCAATGAATATCACATGAACAAATCATTGCACTAGTACTGACCTCTTGTGGTGATTCCGAGAACTTTCCAGACGACCTTTGTAGTTGCTTTTATAGCCATTTATTTTTCCATGATGACATTTTAAGATGTGAGGCAGCCAGTTTCTGTAAAACATAGTAAGTATAGCAGCAGTGTTCTAGATGCGTTACTAAATGTAAAGATCATATTAATGTACACTAAAAAACGCATGTTGTGAGGCACAGTTTGTTGGGGTGGCGTGATGGGAAAGGGGTGCCACACACATCATTGTGTTACCCAGTAAACATTGTCATGGGCACTCTAGTTGTAAGTGCTAGGAACTCTGCTGTCACGTCACGTGATGATTTGGCCTAAGAGCTTAAGTAATTATTTGAATCAGGCCCGTGGGTCAGCAAAGTTGCTCTAGCCTGATCTAGTATTTGTAGATCATATTTAAATATTTGAATACAGTGAATAATACCAGAGATGGTGAGCTGGTGCTAAACACATTATGGTTTCAAATGAACACACAATTTTGTAAGTGATATAATCAGTGTTTCTTGTGATACTATAAATTATGAACCACAAATTAGTTTCACAGTGTATGCTTCTATTTTCACTGATTTGAAGCAAAAGTATATGACATTGGGCTCTCAGCCCATGTTGTCGTGAGATAATTGCTTGCAGTTCAGTTCAGTTTCAGTGTGTGTGTGTGTGTGTGTGTGTGTGTGTGTGTGCGCGCGCACGCGTTCATTGTGGACAGTGTCGTCATCAGATGATATTATAGAAATTTTTCATCGAGCCACTTCCTGATTTCCTACATGCAAAGTGCAAGTGAACAAGGGCTATGTACTACCTTTCGTTCTTGACCATTGGAATGGGAAACCAATTCACAAAGATTCTCTGTGTTGTAGTGTTTAGAAAGACTTTCAGTTCTCGAGTTGACTACTTTGATAGTACACTTTGTTTATTTTCTGGGTTTCAAATGCTTGTCGTGTAACTATTTCTCTTTAGTCAGTCTACTGCGTCTTTGCAACTTTGCTAGATTTATTGATTTAAAAAATTCTTTTCTGAAGCTCTCAGGACTCTCTTATTTAAATTAACGCTCAACAATTTCTTTTGAATGGCAGTGTTTTATATTTACATGAAATATGCATGCAGATTATTCTCCTAAGCTCTTATGACAATGTTTGGCCACTTGTGATCGATATAGGAGAGAGAGAGAGAGAGAGAGAGAGAGAGAGAGAGAGAGAGAGAGAGAGAGAGAGAGTATTAAATACAGGGACAAAAATAATAATTTGCATTATTAACAAACGTAATAATTTTATTATTATTATTACTAATAATAATGATGATGATAAAATAATGGAGGAATTAGGAATGATATTAACTAGATATTACATAACAAACTCGATAATAATAATTTGCATTATCAATAAAAGTAGTAATTTGCAGTAATAATGAGAATAATATTAGCAATATTAACAGTAAGAGTAACTATAATAATAAATAATTTTTATTTATTAGTGTCAGAAGCATTTATGATGTATAAAATAGTGTACAATATTTACACGCCGTGAGTGTTTACAAAACAGAATAAATAATTGAGGCAATAAGAATGATACTCATTAGTTTAACACTTTTGAAGTCTTGTTGTGGTATTAGAAGTGTAAGGGGCAATGATAGAGGAGAGGACTGAAATGAAAGCGACAATGACTTCTAGGAAGGAAAAGACTGTGTTTTGAGGAAACTGCTTTCAGGCAAAGAGCAAGAAGACAGCGATGCTTCTTTTTGATTAATTGTATTCTATGATGGGGGTAATTTCATTGAAAAATGGTTAAGAGAATTTATTGGAATGGATCTTAAATTTGTGATAATATCATTTGATATCATAGCAAATATGAAGTGCAGAAGTTAGTCAGAAATATAGGAACACACTAAATGCAGATACTAGCCAAGCCTGCATGTTGTGCTATTGTATTTGACAAAGAATGCTGCCTGTGCATTGTCCTCAGTATGTTGCAAGTGTCAGCTGTGTTCACAACAATGTTCTGTGTACTTGTGAGTGCATCAGTACATTGCAAGTGTCAGTCATGTTCAGAATAGTGTTCTCTGTGGTTGTGAGTTCATTATGATGGAGCTAAGTGAATTTGGATGTAGGAAAATTGTTGGTGCTCTTATGGTGGGTGCTTCTGTTTCTAAGGTAGCCAAAGAGTTTTCAAGAGGCATAGTATCTAAGATTTATACTGCATACAGGGAAAGTGGAAGAACATCATCCACTAAATCACAATACGAATTAAAGTGTATGTTGAATGATGGTGACAGACGGTCGTTGTGACAAAAAATAAGGGGATGACAGCTGCAAAAGTCACTGCAGAACTGAAAGTTGCACTTGTGAATCCTGTCAGCACCGAAACAACAAAGGGAGCTCCATAGCAGAGAATTTCAGTGCAAATGGTACTGCTAGAACCACTCATTAATGATGCAAATGTTCCGTAACAGGAAAATGTGGTGCTGAAACCATAAAACCTGGGCTACGGAGCAATGAAAGAAAGTCATCTGACCACATGAGCGTTGTTTCACACTGTTGCTAAGTTCCGGCCAAGTTTATGTACCATCATTGTGAGGATTCTGTGATGATTTGGACAGCCATGTCATGATATTGCATGGCCCCCATAGTTCTGCGCAAGGTCATATTACTGCCAAGGATTGTGGCAGCGTTTTGGCTGATCAGGTCCATCTCATGGTGCAGTGTCTGTTGTGCAGTGGTTACACAGTAGACCAAAATGGCAGGGCCCCTGCTCACACAGTTCACATTGTTGAGGACTGGTTTTGTGGGCAATGTCCCGATCTTCGTCAGTGCCTGAAGGAGCTTCATGGAAGTCCACCCATCCCATCAAGGCACTGAAGAGAAGAGCAAGAGTAAGCATATGAAGAAGTAGTTTGCTAAGAAACAGGGAACTCCAGTATCCCAAGCACCATCAGTTCTGTGTCGGAGGACGTGTATGAGATTTTAGCGTCCCTCAAGGAACTGGATCTTGTCGATGTCTCAGCTGCAATGGAAATGGATACAAATACTCAACGAGTGGCAGCAGGTGATCCTGAGGTGTAAACTACCTCCTTGGTCACTTAATGCCTTCCCAAACAACAGAAAGTGTTATCCTCCAGTGGAACTGCACCAATTTTTTCTCCACCTGGCTGAGTTATGACAACTTTTCAGCATTACACCTGCTTTTTGTATTGCCTTTGGTTTCCGGCAATGCAGGCCCCTGGCCTTCGTACCTATTGTGGGTATTACAAAAATCGTAGTGACAGTAGCAGGCTGCCCTATGGAGTCTGTGTTTATGCCCATACCTCTGTATATAGCACACTTTTGCCCCTTCAGACACCTTTTGAAGCTTTGGCTATCAGGTTGAGGACAATGCAGGGTATTACCATCTGCAAAATCTACCTTCCTCCAGGTGATGAAGTATCACAGCATGCGTTGGCTGCGCTAATGCCCCACCTCAACCCACCTTTTCTACTTCTGGATGGTTTTATTGCCCATAACCCTTTGTGGGGCAGAGCCAGAGTTGCTGGTTGTGGAAAGGATGTCAAGAGTCTACTAACTCAACTTGACCACCGCCTCCTGAATACAGGTGTCTCCACTCGTCACATACTCAGCCACTGATCTCTCCATTTGCAGTCCTGGCATTCTACCATCTCTCCACTGGAGAGCTCACGATGACTTGTGTGGTAATGAGCACTTTCTGCTCTTCCTGTCCCTTCCCGGCATCACTCATCTGGATGCTTGCCCAGATGGACTCTTACCAGGGCTGACTGGGACACGTTCACCTCCGCTACCACCATTGAATTGCTGTTGCATGGCAACATCGATGACATAATCCAGACCACCACTACTAACATTGTTGCTGCTGAATCGGCAGTCTCTTGTTCCTAAACTTGTGCCTGGTGGAAGACAGTGTCTTGGTGGTCACTGGAAATCACTGCGGCCATTAGAGACCATAGGAGGGGGGGGGCTCCTCCAACATCATAAGTGCCACCACTCCCTGGTGCACGTCATTGCCTTCAAACAGCTCTGTGCCCAAGTCTGTCAACTTGTCAATACGTCTCCACCATTAGAACACGATCATCTCCTTCCCAGGTTTGGAACAAGCTCCGATGCCTTTATGGGTATTGGTCCACTGCAGGTATACCTGGAATTTCCACAAATGAAGCTATATACACCGACACAGATGCAGTCGCAAAGCGTCTTGCCGAGCATAATGCTCAGCCCTCTGCATTTGAGAATTACTGCCCTGCCTTTCATCTCCTAAAACAGTGGGTCGAATGACAACACCTGTCTTTCGCTCCACACCACCCGGAGCCATACAATGCTCCCTTCAGTGAATGGGAATTTCTCAGTGCCCTTGCCGATTGCCTGACACCTCACCTGGACCAGACCGCATCCATTCCCACATGATTAAATATCTGTCAGTGTATTACCAGCACCGCATCCTTGCCATCTTAAACCTTATCTGGAGTGATGGCGACTTCTCGTCGCAACAGCGAGAAAGTATAATCGTTCCAGTGTTAAAACCTGGTAAGAGCCCACTAGATGTGCATAGCTATCATCCTATCAGTCTCACCAACATTCTGTGCAAGCTGCTCGAACTTATGGTGAGCTGGTGACTGTGTCGTCTCCTTGAGCCTCGGGGCGTTCTGGCTCTGTCCCAGGGTGGTTTTAGCAAAGGTCGCTCCACCACTGACAACTTGGTCTATCTGGAATTCGCCATCCAGAAAGCCTTTTCCTGGCATCAGCACCCTATTCCCGTCTTTTTTGACATGATGAAAGTCTATGATACCACTTGGTGAGACCACACCCTCGCTACTCTGCACGAGTGGGGTCTCCAGGGCCCGCTCCAGATTTTATACAGAATTTTATGTCGCTCCGCACTTTCAGAGTTCTCATTTTTGCTTCACACAGTGTACTGATTGTTACCTATCTCGTTTCTTCATAACTGAACAATTATGGAATCTTACATGGTATATTGTGGTAGGACCACACTCTCACCCCGTGTTTTTGAATGAGAATAATACGAGTAGTTCCAGCACAATTTCAGCAAGACTTATTGTTTTTAGTAGCTGCTGAAATATTACACACTGTAGATCTCGTTTGTCTAGGGGTTCTCGAAGTTTTGTCTGAAAAATAATCATTCCACCAAGCATGGCCTGGGTTTTCTTCTTGTTTGAAATAAACACTACCGGATCTGAAATACTTTCAGCTAAAAATTATATTTATTCATACCTTTTGTTAGTAACTACACCATTTTCATTATGAACATTGATACTGTAAATGCATTATACTGCACTTGTCACATAAACACGTCCATCTCCCTCCAATACAGACAAAAAAGTGGCGGGCAAGCCAACATGTGCCCGGAAGTTGCAGACATTCCTGCATTCTAGATTCTTTCGTCTAGTGACCTTAATAAACTCCAAAGATACATATAAATAAATACATATAAATACAGAGCATTTAACATCTCAAACGAATCCATTATTTAGCATAAAAGAAAATATTCATAATTAAATAAATTAAATACATTTTCTGGCAACATCATGAAATTATCTTAACTCTTTACTGTGGGCATCGTACTTTTCGCATGAGATAAACTACATACTGTAGTGGAGACTGGTCTTTGATCGGTCTTATGCCATAAAGTTTTCAGGATATGGGATACTGAATGGCAGACCCTTAATACTCTGAATAAACTGCATGTTATCAAGGAGACAATGAATGTATGGCAGTCATCCATTTGAGCCACTCACGTGGAGTCTGTTGTCCTTTGCCGGCTCTGCATCAGCCATACTAGGCTGACTCATGGTCACCTCCTCCGCCACGAGGACCCACATGAGAGGCGCTGTGGTTCCCACTTGACTGTCATCCACATCTTGTTGGACTGCCCATTTTTAACTGTTCCACAATGGACTTTAAACCTTCCCGCCACACTGCCAACAGTTTTGGGAGATAATACCTCAGTGGCTGATGTAGTTTTACATTTTATTCATGGGGGGGGGGGGGGGGGGTGTTTCTATCAACAATCTGAGAGTGTTGTCTGGCCTTCTCTCCTAGGCCTTCACCCTTCCTCCATTTTAACTCTTCCTTATTCTATCTTTGCTGTTTTTTTTGCCTTGGTATTCGTCTATCCCATCTGTATTCCTCTAGTGTTGTCATTTAGGCTGGAGATTTTAGTGTGGTGCAGAGTGGCTGTTTATTCTCTTTTCTTATTGCAATCAGCCAGCCCAGGCCATCTGCCTTCTACCGCTTTTTCCCCTTTTAGTACACGTTCTCTCCTTTTGTCTTGCCTCTTTCATTTTCTCATTCAGTGCTGTTCCCAGTTAGTTTTCCAACTTTTTTACTTCCCAGACTTTTGGGCAATGATTTTACTCCGCAATGTGTTTGAATTTGGAAAAAGGGACTAATGACCCTGTAGTTTGGTCCCTTTCTCTCCAAACAAACCAGCCAACCAACCAACCAACATACACATGATAATTTGTGCCAGACTGGGACTGGAACTTGGATTTCCCGCTTGTTATGAGCAGATGCCTAAAGGACTTTGGCTATCTGAACACACTTCCAGGAGCGACTCAAATCTCCATTTGTCCTGGTATCTACTCTCCCTTGTGCTAAAATTGTATTATGTGGTTCCCTCTCAGGGTGAGATGCTGTTTTCTCTCATCATTTCCCTGCTATGGCATGAAATACTGCAGTGCAGTGTCTAAGATTCTGCGTTGATGATCAACGGGCAGTCAAAAATGAACTTTCATATTGTGATTATGGTTCTGGATCAGCAGTAGAATATTTCAAAACTGATGAAAATTTTTATCGGACCGGGGCTCAAGCCCGGATTTGCTGCTTGTCGCAGGCGGATGCTATTTGAAATTTGGGCCAGTCCTGGAAGTGTGCTTGGATAGCACAAGTGGTTAAGTCATTAGTTCTAGCTTTCCTTACTTGGTGAGGTAATCTGCTTCTTGTGATTGATTTGCCTAGAACTTGATGGTTGCAATATACTGCCTAATTCAGTTTTATGCTGTCTTAACACTCTCAAGACAGAGCCTGAATCTTGAGGGATGACTTTTAATTTATTACTACTTTACTAAATCTGTTTACAACACATTATGCAGACAGTACCCATATATATTACTGAATGTACTTGCAAAATTATATCATTGCACAGCGCTCATTTGTGTAGATATGAGGTCTTGCCTATGGCCATGAACCAGTGCTAGAATTCGACTCAGGCCCATCTCATAAGTGTTAAGTTTAATGTTCATAATTTCTTTTACTAAGACATTTATCATATTCCTCACTTTTGCATTTGTTTTTGACAGGCGTTGCACAGAATCACTCAAATTTGTTTATGAGCTCCCGTGAACGAATGCCTGGCCTTGTAGAAGGCCAGATTTACACATATCCCTCAAAACGTTGGCGGAAAAAGCGGCGGCAATATCTTATGAATTTTATGCAACCTCGTCGAAAAGAGGTTGACCCAGAGGCAGACTTACACACTATAAGCACTGTTGAGAATCCAGCAGTTTGCAACAATGAAGACAGCAAGGAAAGTGTCAGCTTAAAAGATGAAGTAGTGAAGGTAAGACGGAAATCTTATTTCTTCCTGATTAGCAACATGCTGGCAATATTTTTAAGACAAATTAAAAAAAAAAATTGTTCATTTAGTATGCATGGTCAGGGTTTGCTCTCTTGGAATTTTTCATTTATGTTGTTTATTTCTTGCCCTCTTCATCTGTGATACGTTAATCTGCTCTTAATATGTGTCAATGATAAAAATAATACATGGGACTGCTGATGTTTATATGCTATGATAGTATGACTATTCAATAGATTCGTTATCGTAAAAGTTTACTTCGAAGTAGCTGCCCATTCATTTTCCGGAAGCATTAAGGTGTATAATTAACAACCTTGAGGCATAATTTCCTTTCTTGTTGTGTACACATCTTTTGACTTCTAATTTACATTATCGATGTTAATATTCTTTTTTTAATTTTTAAAATCCCCAATTTAGTTCATAGCTATTTTGTACAAACTTTGTGAGCAGAAAAAATAATTTGTGGCATATCTCGCTCAGGCTCCATCTCCCCACCCTTAGGTCTCTCTTGTATCTTGGTAGATAGTGACGTGAGGTGGTATCATGTAGACCCCCATCAGATCTCAGGGGGGGCAGCATTGGAATGCTTCTAATATGTAGCGATGGGTGGCAGTAGTAGTGGCTGCTGGACATGACCTGAATTCATAGAATGATTACCACAGTAGTGGAAGTGGTGGCTCCGAGGGTGAAGCTAATTGTGATGGTGGCAAATTTGTCTGCACACATTAGCCGCTGAACAGAATGGCAACTGTGTACTTAGTGTTAAGCAGCTTGGGTTTCTTCCAGGATAGCTGTAATATGTGTAGGCCAAACAACAGTGAATCTGCATGTATGGTGCTGGGCGTGCTCCTACAGCTTAAACATCAGGATAAGCGAAAGTGAGTGGTGCTGTTTCTACACAGGGGCTCCACTGTGCTTTTTGCACCTTTTGTCATGGATCTATATGTACTCACTAGGGGAGATCCCCAGTGGTGTCATCAACTTTTTGAAACCATCTACATGGTGATGTAGCTTAAGATCCCAGTTATCACACCCTGCAGGCATTCACCCGGGTGAGGCCTTGTTTGTGAGTAATTTATGAAAAAAAAAATTCAGAATTTTGTGTAACGCTCAATAACATGAAAAAAGGAGCATCACATTGACAGGTGGTGAAACAGAGAGGACAAGGTCTTCCTGCGTAGAAGGTCATGGGTTTGAATCTTCCTAGGTACTTTAAATTTTTCTTTATTTTTAAATTTTTATCAGAATGACTTTAATCGGTATTTTTATTCAATTGGTTGGTTTAAATCTATTTTTTCATTTCTGTTCCTTTGTCACACTATTTTAATCATCATATCAACTTCTTCAGTTGCTGTCATTCTTCTTCTTGTCATTGTTTTTCCACTTGAAATCTTTGTTCATGTGAGTTTAATTAATTTTATGAATTAATTTTAACTTAATTTTTTTCTTATATCATTCTACTTTTTTCATCAATGTTATTGCATACATTATTTCTATTCCTTATTTTGCTTGAATTTCGCTTTAGTTATAATTCTTTCCTTCATTTAAACCTTCATCTACATTATTATGTCCATAGAGTTGTAAGAATGTATGTTACGGTTTAAATGTTTGTATGTCAGTTACCATAAAAATGCACTTCTTGTAGCGAAAAATACATTTATGACACCACTGCACAGTCAGTGTAAATAGATTATGTCAGCTTTTGTTTTAGTTAATAGATTAGCATTTTAAAGTATTTAAATATTACAACAGATAAAATCAGACAATGGAAAATCCAGGATGGAATGTAACAGTATTATGAAAAGGACAGTTGCTACTCACCATATATCGGAAATGCTGAGTCGCAGGTAGGCACAACAAAAAGACTGTCACAAAATAAGCTTTTGGCCAACAAGGCCTTTGTCAAAAATAGCATGCGCACGCATGTACACACACACACACACACACACACACACACACACACACACACACACTCTTACGCAAATGCAACTCACACACACGACCACAGTCTCTTGCAGCTGACGCCAGACTTCATTATATTGTGATAACAGGTAAACGTGATTAAATTCACATTCACAAAAATTCCAGAGGAAAAAATATGATATAAAGAAAAGCTGAGAACAAATGAGAGAGTTGATATGATGATTATAGTGATGTGACACAGGAACAGAAATAAAAAAATACATTTAAACCAATTAAATGAAGAAAAATAATGATTATAGTCATTTTGATAAAGATTTAAAAATAAAAAATTTATAGTGCCTGACAAGATTCGAACCTAAGACCTACACATGAAGACTGTACTCTATTCATTACACCATGCAATCAGTCAACAAAATACTACTATCTGAATGGTACTGAGTCTCATATAAAATTCTGTATTTTTGTTTTTGTCAACTACTCACAAATGAGGACTCACTAGGTTCAATGACTGCAGGGTGTGATACCTGGAACCTTATCCTACATCACTGTATAGATGGTTTAAAAAAGGCGTTCTTACCCCTGGGGATATCTCATTGTCGAACAATGAGTGCTGCTTCCACTGTGTCCTTTCCATTGCCTTAGACATGAATTCTTTAAAGAAGCACACCATATGTTCTGCCACATCATTTGACTGGCGGTAAAAGGCAGGGCACTAACCAGTGTTTGATGTCATTGTGACTGCATAAATATTCATATTACACATACATAAATGATCTGAAGGATAGGTTGAATAACTATCTTCAACTGTTTGCTGATGACTGATGTACGGAGAAGTGTCGTCCTTGAATGACTGCAAGAGGATACAAGATGACGTTGGTAGATTTGGTGTGATGCTTGTCAGCTTGCTCTAAATGTGGGAAAATGCACATTAATGGAGATGAGTAGGAGAAACAATCCTGTAGTGTCAAATAAAGTATTAGTGGTGTGCTACTTCACTGAAACCTCTATTAAATATCTAGGCTAAATGTTGCTAACTGATGTGAAATGGATCGAGCATGTAAGGTCAGGTGTAGGTATGGGAAATGATTGACTTTGGTTTATTGAGAGAATTCTAGGAAAGTGTAGTCCCTCAGTAAAAAAGACCACATACAGAACACATCTGTGACCCACTCTTGAGTACTGCTCAAGTGTTTGGGAGCCCCACCAAGTTGGATGAAAGGGATATGCCGAAGCAGTTCAGTGGTGTGCTGCTAGATTTATTACCACTATACTGAGTCAATGTGCAAGTATTACAGGAAAGCTCTGTGAACTCAAATGGAAATCCCTGGGGGAGGGGGGGGGGTTAGGTTATTTTCACAAAATCCTGTTGAGAAAGTTTAGAGAACCGGTAAACAGACTAGAACAATCCTGCTGCTATAAACATACATCTTGCGTAAGGACTACAAAGACAAGATCAGAGAAACCAGGGCTCACGTGGAAGCATTTAGATAGTCATTTTTTCTTTGCTACATTTGAGTGAAATAAGAAAGGGAATGAATATCAGTGGTCCAGGGTAGGCCACTTTCAACAACTATAGTTTCATATTTCACTGTACCCTCTTTTCTTTCTTTTTAAACACATCATCTGATGGTGGCTTGGTATTAACTCAAAACTGGTAATGATATCATATGTGACGCTGGAACATACAATGGAAAAAAAAGGGGAAAAAAATGATATGGCAAGTCTTCAGTTGCAAACATCTTTGTTACAGCTGCTATTGTGGCTTCAAAAGCAAAGGATTTCATTGGTACAACAGCATGGAATTCAGATAACATGTTAACTCTGCTTCTGCTACAAACTTGCCTACCATAGACTGTGCCAAGAGCGGTGTCATTATGGCCTAACCCAGCTTACTGTGCTGGGACCCTTTCGTCTACAACCACTTACTGCCTGCTGTATTGCCTGTCCTGGCCTCCTGGCTGTGTGCTGAATATTTCAGCCATAGCTTGCCAGATAAATGCTGTACAATCCCTTCATCCACTCACTCCACTTCATCTGTGCTCTTGGTGCATTCTAGCACTATAATTTACTCACAGACAATTCACAAGTGGAATGAATTCCTTGCTGAAGCACACTTCTGATACATCTGAATACATTTTTGAGTACGTAAATAAAATTGATTGTTCTCTGGCCTGGCAAACTTCAAAACCAAAACTCAATTTTTTTTAAATACAGATTCTTTCCTTTACATGGAATAATTTGATCACACTGTGTGTGTGTGTGTGTGTGTGTGTGTGTGTGTGTGTGTGTGTGTCAGTCAACTGATGCTATGTACGCTGTGTATTTACTTTGAGCATGGAATAGATATTGCTGCTGATGAAGAATCTGGTCTGTCTGTTACTAGCACTTTTTTTTTTCCATCTGGAAAGATGCTTCAAGTTTGGAGTCTTTGAGCTTTTGAATTCTTTAACTTTGAATACTTTTTACAGTACTCACTATGTATTTTCAGTCCTTCCTTGCATCCCTAGGAATGTTTCACTGCCAAAAAATCTGATATAACTATTGTGGTCACATTGGAATAATTTTGTAACATTGTGTGTAGTTTTTGTTGAACTGTCAGAATTAATCATGAATATTTACATCACTTGTGGATGAGGTGTTGTAGCATCTGAAACACCACATCTGTTTGTTACCAGTATATTTCATAATTACATATTGAGAGGTGCTTCAGACTCAGAAACTTGAAGCATTTGAATACTTGTTTCAACACACAGTATCAATTTCTTTTCTAGCCTTGTAGAACTGTGTGCAGAGATTTATGTAGATTCTGTTGATAGGCATTACCTGACTTAGTGTTATTAGCAACTCTCATGTGTGTTCCATGTAGTGTTAATGTATTTTGTATAAAACAAACACTTCCCGGGCATGTCTTCATACTGCGCCACCAGTGATTCATGAGCTTCACTGTGGAGGACTTTGTGAAATACACTATAGTTGCATGTTATGATGTTGTGGAGTAGACAGAATGGAGGATCACCTCCTCAGTTTGTAGACTTATGAATGAGGGAAGTGCATGAACATAATCCTGTGACCTAGCTTCTCCTGTACTTCTGAGTCCCCACCCCCCCACCCTACTACAACACCGGAACACATTTTATATTTTATCACTTACTACGGCTCTGTTGCACTTAGATTTGACCACCTCCTATGTTTGATGTTAACTTACAATATCCACTCAAAGATGACAGGTGTCAGCACTAGAGTGGAGGTGGCAAGGGTGGAAACATTTCTGAAATGGCTAAGTTTGTAAGCTGTTTGTGTGCCACCATGGTTAAAGTATACCCTGTGTGACAAACTGGCACTGAGGAAACTGTGGTTCACCACGGGCCGTAGATGAAAGGGGTGAACGACGGCTGCAGACATGCGTTTGGGTATAGACATGCAGCAATGCAGGCTGCTATTCTCCCATGGAGACGATCGTAGAGATGCTGGATGTAGTCCTGTGGAACGGCTTGCCATGCCATTTCCACCTGGCGCCTCAGTTGGACCAGCGTTCGTGCTGGACGTGCAGACCGCGCGAGACGACGCTTCATCCAGTCCCAAACATGCTCAATGGGGGACAGATCCGGAGATCTTGCTGGCCAGGGTAGTTGACTTACACCTTCTAGAGCACGTTGGGTGGCACGGGATACATGCGGACGTGCATTGTCCTGTTGGAACAGCAAGTTCCCTTGCCGGTCTAGGAATGGTAGAACGATGGGTTCGATGACGGTTTGGATGTACTGTGCACTATTCAGTGTCCCCTCGACGATCACCAGTGGTGTACGGCCAGTGTAGGCGATCGCTCCCCACACCATGATGCCGGGTGTTGGCCCTGTGTGCCTCGGTCGTATGCAGTCCTGATTGTGGCGCTCACCTGCACGGCGCCAAACACGCATACGACCATCATTGGCACCAAGGCAGAAGCGACTCTCATCGCTGAAGACGACACGTCTCCATTCGTCCCTCCATTCACGCCTGTCGCGACACCACTGGAGGTGGGCTGCACGATGTTGGGGCGTGAGCGGAAGACGGCCTAACGGTGTGCGGGATCGTAGCCCAGCTTCATGGAGATGGTTGCGAATGGTCCTCGCCGATACCCCAGGAGCAACAGTGTCCCTAATTTGCTGGGAAGTGGCGGTGCGGTCCCCTACGGCACTGCGTAGGATCCTACGGTCTTGGTGTGCATCCGTGCGTTGCTGCGGTCCGGTCCCAGGTCGACGGGCACGTGCACCTTCCGCCGACCACTGGCGACAACATTGATGTACTGTGGAGACCTCACGCCCCACGTGTTGAGCAATTCGGCGCTACGTCCACCCGGCCTCCCGCATGCCCACTATACGCCCTCGCTCAAAGTCCGTCAACTGCACATACGGTTCACGTCCACGCTGTCGCGGCATGCTACCAGTGTTAAAGACTGCGATGGAGCTCCGTATGCCACGGCAAACTGGCTGACACTGACGGCGGCGGTGCACAAATGCTGCGCAGCTAGCGCCATTCGACGGCCAACACTGCGGTTCCTGGTGTGTCCGCTGTGCCGTGCGTGTGATCATTGCTTGTACAGCCCTCTCGCAGTGTCCGGAGCAAGTATGGTGGGTCTGACACACCGGTGTCAATGTGTTCTTTTTTCCATTTCCAGGAGTGTATGTGCGTAGTTCAAAGAGCTTAAGGATCAGTTTACTGTACTCCTCTGGCCAGCAAACTTGCCCAATTTAAACCCAATTGAGAATCTGTGTAGCCACCTCAATTGAGCTGTTTGCGCCATGGATATTCATCTGAGAATCGTAGTGTAGCTGTCCACAGTACTGGAGTCAGCATGGCTATCCCTGCCGTACCTTCCAGAATTTCATTTACTCTCTTTTTGCAATGGTCTGCAGTGCAAAAGTGGTTATTCAAACGTTTGACAGGTGATCGCGGTAATGTGACTGGATGGTGTGTATTGCTCATTTGCCAATGAACTCTTTCATCTGAAAGAACTATTTGAACACGTTTTGCACTCATTGTATTTATTTTTCTTCGTTACTTTTTATATGGGCTTTGGTCTGGTACTGACAGAGTTAAAAATGGTGCCTTTTTCCCGCTCTATATATGTACTCTATAAATGTATATCTATATCTTGTCTTTTTTTTCTTTCCTTTTCTCAAATAATTTATTCAGGAATGTCAAGTAATTTCAGATATCAGTTTTAGTTGTCGATGATTAATAATGCTTCTTTGCATGATAAGACTTGAAACAGGATACAACATATAATGGTATGAAACTTCCTGGCAGATTAAAACTGTGTGCACACAGTTTTAATCTGCCAGGAAGTTTCATATCAGCGCACACTCCGCTGCAGAGTGAAAATCTCATTCTGGATATAATGGTACGTTGCAAATTTTGCCTTGGTATCTGGTTTCTTGGCCCACTTTGTTTTGTGGGGACTACAGATCGACACATTAGTGCATGTTTCTTTGGATGTTCACTCACAATAACATCTGAAAAATGCCTTCCTGTAAATCATAGAGGACTTTTGTCATCGAAGTGCCTACCTTAGCCTGCTTTTCTCCATTCTGTTGCATATTTTTCAACTATTTCTGTAATGAGAGGTAGGTGAAACTCTGGAAGTGCTGTTTTTCACCCTATAATCAACCTGTGGAGAGCATGAGCATTTAAAATGCTCTAATCCAGAAAACACACACACACACACACACACACACACACACACACACACACACACAAAAATGTTTCTCATACCGTTTGACAGTCTAATGTATTAATCTTAGTGAGCTCAGTAGTATGTCACAATGGTAAACTGCACTCATACTTGAATTGTAATTTACAATACTTGGGATTTATTGATATTTTTGCCAATATTTCTGTCAGTATTCTCTGTTTGAACCATTTGTGTAGTGTTACATGTTGTCAAAATCCACACTTTATCACACCACCTGATAGGAGTCTTTTTGTCAGTTGTCATAAACTCAATTTCTCCCCATTTCAATTACCTCTACAGTTTTGTGTGTTGTGCCTGTTACGAATAGTGCCACATGCAGCTGTTCTGTGGTAGTGAAGCAGAGGAATCGGTCTGGCTGGAATACCATTGTCAATGTACAGAGTAGGTGCTTGTTCCAAATAATGTCTCAGGAGTGTTGCCACTCGCCAGCTCTCTCTAAGTTTTGGAACCCAATTTGTGTTGCCATGCCAGCATATGAAATGAATTCCAAAATGTTCCACTGTGACAGTCACACAGTACACGTCTTTATTCGTAACCTACTTCACTTGAATGCAATAAACTGTTTAAAAGATAATTAGCGTTTGAACAACAAGAGACTTTTGTCAATGCAAAGCTTCTGTTATAGATGAATGTGCTGTGAAACAGTGAACAAACTTCATCAACAGAATTCCTACACAGTTTTCATTAAAGAGTAGCATTTTAAAAGAAAAGCAAAATACTCTTGGGACATAATTTCATTGAAACCTGGAATGATAAAAGAATATTGATGGACCAATAATCATTTATTGACAACTTTTTAACCTGAGCCATTATAATACAAATAGCAATTAAACAGTAAATACAGCGATCAGTTTTTGAAAATATAATGTAATTGGATAAATAAAAGAATCTACTCACCAAGTGGCAAACAGGAGAACACACATAAAAAAGGTATTACATATCCAAGCTTTTGGAGCCAGTTGTTTCTTCCTCTGGCAGAAGGATTGAAGGAGAGGAAGGATCAGGGAAAATGACTGGTGAGGTTTAGGAAAAGGAGTAGAGTTCAGAGAAGTCACCCAGAAACCAGGGTCAGAGGAGACTTACTTTATGGGATGAGAAGGAAAGACTGATTGTGAGGGACTGCGCCAGATGAGATTTGAAAAACTGAGAGCTTGAAGATGGAAGATAGGCACTATGCAAGACAGAAAATACTGCTAAAACAGTGTGCACGAATTAATAAGAGAGAAAAGTTAAGTGCATAGTATGTATAGAGGTGGGAGGAGCAAAGAAAGTGGTAGTCATGTCAATGTAAAAAGTCAAGCAGCATTTACATAACAGTTGGTGTACAAAGTGTCATTTCACAGGTGGCTCTCCCTTTGATAGTACACGTTTTGCCAGTTACAGGGCTGGAATAAATGGTGGTAGGAGGTTGCATAGGGCAAGTCTTGCAATGGGGATGGTCACCGGGGTGGAAGCCATAGGGTAGGGTGATGGGTGCAGAAGGAACATAGGGTCTGACAAGGATGGTGCGGAGATTGGGATGGTCATGAAAAGCTATTCTAGCTGTGGTGGGCAAAATTTCAGATAGAATGGACCTCATTTTCAGGGTATGATTTTAGGAAATCATGGCCTTGTCAAAGTAGCTGATTAATACATTCAAGACCAGGATAATATGATTTGCTACATGAGAGACGTGACGCTGTCATGCTGGAGGGTACCACTGCTAATCTACGAGATTGATTCCTTATTCAGCTTGCGTTTAGCATGAATCTCTCACCCAGTGCAAAGTCCTGAGTGAATGGAAGAAAGTGCAGATGACTCCTGTATATAAGAAGCGAAAAGAGTGGACCTGCAAAAATTACAGACTAACGTCCGTAACATCTGTCTGCTGCAGAATCCTAGAATATATTCTGAGTTCAAATGTAATAAATTTCCTTGATGTCCAAGAATAAGAACAGTTTTGGAAAGGATTGGTCACGTGAAACTCAGCTTGCCCTTTTCTCACACAATGTACTGCACCTATGGTTGAAAGGCAACAGGCAGATTCCATATTTCTAGATTCCAAAAAGCATTAGACATGGCACCCCATGTAGATTGGTAATGAAGGACGAACATATGGAACAGGATCCCCGATATGAGTGTGGCTTGAAAACTTCTTAAGTAATAGCACCCAGTATGTTGCCTTCGACAGTGAGTGTTCATCAGAGACAAGGATATCATCAGGAGCGTCCCAGGGAAGTGTGATGGGGCCACTATTATTTTCTATGAATAAAAATGATCTGTTGAAAAGGATGGGCAGCAATCTGCAGTTTTTTGCTGGTGATGTGATGTATCGGGAGGTGTCGAAGATGAGTGAGTGTAGGATGATACAAAATTACTTGGATAAAATTAATATGATGAATGGCAGCTGGCTCTAATTGTAGAAACTTGTAAGTTACTGCAGATGAGTAGGAAAAACAAGCCCGAAATGTTTCAACACAGCATTAGTAGTGTCCTGCTTGATAATGTCACATCATTTAAATACCTGTGTGTAACTTATACAAAGCGATGTGAAATGGAATGAGCATGTGATGATTGAGGTAGGGAAGGATGGTCGACTTGAATTTATTGGGAGAATTCTAGGAAAGTATGTTTCACCTGAAAAGGAGACCACTTATAGCATGTTCTTGAGTACTGCTCGAGTGTTTGGGATCAGCACCAGGTCGGATTAAAGGAAGACATCGAAGTGATTCAGAGGGAGGCTATTAGACTTGTTACTAATAGGTTCAAACAACATGCAAGTGTTACGGTGATGCTTCAGGAACTGAAATGGGAATCCCTGGAAGGAAGGCGACATTGTTTTCGAATAACACTATTAAAAAAATTAGACAACCGGCATTTGAAGCTGCAGAAATACGCTACTGCCACCTACAAACACTTCATGTAAGGATCAGAAAGATAAGATCATTAGATATTCATTAGGAGGCATACAGACAGTTATTTTTTCCTCCTCCTATCTGTGAGTGGAAAAGGAAAGAAAATGACTAATAGTGGCACAGGGTACACTCCACCACTCACTGTAAGGTGACTTGCAGAGTATGTATGCCGATTTAGATGTAGATGCAAAAGATCAGTACCAATTACAAAATTATTTAGAAGAGATATCTGTATTGTGCGAAATATGGCAATTGACTGTACAAAATAAGAGCACCTCCATACAAGTACTAAGAATCCATTACATTTCAATCAAAAGATAAAAAAATACAAATTTCAAAATTATTGATTCAACTAAATGCCTAGAGAGTGCAATTACAAACTACTTAAATGGAATCATCACATAGAAAATGTTGTGTGGAAGGTGAACCAAAGACTGTATTTTGTTGTTTTGGGTAACCTAGAGTATTATGCAGATTTTATCATTAATATAACAGAAGTCATTGATCTCATAAATTAGATGCTGGAAAAGTGGCAAGATTTTATCATCCCAAACATGTGGCTATGCTTTCCATCAACTCAAGGTAACAATCAAATCTACACCATGTCTTGTCACACATGCTCTTGGGGAAAAACAGATTTTTGCAAGAGATGCATCAAGGCAACTGATAGTTGGGAACGTTAAATGGGTTATGTCCCAAAGATACTAACACGGATACAATAAAATTATGGAGAACAGAGAAAATTGTATAAATCTGCACTGAAAGTAAACAGGGTGGAAAATGAGAATGAAAATTAACGCAGAAAGACCAAATTACTTTCATATACAGGGTGTATACGTGGACGACGAAAAAAAAAGTCCGGATTTTTCCCGGAATTGAACTGTAGAAGTTATCAGTCCTTTGAATGGTTATGGTTTTATACATCGGTGTAGAGTTTCCCAGCACTTTCGTAAAACTCAGGGAACAAAACCCGGTTTGGGAAGATGTCTGACGTGCAGCAACATGTACCCAGTATTTTTGTATTACAGAATTATAAATTCGAATTCCACTAAACAGCGTATGTTACTTTCCGAAGCACTGAAATCGAGATTGCGATAGCTCACGTCACGTGATCTCGCCAGCCGACATCAGCGGATATTCAGAACATAGGACACGTGATGTAGTCAGCCAATAGCAACATCACTGTTAAGTAGCGCAGATACACAAATAGGAAAAGTTAATGGTGTAAATTAATATACGTAGTGTTGGTACAAGAAAATAAAAGCTTCCACATGCAATGTTGCTCCTTTTTGCACGTGTTACACTTTAAGATACATCACACAAATGTGCCAGTAAAATTTTCAAGAACAACATAAATGTCAGATTTTCTGAGCTCGAAATTATTGTAAATCATCGTACTCAAAGAGCTGATTTTTTAAATGAGAGTTAAGCGCTCTGTGATTTAAGAAATTCATCGTACATTCTCACACACAGTTCATCTTGGTAAAAGGAAATTTACTTTGAAAGTAACGCTTTTCAAACCACCATTCGCAATATTTTCCCATGACTGTCAGAAATATGTTCGTTTCAGCAGTTCCAACAGAGCGCCAGATAACAGGCGCCAGCGCGCTTGCGCAGCTACGACGACGTAGGAAGCCCGTAAGTTCGTACAAATCAGAGGATACACCAGGAGCATCCGAATTTCGTGAACCATACGAAAATGGATAATTCGGCTTAAAGTGAACATTCGTATGTCCAGATCTGGATGTAAATTTTCTTGGAGTACCGGTACTGTATTATCTCATGTTTGGTTTTTTATTATGGCATAATGCCATATGTGCTAGAAGATGAAAACGTGCACTTGAAATGCAGCGAACAGTTGAAACTAGCCAATGGTGTGGAATTAAACACTTCGTTTCAAATAAATGGACTGCCTCAGCGGAAAAGATTAATAGAAGCCAAATTTCTTTAGCAAACCGACAAAAATAACTTAATTGTTCTGTAAGGCAATTAATACTTGACTGTCAGAAAGGTGGAAATAAAATAAAAACTGAAACTAACAACTTAGCCTTCCGTAATTATGTGAATGTATTTTAATTCACTTGATAGCGCCCGGCAACAGAAATCTGTTTTTGTTTTCATTTGACGTGAGAGCAATAAACGAAGAGGAAACATCAAAATCACTAAACGTAAATACGGGTCAAGTGGAGACTGCCCACTTCCCCACTACGACGCAGACTACTGCTCTGTGTATGTCCCTGATCTACGATATTTCCGAACCGGGGCAATAATTAATACATAGTGCCCGCCCCTCCCTCCAGCGTTCGAGTTATGACGCCAAAAATTAAATCGACTTTCCAAAAAACGTTCATTTTGTAGCGCACATCTTTCTGAAGAGTCTGGTACGTGAAACATATGTCTTAGAGGAAATGTAAGACGTTATTTGGTCTCAAGTGTGTCCAAGTGCAGTACCACGCAACTACCCACAGCATTCTTCTATCGCACGTCACTGTATTTCGCTCTATCGCATTCAAATGTGTATACTTTGTAATGGATGCCATCAAACTATATTCAGGACAGTAGACATGAAAATGTCCTGTGGTGCCTGTCCTGCTCCAAGTCGGCCGTTTTGACATCTTGTCCCTCTTAAAAAAGAAACTCGCAGTTAATACTAGATGGGATTACTTGTAACCAGGAGAACAAGAACTCTTCAGAAAATCTGCACTCTTTATTGCCTATTAGCTAATAAGTTGCTGTTTTATGTGGCATAAAATTAAACATAGGATACATGAAACCAATAAATACAAGAGACAAGCAAGACGGTACACATTTCTTCAATCCTTAAGTCCTAGCAAATTTTTCTCCCTAATCTTGCTACGGCTTTACATAGCGTGCTTTCCTTTCTGAGAAAGAATCTATTACCTCATGAAAGTTCGTCAAATGGTTTGCTACACGAAAAAACGAAATGTTGTGTAATACTGAAAAAGCTGTTAATACAAATAGTACCCAAGGCTGGTGTGGTTTCTCGATCTGATTACGTGTACTTTGTCACAGTGTGCTAGATAAAACGAAATAGGGATGTCTAATATTGCAGAAGTTGCAATACACACCAAATAAAGGAGACTGTTTTGCAACAAATTGTCATTTTTATGGGACATGATTTAAGAAGTACGAATACCAAATGCCTATTAGGCCTACTACAAGCAAAAAACTTTGTTAGGGAAAAGTTTCACATTTCATTCATACGCCCCAATTCTCAAGCATGAGACAGAAAAGTAGCAGTGCGAAATTTCTATAAAAATTTGGAATCGTCATATTCTTCTATAATTTGTGTGATGTCCCCGTTTCTTCTCCTTCCTCGTTCTAACAATCTTGTCATCACTAATTTAAAAAGTATTCCTGCCAGTGTCCAAACTTATTCTCCGGTTAACTTCACTAACCCTGCCACGGTCACCGGTTTAGTTATCCAGTGTTTATTCTCCGGTTAGGGGTTATTACGTGTTCGTACAACGAGTTTTCCGCGCTCCTCCCAGAATAGAACTTAAGCGCCTGCTAGCTGGGGACTTTACAACTGGCTCTTACTTCTTGGATACACCGATAAGATACCATGTGGCTTTCGTTAGTAATTATAACAACGCTGATCAGTTGCAGACCCAGTCAACCACATAAACAGCGACTGGCATTCACCCGTTCGGCTTTATTCCGCTTGAGCTCGTATAGCCCCGTCGCCTTTTGTCTGCGGGTAGGTGCGACGGGGATTCCCCTGGCAGAGACATCACGTACACTGTGCACGCATTCAAAAATCAACTTACGAGTCATTTAGAAATCAACTTAGAAAGTGTTCAAAAACTAACAGGGATGCGTTCCGAGGCAGATACCCCGGTTTGACTCCGGCTCTTAGAACCGAGCCTGTTGCGCATGCGTGACGCTGGTAGATTGGGCGCGCCAGTAAAATTTTTCCGGGTAGCATCTGGCGGCTTGCTGCTATTGCTTATACAGCTAATAGCCACATTTCTGTAGCCAGAAGAGAGAAGGTACTTACGCATACGTCACTCAACTGCGCATGCGCAATAGCCCGCTCGCAACTGCTCAAACGAATCTAATGTAAACATTTGTGACGTCACGCAATTTGTTGTTCTGAAGCATTGCATAGTCGTCCTAAAGCCTTTGACACATTTTGCTGTTGGCAAATGCTTGTGTGAACACTGTGTTTTTTTGCTGTACATGCCGCATTTCCTTGCCAACTTAGTTTTATTTTCGTTTTTTCTCCCTTTCATGTTTTATTGCTGCAGTGTTATTCTGCAGTAGCGAGATACAATAATATCCTTTGTTAGAGTATTGGTTCTTTCCAGTCAATGTTACAAAAATTTAACCGAAAATTAAAACAATGAAAAATTCCCGGAATTTTAAAAAATTCCCGGGTTTTTCCCGGACCTCCCGATTGTCCCGGGTCGTATACACCCTGATATACCACTTCGTGCTAAAACACAATATTAAAAGAATTGGTGGAAATTCATATTTAGAATAATAACTGTAATTGAAACCAAGAATATTTATATTCTGAAATGTGAAAGCTAGTACCATATTCAGACACACATTTTGTATTACATAAAAACTGTTTCAACAGATGCAAGAATGGTGGCATTGGGTAGCTGTGTCTACAGTGTTTTTACTGATTCATTCGACACTAAGTATGGCTCTGTATTATTGCTACCAATTACATTTCTTCCATTTGTATTCAATTTACGAGGCCCATCTGCTATATTCTGGATCATCTTTCCAATGCCTATAATTACTGGATAGTGGCAATCACTTTTTCTATTTTTTGTGTTTATGTCTTTGTGCTTCCTGATAGATATATTGTGATTTTTATTTTAATGTCTGCTCCGGAAGTATTCCCTTTATGGTCATGCACTTATCTTTTAAGGGACTGACTGCCTTCACACATTTACATTTTACTGGAGTCACTATTAATATTTATTTGTGCACCTGTTGCTACAGGTAAACAAAAACGAATAAAGCTGCTGAACTTTGCAGAAAGGCTGTTCGTTATAAAAATACTTGCTGATGCAATTAGGAATTAGTATCACTGTTATGTTGCTAGCTGGGGAAAATGTAATAAGAGGAACAGGGTTTGTTCTTCAGGTTATTTATGTATTATCAGATCTGTTTTTAGTATTTTGTATTCAGCCTTTTTTGTCATTTATGGATATTAGTAAGTTTCACTTTCACTGGTTATTTTCCAAATTCTATCTGTTTATGTTTACTTATAACTCTGTTATCTCCCCCCCCCCCCCCCCTCTCTCTCTCTCTCTCACTTGAATATGTGTGCGTGTTTTTGAAACAAACTAATTATATTAGTCAATAGGCCATAGAATTTTCTGTGTGTACACTTTATACATGACAATGGGTCCTGAGATTCAAGTATCATAGTAGCAGAAGTTATATGCATACTTGAATTGCTTGTCATGGAACAGGTTAATTAACAGTAGCACCTGTTACTCAAAATCTTATGCACCCTGCTTGTCAGCATCTGTATAAATGAATGTACTGTTGTGAGTAGCACTTTCATTTCTACTCTCTCTTCATTTTAAGAATTCATGTCAAAGTTTGTTGCATCAACAAATATGCCTTAAAATGTACACATGAAAATTAGTGTATTGAGCATTAAAAATAATTTTGTCAGATAATGGATTGTATAAATTTACATTTTTTGGAATTAAAATTGGAGAATGACGGTTGACTTGTCAGAGAACTCCTGTTCACTTTTCTCTTACCTGGAACTTTTAACTACAGAGTAGTACTCTACATTTTCAAGTAACACCCTGTGGCAAAGGAGTTGTATATTCCAGATGTAAAATGTATATGTTTTTTGTGAATTTTTATTTTTCTTCTGTATTTTCTTAGCTTTATACAGAAAAGGGGAAAAAATTATGTTGAACATAAAAGTCTGGCTGATGCCATTTCAGATGTAATCTCTTATTCATGCTACTGTTACTTTTTGTATGATTACAGTGGCCTATGAAACTATGCCTTTTACCAGTCACATATACTTTTTAGAAAAAAATGTTGTTTTTAAAGATAGAAGGACATCAATGATTTGGTCATTACTAATTCTAATTGAAAACCATACTGAAACACTAAAATTTCCTCCAAACTTTCCGAATATCAGTTAACAGGAAATGGAAGACCTAGAGAAACAGTTCCTTGTGGTAAAGGCTTAATGTACTTCTGAACTCAGATCTCGTGTTGTGGTTATAAAGTTGTGAAATTTGTGGCTAGAACTCTAGTAACACTATTTCCAGACTTTCATTTTCCTTCACATATCTGGAAACGTGGAGGTGAAATGTCTGTCTCACTAACAAAATATTTTTGCTTCACATTCATTGCTTCAAGCGCAACTTACAATACATTGAATTAGTTTTTACATTTCTACTAAATAATTAAAAAGGCAGTGTTTCCAAAAATCGTTATGACTGTATTTTTTAAAAGTATTTTCTCTTTTCTCTGTTCATCAACTTTAATATCTTTCCTCCACTGTATTGGAACCAATGATTACAGCTGGAATAACATCAGTCATTTTGTCCATTTTACTAAGAACAGCTCCTTTGCATCCTTTCCTGTCCATAAATGCCTAATGTGGTTTAAATTTCACCAGTCAACCACAAGGCAGGCTCCTCCCCATCGACCCCGGGTGCCTGGCTATCTCGTTCCAGATAGCTCTCCAGCTCTATCTGAAGATGCCCTTTGCAACTTGGGCAAAACACCTGGTGGTCTTGCAGCCAACTGCGCGTGGGATAGCAACATGAAAACCAGCCACATACAAGTAATATGCTACTATTTAACTTTGTACCTCTACTAGTGACTTTATTTGCTTCATTGGCATTAACCATGTATGTCATCCTTGTTTGTTTGCTTGTTGTTGTTGTTGTTGTTGTTGTTGTTGTTTTTTTTTTCCCCTGCACCTGTAATCTGCATCTTTCTGCTGCACTAATATCATGTCAAAATTCTGAGATCTAGTTAAGACTGATTGGTATTTGTTTTTCTAGACGTCACAAACATGGAATTATGAACATAATGAATTTTCAATATTGCCACAATTCTGATGCTAAACAGCACTCACAAATAATTGTACTGCAGTTGGGATATTTTTGTTTTCATATGGTTGTTAAATATTGGTTGTCTGTGGATATTTTTCATTAAGAAGGCATATGCGATTGAACAGTATCTTGGTATCTTCAGTTTTACTGTCTGCTAACAAGCTGGCTGTAAAGCAAGGTCACTATTAATCCCACAGAAAATCTGGCTTTAATTGACAAAACTGATTGTTTGCTTAAAGCTGTGCTTGAATACTAGAATATATGGAACAGAAAAATTTAAATACTTGAATTGACAGCTTTAGTTGAAAAACTCACTCTGTAAATTATATGAAGCATATTATTGTGGATGCAGGTTACACGTACATTTTGTTATTTCAGAAATATTTAATGAATTTTAATATTTAGCTATTACCATATCTGGTAAGTGTATCACTGAAATATTATCTATAGTGTTGTATTATTTAGAATTTTGTATTGAGACGGTATATTGAGACTACTTACTGTTATTGACCATAGAACATAATGTTTTACTGTAGTCACAATTATTTTGTAGACTTTACGTAAAATTAACGTAGTATCCTCATAAACTTGCATAACAAATTCAGCTTATGGTATCTTGAAAGGACTCCACTAAGACTTGATCCAGACAGACTTGAGAGTACATTGCAATTTTATGAGAAGCTGTTACATTACTACAAGAGCCATCAAAACACGTGATATAAATATTCAATAGGTGAGAAGTTTATCAAACTATACAGTGAAAACAATAATTGCTCTCTGCTAAACCGCTAATTGTAGTTTGTATTTGCTGCAGACTATATCCTTACAGAGAGCCTAAAACAGCTGGAGCTTTATTAATTCCAATATATAATTTTAGTACTGACATAAAATGTCTGTTACAATGTACTATAATATTCTTGCTGTATGGGGATGGTTTGATAAGTCTGCTAGAAAAGCAAGAAAAAATGTTTCTTTCATAAGCAGCTCATCTTACTTCTTGACATATTCTCCTTTGGGGGATATACACTTCGTCCAGCAATCCTCCAGCTTTTTCATCCCATCAGAAAAATAAGTTCTGTCAGAGTCTGCAAAAACCTCATTGACTACAACCATCACTTCCTCATTTGATGAAAATTTCTTTCCAGGAAGCAAAGTTTCAAGTTAGGAAACAGGAAGAAGTCACTTGGGGCTAAGTCTAATCAGCAAGGTGGATGAAGAACAAATTCGAAGTCCAGTTCTTGCCCTTCTGCCATTGTTATTGCTGATGTGTGGGATGTTGCATTATCCTGGTGAAATAACACATTTTTGCATACCAACAGTGGTCTTTTTTCACCCAACTCAAGTTTCAGATGATCCAACAGTGAAGCATAATAGCATCCAGTTATAGTTCTGCCTTTTTCCAACCAACCCATGAAGACTATTCCTTTGGAATCGAAAAAACTGGTGGCCATCACTTATCAGCTGTGACAAAATAGTGTCTGCCATCTTTGTTGCACTTTAATCAGCCTTTGTCCACTGTTTTGACTGCCTTTTTTTCTCCAGGAGGCCCACAGTTCTTTGCGAGTATGTGGGTGGCGCACACGGGGCCCTGAGCTGTTGCTGCCTTTCTTCTCTCCCAGGTTGCATTCCCTTCCCCATATCCACTCCTTCAAACCCTACCTGCCCCCCTCCTAACCCACTTCCCCTCAATCTATCTCCCTCAGTGTTGCCCTTTGACAACCCGGCTGTTCCCTCAGTTCTGCAGTTCATAGCCTTGGGGTTTGACCTTCCTTTCTAAATTCTGCTTCTGTAGTGTGAGCCATTTGGGGTAGAACTCCATATGTAGCATCTCCAGCATGGGTTCCTCTCTGCCACCCTCTCCTTCCCCCTTGCTCTTCCCTCCCCTCATGGAACCACTCCTTTTCCTTGACTGGAGAAGAAACCCTCTTCTCTGGCACCTGCCAGGGATAGGGCTTCCTGTAAGAGCCATCCTCCCCAGCATCTCTAGGACAAGAAGACTATTTCTTAGAGTTTGATGCCAGACCCACACTTTGTGGCCCTTAAGGCCAGGTGTTCTCTTTTGGATCATGGTATTGCTGTGACTTGCTCTTTTCCCTACCACATTTCCTCTCACCCACCAAAGGAGGAGGAGAAGAAAATATATAAGCTTTGGGATGAGACACGCGTCCACATCGCAGGGGGTGTCACCTGCTCCCTCTCAGTCAGAGTCTGATATTACATGTATGGATGTCACTCTGCCTTACTGGTGGTGGACAGTGACTCAACACAATGACCAATTGTGGCCTGTTAGACATCGATCTGGCCTCGTGTACTACTGTTCTCCAATGGAACTGTAATGGTTTTTACTACTGCCACTCACCGGAATTGCAGTCTCTTCTTCCTCCCTACTGTGTAGCTTGTGTTGTATTGCAGGAATCTCATTTTGTGGGTGCTTATTCGCTGACTCTTCATGTTTCCAAGCCTTCTTCTGGAATCGTGCTGGCTCTTTGCGAGCCTCCGGTTGTGTTTCTACATTGATCTGTACGGACATTGTTAGTTCCTGAGTTCCTCTTCATACTGTGCTGGAAGCAGTGGCCAGTCAGATCAATTTAGACACTGCAATAACAATAGGCAAACTTATCTCCCTCCAGACAGGCCTCCTACACTTCCTGCTCTTCCTGGCATATTTTGAGAGCTCGCTCCCCTCTTCCTTCTCCTTGGGGATTTTAACACTCATAACCCTCTATGGGGTGGTACTGCAGGATTGTTGAAGACTGCTGGTAGGCCTTGATGTCTGCCTCCTCAGCACAGGATCTCCGACACACCTTTGAGTGGCATGTGGTGCTCGACACTTTTTTGGCTATTGATCTTTCTGTATGTAGACCTGGATACCTCCCCTCCATTCCATGGGGAGTTCATGAAAATTTATGTGGCAGCGATAATTTTCTGGTACTCTTTATCTTTCCTTAAGCATCGCTCTTGCAGACACCTTCCCAGGTGGGCCTTTACTGATGCAGATTTAGTTGTGTTTTTCTTGGCTTCCACACTCCACAACATGACAGCATTGGTGAGTCCATACAGAGCTTGACAGAAGCCATCCATTTGACAGCTGCTTCTGCATAATTCCTTCTTCCTCGGGGTCCTACCTGATGGAAGACTATCCCTTGGTTGACCCCTGAAATTGCTTTGGCATAATTTCTCTCCCATGGTGCTCTCCTCGGTGGCAGACTGTCTCTTGGTTGAACCCTGAAATTGCAGTGGCTATTAAAAACCAACAACAATACTCTCTACCACTTCTTTTGGCATCCACCTCTCGTGCACATCTCCTAGCCTTTACATGGTTTCGTGTCAGGGCCCATTATCTTCTTAAACACCAGAAACAGATTTGTCGGGAACAATGTCTCTGCCGTACGGCCAAATACTACCTCTTCACAGGTGTGGGCAAAGATGAGGTGCATTTTTGCCTGCTGTGCGGTTATCCTCACCAGGTGGACACTATCACTGAGCATTTTGCCCAGGACTCAGAGTTGGTGCACTACCTGCCCACATTCCCCCTTCTCGAACACCATCTGGTATGATTCCCTTTATCTTTCATTCCCCACCACCTGAAGCCTTATATTGCCCTGTTCAGTGAGTAGGAATTCACCAGTAGCCATGCTCTGTGCTCTGACAAGGCTTCCCGACTGGAGTGGGTGCACAACCAATTGCTTCAACACTTATCAGTGGGTAGCCAATGTCATATACTTGGCCATTATAACTGTCTCTGGAGCAAGGGGTAATTCCCTTTCCAGTGGCTAGAAAGTGTTGTTATTCCAGTTTTGAAATTGGGTAAACTGGCTCTTCAGATGAACAGCTATCATCTGATCAGTTTAACCATTGTCCTCTGCAAGTTATTTAACATTTGATGAGTCAAAGGCTGCAGTCTGTCCCCATCTGGATCTGTACCTTGAGGGCCAGTCCCTCAATGTGGTAGACTCTCATTGTTTTTTGAAACTGGTCTTTCATGCTCTGTTGACATAGCTCCCCAAGTGTTCGTCAGCTAAAGCAGACACGTTGGTTGCATCTACCTCAGTGCTCTTCAGTGCCTTAGCAACACCAACAGGAACATGGATCACTGTACTCTGACACTGCTCTTCACAGTATTGGTCCAGTGCTGTCTAGATTACGGGAGTCTTATATACGCTGGCATGATCTTCAACATTACAGTTTGTGGACCCAGTACGCTGGCAACTTGTGCCTTTTGGACTAGCCCTGTGATCGGCTGCGTACCGGAGCCAGGGGTTCCATTGTTGTGGGCTCTGCACAAACAATAATTTGGTCGTAACTCTTCAGGCTTTCCCGGCGATCTAATGACATCTTGGGTTGTCGGGTGTTCTGCCGGATATCAGCGTCGTACTTGCACGATATTTCGGTCACGTAGCTCGTAACCTTCATCAGGTGTGACCTGAGACTGCTCCTCGAGTGGACCTGGTCCAGTATTTATGCCTATGGCCTTCCCCCTCCACCAACGGCTGCAGGCGCTTCCTCTGTGGTCCGCGCCCATTCCCTGCGACCTGCTGGAGCGTTGCTGCTCCGTTTTCCGTCCGCTGCGGTTCTAGGTGTTCCCTCTGCGGTCCGCGCCCACCAACCCCGCTCCTGGGGGTTTCATCTACGGTCTGGGGTACCAAGCGTTCCCCCTGCGGTCCGCGCCCGCTCACCACGACCTGTTGGAGCGTTGCCGCTCCGTTTTTCATCCACTGCGGCTCTGGATGTTCCCTCTGCGGTCCGCGCCCACCAGTCCCACTTCTGGGTGTTCCATCTTCGGTCTGGTGCTCCTGGCAGTCCATCAGGGGCTCATTTTCCATCTCCATGTCTCTGGTTCTTCTGTTTGTGCAGTGTTGCAGCTGGCCCCGTTGCTCCTTTAACAATTCCAGAGCCGGATCCCAGGCTCTGCTTAGCTGGTAGTAGAGAAGGTACGGAGGGGGGGGGGGGGGTGTAAGTAGCGGAAAGGAGAGAAATAAAAATGAAAGAAATTAAAAGACTGGGTGTGGCGGTGAAATAACGGCTGTGTTGTGCTGGAAGGGTAACAGGGAGGGGGCTAGATGGGTGAGTACAGTGACTAACGAAGGGTGAGGCCAGGAGGGTTACGGGAACATAGGATGTATTGCAGGGAAAGTTCCCACCTGCGCAATTCAGAAAAGCTGGTGTTGGTGGGAAGGATCCATATGGCACAAGCTGTGAAGCAGTCATTGAGATGAGGGGTATCATGTTTGGCAGCGTGTTCAGCTACAGGGTGGTCCACTTGTTTTTTGGCCACAGTTTGTTGGTGGCCTTTTGTGTGTCACTCAACAGCGTTAAAAAAAGGTGTGTTATAGAGTCTAGGTGTGTGGTGGAGTGGATTGGATAAGCACTTTCCATGCAGGTTGTTACGAATTCGAATCTTCTGAGGGGCAGAAAATTTTTTCATTGTTAAATCTTTATCAAAATGGTCCTCTCGCCCTTTGTGGCCGTTCATGTGGACAGACAGCTTGTTGGTTGTCATGCCTACATAGAATGCAGCACAGTGGTTGCAGCTTAGCTTGTAGATCACATGAATGGTTTCACAGGTAGCCCTGCCTTTGATGCGATAGGTAATGTTAGTAACTGGACTGGAGTAGGTGGTGGTAGGAGGATGTATGGGACTGGTCTTGCATCTAGGTCTATTACAGGGGTATGAGCCATGAGGTAAGAGATTGGGAGCAGGGGTTGTGTAAGGATGGACGAGTATATTGTGTAGGCTCGGTGGATGGCGGAATACCACAGTAGGAGGGGTCGGAAGGATAGTGGGTAGGACATTTCTCATTTCAGGGCATGGTGAGAGGTAATCGAAACTCTGCCAGAGAACGCCTGGAGTCCTTACCCAATCCGTTACCCCCAGAAACCATCCTTGTAACCATTGATGCCACTTCCTTATACACAAATATCCCGCATGTCCAGTGCCTCGCTGCGATGGAGCACTTCCTTTCACGCCGATCACCTGCCACCCTACCTAAAACCTCTTTCCTCATTACCTTAGCCAGTTTCATCCTGACCCACAACTTCTTCACTTTTGAAGACCAGACATACCAACAATTAAAGGGAACAGCCATGGGTACCACTGACCGTAATTATCCTCCCATCCTTGTACAAAAACAAATCTCCCTTGCCTTATCTTTCCAGTCTCCCACCACACCCCACGTCCCACAGTCTGGCCACAGAGGAGCAGTCCCCTCGTAACTCAGTACCATCCAGGACTGGAGCAACTGAATTACATTCTCTGGTACCAGGATGGCCCATTCGTACGCCAGTGAAGGCTTCAGTGAGACCCTCGATATATTTATAGAGGGACTGCTCGTCACTGCAGATGCGACAACCACGGGTGGCTAGGCTGTATGGAAGGGACTTCGTTGTATGAAATGGGTGGCAGCTGTCATCTGAGATGATATCAGTTGGGAGCTCCACATCCACACCCTACCAGCCTGTAATTTACAGGAATTGGATTTTTTGTGTGTACATACGTCAGCTGTCACAGACCTTGGCATGGGATTGCTGCATGAGGATTGTGGTTTCATTGGGACCTCTGCATTCGGACAGAACAAAAGGTAAAAGATTCCCAATGAGGATCTGTTATGCATATGAAGAGGTTGCTTAAAAGACAGTAGGATCACAAAACAAGGGGGGAAATATTGTACTCTTCGGATGGAGACTGAGGTCATGTAAAAGAAATAGAACAATTGAGGTGGTAAATAAAGCAGAATGTGGGAAACAGTAATCGGAAAAAGGTAAAAAAAGAGAGTAGTTTTATAATTCTGTTACCATTATACTTACCCACTAACAGGTATATCCTGTTACCTGTGGAAGAAGAGGAGCCTCATTCATTTGTAGAAGAAAATAGGATGCAGCAGACTAATAATGATGGTTTGTAAACAGAGTTGAGTAGTAATAGTACTTACTGCTAGGCAGGTGCCATGGGAGGAGTGTAGGCGAAGAGCTGCGAGAGAAATTAAGATTAAGGTACCTGTTTACAAGTTCTGTAAAACCTAATGCTAGCCTTGGACAACAGGTAATAAAGGATTTGAGTACATAAGATCCAATATTGGTAGCTGGTGGAGCAAGCAACAGACAGGCCAAAGAATATAATCTGAGGAGTGGCAGTGGTAAGCAGGGTGCAGTAATCCCACACACATGTGGATTTTGTTGAGGTTCTATAGCAGCATGATCTACCTGGTATAAATAAAGCTGTAAGCCAAGTTAACCAGGAATTGATGAGGATGAGACTGAGTTTGAGTGTGGCTCACTGTGGTGTTTCGCCAGTTGCTGATGTTGGCAAGTGGGAGTACATAAGATATAATCTAACCCTTTCCAGGAGAGGGAAAGATAGTTTAGCAGAAATGCTAACTGAAAAGATAAGGAGCGACACTGTCACCAAT